>NC_134279.1:6150172-7545840 GCF_949628215.1 Phalacrocorax aristotelis
GTCCTTTTCTAAGAAAATACGGAAATTCAAAAGAAATTTCCACTTGTAAGCCTCTTTGATTCTGTTAAGGCAAACTGTATTTTCGGTTGTCTGCTTGCAGGGGAAAATCCAGCCCTAGGCATTTAGTTGAAGATGTGTGTAATCTTGGCTGTGCTGGCTGTTTACCACTTAGGTAAGTTAATGCTGTTTCTGACATCTGTAGGTCATATCCTTTGGACTGCTGTGTAACCCAGCCAAATCATGTCAATGGGTGTGAAGTGGAAAGACAAGAAATTTATCCTAGGGTTTAATCTGAATGCAATACATAATTTTACAAGAGATATGAAGAGGGCTCTTGAGACAGTGAATAGAAATGCATTGAGAAGCAGCAATTTGGGTCTCAATCTTTAGATTTGTATTCATGCTCACAGATCTAATTACTACTAGTGAACTGGAAAGAGCCACATTGGCTCAACTTTAACATGCCACTGATCACAGCTATATAAGCCAGTAAGTGAAAAAGCAGAAAGAGCTTGGCAAACTTCAAACACTGTTTGGTCCAACTCCTTTTTTGTTCATGATCCATGCAGAAAAAGGCATGGGTGATTCCAATTTACCACATAAATGAGATCAGACCATCTCTGACTTTAGCCACATGGATGGGATCATTGGAGTACTTTCTGCTCCCTTCCTTCCTACCTTACCTTGGAACTGCTCCTGTGCTCAAGTGGTGTGGAGGTGGAACCACAAACCTGCAAGAACACCAAGGAGCCTTACAAGGGCTGTGGGTTTTATCCACTGAGTTGGTGACAAGCCCTGAAACATAGATAATACCTTTTTGTAAAAGTGGTATATAACCTGTGGTTCTCCTGCAAGTGTGACTGTTCTTCCTCAAATCACTCCATTTATTCAGAGGCATATATATTATTGCAGCTCTGAAATCATCACAGAATAACCCCTTTTGCCTGTATATGTTTGCTCTGTTGAGTAATTCTCATGCCCTAACCATAGATTAATGTATTTCTTACCCACCTGGCAATACTTAAAGCATTGTCAGGATTTGGAACTGCTCCAAAAAGCCGTAGACACATACAAAGACAACAGCGTGCTAAGTAGTTTTAGAAAACAGTAGTCTTGGCAAATGAGGTTGTGCTTTACAGAGTGGTGGAATTTGTTGCTTTACTCTAATTTCCTGTTTTGAAGGTTTTTTGTGAATCTGTGATGGCACTGGAGATGAGAGAAACATAGTTTGTGTGTGGTGCCTGATATCAGAAAATTTTGAAACCTGAATTGTGTTCTTCTGGGAAATCTTTCAGTGCCAATTATGTTCCAACAGAATTTCTGAGGCATCCTGCCTATCCAATTTCCCTTTTAAAGCTTGTAAAATAGCAGACTGATAGCGTTCATCCATCCTTTTGACCCCATAGAGCATAAGGCAACTGAAAAGATATTGGGCTGCCCCTGGAAGCTGGGTTATGGATTCTAGCCAAAAGCATGGAAGCTGTAATTGGTGTGGAATATTTTTCTTCTCTTAATCATGCCTTCATATTTGATCTCTTTCCAGTCTTCCCAAAGAACAAGTCATTAGCCACTCCTTTGGAAGAAGAAAGTCTTGAGGCAGCATAGCTTGAGATATGTTTGACCTTTCAGCCTTGCTTGCCTTTGAAACCAGGATTACTTCTGCTGTATGCAAGTTGGATTGCATGGGGATTGCAAACATCTGAGAGAGTGAGGCAGGTGATAATTTTAGGGTGAGATTTTCAAAGAAGCCTGGCTTCAGTGACCAAGACAAGGAATGAGACTTTGGGAGAACACCCGTATATTGGCTAGTATGTTTTTACAGAAAGTTTGAGGAGTGTTATCAGAGTACTTAATGAAGCGACTTGCATGGAAATCTGAGGGGCTTGAATGGGAGATAAAACTTTGAAAATTCTAGCTGCTAAGGACAGGTCTTACCTTGTGTTGCATGTTGAAGGCATGCTCACATCAGGGAAATATTTGAGCAAAAATTCAGTATATAAAAGGAAAGACTTAAATGTTCCAAAAAACTCAAGAGGTGGGTTATAGTCATCTGCTTTGACTGCTCAACAGAAAGAGCATGCTGCTTTCCTCAGGCTCCAGCACGGTTTGCAAGACTGACCTTCAAGAGAAGCTGACTTAATATGTGTAGAAAAAAAAATGCTTGTCGGAGTTGCTGTTATCAGAAGAGAGGCTGCAGAGATGTTCCTCTTAAATGAAATGACACCATACCAGAGAAATCCAATAAAATAGAAACCCTCCTAACCAGACCATAGAACGGTTAACATTTTGAATATTCAACCCATTTGTAACCTATAATTAATATAGCTAATCTGTATTTTACATAAGTATATTGCATCAGTTACCTTGTATTTGTTTAATGGTGGAAATAAATGTAACCGTTCTGCTGCTTGTTGAAGACTTAGGGCCGTTTATGGTATGCTCACAACTCCCTTTGTCCTCTATAACATCTCCTGTAGGAATGAAAATCTGACTCGAATCACTATATATTATTATAGAAAATACGTCACACCTACACTACACAGTTCTGCATGCAGTTGTTTCAAAATGTCCTAGAGACCAGATGCCCATCAAGAACAAAATGCTGCAACTTAAGGCCAACAATATTAATTTGATAGGCATATAATGTCATCCAGTGTATGGAAACAAGAGTCAGGACAGCTGATTTAATCAACAGAAAAATATCAAATTTGGTTAATATCCTTTAGTGACTGGTTCTTCTACTGATAGTGGGATTTGATTGATAATATCCAAATGTAAATACCATTTGTACAATGTAACCCTGGGTTATTGTGATTTTATTTTCCACCCCTTTCCCCCTGGGCAGGGGGAATTTGGGTTTGATCTTGAGTAGCTGCGAGAAGTACCAAAGTACAGTAAATCCAACATAACACTCTCTTACCCCAAAATACACATTCCAAAACACTGGAAGAACACAGCATTTCTTTCTGAATTGTTTACTCAGGAAAATGGATGAAAAACAATAGCTTTTCACCTTTTTCATGCAAGGAAATTATGGTTCAGGAAGCTCATGAGTGGTTAAATGATATACTGTGTGTACATCTTTATATGTAATATATGTATAGTTCCATCTTGCTTCTGTAGTAGTGCATGGAGTCAGAGAAGTGATCTCTACAGGCAAAGCAGGAGTTACTCTAGCAGCCCAGGCCCCAAGAGGAAGATAGCCTCAGAAGTAACTTTACTTGGATTTTCTTTCTACTTTGCATACAAGGTTATAGTATGCTGGGATCTTATATGTATACATGTAATATTTGTTTTTTAAGCACAATTAGTGCTCTGAGGAGGAGGTTTAATATGCAGTTGGAGACTTAAAGAGCTACTTCAGGATCCAGCTCTGTGGTGTGTACTCTGTCCTGGAGCAAGGATAACTTTTTTCATATGTGTAGGTAAGGAGAGCAAGGCTTGAGCAGAACTGGTTGTTAGGGGAATGTAGCAGCTATCAGTGTAGAGCAGGCAAGTGATGCCACCTGTTTGTCCCTCCCAGAGCTGCCAGACTGATGTAATTTTCTGTGAATATGCTGCTCTTCTCTAATTAATTTGAAGGGATCACTAGCAATGCCAGGCATCTGTGTAACTGTTGGGGCGCATAATTTTTTATTGTGTTATCTGTTTTCAGCTTGCATTATCAGGTTATTTTTTTCAGTCAGAGGCATGTGTAAGAGAACAGGCATCTGCCTAGGGGAATTTAGATCTGTTGTATAAAGCCTATGACTGGTGCCAATTATAAGTGCAAAGAATAGCCTTTTTTGTTTAGGTTTTCCTTTGATGTGTATCTAGAGGAAACATGCAAACCACATTTCGGGTTTATCTGACCTCTCTGTGGTAAGTTCCAATCAGATTTAGTTTTAAATTAACTATAAAGTGCAGGATTTTAAAAGCTGTAATTCCAAATTATTCCCAGCACAAACCCCAAACAGCTGCACTTTGTGCTGGGAAATGCCTTGGAGGCTGAAAGAGGGATCCTTCTCTCCAAGCTGTGTAGATGTTTTACAGCTGTAAATATGGCCTTGAGGTCAAAGTAACTTCCTTGGAGAGCCCATCTATAGATGGGCTGGCCAAGCAATTTTGCGGTTATGAAGCATGACCTTGGTCTGTTCTTCTGAATGCCTGTTGCGTGGGGAGGAATGTGATGATCAGAGATCTGCACATCTTCACTTTCTGAGGCCCTGGTTTTAGCACTCACTCTGTCACCTCTCTTTGCATACACTTACTGCATTTTGGAGCCTTGCTAACACGTATGGACAATTTGGCTAACCCCAATGTGAGTGTGCCTGTCGGGCTAGAGGTGCTGAGTGGTCTTATTAACAGTGTGGGGAAGTAGAGGAGTCCTGGGATGGAAACTGTGCTGACTCAAGTGCCTTGTTTCTGGTAATTCAAGTGGTGTTTGTTTTATGTACCCTTAACTTTCTCAAGCAACTTTGAAACCCCCAAATCCAATGTCTGCTTTACAGTTATCTAACAACTAATTTAATAAACTCTGTGATTAATGAGCTGAATCCATGTAGCTCCTGTTCTTCATGGCCTTGTCTGAAGGCTTTGCAATTACTAGGGGGAAGAACTTTGCAGACATTGCATTCATCCACTAAGCTCTGCTCTAATGTTGTTAAAAAAGCATAATTACCCTCACCATGTTTCTGCTTTGCTATTTCTAAACTATGCAAATTCAGGAAGCTGCCTCTTGCACATGATTCTGAATTGCTGGTTGGGGTAAGGTATCTAACAGGCAGCTAAAATATAATAACATATTAAATGCATTTTCATATTGTATGCATTCCATTTATGTATTATTGACCAGAGGCTCTGAATTTGGTTCAGAATAATAAACATGAAAGGGACAAGGTCTTTTCTCAATAACAAGAGCAGATACAGAAGGTGGCATTTGGCCTATAGTTCTTCCCTTGAGGAACTTTGCCTGAAAAAGATATGAAGAAAATCTCAATAAAATATCAAGATTTGACCTATTTCTGATCATGCGAAACACACACAGGAGAAAGTCAATGTGGGAATTTAATAAGAAGGAGAAGGAAAGGGTGCAAAGTGTATCCTTAAAAATTAGAATTTTCTAGTTTGTAAGTAAGAATAACAGTAGGTTTTACTAGTGGCTTATAAACAACACTGAAATCTGGAAGTGGCAATTAACAGCAGCCCATGGCTTAAGTCCATGATAGGAGGTTATAACTCATATGCCATCTGGATGTAGAAATTTGGTTGAAAACAGCCCTTAAAATGAGCTCATTGCTTGGTGCTGAACACCCTTTTTGCAGGAATGTGCCTCAGAACAGTAATGGAAATGGGGGGGCAACAATTTTCAAGTAAGAAATGATAAATTCTGTGAGGGGAGGAGGGCAACTTTATTTTCATCTCTGACATCAATATTTTTCTAAATTCAGGAGTTTCAGTTGGATCCAGAAGTCTGGGTGCTCCATGGCAGCAAAGGAACCCTATTTGGCTAAGAAGGGATAGGAAAAATGGATAGCAAATGAAGAACTACTAGATGGTTTTTATGGCAGAAACCCAAACCAGCCAAACAGATGCTATTTAGTGAGTAAGGAGAGACAAATGAAGCTTGGAGACATAACCGCAAAAGTTATTCCTCTCCTGGAAAAAAACAAAATTCCTCATCTTTGTAGACTTGTGTGGTTTTTCAGTGGTCTGAAGAGAACGGAGGACCTTGGAAGCCAAACAGGGTAGTGTTTCAGTAAACAAGGCATGCTACAATAAATGTGTAAATGAGCGGACCAGTGTAACAAGTACTGAGTACGTGTTATTGCATGGCTCGCCTTAGGCTTGTGGCCTAAACCGTAGGGAATGGGTGCTTTGAGATGGTGTGCAGTTCTTGTTTCTTCCTGAGTGAGCCTGGTGACCTGGTTAGATTGTCACGTACCACAGAAAAGTCCTGCCACAGACTTTCCTACAAAATTTATTCTGAATAGCTGGCAGGGAATTGAAAATGGGAGGGAAAATATAAAAATATTAAGGATAGCTTGGTTGAATCTATCAGTTGATCTGACACACAAGAGAAGATGGGGCAACTTGTTTTACTTAGGTTAGCAAAGTAGGAGACGGGTGGTATGTCATACAGATTACATAAAAGAAGGTAGATGCTAGTGAGAAGAGATTATTTAAGCTAAGTGATAATGTGACATACCAACAAATTCATGGTGACTAAAAGCCATTTTAGACTGCAAAGTAGAAGGGAGTCTTAATTTTTGAAGCAGGGGAAGCCTGGAGTTGGTGTTTTTTCATTTGACTTAAGGATGGCAAAAAAGCAAGCTACTTGTGTGGTGGAGTTTGAGTTCTTTGAGAGAACAGGTTATATGGTGTCTGTTGTAGCCGAGATCAGGTTTAATGACTTGAACTCACCTCTCATCTGTTTCTGTTCCTAAAAGGGAGCCAAAAAAGGTTTTGGGGGAAGTGTATTCTGCTCCAGTCTGTGCATCATCAGAAATAGTAATTAACTTCACAGTAATTACCACTGTACAATTGCCTAAATCAAAGGGGGGAGGGGTGTAGGGTTCTGCCTTGAAAGCCCCATGCTCTAGAACCCAGCACAGTTCCTAGGCAGTGGGATTAGTAATAAATTGAATGGAGATCCTAAAATAGCCTTCCAGAAATTTAGCCCCAGGAATTGTCTGAAGTGATTCAGTTTTATTTGGTATTCAACAGAGAAAATGCATATACAAGTGGCAGCAGTAATTAAACTTTCAAGAGTGATTACAGGTAAAACTGAAACCACATATGATAAGCTCAGTTTGTTAAACAGGGCACACAAATTAAAGAAATGTTATGATACAAGTCACGGACCCAAAGCAATCTGATGTGGTTGTTAATTATTTTTTAGCTGTTAAGTTCTGTAATTAAAACCAGACTTTTCTGATAGCTGTGGGTGTCTCCACATTCCTTTAAAGCATTTGACCTTGAACAATATTTGCTGAACTAAATGACCACAACTACAGTTGGCACACAACATATTTTGGAAGTGCGGAAAGATGAGCTCATGAAGAGTACACACAACCCACAGCCTGATCCATGGGCAGCGATTACTGTAATCCCAGACAACCAATCTTATTTTCACATGCCCTGAAGATAATCTATGCTTGCATTTACATTCAGAGGTGCTTTTGACAGAATAAGTCACCAGTTTTCCTACTCTGGCTAGTCATGGCTAGAGTGGCACTTTGCAAAGATGTGCTGTCAGCTGAAATTCATACCTTTGGTCATATTGTTGGTTCAGCTAGTCATTCTGAAGTCTGTGCTATGTCTCCTATCAGTTTCTTCCTTAGGTATTCCTTTCTTTGGATTACTGCTGATCTAGCACTGCATTTAAAATAATTCTGTGTACGTAGAGTATATTTTATAGTAATATACACTTGCTTATTTTGCTAAGGACCTTCAAGAATAACGTTTAACTTCAAAAAATGTACTTATTAAAATTGTACTTGCCACTGAAAACACTGGGAATACTATAGGATTACTCCCTTAGTGTGGGAAAGATGTAAGAGAAACCTTAATCATTTCAGCTTAAGCCCAGTTCAAAATGAGACTCACTACTACACCTGATCCACACTGTGGTTTATAGAATCAAAAACTATTAAAATCAGAGCTATGAGGACTTCAAAGTCAATCAAACAATTCTTGAATTCATAGCATTTATTGGGACCACTGACATTATTAGACTGATGAGGATCTGTTGTGAGAGTGGCAACTTCAGCCATGCCTAAAATAAAACCTTATAGAAAAATTCTTTACTAATTTGAAGCCATGAAGCAAATGGATCTCTCTGGAGTTGGGAAGGCATAATTCTGTTTGGGATTCCTTTTTTTTTTTTTAAAAAAAGGGTCATCTCAGAAATAAGTTTTCCTCTTAAATTTGACAAGAAAATGACAGAAAGATGTATTAAATACTGTTCTGTTTAGTATTTTATTCTGCTTTATTTTGCTTTATATTCTGTTTTATATGGTATGTGATAGAGCACAGCCTCCTCAAAGAAATTCACTTGCAGAAATCATGGCCTTAAATGGTAAGCTGAGAATTTCTGATAAATTGAAAAAAGCTTACTTGGAAAAGTGATATCTGGTATCTTCTCCTGGATGGAAAAGAGCATGTCTCTCTGGCAGTTTTTTGCTATCTGCTGATCTTAGCATTTGAGAATATTTCAGAATATGACAGGACTGAATTCAGAGAACTTGGATGAGTAAATTCTCTTGTGGCTCTTTAGGAAGTTATAATCTGCAAAAGAACTTCAGCTGCAAGAAATATCTTCTACTTAAAAGGCAAAAAAGGAAAACTAAAAGCCCCTATTGCACACAGCCTGCTGTCCGATTCCCACCCCCAATATGTAGCCAGGTTTCTCTGAGGGAAAAACTTAAATAGTAATTGTTGGGTTTGGGTTATTTTTTCCTGTAGTAGTGCAAGAGTTTTGTGAACAGATGCTGACTGATTATGTTCTGTGCAAATGGACTGGCGGCTCTCTGAGTATTCGGGGCTGCCAAGTTATGAAATGTTTGATGTATAAGTTGAGCGTGACTAAAGGTTTTATTACTTTGAACAAGACTTCTCGGCTCAAAATTCCCTTGCTTACATCTGCATGGATACTAATGACCTGTTAGTTAAATGTGGATATAAAAATGTCAAATGGACTCAAACAGATCGAATAATATTTTAGTTTCGTCCTTTAAATGTTTTATGGTTAATATCACTGGGCTTCCCTCCTCTTCTCTTGATGTGTGTTTACTGGTTGTTACATGGCCACCTCTTTAAATACAAGGTAAACCCACAAATCATCTGGCTACTTCTACTGTAATTTATATGAACAGAATAGTTGTCTCTGCTTTCACAGGTGAAGGAATAGTTTCTAAACGGGTGCAGAACTTCTATTTACAGTTTTCTTTACAATTAAAATGGTATCTCTGAAAAATAGCAAGCTTTCCAGGGTCTAATATCTTTCAGATATACTAAGAGAAACTTGAATTAATCCTCTTTAGGTCTGTCTCAAGTCTTAAAATGCTAATGTTGGCATATTTTTAAAATTCTAGATTATACCTGTGCTATTGCCTGTCTTTCATTCTTGTAAAGAAAGATTTAATTAATCTGATAATGATTAAAAAATGAGTTATGATGAGTTTTTTTTGCTTATATTTTTCTCTTTTGATGTGTTTTTGCAAGTGAAGACAAATAGGAAAGGCAAATATGAAGAACCGTGTGTTTCAGAAAGGAAATTGATCTGTTTAAGTACAGTGACAGAAAATGAAATTTCAGTGTTTTATATTAAATGATGGTATCACTTTCAGCAATATCTACTTACTAATATTTAGTCATGATATTAAGTAATTACACAGCATTTCAGCAATAATTAATACTAGAATTACATAGTAAATTCAAAGATTACTTCCTGTTAAAAGGGATGCTTCAATAATGCTATTGTGGTGCTGCAGTAAATGTCTGATATGGACAAATGTCTTGGTTTTAAAAAAAAAGCTTCTGGAGGAAAGTGGCACTAGACATTAGTAAAACTATATAAATGATGCCCAGATTTACTGAAATTCATGGAGCTAATATCTCATCTAGCTGCCACACCATAGCCAAATGGTGTTTAAAGAACTCTTCCAGTAACCTCTATGCATAGAAGTAGTTTTGCATTACCCAAAGCCTATGTACCCTTTTGTCCTTCTCGTGTGTGAAAACCAGTAACGTGAGACCCAATCTGATTGCTTGTTGATCTAAAAAGCTTCAAAGAAGCAGCACCCAAGCCTTGCTGGATCCTAGGCAGTAACGCTGAACAAATAATGTGTTACAAGCAGCATTGTATTTTGTTGTTCTTGTCAGCTAAGGTTTCCAAATGCTGTAAAATTCTTCTGTGTTTCTGATCCTTCTCAAATATTGTTGTATGATACTATAATTGTACAAGAGTTGTGTCAGCACCCTATGAGCCAACATCTGGAAACTATTAAAATGCTTCATAAGCATAAGATGGCACAGGAGCAACTGATGCATCCGGGAAGATCAAAACCTGTCTGTTGTGTCTTGGTAAGGAATTGCTGGGTAAAGGCTGGGAGTCCTCAGGATCCTGCAGGCAGACTTCTGGTGTGGTATAGGGCTGCATATATAGTATGACCAGGCAGCTAATGCTCCATGTGAAGAGGATATGGAACATTCCTCTACTGGTTTTGTTTTGTTACAATCAGTTAGTGGCAGTCTAGTCTGTAAAAACCAACAGCTACCTCTACATGGATAAATTTCACACCTGAAACAGATCTGAAACCAAGTGTTTTGAATCTAATTGCATGTCCCACATTTAATTTGTACGTGTGCACAATGGCTTTGTGGCAAACAGCGTGACTCATAGGTGGGACATCTTGTCGCATGTGATATGAATTGTACAGTAGTATTTCCATGCTGATGTGATTCATTTATTCAAACTTAAGGAGCTTGCTTAGCAGGGTAACCTAATTTTTTGCCTTTCCTTTCTTCTCTTGTACTGGTAGAATAAGTTCATTGTTCAGTTCTAGTTCTAAACCCATATTTTAAAATGCACGTCCTGTGAGAATTATGCAAGACCACTTATGTCTGGTTATTATGTATTTTCCACACAAATTAGGAAAGCTCAGTTTAAAATTCAAGATGAACTGTAGCTTTTCATTACTACTCTTTCTGGACTGTTGGTTTATTAATACCATAACTGACAAGCCTCAACAAGCTCCCTTGATTCTCGTGATTCTACTAAGAAGCTTAAAGTACATGTTCTAAGAATAGGAAGACAGAATTTATTGCTGTTAGAAACTGGTTTTAGACAGGTGTTCTGTTTAGTTTGGTACCAGTAAAATGATTCATAAGCTTTAAAAATGGTTCCTGGAATTTTACTTAGATCATACCTACGAGAATACAAAAGGTAAGCTAAAAAAGGACAGAAAAAGAATAGCAGATCATAAATAATATTGTTAGGTGGCTTTCTGAGTCTCAGATAATCGTTACTATGTCTGGAGTCTGTGCTGAGAGATTTGAAAGAAAGATCTTTAGTGTTATGTAAATGCATATATGTATATCCCTATATGTATCCTAATAGGGTTAATGGATCAAGTCTTGCAGAGAGCTGCCTGTAAGCAGAACCTTATAGTTGTGATGCCAAAATTGGTACTTGGGCTGGATGGAAACGAGTTCCAGGGCTCAAATAAGTAGCTTTGAGAACCAGGTTTTACATCTCTTATGATGGTGCCATGGCCACACAAAAATAAAATCTTCTGGAAATAATGGGAAACCTTTATTAAAAATGCTTCTTATTTTTAGACTGAAATACTTGTAGGTGTATATATCATCTCTGCTTGTAGAGGGGAGGCCAAATTACACCAGAACTCTGCTGAGTATGTCTGAAGTCTTTCTCTCTTTTGCCTTGGAAGCCTGTTCTAGTTTATCCAAGCCTCAGGTACAGAAATAAATGTCACACTAGACTTCTGCACGTATCTTGTGTTTTACTGCTTAAGATAGTCTCCTTAACTGTGTAGAATGGGTGTAACTAACAGTGCCATTTAACTTTTTACTGAAATGTTAGCATGTGTCCTCTATTTAAAACCACTTTTGGACAGTGCTTATGCACTTATTTAGGCTCCAATTCTGTCCACTGGACCAAAAGACTTTCCTCTGGTTCATCCATCTTTCCTTCAGTGAAGGATGAGGTTAACAGCAGTTTGTTGGTGTTGGCATGCAACACTGCTTCTCAGGCTTGCCTTCACCTTTCCTTTCAAGGAGAAAATGCTGAGGCTTTTGGTTATAGGGCCATAGTCTAAACATAAGCATGGAGTTTTAAGGTAGAAAATTAAATAAGTCAATGACTAAGAGACAGGGTTGGATTGTAAAGAAAAGAGGTAATGGAATAGTAAACATTCAGGGAAAGGTAGGATGCAAACAAAGCTGGGGGAGATTAAAGTGACCCACTAGCAGAGCAGATGGACATAAAACTAAATAAGAACTGACTAGGCTGCAGTATGTATGAGGGAAGTCTGAAATTGAGAAGGCAAATCCCAAACCACCCTGGACAGAGCCAGACTGCTGCTGACCCTTAGTAGCATTTCCTACCAAAGAAATAAATATATTTCTGAGAAATTCAAGAATAATGTTGCTCTCATGGTGGTAGCTAAATCTTCCATAAAAATGTAACAACAAACATAGAATAAATAAATTTTTCTTTGAGCTCTACTTGATCTCAAGACAGAGACTTGTAAACCATTTATGGCGGTGCCATACCACCATTTTTAAGCTGTTGCAGGCAATGATGCCAGCTCTCAAACTGGCTTCTGAAATTGCCTAGATGAGCTGCGGGCTAAATGTCTTCAGGTGAGCAATCACTGGTGGGCAGCAGTGGCTTGGATAGAGACTTAGCGGAGCCATTGGCCTCCTCTGGGGGGAAAAGAGCAGCGGCCTTCCTCCCAGCTCTGCTGTGGGTGCTGGCAACACCCAGCCTTGGTGTAGGGGATGGGGCCATGGCAGAGTGAGGCATGGATGTGCTATCTCGGCCTGGTGAGCAGAGCTGGAGGGCATGACCTGTGTTTGGGCGTGAGTGGCAGTGTGTGGGACAAGAGGGGCCAGGGAGAGACTGTGCTGCAGGAGCAACTGAAGCAACTACTGCTCGCAGGGTCTGGGACTGCAGTTACCTGTATTGCGGGTGGTACCTACTACTGTTACCTAAACTAATTCTGGTGAAAAGTTCCTAGGATGTGTAAGCGGCCATCACTTCTTTTGATATTCCCCACTTCTGTATTTCTCTATGCAGCTAACACCAGACATAGCCATGGGAGCGTGACTGACTTTGTGACGCAGCATGACATCTAGGCAGTAAGTAGCACTAGTCTGCAGATATGTTCTGTCCTGTGTGCATCTTGTACCTGTGCGTGAAGAAAGGGCAAAGGCTTACTGTTGTTCCTGCTGTGTCTGCCCTGTCTCTAACAGTTCACACAAGCAAACTAAGTTTGGGACTACTCAACACCGGGTTTATTCCTCTGAAATATGAGAATATAAAAGTTTTTTTCTTACCTGACAGAGCTGCCTACTTATGTATCATCACATCTGTTCAGTGATAAATATAAACACTGGGTTTTGTTCTACTAGCCCTGCAAAGCAAGGAAACAAGGAGATAAATTGTGTTTTCACTGAGTTCCAACCAACTACATCTACCAGAGGTATTACTAGTCTACATGCTACTGAACTTTTATTACTGGTGACAGCGTATCAACCAGAAAGGATGAAGCTTGATTTTCAGAGTCAAGGCTAGAATCTTGCTGGGCTGAAATAAAGAAATACCTTTCAAGCTGTAATTTAAATATATCTGACAAACACATAAGGCAGCCCTAAAGCACCAAATGTACATGCGTATTTTGGAGAATAAGATCACACTTTAACACATTGAGGTTAATATTGCCATCCAAATTAAGAGGCCAGGTTTCCTTAAGCAACCAGGATTTTGGTAATCTGAGCACACAGGCATACTCCACGCTATAAAGAAAGGTAGGAAATCTTCATGGTCCCTGTCAATCAGGAATAAATTTATCTCATTTAAAATCTGGAGATAAGTTTGAGTCTATGTTTTTGACCAGAGATACCAGTGAAGCACCTGCCCAAGAAGCTGGTGTGTGCTACCTTGAAGTGCAAGCCTATGCAAATAATCTATTTCTAGGAGGACACCAGATCATTACAATAGAAATTACTAATTCTATATGGAAAAGGAATGGAAAATAAAAGGATTTTATTCCTGTGTCTTGCAAGGAATTAGCCCCATCCCTGAGGAAGTAACACCATGTATAGTTCATCTCTTTATGCTGATCTATTCTTGCCTTAAGGCAGTGAGGGCTATGCACACCTGCAAGTTGTAGATCTAACAACTGAGGTGAAATTAGGCTTTGACCTAACAGAAGAAAACCTAGCAGGTACATAGGTTTCCAAGCCACAGGCTGGCTTCACTGGAAAGATAAATGCAACTGATTTGTGCTAGATTTTCTGCCCAAGAGCTATAGCGTTGCACGTTGTTTTAGAAAGTGTTTAAAGGCTGGAGAAATGGGCCAACAGGAACCTCATGCAGTTCAGCAAGGGGAAGTGCAGAGTCCTGCACCTGGGGGGGAACCACCCCAGGCATGCTGGGGGCTGACTGCCTGGAAAGCAGCTCTGAAGAAAAGGACCTGGGGGTCCTGGTGGGCCCCAGTTGAGCACGAGGCAGCAGTGTGCCCTGGTGGCAAAGGTGGCGAATGGTATCCTGGGCTGCACTGGGAGGAGTGTTGCCAGCAGGTTGAGGGAGGTGATCCTTTCCCATCTACTCAGCACTGGCAAAGCCACACCTGGAGCCTGGGGTCTGGTTCTGGGCTCCCCAGTTCAAAAGAGAGGTGGAGCAACTGAAGCAAGTCCAGTAAAGGGCCACTCAGATGATTAAGGGCCTGGAGCATGTCTCCTATGAGGAGAGACTGAGAGCGCTGGGGCTGTTCAGCCTGGAAAAAGAGAAGGCTGCAGGGGATCCCATCAGTGTCTACAACTACCTGAAGGGAGGGTGCAAAAAGACGGAGCCAGGCTCTTTTCAGTTGTGTCCAGCGCCAGGACCAGAGGCAATAGGCACAAACTCAAACATGGGAGGCTCCCTGTGAACATCAGTAAACACTTTTTTTTTTTACTGTGACGGTGACCAAGCACTGGCAAAGGTTGCCCAGAAAGATTGTGGAGTGTCTATCCTTGGAGATAGTAAAAAGCCATCCGGATATGGTTGTGGGCAACTAGCCTTAGGTGGCCATACTTGAGCCAGTGAGGTTGGACCAGATGACCTTCTGAGGTTCCTTCCAACCTCAGCCATTATGTGAAGTTACACTGAAATGAATCTTCTGCATATGTTTAGCTTTTAAGAAACAAGCGCTTTTAATACTCTTCTGCTATGAAACTGCTATTAAAAATACATCTAATTATCAAAATCTCTTGACGGCTAAATAAGAGCTTATTGGCACTGAATATTAGAGTTCAGAGATATCATATTTTCCTATTGTTGTGCCAAAGCTATTAAAGTTGCACCTGAAACTAACAACTCTAAACAGGCAGTCTTTCTTTGGCTTTACTGTAAGAAATATAAAGTTCTGTTGTTCAAAGTCCATTTATGGATTGCTGGTTTTAATAAATCTGACTTTGCACAACTGCTCTTCAACATGCGCAGTTATAAAAGGTTTATGCTCTGTATCTAAAACAAAGTGCAGAAGACAAAAGTAGAAGTGATACTGGCTTTTTTGCAGAATGAGTGCAGCTATGATTTTCCACTCAGTAAAGATTTTGACCTCAAGGAATGAAGAATAGGCAGATGCTCAGAGAACAAGTGATAAGGATCTAGGAAGACTTCAAGACCTGCAGCTTGTGACAAACTAAAATCCTTCACAAACAGATTTACAATTAGCTTCTTAGCCATGTTCTGAGGGTATTTCTGAGGACTCAAGGAATTCTTGGTGGTTCAGAGAGAGAACTGAACCTTCTAAAAAGCCTTGTGTTCTGTCAGCTATGCAGAGGCAATGGAAAACATTTGTAAAAACAGATGGCAGCGCTAGCCCCCCACCATTGAATACAAATGGTAAGTTCAAGGTCCAGTTAATGGCGGGTGAGCCAAGAAACATTTGGAGATTTAGTTTAATGTTGAATATACCCCAAAAAATACACTATTACAATTCCAGGACTTCTTGGCTATGGCCAAACTCTGAATACTGCAAGAATAGTCATTTCATAGTTTACACTTCGAGCCAGAACAAAGAACTGCTGAGGTGCACGAAAACCAAGATGTAGCAGTCAACATGAGTCTCAAGATTTAAAAAAAAAAACCAAAACCAAAAAAAACCCAACCCAAAACATGTTCAACAGCTGGTTCAGTCCAGCAGAACAGTTTTTTGCCCGGCACTTCATGATAGTCTACTATGCCATTCAATTGCTTTTTTCATATATACGTAATTGCTTTTAACATAATATTTATTTTAGTATTGAATATGCTAAGAGACTAAATGTGAAAATATCTTTTTTATATTAAAAAAATGCTGGCATGTTACACTAAAGTAAGTTTCACAGAACAGTTAGGTAAAATGTGGAAACTATGATCTGCTTAGCTGAAGTGTTTTGAAGTGCCGTTGGTGGCATCACTACTAAAAGCAAAACAGTTGCAGTGATGTTTTACATGCATCCAATGAAAGAGATACTGGGGTAATTTGTGCTGATTAAGTTAATAATGACAAAAGTTCTTGCTAGATTTAAACAATTCACTGTTAAATAAGCAGATGTTACTTGTCTGAGTTTGAAATATGAACATACAAAAACCTCCTACAAGGTGTTTACAGTAGTGACATCAGTGCTTTATATTGACCCTAGTCAAGACACTAGTTATTTAATCCTGTAGTATTCTGTAAAGGTAGCTTTTTTCCTGTGGAGTGGATACAAGAGAATGATACAGTGCTACTTAATGCAATGCAGTAAGTGCAATCTTATACTGCACCATGTCTGTGTCTATCTTTGTATGTTAGGAATTAGGCATCGAAGGCCAGAAATGTAGCACTGTTGAAAACATAGATAACTTTAGTCTTACACACAAGCGCCTGTCATCAGGTTCAGAATGTTTCTTCCCAGTCGTACCTCGACACATTCCCTTCTTCCTTCTGCACGCTGCAGGGAATGTATAGCCTTAACTTAAAATCAGAAGCAAGGGCTGAAAGATAACTAATGTGCCTGATAGCTGTCAGACGGTCTAGATTTGCTTTCCTCAGCTTAACATTAATGACTGCATAAGGATTAGTTAAGGCTGCCAGACCTGCTCTACATTTTTTCTTCTATAATTTCTTGATCCTACAGGATAGACTTTTAAACTGAGTGAAAGCCAAGTTACTGTTAATTGTACCCTAAGGTAAGCTGTTAAGCATTCAGTCTTATTACTTTTTTTATTTATTTGGAGTTGTAAAGAAGTGTTCATGTGCACTGTATCCTGTGTAACTTGCGTGTGAGTATGGAATGACGGCAGGTACTTAATTTCTATATCTGTAGTTTCAGATTGGACGTAGAGACCATACTTAAAAATCCATCTAATCATATAAAGATGTGAAATTCTTCCTCCTCAAAACCCTTGTGATTTTTATGCAGCAAATTTGGCCACTATGTCATCCTTACTTCCTGCAAAGCAGAATTAGGAGATATGTAAAAAAAGCAGTTAAGTTTTCGCTTAGGCACGGAAGACCAGCGCAAGAGCAATATGCGGCTGTTAACACACCTCAACTGGCAGTAATACTCAACTTTTTAAAACATTGTATGTTCCAAATAACTGTGGCAGGTGTACAAGAAAGTACATAGAGATGTGGGAGGTAATCATTAATACTAAGAATCTTGAGGATTGTCTTGACAGATAACAGCTTGCTGTTGCAGCTGTCTCAGGAGGATCACTGTTACTTAGAAGCAACACATTTCTGTGCATCTTGACAGTACCTGGGATTAATTAAGTCTGCTGTTACCTAAATATCTCTATAGACAAGACTCTACCTTGAAGAAAACAGCTGCAGAGATACAAATTGAATGGCAAAGAATTATGGTTCTGAACTCATTTACATAAGTATTTTTTTAGCCGGGACTTTCACTGTGTAGTTTGGCACTAACAAAAGTCATTCCCAGATTGAAGCACTTGGAAACAGTATAAGGGAATGAAGATGGATGTACAAAACTAGAAGACAACTCCTTTAAGTATATCCATAATTTAAAAGTGGGTGAGGAAAAAAAAAATCTAAGTGAATTATGTTTTTCAGAAGTCTGGCTAATGAACAAGGTGTTTGTTGGGTTTTGTGAATGTGTTCAGCACTGTACAACCAAATATGTTATTTTTCCCTTAATACATCTATAAACATAGGTTCCTCCACTTTAATCTTGCAGTGACAAAACACAACACTTCATTTCATGATTTGCTGTGGCTATTAATCCTATAAGCTTAGATAATTTTGTTAAAACTTAATTGAAATTTAGCAACCTGCCTACCCTATCCTCCTAGTCAAATTTGTCTTCATTTGACAAGGCTTCTTTCTGATTTTGACTTATTAAATTCTGTGAGAAAGAACAAAGGTGGCCTCTTGTTTCTTAGTATGCGGGATCAACTGATCAGATAACTCCAAGTCTGATAAAATACCTCAGTGAGTTCAGCTATACCCAGTAAGCGTTACTGTTATTAGGCTGTGTTAAGGTAAGATTGCAATTCCCAGTTCTTTCATGAATGGTGTCCATATGCTATGCTTAGCAAGTACCTCTGTCTGCAGAATATGGCTTTGGTTTTCTTTGAATTTTAAAATGTACCACGTCACTTTAAGTTGCTAAATGGTGTTATTTACTAACTGTTCTTGATAGATTGTGTTGGCATCTTATAAGGACCGCATTCTAGCTATCTCCCCTTAAAATACAGTCAGTTCTAAGAAAGCAGCATTATTCTTGTGAACACAGCATTTATATATTTCTCTTGCATGTTTATCCTCAGCATCATCTTACTAGGAACACGTTTAATCTGCCAAAAAGTCTTCTGAACTCTGACTGCAGACCATTCTGCAGTCCAAATTTCTCATGCAAATCCATATGACTTCAGGTAGGTAGAGAACTTCAGGTTCTCCAAGCATATTATCTGCAAACAACTTTACAGTGTTCTGAGCCTTATGACTGCTGCATATTTAAAGCACTGTTCACTTATTGTACTTGTCATCTAGTTAGACTGTATAACTTTTATCTAGGCAGTTTGCTTTCAATCTTACCTCAGTATTCACAACCTCATCCTGCTGAGAAGTCTTACCCAGGCTCCTTATCCTGAAAACTTGGGGATTTTTATTTGTTTGATTAGCTTCCATGGCTTGCAAGCAATCCAGCTTTTGTTCAGTCGGTGTTCAGTAGGCTGGTGCATACCTCTGCACTGCTTGGATTTTCTTTAATCAACATATGGACTATAATATATTGTTTGTTTTGTATCTGATGTCATGGGAAAAAGGGTTGCTTGAGTCAGTATGGAAACTTGCCCAGATACGTTCAAGTTGTTTCTTCCTTGATTGTAGTATCTGCTTGAAACTTTTCACTTGCCTTCTAATGGTAATTCCTGCTCATCCGCAGGCTGTTTCCAGTCCAAATATAGTGATACACGATTGAAAAAATCCAAGAAGCTGTTCCCTTTTTGGCATGTGTTTAACAATCCCGACCAAATCCCTCCTGAAATGCCATGGTCCAGTTTGTCACAGAAGGTCACAGGCTTGTTAAGGCTGTCCCTCCGGACATTTCACTGACTTCTGTGTCTGCACAGCTAGAAAAGCTCGGCTGAAATCTGGAATGTTTTTTAAACCCTTTTTTCCCCTCCGTCTCAAGTTGCTGTGAGGAAGCAGTGACCTAGGGTACCCTTGTGAAACTCCTATTGACCCGCAATTTGGAATGTGCAGCCAGTTCAGGGCTGTGCCCTACATTGGGGTACTGTGTTTTGGGTTTTTCTTGCACTGAAGGAGCTTTTTCAGATGATATTTGGGAATGACTTTAAAAGAACAGCCACAGTGATTTTATTTGCTTGGCTGCTTAACTAGAGAATATTAGTCAGGGCAAACTAATGTAACTCCACTGATATTAATAGAGCTGAGTTACAACAACTGAAGAACTAGTCCTGAAATTCTAGGGAAATTACTATACAGGCTGATCTTAAAAGTCTCTAATGCTGTCTTACAGTGCATAAATAGTGTTAAGAGTGTTTAATACCCAAATTTCTAATTAGTTTTTTCTTTGTTAACATTTCTATTATACTTTTTTCTGTTGTTGTCATATTTTTGCTGTAAGAAAACAGCTCTGCGAGATAGAGCTGTACTGAACTGTACCTTCAGATGTGTAGTGCCTGCTCAGGACCAGAGGCTCAGCAGGCTTCAGGGCTTGCATGGTCCTGTTGAAACATTCTGAAAATCAAAATGTAGCAGTTTGTTTTGTAAATACCAACTGGGATTCTTCTGTAACTCTTAACCTAACTGATTAAGAATGGATTTTCCTGGGGTCAAAAAAAGATACCATCCTTACTTGAGGGTTGTCTCACTGCCAGATTTCAAGCTTCTGTTATAAATCATCATGGCTCTTCAGAAAACAGATGAAAAATATGAATGTTGGCAAAACCACCCTTCACTAAGTTTGCTCCAAAAATGGCTGAACTATTTTCTATCAGACTTTAAAAAAAAAAAAAAAGTTCCAGAGTCCAAGAAGAAGAATTTCAACCTGGCTGGTTAAAGTTTGATGTATTTGAAAACTAAAGTATGTGATGAAATAATTAGTCAGACTGAACTGTCGGTATTGCAATGTGCTCCCCTTTTGAGTCACAAAAAAACTAAAAGGAAGGGTAAAGATATGCCCATTCTCTTTCTTTCTAACAAAAGGTACCTTGGTAGACAGACAAAAACCTTGAAAAGAACTGGATGCTACAGGTCTTTGAGTGGTTTCCAGTAGTGGAGTTGAATACAGTGTGTGTAGTGTTTATTAGCTACCTGGATGCTATTGGAAGATAAGAAAAAATGTTTGTAGATTATATCTATATTAAAGATAAAGAAAACTTCTGGAAAGTGTTCTGAACACTTAAGTTGTTAATTTTTCGTAACGTTTTTCCAAGATGCTTCCCAGCATGTAGCCAATATGTCTGGCAGTTATTAAACTATTACATTTCCTTCTGTTTCACTAAACAAGAAAGCCCTAGCCATTGCAGAATAGCAGATATGTTTTGCAAGTGCTTCAAAGTGTTTTCTGGCATAGTAGGTTGTGTTGCACACTTTCTTAGTTTCATGTAAAATGACTTTGTTCATGCTCTCAGAAGTGATGTTGGACATTAATTTTTTAACACATTATGGAGGTAGTTCGACCTCAGTGTCATCTGACTAGTCACTCCTGGCTTTGTCAGCATTAAAAGTATTATACAATATTGTTGGCTGAGGAAATACATGTAGGGAGATGTTTGGTGCTTTTAGCTAGCTTTGGAGCAATTGCTGACAACTGCAAAACCTAAACAGGGAAAAGGGGCTAAGATATCCCGGCTTTTCTCAGGCAGTACTTCTCAGAGAAGGCAAGTGTGTAATTTCCAAGAATTAAAGACCAAAGAATTAAGAACATGCTTATATGTTATTGAAATAATGCATATTCTACCATCTAAAGCACTTTGGATTTGAACTCAAGAGGGTTATAAAACATAGGCTTTGTTGAAGTCAGTCTCTTCTGGCCCTTAAGTTGCACCCTTAAGTTGCAATGAAGGTGGTGGCAAAACTTAACTCGTGTACAGATGGACTCAAAATAAACTACGTGAACGCAGTCTTCCTTTTATTCAGAAGCTAGGATAGTGCTTTTTGTTAGCTTGTCTCATCTGTTGCATTTCCAGGCCATTGATCAACACAGTTACAGTTATCCCTTTAGCTGCTCCTACCTATATGAGATGATGAGAGAAACCAGGAGCCAGGCAGAGAATATATGGGCTATCATGACACCTTTGTCGAATTCAATGGTTTTTGCTACGAAAAAAAGCATCTGGCCCTTAGGAACGCTATTTGGCAATGACATATGTGCGTGTATTCTGCCATTCAGACTGAGGGATCATGTCCTGAGATTTCTTCTTAGTTACCAGTCTGTATGACCAGTGTTTTTAAAATAGTGGAGACAATATCCAGGATATTTTTGCTATTTATAATTCCCATTGTTGCAACTCTCTGGGGATGATTAGATCGAATTACTCCAGTGGTGTGATAGCTATTGATATAAATAACTTTCCAGAAGATTTCCTTGTGACTTCAGAACAAATTAACTAGTAAGAAAAACATTTCTGAAGGAGTCTAGTTCCCTGCTGTTTTCTGAGAACCCCACTAGGCGCTGATCTGCATACAGAAGAGCTAAAAGTCTTTGAAAGCTAATCTTTGAGTACCCAGGCTTTTCATCAAAAAGTAAAATCAGTTATCAAACACCTAGGTTCCATTTTCAGGAGTCTCAGGCTCCTCAGTTTCTTAAGCATTTCTGAATATTGTGCTTTCTGAGAAGTTTAGAGAAAATGGAAGAAATGCTCACATAGATGAAAGCCAAAATAAACTCTGTTTTCACGAGTGATTGGAAACAAATAATGTAGCTCAATGAACAGCTAGGGAAATCTGGCCAAGGGACAGATAATTATCCAAAATGCTTCACTTATTTGAAGCATACCTAAAGGTCTGCTGCTGGAAAAGGTCTTTCCTGTGAGACTTCCCATGTTTCCTGGTTCCAGCCAGGAAAGGAATAGTGGAAGAAGTGCCTCTCACTCTATTTTGGTACTTCTGCTTCTGATCCCTGAAGAAGGTGCGCATTTGAAAATTAATTAACAAACCTCTAATTGCTCTTTCGTGTGGGTTTATTTCGTTCTGTGTTTTGGCAGCAATTTTAAATCATGTTTTTGTTGACTAATGCTGAGGAATTTTCACTTTTCCCTAGGAGGACCAAAGATTTCGGGCAGCCCAGGGGTCTAAATAACCAAAAGGTGACCCTGTTTGTCATTCCTTTCCTTTCTAAATCTGAGTTCATGCACCCAAATGCTCAAACTTTGTGTGTGCGCCTCTGTGTGTGTATAAAAGTTGGATAATCTCCTTAGATTATATGTGAAAACTGAAATTCTTAGACCTGATTGTTAATTGACTGAGAAACCTTGGGTGTTACAAGAATCTGCCCCTACAATTCAATGATTTCATCAGAGAGGACTTCCTTTAGGTTAGCAACAGAAAATGCTGAAAGTATTTGACGTGTTCTCACACTTGCATTTTTCAATTTTATGACTGATGTGGAAAGCTTGTAACAGGTATGCAGATAGTATCCGATAAAGATTTACCTGATTTATAGAAAGGCAGATGCTACTAGAGCAGCAAAACTTTCAAGGCAGTGTTTGAGGTAACTGCAACTCTTTACCTTGGCAGAATGAAGCTAGCTAAACTTTACTCCAATATGAAATGCTTGCCGTACTGCGGGATGCTGTTTGCTATATGGAAACACAGATGTTCCTCAGCTCAGTAGTGCTTCGTGCACCTTGGAACTTTCATCTCTGAGTGACAGCCCTGCTTTTCTTGGAAAATATTTTAGAAGTCTCAGGGCCATCTAAAATTGGAAACCTCCAGAGAATGAGCTAATCCCTTGGCCAAGGAAATATGAATATATTTGAAATTCAGTAAAACCTGAGACTTGCTGAAGTCACCTAATGCTAATCAGTCAGCAAGATTTTGCAGA
This sequence comes from Phalacrocorax aristotelis, assembly GCF_949628215.1. NCBI lineage: Eukaryota > Metazoa > Chordata > Aves > Suliformes > Phalacrocoracidae > Phalacrocorax > Phalacrocorax aristotelis. Next base: position 6,173,447 of record NC_134279.1, read on the forward strand.
GCAGGAACAAGGCAGGCACCATGTACACCCTGGCACCAAGGGAGTACAATCCTTGCCCGTCATGGTAAAACCAGCGTTGCTTAAGGCAAATGAACTGTAATGAACCTTTCTGCAAAGAGAGATAGTTATCTTTACTCGCCTGTATAATGAAAATGTAGAGGATTACTTAGTATATTTACAGTGAAATAAGTGAGGTGTCATGCTGAATTAGATCAATGGTATGTTACCATAGATGGTGGTGATGAGTAGCAAATGCTTCTGAAAAGTGTAGAAAATGCAGCTGTAAGATCACATGCAATAATATACTCGTAAGGGAATGTTTCCCTTAATTAGAGACTGTTTATAATTTGGAATGATAGACTTGCATCTTTTCAAGACTCTTCCTTTCTTATTTCCAGTTTAATCGAGATGATATTGCTAGCCTTGATGTAAACACTAGGAGATACAACCATATCTAGGGGAAAGAGGGAAGCTTCATTTTGCAAGACATCTTACATTCTAAAAGTAAGTGGATCAAATTTGTTCCTGCATCTACTGCAGACTGAAAAGCTGCTTGTTCTAGCGTATTTTTCTAACCAGAAGTTCTTCAGGACACAGACACATGCCTTAAAAAAAAGAAGTATACCAGTATTAATTTTCAGTTCTACTCATTCCACCAACTAAATGTGTAAGAGCAGTGCTGTTCCCTCCTTTCCTCCAGCCTTCAATGGTCAGCAAATTTCAGATGACTTTAGATGAGGGGAGCGTGCAGTGTTCATACAAAACATTGAGCTAAGGGTATTTCAAAATTTGTTTGGTGTAATGAGCTCAAAAGCTCTCCATTTCCATGCTTCTATAACAGGTATTAATATGGGTATCCTTACCAAAGGGAGTGCTTCTCACATGAATATATAGTAACAAGCATGTTCCTCCCTTTCGGCTTTATCACTAGATGCTATATTTATGAATTACGCTACCCACAACTGTTTTGTCCACTTCTTTATATTTTGTTGCCTGTTGAAGTAGGTGACAAATGCCAATGAAGATTATGCACTGGGTTTTGTTTAACAAGTTTCTACTTTGATTGTCACGAGATGCCTAATTGCTTCACCAGATTGTCTGTCGGGCCTGTTTAACAAACTCTCTTGCCTGTCAAACCAGGTACTGGACTAGGGAATTACTCGCCTGAGACCATCAGGTACTGTTGTGAGCTAAAGCTCTCCAGCAGATCTGTAACAGGATGACAGGAGAGACTTGGCCAGAAGATTATGCTCCCAGTCAAGTGTCCAGGCATATTTGACTAGGATTTCTCCATTGCAAATACAGGATCTATTACTCAAAAGGTATTATCTGAAGATACCAGGGAAGAATTTTGTTGCTGCTTCTGGTATTTTTTGAGTATCAGCAAGCTGGTGAGCTGAGACACTACCAAAAGAGTTCTTTGCTGCGGAAAACTGGCACTGAGGAAGCTGCCACCTGGCAGAGTGGTGTATTACTGCCTCCTTCTTCTGTGCTGCTGCTGCTCTCTGGTGCAAGGGAGAGGTCATGGTAGAAAGCCATAATTCATTAGCCATGTTAGGTACTCTTTCCTCTCATGGTTGCTCTAGATTGACTGTGATAATGGCAGAGAAAAAGAATATTCACTGGCTCTCATCTTTGTCCTTGCAGCTGTGAGATTTTTAGTCCTCTACTTGAAATTTCATCCAGACTTATTTTTAGAGACTTGTTCTGTGAAACCATCTAGGTTCATAAAAAAATAAATAAATCCTACTCTTCAAAGATCAACTCTAAAGTTAACCAGTCTCTGCTGTCCTGCTTGATCTGGATTTACTGCTTCCAGAAATAAGCACTCATGCAATCTGTATGACTCTACATGGGGTAATTCTCTGTAGCAGAAAGGCAAAGTATTTGTCCAAATTAAGTTAACTTTCAACACTAAAAGCTAATCAGAAGCAAAATATAGTAGAAGAATGAAAAAAACTAGCACTATTTCCCCCTCTAGCTCCAAAAAGTTTCACTTTCGCGTACTGACTTGTGAAATAAGATACTTTCAGATTCAATAGAATAAGTTGACTTATATTGAGTCTAAGCTTCAGAAGAAAGTGGTTTTGTTCCCTGTTTTTGATCAGAGATACCTTTCTAAGACAAAAAAAGAAACAGTAGATAAATCTTTAATGGTCAATCTCTAGGAGAAAAAAAAAAGCTTCAAGAAGATGTTTAAATTGCAAACAGAACATTTGCTAATGCATTCATAGTGCTGCCAGGCTTGAATTACAGATGGCCACTGTTTGAAAGCTTATCAAGTTACCATTTCATCCCACTAACAGATGGTAAAGTAGCAAAAGGCAGGTCTCACTTTTCAGGGGTCTGTCCTCTGTACTGTTTGACCACAAGTTAAGAGAATGAAGGTCGTCCTGTAGAAACATGGCAGAGACTTACACTTCCATATCTTGGTGTAACTGTGTGCTGGCTCTGATGTTTGGAGAGAAATCATGAGAGGATTGTGATAAAGGTCCCCAGTATGATGTTCTTGGAGGGACTGGGAAGATTGCCCTTCATCTGAGCTTACCATCCTTTCTTCAAAAACTGACCCCTGTAGCAGAACACTCCTTGGTGTAAAAAGAAACATACTTCTGAAGGAGAAATTGTCTTTGTGTGTGTCTTAAATCACATGTGCCCCTCTAGAAGGTCTTAGTCCCATCACGTCAAATGATGGTGAGCAACAGATTTCACCATAGTAATTGTAATATACACATGTGGTGTTTCCTTTCCTGCTTCCAGAGGCAATTTTACTGTAAATTAGTAGGCAAATTAATTGATGTCTAAGTCCCTCATTGTGTCTTTTTATGAGCCCTTTTTGTTGTGGTGTATTCGTTTGATTTCCCGCCCCCCCAGGCTTTTTCTAGGAGACCTTACCAAAGCATTAATAAGATATCACAAACACTTCAACGGCTTCTAGGCTTTGATATTTATCCTGGCTCCTGACATACTTCAGATAATGAGGTTTGTCTGCATAGGTTTGTTAGAAATTGTCATCTAATTTAGTCTACAAAGAAAATGTGCAAGGGAACATATGAAAGCAAAGCAAAGTGAAAGCTCTTGGGTGTTTGTGATGGACTAAAATAGCAATACGGCCATAGTGGTGGCTTTGTGGAACAGTGCTGCTTGGGAAGGGACATGGGGATGGGTGAAGAGATGAGGGTAGGAAGAAGTCCCAATACTAAGATTTCCACAGAGCGTATGAAAGCTCTATCACCAGTGCAGAGACACATAGACTTCTGACATTTCTGTTTGTAGCTCTCCACACTGCTGTGATCAAACAAATGGGGACAGGGTAAGATTAGCAGCCTGCTGTCCAGTTGCCTTTGAGACTATATTTACCTTCATGCCCACAGAGATTCACTTGTGCTTGAGGACATCAATCATCCTCAGCCTTTATATTTTGTTGGAATAGCTGGGGAAACACTTTTTATAAAATAATGTCCATTATAGACCTGAGTATTCTTCTTCCTTTTCTTGCTCAATAACCAGGAGGCCCAAATAGCTATGACATGTATGGTCTTCCATCTGTTTAGAGAAAACTTCTATAAAAATGTTGGAACATTGTTTGAATAGTAATTAACTTCAAATTAAATGTAATAATTTTTCTTCATCTTAGTCCTGCTATTATGTCTCTGGTCATGTAATTGCTATTAATTTTTGTGTTATTCCATGTCGAGAGACTGGATAGTATCTATCAATTTCTTTAAAAATTTGGGGTGAGGAACGTGTGCTCTGCCAGTTGGTTTAGGTATCGCAGAAATCTTACAGTTCATAAAGATAACACAGCAAATAGTTTAGTTGCTTTTTGAGGTCAATAATGATGATAGCTTGGGAGTTAGTTGGGCACTTGAGCACAGCTTCTTTAATCTGTCTCTAGTGGCTCTTGCAATAGCTTTAACATGGAGTGAAAGAGAACTGGATCTAAGCAGGGACAGCGGTGCTGGTGAAAGTGGCTCGTAATTCAGCTCGGTCATTGCAAAGGGTATGGATGCAAAAAGCTGAGCCACCTGGCTGTACGCCTTCAAGCTGAAATCTGAGCATTGCTACCAGAGATGGTATATATGGTATGACTTCCCTGCACAAGACCTGCTGGCCTCTGAAAGTGGGGGCCCAACGATTCTTCCCGTTTGTCCAAATGAGCCCCTTGAGGCTCTGTACCCTGACAGGGAACAAATAATTTAAGATAATGAAAAAGAAAATTTGAATCAACTGCCTGTACTCAAACATCAGAGGAGGGAATCTTCCTAACATCCAGGGTCTTCAGTTCTAAGTGCAAATTTTCAGGCCACAGCTGACCAACTTCTCCATTTACCTTTCCAGCCATGGCAAATTGTCCTCCTGTGGGAGAAACTGCATGCAGAAACTGGTTTCGTGCTGGTTTACTGAAACCGGGGGCAGGAATTATCACTTGAGCTGCTAAGCCTGGTTTTAAGGGTGTTCTTCCTGTGAGGGAGACCTAAAAGCAGAGCTAATAAGTACAAGAATCTTTCCTTTAGTGCTGGGTTTTTTGTTTTTGTTGCAGATCTGCAACAAATATGTGATTGCTAGTTCTTTGTGCGTATGACCTTACATAACAAACCAGCTGAATTTAAATGTATTTTTCATAGCTTCCTCTCCTGTTCACGCTGCAGCTTTCTCTCACTGGAAGGAGCTGGCATGTCATTACATTTTTTCTGCGAAAGTAATGAGTTCCTCTTGAAGGGGTAAATCACAAAGTCATAATAAAACACAAAACCCAGGCAGCTGACAACATGTTTTAGAAACAGCTGAAAATGAGATGAAAACCCCTTCAAACTTGTTGTTCTCAAACTGCTTGTGTTAAATCTGTTCTGTAATTGCTGCCTGGACAAATAGCGTAGGAATTAATCTTTCCTTGTGTTACTCTAAGACAAACACCGCTCTGAAGATGGATAGTTTATAATGTGTAGTGTTCCACGTGTATGTATTTGAAATATTGCTTTTTAGACCCCAGTACATACAGTAAACTACTTTTGCACTGTATTCCTTTCTACAGTTTAACAACTTTTCAAACTCAGTTGTGAACTAATTTAATACTTTCTTGGACATTTTTCCCTCCTTTTAAAGAGTATAATAGTATATCATATCTATGTATAATTTTCAGAAATTATGGAGCTTGTAAAAGCTCTTCAAATAATTAGAAGTTTGAAAATGAAATGACTGTAAAGTCAGTTATCCAGAAGTCAAATGTGTGCAAGTGCTTTAGGCTTTAATGAGGTAATGAATCACCTGCAGCTCTTTATGGAAAATTTTAGCTGTACCTTTTAATTTCAAGCTTACAAAAATCGGCCTTGGAACATCTTTTGCTTACAATACAGCTTCAAGTTATCTGCTGCCCTACTTTGATTCCCATGGCAATATCTTTCAGGTTTTTTTTTTTTGTTTTTTTTGTGTTGTTTTTTTTTTTTTTATAAAAAAGCTTTGATACATGACTAAATGCCTTAAGGTACAGAAGGGCACTTCTGGCCTTGCATAAATGGGGAATGACAGCAGCAGGCAGGAGGAGAAAACTTCAGGATGAGTTGTGGGAAATCTCCTCACACATTCTTCTTTTCATGATTGGTTAATGAATTGCCAGGAGTGGAATTCAAAGTGGAGTCCTGAGTTATTTCTAAAAGTGGAATAGCTATGGAGCTTACACAAACTGCATAAAGTGCTTAGGTGCTTTAATGAAAGTTGTTGGATACCAGGCTCTTCTCAAACTGTGGCCCTAAGTTACTGTGGTTCTGAAAGAAGATTGAATCAATCAGGTGAATACAATATGAACGGGGTAATTTAATATATATGAATTTTATGAAGTAATAGAGTTGGTAGTTTTTGTCATAGGATGGAGACCTGTGTAGACCCCTGTGACGTCTCTGGAAATTAGAAGCAGGTAAAGAGTGGTTCCTGCAAATGCTCTACCTTTCATGCTTAAGCATAACCTCGGCATTCACTTCCTGTATATTAAAGATCCAAATATATAAATGTGACAGAAAGTAACTAGAGTTACACATGTGTTAAATAACCTCTGTAACTTTCATTATACCCGCGTGTATCAGCCTCATGTGGTATCAGCTAAGGCTTTGTGTCATGATTCATCATTTGTGCAGCTGCCAGATGCTCACAAATTTGTTGACTATGAAATCTGATGACAAAAGTATTGTGTGAATTTATTAGTCTTGATTTGTCTGTTGATCTTATACATAATCTTAACTCTTTTTATACGTGGCTATCTAGAAGTTATTGCAAAGTGAGGACACCCATAAGTAATTATTGCAGTGGCTAACCCATTCCTAAATGCTATGTAAATACCTGAATGACAAAGTTAAATTCCCAATTATAAGCACAGTGTGCAAGGATTAATCACTATATTTGTTAGGAAACCATAGTAAACTGATATTCACTTTTACAGATGCCTATTTAATAACTTTAATGCATTAGTAGCCTAATGTTTGAAAGAAAATATCTCAACAGTACCTCCATAATTAAGATTTCATTTCCCAGCGTCAGGCTGTGTTCAGGGAGTGTGCTGTCATGAGTCCAGACACATCCTTGTGATACCTGATATTGTTGTTTCAATGCAATAGGTAACTTCACATTCAGCTGGAGCAGGACAAATTATAATATTATGGCATGACAATGTTATTCTTTTAATGGATGGCTTGTACCTCTAACAAGGAAAGTTTTATGAAATTTGTATTGGCTTGATTTACAGACAGCATGCCGGTTTAGTGATTCACTTTGACAGAACTTTTCTATTTTGAATTACTGCTTGGTGCACAGGAAAAAAATTCTAAACAATTCTGTTCCTTTATTTTTCTTGCTTTTGTCTTTAAAAAGCTCCAAAGACCTTCTGTGTATAATCTGGTTTGAAATAGAAAGATATTCATTTTGAACAGGCATTTTGTTTTATTAAGTATCCTTTTCAGGACTCTTGTGTATTTATTGGTGTGAATGGCACAGCTTCAAAGAATAAAGACAAATACTTCATTCTTAGTGCTGAAAATAACCTACTGTCAGCAGAAAAGCTTTTGGAACTGATTGGAGCCTATATCTGAGAAATTAATAAGTTCCGACATCTCTTAGGCTATATCTTTTCTTTTTACCTTGCTTTACTGCACATCATTTGCTACGGCCAAAATAAATGGCACCATCTTGTCCTGAGTGGGAGGCTTGGGGCAGGGGAGCATTGGCACAGGGCACTCTGCCACGCAGAGTCACACTTGGGCACCCAAAGTAGTAACTTGCCTTTCAGCAATGTCAGTGTCTCCTGTTTGCAATTACTTGCAAATCCTAGAAATCTGGTGTAGGGGCCTAACATCTAATTTATGAGCTTAGGAACTTAGGACTGGAAATTTTGATTAGCCTTTTTCAATAGTGGGAGTGCACTTCTGTGCAAAAATGTGAAACCTTAACCTTTCTGAAATAATCTTTTTCTGAAAGCGAGCTGCAGGTAGAAATTTGATCAGTAAAGATGCCCCCTATTTTGTCAAATTCTTTTAATGTTTTTTTTCTTAAACTTTTTCATTTTATTAAGCTTAGGCTAGGATGTGAAAATCAATCAATGTTCCATCTGCCTGTTATACCCTGCCCTGAGAAGGAACGTTTTGCAGCCTATGCCAACAATATTGTGTGAGGGAGGCAAGAGCCTCAAGCTTGTGGCAGTCGTGCATCTATTGCATCTCATGCAACTGATCCAGGTGAGCGACTGCTGGGCCCTGGTGGGGAACGGACTTTTCCTGGTGCTTCTCTGATTCTATGGCAAAGACTAAACTCTGTCCTCCACTTAGCTTATCTCATTGAGAGCCCAACAAGGGTATCGTGTGTCCAGCGCAACTTGCAGTGAAACTGTGCTTTCTGCAAAGACTCGGTAATGTTCTCGCGCTCTGAAATTCCCCAGTATTGCAGTAATATGGACCATATCTTAGAGATGCTGGTTGGTCCTATTTGCTGCTGTGACACTTCACACCCTTCACTTCCCAGCTGAAGCAATAGGAGTCATGTATGTGTAGAAGTAACAGTAAAAAGTACTTCTATGTCATAAATTGACCATTTAGGGGAGGGGGGGGGGAAAAGCATGGCATTTTATTTCGCTGTTGGTTTCCTCTCTCCTTTCCATTGGCTCCATACATCTTCCTGAGGACAAGGAGGAAGTGCCCAGCACTGTGTAAACTCAGCTTGGCTGTGAAGCACTGAGCTGTATGAATCAGTGTTTGGAAATAGACTAAAATATTTACATATTTGAAAATGCTTTAGAGATTTTTCTTTCTATCCAGCTCAAATTTCAACTCTTTGAGCAGGATCAATAAAAGACTGTCCTTGAAATCAAGCTCCTACACCAGACTGGACATCAAGAAGACATAATGGCAGTTTGTCCAAATTAATGGACTTGAAATCTATTTTTTCTCTGGGAAATGGTTGATATTGTTCCTTATGCTAGAAAGAGTTGACAGATTACAGAAGCGAGTAACACTTTCTCTAACATTATGTTCTCTGCTTCTGAGGAAATACTGAAGACAAAATGTGCAGTGTATTTGTCCTCAGAATCCCTACTGGACTCCAAAGACTTCCACAGCTGAGGAGACAGGAAAAACTGTGAAAATTTAAAGTTCAGACTCCGCAATAAGAAAAAACTAGAATCTTCAGTTCACTACTTAGCAGATTCTTAATTCTTAGCAACATTTTTTTAATATTTCAAAATAACTTTTATTGTAATGGTATCTCTTATTTGGGTAGCTTCTAAAACTGAAAATGACAATTTTTAAAATTTTACTTAACCTAAATCGGTCATAGAAAATAAGCAGGTTCATATTCCTGGTTTTAACAGTGAGTGCCTAAACAAGCCCCTTCAAAAAGTTTTTACAAAGCTGAATTCTACAGGTGAAACTTAAGTGGAAAAATATTTAATATGAAACATTTTTGTACCTCCACTGAATCTCCATTCTTCATCCCTTTGGTGCTGGTTGGAACCCCAGTACCTAGTGTTTCTTTCCCATGTGGAATGTTTTCAGGAGCTCAGAAGACAACAGGCCCAGGTCTTGTCCCAAGACCTCAGGCAAAGGTTGCATTTACTGCAAGTTGATTCTTTCTCTCCTAGTCCCGCTTTTCTTTGAATTTGAAATAATTTTCAGTTTCACTGCCAAGAATTAAATTAATCCTTGTGAAATAGAGCTCGAAACATGTATTGATTTCAGATTTCCTTTCTTCTGAGAAAGATGCATGTGCAATAGATTTTAATCGTGCATCAGCTAAATTATTTTTTAACGAACAGTTTAATAAATGGCAATTTTCTTTGAATTTTTCATTAAGGGAGTCTAACATAGTTTATTTCTATGTATATATACAGAAGAGAAAAAAGGAATTTTTTTGACTTATGTTATATATAACATACCCAGTATCTGAGCAGCAACCTTAAGAAAAGGTCAGTTAAAAAAATATATATATTCATGGTCTTTCACAGAGTCACATTTAGGAAGAAAAGAAGCTGTTAATGGCAAAAGAATAGTAAATATTTAATCTGTGGAATGTTATTGTAGTTTGTGGCCTTGCAGAAGGTAGGCTCTATTAAATGCATGCTCAAGAAATCATCAAAGGGCATTGATACACTAACGCCAGTGAGTTCCTGTGTTTTGGAAGACAGATGCATTATTTAATTCACTTATTAATAACAGAGGAAGTGGATCAATTTACGAAAGGTGAGGTGCAGTCCAAACTCCTGCTCCTGTTGGCAGCAATGCTAGATTAATTTATGGCAAATGCAGGTGACAGACATAATGAAGAATGGGGGGGACAAAGGGACAAGACAGCCAGTACTGACAGTAGGTGGGTCAAAGGCTTCTGGCCATGTTCCCTTTTATTCCTCTCTTTAAGGCTGCAGCTGCTTTTCCCACTCATCAGTAGACTGAGGGCTTAAACACTTCAACACTTCCCCCCTGCCCCCATCTACTATACTTTTGTCATTGATGCACAGATTATGCTATCTTGGTGTAGCTGAAATATTTAATGGAGATATTAACAAAATATTTAATTGGAAGGATCTAGGACAGAGTCCCTGGTCCTATCCTAACAGAGAGTGACTGTAATAAAAAGTAGTCTTCAGCTAGAGAACAGATGTTTCACCACAATTCTGTGTCATAGAAATGTTTGAAAGGGTTTGTTTTAATTCCTCATTGAAACAAAACCAAATTTTGAAACCTTGAATGCAATCACAAGATGGATATGTTCCCTGAACTGCTCTGCACTTCAGCCTGACACCATGTGTTTCTGCTGCCCCCAGCTTGGGTTTCCCTGCCCATCGTGTCCTTTGCTGGGCCGCCATGGGGCAGTGCTCTCCACACCACTGGGAGGAGAAGGGAGAGAGCCTTTCTTGTGCTTCTAGTAGAAATCAAGGAGTAACTCTCCTTACACCTTTGAGTTTTTCAGGCTGTGCAAGAGGGATGGTGAGGAAAAAGAAAGTGCAGGAAAGGTATCAGTTGAAGAAATGGAAAGACAACCGTCCTATGGAAAACAAGGAGGGAAACCAATGTCAGAGTAAAATGGGAGTAGCAGCGCAAATTAGCAGTTCTGCTATCTGTAAAAGGACAAGACAGTACCATTCACAATGGAAATATTCTGTAAAGCACATTCTCCCCAGGTACAAATCACTGAGTGTCACCTCCTAGCTGAGACCCTGCCCTGACATGTTCTACCTCATCAGTCTTGTATGGAGACACTGACATGTGTGGTCAGTAAAACCTACTGTAAGGCATGGGTGGGTGAAAATGAGCCTTGGGGCAGGCATTTGATTTGACTGGGGTTAGACTTGTTCTGGAGAGCAGCCCTGCTGGGCTCCAGACCTGGTTATATGGGCCCAGTTTCTAGCTGAGAGCTCAGAAAAAAACAGCCTGGTCTTTGATCTTTTTTTTTTTTTTGCTTTCCTATTCCTGTTTCTTTTCTCCTATTTATACTCTTCACTTGTCCACCCGCTCTATTCCCCTTCTTTCCTTATTTTTTCTTCCATATTTCACACTCTCTCTTCTTTTCCCGTGTTTTCCATATGCTTTCTTTCCTGCTCCTATTTTCCTACATTCTTCCCTCAAGCCATGACAGCTTTTAGTTACAATGAGAAATGACATATTGTGAAGGTGCTGTATTTTCTAACCTCTTCCCATACTCACTCTGAGTTGGGAGCAAAATGTTCCTGGTGTGCTGCCAGCTGAACCTCTTGCAGCGCTACAAAGCTGGCTCCCTCCCATGCATGTACTCCAGGGATGCACTCCCACAGCATGGGCTTTTTGTCGGCTATTTCCTACGTGGCTGGCCTTCTCTTCCTTTCCGGCACAGGACCGAGCAATTATAAATCAAACTATTTGGAAAAACTGTCCTTAAGGACTAGAGGTAGCAGATCTATTTATTATAACATGTATCTTTCTGGAGAAAATGGCCAAAACTTTATTATATTCAAAATGTACGCGCAGTCATATTTAGCATGGCAGTTAGACCTATCTGAGACAGCAACGAAATTACTGTATTCACTCCTTTGGATGGGTTGGGATGAAGTGTCACTTTATTTGCATTTTCTTTCACCTTCAGGATTATATGGGATCTAACTACCATCTACTCATGTTAACCAGGCAAACCCAGACTGTCTTCCCTGCAATATATTAAGAAAAGGCTTAAGACTTTATTCCACTGTAACTTCTGGCCACTTTGTTCAGCAGCTGTTTGCATCTTTTAAGTTTGTAGGCTTATTGCTTGACATTTATTTGCAAAGAACAACAGATGCCATCTATTACCTCGCCTGTCTAAAAGCTATTTAGGTCTTTTAGTGTATTCCTCCAATTAGTGATTTTTGAAAAATATTTTTTTTTTCCTCTCAAGTGCATTCTGAAATTGTGGAAATACTACTGCTTTCAGCATTACTCTGCAAACAGAAAAAATGCATGTGTTGGGGGGGGGAAGGTATGGTAGAAATAGCAAATAGAACGCGATGAAAAACAAACACTTTGCTCATGTGAATGCTAATTTGTGGTTTTAAATCATGAAATATTGGACCAGTTTCTGACTTTAAAATTAGGTTCCCTTTAGTATAAAGAGGCAGGAAGATAAAATACTTTGTGGAGTTTGTCAGCGAAGGGGAAGGCACAAAGCTTGGAGTATTATATAACATGTCCTATAAACACTTTTGTATTTATAGTATCTTATTAGTATGTCTTTCTCCTTTTGCTGAGATTGCAAGCCTGAAGATCTATTCCTTATATAGCAGGCAAGCATTGCTTTACCTCTGCTGTACTGTCACTGGGCGCTCTGTGTGTCCTGTTCTTGGCTATGAGCTCAGAGAAGAGAGTTCAGTATGCAGAAGAGTCCCACATCTTTACTGAACTTTCTGTCACAAAAGCAGCTTTGTCTTTGGCGTTCAGATATTTTGGGAAGAGTTTAACCCTTTATCTCAGAGTAAAAGAGCATACTGACAGTAAACACCTTATCACTGTTTTTTTATTGGGTTTATTTCTTCAGGTGTGTTGTTTCTAGATGTATGATAAGAAGAAAGAAAACACAAGCCCGTGAGAAGCAGCTCTAATCTCCTTTTCTAGGCCAGGCTGTGAACGGGCCCAGTGTGTGGGCAGAACGTGGAAGAAGTTTCTTCTCCCACAACTCCACTCGTGTGCCTGGCGTGTAGCGATACAGCAGGCACTTACTGTTGCACACCAAGTCTGTGGTAAGCCAGCAACGCTGCCCTAACAAGACCATCCTTCTGCCTCCCCCAGGGACTCTAAAAGCTGAGCCAGCAGGGGGTCATGGTAGCTCTACCAACAGTGGAGCAGCCCAGCGCTCAGCTCTGCTGCAACAGCATCAGAGCGGGATACGTGTCTTTGTTGTCGACGCTCCTGTTAAAAGTACTTGTTGTAGCACAAAACCCAGAGGAGGAGTGTTTTAGCTTAAAAATTGGGCTGCTGAGACAGAGGAACAATTCCTCATCTGTCCCCAGCCACTTGCAGCTGGATTTACAGAAATGTCTGACAGATGCAGCAAAATCCTCTGGGACTCATCTGTCTGGATCCTTCACTGAGTAACGCCCATGCCCTACGTATAGCTACTCTTTTTTCATTTGAGGTTTATTCTCTTGGCTTCTAGAGATATCAGCACCCGTGACCTTTTCTGGCCTTGCTCTGCACTAGAAATTTCTGCGTGCTCTGTATCGCCTGTGGCCAGATCCAAATTGTGCACATATGGTATTCCCTGTTAATTCTTCCAATTACTCTTATACCAGCTTCTGGCTGCCTGGCTGGACGATGCCTTCTCACAGCCATGTGTCAGCTCTAGCATGGCTACTTACAGTGGCTAAGAAATTCTGTGCCACAAACAGTCTAGCTTTAATTGTCCATTTTCTCTCAGGAAATTCAAACCAGAGGACACAAATACATAAAGCTAGAGCATGTGAAGCAAGAGGGTTTTAATTTGTTCGCATTTCTAATATGTCTGTAATGAATTTGCTTTTAAACAGAGGCAACAGTCCACATGAGCATGCTCAGACATGAAATTTGGCTACTGGGAAGAGATGGAGGAAGCAGCTGGTGCTGGGTCCTACTCTTATGCCCTTTAACTCCAGGCAGACTGGGCATGTTCTGGCCTCACCATCTGTTTCAAATCCTTCAAATGGGACATCTATCTATTTAGTATTTTATTCTGTTATTTATTAGTTTCAAAGCATGTAATTCAGTCCTTACCATCTGATTGTTGCAAGTGCAGTGGCCCAGAGGAACTGCCCTTCAGTAAAATCTGAGGCACTGTTAGCACAGGAATTAGTTCCACATCTGCAGGGAAGGTATTAAATGTTGACAAATGCATATTTTTATCAACTGTTAGGTTGCTAAAGAGCCATCCACTCCAAATAATAGTAATTCTAGTTAAATTTAGACAAATACAGAGTTAGCACATTAAATAACAGGAGCAATAAATGTGTTTAGAAACTGCTATGTTATACTTAAACCATCTTGTTGCCTGTATTTGCAATGGCAACAATTCCAGTGCTTTGTTGGAGAGGTGTGAGGGCTGCCCATGTTACCCCTCTACAGAAAGTGCACGAAGTGGGTCTTCCTGTGCCAGCCCTAAGGAATTTTGGTTATATCCTAGCAGATGGATGACCACGGGCATTTTGTCTGTGTCAGGCATAGTCTTTCCAGCATCCCTGATGGCTGTCATGAGCAACAGCGTTATCCTCCACCAAGAGGCATGGCTTGAAGTTGGAGCATTGCCCTCAATTCCCTGAGTATAAAACAAAGCAAAAACCTGGATAGCTGGAAAGGAATTCCCCTTTTGTTCTGTAAACTCCTTGGATTAAAGGCCCTGTAGAAATACCAAGTGCTGTTATTGTTTGTTATTATTCTCGATAGGAGGTGTGGGCAAAATCCTTTCAAACAGGAAGTTCTTTTATGGCTATCTTCTGAGCGACTCTAATCGCATTACATTTTTTCCCTCTTCAAAGACCCCTGAAATACCTCTGTTCACATTTAATGTCTGGATGTGTTTATGCTGATGGTAATTTACTTGTAAAGCATAATTATGGGAAATTCCTACAGCTTGTGATAAAGTGCACAGAACTGGTCACCATAGCAGGCTTTCCCTTCATATTCCAGTGACTTCCAAGTCATTCAGAGAAGTCAAGACCTTTTCTGGGGAAACAGAGCTCTTTGTCAGTGATCATTTTTTTGCTAAGATATATTTTTTTCACTTACTGCAATAAGATTTGTAAAGTGAAGATCTACTTCTAGGGCTGCTGATTCCATGCTTTCTTGGTCCCTTTTTGATTTTTAAACTGTCACATACTACTTAATTTTAACCTGTGGAATGATAACTTTCAGCTATTTTTCTCAGACCAACTGTAGTAGCTCTATAAATATGAAATTCTTGTATGAGAGTTTGGAAGAGTTAAAGCACGTTACAGTTTACAGCCCACACCTGTTATGGATGTACCTGGTTCCACTGTGAAAGCCAGAGGATCAGCATCTCAGCTGATGAAAATGGCTCTGCATCCTCGCCAGGTTTCTGTGGACATCTATTCCTTCTCTTGTTCTCCCTCCACATGAATTTAGGGTCTCTACCAAATGAATGTCATTTCAGCTATGTGAGTGTGAAAGTGTTTCAAAATGTTAAGTAACAGCCTTGCTGTGCTATTGTGTAGGAAAAGTGGAGACAATAAAAGCAAGATTAAGCCATAATCCAGTTTTAATATGATAGTGGAAAAATAATAGACTATCAACTATGAGACTTGGTAAAACAAATATTTACCTGCTGTGTGCAATAAGCTTGCTTGTAACTGCCCGCTGCTCTCAATGGGAAGGGAGAGAAAATGGGCAGTTTACAGAACAGCACAGTTTGGTAGCTTAGCTGTCAGCAGAGAGACCTTGTGAAAGGTAAGAGACCTAGCTGAGCATAACTGCATTTACTGAGCATTAGAAAGACAAGATACTTAGTTCACAGAACACAAAGAAAGAAATTCTTTGTGTTGAAAGCATTGAACCTGATGAGTTCATGGGTGCCAGTGCTGTGGTCGCAGTTCCTGCCAAGAGCTGGTTATTGTGGGATTTCTGTCCTGCAAGACAGCTGCAAGACAGCTGCTGTAGTTCAGAGCATCAAGGAGTTGACTCTTAAATACCTGTTTCTCCCCAATTCTGAGCTTCTCCCTTGTAAGCACCCTGCAGATGTTTCGAACCTAAGGCAGTATCCTAGGACTGTCCTGGGAGCCTCAATGCTTCCTAGAGTGTCTTCAGGACACCATGAGATGTCTCTAACGTGTCACTTCTGCTCCCAAGTCAGCCCTGCTCTTTGCAATGTGGTCCTGGGAAGATGACTTTGCAGCTGGCTTTTGAACTACTTGCAACAGAAAATTCTCATTCAGTCAGATAGTGAGGCCACAGCCCTGCAAAACTCTATAAAAGGCCAGGGTCCCATCCAGCCATGCAGAAAGAAGACAATCAGAGAAGAGTTAGCAACCATCTGCATTAACTGCCTGGACTGAGCCCTTACTGATTTCCCCAAGCTTAATAGATCTAATTAAAAATAAACTTGCAATCAATTTAAAAAGAACATTGTAATGAGCTTAAAGTGCAGCACTGATGGTTGTACATTGAAAAGACTTTATAATGATGAGCATAGTGAAGCCCTGCATGGGCAGGCAGTGGAGTCTGTAATAACAGAGAAAAAAAGGGATCCTCCTTTATCATAGGGAAATGGACTTAAATTTATCTCTTGAGGCCTCTTCCAATCTTCTAGTTTTGCACCTGCAGTGCTGCCACACGACATCTCTGGTCTTTCACAAGTAGCTACCTCTTGCAAGGCTGTGTGTGCCAGTAGGAATGCAGGGGGTTCACCACTCAGGCCAGGACCTTATCCTGATACCATGAACCTTAGCCTCATCTGTGCTGCATCTTTTGATAGCCCCTTAAAAGCATTTCATAGACTATTCTTTCTCCGCAGACCAGATGTGCCTTCTTGCCTTTTGGACCAAATCTCTCTTAAAATTCCAGTAAGAATGCTGTACAGAATTTGGCCTTCTTGAACCTTTCTGGATTTTACACTACTATTGAATATAGTTACATATGTAAGTTTATGCATGTAGTTCTATATCTACCTATACACAACTTCGTATGTTTCCATTATATTTATAAAGGACTTTGCATTGTAGTTTAGTCTACTTAATTTTCTTGCTTTTGTTAACACTCTTATTGACAAGTTTTTCTGTGGAAAACAAAAATATACGAAATTTTCAGTTTATTTTTCAGGTTGCAGTGTGCCAAACATGGCCTTTTAAGCTGTATTTTCAAGTATAGAATTTCTTCCATATGGAAGGTGCTATCAAAAGATATTGTAGGTGATGGGATCTTTATATCTAAAATTCAATTGATCATGAGATCACCTGTGTTATTTACAATTAATTTAACACAAACTAGAGCACCTATTGCATTGTAAATTCTCTCCCAAGAAACTGCTTAACCCAGATTTCAGTAGAGTCAAGAGACTAAGTTTCTGAAAAGTAGCACCTATTAAAACAAACAAAATGAAAAAAAACCCACAAAGAATTATGGCTATCCTGATAAGTAATAGCTTTTTAAGAGTGAATAATTCTCAAGGAGGGTTTAATTGCAGTAATACATTTGTGGGAATATTTTTTGCTTAAAGATTTAAGCTTAAACTTCTCTTTTTCTCAGTCATAATGAAAATAATAAGTAAACATAAAGTTCAATTTTACAGAATTAGCATGGGCCTCCTTATGTTATGTTATGTTAGAAAGAGCATAAGTTCAGCTGAAATCAAGTTTTGGGCTAAAGGGTATGTTTCTATTTTAGTTGTCCTTTAATAGCTCCCTATTAAATTAGTGTTATATAAACTAAGCTTTACCATAGTTCTGTTTTTATTCCATTTTACAGTCAGTATAATAAAGATATAGCACTCGAGGACAGAAAGTAACGAAATACAACCTGTCAGAATATGTGGTCAAACCTTTTTTCAGCTTAAAATGCATTTATGAAAGGAAGGGCAGCTCTAGAGGATTGATGGAATTTTTGATTCAGGTGGTCCTGTCAGGAGAATGAAATGTGAGATCTCTATAAGGTGCTCAAATACCACTATCATAAACGTGATACAAAAATATGAAAAGCCCAACAACCAGCGCACCCCTCTGAATAAGAAATGTTTTGTAATTTTACCAGATCAGACTTGGAGAGAGGGGAAAGCTTGAACCAAGCTGGAAACCAAGGGTCTGAGAGGGAACGGCTCAGAAGCCAGAGCCCTGGAGGAGAGAGGCTGTGGTAGAGGCAGAGGCCATGACACCATCTTCCCGCTCAGCTGTCAAGACTGAGAAGGAAGAAGTGACCACTTTGTTAGACACTTAAAGGAGTTTTAAACCAGACTGTGCCCAGCCAATGTTTTGGTCACAGGTCTTGCATAAACGGTAAAATATTTGGCAATAATCTTTCTCATTTTGGTCAGAGAACAGTATGCTGACTCTTGCCTCATCACCAGCATCCTACTATGTAACGTAGTTGTCTGTTTAAACAGCCTTATGACTTCAGGCATGGATGAGCTTACCCTGCCACTATGCATTCACTGAGATTTCATAGGTACAAAAACGTGCTGGCTTGCAACAAACTGATGTTCTTGGGTTTGTCATGTATAAGCCTTTGAATATAGATAGCGTGTTTAATTTCTGCCAGACACCTGCAGAAAATCTGTTGGCATAAAATGGATGCCCAATGAAGCAATGCTCCCCTCGGTTTCTTACTTTTACCCTATCTTCTCCAGCAAGTGAGTTGGCATTGGTATGTGCTTTGCATTTCAGAAACGCGCTAATTCTAATTTAATGCCTTTAAACTGTTATACTTGCACCAGCAGTAATTATTATTCTTAATATATTCTGGGCACGTGTCTTCCAAAGGGTATGCTAATGCAAGGAAAGAGATTTGAGAGGAATGAGAATAAAGTATAGAAAAAAGAAATAAACATCTAAAACTTATTAAAATGGATTAAGCTCAGGGAAGGGTAACTTAAGTACTAGGTTTTACAGTAATTTGGAAATGATGTAAGTTTCTACAGCTGTTACTGATAAGGTGTGAAATATTCCCAATCAAGCAAACAAACAGCAAAGATACTTCTATTCAAAATCAGGTTAAAAAAGCCTGGAAGAACCGTTTCTTGTTGTATGTATTTTTGTGAAAGATACTTAATGACCACTTAGGAAGTAACATGAAGAAAATTTTCTTACTGGCAGGTAGTGCAGTTTCCCAAAGGACTGCCCAGTATGACAGTGGTTATTAATGCCACTGATGTAGTAACAATATGATATACTTGGAGGAGACTGGTAAAGATGCATGGTTCTTGGTTATGCTGTTTTTCTATAATAAGACTTCTGTCATTAAAAGAGGGCTGCAAAAAAGGGCTTAGGAATTACACTTGATCTGAAGGAGACAATAAGAAAAGCACAGGTCAGGGAGCCCTGTTTTGTGTATTTGGATTGAATTTTGCAAGAGTATCTTGGTGTCTGCATTTGCAAGTAGTGCAGCAAGGGACACTCTACTTAAGAGTGAAGCGTAACAGCAGTGTGTGTTCCTGTGTGAGTTGGTGGCCCAGGGCTGCCAGGCACCGTGTGTCCTCCCTAGCTGCCCACTCAGTCACTGCCCAGAAGACACAGTTCAGCTACGAGCTGTGCTGGCTCTGTCCATGTGGTCCAGCGTCTTGTCTCCACTTTGGAGATCGGCACCTGTGCGTGCCTGTATGTGCATGCTCACATGTCGGGCATCTCTCCAAACCTGCACCACGACACAGATCTTCCCTTTGCTATTCCCCAAACTAAGGCTGTATATAATCTGTTCTTCTGGAAGTCTTTGAGCTCAGATGTACATCCTGTGCTCAGTCAAGGGCTTTTTGACTTAAAATGGACACAGTATGTTAAATGATATTGCATCCCCTGTACCTGCAGGCATCTCTCCAGTGCTGTCCCCCAGCTCCTGGCTCAACCCAGCTGCTTCCCTCCCACTGCTTGCACTGGCACCCCAGAGGGCACATGCTGCCACAGCTAGATCTGGGTCTGATGGCAGCTCATGCCTCTGCTGGATGCTGTTTAGCAGTCAGGTTTGGTACCATTTCAGAATAAAATTTAGATTTCTCTTCATTACACCAGAATGTAAAAGAAAATACCTTTGTACTGCCAGGCTGCAGGCTTGCCAGCACGGTGCAGTCAGTGGAAGGGGGAGTGTTGCTGACAGCAGGGTGAATCCAGGTTATAATGGCAAAATGACCTGAGTGGTGGTTACTAGAGGAGCTGTGAGGTCTGTGAGAAGAGACTACGCATAAGGGGAAAATAGACACTAGACAACCAATATCAGTTAGAAGTAGAGTGAAACTGAGAAACAAGTTAATAACAAGAATAGAATCACAGAATCCCAGGTTGGAAGGAACCTCAGGGATCATCTAGTCCAACCTTTCTAGGAAGAGCGCAAAGAAATGAGGCTGAAGCATCACTGCCTTTGTTGCATTGTTGTTGTAGCCCATACGGGCTTTTATCGGGAACAGTCAGTGATCACACATACCATATGTGCAGCAGCATCTAAGCTTAGCAAGCTGGAAGTCTGAACTGCAGATTTCCTTATGGTTAGTTTTGGTAGTATGAGCCAAAGTGATATTAATTTTAATTAGAGCTGAATGAAGAAAAAGTACTTTCCATTTGTTCCACTAAAACCCCCAAATTTCCCTTTGGCTCCATATGGAAAGCCTTACACTAACTTTCCAGTGAGTTTCTGTTCGTTGAAAGAGAAAGTGGTGGAAATTCCCATGTGTACTGGTGGAATTATTCATGCTTTGCAGGTGGATGTGATTAGTTTGAAAGCAGCTTGTAGATTTTGTGGTTTATAAACTGGTGAAGAGAATCAGCAACAAAAAACATGCACAAGGGACCACTTGCACCACACAAATTCAGAAAAGCAAACCTTTGCTGTGAAGAATTTAAGAGCTATTCATCATTTGAAGTATTTTTATTTAAACCATCTGGTGGGTGATCCATAATAATAATAAACCACCACTAAATCCAGGTGTCTATTCAGGTCATTACAAACAGATAACGGGGTTGCATTCCAGTAGTGCCTTCCAGGTTTTGAAGTATCCATGAAGAAGTGAGTTATTTGAATTAAATCCTTATCTGGTTCAAAATGAAGTACAGGGACTACGGCATATACCTGGGCTCTGTGGGCATATGCTGCAATGTAGTCTGTAGTCCTTCTGCCTCACTACGATGTGACAAAAATATTTCATGGCTCTTCCGTGACCTGCGTGTGAACTTTTTTCCTGTAGAAACCAAGGTACAAAGGGGAAGGAGGGGAGGGGATGGGACCAGGGCTTGCCCTGCCAGGAGTTGGACACGGCTATGGTGTATCCCCAGAGCTGGGGAGCTCCTCTGGGCAGCCCCAGCCTTGGCACAGGCACCTCTTCACTGTCCCACATTCCTTCTGACACAAGAAGTAAATCATGGCAGGGCAGCACATTTTGATAATCCAGTATGCTTTGCCTTTTTATCTCTAGGCTGAGTCCTGCAGATAATGTGTTTTTCATTCAAGCTTATCTTCCAAAAAGGTAGCCAGTCTGAATTTGAAGAGAATGAGAGATGGAAAGCCACCATTCCCCATTCTTTATTCATATTAGATTTTGAAGTGTTTCTGAATAGAGATTTTAAGGTTTTAGAAAGGGGTGAGTTTGGAGGGAGGTACTTCCGTTTTCTGTTGCCTGTCAAAAGGCTGTAAGAAATTATTTTGCTTTGAGAGGGAGATATTGAAACCTACATTGAAGCACTTAAATTAAGCAGTATGAAAATAAACAAAGCCTTTCCATGTTGGCTACATACAGAATTTGGCCACTTCCTTTAAGACTGAAAACACCTTAAATGAAAGCACCAGTATATGCATAAAGTAGGTCAGATTCTTCTCTCTCCTGCAAATTAAAAATCCCTCTCTTGATAAAATCTACCCAGCTAATTACCTTTGTCTCTTCACATAGCACTAATTCTTCCATTAGGCAGTGACTTGGCAAAACTGGGTTTAAAAAAAAGTGTGCATGTGTCTGCGTACTTCTCCAATAGAACTGCAGTGTCAGATACCGAGGAGGAAGATACTGTTTTGAGAACAAACCTTTGTTTGAAGCACACCTGCTCCCGAACGATTTCTTTCATTGCTGAAGTTGTGTACTGACAGGAAGGAGCTTATTCTGACTATTAAAAAAAAAAAGGAAAAAAGATGATGAATCTTTTCCTTAGTCTATATAACATATCAAAAAATAATTTACAATATCATTAGCATGTGTGTGGAGAAAATTTAAACTAGCAAGACATGCTTGTTATCCTGCTGACTGGTTTAGAAATGGGACCCGGTTTTTCTTCATTAACTTTTCCTCCGTATAATTTCTTGAGTCAAACTCTCCCTTAGATGTGAGAACGTAGCATCTGATATAGAAAGGCCTTGATCCTGCCAGGGTTGTGGAAAACTATCAGGGAAGGATTAAGTCTTGCCGAGCACAGCACAGAGAAGCAGAAGAGTTGCTTTGAATTTTTGTGGTTTACACCTGTTGAGGCGTGCCCTCATCTTATGCCCCTGTAACGCTAAACTGAGCAATGTGAAAGCTGCTTCCTTTCAAGATGAGCGAGTGCCCCTGCAATCTCACTCTGTCAGTTGACTGATCAATGTTACAAGTGGAAGGATGATGCTCCAAGATGCTGGAACCAAGCAATTGGGCATTGCCTGCTGCAAGTGCTCTCCACAGCTGTGGTCCAGGCAGCAGTACCTGGAGCTAACTAGCTCCTTGATCCCCTTCTCGCTAATTCCATCTGTTCTCAGGTCTTTGGCAAACTTTCTTATCTTTAGCTTTCAGACACTAGTGATAAATGAATCCATTCTTGCGATGATCTATTATCCAAAGCTGTTTAATGATCTGAAAAGGATGCACTTCAAAGGCAGGAAAATGGGATGCAGCGCAGGTGAACAGGGAGAAGGACATGCAGTCAGATTAAATTAGAACTTCTATGTGCAAGCAAAGAAACTGATTTCTGTCTGCTTTTTCAAATGTTCTGCTATAATAGCTCAAGGGAATATAAAATGGGAGAGATCTCAGTTGAAATGGAAAGCTTAGAGCTGAGCTAGGAGAAAGGCCAGATCCACTGGGGAGAGGAGGTGGCGCACGGAGGTGCATGGCTGGAATGTGCAACTCCTCTGCTTGGCAAAACCGGCTTATAGAGACCAGTGCTGAGACTACACGCCTTCTGCAGCAGATATCTAGCATACCATATGCTTTGAATGCAACAAAAAATGTTTCAGTTGCAAATGCAAGCACTGGTGGGAAAACTGTGGAGGTTGGCACAGAATCCCAGTCTATTGCAAGGAGAAAATAAAAACGCGGTATGTTAGGAAGCAGAGGCAGTCGCTGGGACTTCCTCTGCCATAGGAAGAGAAAGTAGGCAGAAAGCCTGGAACAGAACTGCCTTGATATTATTACAGGTGTTACCAATCTTGCTACAATATTAGACAGACAAGATGGCACAGTTTATGCACTGGGATTATCAGTGGGACTTGAGACATGATATAAAACACAACCAAACCTGAGGTGAACATACAAATACTGATATCCTAATATGCTAAATCAATATATCAGGGAAAAGTCAGGTAGCAGGACAATTAAAAGATTATTTGACTTTTTTTGGACAAATACATGACCTACAACTGTCTGTCTGTTCTCATCTCTGCGCAAATTGTAATACTAAGGAGAATGCAGGATCATTTGGCCCCTCTGTGACGACACTGATTCTGTTCAGTTTTATTTTCCTTTTTTGCTATAGTCTTGTATCTTGTTGGAGAATATATTTTGGCATAGCACTGATGTTTTTCTTATTTCTGGTTCATCCCCAGGGCTTTAATTTGTTCATTTTCAACAACGTTTTAATTGGCTTATCTGTATTAGGATCAGCGTGCGGAAGGTTTAGGACAAAAATGGACTGAGTCTCGTGAAAGAAACATCTGCACCCTTTGTAGGAAAAAATGGAGCGCATGCCTATTATGAGAAGGGGAAGAATAGCTGGGAGTCTCACTGCTTGTAGAGATAGAAAGAAGACCACAAAAGTTACCATGTTCAGGAATTGAACTGGATAATTATCACTGTATATCTCAAATATATAAAGAAAATGTAGGTATAAAGACAGTCAAAAGTCCTACAAAACTTATGAATGCTGTAGGTCGCACAAAACACTTAAATACCATCTAATGTGCAACATTGTCAAATGATGTTTTGCATTCATCTGATGGCTGCCCATTCTCTCCTACTGGAAACATATTTTGCCAAGATGACCAACGAAGGAATTATGAGTATTTAAGAATCCAATTATTTAATGCTTGATATTGTAAATAGATCCCCAGTCTTTTGCAGGGAAAGTATCTTCACAGAAAATGACATATAAACTTGCATCCTCATAATATATAAATGGCTGGCAAATGTTAGAAGAGCACGTCAATGCTCTTCTAAGACTCAAGTGTCTGTGATAAGGTCAGGTTCCTCCCCTAATTTTTGGTTTACCTGACCTTTCTCAGAATGCGGGGGCTAAGAGGTCTGTGTCTTAACCACAAGTTCACGTGCTGAAAAAACCCATTATTTGTTGTGAACCTGCCGCCTTCATCTGAGGTTCCCTGCCTCTTGTGCTGGAAGAAAGAGGGAGCAACTAGCACACCATTTATGATTTTGCAGACTGCTTTATCTCTCCTCAGACACCTTTCTTCCAGCCTGAGGGTCCAGTCTATTTAACTGCTCCACAGATGGAAACTATTCCATATCTTTGATCTTGTTTCTTTGAACCTTTTCCAAGCCTGTCTTAGGGAGGTGGGTGGAGGTGTGGGATTGACAGACAAAAGAGAATTGACCAAATCTGTAGTGTTCAAAAGGTGGATGTAAGGGGTTACAGTATGTAATGATGGTCTCTCTTCTTTACCCTTCTTTTTAATAATTCTCAATTACTGTTCTGTTTGTGTCCTAAGCATTGAGCTGATATTGTTATTTACCTATAGTAATTCCAAAATCTACTTCCAAGTTCAGTAATAAGTCTAGAGCCCATCATTTAATATATAAATGTGTGAATCATTGCTGCATTTTTATTTACTGATTTTTGTCTGCCATCTGATTGCCTTAGCACTCAGCCTTATAAGGTCTTCTGCTGTGCCATGAGGAGAACCCTGCAACTACCTCCTCCCTTCCCTTGCTCGTGCTGTGTGTAGGCAGCCCAGAGTAGCTAGGGCACAGTCCCTGTCTTGTCTTTATCTTGGGATAAAGCCATGGGCGACCACTTACATCCTTCAGGCTCTGTGTTTCTCTGAGACTTCCTGGTCAAATACAAATGCTGTGTATCTTTACCTTGACTAGGTAGCTGTCACAAATAACTGTAGGCAAAATAAAATGTTCTAACCAAAACTTTCGCTGCATAAATTAACGAGGGGGGAAAGTGGGAGGATCTTTATAGCCCTATTGCCATGCAGTGTTACAACACTCAGACCCACAGCTTCGTTTAGAGCTCCACAGTGCAATCTCCAAACCAGTAAAACTATTCTGCTGTGATTTTTACGTAAATTACTGCAGAGCACTTCTCACTTATAACATTTTAATTTTCTCTTGATTGCTATTTCTCCTTGAAACAACAGCTCCCTTCCTTAGTCTCCAAAACCGAACTTGTTAAAGGATTTTACATAGTTTGGTGACAGTAACCAGAGCCATAAAGGAAGAATAATTAAATGATTTTTTTTCTTTTTAAGAAAAACTCATTGTCTACCACCCACCACCACTGTATCGGAATCATTGACGCTTAGGACAGAAACCATATCTGGGTATACAAAGCATTTCCTATCAAGTTGTCTACACCGAAATGATGAACTTCCTAATTAGGTTATTCCATTCCATCTCTTTTTATGGCTCCCCAGTCTGTAGTATTTTTATGAATAGCTCATGCTGTGGTGTACTTATTAATATGTTTCTGCAACCTAAATGGCATAATTAGATGCACTTTTATCTTGAAGGTTCAATTAAAAAGTAATCTAGTAGGAGGCAGGATTCCTAATTACTGAGTGTGGGAAAGACACCTATTCTGTTCTTGCTGTCTTTCATCTCAGACATAACTCAGTCGTCTTTTTTCCCAAATAAAATGTAGCTTTTCATTCCTGTGGAGAAAGAAGAGGTCATAAAGACCAGTGGAGACCATATATAATGATGTCTATTTTTACCTCCACTTTTCTTTAAAGATACAATTAAACTTGTAGCATGCTAAAATTGTAGGCACTGTGTACTCTGTCTTCTAGACAAGACAAAGACATTTTTATTGCTGTTTATTGTAATTGAAAAATATTAATGTTTCTATTTCAGGTTCATTAATCAAGCCTGTACAAGTACTTTAGAAGTAAAATGAAATCAATTTACACTTTATTTCTTACAAGCGTTTCACTTTGGAAACTTGTGAACAGGTACCACCACTCTTTTAGAAAATGTCAGAACATTTTGACAGATGTAATTCTGTAATTTGATATTCATAATGGAAAAGCACTTAAAACTGCAGATATAATTTCCAAGGACAATAATTGTGACTAGTGTGAGGGGTTTATTAGTAGTCTGCTTTTTTCCTAGTGAAATATGCACAATAGCTATTGTAAAATTGAGCTTTCATAGTTAGGATATTTTCCATTAACATAACGCTTATAAATAAATTGTGCTAGAGAAAGAGAAGTAATGGAAGTAGCATTTACTGAGAGGCCAGCCTCTCCACTGGGGCAGTCCTAGCAGACTTGGTCTTGTGTATGTGGGAAACTCCCCATGTTAAAAAATATTTTATAGCTGCCAAGACTTTGCTTCTCACACAGGCAGCAGCTTGAAGACGACAATGAAGCCATAAATGAATTAGCACACTGAGCAATAATTTCACATTCAGTCCTACCAAGTAGGACTGTGTGTGTCTTGAGAGAGACAGCATTCCTGTCTCCCACGGGTAGCGTTGGCCCAGCCTGGCAAATATCCCAGAGTGGGAGAGGTTCACAGTCATCTGTGGGGCCATGGAAACCAGGGGATTTCTCACAGGAATAGGTACTTGCAAGCTGGGTTTATCAGTTATACCACAAGGAAGGAGGCAAGCAACATGATCTTGCTGCAATGGGTGTGTAATTATCATTGTCATAGTCAATGGAGAGTTATTTTATTTATGTGCTTACTTGAATCTATAAGATGCACATTGCACAATATTTAGAAAGTAGTGTTTTAAATGATAGTGGGTTCTACCTGATCCTCTTTCCTTTGAATTCAGTGAAAATGTAAGAATAATGCTAAGTTATTCGGAAAGGTTTTGGTGTTGGGTTTTTTAAACTAAGTATATAGGCTCTTTTTGGGTCAAATTTGTGCTTGTGTATTAGGAGGCCATATCTAGGGTCAAATCCTGAAAAGCCTTGTGATTGTACCTTGGTTGCGCCCAGCAGCCTGGACTCACCATGGATGCAGATGTATTAAACCCCATTACATGTGGGCTATACCCAGGAAGTGTATATCCTGTGGCTGGGGTGGACTCAGTTTGTTTTGGACTAGTTTCAGCTAGTATTGTTTTATACAGGCACCTGCAGCTCAGTGTGGTGATGCAGTTAGTTGTAGTTTTTCAACAAATAATAAGGTCACAAAGTAGAGTTTTTGAGGGGTTACTTCTAAAGTCCAAATAAAGCAAATCCCTTTGGTGAAAAGACAAGGGCAGAAATCAAAAATGTTAATTGTTTATTTTTAAATGAATTGGGTTTCCCCACTCATTTTTTCCAGGAAGACAAAAAGCCAAAATGTAACATTTTTAGCCCTTTCAATTTAATATCTTAAGTGGCCACTAGCTGAGGGTACACACCTACATTAGTCTCATCCATGTCTCTTTGTTATACCCAGATTATTCTTCTTGAGGCATGAAATTGATTTGCAGGATTTCTGATAAAAATGCTGATGTTAAGGAACCTTATTTTTGGAAGAATAAAAATATGCATCCATCCACAGGTTTTCACAAAAATATTTTTATTAAATATTAGTCTATCTCCATATGATTGTTATTTTCATGAAAGTAAGTCTTGGACCACCCAGCTTTTTTCTCTATTAAACATTGGTTTGAGTGTGTGTATAGAGTAGTTCCTGGGCCTCTTTCCAAATCATATAAACTTTTTCATTAAAAGATCTGAAAATGGGCATAATTTAAGATCACAAGGTATTTTCCCCATTAAAATGTTCCCGAGATTAGATCACGGTTTGGCAAATAAACAGAATTTAATTTTTTGTCTCGTTTTATAGGGAATTAATTACAGACATTTCAGATTGGGGCATGGTTCAGTGACAAGGTTGATAGACTTCAAGCATGGCTCTTCTGCTGTTTTGAGACGGCACACCGTGTCAATAGAGATTTTGTGGGATTTGAAATTAATGGGGTTTTGTACCCTTAAAGTGAGATGATAAACTAAGGCATGAAGTTTCGTGGGCAAGATGCTTCTAATGTCATATGATACTAATGTCTAATGATGCTTCTAATGCTTCTCCTGCCTTAGCTTTTGGAATTGTCGTCCCTGTGTTGTTATCCCCCCTTTGTTTCCTTACCCAGCCATCCTCTGAAATGCAGGCCTTGTTTCTGCGGTCAGGTCAGCATCATCCCTGCTCTTGCTTTGCACTATAAATTGTATCACAGGAGCCCTAAAAGTTTGCATGCAAAGGTGAGTCAGTTCTTGACATACTCTTTTCAAGTCTGTTTACATATTTATATTTTATTATGTTTACATAAATTCACACATACACACTTTATATACATTTGTGTGCTCAACTAGCAATGTGGTTTTTGTCACTTTTTCAAGCTGCATATGTGGCACTTTCAAACTGCAGGTCAAATACAGCTTCACAGACATGCTGCCTTGCTTTATATTTATAGAGGTATATGACTTAGATACAACCATGGAACTATGGCAGTGCAACATATCATATTATTATTAACTGTCCCATCATTATCAACATATTAAGGAAAGCTGTAACAGAAGAGCCATAACTGGCAGTATCTAAACAGAAGCCTAGTAAGTATAATGAAAGAGTTGGAAACTTCTATCACAGTAGGCATGTCATTGCAGACTTTTTTGGGGACATAAACTCTTGTCTAGGATTAAAAACTTCAGAAATGTAGAGTCCATGATTGTCATCATTGCATGATTGTAGAAACAGCCTGGCAATGCAGGTGACCAGAACTCTGCATACAACTTATTCCTTCCACATCCATGTCCAGTTTACCACCAGAAACAATGCATCCAAAAAAAGCGGTCTGTACCCCAAATACCAAACATCTCAGTTGATGGAAAGAGAGGGGCATTCAGATATACTTTCAGAAAGCCAGGCCTTTTTCATAATGAAAACACAGATTCAAGCTGTGGCTGAAGTCCACACTATTTATCCCTATTGCAGTGAGAAAGCAGCCTTAAACATTTAATCCAAATAAGAGCTGCGGTCACTTAGTCGAAAAGAACTACACCCATACAACAATGAAATAAAGCAACAGAATCTCCTTTTGTGAGATTCACACCCATCAGCATGAGTTTGCTGTTTTTGTATTTTCTAATGTCTTTGTATCTGTGAATAAGGTAAAAATAAACATTAAAATACATGACACAAAATACCAGTCTAAAGTATCACGAAGAAATGAAAGCGGCAAGACACCACCCTAGAAAACATGAGTCATGTAAGGCCTGCAGGGGAACAAAAGGGAGGAAATCTGTCTTTGTTGGTTTTAATTTACTCTAATGTTCTAACAAAGTCCCATGCTTAATGAAGGGACCTGCTTTTGGCTAGCTCTGCAGGACCTAATGGTATTGTAGACTCACTGCAAAGACTTTAAAGCCAAGGTAGGCAGAAACCGTGGCAGTGACCTGTGAGTGTGCTGTGGCAACACTCCTATATGGTCCAGTGTGATGACAGCAGGGTCACTTTGTCATCTGTAAAATATTCCAAGTTTTAATTACGAAGGCAAGCAGCTCAGACAAAGCAAGACCTAGCTTTCTGAGAGATTCTTTCAATTTTTTATTAGTTCTTCTCTTCCAGGGAAGAGGAAAAACCTGCCCATTCTGGAAAGATATCTGCAGCGTCTGGATTTTGATCTCTCTATTCATCCTTTCAAACAACATCTCATCAAACCAGCATAAAAGACCTGCTGCAGCTAGTATCAAAAGGTAACACGCTTTGCTAAAAAATTGTATTCTGGGTTTTTTTTTTTTTGTATTTTGAAATGAAACTGCAAAAAGGCTCCACGCAGCACAGAAATAAATCTGTATTCTATTCTGATGAAAAGATACATGTTTTCCTGGGTTGCTTTATGGATGACATATTTCTGATACAACACATTCAATTTTGGTCCTTAAAGGTCATCTCTGCCTTCCCCTCTCACCCTCCCCAAACCAACAGGCCTTTTTGAATTATACGAAACCTTGTTTTCAAAAATAATTTCTTTGGGTGGGTTCTGAGCCTTAGCTCAGATGTGTTGGCGAAGAATGGAGAAAATGCACTCACAATGGAGCTTCATCAAAAATACTGATGGGAAGCCCATAGCTGTTTTGTGAAGTCACTGATTGGCAATGACTGAAAGGGGCATGACTAGATATCCATTTTCTTTAAAAGGATTTAAGTATAATTCTGAATGACCTATAAGCTTGGAGAAATCATTCAATCCATCACTGATGGACAGTGACTATCGTAAGTGTGCAGCCATTGGATTTGTCTGTAACAGTTCATGGAAATCTCAGAAAATAGAAGGCCTTGTCAAGAAAAAGAGACAATAGGAGTTCAGAGTGCTGAAGGTCAGTTTACAACAGCTTGCTGTCTAGGAAAGTGAGAATATTTTTCTTAAGTAACCCTGCAAACAAGGGCTTTTGAATAGTCATTCATTAATATAATATAACTGTTAGTTAAAGTTTAACAAGTTGGTCTACATATGCTGCGTGACATTTCATAGCAACAGCACCTGAAATACTTACTTGTTGTTTCCTTACCATTAATAATGAAGTACCCAAGATCCCGTTTGCATTTCCCTTCTGTTAAACAAACCACATTCATTTGTAAATATAAATGGGCCACATTTCAGTCGTGAGAATTCAGCTATTTCTATGTGGAGCAGCTCACTGTAATGTCAGAGTGAAATTTATATAGTTCTGGATTTGCTTCCAGTTTCTTCAGTGAAAGTTTCATATGGTTTATTTCATAAGCTCATTGCTTTCTGTCTCATAATCTAAAAGGTTGCATCAGAGAATAGTTGATAGGAAGCTGGGTTTGCTCACCAAGGGGTGTGTTGTTTGCAGAGCATATGCCTTAGCAGGTACTGGAATGTGAGAGCATGTTTCTAAATGCAGATATTCAAGTATTAGGTGTCAAAACAGAAGTGGCTTAATTCAGTGTCATAAAGGTTTGCAGCTTTATTGAGGTGAGCAGTTAAACCTTGACATCACTGAGCCTTCTAGGGAAAGGCTCAAGCTCTCAACTGTTAAGTTGAAGAGGAAACTGTGGCTGGTGTAAGCCAAATTGATTAGAGATGCAATGAAAGTAACAAGTCTGGTATATAGGCACCTATCCCTCTTCTGCCCTACATGGCAAAGGGGGGGCAGCAGAAGATGAACACAACCTCATCAGATGCAGCAACATCTCCTGAGCGTGAGGCTATGGCACCACCTACGGGTGAGAGTGCTGAGTGCTGTCCAAACCACTTGTCCCAGTTTCCCCTTCTCTCCAGTAAGAATTCGAAAAAAACACAAAAACGCTGCAGTAGGTTTTGGTTTCAGGTGTTTGCTAGCTATGCTTTTTGTCACTCAGCTGAGGATGTTCAGCAGTGTAAATAGCTGAATCGGGCTGTTCTCCTTAGTGTTGCTCTTCTTGGGCCCCTTCTCCAGGGCCGATGTGACATGTGCTGCTCTGGACGCTGTCCCAGGCTTGCTTCGCCCCCATCTCCTTAGCCCAGGTCTTGGGTCCAGCCTGAAATCCAACTGTGAGTCATAAATCCTGGCTGTGTTTCTGTAATTTCAAAAGCTCCTACAGTTCTAAGGTAACAGTCCTTTCATATTTTCTAGGAAGAGTTACTCTCACCCCAGGTTTTATCACAAGCCACCCCAACTATGTGATCCAGTGAGCATAGTGACAAAATCACTGAGTCTTTCTGGTTCCTCCCTCCTTCCTTTTCTGCACTGCTTTGTATAGGATGTGTTGGGAGTGCTACCTGGAAGGACACTTGTACTACAAATACTCAAAGAGCTTTTGGATATATTGTATCAGCAACCTCTGTTTTCTCTGGATGAGTTTTCCTTGTGTTTGTGCTATTTCCTCTTCAAAGCTTTGGCTCCATGTTTCATGTAAATGTCACCGTAACCTGGGACTGGCAGGACACAGTTGCTTTCATTTGATGCGTGGAGGGCACGGAGGGTCTTTGTACCTGCACTGCCCCTGGCTTGGTTGGAGCTGTTCTTCCTTGCAGGGCTGCAGCTGGTTGTGAGTGTCCCCAGGGATGGAGATACCAACTCCTCTGTGACAGCTGTCCCGAGCAAGCTCCACAACATCAGTACAATAAAGCTTAGTGTGGGACTCCACAGAAGAGGACAATGACATTTATTTCCAAATCTCCCTGTGAGCTGACTTATCCCCTCTGCTTCCCCACGTGCTGCCCCCACTGCCGCAACCCCACGCTCCCTGTCTCTGGCAGGAGCTGCCAGCATGGCTGGGCCATGGGTGATGGTGCTAGTTGGGGGGATACTGGCTGCAGCACCCTGCCATCCTGGTGCTCCCCTAGTTGAGGTGAGGGAAACACCTGGAGCCCTCCCAGCACTGTGGGGAGCTGGTGGTGGTGGCAGGGCAGCCCTGGACAAGGGTCTCCGTGTCTGGGGGAGGCACCAGGGCAGAAGTGGTGCTGGTGCCTGGGTCCACAGTGGGAATATGGTGGAGAAGAGTTGCAGGTCCTGCAGAAGGGCCAGGAAGAGACTAGGGGGGAAACTGAGAAGGGGAAATTAAGGTAGGACCCAGGCCCCCCTGCCACGCTCCCCTTGACCCCTGCCATGCCTGCTGCCTTCCCAAGTGAGAAGGCTTCTTCTGCTGTGACAGAGCTATGAAGGGACAATGCTGGGCCCTCTCTAGTTCTGCCACACTGCTATGCAGGAGCTCTGTAAAGGAAATGTAGCGCCACTGTCTTGTCAGTACTGGAGATAGCCAAGCAGTGACTCCAGAGTGGGATTCCCAAACGTGAAATAACGTTGACCAACATTTAGGCTATTGGTATAGCCTAATCTAGCATTCAGACTTATTACATGCAGCCAGGGACAAATACTCTTTAATGTCCCAAGTGGGTGGCAGGGGATGTCAAAAGGCAAAGGACCTTCTGTGTTTGCATGGCTTCTCAGTGCCTCTTCAAGATGCTGCTGTGTCTGGTCTCTTGAGGAATACATTTTTGGTCGGTCACACTGATTTCATGTAAAAAAACCACATAAGGGACCAATACAAATAGCAGTGTAAAATGGTAAACGTGTTAATAGATCTGGCAGGTATAAGGAATTATGTTCCTCTTGTAATCTTTTTTCCCTTGCACAACATTCATGTCAAATATCAGCAAAGGTGATGTGAAAAGGTGTAAAAAGTAGGGCCAGCTCTGAGAACCTAGCACTTATGTTTCTGTGCCTTTTCACACCTCTGCAATCTTTTGGGCCTACGGCTCTGCATGGCAATTCCCCAACCCCAGCCCTTGCTCTGTAACCACCCTGGTCTCCAGCACAGCTGGACACAGCTCTGCAAGACCCTGGCCACATTCAAGATCCTTTCCTCAGAAGTGGCCGTGACCAGCTGTCCGCCTACACTCCAGGTGCCCACACGTCCTCGCTTGCGTCTTCTTGGTCCATCGGGCAGGACCTGCTGTTTGGGGGCAGGACTGCTGCACTTGGAAGCCACCAGAGAGGGAGAGAAAATGGCCTGTTCCTCCTGGTGAAGCTTCCCCAGGGTGTTCAGGTGAAGGGCTGAACAACAAGCTCTGAAAGGATTTTTCTCTATCGCAGGCCTCTGGTGTGGTAAGATGTCTTTTGGCTGTGGCTGCACAAGCTGCTGGGGGCAGCAGTTAGATCCAGGGGCCACAGCCCTGCAAGCCTCTTATCTTCATTCCTCAGCGCTCACAACAGGTATAACACTGGCCTTGATTCTTTTAAGCGGGGTGGATCAGCCGAGAGGGAAGGTGCTTAAGCCCTGCTGTGTTGTCAAACGTTGCATGCTCTCCCACAAAATTGTAGCAGGTCCAAGCCTGAGGCAAAACGTCCAGCCCAGCCACCCCGGTAGCTGTGTCTCTGCTCGGTCGCGGCCTGTGTTTCTTCCCTGTGATCAGCGAGGTGTATGGGAGTGGGGAGCTCCCACAGCCACTGGCATCCCTTGCCTTGGGTCCCTCTGCACTGTCACCATGGCACGGGCTGGAAGAGCTGAGGGGACTTAAGAGATGCAGCCTTTGCTGTCCGTCCCCCCTACCCCCCAGCATTCTCTGGGAAGCTTTGAAGCGAGGTGGAGAAGGCACCCGGTTTCAAAGCACTCCCTGCCGGGGGTGCGGGCTTGCCGTCCAGGCTTCACCTTTAACCTTTCGGCTCTCACAGAACCACCATCTCGCCCGTACCCCTTTCCGTGGGCAGAGAGCGGCCCGGACCGCAGAGAGCCGTCCTCCCCTTCCCCAGCAAACCCCTCCATGCGCTTCGGGTTTCTCGGGGAAGGTGGGGTGAGAGGGGAGGAGGAGTGGCGGGAAGCCTGCCCTCAGGCAGGGCGGTCGTGACACCGCCCCGCCCCGGCGCATGCGCGGTAGCCTCGGCGAAATGGAGTCGGCGGTGGAGGAGGAGTGAGTGCGGTGGGGGTAGCGGGTGGGGTATCCGCCGCCATCCGCGGGGACTGGGCCGTGGCGGGGCTGGGGGCGGCGGCGGGGGAGCCCCTGGGGGGGTCGTGGTGTGACCGGCTTCTCCCGCCCCGCAGGCCGAGGCGGCGGATCCCGCTGGTGCCGGAGAACTTGCTGAAGAAGAGGAAGGCCTACCAGGCCATCAAGGCCACCCAGGCCAAGCAGGCGCTCCTCAACAAGCGGAAGGTAGGGGCTGGCCGCGGGAGGGGGGGTCCCCGGCCCTGCGGCGGTCCCCGGCCCTGCGGCGGTCCCCGGCCCTGCGGCGGTCCCCGGCCCAGGGGTGCCGACGGGGCGGATGACTCGGCCTTGTCGGTCGGCCTGTGGGGGGGCGGCCGGCTGGGAGAGCCTGGCTGTGGGGTGGCGGGAGATGGCGGGCGGGGAAGCGTGGGGTGGATCTGCGGAGCCGCTGTGGTTGGCCGCGTTTCGGAGGAGGGAATGGTAGCTCCGTGCAGCCGCACACATGGCGAGAGTGTTCGGCGTCCTCTGCGAGGGGGGATGCGGGACCCCTGCGGGTGGGCGGAGGGGGAGTCGGTGAGGCTCTGTATGGATACTGTGGTGAGCCTCCGGGTTACCCCTGCACTTCAGTTGTTGAGCATCTTCCCCCGGTGTCTCTGAGACCTGTAAAGAGGACGAAACTTTCTAGCTTGGTATACTGAAACACAAGTATTTATACTGTTCTACTGAAACTTGCAAGGCTGTCAGTTGTTCCTCTTAAATCAGTGGTTACCAGGGGGTGGGTGTATACTGCCATACGTGGTAAAATAAAATGCTGTTGAGTTGTGTGTGTTACCATGGGGTTAAACTGCCTGAAACTAGTTCACCTTTGCATCATAAACCTTCATGGAGGCAGCGTGCTTTTCTGCAAGTGCCTTTGGAGTTAGCTATCTATTAGCTAGATAAATATTAGAGCATAGGCAGGTCATCACAAAACCTTTATCTGCACATAAGGTGCCACAAGTTGCTAATGCAGAGACTCCCTGTGCACAGTGTGCGGTTTCCAGACTGGCAGAGCACAGCAAACCTTTCTGTTTAAGAATTTGAGAGCTGTTCTGTGTCTCAGCTAATAGAGCAGGTGCCTGTTTTGGTAGTGGCTGAAAGCTTTCCCAGGGAGCGTGTTTCTGTGGAGGTGGTGGGATTAGGTGCACACCTCCTGCCGTTTTTGTTAGGTACTGCGTTTACCTTTTTGAATGTATCCATGGCTTGCTCTGTTTCTAAGGTGGAAGTGGAAGTATGAGCATTAATGTTAAATAGTACCTTTTAAGAGTCTCACTAGAAAAGTGACCCCAGTGATGAGATTTTGATTAGGTCTACCTGCTTTGAAAATTCAAAGCAATTTCATGGTGAAATAGAACAGAAGACATACAACATTAGATTCTTTAATTTAAAA
This sequence comes from Phalacrocorax aristotelis, assembly GCF_949628215.1. NCBI lineage: Eukaryota > Metazoa > Chordata > Aves > Suliformes > Phalacrocoracidae > Phalacrocorax > Phalacrocorax aristotelis. The sequence continues at coordinate 6,209,317 of NC_134279.1, forward strand.
TGACCTAATAACTTAGTTAGTAGCGTATCTAAAATATTATTGAGTAACTGTCATGTATATTCAGCTCCTATTCATATGCGAAAGCACCATGATTTGGGTGGATATACTTGTCCCTGAGCTAAGGACAGCTATTGAAGCATCTTTTTAATTTAAAAAAAGCTTTAAATTTTCCCATAATTATGAAAATATTTTTATTCCCTGAAATAAGATGGATGTTTTGTGTTTAAATTAGTAATACTTAATACTTATTTGAATGCTTGGATGTTTTTTTGGGTGGTATGTGTGCCTTTGTCAAAAAGGACTTTAAACCCCATTTATTTTCTGTTGGGTGGTAATTTGGAGTCACACTAGAGTATCTGTTTTACCCAGATACATATGTGTTTCTGGGTTTCCAGTGGTCGGCTGAGCTGTGGATGTAGTTGTGAAGATCTCTCTGTGGCTGCAAATGCTTCCATTTGACTTCTCCTATGCCTAGAAGTATCCTGGGTCTTGCTCTGTGTTTCCTGACTTATTTTTTTTCTGGGGAAAACCTATTTGTTCACTCTTCATAAATTATAGCTAGCTGCCTGTCAATTCATACGTTCTGTCAGTTCTGTCTCCCTTGGGCCCAGATTATCAAACTGATTTCCTTCTTGCTGCCTCCAAAACTGAAGGGGTGTAGTTCATCAATACTGAATTTCATTTGGCCTTCGAGATGCAAACCTCTAAGGAGGTTAGGAAGGGTGATAATTTCTTATGCTTTTGCCTTTAGCACCAGAAGGGTAAACAAATCCAGTTTAAACGCCTTGAGACTTTTGTGCAAGATTCGTGGCGCAAACACCGAGATGATGTCCGGCTGAGGCGCATGGAGCAGAGACCGGGACAGACGCCTGTACCTCAGGAGCACAAACTAGCCTTTGTTGTGCGGATTGTAGAGTAAGAAACTTTTGTCGCTCCTTACCTTTATTATTGCTACTATTGTAGCTGTCACGTCGTTTCCAAGCAAAGGAAGGGTGATCAACCCAGATGTGTCTCCTTGCAGGTAATCTGAGACCTTTTGTTGCCGTGTTAGAGAAACGCGGTTACTAATAGTATTTTTTTTTTTTTTCTGGCTCAGTATTAAGGGAGTGAGTAGGAGGGTAAAAAGAGTGATTGAGTTGCTGCGGCTGAGAAAAAATTTCACTGGAACGTTTGTTAAACTGACTCCTTTATCGCTGAAGATGCTGCGCGTTGTGGAACCTTACGTGGCGTGGGGGTAAGTACCAGTCCCCTGACTTGGTAGTGGCTTGTGTGTAAATATTATAGCTTTTTGATTCTCCATCTGGTGTCACAAATCCGTAGCTGGCTTTTCCAGTAATGATCAAAACTTTGTCAGCTTTATATCTAAAACTTGTTGTTGTCCCTTTTCTCATTGTTCTAAACATAACTTGGTTACTTTTCCACCTCTGTACAAAGAAGTAGGATGGGACTGCTTGCTCTTCATGTCTCTCAGTTACAGGATACAATTTTTGTTTTTGCACAGACACCCTAACCTGAAATCTGTACGAGAGCTCATCCTGAAACGGGGCCAAGCCAAGATTAATAAAAAGAGGATGCCTCTGACAGACAATATGCTGATAGAGGAACATTTAGGTGAGGAAGAAGATAAGAAAATGAAGTGAATCAAGGAAAGAGGGGGTTGTTGAGAGTTTGCAATCTGACCTAAGAGGGAGGGGAAGGAGGAAAATCTTGCAAGACTTGTATAGGGAGTATTGGCAATTCTGGAGTAGCGTGAGGAAAGACAATACAGTTGGGTATCTTGTGTATATGTTGTTTGGGGGGTGCTTTTCAAATTAATGTCTCTTTTTCTGCAGGGGCCTATGGTATTATTTGTCTGGAAGACCTTATTCATGAAATCTACTCAGCTGGGAAGCATTTCAAAAAAGTCACAAACTTTCTATGGCCCTTCCATCTGTCAGTGGCTCGCCACGCTTCACGTAACAAAGTGGGCTTCCTCAAGGAAATGGGTAAGCCTGGCTGCAGAGGTGAAGCAATCAACCAGCTTATACGTCAGCTGAACTAGCCAGGTGAGGAATACCTCTTGTGGGACTCCTAAATCTGATCCTTTATTTGGTTTCCTAAGAATAACTATACTGCCTTTGGGGGTGAGGGGCGCTCCTTTGTGTTTGATTTTTCACTCTACAGAAGTGACCCTCAAGGGAGGGGAAGCTAACAGAGAGTGTGCGTCCCACTAGGTATCAGCAGATCCTACTGGATACCTCCATAAAGGCTTGGCTTCTGGGAGATTGCATCAATGTGATGTTTTCTTTCTTTCCTGTTGTGCAGGGTCTTTGTGAAAACTTCAGGACTTACAACCTGCTCCTTTTCCTGGACGCTGTCTCTATGTAGTGATACAGTGTATCTCTTGACTGTTGGTGCCTCTATGAAAGAAGAAAAATACACAGACAGTGATGGAGATGGACTTCGGGCTTGTCCTTCTTAAAGGAGAAGATAAATTGTATTTGGTACAAGAAGGAAGTGACTTGAACTTCCTGGAGGAATCGGATTTCTGCATTGCTGTAAAACAAGTGGTTTTTTTATACTCATTAGTGCTGGCTCTGTACCAGTCACCTCCTGATCTCATCTTTGGTATAAAGCAGTGGTTCTCAGTTCCTGGTTTAAATCTCTGTCACAGTTGACTTGCACTTGCTCTTTTGGTCCAGTCTTCCCCAGAGGAAGTGCTTGCAGCTGCACTCCTAGAAGTGCACCTCCTTCGAGGGGTAAAGGGTAGTGCAGTCACCTGCTCACGAATACTGCTGACAGGCAGAAGAAAACAGTGGGTGTTCCTCTATTACTCTAGTGCAAGCCCTAGTAGCATTTTTTCTGAAGTACCTAGACTGTATTTATTTTAAAAAGCCATGATTTTGTGCTACTGATTGACACACAACTGCCTTTTCAGTTGTGCTAGATTGGGACTGCTAGAGGAAACCCTTCCCTGGTAGGAAAGCCCAGAAACATCATAGTAGTGGTGGAGTATGTGTAATCAGTGCTTTTTAAATAAACTTTTGAAATAAGTGTTGTAACAAGAGGAGTTGTATATAACTCTAGAAGAGTGGGAAAAGTTAAATACTCTGGCTGAAGTGAATTTGGTAAAGGAAACGAACAAAACTATGGAAGAGCCCAAAAGTTCTATTAATGTGTACAGTTTTAAATCCCTGGCTTCTTCCAGTACAAAACTGTGTGAAGAACACAGGAAGAGTCCTGTGCTATTTAACAGCTGTTAGGTCACTGTGACTGTTAATGCTGTTACTTGAAGAGTGAAGTGGAGGCCAACAATTAATCCATGAATGGATTTCACATTGACTCCACAATACTTCTTTTGAGGCTCAGAGGAAACAGTTAAAGTAACAATATGAGTAGGATGCCTTTAGGGTATTAGCAATAAATTAATATTTTAGATCATTTTATAAATGCTACATCTTAAGTACTACAGACTCTGAATTAGAGAACACTATACAGTTTCAAGCTTTATTCTGTAAAACAAGAATACAAACATAGAAAATGCTAGACAGACACTAGAGACATACACCGACTTAAAACACCACCGTCCCTGGGACTAGAGTCCAGCCATCTTTAATATACAAGGCTTCACACATTTAAGATTTTCCTGACAAACAGCTGCTTTCAGTGTAAAGAGGTACAAATAACTTTAGAATCATTCTGTTGATTCATTTTAGGGTTGTTTCTGGTAACAGTCCAGGCTTTGAGCATGAACTGGCATGGCAGGAGTGACATTTTTCTAGTGGCAGAGAGAACTTAAGTCTGCTAGTAGAATGCAGTTTATAATAAAACTAAGTTACAGGTTCTGAACACAATTCTAGCAATCCTAGACTTAGGCAGTTTTTCAAGTGAATGAAATATAACACCCCATTAGCTTAGCTCATGCAGTTAAGTGTGAGTTTATCATTATACCTTATTTCGACCTCTTTAAAAACAATGCCATCTTAGTCTAGTGTTACACCACATTATCGTAAGACAAACATTGCCCTTTTTCTGTATCTTTCTTCAGCAAGAGCAACAGCAATGATGCATTCATTACTTCACTGCACTATGAACAGAGACTATACAAGGTGACAGGATATATACAAAACCTCCATATCTCAGGGAAAGGAATCCTTTTTGTAAGCCACCATACTATTTACTTTGTGGATGGTTGTAGTGAAGGAACGAAGACGGACCTCCTCTGAATTGGCTATAAATTGGGGTCCTGATTCTTCCCACTTTTCTGGCACTGCCAAGTCTTTATCTGTGTATATCAGCAAGTCAAAGGCACCTGTAAGCAAGTGGAAACAAATTAACAGTAACGCACACATAAGTAGATGGCACGTTTGAAGTTAAAGTGCATCTTCTAGAACTTGAGACATGTACCAAGGTTCTCAGAAATTACGCTGATACTAGTTATGTGCGAAGAAATAGTAGTTAAAACATGAAAACAAGTCCTGGTTATATTCATGTGTAGCCTTTTTAGTTTTCTTGAGCGTGATATGAATTTTAAAATACTGCGGAGCTGAACTCTACGTAAACACTTTGTATCAGCTCAATGGTTATTTATACGCACCTCCCACAGCTGCAGTCACAAAATAATCTTGTTTATGAAAACTTATATTCCTCAGAGTACAGACACACTATTTTCATTTAGTTAAGCCACGCCAAGTTCTGTCCTGATCTCAGTCTAACAAAATGCCATCTCAGAAATGTGATAGTATGTGACATGCAATAATGAAAAAGCCCTAGAAAATACTTCCTAAAGTGGAAAATCTAGGTTTTCCAAAGAAGTGTTTGATCTCCATAGTGAAGTTAGAAATACTCACAGGCAGTTTCCAACAGTGGCAGAAAAGTTACTGTGGCAGTTATTTGTCTGATAACAGATCGAATTTCATCCTGAATAGCTTTCTGAGATTTTTCTCGTGGTGCACTGGAAAAATAGGAAAGCTGTTAAGAAAGCAAGCTTCTACTATACTGACAGCTTCCTTCAACTACAGTTCTCTATTTAGCTCTGTTGGTCTGTTTGCTATAGGATTGTTTCATAGCAGTGATAACCTTTAAGACCTAGGTAGATGGCTTAGAAAAGTTAAGTGATAGTTAGTTTCCCTTTATTGTTGTTTGTGAAGCTTCCCAGTATCTGTAAGGAATGTTACATTTATTCTCAGTCCAGAATGGGTGAGAACATTTTGGCATAGCAGGAAAGCAGTACTTCTTTAGGCTGTGTACCCAATACAGGATTTTATATGCTTTGCTGAAGATGAAAATCAAGTATTGATCAGATGCTTTTAGAAAAAAAAAGCCAAACCCACCAGAAAAACCCATAAAAACCCCAACACTGAAGGATTATGTGTGCTTCAATCATAGAGTGACCGGTTTACAGACAACCAGAGGAATAGCAGTAAGAAAGGCAGTAGGTTTGGTGAGGTTTGAAGGAACATTTTCCACACTCAGCCTCTTCTCAGTATATACCTTGGCTGCTCCGAGGAACCAGAGCAGTGCTGATGCACACGGCGTTTACCTTGTGCCTGCACAGCTCCCGGGAAGAGCAGGCGCCGAGGACCACCGTCACTCACCTCTCATCCTTCGCTGTTTTGTCACACTCGATGTCAAACTGCCACCGCTCAAGAACCTCGTTGTTTTCGATACTCGAGATGACCACCACCAGGCGCTGCACGATGCACTTGTACAGCCACTCTGAAAGAAGCCACAGCATTTGCTCGCCGTGCGAGAGGCCAGGAGGACCAGCAGAGACACCAGGAGGCCGCAGCAGTCTCCCGCCGGCGGCGCCACCTCAGCCCCCCGGCCCGGCCCCCCCGCGCCCAGCCACCTTTCATCTGCTCCACCACGTTGTTGAGGTAGTTCTTCAGCTCGGGGTCGGTGGTGACGAGGAGGGTGAGCCCGTACTTCTGGACGCGGGTGAAGGTCTCGGGGGGATAGATGCCCCGCTGATAGAGGATGCTGTTGATTCCATAGGCTGCAACAAGCGGAAAGAAGGGAGAGAGGCGGGGGGAGGGATGTGTGTGAGGCGGCCATGTCGCCCCGCAGGAGGCCCCGTCCTCCTCCTCCCCGCCCGCTCCCCCTCTCGCCCTGGTCCCCTTACAGAAAAACTCGGCGACGATCTCGGCGCTGCCCCGCAGGGTAATGCCCTGCTGGTCCCGGCCGAGCTGTTTGGCCATGGAGGCTGAGCGGCTGCCGCCGCCTCCCTTCTCTTCTTCCTCCTCCCCGCCGCCCGGTTCAAACCCAGCCCCGCCCCACCACGCCCCTTCCCTTCCCGCCGCCGCGCAGGCGCCCTGGCGAGGCCGCGCCTCCCTGTCTCCGCGTGCGCCGGCCGTTGGGGAGCCGCCCTTCCCGGTGCGCGCGCGCGGCCGTTAGCTGGAGAGGCGGGGCCGGCGCCTGAGGGCAGGGCGCGCGTCCGCACACATCCGTGTCTCCTACTGGAGCACGCCGTCCGCGGGGAGGGGTGTTGGGATGTTCGGCAGCTGAAAAGCTGTAAAAAAGGACTTTCCGCCTTAAACCTTCCCTTAGAGGCGCCGTTGGGCGGGGCCGAGCCTCCACCGGCGGCGGGACTGAGGGGGGCTGGGGGTGGAGCGAGCCCTCGCCCCGTGGAAATGCTGGATGCTCGGTTTCATGGTTTGTTCAGGTGCCGTTCGTCCGTATGAAGGCGCTTTTGAACTTAGAAATTATGCTTTCCAGGTAAAGAATGAAATGAAGCAAGTACCTCGCTTATGGGTGATTTTTGGAAGCGTTCACGTAGGAGCTATCTAAAGTAGAACCGTTGAGTTCTGCAAGCACCGTCGAACGGCAGGCAGGGAGAGCCCGGGAAAGCAGGATGAAACAGACGCTTTTTCTTTAAATCTGTAGGATAGCGGGTACCACAAAAAGGAAGGGGTTAAGAAAGGCAGGGAGCCCCGGAGCTCAGGCTGTGCCACACCCGCCCCTGCTCTCGAGCTGCCCAGGGAAGGGCAGTTGGGCAAAGCAGTTCAATCTGGTTATGACAGGGACACCGAGAAAGACACTGCAACTAGCGGTGACTATCAAACAGAGGAAACTCTGGCAGGGGTTAACATGCAAGAGAGACTGAAACAGTAAGTAAAAGTTAAGTTTTGAAATATTTCAATAGTGTCATGAAGAGGGGAAGCTATAGTCGTCTGGGATAGTAATTAGGTGGCCACTAGTCAGCCGATAAAATCAACAGGTAAGTAAGTGAAAAGTGGATGTGTATGTTGGGTATGGAAGAGCTTCCCTGAATATGATTTTTCTGAAGTGTCTGAATGAATAGACAGTACCATCTAAGACATACCTGTGTTAAATACCTACATTGACGTTGAATGAAACTGATCAGAATAGCCTTAAAATGAAGTGACGTTCAAAACAGAAGTATTTTAAGCCTAGGATAAAAACCATGTGGTCATTACACAGTGCAGTAGGTCAGCTGCTTTAAAGAGTGAATCAATGGCGTGATTGCTTATTTTGTCATAATAAAGTACATTTTCTCAAAGGCTAAGGCTTTCTGTTGGTTCCAGTTTTTGCTCTCAGAGGAAGCACAGTTTGCTCAGGGTTCATGCTGCTGTGATTAAAACAAATAATGCAGTCCTGAAATCATGTGCTGAAGGTCTGAAAGGGTCTGACCGATTTAGTTATTAACCTAGAGAACTTTATTCTGGGTCTTGATCACTAGTGATTTTGTTATACATTAGTCTTCTGAATAAAATATTTTCTGAGTAAGGGGTATATTTCAAAGCTTATGGTAATGGAAGCATTTTTCATCTGAAGCCCAGCTTTTAGAAGCTAGATAACTAAATATCAGCTGGTTTGCTTCAAACCTTAGGTACTATCATGCTCCTATTCATCTATCCCCAGATGGCCTCAACCCCCCCTTTTTTTCCCCACTTGGCTTTTCATACGTTTTGCTTTCTCTGAGGTTTTTGGAAAGCTGCTCATTTTTGTGATAAATATAAGAACTTGAAAGCCTTGTTGCATGAGGCCAGGCAAGAATAGTAGAGCTTATGATTAGTGTTTACACATTTCTCATCCAGCTGATTTACTGTTAAAACCAAATGGAAGCAAAAGATCCAAATGCTTCTTAGTTTACCAAAATCATTTCACTGTAGATGGCTTGAATGTCTGTCGTCGATATGACTGGGCAGATATCTTATCAACAACAGACTTAGATGCAGCTTCTTTATTGCTTCCATGATTCATCTGGGAGGTCCTGGGAGGTGATGGTGATGCCCAGTGCCTCTATTAAAACTCTAAGCTTCCTTCTGTGAACGCGGCACACAGTATTTCACAGAGTTTTGGATCGTTTCTCTGTCCCCAGTTCTGTATTGCAGTCAACACTGGTTTCTGCCTTGATGTGACACCACTCCCCCCCCCCCAAAAAAAATCCACACAAAAACCAACCACCAAACCCAAACCCCAAACCCCTTTGCATTTTGGAATTTTAATTTTTCTCTCTCTTTAGGGAAATACATTTCCCTTTTACAATGCATCACTACCTTTCTTTATGTTTCTTATCTATGTTGTAATGTAATCTAATGGTAAAAGCTGCATATTTTCAATACTTCTGAATTTCTTTTGTGGTACAAAGCTCCTAATATTTCCCTTTGTCTTTTAACACATTATTTTTCTGTGGCCAATTCATTAGTTTGGAAAAGTCCAATCTTTTAAGACCATGAAGTAGTGTCCGTCTTAACTTTTGTATTTCTTCTACTGGAATGTTCTTCATCCTCGCTGCCCTTTTTCTTCTCATGTCATTGGGATGTTCCTCTTCTTCCCCCTCCAATAATTCACTTGCATTAAGGTTTAGTTATCTGACAGTGTGTTAGCTGCTTTCCCTTTCACATTCTCTGACTATCTCATCTTTGTTTCCCTGTTACAAGTCCTAAGCTCCACAACACTTGTTGTCTTCACTTTGTTTAGGTTGGTGTCACTTGGCTTCTCTGCCAGGTCAATCCAATATCCCCCAACCGAGGCACACAGGGAACGTGCGCTTATCTGTCATGCAACTAATCTGCAGTCGCCACTTGCCCATAGCCCAGTCAAGTGTGACGGTACGTATGTACATAAGTCCTTTTGTCATGTTACTGAGCGGGCATGCTCTGTGCGATGATGATGATGATGATGCAGCTTGTGCTTAGGGCACGTCCAGCTACATGACAGGAGGAAGGCTGCGGGATCTTGCGAGGGAGACCAGCAGGGAGACTGCCGTGGGTCAGTGAATGATTTGTGTGGCTGACAGCCTGCTTCCTGACCAAGTCTCAGGAGTGAAGATGACAGGCTGAGTTATATGTTCTGGCACACCGTGAGCTGGCTATCCCTGCTTTAATTATCTCACGCTAAAACCTTCATTTTCGTAAGGCATGTGAAATCCCAGTTGTATTTAATTTAGGTCTCTTACTATTCTTTAGTCATTGCTCCGTTTCTCAATTACAGCTCGATGTTATGACAGAATTTTTTTGATTCTCTTTCTGTGGAAGGAAATGTCCCCTATTTAGCTTGGCTTTTCTGCAACATTTAATGATTGCTTCCCCATGGCAATTGTCAATGAACCTGGGACAATCCACATCACTGGTATGCCTTTACTTTTTTTAAGGCAACCCAGTCACATTCCCTTAGTTGTTCAGCAGACTAGAAGACATAATCCAGTTGTAGACCTCAGTCTCAATTTTTTTTTTTTTTTTTTTTTTTTTGTTACCCTCAGGATGATGTGGACAGGTCTCTCCTTCCAGTATAGCAAAATAGTCTATGAAATGAAAGTTCCGTTTGCTACAAAAGCCCTCATATCACAGTAACAAATTGTCATATTAAGCCTCAGTAAAACCAGTTTTTCCTGTGCAGAGGAAGGAAGTCATACCCTGGCCAACAGACCCTTAGTGCTTTGCCCTTTCTGGTAGATCTCAAGCTCTTTTTGGGTCATTTCTCCCCACACGCTAGGCAGAGATTCTGTACTTATGAGCCCATAGAAATACCTAGTCCTTTTGCCTTCTTCCCTCCTATTTTCTGTGCATTGCTTTGATTCTCCTTAGGGTTTTAGAATGCTGCCCATCCCTGTGGTTGCCAGCACTTAAAATTTATGGCAGATGTTAGGCTCATCGTTGTTCTGCAGGTCAGACTTTTTGCTTCCTCCCTTCCTCAGCCCAGCCTGGGGTAATTGTAGGTCACACATTGGGTGAGGCAGTTCTCAGCTGGCTGAGCTTCCATGATTTTTGGTGAAACCATTACTTTTCTTTACCAGCTGTTTCGTTTCTGTGCTATAGGAGGGTGCGACATTTGGGTTGTTCCCAGGAAAAGCTTTTCCTGGATGTAGGGCAGGCCACCAGCACAGCCAAGTACCATCACTATTCGTATATGAGAGAGTTATTTTTAAATCTTCTAAATCTTTAAATCACTTTGCTGCGAGTGTCTTTACAGCCTTCCATTGTGTCTTCAGGGCTCTCATTCAGGATTCCTTTGGTGATGTATTATTATCTGGAATTAACTCTAGAATTAACATAAAGTACTACACTTTTTGACAGGCATTTTATTACCAAGGTCATTTTGTTTTGTTTTTTTTTTGTGGTTGGTAGTGGTCAAGTTTCTTTTCAATAGTCTTTGTAGCATTAAATTTTACAGAATAAGTACAGGTACCTGGTGTCAGCTGTCAAAATACTATAATATTTGTTTTCAAGTTGGCTAATGCTATTGTTTAAAATGCAAACCATGAGATATTATTACAAGTAGCAATACTGTATGTTTTCACCAACAACAATAAGAGAGTGGTGCAACTGGGAAGGATTGTATTGAATTCTAAGTATTAATTAAATTGATTTTAAAATGAGTCAGTATGGGTGAATAAGCTGCACTGTAACTTCTAACATGATGAGTAAACTTCTCAGATGGACTTCCTTATTTTGGTTTTGAACACTGCGTAGAAATTGTTAAAATTAATTTTAATTTTAAATTTTATCAGCGGTACTGCATGTATTTTCAAATGAGACTTATTCAGGTGACGACTTATTTCCTCTAGAAAATGAAAGAGATTTCATGTTTCCTTATTTAGACAATGTAAGAACACCATTTATCTTGAAAGTAGCTACATCCAGATGCTGGCTGACTTGTACAGTGAAATAACTTTTTGTGGATTTGGGGAGTTCTGAAAGCCGCTTTTGTGGAACAATACTCAATTCTCTCTTTCTCGCCACCCCACCCCCGAAGACCTGACGTTTTTATAAAGGAAACATGCAAAAAATTAAATATTTGTGATCGTTTTACCTCTAAACTACCAGGAGATGGCACCAGGCACATATATTATCTGCACCCTTTCAGTTTAGTGTTGAAATACGACAAGTTCATTTTGCTGTTATGTACTTTAGACAAGTTTTAGCTGTGTTTCTTTTGCTAGTTTTTAAAACATTGTTCCAGAATGAAGGAAATACTTAACTTGATGCTCAGTTTTGATGTTTACCTTTGGTTGTTGCGCTAACAACTGATGAACAATTATTTTTAAAGGTTTCAAGTGAAGACAGGAATCCGGTTTCAGAACCAGGAAGAGCAGAACTTGAATGTGCTTTCCATGCCTTGAAAACTCCACAGTGGTTGATGATGTCATGCTACAGTGATAACAGGTAATGTGAAATCCACTGAATCCAGCTCTTTACGACTTAATCCCCAACCTGAAGGTTGATAATTTGAAAGATGAATGTTAATCTAGTTCATGTTAGCTTTGGTCACATCTGAAGTTTTCATATTAATAAATGAATGGAAAACTAAGGAGTTCTCAGGTAGTTTAGACTTATTAGGCCGGTATGCCACAGTTTAGCTTTTAATTCAAAACAGGTGTTCTGAAGAACACTAGAGCAGGTTTATCAGCATAGACTCAGACTGTCAATGGGTCATCAGATACTGAGGAGCAAACGGGTCCAGAAGATCAGTAGCATAGTAAATATATCTTGATAGTACCATAAGGGCTTTCGATAGGATCCTGTTCTATGGTTACAATGTGTTAGATGAAAATTATTATTTTGTGATTGCTTTCTAATTCTGTCACTTCTGATGTATAGCCACAATGGACTTGTTCAATTAAGTGTGTTGCAAGGAATAAAATACAGCTTACATAATGCCTAAGAATTATGATGACTGAAGAGGTAAATATATTTTGAAAAGCATATTATTTACATTAGAAACATTTCAAGCAAAAAAATGAATAATTCCTCTGATTTCCTCTTGAAAATTAGAGTGTTTATGCATTTTTTTCTAGAGTTAGATCCCCAGGCAAGTTAGGTGCCGTGGTGTCAGAGAAATAATCATTACTGAAAATAGGCATGCAAAATATTCAAATTCTTTCTGCTAAGTATTGGACAGCTTAAGAAAATGGTAAAGGATGGCTTTCTAAATAAGATATCTATTCCTGTATGGAAGGAGGAATTAGTTAAAAAACATAATTTATTTCAAGAAAAACATCCTTTTTCACGAATTTTGAGAAATTTATGCATACCTTTCTTTAAAAAAAATGAACAGCAAATAGCCATCAATGTCTCATGACAGTGAGACGAGCTAAAATATTTTATGAGGCACCCAGGCCACACGTGCCAGGACTGTTAGCTGAGCCATTCCTCTCTACCTCACTACCTGCACTTCTCACTGCATATTGCTACCTTGGGAAGTCTAATCCTCTATCACGGAGACAAAACCCTGACTTCTAAACTTTCTGTGGTGTCTTCATCATAACCCATCTGCTCTGCTGGTTAATTGCAGAAGAAATATGAGCAGTCTAGGAGTGATGTGGATTGTTAAAAATACCTTTATCTGAAAGTCAGGGAAATATTTATTTACTAACCTTGATAGCTTAAAAGCAATTAAAGAAGATGCCTTTGCACAAGAACAGCATTGAGCTAGGAATGGGAAGTATCGGGTACAAACCAAAACTTTACAATTCCACTTCAAGTGTAAAGAAGCTTTCCTCTCTCAGTTTGTCACATAGATCATAGGGAAGGTGAAATGTCCTACTTCTTAATTATTTTTTAATGACACTCATCAAGTAGTAAGTAAGCATTTAAGTGTTTGTTAGAGTTTAGTTGTTGATTCGTTTTCAGTCTGGCAGCCACTTAAGAAACCAGGGAAGACTGTTTTGGATTCTATTTGCCCTTAAAAAAATCACTTAAGGGCAGACAGCAGGACCATTTGCAAAGTAGCTAGGAAAACAAGTGAAGAAAGGATGTGCTAGTACAATTTGAATAAAATAATTTTATTTTCTAAGTCATTAATGAACCCAGAAGGACATGCTATTCACTGCTGAGCAGTGGCAAAATTTTTAGGAGAAAAACTAGAGAAGAATGGAACAATATTTGAAAGTTCATGCTAGTTACCTGCGTCTCCTGCACAATGGATGGCCTCATCCAAACCTCATGATCTGATGTTGCTAGGAGTGTAAAAATGGAAACCAGATGGCTTGGTAATGTGAGTAGCAGTCTGATGCTAATTGTTCCTTACAGTCTCCCTTCCTTGTAATCCGATTTGAGTGAAAACATGGCATTATTGCTCAAGGTAAGATATTCCTTGGTTGTAATCTGACAGTTAGTGGACAGGTGGACCAAGAGTAGGTACCTACTCTAAGGTTCAGGTCACTCTTGCTACCAAGGAAAATCCGTTGAGCTAAAGCAAAGTTGTACTTCATTTGTGTTAGCTGAGTGAGTTGCCACATCTTTGATCTGACAAGTTTCTTTTAGCCTTTAAAGACATTAGTGAAGAAGTCCATGGATGTGGACTTGCACATAATGAAGCAGCAACCTAAGCAACGATCTAACATTTGTCAGAGAGAGAAAAAATATATAGTAAATATATATAAATATTTTTTATTAAACACACTGTTACTGCAGTTTTTGCAGAAATGCAATATAATCTGTTAAAACAGGAGAGAAAGGTTATGCAGACCTGCTTGATGAGAAGAAATCACTGGGTAATAACTGATTACCCAGTTACATCGAGGGGTGGCATCATTGCTTTGCTGTGCTGTGCTTAAGCTACAGGGTTTCTTTTTGTTATAAGCTCTCTGCAGGGACAGTGGGGTGTGACTGTACGATGTTTTGCAAGGTGATGCTGTCCCTTGGGGCTCCTGCAGTTGGGAGTCAGCACTCTGTTTCATTTCCATCCTTGCTTGCCAGGGACTTTGTATGAACTTGGGCTAATCAGTTTAGATCTAAGTTTCCAACAGTGGATTTACAAGTCCTGGGAGCTTAGGTACATTGCATTTCTGTAACTTCTACCTTGGAGTCGCCTTGCTCACTGCCATCCTTTTATTTTAAAGAACAGGGAGGTTCATTATTTTTTTTTTTTGTAGAGACATGACAGTGATGATGCCCACACTCGATTATTTATTACTATGATATGAGAACAGTCATCTAACAATGAGAAGATTGAGGTTCAATAACTTTTGCATCCAGAAGACATCCAAACCCTCATCTTCCATGCCCAGAGAAGTGCTCCTGTCATCAAGCTTTAGGCTAGTTTGTCTGGCAACGTTCTTTATCCCATCTGTTGAAACTGTGCCACAGAACAAAAGGGAAGTGAAAAACCACTGGAAGACAGAAGGAAAACGGAAGAGGCTGAGTTTTAATGGTCAGACCTGGCAAAGCGAGTCCAGACCCACAGTCCAGCTTCCAAGTTATTTTGTGTTTCACATACTTTATTTTCCATATAATTTCACTTTGCATAAGCTTTTTAGTACCAGTAAAATCTAATCTTACTGAGATCTCCTGCTCTGAATTAAACTTATGACAGAAACTCTCTTTGAATATTTCTTTTTAAAGATTGATGCATTTGTTTATATGACATTTTCAGTGTAAACAATATTAAACAACACAAAACAGTATTAGTGGGAAATGATAACAAAGACATGCTGCCCCAGTGATCATAATAAACATGAGGGCTACGTGTCTCCTGTTGTTGTTACCTAAATAACCTCCTAAAATGCTTCAGGATGATTCACCATATCTGCTTGCTGCCTGTGCTAATCTGCTAGGTAAAATGCCCTGCATCTTTTTGTGTTCTCTTTAACGTGCCCAAAGTTGCATGTAGCTCTTTCCACTCAACAGCATGACCAGATTGCTGAACTCTCTCTGCCAAAAGCTTTATCTCGCTGTGAATGGCTGTCTCCAGTTACTGCCACACACGCGTTTTGCATTACATTGATGATGTTTAGATTTCATCTCCACAGCAGCCTTAACCTTCCTCTGTCCTTGGGCACTTTTTGGCCAACCAGGTTGCAAATGAATTTAGAAGTCGTAATAATCTGTGCTGACCTGCAGGTTTTTACACATTACCCTTGCTGATTTTGCATTGTATTTACCAAGCAAATGGCACTGTTATTTGTAAAGAGGGACAAAGAATCTACCTAAGTTCTCTGCAGACAGTAGAGGACGTGCACATGATATTGTGCTGATATTTCATGAAAAATATGAAGAAAAGCTGATAATAACAAAACTGGACCTAGCCGTAAACCCAGAGGAAAGAAGCAGTAGCAGACATGCTACATAGATGTTCTCCAACATTACACAGGATGCTATAGAGCCAAAGGACGTGATCTAACAGGGGGTGACTATTGTAAACAAAAGCTTTGTGTACCACCTTAAAACATGCAGTAATAAAAATAGTTTGACAGAGATGACCTCCATAGGGGTGCATTCTTAGGAATAAGCAAGAATCTAGAGCTCAGGAAGCATAGGGTCTACTCTCACATTCTCATTTACCCATGACTTGCTGTGTCATGTTACCTCTTTTTTACCCCTGACCCCATTCTTCAATTTCACCTACTTCAAGATGGGGTTGCAGTAGTTGTGGTACCATAAATAATATGGGTTTGTAAAAAGTTCTGTGATGCTTGTCTGGGCACTGCTCATCAGCCACCTCTGCTTGAGAGAGTTGTTTTGGTATGTGTAGTTAGTACAAACTGAATTTTACAGGAGGTAAGCACAACCAGAACTGGAAAGTGACTTTACATTTGCATGGCGAAATCACAAACAAGAAACTACCGGCTGCACAGTGTTTTGAGACTTCTTGAAGATTTAGGTGAATGATTTAGATAAAAAAAAAGGGCCCCATTTCTTGAGATGATGAGTTGTGATTAAGCATGATTTAGCCAACTTTCAGTATGTTTAAAGCTCATAAAAATCAGGTGTACCTACTTTACTAGATACAGAGCAGCTCATGTCTGAGCTGTTGTGACAAGGGAGTTACTTGTGTTTGTGTGCAGATGACAATGCTTGCCTTTGCAGACCTTCTCAGAAGGCAGTGACACACTTTTCACCTTCACAATTCAATTCCTGATGTGATTTTAAAAGCATTTTGGAAAATTTGATTAAGTTCTAATTCATAAACAGCTCCTCACCCATCTGTTAATGAATAATGACGAGTTACTATGGCCAGATTTGGATAAAAGCTAGCGTGTATTTGTCTGAAACAAAATACTGACCTGTGTAGCGCTACCTCAGCTTTTCTTTATAGAGTATTTCTATTGTGTTAAATAACAATGTGTTCCTTAAAACAGGCAATAGCAGTCCCTCCTCTACTCTTTCATGACCCTTTTTTCCCCCCTTCTTTTTCTGGTTGCAGCCTATTCTCTTCTCTTTGAGAGGAGGAGAACAACATGGTCTGGGAGTGTGGCATTAGAATTGCATGTCTTTCTTATTTCCTCTTGAGATTTGTGGCATGGAATTCTCTATATCTTTAACAGCATTAAGGTGAGACTTTACGGAGCCAGTCTTTTCTTGTATCTGGTTACGGTGCTGGTACTTATTTAGATGCTTGAGAAGGAAGTATATATTTAATCTTATATTTGGTTTACCATATTATGAAGTAGAATGCTAGAAACCATGCTTACATTAGAATAGGACTGCCCTTTATAGCTGAGCTCATTTTCGTAAAGCAAAATAATTGATCCCAGAAAAAAAAGTGCTCCTTCTCCATCAAACCTCCATTCTTTTTGACATACTGACTGTGCATTCTCTGGGAATCTAAAAATAATTTTTGGTGATTTATGGACTGCTGTTGCTAATATTTCCATGATCCTGTTAAAAGTGAGTGTTTTTTCCTCAGTGGCCAATTTTTGTGTTTTAAATAAGCAAAACGTCAATTAAACTAAAAACAGGTCTAAATCACGTGTATACTAAAATTGGCAACAGCTTGCTGGCAGATTTTATAAATCATCCGAATCTGTCTATATCTGAGGAAAATTAAAAACAAAGTTCTGAATAACATAAGGAGCCAGGAAAGGCATAAATTTACATGGTGTGTGGCTGTGAAATAGTCACAGGTAAGTCAAGTTTCAAATATTCCTCATTTGTATTTACTGTGTTATATGCTTGTGTATTACTCTATTTCAGACATGGTTTTATATATATAAATATATATGTTTATACACACACACACACACACACTTGCTGTGGGGGATTTGGTTTCCTTTTTCTATGATGCTTTTTGCAGAGAATAGAAGTAAAAAGGATACACATAAAATTCAACATGTACTTACTCATAACACATGTTATTTTAGCACTTTGAAGGAGATACAGAACCACAGAATGGTTGAGGGTATTGGTCTTCCGTCCCTAAGCCTCTTTCCTGAACACTTGAGTAAGTCAACACAGCCAATGTAAGGTTGCATGTGCTTATTAAGGAGTGAAAGCCTTCAGCCCTAATCATGATGTGACAAAACCCACATCAGAATACCTTCAGGAATGATGCATAATATCTCATTTCTCCCCTATGGGAATGTTCAGCACAGCAAGCTCAGTTAAACAATCAAACTGGTATAGTTACACCACGTTTATACTCGTATAGATGGGAACAGGCTTTGGCACAATACCTGTGAAGCCAGATGCCTCTCAGTAACTCACAGGAAGCAACAAGAATAGAGGATATTTGTAACATGATACTTCTCTTACTTTTTAATAAGTTTTACCCAAACTGGATGCTTTAGTAAAAGTATTTATTTTTCAAGAAATTATTCTGGTGCTCATATAGTTTCTGTTTACAAATGATTGAAACGGCAGCTTTTTCTCAGTAAACAATCCTAGCACGTTGGCCTGCTTGTTTACAGTGGATGCTATAAAAGCTGCATTAAGTGTTTCCTGTAGAGAAGAGTTGTTTCTTCCCCCTTTATGTTCAGCTTGTCCTGATGAATTTTGTCCTAGAGGCTGTTAATGCTGAAGGGGGGAACAGGGATAGAGGCATTTAGATAGGAAAAGCCTCAAGCTTAGTTTTTATTAATGCAGAGCACGGTCTTATATAGTAAGTGTTGAGACTGAAACATCCCTTGCCATAGTGAATGTTAATGAAATTACCTACATGATCAAGGAGAAGAGTCTAGTTGTTTAATTTTTCATGAGTTACTGTTTGGTTTTTAGATTCACTTTTCCAAATACTTTGGTGCAGTGCAAACACTGTTTTGTGACAAAGCATTGTTTCATGTGCCATTCTGAGTGATGTCCCAAATTGAATGTCTTCGACTCTTGATTCTTCCCCTATACAAACAGGCCACAGCTTTCATTTGATTGCTGTATATTCCATGAATTCCAGGTTGCTAAATTTAATTTTTTAATCCATGTTTACATTAAATTAGCACTTCTGAAGTGACAGTTTCATAGAAAGTATTCTTACGTGTTTCCCTAAAATTAAAAAAATTCATATCCACTGAGCATTTATTTGCACATTGGAATATGATAGATGGCATCATGTGCCGCTTTCATTAAAGCACCAGCTGATCATGTGCCATTGCTAACTGAAGACTAAAGTTGAAAATTAAGTCGCAATTAGCAGTATTTTGGGGGTCTGCATTTGATAAAAATAGTTATAACAGACAGTTTTTTATATAAAAATCAAGTCATTCCATGAGTGTGTGAGGGAGGTCAGCACTGCCTAGTAAATGCTGTGAGGAACCCCATAGGGAGTGTTTGGTGTTCATATTGTTAAAATGGAGGTCACACAATTGAAGTGTATGGTTCTGGCTCAAGAGTGCAGTCAAAGGAAAGTACAATATTGCAACGCACAGTCATAATCAATAGTCTGAGCTTGTTCTTACATGTCCTGTGAAAAGTTACAGGAAATTTTGTCTATCAGGAGGTACTTCATCAAGGAGGGAGTGGGGAGAATCAGAAGAAAATGAACTTCTAATACAAAAGTCTGTACAACTGTCTGGATTTATCCAGACGTGCTAAGCAGAATAAAACGAGTATTTTTGTTCTGTAGGAAGTTCTACTTAAGTTATTCTTAACTTCTCATCTACAGGAAGTTAAATTAAAATACGCTTTTTGAGATGTGTATCTTTTGAAAAGTTTACTGGATAGATTGCAAGATAGATAATTTTTCTGCTCATCACATCAAAATTTACCATGATCATATAAACCTATGTGGATTATGAAGTATATTGTAAACACATGAATGAAATTAATGGAAAATGTGGAAGAGTTTTGGAGTATGAAGTCAGTGCTTCTGAGAAAGATTAAGACCTGGATTTAGCTGAACATTTTCTGGCTAAATACAGGTTTGCCAGAAAATATGATTATGTAAAAATTTCAATGAAAAATAAGAGAGATTGGAGATTAATGGCATTGGAACTTCACGAGATTTCATTTTTCATCAAAATGTAATGCCTGTTTTATTCAGCAAGCATTTTGACAAAGCCCTTTTTTTAAAGGAAAAAAAAAAAAAAGAAAATAATTTGCTGTCTTGCTCTATGAATAAGAGCAGTAAGTAGGTAGGCAGGGACTGAACTGAAAACAAAGGGGTAGTTTCCCCACTAATGATTGAATAGGATTCAAGAGCATTCCAGTAGAGTGCATTCCAGATAGGAATCGTATTTAAAAGCAGGAAAGGTAAAGGGTTGTGTACACTGCCCAGCTGTTTGTGTTGCCCAGGTTAGAAGGCACTTCTCTGGGTAAGGACCTTTTCAGAGCTACTAGTGCTTGAGCTGCAGGGACTGATGAAGTGGGCATTTCGTCAGGGGAGTGAGAGGCTTCAGAAGTGGGTGAGCTGCGGGAGGGAATGCAATACACGAGGCTACACAACATCCAGAGCTGGGAATTTTTATGTGGCACTTACGAAATACAGAATAATTTGCCTTCTGCTAATGCTGGACAAGTGACTGTGTTAGCTCAAGGACAGAAATACTAACAACATCCTATAATGGCATACTTTCTGTCCAGAATTTCACATGGCTTCCAGACTGTTCTTGCTGCAGTTTAGAAAAAAATATGTAAGTGTAAACTAGTCGTTTTTCTTTATTATTTTCTTAAATTTTATTGTTTTATTTTACCTTTATAAGGCACTTGTTAAAAGAAAAAACATGACACCAAATTGAAGCTCATTAAAACGTATTTTAAATAATCATTTTAATGTGAGGAAGGTGGAGAAAAAAACATAAATAAGTTCTAGTGGTTGATGTCTTTTTTTTGTTAAGAAAGATAAAAAGTTACCCATGAAGACTCTTATCCATTCACAGTTTGGGTCAAAATAGCTGTTTTTATTGAAGAGGGGAAAAAGAGGGGAAACCTTTGATTCAGCTTACTGTTCAGTGTCAAAATTAGTTTGGGATCTGTGCTGCCCTTGCAGAGCCTGTTACTATCATAGTGTGGTGCTAAGCCTCTGCCAAGGTGGGGTAAGCAAAGCGGTCCGTCGAGCGCAAGGTACCTGTAGTGCTGGGTGGTCCCAGCTCAGCACTAATCTCGTTCCAGAGAGTCCCACTTCCTGCGCGTGTTACTCAAGTCACATTCCTAGCACCATCCTAGCTGCCCACAGCATGCACGGCTTCTTTCCCTTACATGCCAGTAGCTGGTTCACAAACAAAAGCAGACACCTGTCCTAAAATAGAGCTGGGGATCTGTTCTGGATCCAGCTGCAGCTGCGGTTCGGAGGTATATAGTACTGCATGACCCTTTGCTGAAGCACAGGAATGCCTTAGGCTTGGTTCAAGGATCTCTTCACTGCTTTCTGGTGCGCAGCACTGTCCTTGTGTGATCAAAGCTCTGAACTATTTGGAAACCAAGTTATATCATTTGGTTGGTGGCCGCTACATGATTTCTGCCCCTTCTAGTTCAGCTGTTCAGTTCATCTCCTGAGTTGTGTGTATTTGTCTTCAAAGGGAGACTGTTGCTGTTTGCTCACTGTTGGGTGTGCTTGGAAGGCACTGTAACAAGGGTCTTTTTCACACATGCTATGAGGCAGCGTGTTCCACAAAGGAGGTCTCCTTTCCCTGTGTAAATGATTTGTTTGGTAAATGTCAGCAAGTTCTGTAGTTCTGTTGTGTCCATATGTTCAGTATATCTTTCTTACGCTGTTTAATTAATCCCCAGTGCCTTCACAACTCTTACACAAGGGGTAAATTCGCTGTAAGAAAATTGAATTCCAGCAAGCAGGATTCTTTCACTGTTCAGTCACTTTTAATGTCCGTTTTGCTCTTTTGCTATGAAAAACTGAATTATAATAGTAACCATATCAAACAAATCTGAATAAGAATAATTTGAATCCCCATTAACTCTAATAGGCTTTTTTAAACTCAGTATGAAAATCAGATTGTCTGTAATTAACTTCCAAAATACACCTTTTTACACAAAGGCTGTCCCAGGGGACACTTGACAGACCTCCCTGTCTAGCTTTTTTGCAGGTTCCTGTATGCAGAAATGTAGCAGATGATTAGTGAAAGCCACAGCATTTGTTGCTGTGATACTTCTCTTAAATGCGAGTGTTTTCATAACAATGCCACTGAGGGAGTGGAACTTCCTGGTCATGCACCAAAGTCCAGAGTACAGTTTGGACCACAGCAGAAGGATAGCTGTGAATATTTATTGAGACAAGCCTTTAAGAATGTAGCATACGTAAAGAGATGCCGATACCTCGGTATTTGAAGTAACCACAAGCGAAAAATAGATTAGTACAGAGTGTTGCCTCCATCAGGTAACTAATTTTAAAAGCAACAACAACAACAAAAAAGGTTTTCTGCTGTTTTATGTCTGAAGAGGACAGAGACAAACCTGGGTTCACATTTGCCTCTCTTATCTGTGCGTGTTTCTTCCTGCTTGTCCCATTTCTGTCCATTTCACTTTCAGTATTGTTTTTCAGAGCTTGGGGTAGGCCACACGTCCTGTAGGCACAGACTGCCTGAATATGCTTTTTTGAGTTTGGAAGCTGATTAAAGGGTCCCTACAAACATAATTTTAGAGCAATAGATAGGTGATGGGAAAAAAAGCTGTTGTTGAATTTGCGTAGTGGGAAGTTTTAAGTTGCTATATATTGCTATACCTTATGATTATTAAAATAAAAGTTACTGTGAAAGAGATGATACTGAAGTAGTAAGAGCTGCATCCTTGGAAGCATTGCTGGATAATCTGAACAGAGAAAAGTAAAGAGAAATGTGACATGTGGAATTGAAGAGGGTTCCAGAAAATCCACAGGACAAAGAGAATGACTTGCAAATAGATTCACTGAGGTGTCCTAAGCTGCAAACCTCCTTCAACATTTTTCTGCATTTAGGACACTCTTAATAGCCTCCTGTGTAAATTATCTGATGTCTACTAAGGACTGAGAGACACCATTCCTTTCCCACATGGGCATTAGTAAGTTTTCTTCCCATTCCTGAAAACTGTAGATATTTAACATCTTTTGAGACCTCTACTGTTTGGATAAATCTGTTTGAAGGCGGCTGGCAGAGCCTTAAAGTTCTTGAGAGGAGTGGCTCAGGCAGATGAATACATACACGATACATGAATGCATAAATCTTGCTTCCTGCAAAAAAAGCTCTACTAAATTCTGATTTAGGTCTTCAGAGTATTTATTTTGTGACCACAGTGCTAAACTTTGCTAAGAGCTGTTTCTGCTACTGATTGATAGATTCAGGGAAGAAGATAATCTGAAATAAAAGGATAAGAAAGTGCAGTTGTTTGACATAAGGAATGCCGATGATTTCTAAGGCATGCTGTCCATAGATCGAATACACTATCTGAGAAAAGCAGAATTGTCCAAATCAGGTATCCCCTATTTATATCTTTTTTTTTTTTCCAATTCCCTGCAGTGGTTTCTTTAAAGAAAAAATGAAGGAATCCAGGCTATCCTCAAAGTACAGGGAAAACAGAGATGCCTTTTTTATTTCCCTCCAGGAACTCTAGAGGAGGAGAGTAGGTAGAAATATGAGTTGGAATCACAACATTTTTTTCAACAAAATTCTCAGCCATATGCTTTTAATTGTGTACCTGCACATTCAGTTAGTTGGCTGTGGGCTGGTTAGGAAGCAAGGCCTCATTTTCCTTGCCTGTGGTTGCATTTCACTGTTCCTTTGGCATAGTATTGAGTCATGACATTACTGAGGTTGGCATAAAAACGTGAGAAACAGTGAGCTTTATTGTTACTTTTTATACTTTATTCAGTGATGCTGAACCAGTAGACTCAGGAAGTCCCATTTTTTTCTCATCAGTCTTAGAAGGGCTGATTGATTATATTAAATGGATCTGAGCCTTGATGTCTGACCAGCCTGTTTGTCATAGGCAGCTAACTCGGGAAGGAAATATATAATTATTGGTGAACAGGACCTAAGCTGGAAAGGGGTGACACTGGTCACATTGGTGTTTCTGGTACAGTTCACAAGACGTAGCAAACAGTTACTAGCATCTTCGCTTTCCAACCCAAAGTATCCAAGCTATTGTTTTTCCATTACTTACCATATCCCAGTCACACAGCTGGTACCAATGAAATCTTCTGCATGTTATTTGTGTTCTCCTATTTAGCATGCCTGACAAAGCAGAAATGTGCAGATGCTACTGCTCACTACTCCTTTGCAAACAGAATGCTTGCATCATTTTTCTCAGTTTAATTAAGATACATAGTTTTTACTTAGATGCATCTTAATACCTCTCTTGAATCTGCATATGTTCTCTTTTGTAGAGTTGACTATTTTGTTTCCCACAGAGAAAATGATTTTATAAATAAACACGATGTATTTGTTTACATGGGGGATAGACTATATGATTCTAACGCTTTTTGTGTCTTTCCTGAGGAGACAAAAATGTCAGATTTGGGGTATTTTCTTATGCATATTTTTCTTCTGATGTCTTCTTTTTGTCTTGTAGGAAGCTGTGCTTTAGTAGAAAGCTATGTTAAAAATATAGTTAAAAGAAAATTGATCTTAAACTAATCCTTTGAGTCAATTAAATAATACTGATCTCAGTAGAACATCTATTAGTGTACATGTGATGTTACTACTAATACAGCATGAATTCATTACAGCCAGGAGTAGCTCAATGAATTCCAGATGAATTCACAATAGCTGGATTCTTAAAATGCTACCAGGTTTACTTCAGGTTTTCTGTTTCCATGTGTAATTAATACCAGAACCCATCACTGCTACCTGCTCCTACTTAAAAATGAAAAGAAAATAATTTTATATATGAAATAAAACTGAAAACATGAAAAGGTGTGCCTGAGTCTTGGCATTGATAATCAAAAATGACAGGTTTAAAGCCCCCGAAGACACTGATTTTATGTAACCAGAAGTTGTTGGTTTATCTCCTTCAGCACAAATCCAAACAGCCAAAATACTCCAACTACTTTAATATAACTAGCTAGATTAGTAGCGTGCTTTAAAAATTATTCATATCCTGCGTAGAGATACTCTAAGTGTAAAACTGTCTACAAAACTGTATTTCAAAGATATCTATGAAAATAAAATGTATTTTCAAACATTTGTTAGCCAGACATCCTAATCCCAGGTAGAAACATAGCAGCTTCTTTTCCTAAGAGCGGCTAAATCTGTTTAAATTGTACTTTTTGTAAAAAGAGACATAGAAACTTAGACAGGTTTGCACTGTCATGGGTTGTATTGGTAAGTAATTTTTTTAGAAGTGTCATATGATTGTTAGAAGCTTCACCTAATGAAGTTCAGCATTTCATGTAGCACGTTAGGTTTCAGACTGGAACCCCTGCTATGTTTGGACCCGTGTAACATCACACATTTTTAATGACATTATACCAGCTTGGTACTGGCTAATACCAGAATCAGACCCCAACTCTGGCAAATATATTTAGGTTTGAAGATTTCACTGGTCTCTTTTTTCATCAGCCCTTAACATACGGTTCACACAACATTTCCATAGCTTAATAGACCAGATGTGTGTTTTGTGCACACTTCATCAGAAAGCACTGCACCAAGGACATGGCAAAAATCATCTCCAATAACTATTGAATGTATTGGTTATGTGACGATGTAAATCAAATCATGGTCCCATAAGGGCTATTTCTTTTTCTGTAATGTAGAGGACATGCACTGGTAATGGGAAGCGAGGCAGCAAGTTGGGACAGGTCTTTTTGTTGCTTTCTGTGTATGGTAGGAGGAGGATACTTGTATCAGAATTGTGAAACTAGCCATTTTTCACTTCAGCTCTCATCCCAGTTGAGTGTTGAAGTCAGATGCATATTTATGCCAGCACTGTTTCCTCAAAGTTTACTTCACCCTGACAGTGAGGAAAATTTACCAAGGTCACCCCAGCTCTGCGATTCATAGTCCAATGACAGCTTAGGGAAGAGAATGAGGGTGAATATAAGATGTACATAAGGTATCAACAGACTAAGAACAGTCCCCGCTACTGAATAACAACACATTTGCCACAAAGATTTAACAACTAGCTTGCAACTCACAAATAGAGAAATACAGGTCACACTTTTTCCTTAAGCAAGCATAGTGTGAGAAGAAAGGCCACATCAAGGTCTGTGGAATAGTGCTGGATGACAAAGACATTAGCATTTTTATCCCTGGGACTCCCAAATATGCATGAAATTCTCTGCTTTTCCTCCACTCTTGGTTGGATCCAACCACCTCACATGTGAAAGCTCAGGGCAGAGCTGGGTGATGGGCTGATGCAGGGCTGTCAAACATCAAGAACTTTGCACTGGGCTGCGCGGCTCACAGGCCCCTATCAGTAACCGTGATGCTCTGTTAACATCTATTTAAATACCTCCTGTATGCAAATGTTTCTTTGATTCCCTTGAGAGAAAAGCAATGCATTGACTGGTGTAGAAGAAATTTTTGTGGCTAATGCATTTTGGTGGGGACAGAACAAATATTCCATCATCTTATTCTTCACTAAGGCCATGCACTTTATACTTTCTCCATCAAGAGTACTATGGTCTCCACCTTCAGACCCAGAGGACCTTTTGAGACTGGTAAAGCCATAAACCTATTTTTTAAAGAAAAGAAAATCACCTGCAACCTTTTCTAGATATAGTCTGGTTTCTTTCAAAATACCGTGTTCATCATGAGACTCTGTCCTACTCTTCTGCTTTTAACATGCTTAAAAATCATTTTTGAAGTCTTATGAAAAAGGGACAATGAAGAAGCACTGAATGGAGAAACACTGACAAAAGAGAAGAATGTAAAAGGACAGTATAACGGAGGCAAAGGGAGAAAGGAATAAAAATGGAAAATAAAATAAAATGAAAAGAAGAAAATCCACACAGCTACCTCAAAGAAAAAGATAGGATTGAAAATCAGTTTTATACAGTCAAGGTTTTATGTAGGGTTGGCAAAACTTAGACCTGATACTGCTGGGAATAAGTCCAATTGGACTAGTGGATATGTACCTGATTGCAATGGGGCAGAAATGTAGGGTTTGTGGTGGTGGTGGATTTTTTTATTGGGTTTGGGTTTTTTTTGACAGAATGTTCAGTGATTTATGATCTAATATGTTTTCAGAAAGGAGTTGTGAATATCAGGACTGAGACTTCGGCTCCTGAGTGCCTATAGCATTTCAAGACTTAAGCTTAGGCTAGATTTTATAGGTATTTGTCAATGAGGAGCTTAAGTTTGAAGAAACATCTGAACGTTAGTGCTTTTGAGAACAGTATCCGTTAAATTTTCTAGGGACAGTAAAGTAACCAGGAAAGGATAATAACTGTTGGCTTGAACAAGAGGAATGTTAGGTTACCACGCCTGGCTGGGATGCTAAAGAGAGAGAATGTATTCACATTTTTGTTTAATGTAGCTATTCAGTAAGGTCATTCTTATTCCACAGATTTTTACGGATGGTCTTTGTTGTGTTCTGCAAAGAATAATTTTATTACATTTACAGTAGTAACACAGTCTGTCTGATATGGTAGGACTCTCTTAGTAAGCTGTCTCTTTGTTCAGGACAGCACAGGGAGAAAAACACTGTAGAAGACCTGAAGAGTAACATAATGTAAAAGCCTACAGGGTGTCTTTTCCTCAGGATGAAGCAGCCTGACGGTACTCCTCAAGCTCAAGGAACTTGTGGCTGTCTCTGTAGAGGTGTTCCAGTGTCCCATTGTAAGAAAAGAGAAATATTCCTAGTTACAGGCTGCCCTGCCCATTCCTTCACAAAACTGCTGAAAATGTTTCTCCTCTTAATGTAGAAAACCCTCAAAATTAACTACTGAATATATCACTTGAAAAGACCGTGAGCTAATGATATTCTGGCTTGGGACTTTTTCAGTCAAAACCACATGCACATTAAATTTTCGTGTGAATGTTGGGCC
Organism: Phalacrocorax aristotelis; assembly: GCF_949628215.1. Taxonomy (NCBI): domain Eukaryota; kingdom Metazoa; phylum Chordata; class Aves; order Suliformes; family Phalacrocoracidae; genus Phalacrocorax; species Phalacrocorax aristotelis. The sequence goes on from NC_134279.1 coordinate 6,236,824, forward strand.
ACAGAGAGGATTAAACACTCACAAAAGTCACTCCAGCAAACATAAAGATAGAAGAAAGCAAAGGCATCTGGGTTTTGCGCCTTTTTCCTGTCACGCTGGAGGAATGAGCTACAGCCTGTTGATTTAATTGTGCTAAGTGCTGTGGGCCTTCAGCTATGTTAATCATGCTCTATGCAGAGCAGCTGTGCAGCACTGGGTGCGCTGGCTGGGAGGCAGGCCCTGCTGCAGCCTCCGTGTGCTTCCTGGGGCTGGGGCTGTGGGGGTCAGGGTAGAGGGCATTTCAAAGCACAGACCTTTGCTGCCTAAAGAAATGGGCTCATTTTCTTTAATTTTATACCGGCTGTAAAATCAATTCCAAATAATAATATCTAACCTATTATTGACACTTTATCCTGTGGGGAATAGCCGATTTTGACTATTATAAGCAACCACTGATTTTCCCCAGGCCCTCAGGGCCTCCTGTTGTGACTGAGGCAAATGTTGCTAATAAACGCCTCCTTCAAAGTGACTTTTCCAGCTGAATCGGAGGGATTCCAGTCACCCATTTGATGGAACTTTAACCAGAAACGTGTTGGACAAATTAAATATGGGTTAGCCTCTTGCTCTGGACTATATCAAGAGCCCATAAATGCAAAATGTTTGAGTCACAGAAGACCGTGCTCTGTAATTAACTATTGTAACTCTCCTCACAAATCAAAAGCAGCCTAACCTGTAGAGTTCAATGTGTCAAGATGTGGGCACTGGAATGGTTTAGAGAAGGAAGAAGAGGAAAGAAGAATAGAGGGAAAGGTAAACAAGATTTTACATACATGTATATTACTGTTAGCCTAGTATCAGGAGTCTTGAACTTCTCACCTTGTAATGGATGAGCAGGGGGCTGAAGTGCTTTAATGTATAGACTCACATTTGAGTCCCTATGTCATTTATCCTACTGGAGAAAAAAAAAAAGATCTTCGGACTTATCCACTTGGAAAATAATGATCAGCTGGAAAGTTTTTAAAACTAGATTTTACCAGTTTTATTTACCTGTGGGCTGCTCCTAGAATATTTACAATTTAGTTTAAAATAGATAGTCAGTGGGCTGTTTGACATGATGCTGATGTCAGCACATATGACAGAGTAAAACAGGCAGAGCTTGACTCTGTTTTCAGATTTCAGTGTGGAAGGAAGGATTTTCTGGAGTAGACATCAGGTAGCTTTTTTTCTGTCTCTAGTCAGGAGTTTAGTGTTTCAGAACATGGGCTCTTAGGCAATTTAAGGAGAGAAGGATTTGATGAACAAATATTGAGCCTTATATTTTAATATGGACCAAATTATCATTTTAATCCATGTACAAATAAATATTTCTCAACACATTTATTGAAGAACTTCTGTCTTGTTCTGTCTCAACATTAACTGTAAATGTGCTACAGTTTTGCATCCCTCTCTTACCAGCCATCTCCTGGCAAGCGTTTGATGTAGTTGATCTTGAGTTAAGATTAAGTTGTTAGTTATGACCAGGTTTCTTGGAAAAGCTGTGGAAGTGCAGTTTTCAGTGATGCTCATACATGTATATTTCATCAGTGATAAATTTTCAAGAAGTGAGACATAAATTTAAGTTGGTATGCTATGATACTGTTTGTGCAGAAAAAGCTGTTTATCAAAGATGATACCTCTTTGCTTATCTGTCTTAATTCTCAAGTAAAAGTAGCTGACAAAATAGTGAGGAGAGAATGACAGAATAATTTGCTTTTTGCATCAGTGTACTTTGTAAGCTAACCTCGACTTCCTTCATTAGGATATCTATGATAATGTTTTGCATCCAGTAAGAAATGAAGAGCTGTTTGCTTACTTGTAGTTCATACATGGCTATAACTCTAAACGGAATAATCTCTGTCTCACTTACTTTGCTGCAGTGCTTGTATCAGATATTCCTCTGTGATTGCATATGACCTTGTATAATGTGGTGGTTCATGACTGGAGCTTCAAAATGTAATTACCTTATCAAGAGCAATACTATCTTTACCGTTTCTATCATGTGCTCTATTAGTCTTCAGACCTTCTCACTTCCTAAACCGGAGAATGAAAAATAGAGTGATTTTATTTTTTAAGACCTCCAATCTTTCTGATACTGTTTTTATTAGCATTATTCACACAGTTGTTAGGCCAAAGGGATCAGCTAGCTCTCTTGACTTTGTAAACTCAAGCTGACCACAAAGATAGTAATCCAAAGCATTAGAGAGGAAGTCTTTGTTCTCAGAAATATGGAAGCATAACTTGATATTCATTTCATCTTGTCCTTCCTGCTTAGAGTGTATAGAGAGAAGGCAAGGGGGAGGCTCAGTGGGGAGATAAAACTGAATAGCCTTCCCCTCCTTCTCAGTCTAAAACTGCTTCTTAGTACTTGCATTATGATACTTGCAACACCAGGATATTGGTAAAGGGCTTCCATTATCGCTGGGCGGTAAATGCAAGTGTATGTGTGATGTGTGCAAGTGAATCTGGTATATACACACACGGGCCAGGAGGATTCTCAAATGCCTTTTTTCTATTAGGCAAAATTCAGGTTTTTAATACCACAGCTTTTTCATTTGGGGATACATCTAGGAGTGACAAATGTAAACCTAAGCTGGTTTTACCTAAGCTGGTTTTGCCTAGATTCTGTGGATTGCAAAGCAGGACTTCTGCTGAAAACACTCTGTTGTCAGCTTCTTTCCCTCATGGTTTTTAAGACATCATCTTTGTCAGCATTGGTATCTCCAGTGAGCAGAGCTGGGAGAAAAAGCAGCTGAGGAAAGACAATTACTATGGCAGACTTATGTGAATCTTTCTAAATCTTCCTGGAAAGAAGCTGGGACCTTGAAGTGGATTGGGTATTGAACTGGTAGCTCTTGCAGGGCAGGGAGCAATAAAGTACTCCATTCTTCCATCTGCCCTCTTCACATCGTAGGCTCACAGCTAATTAATCAGTTGTAATTTCCAGATGGCCTTCTAAATCAGCCTAAGGCAATGCAAACTCCAGCAAAGAAGCATGACAGACCTCTGTTATCAAAGTCTCAGAGAAACAATATAGTGTTTCCTACTGTACTTAGAAGGCCAAAAAGCCAGGAGCTATATCTTCAGAGAGAACACATTGTTCAAATGTGAGTAAACCAAGTCTTTCACCAGTGATACTTGTAATGAAACACTGTTTTCTGTGATGTGCATACTTTGATAAATAAGCTCTTCTAAAGTACTTGTAAAAAAGAAAATGGACCTTTCAATTTTGTAATAATACTAGAAAACCTTTATTTCTTTTTTTTCCCTGCGCTATGCGATACTAGGGATAATTTTGAAACAGCAAGCTGCTCATAGTTCTGAGGTTACTTTGGTAATTGATTACTTTGGTTGCATCACAAGTGTGATAGCATGTTGTTAACAGGTAAAAATGCTAAACCCTAAGCTTCAGTGTAGTTATAATTATTTGAAAACTGAATGTTGGCACCTATAAACTTCGACTTCTTTCAAGTATTTGAAGAGTATCTACTGCTTTAAGAAAAACTGTCAAATGTGGCACAGTACCGATGGGTGGACGTTGCAGATAGATTTGTTTTGATGTATATTGGTCAGAAACTAGAATTTGTTTGTGGAAACAAAATCTTGAATGTTGCGTTGTATTTTACCGTAACTATTTCATTTGATACAACACATAGAAGGCATTAGAGTGAGAAGTGGTTTGCGTTAGTGGAAAAAGTGTTTTTTCCTCCCTTGCAAAAGGATGGCTTTATATGCTGGAATCCCTAAACTAATCTTGAAGTTATCTTTTTTACAACTATTGTAATGAGAGGGGTCATAAGGCACCAAAATCTCTGCTTCTCTTAGTGCAGATGAAAAAAAGGATTTTTTTCATCGGAAACCTTTTAACAAGTCTTCTCTACAAAATGGTGCTAAATGCAGCTTTTATTAAACTCAGCACCATGGAAAATTTAGGTGAGATGTAGCTGCGGATGTTTATTATGAGAATAAGTGTTTGTGTGAGTTTGTATCTGAATATTAGATGTGGGGGATGCAAACTCCCACAGATATGAAATTGAACAGAATGTTTGCACAAGCTCTTGCAAAGGAAAACCACCAACTCTGAACAGCTCTGTTGCATAGTCTGAATGTTTCTATGATCTTCCTGTGTTTGCTATTTTTTTTCATGCCATGACTGCTAGGGGCCTTCATTTGGTGCGTAAAATCGTTATGAGAAGACAGGAAACTGGAGGGGTTCTGGAAAGTAGTTTTCCTTCAGCCATGACCTCGTGAGTGATAATAAACGCTTTAAGTTGAGGTTTTTCTGGTTGGAAACTGAAGTACCCAGCACTTCTGAAAATTATTTTTCTTCAGGCGTTTAAAGTGAGACACTATAAAACTGAGCTTCCCTAAACCACTTTTACTTTTAAAACTGCAATGCTAATAAAGCACAGCAGCATGATTCAGGGAAGTGAGCATTTTAGTTCGCATAGTATATATTATTGAGTACATGGTCGTTTTTTGATCCTATGTAGTAACAAGGAGTTACCATACAAATAGTAACAATAGTGCACAGGTACCATACAAACAGCACTGACGTGGTGTACATCCCTAAAAAAACGTATTTGTGCTGATGCTTTAATTCTGACATAGTGGCAAACTTAAGGGAATAAAACAGGATGTGAAAAAAGATGAACTGTATTCTTTTGTCCTAGATTTAACATCAGAAAATCAGTGCGTGACCAATAGATAATGTGAAATTACAGAGTTGGTCGTTAGGCTTTATGACCTGTCGCTACATAGCAAAGAGTAACTGCCAGGGGACTGTGGATTGCCTCGGTAAATCCTACCTAGGAAAGTACGCTGTATGAGATCCTGGGAATTACAGACCAGTGAGACCAGCTTTCTCCTCTGGCAAGATGGGAGACTGCAATAAAAAAAGAGATTTCTGAATGCATGGAAAGCAGTCTGTTTGGCTAAGTTTGGCACGGCATCTGCAAAGGGAAATCCTGACTTTTTGGTTTGTCAGAGTTCTCCAAGGGTATAAAAGAGCATGTGGTTGAAGTGGATCTACTGGATGTACTGGATTTTCATATTGGATTTTAAATAAGCTTTTGACCACCTTTCATACCGAAGTTTACTGAAAACACATACGTCACCGTGTGATTGCTGAAAAAGTCCCCTTATGGACTGAAAGCTGGGGAAAGAGTAGAAAGCATGGGGTACAATTTAGTGATTACTTTGCCATTGAAAGTGCCAACAAAACATTTATTCCATATTTTCATGCACACTGTGCAGAAGAGGCTGGAACAGTGGGATTTTCAAGTCTGCAGCTGCTACTAGGTTGCTTAGGTAGAAAAACGCCATTCACAAAACAAAATGAATTGGCAAAAACTGACAGGAAAGTGTTAGTGTAAGTTACTGGAACATTATGGATGTAGGAAGAAGTAAACTGTGCTTACATAACCCTGGGCTCAGAACTGGAGGTTATATCTCAGGAAACAGAGATCTTACCATCACTGGCAGTTCCACAAAACCATTGGCTTAATGTGCCATGGCAGCCAAAACAATCGACAGCATGTCAGGCATCCCTGAGAGAATATTGGTAACAAGATAAAAGGTGTCATTATGCTGCTCTAAAAACCTTGATGGGCTCACATCTTCACACAAACTCACACAGATAATCACACAGTTGATGTATCAGATGAATTTGCTGCTGTCAGATGAACCTTGACAGGCTGGAGAGCTGGGCAGAGAGAAACCTCATGAAGTTCAACAAAGGGAAGTGCAAAGTACTGCACCTGGGGAGGATCAACCCCAGACACCACTACAAACTGTGGGACAACTGGTTGGAAAGCAGATCTGTAGAGAAGGACCTGGGCGTTCTGGTGGACCATAAGCCAAACATGAGCCAGTGATGTGACCTCACAGCAAAGAAGGTCAACAGCCTCCTGGGCTGCATTAGGCAAAGTACTGCCAGCAGGTGTGGTCCCTCCTGCTCAGCACTGATGAGACATCTGGAGTGCTGGGTCCCATTCTGGGCTCCCCAGTCCATGAGTCTACATGGACTTACCGTAGCAAGTCCGGTAAAGGGTTACGAAGATAATTAAGGGACTGGAGCATTTCTTATATACAGAGAGGATGAGAGAGCTGCAGCTGTTTAGCCTGGAGAAGAAAAGGATCAGGGGTCTTACAAATGTGTATAAATACCTGATGGGAGGAAATGAAGAAGATAGAGCCAGACTCTTCTCAGTAGTGCCTGCTGACAGGACAAGAGGAAACACTTTTCTAATGTGACAGTGGGCAAAATGGAATAAGTTGCCCAGGGTGTTGTGGAGTCTCCTTCCTTGGAGATGTTCAAAAGCCATCTGAACATGGTCCTGGGCAGCCTGCTCTAGGTGACTCTGCTTGAACAGGGGGATGTTGGACAGGATAATCTCAGGAGGTCCCTTCTAACCTCAGCCGTTCTGTATGGTTCTGTGTGGGCCATAAAATCTGGCCAGGTTTACCTGCTGTCTTCTAGTGACTGTCGAGGTGAGCATACTGGACAGTATGGACCCTTTGTTCTGAGTCAGTAGGGCAGTCCTTATATCCTTCTGTAGATTCTATAGGTCGAAACCTGCCTTGTTCCTGCACTTTCTGCTGAATTTAGGTCCGGATCCATTTCTCCTGTTAAATACGTCTGTGCCACATACAGCCTTGCTTCCTTTTGTCTTCTGGACTCTGCTCCTCTGTAAGCCATTTTCCACATCTGGCATAAATTGTCCTTCATGCTTATGAACTGTCATAACTATATGGCTTCTGAAGTAATGTAGTAGAGAGAGGTGAAATCTGGCCTGTGGCAATGATCAACAGTGGCTTGAAGGGTATGAAGATTTATGATTGTTTACTGTTGTTTAGCTTTTATCCAAGTCTAAACTTTCTGCATTTATGGAGCAGTAGACTTTGCCTAACTGGTACAACTTTGCTCACTTTGATTTAATCTTCTAATTAGTAAGAATGACAAGTTGCGAAGGGGCTCAGAACTAGACCCTTATCTGGTGAATTCAGCTGACCTAGTTTTATTTCACAAATTAAACTGCTAAAGTAGACTGATCTACTTCATTTACTCTAAGCCTATGTATCTTATAACAGTTGCTTCCTTTTAGGATAAGATGCCCAGAATTAACTGGCTGGGCTATTCTACAAACCATTTAATTTAATAGAGAAATTTACTTTTCCCTCTGTATTTTTGGTGTATAGTTTCTGAAATAGCTGTTCATTTTGGAACTAAATAACATGTTTCATAAAGGCTTTTGAGGAAGAAAAGTTGGTTCCTTATGGTCTTGCAGCTGTCTAAGGAACTATTACAGATTATGAACTGTTTATGCATTTTGTGACAACCGGCAACACTGTTCCTCAAAACCAACGATGATAACCAAATGCTGGTTTGTATAACTGCATGCGTCCACATCTTTTACTGTTGTGCTGGCCTGTCTCTGTTATTACTTGCTGTCCACTACAGTTTTTAACATAGTTAATCTAAGTGTTATGCCTAGTATTTATTTGCACGCTAAAGAATATATTTTTAAAAATATGTTCTTGGCAGATGATACTTATCTGACATGAGTTTCTTTCTTAAACACGTATTAACGTAGGCTATGCCTGAAATGATGAGGGCCTAAATGTTGAAATGAATTAGCAAGAAATTAATCCTGTGATCGAAAAATTCTGAATTTTTCTGTAATTCTTGCTAGGCACCTAACAATTTTTACTTCCTTGCTTACAACGTGATCTGCACTTAAATTATTTGTTAGATAAAAACTCAGTGTCAGAATGTGGGTAAATAAATGGAAGAATATTTCTGTTCATTTTGGGTTTATTCATGATGTTATCTGGAGAGGGCTTCTCACATCAGACCTGACTGTGGGCAAGTCACTTATTTGTTCTGGGCAAATATTTATGTGTGAAATCCCAGTTTTCCTTGGATCCAAACCTAGTCTTAGACTTGCTCAGAATGAGATTCAAACTTGAATCTGTCATGTAGCCTATGGCCCCTCAAATCTTGTTTGCATTTTCAAAAATCATGAAGGGTAACCAGGTGACATGTTAGCTGATGTAATTTTGTAACTATCAGCACAGTGGGTTTTTGTGTTATACTATTGCTGTAAACATTATTCTGTCAAAAACCCTCATCTGTGTGGGGAAAAATTGACGCTAAAATTAAGAGTACATTTTTCATGAGCATGCATGGGTGCACTAATGCACAAAACTGCCCTTGGATCTAGTGAGGGTGACAGTGTTTGATGTGGAAGTGTAATTTTTTGTTGACTGTTTCCTCTGTGAGTAGAAAACAACAGAATTTTAATTTCTTTATCTCCCTACTCTTTGTTCAGTGACTCTTAGCTCAACATAACTGAGATTAAGAAGACTAGAAGTATAAAGCAGTGGAACGTACTAGACAATGAAATTTTAATCTTGCTTATCCTAAAGAGTCAAAACAAGAAAATAATGTACTGAATGTATAATCATCCAGGATACTTAGTATGCATAATGAGAGAACATTAGTTTTACTAATTATAAAATGTTGTAACACCCTTCTAAGCTCTTGATATATGGATGGATTTGATATAATAAGACTGCAAATTCTGGTTGACTGGACCTGTAGAACTACTTTTATCTCTCACTTGCAATGCTACAATGAGCATTCTCATAAGCTGCAGTAGCATGCTTATTCTCATTGTAGTATTTTTAGAGAGGAGGAATCTTCTCAATTGTTTTTTTTTTTTTTCCCCCTCATATTGTTAACTGCTCTCTTTTATTGTTTTTACAAATGGGATGCGTACAGAAATTTCTAGAAGGAGGGGCAGCAACCAGTAAGGAGGCAGACTGATTAGGAGACAATGGAAATATTTTTGGCCATGACATGAGAATAAATGCGACAAATTAAACCTGTGGTAAATATTTATCTCTGATCTGTAGAAAAGGGTAGAAGAAAACGATGCCTGGCTTGCTCATGGGTTTACCTATAGTGCAATCAGTGGTGTGTTCACCTGTTTATTTCCAGGCCTCAGTGCATAGCTGGAGTGAAAAATCTTACTAAACTGTGTACAAATATATTTTTAACTCTTTTTTTTTTTTTTTTTTCTTTTGCAAACCAGGGTCCTACTGTTCACATATAATTTCAATTGCTATGCTCTCCCACAGATGGACCATAAAGCTGTTCAGTACTCAGCCCTTATACCTAAGAATAACAAGAAAAAGAGATGATTTTGCTATGTATTACCATTCTGTTCCAGTGAGTCTCAATACTTAAATATGGTGCTTATTTGAGCCAAGTCTTTGTTAGTGGCTGTTGCAGCTGCCTCATAACTCAGCATGACTGAAGCTCTATCCAGAGTTAGCGGCGTCTCTGATCAGTGTCCCTGCTCATCCCCTTTGACTCATCCAACTGCACTCATCTGCTTGAGATCATGTCTGGTCTGGCTGCTGTGCCTCTGTCTTCTCCCGGTTTCTCTTCTGCCTCCCTATTTATTCCCTCAGCACATCTTACCAGCAGATCCTTTCCAATTCCCTCCTCCTTTTCTGTGGGGGTTTTGTGTCTCTGATTTCCTCCTCTTTTCCTTCTACATCTTAACTTTGGATAATCTCTCAACAAGGACATTCAGTTGTCTCCTTTAGTCCAGACTGAAATGTTTGTCATTCTCCATTAGCTTCCATTCTTGAATGCTTTACCATCAACTTGGCTCAACAGATCAGTTCCTCTCCTCTGTTCCAGTTATCGTATGAGCCACACTGCTCTGTCACTGTCCTGTTTTTTCTACCAAACTGATTTCCCTGTGAGACCATCTTTCCCTGTTACATAGATTTCCAAATAAGCATCTTGTGCTTTCTTTCAAGTTGTCCTTTATGTCTGGAAGGATCTCCCCATGAGTTAGCAAAGCCACTTCAAAACTGTTGTTCAGCCTCTGATATTTCTGCTTTGTCATGAGGTCTACAGAAATATTGAAAGCAAGTATGCAGATGACGTGCTGAAATGATTGATCATACTGCTGACTAAACTTAGTTTCATCTTTTTTTGTAGTATCATCTATTTGTCCTTGTCTGGGGGCAACAGCTTTATGCTTCATCTTTGTTTAACAATTGGATTCCCTGATTTTGGACCATGCCCAAGTAATACAAATAATTATTAATAATAAAAATGGTTTTTAATTATGATGTTGAATAAATGCAACAGGCATTACAAATCCTAGGGTATCACATGAATTATATAAAATGGCGATATTTATTTTCACCCATGCAAAAATTTAGTACATGCTGAACTCTTTCTGTATTCGACATGACTTCAGGCTTTTATTTATATTAGTTCTCATTGGATGCTCTCTGCTTTTCCTCCTTATACTCTGTACAGTTGGGAGATGCTCTCTGGGGGTCTCAGTGTATTGCTTTCAGGTTATTTAGTAATGGCTTTCACTTGCCTTTCATAGTGTTTTAATTCATTGGCTTGAATCTACCTCTGCTTTTCCTTAAGCCTCTTAAAGAAATGTCTGCACTAGTCATCCTGTTAAATTTGTAAGCCAGTTGGACAATGAACTTTGCCAGATCTTCCTAGCTGATTTATAGAACTGAAATCTCCCCATCCTCCAGGGCATGCACTCTGATTTTTATGTGTAATACCTTATTTACATTGTTCTTACTTACTCTGGCCAAGGAATCCTCTTATTCTCCCAAATGGAGTACTGTAAGTGCTGGAGAAGAGTGTATCTTTTTTAGTTGGCTGGCCTTTTTGGGATCTAGGAGTTCCTAATCACAAGGGTTTTCTGAATGATTAACAAACAACACATCTGTCCTTTGGACTCCTTTGACTGACAAAGAGCTGCTTGACTAAAAGCATCTGGGTTTCCTCCATCTGCACTGGATTATTCCCGTTGAAGTTTCTGTATATTTCTCATCTACTTCATTTCAGCAAAAATGGAATGTGAAAGGAAGTGAAATTTGGACTAACTTTACATCAGCCTAACAGCTCTGTTCTTACAAATGACGTAATAAAGAGCAGTATTCTTCAAGGAGGAGAAGTAAGTTTTTATCCAGAAACATGGGCACATCCAGAAACATGGGCACAGACAGGCACAGCAGTGGTGTCTAAGGGAGAGGCTGAAACTGTAACTAAATGAAAAAAGCGTTTTATGAGTAAATCCAGTGTGGTGGACTACTGGGTTCCTACTATATAACCCTTAACACAAGGTAGGCTCTTCTCAGCTTCTTTGTAGGCTTCAGCTGTCTTTAAATAGCCTTTGTCCCATCCTTTCTTTTGTAAAGGGGTAATGGTCATAAAATTACTTTATTCCAGAAGCAAAGATCTACTACCATAATCCCAGAAAACCTCTTTTACCTTGGAAAATTTAGCTTTTGGCAATGTACCTACCTCTGACACCAGCAGAAATAGGGGGAAAAGAAGAAATAGAGTAAAAGGAAGTGTTGTCAAGGTGAGCAATGGAAGAAGATGCAGATGCTGTCTGTGGAAAACTAAAGGGCCAAGTTCCATGTTAGCAGTTATTTTCACTGGTTAAGAACTGTGATGTGCAGTGTTTCTGCTATTTGTGTTGCTGCAGAATGCTGAGATTCCAGCTGAAACCTGTTTATGTTAAGCACCATACCAGTACTAAGTATGAGAGGAAGCAAAGAAAGTGTCTTATACCAAATCCCACAACAGATCAGTCTTATATGTGGAAACAGAACTGGTCGCCTGTCAGGAGTGTATAATGCATGTCAGGCCATTACACTTAATGAAGACAAAGTAGTATGAAGATTGACAGACTTCACAAATCTCAGCATAGTGGCACAGAAAAATAAACTCCAGCTTGAATCTACTTCTTCCAATAAGAGAAAAGAGGCACCTGAGTAGATGCCATCAGGCAGTTCTTGAATAACTTAACTGCAGGAACGGAGAGGGCATCTCAAGGGAAGGATAAATTTCTAAATACCTTGTTTTCCTAAGCATCTGCTACTCAGCTAGCTAGACCTTTGGTCTGACCAGAGATGATTTTCTCATGTGTGGAGCAGCAGTAGGTAGTAGGAAGGCAACAGGGATGAAGCAATTAATCAGGCTTCCCATCCTAAATTTTTGGCATTCTTTTTTATGGGTAACAGGAGCACTGTGAGATACAGCTGATGAAGGATACATCATGCATGTGAACACTCATAGGACTGAATGTTAGCGACTGAAATGTTGATAAAATTATCCTGGAATGTAATGTCAGAAACAGTGGAAAAGATGGGGCCTCCCATCACTGCCACAGTTTGCTGCAGAATATAATTATTTCAAACAATGATGTGATTTTTTTTCTTTCTATGAAAACGTATATGATGACAATGAATAAAATTAAAATCATCGACATGTAAGTGGGAAACTATAACAACCCTTTCTATGCTGGGGCATAGATTCTGAAAAAATGTAGCTAGAAAGTGACATTAAAACTGCACCTGGAATTAGATGCAAAGGTGGTCTAAAAGAATATGGGATATTTTACACTTTCCAGGTTTTCCTTGCTCCAGCGCAATTCTTTTGTAGAAATAATACTTACCAGCTATGTATGTCTTCAAAGAGAGTGTATAATCTGAAATCCAAAAATAACACTAACACATCTTGCATCTGTGTACCTGTAGACCTTGAAAGTTGAATTCCTGAAATGAAGCCCTGGCTAACCAGAAACACTGGCCTAGCACTCAGAACCTGAGCCCTGTCATGATACATCATTGGGTATGGATGGGAAAAAGTAGCTGAGATGCAAATTACTGGTCAGAATAGCTGATTGTGCTGTGTTCATGAGAAAGTCAAACCAAGAAACCATTCCTCCCTGCACACCTTGCGCAACCTCTAAATAATTTGATTTTCTATCTTGGCTTTGAGAAATTTTAGGCAGCTCTTCTAATTTGTTTCAGTCTGCTTATTTCTAGCTTTTCAACAAATGATAAGGATTTTTATTTGTCTCCTTTGCAAAGCAGAACCAAAAAAATTGTAACATCTATGTGCTTCCAAAGCTGTTTCCCCCACAGATATACTTGTAAGGTCTCTCACATGGAATAAGGCATCTTTCATTCTTATTACATTGTCAGCTAAAGACACCAGGACGATTTAGGAGAACCAGGCATATGGTGTCCTCACAAATTTACTAGAGGCAAGGTGTACTTAATCTGTATATCATCAATGATCTCTGAAAGTGCAATAGCAAAAATTCTCTAATGCACATAATAAGCAATAGCTGGGAAGGCTGAATTTTATGTAGAATGTAATGAAGAGGTCCTAAGCCTCGATTCAGAAAAAGACAAACAGAAAACTATCTGCAGGCAAATATTAAAAAAAGATTGAATGTTTGGTGTACATAAACATTCACAAATCTATTCTAGTCTTGCATCATTTGCAGGGACCATTCACTTTTACTGGTTGCAAGTTTATTGCTGTTTTATCATAAGGATTAGCATAATCATGCATCTAGCCCTAAAATTTATGAATAATAGAAAGCATATTTGCAACTGCAAACAGGCATTTTGAGTTAAGACTGAGGCTTTTTGGACTTACTCAGCAAACAACAAGGGAAATCTTGCATTTCAACAGTTATAGCTCTGGATGCTCTTAGCTGTAGGCTATGAAGGGTGTGCAGTGATTGATCACATTTATACGTAATGCCTACCTCAAAAATAGCTAATGGGTGAAGTAAAGGATTTTGATAGAGTACTTCATGGTGTGCTGCACTGGGGTCACAGGTACAGTAATTCCAATGTTATTCTTTGTGCAGAAGTTCAGAAAGTAGGTTATTGCTAGGTATAGATCAAAAGCCATGTGAAATTACATCTGATCAAATAAAAGAACAGTATGATTGTGTGTTTCATGCTTTAGGGGTTTTATCTTCTTATATGAACTTCTTATAACCCATCAGGGACAGTATCAATCCTGTCCAGGTTTTGAGAACTGCTCTGTTTCTCCCCTTGTAGAGCAGAAGAGTGAAGAATATGGTCTTTGGTCTTCATATTGCAATTTTCATATTAAGATCCTCAATAATTTTATGGTGAGAGTTTTAAGGAGTCACTTGAGATACCATATACTGTTTGTCCTTTGGTCAAATATTCTGCCTTTACTGGTAAAAAGATAGCCTGATGTTGTTTTATTGATTTTCTTCCTTACATTTGGTTAGGTGGTTAACCTATGTACTTTGTGGTTGAACATCTGGGGCAGCGTTTACGATGAGAAAGCCATAAATTTTACTTTTTATTAGCTGCCCCTGTTACAAACAGATTCTCATCTGAAGATCTAACCTGCCTAGGTCAGAGACACATAAATATTTTGGCAAGATTTGCTATCTCACATTACTCTCAGTTTTCAATCCCCCTCTCTCCCCTCCAAATATTTGAGCCATTCCAAACTTCCATCCTCTTTTATTGTACGAACCCCACTGGGCCCCACTGTAATTTGCTTACAGGGCATGGACTTCCCCTCTCCATTTTTTTCTGTTAGTATCTGCCATGCTATCTGGAACAGAACTTAGTATGTAAGGTACTGTGTTACCACAAACTCCTAAACTATACACCAAAGCATTTTGCTTGCTTAATGAAGAATGCAAATTTGGCATCATGAATATTGATCAGTCAGGCCTAGCTCCCTGCCAGCCCTGAAAAATATGGCACAACACTTTATCCAAGCAATTTTTCCATTGACTTAGAAAATTCAACAAGCTTTCTATGGAAACACAAATCAATGTATTATGAATCATGTTTCAGACTAACGTGGGTAAGAACTCTAAATTCTTAAACCAATAAAATTACAAAAGAAATCAGTGTCTTACACTAAGGACTGCTTCACTTGCAGCCCACACTGCTTGCTTGCTTTCAGGACTGAGTAGCTTTTTTTCAGCCAACAACTCCCAGGTTTCTTCTAGCCATTCTCATGTCATTAATCTACTCTAACAGGAGCCAAAACAAACCCCTTTACTCCCTAAGAGGTATTGGACCAATATGTCCCACTGGCCTTTTTCTTTGCACAGAATTCCCAAGGTAGTACCTTGCTAAACCTGATTGTAGGATGGAAGTATCATTCCTTCTTTATAAGTACACATCAGTACCAAGTCTTCCATTATCTTACTGTATATGTTGTGATAACATTGTTTTCCAATTTTAAATGTCTATATCATATTTTAAAAATGTGTTTTTTATCTAGTCTTAAGTAGTAGACAGTGTCCTGAAAATTTATTGGAGGCCTGTAATTTACTTCATACCTGGCTGAGATTACAGATGGTTCAAAGTGAAAGTTAAAAATATGGATAGAGAATTCTAATGTTTCCATTGGTGTTTCTAGTGAAGCTATGTAACATGAAGTGTACAATCAAAAAAGATCTCTTATGTCAAAAGTACTACATTAGTAGTCCCACGTGCATTAATTCAGAGAGGAAGAATTTCTGAAATGTGTTGTATCACTGCAATCCAGCCTGAGAATAATTTCATTAATGAAAAAGGGATCACAATTTTCTCGACTCTGTAATCCACTGAGGGTAATATTGGAAGTGTAAGTTGCACGCCCCGGCAAAAAGGCCGTTTTGTTGTCATGGCCAGGTGAAAAACAAAGATTGAAAAGCTATGTGAAAAAGTGTAGTCCAAGTTCTGATCTGTTGTGGCTAGGTATGGAGCCATTGACTCTACTCCAAGACTTGCTAGTTTACATTCACCAAGGAGCTGAGTTTACATGGGGCTCCAGAAAGTGTTTTCAGACAGTGTGACACAGAGAAGCTGTGAAAACTGTGAGAGACGCAATGACCTGGTTTAAGAGGTGGTGTCTCTCCATGTATTATATAGACCCATTGGGGAAGAGGCTTGAGCCACTGCTTTTTGGTTTAAGTCAGTAGGGTTAGTGGAAAGGCATTGTTCCTCCTCCTTGGATTTTATTTATCTTTCTACAGTACAGCTTAAATCCTTTGACTTTCTGGCCATGGTGCAATGTCCAGCTATTTGTATGGCCTTGTGGGGATATCTGATGTGTATGAGGCCACAGACAAGAGGGCAATTTAGAAAGCTGAAGTATATAAGCTGATTTCCTATGAATAGACTTTTTGCTTGAGCTTTATTGCTGTTTATCGCTTTTCTGGTTTTATTCAGTCATTCTGAATTACACTTTAAGCATTCTTTTATGGAATTTGGTTTTGTTATGTTTTCCTATCTGCTAATTCAAAATAATGGACGCTTCACAAGAGAAACAGTGTAACTTTGCTCTTTTGGCACTAACTGGGTTTAGATAGCATGGGCCATAGTGTCATGTATAGCTTCCAGCCATCTGAGGAATGCTTATCTGTAAGATCTTTTGTGACTGCATTGGCTTTTGCCAAGTTGCATCCACTAACACCAGGATTGAATTTGTCCTACACTGATGTTTATGGATTTGGAAGCTTCCAGCCAAACAGTTGGATGTGATACTTGGAACCAAATTTGGAACGGTTATGGGCATGATTAGGGTAGAGTTAAGTTTGCACCTCTGAACTGTAGCATTATCTAGGGCCTATAGAGAAAATGCAGGTAATTCAGAGGTCAAATTTCTGTTGAAACTGAAGCTTGAAATATTTCTCTACCTTTGTTATAAGACTCCATATTAAGAATATCGTGGCATGTGTGGCCAAGCTCTCCATATTGGTGCACATTCTCCATGGGGCAGTGAGCTGACATTCTGACATGTTACAGATGATTCATTCTAGTCCGGCTGTATCTCTGAGGGAACTTTTAGAGAAAAGAGCGTGGTCCTTAACAGCTTTAGTTGAAGTCTTTTGGAAGTTTCACAGTGAACTTCCCTTCCCCCAGACCTGTTTTGGTCATGTGTGGCTAAGAGGTTAGCAACATTAGAATAAATCTGACAACAATATCCTTAATTTGATAACAAAATCCTTAATGGAGCAGGCCCTAAATCAGGCACAACAGGTGCACAAGTCAGTCATTTCAGATGTACAAAAATGCTCCCTGATCACCAATGTCCAGTGCATGTTTACATAAAACAGCTACTCATTCTGTCAAATAAAATGTCCTTGTAATTGATTCTCCTTACAGGATGACTATAGTAGTTACAGTACTTCCTACAACCATTCTTAAAATACTAGTGTCTAACTCACATCACAACAGTGTGGGCAGGTATCATTTACATGTTGACAACTTTTGTTGTAGTTTGTTCTCAGGAGCAGCCGAGTTATCAGGCATCAAGGTGCTGTTGCAGCATGTAAGATGTCTTCAGAGATGACTCCTGCAGGAGACTCTGGGCTGCAGTGGAATGGTTCTGCTAGCTGGGACCACCTTTCAGGATCTTAAGAAGAGCCCACAGGCCACAGCAACAGTATGATTTTCATCTTTCCTCTCTACAGCATTCTTAGTGACAGTCTAAGCACTTGATATTTTCTTCTTCTCTCAAAACCAAAATCTGTTCAGTGCTTTCTCCTGATAAGGATGTCTAGAGGTGTGGTAACTGTTGCAGGTGATACTTCTTAAGTACATAAGCTTGAGATTTTGATAGGTTAGATAGATTGATTGATTTGGGGCACTCTATCTTGCTTTCTGTTGTTTTGAAAGACACTGTAAGCTCAGATTTCTTTATTAACATTATCATCATCTGAGGCAGAATTTATGATTGCCACATTTCATCCAAATGCTGCTTTTACATTTTTTTTTCAGTTTCTGTTTGCATAAACTAATTAAGTGACACATCTTTGGTCTGTTAGTCTAACATACACATTTGTACATTTATAAATCCAGCCCTAGGGAATACAGTCATTATTGCATGCCCCTTTGATCTGGTTTAGGTATGATAAACTAGAAGAGCACAGCCCAGTAGAAGAGGACGTCTTGCTTTCTTCTTGTTGGGATCTTCGTTCTGGCGATTTCCACTCTGGAGCATAAACAGAGACTATATCCTCCATCTGTCACAGTGATTACTGGATGGTACAGTGCTAGCCCTCCGCTCATTGTCTAAGACTTACATGCGTTTTATAGGATATGGTCTATAAACCCCAAACACAGCCCCAGTCAGTATGAATTTTCTTTCCTTTTCCCCATGTTCCAACTGAAATCAAGAGTCCAAGTAGTACATGTGGAACTTGTTCTCCCATTGCCCAGCAGTTGGAAATATTGCCAATACAGCTTGAAAGGCTAACAAAAATGAACAGATTTTTATTTAAGCTATCTTTGAGTTTCAATTTGGTTTTAGTCCTTATAAAGTGAGAATAGAATTCAGTGATTCAATGGAGTTACTATGATATAAAAAGATGGAAGATCAGGAATCATTGTTCATTCAGCCAGTCATGGGATGTGTACATAGGAACTATTTAAAGATAATTTATTTATTCTTCCCTCTAAAACACTTCAATAACAAACTTCTGTGAAGTGACATTTGTGCATTATGAATTATATCCAATGATTCCCACAGGTAGATGCTTAGCTGTTTCTTTTCTGCTGCTTGGAGATTTGGAGTACATTAACTTTATGAACTTCATGGAAAAATTATTGCTTTTTAGGGGGATTATTCAATTACCCACTTCAGGCAAAATGCAATAAATCTTATGTTATGTTAAAGCCAAGCATTAATCAGAAGGCCTTGTGAGCATGACAACTCTGTTCTTCTGAATATCCAGCAGGCTTAAGACAATATTCCTTGTCTTCATGTCATTGCTCAGAGGTACAGGTGATCAATTCTTATTATTCTGCAGCATTTTTTACTTAACCTCTGTCTTCATCTTCTGAATTTGCTGTGACCCCTAGTTGTCCTTTTGCATTTTGATTGTAGTTTGAATTCTGTTCCTGTTTTAAGCAAATTCTGTATAAAGATACAGACAGAGGCAAAACATTACCTATTTTACCTGTAAGTCTTATACTTTGAAAATGGCTAGGTGCCATTTTCAATAGATTTGAAAATATTTTTAGTACAAATGTTGTTCTCTGAATACTCTGTTTTCATTAGTGGCAAAAATTTATGAAACTCAACTTGGTACTTTTCAGTAACCATAAAAAAACCAGGAAAAAAAGCTGCCATTTGTTGAGTTTTTTACTTAGAAACATTTTCAACTTAAATGTTATTCACAAAATACAGTTCCTTATAATTTATGGTTTGCTTGTTAACACATAGAGAATGCATTCTGTCTAGAAAGGGAGAATGAAATATTTAGAAAGGCAAGAAAAAGAAAACTTTTCTAAACTAAGCCTTTGTGTGAGGTTTTTCTTGCATTCATATTTTAATGGATTTTGCACAGCTAAGAACATTCCTGGCAGTTACACTGAAATGGCTTGTTCCTCCTCAGCGCCTGTGTGGTGAAGAATTGCTTGCAAAGTCAGTGCAAGCAACTTTTTGTTTATTTGTACTGGTTATCTTACAGACTGGAAAGATCCTATTACATTATATCATTGCGCTCTGATGAATGTCAACAGTAATGAGAAGCTAAGAAAATATTTTTCAAGGATGTAAGGGAAAGCCTTCTTGGTGATGAGAAAATAGAAATATTCATGCTGCAAGAAGAAATTAGGGGTGTATTTCCTTGATTAATATATCTTCTTTTGGTCTTGTAGTCCAGGCACTTTTATTCACTTTTCAGT
The DNA here is from genome assembly GCF_949628215.1 of Phalacrocorax aristotelis. NCBI lineage: Eukaryota > Metazoa > Chordata > Aves > Suliformes > Phalacrocoracidae > Phalacrocorax > Phalacrocorax aristotelis. Next base: position 6,256,381 of record NC_134279.1, read on the forward strand.
AGATGGTGCCAGAGTCAAAGTAACCTCTCTTCAATCTCTATTTTTGTGTTAGCCAGTGGTGTTAAAATCTAATGTCAAAATACTATAAAAATGCTGTTAGAGTATCTAGATATGTAAGAAGGAGGTTTTGTGTTGGAAAACTCTTTTGGTGAATTTCAAGACACTTGGTTTCATGTTTACGCCCTTGATAGAAGCTAAGCTTAGAAAACAAAAAGCTGGTGTGTCACAATTTAGCAATAAGCTATTACTGAATCTGCTTTACCTAATAACTCCAGATTTTGCATGGGAGAGCAGTGCTGCTGGCAACAGAAAGAAATACAAATTATAAAAAATGAAACTGATTGCGAAACAAAACATCACACGGAGAGAACACTCCAAAAGCCTCTTTGGCTTTGAACATCTCGCAGTACTCTTGTGGCAACTAGTAATATTTATTATTTCTAACATTCATGCATCTTTCTCATGGTTTGTTGAAACATTTCTCTGCCTTGGAAAAGGAAAGATGGATTAGCAGCTCTGTTTAGTGAGGTAAAATTTGAAAGTCCCCTAATTAGTGAAAAAAGCTGACGTCTTTGTATTTGATGTTTATGTTTTACTCAACAGCATGGTAGCTATTAAACTTGCAAAACAATGGAATATTTTATTTCCCGATTCACAAAAATATGTGAGATTTGGAATGATGCTTTTTGAAAATATAATCTGAGGGTTAAAAAGAGCAGGAAAGGTAGAAGTTTCAATTTAAGAAAACAGGAGATTTGAGAAGAGGAACATAACACGCTTTAGAGGCTTAAGGGGAGAATTGAGAACAATGAATAGCTTAGTTAAAGTCATGTCTCCTAAGTATTGCTGTGGATTTCCAAAATAAATTCTTCAACTAATTTGTTTTTTTTTTTTTTTTAATTAAAGGGGAAAAAAGGCAAAAAAAAAATTCTTGTCAGGAGTCCCACGATATAAGATACAGGAAATATTTAAACATGGCATTTATCTGAGTTTGTCCCCCAGTCTTCTCAACAGATGCTGGTCCCTGTGAGTTCCGGAGCTGCCCAGATCTGTCTCAGGGCAGATCTTTTAAACTCACCTGCTAGATTGCTTCTGCCTTTGCTTGGCTTTTGGGACATCTGGGGTCCTCAGGATGAGGCCTCCAGTTGAGAGCCTCTGAAATGGCATCCCTAAGGCTGGAGCCAGGCCCAGTTCCTCCAGAAAAAATAAATACCCACCTGTGAGAAATTTCACTTTTAGGGAAAATGAGTAATCTCTCAGAGATATCCTCTGGCATAGTTTCTAACCAGCTCTCACTGGAAACATTGCTATAAATATATTCTACCATTCTGAACATCCTGCTCTTCATCCATGTGTTGTCTTTGCTCCTGGTCTGATTTTGGAATTTCTTTTCATATTTATGTGCTTCTGTCCCTCGACAACATACAGCTCAGCATTCCGGCTCACCCTGTATTAGAGTGAAGATCCCAACCAAAATGCAAGTCTGGATGCAGCAGTACAGATATAACTGACCTCATTGAGCTTCTCTTGCTGCCATCGCATCCAGATGATGATCATCCATTTGCTTTGGTAAAAGCAAGTTTCAACTTCTTTGAATCCGTTTGATGGCTATGCTAAGGCAAAAGAACTTTTTAAACTATAAAAGCAGGAAAGATCAAATAGCTACTTAGGCTTTTTTTCTACATGAGGAGGTCAGTGCTTCTTTCGTGGAGGAGTGTAAACATTTTTAACGCTCATTTGCCTGCCAGGCTCTTCTCAGGGGGAGAGAATAAAGTGTGCTGGCTAGGTCAACAACATTGTTCAACATGTTGGCTTTCTGCGTGCTTGTGATTACTGAGTGTTTATTTGTATAACCTTGGTTCGTATCTGTAAGGCTGCAAACTTCTGCTTTCCCGTATTTGGGCTGAATTAATGTAAGGCAGGACAAGCAGATGAAGACCTTCAAACTTGCGACATCTTCAGTCCTGTTCACCCCTCCTGGCAGCACAGCTGTGCTACCAAGTATGCTTTCAGTGTAGCCACAAGTCCAGTGATATTTGCTCTGCAGTATCTCATCTGTCATCTCTGGTGAAGATCATTTCAGAGACTCCAAATGTTGCCATATTCTAGTGCTACATACTGCCTTCAGGATGGGACAAAGGGATTTAGGGATTGCTGGCTTCGGTCCAATTTTTTATCTAGAACAGGCAACATTCTTTTGTGATGCACTTTGAAATGCAATTAAGTGACTGGCCTAGTTTATTATACATTGTGATTGAAATTTCAGTCTGGGAATTGAGTAACAAAATGGGTGACTCCAGCCTCACTGTGACAGCAGTTAGCTATGTCAGCCATCTTCAGCATAACTTGGCTTGTCTAGAAGATCTTATCACATCCTAACCTAAATGTGGTCCAGATTCAGCCACAATTGTGTGTTGTGTATATCTGACCTCGCTAAAAGGATTTTTCAAATAGCCAGTCAGGAGCTTCCTCCTGACTTCACAGCTCAAGTGAATTGAAGCTGTATGCATTACTGCATATAGTTCCTGAATGTTCAAGTAAGGACTTGGAGAGGTGTATACAGCTACCAAAGTTTTCTGATATCTTTCTAGTCAGACTCTTAACACACCACGACAATTCATGCATCCCTCCAGGCATGTACATAGCTGCCTAGAAAAAGTCTATACTTTTGAAGTTTGACCACAGTTACATAAGATAGTTGGTGACAGGTAGAACCACCTTTCTACAATAAAACACTGGTTTTGACTGATTACAGCCGCACATTTTGAAACCTTCCTGCAGTTTAGTGGAGTGTGGAAAATAGAGTATCCTTTAATAATAATAATGACTTCTAATGTACAGCTTCCCACCCTAAATAACTCTGTACTTTGCAAACAAATAGTAACATGGGAAGGAATGTGATTAATCCAAGACTCTTCATCAGCTAAACAGCGGTTCCTGGATTAGAACGCCCTCTCCCAAATCCCCTTGAGTTACCCACAGAGCAGTTTAGAGGCACTGCTCTAGCCATAACCAGGTAGGTTTATAAGAATTTATACATAGAATACCCATATGCTAATGGATAAATGACCAGTCAGACCATTTCCCTGCCTGAAGGGATTTGGATACAGGACTCTGATTTCTTCACATCTCTGCATTAGAGCTGCTCTTCCATTCTTTGCAGAACATTCAGAGGGAAGGAAGAACAATGCCCCCTGCATACATGTAAAGAATTGCACAAAGCAATACCAAGATAATTTTAAAAATCATACAAATATTTCGTTACTGGCAGGCTCCAGAGTCAATGACAGTCCAATTGATACAGAAGGGAAATCCCTCCACGCTACACTGCAAGATGCAATAATATGGCTACTCAGGCACAGTGAGTTCAGTGGTGGATTAGCATAGCCAGTTCCTGAGAGCCCAGAAAAGCTTCTATCTAGAAAGGACCACCCAGCTCACTGGCTGCAGTCTCTCAATCACAGGCAACCACTCAGGGGCTGAAATATTTCTAGCATCCTCAAACAAAATTTGAACTGTAGTGAAAAGTCAACAGCCAAACTTATAATATCTCAGAGGCCTAGCAGGAAACAGAGCAACACAGATGACTGTGGACATTTCATCTTGTGTTGTGGCATGTGACTGGGTATTTTCTTCAACGTTTTGTGAATAAAATCAGTTGGGCTAGGTAAAAATGACCTAAGAGCCATAATCACCTAAAATTCGTTTAGTCTCCGCGGCTTGGAACCTTTGTGGCTGCAATAATCTAATGGAAAATATTTGAGGACTGGATAAATTTGTGGCTATTGTAAGTGAAGATAAAAGAAATATTTAATAATATGTTCCTGCTGTTGTCCAGCACATTGCTGCCTGCATGAAAGCATGTGGAGTCCTCTCTATAGACAGTGGAGGTAACTCCGTGAAATGGGATGGGAAAGAGGGTGTCACTGGTTATAATTCAGTTGTCACAGAATGCCTGAGGTTATTCTAGCAGACAGTGTGTACAGCTTCAAGATCTGAAAGGGCTTTTGGTGATTTGAAACATGCAGCTGCTAAACGCTGGATTTGATTTGTTTGTTGGAAGCTCAGAATAAAGAGGATAACTTTAAAAGGGGTGTTAATTCCTTAGCCAGGGACAGTTGCCATCTCACCAGAGCCACATGTGTGTAGGATTAGCTCCTCTCCTAGGCTCTTGAAGTTGATCTGTAATATAAAAGAAAAATTTTGAAACAAGCAGGATCTGTGCTGACCTCCCATATAAGGGGTAAGACTGGGCAGTGACCATGTGGGTGGTAGAGTGGGAGTTTCCATGAAGTATGGGTGGGAGCTTCTCTAATAATTTACATTCATACTGGTTCCAGTTGGAGAAGGTTGGCTCACTGGCAAGGTCAACGCCCGATGTGTGACTTGTTCCCGCTTGTTTGTTTATGTAACATTGTTTTGGGTACCTGAAAATAACAGCCCTTCTTAATACAATGTGCCTTCAAGTAGAACTGATACGAAGCAGACTGGGATGGAAGTGTGCAAGATGCTAATGTTACTATCAGTGTCACTGCCACGTTCATTCACTTGGCAGCCATAGCTGGGTTAGGAGATACGGAACCAATATTTAAGGCAGTGTCAGAGATTGCCACGTAGCACATGCTCATCAGGACCCGTACACAGCCCAGTGGGACGATGATTCAGCTAGGAAGCACTGAGAACAGGTTTGCAGTGTTGACAAACGGATAAAAGAAGTCATGGTTTCATGAGTGTGCGTTGCTGCTTTGAAACCCAACATTCTTCAGCTATCAGTATCAAATCTTACTGGTGGAGCACTGCTTTGAAAGATGCAATCTGCAGATGTTTAATGTGGGCTTAATTTTCCGCACATGATAATAAAAGTTGTAGATGAAGTATCTCTATTTATTATTATCCATGGTGAAAATGAAAACTGATCTTTAAGGGATATATATGTCCTTATATAAGATTTTTTTAAAAATAGTTATTTTCCTTCATCTGATTCAGTCCTTTGTCTCCTTAAGTATACATATGGGCATGGTCAAACTTATTCTGACTAACTTTGAACCTATTTGAATACTACAAGTGTGAAATTGTGACCACACATGTTATATTAACACTTTGCATGGGAGACATGTGTGTATGTGAGAGGAAATCAGATGCATATATGAGGTGAAAATTGAACCAGTTGAAAAAGATTGGAAAGACAAAATAAAATTGGAGACAAAATAACAAAATAATACTCTGTGTGTATGTAGTGAAATACATACTATAAATTTAGTTATCTAGATCATCTTCTAGTCCAGCATTTGTGACTACATCACAAAATAGCTCAAAAAATCTATTTAAAAAATAACTGAATTACACTTTTGGTAGAAATACTGCAGTGAAGGCTTTTAATATAGAGGCAGCAAAATGATGGTGAACTTGAGCTAGATCGAGCAACGTACAAATCAGACCTGAAGACTATCAAAACTGTGCAAAGGTCACACAATTTTAAAAATTTTTTTTGCAATAGAAATAAAAAACTTTCTATGTAAACCAAGAAAAAATTAACTGAATTTCACTGAATTTTGAAGAAAAGATTCTGTCTCTCTCTTTTTTTCAGTCTATTTAAACATACATGCACTTCATGCAGAAGTGATATATGTAGGAAGAAATATTTAAAATATCAAATGAGCTCTCCTTTAGGTTGTGGGATACTTTCAATCTTTTTAATTTGGAAGATCATGTCTATCTGGTGTTTTTTTACAATTATTAAACTCAATGCCTCTGAGAAATGCTCCTACATACTCTTACAAACCCACAGTTCCCACAATTTTTGCAACTTGGCTTTTGAATTGATTTTGATGGTTCTGGTACTATAGGCATTTTGAAACACCTTGAGCGTGGCTTAAGCTATATTTTCATTATAGCATTCCTGAGTGCATGCTTTGAGTGTTGCCCCACAGCATAGTTGCACTCATGTTTTGCAACTGCCATGGAGCAAGGCTTTTCAGAAGCCCTCAAAACCACCATTGCTTCATAAGACATCAGATGTTCTGTAAAATTATTGAGAAAGGAAAAAAGAGAAAATCAATAATGTCTACAGATAAGGAAAAAATAAGACTACTTTGAGTGTAATATTCTCCTGCACATAAACAAAAATCGTTGGGAAAAATGCAAATGGATTATTTATTTCTTAATTTCTGAAGGTGAGATGATCTTATGCTTCCCCCCCGGCTGTTAAGTAGCCATCTGATTAATGGTAAATTGATCAACATTACTCACAGGGCGTGCGAACAGCTTGAAAATCAGCCCTGAAATTTGCTTCAAATTGATCAAACTGAAATGAAGACTCATTTTGAAAAATGGTTGTCATTTTACGCTACCTTGTGAAATGTAAAGCCACTGCAGCACTGAAAACCATTAAGATACCTGCACTTGCTAAAAACATTTTGCTAGTGAGACAGACGTAGCTGTGCCCCTAGCAGAGAGCTGGACATTCGTAAGAAAGGCACACTGCCCCTTTAAGTGTACTTATTGAGAGGGAATTACCCAGCAGCCATCAGGCATAGACAAGGATGGCCCTTGGTCCTCTTACTTGTTGAGGGCATGGTTCTAAGATAAGTCCAAGGTAGCCTTCTGCAGACCCTAATGCAACCAAAGAAAATCGTATTTTTAGCGTAGCTTCCTCATTTTGCTGAAAAGTCCTGGCATTTTTCAGCTTTCCAAATAAGGCATTCTGAGGAAAAGGGAGAATATGCAGAGAAAGGGCTTCCAGGCAGAAGACAGGGATATGAATAAAAATGTCTTCTCTCCGAAATCTAGCATGAAGCGAGGGTAGTGATTGTGATAATAAAGGCAAATGATAAATGAAAGAAGGGGCACTTCAACATAATCTAGATAACAGGAAAATTTTAAATGGACAATTTAACATGAGGGTCTGCATGGAATTATTTTTCATTAAACAATCAAAGCTTGTGATAATGCAAATGAAATCCATTTTTAGCTGCAGGAAAGTTTGAGAATTTCAGAGGAATAAAAAATATGAGAATAATAATATCATGATGGTAATTCACAGTAATTATAGAAAAGCATAATTGCACAACACAAGCACTAATCAAAGCTCAGAAGAGTACTTTGGCAATCATTAGGATTTCAGAGCTATTAGCATTTACCTTTGTCATCGGGCACCACATAACAAGCGTTATTAATTTCATGTTAAACTAGAGCATATTTTCCCTGATCAAATATCAGTTCATAATAACTAACCACAAAGATTAGCTTATCTGACACCGATTTTTGTGAAGTATTTTAGAAAGAAAGCTTTACTGGTGATTGCTCTGGAAGCAATGTTGTCCTTGAACTTAGGTTATTTCTCAAGGTTTGTGGCCTGTCCTATATGTGTACAAATTCCATCAATTTGTTTGCATCTCCTGGACTAAAAAAGCTTCAGAGCATTGTCCATCCCTTCCCTCTTGATATCTTACAGGTGGAATTTTCTGAGCTTCATACATCTGTGAGTGTGTTAATAATCAAATGTTCTTGAACTATACACATATTTTGTGCTGCTGTGGTACATATGTAACTCATCATTTGTGCTCGCTGTAAAATCTAATCTGATGTACAGCTTGTCCTAAATTATTCTATGTACAGTATTTGTCATTTGTTCTTTTTATTATCTCAGTTTTTTCCCCCAACTGACCAGCTATGCTTTTTTTTTTTTTTTGAGCTATGCTCAAACCTGCCCTGACTGCCTAGCATGAGGAAAAGGACATTTTACAGTTCATACCATACATACCAGTACATACCATGGAGGAGAAGGGAACATGTGAGCAAATCAAAGTTGAATTTAAGAAAGAAGAATATGGAGCTGGAAAACTCACAATGTGCTCATGAAGAAGGGATGATCAATCATTAGGAGAGGAGCGGGTTTTCAAGAAAACCAGAGAGATAAATAAAAGCACAAGTAAACAGCTGAAACCAAGAACAAGTAGTTGGAAACTGTGGTTTGGAGAGAGGATATCCCGTAGTGAATAAAATCATGAACAACATCTTTTTTTTCCCAGGTGAAGAATTGAAATGGTGAAATGAGATAAAGCACAAAAAGCAAAAGCATAGTTATTTACGCTAGTATTATATATAAAGTATTATATAAGTATACTTATATAAGTATATACAAGTATAATATTCTCTTACATTCAGTAGAAGAAAAGCTGTATTTTGTGCAATGGAAGAAACAAACAAAACCAGATTCCTAAACATGAAATGTGGCTCTCTGGACCTTCTTGGCTCTTTTTATAATCCTCTTTATGCATAATTTTTTTAAAAAAATTAAATCTGTTCTCTTACTGACATTTACAGTCTTTACAAAATTCTATACCATATGTTTAGCTTTTAAAGGGAAGGGTTGTCTATAGGAGAAGACATTGGTAAAAATATATTTCAATTTGTTGTTCAATAAAGCAAGATACAACTTAGCAACATGCAGGCGGGGTCATTTCCCGGTGTCAGGAGTAGTAAGTATTGAATATCTTTTCCTTTTCTCAACTGACTCACTGTCACAGTGCTTTTCTCTGGCTTGTGGCAGGATTGTTTTTCTGTTAGCAACTTATTTTTTAACACACCATTCTGACACCTTGACAGTTCATGTGCTAAATCAAACTTTACAATTACTGGCAGGCAGTTATTAGATGTATTGCACTTAATTAACTTTGCACCTAATTACAAGCAGTGCTGGCCGATTACAAAGGGCATAAATATATTAGTGCCCTAGCTGTCACATCATGAAAATGGCTGTTTGAACAAGTCAAGCAAAAGCAATTACCACATTGTGTGCATGGTGAAGTGTAGCAGAGTGCAGAAAGAGGAATGAACTGTTTTACTGTTTGCAGGAATTTAATTTTGCGCTTTGCATTTCAGGTGACCCAGATGAGCAGAGAGTATGATAAAAGATTTCCTTTCATTTGTATAAACACTTCAGGATTGCTTTGTGCATGTGACGGGAAAACCAAAGTTGCATGGTAAGAGCTGACTTAGGTTTTGTTACATACCCACCCTGCGTATCTGTAAAGTATGAGGATTCCAGCATTAATGAAGAAAAGCGGTCTAACATGAGGTATATTCCATAGATCATAAGCAAGACTTGTGATTCAGAATGGCACTGTGCAGTAGTTGCCAAAATGAGAAGGAAAGCAGAATTTTGTCTCATCTGTAGAGGGATACGTTGTAAAGAACAAATGCTAGCACTCAGCTGGCATTCTGTGGAAATCTGTCTTGCGTTAGCACAGAAAGAAAACATCTCTGCTGGAAAAGTAAGCAAGACATTCAGAGCAATTTTTAAAATTTGTAAGTGGCTTTGTAATCAGAGTCTATGTAAGAGAGATGTTTCCTTCTGTATCAAGTATCCGTTGTAACCACCATATGCTCTCTTTTGCCTAGGAAACTACAGCATGTTACAGGTGGCTTAACTAATTATTGTGCATATAGCCATAAAGGGACGTTGTCTTCACTTTACAAGAATCCTGGCTAAGAAGAAAAACTGAGAACTGTTATATATCATGAATGTTTTCTGTGCTAAAAGATTTCCATTTGCTGCTTAGCAGCAGAATAGCCCTTGAATTAGCAGTTTTCCAACAAAACTAAACAAAATATTTGTTTTCCTTTTCAACAAAACCTCACCCCACATTCAATTATTCAGCAATGCATAGACAAACTGACTTAAGCCCAGTCATAGGAATTTCATGGCCAAAAGATTGTACCATTTGCTTTGTACAAGATATTTAATGCTTTGTACAAAACAGTACTGAGGTCAAACGAACCAGTTTCATATACATTGGCCAAAAAAGGTCACTGGAACTTGATTTCGCTTGAGGCAAATGGAAAGAAACAGAGGGAGTCACAATGTGCTGCTAATTTAGTGGCTGTAGGGCTTGTGTGCTGTTGTTACATACAAGCTCTGAATAAAGAGAACTGTGAGGATGTATGTAAACCTTTCCCAGCCCAGAACAGCAATTCATTGTTATTCACTTCTAAATAGGCTGCCTGTGTTGTGTCTGATAACTCATGGAAAAAGTAGGTGGCCTTTAACAAAAGTTTTGGACGCCTTTGCAATTGTGCTTGCATGAAAAAGTCAGTTGACTCCTTTGTGTGCAAAAGCATAAAGTAGAAAGTGGGGAGATGTGTTTTCAAATACAACATTACATCACTGCTGAAAACATTGCTCAATGTATTAAGACCTTGGGTGGCCAGCAATTTTCACCCTGTATAAAATTAGAGACACTGCTGTAGAAAAATAAACCTGTGCAGGAAAGTGTCCTGATGGAATGACCTGGGGGAAACAAGCACTGTCATTCAAGTAGCCTGTACCAGAGCACTTTGGTTCTTTACCCAGTCCTTACTAGGAGAGTCAGGAGCTCAGCCCAAGACAGATGTTAAATTAGCCAAGGGTTCATGTAAAGCTCTATGATTTCAGTTTTCCAGGGCAAAATATATACTACTAAGCTTTTCACTGATGAGGAACTGTGGGGTGCAAGGAATTAATGTGAAATAATGTAGACTTGTCTCTTCCAACACACAAAGTGAGTTAAAATGTTACTTTCTTAATTGAATGCACCGGAACCAACAAATAATCCAAGAATAATGTTTCAAAAATAAAAGTAAATCTAAAGCTCCGTGCATTTGAGGAAAATCAGATAAAACAGCAATGAAAAGTTATTCTAGCAGAATATGTCTGTATCTTGTACTTAGATTTTTTTTCTGATATGTTTGGTCATAAAATCGTAGAATCATTTAGGTTGGGAAAGACCCTTAAAATCATTGAGTCCAACTGTAAAGCTAAGACTGCCAAGTCCACCACTACACCATGAAACCATGTCCCTAAGCACCACATCTATAAGTTTTTTAAATACTTCCAGGGACAGGGGACTTGTCCTTGCTACATGCTTGCTGCTTTGATCCAATTGCAATTAGTTAAAATATTCAACCTGAATAGTCAGTTTGCATGTATGTATATACATAGACACGCGCGCGTGCGCGCGCGCACACACACACACATATATATATGCTTTCTGTTGTATCATTAGCCCATGGTGGGGGAAATGGGGATATATAGAAAAATACACATCACCACTTCTCAGTTTTGAAACACAAATTTTTGAAATCACAAATTTCTTGCAGCAGCCCTGTCTGGAGTGGGACAGCAGGGGTTCTGTGCATACAGGGCCAAGAGACTGCTAGCTGACTAGTGTGTGAGAGAATGGGGACCACTGCCTCTCAGCAGCTTCCTCCTGGACAGGCTGTGGGCTTTGGTGAGAGGCTCTGCTTGGCAGGGCGAGGAGCCATGGCCCTGCAGGACACAAGAATTTGACTTCTCAGGACTTTCAGGGACTCAGCAAGAGCTTGAAATCCTGCCTCTGAGAGGAGTCATTCAGCACACTGCTGGTATCTGGTGCTTCCATGAGGGAGGGACTCCCAGTCCCGATGAATTTGTCTCCTCACTTGAAGCATGGCCATTGTATTAAGCACTGATCATGTGGCAACTACAGTTTCCCTATTTATTACTTGCTCGCCTCTCCTCCCCATGGAGAACAGTGGAGAAAAGGCTGGGAAATCAACTATGGCAGCTATTTTACCTGCTTGTGTAACATTTTACTAGCCACTGTGGAGTCCTCAGCTTTTCCATATTTATCGTATTTGTAGTGATTGAACATTGATGGATGGAAAACTGAGCGGGTTATTTGTTCTTTTTATTCTGTAGATGAGTCACTTCTCAGCCATGACTTCTGAAGACTTATAGCCTTAGTGCACTTCTAAGATCCAGAGCCTTATAAGATGCAAGGATGTCATCTTACCTGTCTTTTGTCCTTTTTTGGAACCATTAAAGAAAAACTGGAAACTGGAGTGATATATGAAGAATTGACAGGTATGTAAAAGCCCTCTGTTAGATTTTTTTCCATCCAAGTCTGCTTTGTTCATGGAGCTGCATACTTTATAGTTTGACTTTTGCACTCTGTTGTAATGACTCTTTCCATCTGAGTGCATCGTACTGTAGGAAGCTAATTGACTTTGACTTCTCTGCTTCTGTTCCCAGTGGGATAATGCCAGTTGTAATTCTTTTATTGATTGTTTAGAGCAATTAGTGGAAAACAAATTTCTCCAAAGAACAGATAATTTGGTTTTGTTGCTCTCTACCATTAAAGCTAAACAATTTGTTATCTGAAAAAAATTAATAGGAAACACATTCCATCTGTTTATTAGCTGAAGAGAGACAGGTTACCTCATCATTAATGTCATCGGTAATTAGCGCTCTTGTGCTGCTACCATCTGTACCAGTGGCTGGCAATCTGTCAGCAGCTTCAGATGCCAGGGCTGATTGTGTTTATCTGTGCCAAACAATGGGCAGACCATATGTGATCCTGAAATTTGTAAACAGTAGTTGGCTAATGTAATTTAACTAGGCAGTTTTGTTATATGTATGACTGCTACCCTGGGAAGGACATGAGACTTTAAACCTCCAGGACAATTCCCAGGCATTGGGTCACCAGCACCAGGCTCAGAATGCCACTTTCAATTAATCAGGTGTCTGATGGTCACAACTGGTTTTTGTTTCCATTTGGGAAGAGATCTGGAAAGGCGCTGCGGTCAGAGTGGCAGGACCTGCGCTCACATTCCATCAGCATCACTGCCCTCCACAATAACCAGCAGATAAACCCTGACGTGTGTCATGGAGGCCTTATTAATTGGATAGGCTTCTTAGGTGTTATATAGTAGGTAACTTCTTGTTCCACACCAGATGGAAAAGAATGGATATTATTTTACACTTGAAGTTTTTTCAAATAAAAAAAAAAAACAACAAAAACAAAACCAGAGAAAAAGGAAGTAGTTCTGTAATATTTAGGCACTAATCTTAGTGTTTTACTGACTTATTTTCTGTTGTTCTTGATCTAAAAATGCACCAGATTTGAGTTGATTTCTGTTGTTTTATTTTGAGGACAAAAAATCTGAAAATTCTGACTGCCTAATAAAATACCTTCCAAGGGTCAGAGACTCTTGAGATCCTACACACAGTGATTTGAAAGCTTATGTAAGAATACATTTGTAGTGGTGGAGAGCTGTCTGCCACGCTTCAATTTGTCTCATATTTACTATAAAGGAAATTATTATACATGTAAGTGGTCTTGTTTCATAATTTTTCATTGGTACTCCCCTGTTCTATGCATTCTGTCATGTGGATATTATATACAAGTACAGGTGGAAGTTAAATGCTTTCTTTGGCACATGGTTTTGAAGCCTACAATAAGAGGTATTACTTCAGGAATCATATCGTGGAATATTATGATTAGTGAATATCTATTAAAAGTGCTTATTGCTAATACCTGGACATTTTCGTCTCTGGGCTACTGGAGCAGAAAGCTATTAAAAATGCGAGGTCCCTCTGGCATTGTAGAAAAATCCATTTCATAGTTGTATGGTAGCATACAATTTCCAAGGGACTGCTAGATGTTCATGTTCGATGCATGAAGCCTAAGTACATTCAGGGGTTAATCTCTTTTTCTGATGTGAGAACATGGAGCTGCTGTTGAAAACTCTGAATCTCAGTCAAAGGTGAGAGGAATCATGAATTTCAGAGAGCCCATTATAATGCATTTCTAAAGATCTGGTGTTAGCAAGAGGTGCAGTTGGATTAGTTGTCTCTTAAAAATGGGTAGGAATGGATCACTAGAGGCAATATCAAAATAGGGAAGAGTATGAAGCATACTAAGAAAGCTATGTCTCAATATATTGTCTCACTTGTGGAAAAAGATCTGTGTGTATATATAATGTATACATAGATATATAATTTGGAAGGTGAATAACGTAAGGAAAGTGATATTGTAATGAACAAGAAAGTAGGAGTATTTTATGACTTAATATTGTAAAATGTTTATTTACAAAAGGTAGTTTGTGTTTGTGGACTGATCCAAAGCAACTTGAATTGAAATATTCATTAGGGTTTCAGTAGGTTTTAGTCCCAGCCCATCTTTTCCAATGTTTTTTGGGTAAATTTACTGCATGCAATTTTTTACAGAATCTGCTGCTGTCAGGTACCGTAAGAAATCATCTGACCTAAGGAGTGTACACTAAACATGGACTAAATACGGCATGAAAAAAGCAATATCATTCATAAGAATATTTTGCTCTTCCATTTAATTTTGTGTCATTTCAGTAATCTGTTTGTGGTGTGCAAATTTGCATATTATAGAGTATAATTTTAAAGATACGTATCTTTTTATCCTGAGGTAACTGCAGATCAATACAGAAAACAAAGTCATTTTAGCTCTAGGATTAGAAGAGGAAAAAGAGATTTTAATAGCAGTGTAGGGATGTTCTAGAAATTAATTGTAGCCCCTTCACTGCTTTTCTACATGTAAAGTGGAAAAACATTACAGGTACTAAAATTAAATACGATGCCAATACTGTAAATCCAGTGTAAGGGTTTATTGTATCACTGAACTCTTTAAAATGTTAACATTCCTTGGCTTTGTTCAGAAGCATTAATGAATTCCAGGTGAAGTCACCTTAGACAACAAAGCCCACTGTTGGTAGACATCCATCACACGGAGCATTAGGTGACAGTTCTCCAGGGCACATGTAGATGTGAGAATGTTTTGTTATGGTGTGGTGACTAATGTTCCTTTATTTCTCATTAGTTTATACGGTACTCTATTACATAAAAATTAATTTCTGTTGACTTCTACATTCAGTTAATGTAGACACGTCATTTAATGAACATACTATACCTTAAAATGTTAAATTATAGCCTTTCTGCCCCCCAGGTAGACTGTCAGACATGGTGGTATAAATAAATATAGAATGCTGCAAAGCTAACAAATTCCATTTAGTCAAGAGGACTGAAAGCAGCTCCCAGAGGCAGGGCTGGAGCCTTCTGCTGGAGAACACTGAAGTCAATGGAAAGACTTACATTGACTTCATTAATTGCTAAAATAAAGGTGCGGAAGGAAGACAAAGATCTGTGGAGAATAAATTAGGGAGGCTGGTTATATTTCTCCATTAGCAGTGGAAGTTCTCCTTGGAGATAAGTAAGCATTCAGTCACCGGTTGCCTAAATAACTATTCTAAGGGATTTCTAGGTGGCTCTTTGCATAACAGTATGATTTAGCTGTTTTGAGGTATAAAATGCATCCATTGTTTTTACCTGAGCTAAAGAGGAAAGCTTAGTGTTGTCATTATCATCACAAGCGATAGGGGTCATGATCTGAAACGCAGGTAGCTAAAGTAATCTCAGATGCTCACAAGTACCCTGCTTGTACAAGTACCAAGTGCCTGGCCTGTGAGGGCCATGTCAGAATTGGGCTACCTGGCAGAAGTGAAGATGATGGGAAGTGAGCAGTCCCTCCAGATCTTACTCTCTGTTATCCTTTTTATGTTACTTGCACTATCATGCCACTGTTACAGAAAGATCAGGAAGAAAGACAATTTAAATGAAAGGAATCAAGATTTCAAACAAACAAACAAACAAACAAACACAAGGAATCAAGACTGAAAATGGGGAATACAGAACTCAGCTCTAATCCCAGAAATTATTTCTGGGTGATTTCTGTTTGCAGACTAGCATTTGTAATGCTGAAGTCAACTACTTCTGTTGCTTAGGTCTTTTATTAATTGGTCACATGACAGCTGTGGAAAGGCCAACGTTTTGTTTCAGCCAAAATGCATTCACAAAATAAAACTGAGTTCACTTTTTTTTAAAAAAATTCTTGTAAAGCAAAATATTATGCGGCTGATATTGCATCTTCTCCTTTTCACTCAGGCTGAATTTTTTTTTACTATTTTTCAAAACACTGGTTGAGTTTGGATAGAAGAAACTAAGCAACCCATTGTATAGTTTTTCATTAAGAAAAATATGATGTAATTGTATCAGATTATTATAAATTGTTTCTTGATTGTAAATAATATACATACAGACAATTGATAATTAATTGCAGGCAAAGATCAGTTAAGAAAGGCCATCTTAAATGTGAGTTATTTTATTTGTCTCTGTGATTATCACTGGTCAAATGTAATTATGTACTTGTCAAATTGCAGCTCTGGGAAGATGGTTTAAATGTCACTGTAAATTGCAGGTTTACAAAATAGCAAATAATATAGATTTCTTGACTATTTTTAGTTTGTTTTTTTGCTGATGATACAACCAAAGCTTAAAGCAATCATAGCTGACTCAAAATACCCATTTAATTTTAATAAGACTTGGACCTAACTGCAGGAGCAGAAATGTCTTAGCACAGTATACAAAGCCTTGCAGTTGGCAGAGTCTTACGTAGATGTCATGGCAAAGTAATACTTAATAACAAAAATACTCCTGCGTCTGACAAATGAGCAAAGTGTTGTCAAATGACTTCACTGAGTGCACCTAGTAACTATAAGAACTCCATTATAGGCAGATAAAATCTGGGATCTGTTAGTATCTCTATTTAAATAGAGGCTAAAGAGAGACAGGATGGCTTTGCACATGAGAAAATGACCAGCAACGTAGGAACTTGGGCCTTTTTAAAATCATCTCTTTGGGAGAATCTAGTTCGATTGTTGCAAGAAGGATATTTTACTAGCTACACTTAATTTTTGGTTATGCTCTAATATTAGGCCTCAATGTAATGATCTGCTACTGGATTTTCCTTCCAAAGTACTCTGTGTGTGTGTTGGTGTGTACTAATAACTTTCCTGATTATCAGTCAGAATTTGCCAATTTTGGCAGAAATTTTTCAGACCTTTCTCATTCTCTTTATGGTGGGACACCTTCATGCATCTTTTGGCATGCTTCACCGCTCTAAGAAACATAGTACCTCTGAATTTTCAGGTGATTTATTTTTAATTTCAGCCCTTTCCTTCTTTGCCCTATGGATGTTGTGCAGCACAGCCAGAGCCAAGAGGAACGTAAAGCTGTAATTTTGTTGAAGTATAGCTGTGACGTGAACACTCTCCTCGAGAGTCCCATCCTTGGTAACATATTATTTGAATTTTGCTTTAGAGGATGTAGCACGATGGGCAATATCCTGTCTTTGCGAGTGTGAATGCACAAGCACATGCTCAGAATCATCATCAGAACCACCAGATGTTAAGAGGAATATCTGTAGGCAGCAGGTTTACTTGCCAGGTTGCAAGGTATCAGAGCATTTGGGAATCATTTTAGTTGACAGACTCCCTCTGACTAATTCTGGATGTGTTCCCTCACCACTATAGATAGGAGACTAAGCATCCTGCATGATCTATGAATGGAGAGCTCTTGACAAAAAATACACGCAATATTCATAGTAGTGAACATCAACTCCAACGCTTTTTTTTCTCCCAGCTTCCCCCCTGCCCTTCACAGCTTTTCTTCATTCTGTGCTGTTGTTGGATACATCTTCAGATTTATTGTATCAACAGTCAGCTTTTGAGATTCTTTTGAGACATGCTGGCACTGGCATTTTCAATCTGTAAAGCTGTCCAGAACACTTCAACATAACCCTCTTCTGGCAGCACTGTGAGCATCAGTGGTGGGTATCAGATCTGAGCTAATGCAGGTCAGATTTCATTGTGCCTGCTGATATTTATGGGGATGGAAAAAATAAAACAGATTTGCCCAGAATGTTGTAGCCTATTTCAAATGCAAGTAAAGGGGTCATGAATCTGAGTCCCTCATCTATCATAACTGCCAGAGGTAGAGCGTAGCTGGGACAAAGCCAACCCCATGCATCAGAGCTAAGCTGTGAGCTAAGGAAAAGAGAGGTTTAGATCATTGATAGAAATCCACTGAAGAGAGTAAAGGTATATTTGCCTACTGATGCAATCCCACTGCAAGCTTACTTTTCACCTCCTTTGGCCACAGAGTGTGAAGCTTCACTCTCTTTCTCCCCTTCATATCATGAAGCACCTCATGTTGAAAAGGGAACACAAGTTATACCCCACACTGAAGAACAAAACATCTAGAAAAAATGTACTAAAACTTCTTTCAGATGCTTTTCTGCTGGGGAAGGTTGGCTGACAGGGATATTAGATGCATCCCATTGATTCTCTCACTGCTAATACTGACATGTGAGCTGAGAAAATTAGGGGGTTTTAACTTTTCTTTCGATGGATCATGACAATTTTATTTTGGGTACAGATTACTCTTTAGTAAATGTAGCCACACCTAAAATATACTACTTTGGTATGAATCAGAGCTGGGTCCTGGAGCCAGAATAAACTTGCCTTAAGTCCTGATGGACCTGAATTGACAACCATCGGGCACTCACTTTATTGATATCTGTGGTAGGACAGAGAACTGCTTTTTATTCTTCCTGACTCTGTTACCTCACATAATTAAAATTTAGAATGTCATAATCGCTCCTCAATGACAAAAGGACACTTTATTTTGGCTCATACCCTTTGAGATGGAGGAAGTTTTGAACATCAACTTGTGGTGTACAGTTTCACAAGTGCAGGTCTTGGAAGATTTCACAAAATTCTTTGCACAAATATATGCATGCTTACTTTTGAATATTAGACTGAAAACTCAATAGGGATTATGTTCCATTATGAATCTAAGCTTTGAGAATTTGAGCTTTGAGAATGCTTTTTTGGGGGTGTTAATCTGATATAGGGAGAGAGGATAACCTTCCAATCTAGATGCATAGATTGCATATGCAAACAGGAATGGAAATTGCCTACAGAGCCTTCATGCTTCAAGTGCATTGGGTGATTATTTTTATATTCAGCTGTGAACACATTCTGTGGTGATATTCCACTCCTTTTGTTTTACAGTATCAAATGAAGACTGAGACATTAAAAGCAGGGTGTAAGAGAAATGAAAAAATGTCAGTAAAAGCAGCTGCTGAAAACCTTATTAAAAAGGTATGCATGTCAGGCTATGTTCCTTCTGTAATGTATATGTTTGTAATAACAGCTCTGAATTCTGCAGGGACCTATAAGTAATGAAGAAAATTGGTCAAGCAAAAAAAGGAGTTATTGGAAACTTGAGTGCTGTTGAATTCCATAATATGCAAACTGTACATCTGCATAAAATAAACCTGTGCCCTGCTGATAGCTTTTATATTGTTCCCCTTGTATATATCAATCTGTTTGCTGGGTTGAGTTTACTCCAGTAAATGTTTTATGGTGAGAATTATGTCCCCAATTTCCATAAGTAGTCAACATTCATTGTCAACTTACTATCAATAACAAGGCAAAATATAAAACTGGACAGGACAGAGAGTGTATCCGAAGTAAAAGTTGCCCTCTTACTTAGAATGGAAAGCTGCTGGTGTTAATATATCTGCCCCAGTTGAGGAACAGAATAACGAGGGGGGAGAGGAGAATGATCAAAGCATTGCAAATATTCCGGGAAGGAGGCTACAGTGTAGAATCAAGTCGAAGGTCACCAACACAAAGAGCCAGGCTGTGCAAAAGACAAAAAAGAAGGAAAACAAAAACAATGATAAACTGTAGTGGGGAAAAACTACTTATTTGCCTAGAAAGACAGAAACTAAAGAGGCAGGAGTAGAGTCTGAAATTGGAAAGGAAACAAAACCTATTGACTTGGAGCAAAAGTTGCACAAAAGGTGTAATGTACCAGAGTACCAAAAAGTGTATATTTGAAACTCTTAGAGTAATGTAAATGAAGAATAAAAGGAAAAACCTTGTGCTCAGCAAGGTTTTGAGATGGGACAGGCATACCTTACCAGGAAAGCCTTGGGCTCTTTTTTGGTTTCTTTCTTGGTTCTGCTCTGTCAGAAAAAGGGCCTGAGGGAGCTGTCTTGAGTAAACCTGACGATAGCAAGCTGGTGGAAATTATCAAGCTAGAGAAGTAAAAGAAAGAAAAAAGTTCAGTATTTCCTTGCCTATGGGAATATGGAATAGTAGAAGGCAGGAGGGAAAGGGTGATGTGGGAGAGTTAATATGTTACAAAGATGGTGGTCTGTTGGAGGCTGTAGTGTTCATTCCTCTAGATAGGTTGCTTGGCATAATGAATGCAATGCCTGTCAGATGCCTGTAAATGTGGTCTTGAACTGCAGTCCTGGACTTCAGCCACGGTCTTTTAGTAAATACTTTCTGAAAACATGGTGTTACAGGATCTGCTCCACAGAACTCACTTCGCAATAAGTAGACTTTATGGGGCATACTCTGGGGGAAGATGATGATTTATGTACTCAATAATCTTTCCTCTTCTGCCCTGTGGAGAAATCTTCAGACTGGCCAGCAGGCCCAGAATCAAGGAGGGTGCTAGGCTGCTGCTGGAGAGATGATTTTATACTTGAGTACTGGAATTCCTTTTTGGTCCTGCCATCATCAGTATAGGCTATTTATTTGTTTCTTAACCCATGCAAAGTACTTCTTTAAGAATTAATACATACATCCCTTTCAAAACATCAACAGGCTTTACAGAAAATGATACATCAGCAAATCTGAACAATCTTTAATTCACTATTAACTCTAACCTTGAAATCAGGCTAACATTCAAATGTAACTGTTGCATTCCTGTGCACCACTATATTTGGAATAGACTGTTTTGACTGATAACACAAGAAGTGAAGAAGGGCTGCTCTTTTATGGGACTCCCCCCACCTGCTGTTGGCCATCTGAGGGCTGGGTGTCTAACGCAGGCAAATTAATTAATTTTTTCCAGTGGTTACCGGAGAGAGCTAGGACAGCTCCATTACATTTATCTTATAGTGCCAAAATCCTCTTTGCTCATTACAGTATGGGCTGGAGTTCAAGTCTTCCTACAGCCTGAATGGTTTATAAAAGACAAGTTCACTGTGAATTCCCAGGAAAAATCAGAACTGCTTGTATGAGATGTTTTCCCCAGGTTTGTTCAAATATTAAGTCAAAAACTACAATCTGTTTGGCTTCAAGATGAGGAGAAGCAACATTTATACAACTATGCCTAAGTACATGACACAAAATGCAGGTATATTATTTACTTTCTGGTCTATATAAAAAAAAATATCAAATTAACAAGTCTATTCTTTAGTGCGACTGGCTAATTCTCAGTGTAATTCCATTTAAAATTCAAGTCTCTTCTGTTTTTAAATATTAGTTTGACAGACAACAAATAAGAAATCTTAAAGTTGGTAAATACCAACCATATCCTTGAAAACTTTGCAGCTGACTTTCAGAGTACACAGCCACTTATGTAACTGTGGATATTACCAGCTGCACCTCCAAACTACTGAGCTGCTTTATTTTCAGATGTAGCTGTGGAATAACGTGTAAACTTACTTCCACTTAATAATGTCCTTGAAAGAAATCTCCCAGAAAACACTAAAGACCATTGAAAGAAGAAACATCCAAGCTGCTCCAACTAAAAGAATATTGGTTTAAATATGCTCTATGCAGGCACCATTACTTGAACACAGGTTTTATTGCACAATAGAGCTGATAGCAATGATACATCTTCCCCCTAAACTTGTCACTCCTCCAGATAGCAATACTTAAGTAGGCAAAGTATGTCACATTTTATGGCTAGGAGAATGCCCAGGACACTAAGTCAATCTCTTTCAATTTGGTGTCTCGCATCAGTGAACTAAATACTGGTTTAACAGCTGCCACAGACTCCACTGCACACATCATCTGAAGATATGATGTACTAGAGATCATGCTAGGGTGGTACATCAAAATAATGGGAACTGGTTTTTTTTCCAGTAGACTGGACACAGTGGCCAAGTAGAGTATGCTTCACACTATAGCATTGATTAGTTTGTCTGTAAAGGACAAGAATAAATAAAAGCCACTAAGATTCATCTGTGTATGGTATCAGGGTACACGCTACTATTGTAAAGTGTGAAAATGAAGTCTTTCTTCCTTTATTTATTCTACTTGCCTCCGGGTTAATCAGCTGTAGCACCAAACTTAACTCCTTTCAGTTTTGCACAAAAGCCTATAATATATCACAGAATTAGGATCACAGGTGGCTTATCATCAGTGAGGCAAGAAGTTCAGCTTAAAGTATGACATAGAGGTTTATTTTGTATTCCCTTAACAACTGTGTAGTATGCAGAAACATGCAAATGGTTGAGTTCAAATAGCCGTTAACATTTTTATTATTATTGAATACTGACATAATAAGGAGGTAATGCCATAAAAAGTTCATAATAAAAGGTACATTACATTCTCTTGGTAGTAGCGTTAGCCTCAAAGGCACTGGGATGGGAGACTAGAGAACACTTCAAATGGATAGCAGTCCAGGTGCAGCCAAAGGAGAAGTACACTTTAAAATAGTGATTTTCAAATATTTTTTTTGACAAACAGAGCATGCTTACCCTGAACCACGGTCTTACAACCCATGATGCACAGTACTGGGTGAACATACA
This sequence comes from Phalacrocorax aristotelis, assembly GCF_949628215.1. Lineage (NCBI taxonomy): Eukaryota > Metazoa > Chordata > Aves > Suliformes > Phalacrocoracidae > Phalacrocorax > Phalacrocorax aristotelis. Next base: position 6,278,670 of record NC_134279.1, read on the forward strand.
GCTTAATCTTTTCCAGCAGACCAGTTGGAGGTGATTGACCAGGCTGAGACATAGGTCAGTTGTCCCTGAAATGCAATTTGGGAATGAATACCTAAAAATACTTACTCTGCTACTAGTCTGGTCTTTGTCTATAGCCTATGTCAAACTCCTCTCTTAAATTTGAGTTTCCTTTCATCCAGGATGGGAGAGGACCCATTATCTGTACCAAGAAGAGAAAAGACAAAAAGAAAATGGGCACCAAATTCAACTGAAATGTAAGGCGGTGCAGTTTTCCCATTTATTTAGACAATACAGCTCAGTTAAAGCTTAGTGCAAGAGCCTGCATAGCTAGATGACTGGGCAGTTACCCATTCATGGTATGCTGTATCAGGCCTGAAGTCCTGTGACAACCTGTGCCTACTCAGGAACTGTTTCATCCTCCTGTCTACTCATAATATTTCCACATTATATTGTTTTGTTCCCATTTCCAGTCCCAAATTTCTGCTGTCCTGATGTTGTAGTTCTCCTGTACCAGTTTATCCTATTCCTTTTTCTTCTGCTCTTACTCTCTACACCACTTCCAGCAGACATTGCTGTGTTGAATCTTGTCTGTTTGTCTAGGGAGCAGAGGATGAAGAGCCTTAATTCAGTGGTGTCATATCTAAGATCTGCCAAGGCGGTCTGGGAAAATTAGTGATCTTACAGTGAAAAGGATAGTGGCACAAATGCAAGAACTTTGATGCCCTCTTCAGCATGCCTCTATAATAAGTACAGTGTGTGCTGCTTTTACTTAAAATATTTTGAAAGTTAAATCTTCAATTTTCAGTTCCAAAAATCATAACAACTGGCAACAGATATCCAAAAGCGGCCTCCAAAGAATAAATGTGCTTTGACATATTTCTTTGTTCTTTTGAAGTAAATGAAACAATTAGTCCAAATGAAGCACTTAATCACTGAAACCCAGAGGAATTTCTTGGCTGCTGACAAATCGTGAGCAATAATAAAAGAAGAGAGTGCAGAAAGGAAAGAGGGGTCATGAGAGTAGATAGTCTATGGGTGATGAACAAAAGCCAATTTCAAGGACTCTTGTGCTGGGTTAACTTCTGCTGAAATGTTCAGTTTCTGTTTCAAAGTGTTCAGTAAGCCAAAAGTGTTACAGTGGATTGTATGAGTGTCTGCAAAGTGCTTCATGCACTCGTTTTATTTCTATCTTAAATAACTGATGATCTTTCAGTTTCATGTAAAACACTGTCAGCGGAGATCTTTATTTCTGTTAGTAGAAAGTGCATTCACTTGCAAATGTAGCTTGACTCGTATAAGGACAGGCTGAACTTTCTACTTTTCTGCTTTATGTTAAACTCTATTTATTTTCTTTTGCAATCATCTTGCTCATCTCCGCCACATTTTTCTGTTTGCTTAGCTTTTTATCCTGTCTGACTGCAATTGCTTAGGGCACAGGTTCTGTCCTTGCTGCTGTAGGTCATGCTCACTGCATCTGCAGTCTTTCACTGAACAGCGCCTTCATTCCAGAGGGATGTGACAAGGCACTACAATAATATACAAACCATATATATGTGCATGTGTGTGTGTATTGAGATCAGTCAGGATGTGTAATCTCAGTATTACCTGACGGCACTTACACTGTTCTCACTGCTGAAGAAAAATTTCTGCCTTTAAAATCCTGGGATTCATGGAGGTGTTGAGGTAGCTGTTCAGCCTCAGAAGTGATCAATATTTTAAGAAAGTAAAATCTATATAATGTAGAAGAAGATGCTGACATACAATTAAGTGGCTTTGTATCCAGAACATTTCATGAAGTAAAAGAATGAAACAGAAATAGCTATGTGGTCCTTCAACACTTTCTAATTCCCATTTTAGAAGTCTGTACATTTGGGGAAAGGTGTTAAATCAGGTATAGTTTGGAGAGATGCAGTTATCACAGATGGATTAAAAATTTATCTGACCAAAGAGCATATCTCCTATTTTGCTGCAGTGCATCTCATGTAAAGGATGCAAACCACAATTCTTCATTCCTTCTGCACACTCTAAAACTGTGTCCTTGATGCTTAAGTCTTAAACAGGGGCGTACAAGAAGGCACCATGGTTTGAAATAGGAGAAACGGGGAAAGAGTGTACTATCATTCAGCTGTACCTTTGTCCATCCTTATGAGCTGATTTTGGTTGGCACAGATCAGGAGGAGTCTCAGGACAGTGTCTACGCTTGTCACCAGTTTGTATTTTAGGGGATAGTTGTGTGGGTGTGTTTGGAGCGATTTGTAGGCTCAGCTACTCTGCCATTGAGCATGCCCAAGTGGTTTCAAACCTACTCACAGAAATAGGTCAGGCTATGCCAGAAAGTCCCAGTATTTCAAAGGTACAATTGTGCCATTTTACCTAAAGCTGTTTCGTTACCTATTACAAAATCATATCCTACACTAATGCTGCATGAAGTGTCCCTAAGATATGCTACACCAGTCACCCATCAGATGCTGCAGGCCAAACCCACTGCTTTTGTAACTCCATGGACTTCAGAAGTTTCCATGAGAAAAGAATTTAGTCCATTTTAGCTAACTATAATATAGTGTTCTTTGCAACTTCCCAGGTGTATAATTCTCATAGCCTTCTTTCACAGAGTAAAAGAGATTAATTTTAGAAACAGTAGATTTTACAGATCCCAGGACATTTGCCCTAACCATTATTTTGCTTTGAGTAAGTAGGCTCTCTGGCTAACTTTCACTTGTGGGGAATTATATCATGGACATATTAACAGCTACACCCCAGTTAAAATGTGTACTGCTAGGGCTTGTCTTCAAGCCCAATGTGCTTGCTATTATTTCCTATCTTAAAATAGGTGGTAAGTACTAAAATTAAAAGAAAAGAAAAGAAAAAAAGGTCAAGGTCACACTGCAGCTGCATTCTCATTGAGAATTCAGATGGAAAACACAAGCTAATCTATACAAAAATAACACCTAAAAAAAGACACCTGAATAATTTTGGACATGAAAGAAGATTTTAAAAGCCCCATGGTCTCATCAGCTTTAGTAATACCTTAGAGTTGTAATCACCTTTCTGGGTGATGGGCAGACAGAAGGATGTTTTGCTGGAACCTGGTCCTGTTCTGGGAAGTCTGTAAATCCATTTTTCATTAGATGCATACCATTAAGTCCCATTCCAGTCATGGTCACTTCAAGGTGTGCTGTTGCCTTATCTGCTTGAAGGGTGGTTGAAGACCTTCTATCTTAATTCCTACAAAGAACCACGAGTGTAATGTTCTCAGGGGCAGGAAAGGACTGTTGATTCCTGTCTTGTGGCTTTTACTAGCCAGTTAATCCTAAGGAGGTGTGTGACTGGAAGCTTGTTTCTGTTATGCTTCCCTGGACGTCCTCACTGGGTGGCCTACACAGTTCTGCAAACTAAGTCGTTCTTGCTTTTAAGATGACTTCGCTTGTGAGGACTCAGGAAATCCTTGATGTTGCAAATAACCAGGTGGTCCCATAATTATTTATAATTGAGCTGATCAGTATTTTGGAGCAAAATTTTAATAATTGACAATAGACTTTATTTTTAAAGTAAGATACCCACCTATGAAATTGATTTTAAAATGTTGAAGAAATTTCTGCAATTCGTAAAGTTAAAAAAAATATTTTTGCAATTATATGTATTTTCCCTGGTTCACATTTTTCTCCTCTACAGCCATCTAGCTAATTTTGAAAATTGATTTCCCCTGAGCTAAAATGAGGGGGAAATGAAACAGGCAAAAAAGGGGGAAAGAAATGGAAGTCTATAAATGAAAGATATCTTTTAAAGTGCTAAAGCAAAAAGGTGAAAGTCTTGGGAATAGGGAAAGAAAACTTGAAATAAAGTGAATCACAAGCAGGAGAAAGAGTGTGGAGATTATTAATGAAATTGCTTTCCAGCTTTTCTACCACTTTGTCTCAGCAAGCCACAATGCCAAATTGTCAGCGTAGTTCTAAGATGGAGGTTTTAGTGTCCCTTTCACAATTCCATTTCAGGGCTATGGAAGAGATATTCCAATCTGTATTGAATTCTTAGTCTTACACATGTGCCTTTTCCCTATAAATAGAGAATCAACTTTATTGTTTTTTCAGCTTTCTCAGCAGGGAAGATTGGCCTCTTTACATTGGAAGACTTCTGTCTGTGGTGTATCTATTTCAGAGCCTTCTCACCTGCTTTAGAAAAGCTGGGTGAAATAGTAAGTTACCTGATTTTGACATAAAATAAAAATCAAAATAGTCAGGAATAATGGAGTAAGCAAATTCACATTTCGATTTGAACAAATCTATAACTGATATTAATCTAGTATTAATAGATTATTAACTCAACATTTATTAACATTTATATGCTAACAGATTAAAATGTTGCACATATGAACCATGTACTGTTCTGTTCATATTTAAATATTTGCCTGTGTAATATTTTCACAGTAGAATAAAGAGTAGCTTTATGTTGAGCCAGGCTACTTACTGACTGGAAGAACTGTGCTGTGTTAAAACAATCTTATTCAAACCTTCCTGCTCCCATTGTGGGATTCTGCGCAAGGGCCATCCTAATACGTTCTCAGTATCAGCAAAGATAATAAGGTCAAATTATTCCATACACTACAGAATACTTTCTATGGATGCTCTTGTAATATTAAAATTTAAAAGCCCCTTAGGCAAATACTAAAACCACACACAGTTGTGCTGTCTGACTGATACCACTGATGCAGGAGGAAGGAGAGGACACAGGGCTGGTTAGCAAGTGGAAGCTGTGGTAAGTGTAGCAATGGCAGTTAGACTGTATGTGAGGTAAAATAATTGTAAGTCAATCAGACAAAATTTCTGCTAACAACAGCCAAATACAGCCAGCTTTCCTCTAGCACAGTAAAGACAGTGGAAGCCTCACAGAACATACCATGATCGTGGGGTCTGTTCAAAATACCTTTCAGATAGTATTTTGGTTCTGTTCCTACCAAGTCTTAACAACTTGGTTAATTCTGACCATTGCACATGTCCAGAGAAGTCAATTTTAAGCCTGCCTATTTGGCATGAAAGAAATACTTGAACAATATATGTAAATGTTTGATTTCCATATGGTCTGATCCAATTAAGTCAAATTGGCATCTTTACATTAATTAAAGAGGAGCCCACTCAGCTTTTTTGAGTCCTCAATCAGAATAATTGCCCTGAAATCAGGATCAGAGGCTTTTATTTTTCATGATATCTTCTAAGTTATATAGGGCATATCAAGTGTAAGAGATTGGTTTTGAGCCCTGCCACGATTTGGGTTATTTTTTCTCCATTCTGCTGTTCATGCAGCACTAAATCTTCCAAGTAATGTTCCTCACAAGAAGAGAGGGAAAGGAACAGTGCATACCAAGAAGGTAAAAAATTGTAATGCCGTGTACAGCATGATCTTCAGTCTTTACTTACCTGGTTATAATAATGACAAAACTGTTGGGCTTTTCAGATAATAACCTGTTTAAAGCTCTTGGAAAGTGCCCGTTTTTATCAGCATTAATTGCTTCCAGTGGGACCAAGCATTAGTAAAGGTAAATCTTCACATCATCAGCGACTAATTAGGACAAGTGCAAAGGAAAGAGAAGTAGAATAAAAATTGTTCTTATTATTCTTAATCTTACTAGTTATTTTGTTCTGGGCCTAACAGCACACTTTTGTGTCTTGCATGTAATGGTACATATTAGTGTTATAAACATTGTCTAAATTGGAGGACTTTTTTTTCCTTTATCCACCCTTATTTTTCATGTATTTGTGTAAATGCTACCAATTCATGTTTGGTTTTGATGCTTCTTTCAGTGGGAAGCCACAATTGTGAAGATCAAGTATGCAAACAGCTTAGTGACCTCTTCAAGGAATACAGACACTGCCAAACAGCTTGAGGTTCATTTTTCCATAGTGACTTTACCTGGACACATACAAGAAAACATAAACTATGCAGTAGCTAAAGAGGAAGTATATTATTTATTTCATTTTTCTGTTAGCTGTCATCATGTTTACAAATTTAAGTGGAATATACTCACTCATTTGGCATTTTTGGAAGATTGGTGATGGAGAGATGAAAGAATAAGATAATTTTAGTCTTGAAATAGGTTCATACTGTATATAGTATACTATATGTATAGTATAAGGTATAGCTATAGGTGTTTTATATTATATATGTAAAAGTAGTTTCTCTAAGTGTACCAATACTTATAAAGCTTGATTCCTGTGTTTACTCAGGGCCTTATCTGACAATTTTATAGTGATATCCCTGCTGGTTTGATGTAGTAATCCATTACAATGTAACCAAAAGTAAAAGGAAATCAATAAAAATAGAAAATAGAAAACCATTTTTTCCGCAGCTGCTCGCTATCACTTCTGAGAATGAGCAGGCAAGTCCACATTTCCAAGCGCGCAGCAGCCCAGACAAGAAGTGAGTCCTTTGCTCAGAGGTTCTGCAGCCACTGTAGTTCTTCAGGACAGCAGCATGAGCTGGTCAGTTTGTCTTCAGGGATATGACAAGGTGAAATTTTTTGTTGTTTTCCCTGGATATTAAAATTCTTTAAGGCTCATGAGGGTCAGGTTTAGTAGCCAACTTATCTTCTCTTTGTGTAATATATAGCTTTCTAATATAAGCATTATTTAATCTCTAAACCAATGCGTTTTTCAACAGTATAAGAGTAGAGTACCTCACCGCAGTCACTCTTTAGGGCATTAGAGAATAATCTGTATGTAAAAAGCAGAATGTTGTGATCACTCCTCCTTATTGTGGTTCCTGATTACCTGACTTGCCAATCACACATAGGATTTTCCTTAATGGAGGTAAGTTGCACTGACCACAGGACCAGCTGATGTGGTGAACTGTAAAACTTGGAAGTTTAATTTATGCTATTCCATGTTTGTTCTAAGAAGAAACAGTCTGGTTAGGAAAAAAAAAAAGGCTCTAAAGAATGCATTTTAAATTCAAGAAAAGAAGCCATTCCGTCACATTAAATGTTTCCAAAAAATGATGTGCTTTTGAAGGCATTTTTGTGACCTTCTTTATTAATGTTAATGTTGTAATTAGCTTGCTACTATTGTAAAATATTATACTGTCATATGTACACAAGGTAGACTCTCCTGTTTAATATCTTGTTGTATGCAAGTGAAATACTGATAACAAGTTTCTGAGTACTTATTTCCTTGAACAACTGTGCATCTGTTTTTTAATGTTGACCATCTCTCCCAATTTGCTTTTGGGACTTGTATGTTGGACTGTGTCAAAAACATTTATGCCATGCAAATTTATTGTAATCCTCCCACTCTTCACCAGACCAGTTGTAAATGAAGGAAAGTAAGCCAGGTAAGCATTTGGTTTTGATAAGCCTTTGCTTTTCTGCTTATGGTACTGTAGGTGCCTGTAAATTGATTGTAATAATTTTTCCAGATGTTTTCCCAGGTAGTCAAATTAGGTAGTCTGCACTATAATTTCCTGAGATGCTTTTTTTCCTCCCTTCTTTTTAAAGATAAGTAGGATGCTTCATCTGCTCCAGTTTTCTGGATCTTCACTTAGATCAGACACATGGAAAAGAGTGAACTTACCCAGAGGCCAGACCAAGAATTATAGAACAGAGAACAGGTATCTCCTGATTCCAGTTATATGACAGATACATAGCAGATACCACCTGATGCCAAATCCACATTATGCCACTCTGGCCCTGGACAGTACTAATCTCTTCATACATCCATCCATGTCATTATTTTAGCTGCATAACCAGAAATTCTGGAAGCGGCCTATAAGCTTTGAAAAAGTCCACTAAGGTTTGAGTTAGCTCCTCAGCTGTTATTGGTGGCTTACTGGCATTGTTTGACATCATGATTCACAAGCCTGAGGTTAGGCAAATATCATGATCAATTCCCACATTTAAGAACACCTTTCTGCCTCCGGTATGCTGCTACGGTCTAACCAGTCAGCCCCGTCCCCTCTCCCCAGCAATTTCAGCTCAGAAGAAGACAGCGAGAGCGATGACAGGGAGTCATGCTGAGGCACACAGTGAACATGGATCCCAGTAATGGCCAAAGTGGCAGAAATTTGTGACCACACAAAGCAAGCACTCCAGACAGGAGGAATTGGGGAGGATAAGTCTGAACTCTGAGTGAGAATAAAGAAATAGGAAAACATTGCTGTAAAGAAACAGAAAAATAGCATGTGTTTTTTTTGAGAGACCTCAGCGATTATTCTTTTAATCATGAAACCTTTCTGTAATTAAGTGAAAAGCCTGTAATGTCCACATACCCATCTCTGTAGGAATTCCTTGAATATTTTGTTTAGCCTGCAGAGGCATAGCTTAAGTTGGCCAATGGTAAGAGACCATCCTCAGTGTATTTTTCACTGGGGACTTCTACACCACACAAGCTTTCTGTTTGACCTTTACATTTTCTTCAGAGGACAAGAGGTTGAAGTCTGCAGGATAACCAGAAATACCCAACATGGCACAGCTGCTCTGGAGAAAACCTAAACTGCTTTTGAGCACAAGAAGTAGTAAACATCTGGGGATCATTTGAAACTGTAGCTGCTCACTCACTATGGAAGACATGAAAGAAGCAGTTAATGTTTCTTTTCTGGGTAGGGGATTGATCTTTATCACCACTTTCCCTAAACTGTATTAATAACAATCACCAGGGACAGGAGAAGTACGCATATTTTAAAAGGCAGCAGTAGTTGCCCCAGGTCACAGAAGTAAAGGAGGAATTTGAATCTGAGTTTTACTTGTTTTCTATCCAGGAGCATGAACCTCTTTTGTTGGAAATAATTTTTGTGTGAAGTGTGACTGAGACTTCTAAGGATACATAAAAATACATCAAGTTAACAACAAGACGAAAGAAAAAATCCCTCCTGTAAGGCCTCCAAAATAATTCTTTCTCCACTGTACGAAAAAGAACTGTAAATTTTTTTTTTCACTAGGGCTTTTATTTTTTAATTTATGGTAGAAGTATATGAGAAGGTAGTTCTTGCTTCTAGAACATTTGGTCTAGTATTTTCTATACCAGGTCACTGAGGCTGCTTCCATCTATGGAGCCAATATTCTGTATAGCACCTAGAGGACTGTCCTCTAGCCACCCAACATGTGTGGCTTGCTTTGTGTGGAAACCAAGTAGAGGAGGGGAGGAGAAGGGATGGTCCTCTGCAAACATACCTGGTGAGGTCACTTGAGTCTAGTGATATGAAATACCACTGTGGGAGTACTTCCTTGTACACCCCCAAGGCCATGTAAAATGGGACTATGGAGTCCTCACTTTTGTCTGTTCTGAGTGATTCTGAATCTTCCTGTCTCAGGCCGCACTGACCAAAATAAGTGGAAAGGGATGGCATCCGGTTCCCTCAGTGCTGTCCCCTTTGTTGAAATACTGCCAGTACCATGGAGCAAGCAGGCTCAGAAGCGGGCTCACCTGCTGTTCAGCGGTATCTTCTATCTTCCATCTTCCTTCTGTAAGAGATAAGATCTTCTAGATCATCTGTACCTCTCCGATGCTCAGGATGAGGGTGGATCAGCGCAGGAGGTGTCACCCAGAAGGGCCACAGCATTTCTGTCCGTGTTGATCCTCAGAACTTGACAGGACTGTCTTTGAACAACTTGATCTAACTTTGAAGCTGTCCCTCAGAGCTCTTGCCCCAGGGAAAAGCAGCTGCTCTTCACTCCCAGCTCCTGAGTGTCATCCCTCCTCTTCAGCTCTTGCAAGTTGTGCAATGTTGCTCCTTCTCCTTCTCCTTCCACTCCCATAATGTAAGACGAAGCCTTCCTACTTCTTTCTATACAGAGCCACAAGACCCAAGGGAAGGAAACATGGGAATCTTTGACTCTTTCTATGGCTGTAAATGAAAATTTGGATTTATGCCATTAAATTCTTACTGACGAAAGTGAGGTGCTGTTTTTGCTGATGTGGAATAATGCAAGTACTAGTCTAAATTTTTAGAAGTTCCTCTTTCTGGATTGATACCAGATCCAGTTACGGATTCCACTGATTCCAGACGAATGGAAACATGACTTAATGTATGGAGCAAATTTGCCATCTCAACAATCTAACATACCCCACTGGTCTTTATGTACCTTGGAGATGATGTCTTAGAAAAACTTTACTTTTCTTAACTTTGAGAATGTAGTAATGCACAGGTATCAAAAGCAAAGCAAGCTCTTAATGATGTAGGAGATTTTCCATTTTTTTCTTGACTATTTTTAAAGGATCTTTTTCTGCACTACTATGGCAAGGCAAATTTCCAACGCAGCGTACTCGAGTCTTGTTGCTGTTACAGATATTAATGGATGTTACTTGGTTGAGTCCCCCTGTGGTGCTTTGAAAGGGTACACTTGTGTGTATAATAAATTAGTTTGTTTCCTTGTTCACAGATTTTTTGAGAAGTAGAACTACAAAAGCATTCCTTCCCATAAGACAGAAGCAAGGCCCACATATCATACTTCATTCCTTCCAAGTGGGATATTTCTTTCCTGGACCTGGAAAGAATGCCAGGATCCCAGCTGATAAAAATTGAATTTCAGTGAAGTCAGAGGGGAACATGAAATCACTGAAGGAACAGACCACATATAAACCCAACAGCACAAATTAAGGAAAGGTTCTTATCTGTCATAGACTAATTGGCTGGGGCCTACTGTTTCACGTATCAGATCTCTCCATGCTGTTCAGAGAATCTTGAGTAAAATAAATCTGTGCCAGAAATAATTTATACTTATACGTGTATAGCTGTTCATAGATCACAATGTGGCCTGCTTCGAATACACCCCTTCCGTTTGCAAGCATCACCACTAATTTAAAAAGGGGATGTATGCATCTACACTAAAGTAAACAGTGTTTGTAAAGTTAGACACCATGCTCATTCATCTTTATTGGGTCACATGTCGGGAAGGGTTTTGTTAAGTGCTCTATTATTCTGAAAGTCAGTTTAATGACTGCATACTATAAAAGTTAAAGCAATTATGTATAATGCATAATGAACAATATGACTTCCAAATGTTCACATGTAATGCATGTCAGATTTCAGCTGAAAAACAAAACAAAACAAACCCCTCAAGGTTGCAGTCTGCTCTTTAGAAGAGCCACATGTTGTAACCTCAGAACCTCAAAATATCAGCTGTTTTCTGTGCATGATCAGAGCAGTGGAATCTATGCCATATTCTGCCCTTTCTTTTCTTGAATCTGGCTGCAGTAATAATCAGATGTGCACTTCTGCCAAATGCGGTCAGTGTTTGATCCACATACAAATCAGTGAATTGATCTACACTTTTTTTCTCATGACATGTCTCATTCTGACATAATTTTTGTACAGGTTGTAACAAAGATATGTAAATAAGGAACGACCTTTTCTAAAATTCATCTGTGGTTGCTCTTCTTATATTACTTTTGGTAAAATGAAAATATCTATGGACACCAAATGAAGTCAAGGACCATTGCACTTTCATACTGGAAGAGGTAGCCTTTTGTGAAACATTTAAAATCCAAATACTATGGACAGATAAAAGAAGAAGATTTACACCATCCCATAAAGAAGAGTAGAAGTGATCAATCATGGCTGCAAAGAACGCCTGCCTTTGTCAGAAGAACCTCTCGAGGAGGCCGGTTACTCTTGTTCCTGTCCTTCAGCACAGATTTCCATGTCCCACACATCTTTCTTATCCTATTTTCTGTGTACCTGCTTCTGCTGTTCTTATCCACCACCAGTGCCTTCTTTACCATACAGAGAGTTTATTTTTTTTTATTACAAGAACTGTAGATGTAAGTTACCAAAGTAAACTGAGCTTGAGCCATTCAGGAGCGGCTTACCTGTCCCTTCTGGCTTACCTTTTCCTTCCCCAGAGGCAGTGGCATGCAGGGCAGAGGTAGCACTACAGGCAAGGATAAGAACTGCCTCAACTGTTGAACTCTGCTCTGTTTGTACTCATGAGTTGGACTCTGAAATCAAAGGAAGTTCCAAATAAATATCATTAAATATAAAAAGGACAGTGAGAAAGCCTGGCTGGACCACTCAGATGTCTCAGACTAGATTTCTCTGAATTCCTCTTTTGCAGGTGAACCTCTATATATGAGAAATACAGCCTCAGGCCCTGAAGTTTTGAACACTTTATCAAAATGCATTGGTGGTGATTTTGCTGAGGATTGCAATATTTCTTGAAAAGATCATATGAAGGGTTTGGTTTTGGGTGAGTTTTTTTGCACCTACAGAAATGTTGTAATCTTCTGTTCTGAAGCAAATCAGCTTCCTGGGAACTTTGCAACTATTCAGTTTAGTTTCATATAAATTGTTTAGGAATATACCCTTCAGATAAACAGACCAACAATACCCAGACAAGGCATTTGAGTATCACATTTGGAAACAAAATATTTTATATATTGAAATAAAATTTTATGTATGGCTTTTATTTAATACATTAATGTTGTATTTTTAGGTAAAGCTGTCCAACAGGGCAAAGCAAATGCTTGAAAGAGATTTTACTTTACTTCTTTGCTTATAGTGTGGTTGGTATAAACTGCTTTTGTTGGTTTAATAACAAGGGTGGGAAGAGGCCAAGCACTGGGAGATTAATTTAAAAACTAGCTCAGAAGAATTAGTCACAGGAGAGCAACTTCAGGGTGTCTGGCACATATCAGCATTTTATTTCATTGTAACCAAAATATTGCACATGGATTCATAAAACACATTTGTTGGGTTTTCTTTTAAGTTTCACGGTTTGTTCTTTCTTTTAAAACCTGTGGTAGGTCAGAATTAATGGTAGCAATTTCCTTTACTAATGACCTCAAATATACTCTTTTTAAACCCAAGTAGATGCCTTTTTAAAAAAGGGCCAGAGGCTGTATCAAGATAAAGCATGAAATGACACTTCTAAATTATGTATCCACATTTGTATTAAAAACTGCAGTAAGCCCCAACAGAATTAGTTTTAAACTACTGCAAAATGTATTTAGTGTTTGTAGGTGAAACATTGTATATTTATATGGAGTATTATTACCATGATACTAACATCCATCTGAATGTTGTATGTGAGGTTATAAAAAAATGCAGTGATTAGAGGAATGTAACAGAAACTTAATCAATTTTTAAAAATATTTATTATCACTCATGTTCTCCTGGTCAATCTTTCTCCCTTTTGACAGAAGAAGAAACATTACAATCCATTCTTTTAAGTAGGATTTTGTAATTGTATAAGCTGGTTGCTTGTTTTCTGTATTTTAAAGTGTCCAACAGGGTTGTAGAAGGAGTTGTCAATGTTCTTGGCATGAACTTCACGGATATGTGTACAGGGGACCTATCTCTGTGTAAAGGATTTGTATCTTTGGATAGTTTGAAGGCATTTTCATACTACAAAGTTATATTACTGGAGATCTTATATCTACTTGTGTCACAGTTTAAAGTAATCTGTAGTGAATTTAGGGTTCTTTTCATGTTTTCTTTTTAGTATTTAGAGCATATAATCATTATTAATCAGATTCAGACTAAGTGCCAATAAATTCCACAGGCCTATAGGCCAGAGATATATCAAGTGACTTTGCCCTACAAAGATGAAGGAAGTGAATTACTTCTTACATTGTGCAGTTTCAGGCTGTGATTCCATAATTGGTAATACAAAATCTTTGCCGCTGCACACAGTGATGCAAATGTGAACTGGATCAGGCACAGGAATACAGTTGCATTTCAGTTGAGTGAGGCAGCACATTTAGTTCAATCTTTATGCCATCATTATGCTTTTAGATATTCTTTAAAAACATGCAAACACCCTGAAAAACCCCAAGTCTGTGGAGTGAGTCTCTACTAGATTGGTAAATTATAGTGCGTGGCTGCAGCAATTTTGAGCCAGTAGTAGAAGTCCATGAAGTGGAGGTTTTTGCTTGGTCCATGCCTTAAGAGGGGAACAAATGCCTGGGAAGGAGGCTGTCCAATTAATGGACATCTTGTTCATCTCTGTCTAGACATGAGTGTGGACATATTTATTTTTAGTTTTCTGCTGTGATAGAGAAGACACAAAATTCTGCCTACAGCTGACCTGTTACCAGCAACACTGTGCTAGGTCAGCAGAAAGCCAAGAAACATGGTTTCCAAGCTAGTAAAGAGTGACCCACTCTGATAAAACTTTTATGAGAGGAGGTGGGCATGGGCAACGGCAAACAGCTTAATTCAAGCAAGAAACTCTATACATTAGAAATCAAAATAAGCATTTTTCTTAGTGAAAAGAGAGTCTCAGTGTGATAGGTGTACTTTCCTGATGAAAAAGCTGTATTTGAAGCACCCTAGTCTCTTCTTTTTGCCCCTTCCAAATGGCAGCTCCACATTTCGTCGAAGTCACATCAACACTTCATCTTTCTAAGAAAGATTAATGGCGTGCCATAAAGCTTCCCCTGTGTCTGCACCTATCTGAGGAGCCTTTAAAACCTTATCGTCTCAGCAGGAGTTTTTTTTCCTTTTTCTTATTTTTTTTTTTTCAACCCAACAAAAACAACAGTAGAGGTCTGCCCCAGTGACCTCAGCCAGTCTCTTTACAGAATCATAGCAGCTTGTTTTCTGAGTGGATGTAGCACTGCATTTCAGAGGTGGCTGCTTTTTAATTAGTTTGGTACTGTTAGTGAAGGGAAGAACCAGATATAGGTAAGGTATTCTGTGAGGGTTGTTTTTTTTTTTTTCAGAAGAAGTGACTAATAATTGAACTCTGCTTATTGAAGCCAGTCACAGGCTTTACGAGGAGCTGAGGCAGGTCACCAGGGGATGTTTATGAAAAATCCATCCCTGCACTCTTGGGTTATTTTAGTGTAAACAGGAATCAGATGCAACTTCCTTTGGTTACCCCTTCATTTCTTCCATAAGGTTTTCTAGCTAATGATGACGGAAAAGAAATTATTCACATCTCCCATTTTCCAAGCATGGAAGTGTCAAGGACTCTTCCCTTGCTGTAGGTTGTTAACACATGTAAATACTGTTCCTACTTTGTGTCTATAGCATGCCAGCTTCTGGCATGTGCACAAAGTCTGGCTGTGATTATTTTCAGGTACTGTTTACATAGTTCTTCTGGAACTTGGTTTACTGATATCCCTTTTGATTCATCTGCAGAACAAAACAGCTTTTTATGGGTTTGTGCAAATGAGTTGAAATGGTTGAAAAGTGAAATGCCATTTAAATGCATTTCTTCACCTTCCTTTTGCCAGCGTCATGTTTCTGAATCACCTTTGTGGCAAAATTTTTCATACATTTCTGGATAGCTCAACTCATGCAGGTTTTTATTTAAATACATTTGCTGTCAGAATTTTTGTGCAAGTGCCGTGCTGGGGCAGCTTGTTTTAAGACAGAAGCTTTCCAATGCAGGCAAAGTACTACCACAGTCCCTACGGGGAATTCATGTCTATTAAGAGCACAGCTCTGATTTTAGAAGTTTATTTCTTGTCCTCAAGCACAGCACATATCCCACCCCATCATATAATTTCAAAGGATCATTTGAACAAAAAACTTACAAGTAGAACTAGTGTTTTGGGGTTTTTATAGGTTTATTTTTTTAGTAAGCTCATTATTACTGATGAAGGCCTGATCATAAGCCTGGCAGCTTTACTACTTTTCATTTGCCCTTTAAACCTGGTACGAATAAAAATATAACCTGTGATGAGCAGATTTGTACTTCCTTGTCAAGCATTTTTACACAAATAGAGTGGTAATTAGTCCACCTGCACCACCGCGGCTCTTCCCATCTTCCTGTCTCTGCAGTGTCTCAAGCTTTGAGTTCTGAAGTATTTTTCTCAAAATCTTAGACAGTAGCCGTTATAGGAACAAGCTTTGAGGATTTCTGCCTCATGATGGGCATGAGTATGCATTTTCCATCCCATGCTTCCAAGACCCAGCTAATGTTCATTTTTGTCCCACAAAGGCCCACAGACTAACAGCACACAACAGATAGAGCAAATCAGGGACTAAGCAGAACAGCATCAAAGGCCTTTTTGTGAAAATATGGACAATGCTATAAAACTAACCTTGTGTTAACCTACCGAAGAACAGAGGAAAAGAATTCTGAATGCCAAAATATAGAGAGATGGGTGAAAGGGAAAACTTATACAAAAGTAGGCAGACTGAATAAAACTATTTATCTTTAAGCCACACAAGTCATGGTAATTAAATTAGGTCAGGCTGGCTATAAAGCTACAAAAAGCAGGCTGTAACTAATTTAGAAAGAGACAGAGAAGACCTGAAAAGAAAACAGATTGACAGCCCCCTATTATTTTTTATCTAATCAAGGCAACAAAACTTAAGAAAGAGGAAAAGGAGGAAAAAACCCAACCCCAACACCACATTGATTTATCAAGAGTTTCTCTCAAACCATTAGGACAGACAAAAGCACGTAGTCACATCTTTGATGTGTGAAGGTTTTCACGTTGTTATTAGTGCTAACTGAGGGTTACGTGCATATAGAGCTTACCCCTGAGAAAACCAGAATAATTGAATGGCTTAAAGTTCAGAAAGTGGTGGAAAGTATAACAAAGAATAAAGCCGATCTGAGCTTTATCATTACAGTATCATTTCACTGAATCATTGTAAGCATCCATATCATCTGATGCTATGTGAAAATAAATCCTAAACATCTGTGAAAAGATGACAATTAGACTTTTATTTAAAACCACTTTTTCATAAAACCCACCTGCCAGTTCATATTAAAACAACCCTTTTTGAAAAATGTTCCAAATATTTGAATTTGAATGCATCAGGTTGTATAGGTTGTGGGAACTACAATTCTTGGAAGTTAAGAAGGGAAAGATTAGGAGTTTGTTTATAGGTGTGGATCCAGGCTCATTAAACAAGGTTTAACATAATATTTCAGTTGATTTCTGCAATAGTTTTCATTCCTCAAGTGACTAATTAGCATTCTAAGGCTGTCTGAAGGGTGAAGAGGACTGTGTGAACAAAATGGGGGAAGGGAATAGACAAAAAGCCCAGCTTGGTTTGTGTTAGTGTTTAATAGCAAACAACCCTTTCCCACCCTGCTTCTCTTTTATGCCTGTTTTGGTTTTAAGTAACTTCTAAAGGTTTTCCAGCAGCAGATGACGCTCAGCCACTACATTAATCTCTAATAAGATACGAACTTTGCCCTGTGAAGAAAATATTTGAGGTTTTCAACACAATTAAGGGGTTGCAAATTCTCTGTGAAAATGGGAATTCCCTCCCATTTCTACCAATAGGTCTCTGAGGGTGAAGTTTTGACCCCAGTGAAGCCAATGGAAATTTTGCTTTCTTTAACACAAGAGTCATCCCTCATCCCATCTTGCATGTGTGACAATGAAATGCGGATAGTAAAGGAGAAACTGTCTCATTGGGGCATTGCCATTAGGTAACAACTTTTCCAGACAATGAGAGAGACTTTCAGAGATGATCAGAAAAGATACACAAAAATGCATAAAGTTAGAAAGGGAGAGCAGGCAGGGGAAAAGCAACATTAAACATTTCTCCCTGCAGAACCTGGCCCTGTGTCTGGCCTGATACCTTGAAGTTAGAGAAAGGAGGGAGAGAAATAATTTGAAAAGGGTTCTAAGAGGGCGAGTGGACTCTGCTTACTGCAGGAAAATGTAGTATAGAGGACATAAGCAGTCAGAGCTGGCTTGTCAGTTTTTCAAAGCTGAACTGGCACCAGCAAGCAAGGTTTATTTCTGTTTGAGAGAAGAGGAAGCTCTCATCCTTCAACTTGAAGAGCACTCCATACTCCTCATCAGCAGAAAGACAGAATTTTGGCAAGAATTCCCAAATTAATTAACAGAACCCCAGAGCATTGGCCCAGAATTTGGCCCAAACACAGGCTCAGAGAGTCCCAGTGTTTCTGTACCAAAAACTTGTTGGCAAAACCTTCTCTTTCCCCTTCATGCTTCCCCTCCTCCACCTGCCTCCTCATCCATCGTCTTCCTTCCTATCACTCACTGCTTCTGACTCCACACTGCTCCCCGCTGCTGCCCTCTCCCCACCCTCTTTGCACATCTGCTGTCACTGGCAGAGGCTCCAGGGATGGTCCTCCGGCTCCATCCCAAGTTGAGCCAGATCAGGACAACAGAACTTAATTTCTTGAGCTCTGAGCCCCTTCTCATCTCTACTGTACAAGTGTACAAATGTTAACACTGCAAGATATTTTTTTCCTTGTCTGTCACTTTGAGTCACTTATATATAAAGAATTGCTAGCAGAAGGGGTCACCTCCAAGGACTCAGACATTTCCTCTGACTTGTGCAATATTGCATTAATACATGTGGAGAGGTCAAGGTCACAAACCTTCTCCTCCTAATTTTTCCTGCTTGAGAACAGAACACATTTGGGAATGGTTGCTGTGGTACTTGCTCGAACAAGACACAGAGCAGAAACAAACCTACTCTACCTTACGACTGAACTTTCAGTTTTGCCTTGGCAGACCCTGATTTGAAATGTCTCGAAGCCACTTACAATTGTCATATGTGCACAAGGAAGGTAGGCCACCATTTTCAGAAACGTGTATCTGATATTCTGTCTTACTCTTTTATTTGAGATCTTAATTAAGTAATCGCTTTGTGGGCTTAATGTTTAGTGAATACACCAGAGCTCTGAATATATCAGAAACTGCCAATGGAGATGGGCTGAGGCAACAAGATGAGAAAGAGCTGTAACCATGTGCACAGTCCTGCTAAAAATTTCTAGCCAGGCAGTAATATAGAACCAGGTTTTTAAAGATAAACCACACAACCAAGTCAGAACTCCAAGATAAACAGCAATTTACTGTTCTATACAAAGTTCACGTGTAGCCAGTATGAGCCAAGGGACTGAATTAAACATGCTGAATTTTGACAGATTGGCTTTTACTTGATTTTTATTGCTTACAGGTAAAAGGAGACCTGCCAACCTACTATAGATTCTGGATCTACAGAATTTGGACCATAATATCTTACATTTTGTTGTGTTTCTTTAAAAAGACCCCTCCTATTTAACTAGAAGCAGTGGTTTCTATTATGTCTTCTATTTGATACTTAAGACAAATTGGAGATGGCACAGAGCAGTGGAAGAGCAGCATCCTTTAGAAGCACTCCCCAAAATTAGAGTTTGTGAAATACTTTCCAAACATCTGCATGAACAGTGCTACATCAACCTTCCAGCTGACTGGGTAAAAAGAGCATCCTTTAATCTAAACCATGTTCCTTGGGATTTCTTAATGTAATTAATTCTTCATCTTCTTTTTATACTTTGCCAGTGAGAAACTGACTAGTGGTCGTTACCTCTGAGCCCTTTCCACTGTTTCTTTCAGTTCTGGCACCATGCTGTACTTTTTCATTGCATGGGGATCTCCTCAAACAAAGGAGGAAAATTATGAAACTGTCAGATCAGATTTCATCTATTACTCTTGGCATTGCACTCACTAGACCTGGTACACAGTGAAGTTTGAAAGCCTCTGAACTTTTATAACCATTTCCAGGCTTATACATACATTTTAAAGTTCCTCATCTGCAGTCACTAGGAATATGAGTATTAAAGCTGAGGTAATTTGGATATTTTCTTTCTGTGAAGATATATAGAGTGATCCATAAATCATTTCCAGTGTTTCATTATCTTTTCTGCTACACTTCTTATTGTTTTATTAGGACTCTGGATTTCCCTCTTTCACTTTCCCCCTTCCCGCCCCTCTGCCCCTGGTATGTCTATATAATGCTTTACAACTTAAACTCGGCGTGCTTAGATGTAAGGATAGATTAGTCCACTTTGTTATATTTTCAGCACCTTTTGTTTTTAAATCAGATTCGTGCTTCCTTTTATTATGTTTTTCTCTTTGTGATTTTCTAAAAAGTGTTCTTTTATATCTACGCATCTTTGATTTAGTAGATTTACATGCTTGTACAAATGGCAAAATGTTCAAAACTATTTCGACAAAAAAGGGTATTACATTTTTCTGTATCTCTGATGATACATAAAGTGGGATGAAATCTGTGGGTTTTGTGACTGCTTTTCTAGATGGGCAGAGTTAAGGTTACTCAGGTATTGGTCAGTAAATGGCTTATGGGAATGACCACCGAGAATGGGTTCAGAGTGGTGAGCTCCTCTTAGGTCTTATGGTACATAAAAAAGAGACATCATGGACACAAAATCTTTTTTTCTCTTCGCAGATTGCTGTGCCAATCTGAAAGCCTAATGGTCATGCATTAGCACCTCAATTAGTAACCATCTTGTGGGTTGGGATTTCTCTGCACTGCTGTGTTCCTCCTCAGTTCAGGGAAATCAACCAAACTGAAGGTATGTTGACCTGTTGAGGCTTAAATAGAAGATGAGATCCCTTGACACAAAATCCTTTAAGTGTATTTATACAGTGATTCCCTTGGCCAGCTCAATGGGCCACACAAAGGACTTCCAGAGCTGAAAGCATGAGCCTTGAATGAAAAGGCTAAGCTTGCTGGAGAGTATTAGCAGAAAGAAATTCCATGTTATTTGTGGTATCATAAACCAGGAGTTGCTTCAGAGATCAAGCACATACACCTTCTTTAGGAAAGAAGTTTTCAGGAACGACTGGCTGAGATGACAGGTTATTCAGATGTCTTTTCTGAATGCAAAGAAAACAAAACCATACTATCGATAGTGCTTGCATTATAAACATCTTGCATGCACTTCTGAATCCCCTCCCTCCTTTCCTTCACTCATATGAGCACTGAAATTTAAAACGGGGAGTTATTTTATAAATCTCCCTCAAACTTCTGATTGTACTTCCCTTCTTACTTGTGCAGCTCATGGACAAGTCAGAGCAGAATATCTGCGTTTGTTATGAATACAGTAGACTCTTTGATTGCAGCTGCCACTATTTCCAAAGTAATTTCTTAGTAGCCTTTTCATCCTGTCTAGGAGATTACTTTCTTAGAAGGACTTTTTAACCTTTCTTTTTTTCAATTCCTTTCCACCTTCTCGGTCATCTACTTGGCCATGTAGCCTACTATTCAAGTGCCATCTGCTTTTCTTAGCTCAGATGAAAGTCGTTCCTTGTTTACGTCCCAAATGTTGGTCTCCTACCTGAGTGTTTCTTTTGACTAATCCTGTTATCAGTTCCATATCCTGACCTTTTGAAATTTCAGGTAGTATATGCAGACACCATATAGTATTTCAATGTAGCTACTTCCAGTTACGTTTATTACTTCACAAATCATCCTGAACTGACGACATTAAATCTGTCATCTTGCTTAGTAAAGACCTCTGCATGAGGGGTGAGTAGAGTTCCCTTCACTTTTTGTCTTCAGCAAAATAAGCTTTCCTACCTCTATTCACTGGTTGGTTTTTTTTGTTGTTGTTGTTTGTTTTGCTTTTTTTAGTCAGGTAACTGTTGCTTTTCTACATATTGAAATACCATGGTATGTCAGTGAGAGTAAGTCAGTGTTGTTCTTGCAAGGTAAAGAGCTTCTCCAACCTAATGATATAGAAAGAGTATGGCTGGGTTGAGTTGGGACATGAAACAAATAATTTCCAAGCCGTTGGGGAATAAATCCTTGTGAATTCTTCTCTTAGCTGAGAGTGTCTTCCCTATTTCAGAGAAATTCCAAGTTCAGATCCTCAGCTGTTTTTTCCTGCACTGGTAAGATATGTGTAATGTGTTTGAGAGAAGGGTATTAAAACATTTTCCATAAGGAGGTTTGTGGATAATATTGCCTACTCTGATCTTAACAAGCATAAAGAGGCCATTGCCTAGAGAAATTCATTAGCTAGTTTTATCTTTCTTTCAAAGACCAGAAAAAAAAAAATCTGCCTGATATGCCCATCCAACACTCTCTGAAAAGAAACAATTATTCAGCCAGACCGTCCCCTTCCCTAACAACAAAGCCAAACAAAGAGAACTCATGCATTAACTTTTTTTGATTCTCAAAGAAGAAAGCCTATAATCTAACTAAGAAATGTTTTAGATTTAGAAAATGTGATAGATCTTGCTTTTGGAGGCAAATATCAGACTACTAAAGAAAGGACAGTGCACAGAAGTGAATGAGAAATAATGGCAAGATTATCAGTGAGTGTAACGTGGAGGAATGTAGTTCTTTAATGAATAAAAAGGAAAGTGTTTTAGGGGAGGGTTCCTGTGTTCAACAGAACCCTAAGCTTTGCTCTAAGTGGTATGGGCAGAAAATCTGTGAGGTTTGCTCAGAGTGGTTCACCTTGTGACCAAGCACATTAGGGAAGCTGCTATACAGCACCGAGTTCAGTATGGAGATTATTATACCACTTAACCTTATCCTCAGGTCAGGCCCTCCTAGATCCATTAACTGTCATTTTGTTTCCTCCTGCTTTCAAAAGCCCTTCAGATGGTCTGAAAATAAAGGGCCTGTTTTACTTCAAATCATTTAGTGTGGGTGTAGCTTTGATCTCCTAACCTTTAGCAAAGCAAGGCAGCACAAGAGCATTGCGGCATCACCGTGGTGAGGCATAAGCAACCCTGTATGACGCTGGTAACGCTGGCATCCGAGACACCATTTCCTATTATCAGGACTTTCGTCATGTTATTAGCTGGTAGAGTCAATAATTTAACTCTTAGAGGTAAGCAGGATTCTCACAAAATAAAGAGTGAACTTAATTCTATTTGATTTCTTAATGTTTCTTGAAAGTACTCCACCACATTTCAGGAAAAGAAGAAGGGAAACATTCACTTGCCCAAAGGAAAAGAAAGGTGACTCGCATTGGGCTGAACAACAAGGCAAAGGAGGACAGGTGGCCAGCATGCATCGCCAGCTGTTCTCAGCTGGAGGATGTTCCTCTGGAGGCTGGCATAGATTTGAGTCTCCTGAGGGCATCTTACTTCACCCCAGGAGCCTCATACAGAATTTTAAATTTGGTCTTAGGCAAATAACCTTAATCATGGCTCCCCTATAAATAAAATAGAACCAATGGGACTTGCTTAACGTAGAGGAGTGAAGAGCTTTTAATTTGTGACTAGATATGAAGCATTTAGATTGAAGACAGTATAGCATGTGCAGTACAGTAACAGGATGTCTTATCTTATTAACTGAATTAATTGATCAGTGTTTCTTAAGTGAACAGTGGAAGGAAAAAAGCTTTTGTTTAAATAAAATATTGGTTTATTTTGCTATGGCGCTTGAAGGCATATTATTACTAGAGGTGGCCTTCAGTACAAGTCTCATGGTATCCTTAAGCCATAACTCTTGGGACCACCTTGTTCCTTATACCTCTTCCTCTGAGCAGGAATGTTACAGCAGAGCACAGTTCAGCACTACATGCTCCATTAAAGGAGCTTAAATAGCATCCTATAGGCCTATAGGTCTGGTGGGAACCTTTGGCAGCCACAAAAATACTTTGGAAGACTGTGGGAATGCTGATGACCTGACAATGATTTATAATATTGCACTGGAAAAAGAAATACCTGTATAATATGGCAGAACCTGTCAGGATGGATAAAACAAAGATTTGCCAGTAACTATGCTGCGCAGCTTTCCAAACCACTGAACCTGCTGGTTAGCCTAGGCCTCTAGTTCCTCCAAACCCTCATAAAAATTTATTGCAGATGCGTTCTAAGAAACTACAGGAAAATCCTTCACTGTTCTAACAGCATCTCTGCCTTGGTCTTGCAGTAACTTTTGTTTTCCTCCCCCAGCAGGAGAGGTTTTCACCAGCCCAACATGGTTTAATCCTCTCCTACAAATGGCAAAGAAAAAAAATTTATCGACCTATCTGAGATAGCCAAGGGATGAAGTACCAAAAAGCTGTATATGAACAAGAGAGATTTAAATCACACTTGCAATTGCAGGCACAGTTTCAGCTGCTGTGCAAAGAGCCCTGACACTATTCTCAGCCCAGGTATTATTTTGCTCTGGGGACTGACGGTAACTAATGGCCCAATATATCAGAACAAGACAGTTTTGTGTAATTTGGCCTCTCTTCTGCTATGTATTCATCAATATATCAGGAGCAAAAAAAGCCCAACTGAAAGCAAACCTGGGTGACAGCATGATTTGGAGCTGACTGAAGGCTGGAGTAACGGGGCAGTGTACTGGCACACTGGGGACCGGGGCTTGGCATGTGCCTCATCCTTTTGTACTGCTCACTGAGCAGAAAGGCATGACACATCCAGCTTCGAGATCCAGCTGGACATGCTGTACCGATAAATCTCCTCTCAGACTGCTGAACCCTAGCACAGCACAGACCTGGCACTGGTGGCTGTACACTTGTACACCATTCATTTGTATCATCCCAAATGTAACAGGTTTACAGTTAGATACCAGGACTACAGGAGCCGATCAGAGCCCTGAGCTGTGCCAGTGCCTGAAACAGCTCCAGGGGCTGGGGTGAACAAAAAGTGTGGCAAGTGTCCTGTGCTTTTCTCTACTCACATGTGATGGCCTGGCTCTACATAAAGACAGCCATGGCGATGTACAAAATATAGCACTGCTTATTTCTGAGTGGTATGCAAGCAATCCAGAGTCTCTAGAGGAAAATAGTTAAGCCATGGATTATCTGATGATGTGAGGGCAGTAGTTTAGACATGTGGGCCTAAAGCCCTGATGTGTCCCTTTGACCCTGGCACAAGTACCTGCCTACTTTTAAACTTAAAGATGACCAGGCTAAACCGTACTGACTTCAAAAGGCCGACTGCACAGATTCAGGATGTGCACCTGAGTAGATTATTTGCAGAACCATGCTCTTGCCTAGCTAGATGTTTGAAAACAGATAATCTATCATCACAGAGGTGAGAGTTAGCGATTGACAGGGTCAGTTAGTCTGAGATAACATTTTTTTCCTTTTCCCAAAGGAGAATCTGCTGTAGCTAGAGCTGCACGCTACTAATGTAGTATGTGGATTTACCAAAATGTTTCTCTGTGCACACAATTTTTGCAAAAAATGAACATTATTTTTCTTTCCACTTACTGTAACATGCTAGTGAATCTGCTGGGGAATTTCATTCTGTGGAATTTGGGATCTTACGCCTCAACCAGGAAAGTCTGAGAACTGAAAGCTGCATTTGCTCGAAATATGAGGAACTGGGGTGTGGAATTCAGGACATGTGGAATTACAAATACCAGTAATAGACGTCTTCATTTTTTCCAAATATTTGTTGGTATGGCTTGTCTGATCACATATATCACATTTATTTCATTGGTAACAACTGTTCTTTGTCATGAAATGTATATGAAATTGAAGCTTATCCTCTATATTGTTAGTGCTTTTTTTAAAAAAATATTATTAAGCACTGAAAAAAACCAAAATAGAGGACTTTTTAAACATGAAAAAAGTGACAAGCATGTTACAAGCATTTTGAGAACTGATTGGCATTCCATAATGAGTAGCATGAGAATAAATTATAGCAAACCAAAATCTTACTAAAGGATATTGAAAAGCATAAAATCTCGTTATCAAAAAGCAAGCAATAGGACAAGTGCAAGAGCTAACTGAGTATCTGATTCAGTTACACATGCCCTGAATCAGGATGAAATGTGTAGAGATGTGTTAGCACAATTTTGATACTATAACTTGTTTCATTCATTAAGAGGTTACAGATACAAAGATATAATCTCTTATAAGAGAATACTTTTGGCTGTATTATTAAGGCTGCAGATCTAAATAAGTTTTACATTGACTATGAAGCGTGCTTTGTGCATTCCTGGCGACAGTAGGTTAAATCTCAAGATAACCACTTCAGACTGGCTGCATACTTCAGTATTTTTTCCCCCTTCACAGTTGTTAAAACTTTATAGAGCCTCAAAACATATCCAGATGGACAGTAACTGTGACTGCCACTTATGAAACCAGCATAATCTAGCACAATACACAAAGTAGGGTAAGTGTGGAAGGAAAACAAGTTCTGAATAGAGGACCTCCTTGGAATATTGGATCAGCTATCAGACACACCAATTCTGTTTAGACAGGCCTGTTATACACACCCAAATGTTCCGCAAAACAAAGCACACCCCCAACCTTTCACCACTGCAACTCCTAAACACTTCTGCCCAAGGGTGGTCTTCACCCTGCTTGAGGCTGTATTTGTGCCTACATCTTTATTCACAAAATGAAGCATTGGTTTCCATAGTTTTTTGGCAAAGCTGAGACACATAAACCATGTTCTTCCTCTCAGAGGAATATCGTATCTTGGCAGTTTTATTTGGGTCTGACCTTTTCAAATATGCAATAGCAAAATATGAACAAATAGATGCAATTCTGTCTCCAGCAGAGTCCCCCCGCACACCTCCTTCAGCCTGCTTGGGTAAAGCGGGATTATCATAAATAACATAACCACAGCAGAGAATTTGGTCAAGCTAAAACTATTCTTATTTGAAATTACAGTCGTTGTTCACTTGTTGGATGATGTCTGCTAAACACAACAAATAGCAATATATAGTGGCTTCTATAGATTTTTTTGTGCTGAGCACAAAAATAAGACATACTTTTTTTGCGTATAGTGTGTATATATCACAACAGGGTGATTAGGTAATTGAGCCATGAAATAAAAAAAAACAACCAACAAAACCAACCAACCCCAAACCTTGGCAGATTTACAGCAACTAAATCTACGGTTCATTCCACACTCCAGCTAGAACTGGGTGCTTAGTTCAACTGAACTTAATTCAGACACCAATTTCTACTTACGCCTGTGTTGGCAGTGACAAATCTGAGTGCAGCAGGCTTTCTCAATTATTTCCTTATTTGTCACATTTCACAAATTGCCAACTTCTAAGTCAACAATTAAAAAATTGGGAAATTGCGATTTTAATTCATGGTATTTCATCTCCTTTCCTGCCTTTCTCCCTTTCCTTTCAGTTCACTGTAGTTGCATTAGGTGTTAAAACCCTGGTGCGATCGTAGTTGCATACCTGCTGCTTGTGGAGAGAGTGTGTTTATAAATATATCATGCAAAAGGACAGCGTCTCTTAACACATGGTAGCAGTGCTGTGTTTTAGTTTCCTGTTTTGCAGAAAAGATTGCTTGCCGTATGTTGTAACAGAACCTTCTTTTCCAAGAAATTGGCTTGGGGAGTTAAGATTATTTAATTTTTTTTTATGTCATGATTAGAGATTGGCACATGAAGTCTTTAATTAAGCTGTGAATATTGCTGTGTATTGCTAAGTTAACCATGCCGTGTCATTCAACTATCTCCAACTAACAAACTTAATTAAAAGTAAAAAAACTTAGGTAAAACCTTCATAATCTTGGAGTCTTTCAACCAGCTGTAATATATCCATAAAACACTACTCTATTGAATAAGGAAGCTATCATTACAGCTTTTGTCAAAGCAAAACAAACAAAAAAAAGTTCTGATATTTTTGTTTGGGTTTTCTCCATGTGGCAATTTAGCATTTCAGCTCTGTTTTGTACCAGAGGTGACTGAGCCACTTGAACAGTCAGTTGCATGTAAATGTGCTGAACAAGAACCAGATCATAAACAAAAGCACGCTGGGGCTTCAATAAGCGAAGCACAAGAGCAGAATATTAACCACGAATCCTGCCTAGGTAAAAATTCCTTTTGCTTGGTCATGGCATATAACAAGGTTTCATGCCTCTCTTTCTGTCACGTCTGGTGCCACAGGCTCCCCAGGAATCTTATTTCATTCAGATGTCTGCTTCTTAATGAGCTGATCTTCAGAGGAACAGCTACTTACTGATTCATTGCTGGGTTACACCTTTAGCACATGATTTTCTCTCACAATACTTCATGAAATAGGAAACTCAGTGCATCAGGCAACTCAAACCAGAAGCAGTTGCGAGAATGCTCACGCTCATGCAGCCAACATTGGGAATATGGGATTCCCTCATTTAGCTGCAGAAATTATTTAAAAATGGAATAATCCCTTCGAGTGGCTTAAGCGCTAATTAGAGACTCTAGGGTATGTTAGAAAATATACTGTGTCATTAAACAATACTGTTTTAGACATCAGTATATACAAAAAGCGATAGAAGTGATTTAAACATGACTGTTTTCTTCACGGCTTGTGGCTGTATCTACTTCACACCTGTTAATTTTTCAGGCTTGCACCTTTGAATAGGAGGAGACCACCATGTAGGGGCTAATTGTTAAAATACTTTTCCTTCACCCATTCATTCTGTCCAAACGCTTGCAGTTGTGGAAAGGCTCAAAACACTCCTTTAGTGAATTAAGGCTCCTCATATGGAGGACTGGGAAAGGAGAGAAAGAAGAGACTTTGTGACTTGATGCCTCCCTGTAGTTTACGTCTTTTAATTTTTCAAGTCTTGTTTTTAAGTTTGACTGTTTTCTTAAGCAGAATGTCCCCTTGAAGGTTGGATGCCTCCTAAATTTACCATGTTGACAAAATAACCAAAAGATTGCTTTGTTAGATAGACATCAAGAATTAATAAGTCAATTTTAAAGTATTTGTTTTCCCTCAATATTTTTGCACTATATTTGCTTCTTGAAGCAAAAAATAACACAGTTGAAGAATGGTTGGAAATACTGAGCTAGCAAAGTATGAAACGTATGCATGAGAGTGTTAACTCTTGGATATAGTTATTCAATACTATCATTGACCATCATTATTTCATCATGTCAGCAGAAAATAGGATGCATTTCATTTGGGAATTAGTATGCTTAGCTGGAGGGAATGCTTTTCTAAATTTCATTCAGTCATTAGTGAACTTGAGGAGCCAGATTACAGTATAAAGTTGTCTCCTTGCATCAGCTAGATCTGTTTAAATCTAGGTGGTCTCTACTGATTTCACCGAAATTGCTTGACTTTCATTCACAGTAATTGGAATTGGAAATGGTCTATGTAATGAACAACAGATTCTACTATGTTAAAAGTTAACCATTAAAAGGTAACGTAAGACAAGCTTGGCTTGATGCAGAACTTAGCCACAGACTAGTAAAAGTAACACATTTGGACATGCAAATGCTGTTCTCAGAAGATTCTGAATTAGTAAAATGTGAATCTAAAGTCATAATTGGTGTCATTTTTCCAGATGAAGGAGAAGGACATAGGATTAATGAAAAGATAGGTTAGTTTTGTTTCCATCATCAGACTACAAAAACAATCAGAAAGATGGAGAGATATTTTCCTGAACCACAGTTACTCAGAAACCTTCCTGTCCTCTCTCCTCTCAGCCTTTTCCTTCCAGGCCCACTTGGACAAACATCAGTCAGGCTTGTTACTTTAGTCTTTTTTGCTGATGTTCTGTGGGTTTCCAGTTTATTTCTGCATAACCTGAAAAATTAATATTTGCATCACAAGCTGACCAAAATGTTCTTTAATTATTTCCCAGGAGCTTTGCTTCATTCTTGGAGTGGGCACCACTGTGTTGCTACAGTGAAGGGCTTGTCAACACTCCCATTATAGATGTCTAGTTTTGCAGGATACTATAACCCAGCTGACTTAATTGCGTAGAGCTACAATTCGTTTTACGAGATTTCAGGAAAGATGCCAGTTATTGAACAGGCTTACATTGAAATAACTTGGGTTTTTTTTTCTTTTTTTGGGGTCTCAAATATGATGGGAAAAGAAAGCCAATCACAGCAGAGTCAAGACTTACTAGGTTGCGTCTTGTCAAGGTAGCCTTTCTCCACTACCAGTTTTTAGACTTGAGTATCTGTCACTTAGTACCTTCCAGGGGACCTTAGTACCCAGCTGATTTCTTGGTAATGTCTTTGTTTCTCTCACTTCTAATCCTTCTGTGACTTTGAGGACATATTAGAAATGATAAATTTTTTTAATGACATACTAGAACGTAAAAGTTTTACGAACAAGCTATTGAGGGGCACCCACTGCTTCAGCTGGGTACCATACACCACCCATATGTGTCCTCTGTCACTATGAAGCAATACTTTAGATATGACATGGATATGAGTATATTTAGCCCTGGGATCTTCTACCAGTGGCTGGAGAAAGCACACATTAGCTTCTTGTAAGCAATGCTATTGCCACTGCCAGGAGTTGTCCTCTCCCTGTAGTGAAGGTAAGAAAGGTATCTTCACACTTGTGAGGCCTTCAGAAGTTTTCAGAGCATTTGGATTAGGTTCAGCTAAAACTCTGGCTTTCTGAGTATTTATGTATGGAAAAATCTTTGAACTATTTGAAAATTGTCAATAATATCTTCTGCATTTGTTCAGTCCAAAGGGATTTTAAAAATTCTGATCGGAGCAGCTGAGGGTGAGAGAAAGTTCACCTCTTACTGGTCGTCCAAATTTGCTGAGGCAGTTTTATGAAAGCAGTGAAGTGATTGCAGAAACTAAAACCAGGGTCCATTTGATAATGCTCTAAGCCAAAAACAAAGCAGCAAAAAAAGAGCAGGCATTGCTACTATAGCTTGCATCTTATGTAACTTAAATGAAAGGGAACAGGATCGATATAAAGTGTGTGGGCGAGGCAAGCAGACACACGAAGCTCTTTCTTCCAAATGGAAATCCAGGGAATTGTCAACAAGTCTCCATCCACATGGAATAAGTGAAAATGTGATTGTGAGGGCCTGATGATAACCGTAGGACAAATGCTGCTCTCCCTCAGCCTGGCGTCAATTCAGAAATCGTCTGGCTGCGCTGGGACTGCTTTGCATTGCTGTGCAATAGAGCTGGAGCAGAGTTTCGCCCCATATCATAACACATTTATCCCCAAGGCAAACGTATGCATCTGTTTTTGTATTCAAGTTTTTTCTTATGCAGTTCAATAGTTTTTTGCTGGTAGCCTCAGGGATATTTAAATAAGATGAACCCTATTACCTACAGAACCATAAAAAAGAGAAGAGCTAACAAGGGGCTATGAGGTGTTACGGCAAAGGTGATGAGGTGCCTTTATGGGACCTCTGCAAAGTGCTTGACACCCTGAGTACAACAGGCAGAATTCCTCTTCCACCAGTGTTTCGAGGAAGGTGGAAACTGAAGCTTTTCCCAACCATCACTCCTCTGCGCACGTGTGCACAGGAAATCTTGAGGCACTGTCTGCGTCATGCTAAATGCTCTATGCTTAGCCAGTGTTCCCAATTCCCAGCTGAAAATGCATGGAAATCCACTGCTGGCAAACCTGAGGCTGTCAGGGATTTAAGCCATTACACTCAGTCATATTTATATTCTATTAATGGTAGATCGGTCTTAATAAAGATGAGCTCTGCTGCTAGTTTCAGTTACAGTCTATGTGGTATAAAGATATCGAGTGCTATACAGTGTATATGGAAATTTCTCACCAGTGGGAGGGCACGGACAAATTCTTCACAGCCACCTTCTATAAATGATGGATGTATTAGCCTCTTTTCTTGCCAACGAGGTCCTAGGAACTTGGCTTGTAGACTCTTGAAATCTGGCTTAGCCAAATCATTTAGCATTGAAATCTCAGTAAGCAGCACTGTGCTGATTCACTGTTTAATCATTATCCAATCTACCCCACCAGGCTGTTACACGCAGCTCACATCCAGCACTCCGCTCTGGGAAAAAAGATCCAGCATCACCAGTCGCGGGCTCTTGCTTAGGACTGGCAAGATGAGACAGGCAAACATGATTGTACCTGTATGTCACTTTTTAAAATTAGTCAGAATCTTTTCTTCTGCATTAAAGCATATTCTGATATTTCCTGAGGGCAAATGGAGAATACCGCGTTTGCTCTCTTCAAATCAGTAATCTGGAAAAAAAAATTATTGGAAGAATGAGTAAATACTTGAGAAGACAAATTTTATATGTAAGCTGCAATTTTTATGTACGTTTTTAAGTTAGAAGTCTGGTTAAAAGAAAATTTGTTAGACCCTCCCTCCTGCTTTAGCAATTAGAGGAATATTTTGTACAGGTTAGATCTGTAATTCAAAACGCAACTTTGCAGCCGCCTCTCACCCCCGCCCCCAGCTTCAGAGTCCAAAACTGGAGAGAATCTTCCACTCTAAGGCTGCAATATTCAAAATAAGCGTGTCTAGCTCCTGACCAGAGCACTCCCAGAGCCTTCCCTGAGAAAAGGGCTCTGAAGAGTTTCACCCAGCAGACCATTTCGGGATGTACGCACATTTTCCATAGATCAACTCAGAGATCTAAAAGAAGAAATGCTCTTTGCTGGCTGAAGCATTAGCTGTTACCAAGGAAATTATTCAGAGGGTGCAACGTAGAGAATGAGAGGTTTAACACGGCGCTTGGGTGCCTAAGGATGACGTGGGAACCATGGGTCAGTTGGCAATAAATACGACGTACTAGTACTAGACACTATCCCATATGTCCCAGACTGCCGTCACAGAGTTGCATTTGCTAAGGGCTTCGTTTCAGAGGTAACAAAATAGGAGTGGGGGGTCTCCAGAGGTTTTTACATAGATGATGCTATATCAACCCTAAGCATTCAGCTCTCATCATGTGCCTGTGATCTGCAGGCAGAGGTTTTTGGACCTCATTAGACAGTTTCTACCCTAGGAAAGGAGTGGTTTGATACTATCACAATACAAATAATGAATTATCATCATTGTGGGCATCGGTTTATTTGTTGACGTTGCAGGCAAGATGGAAATGGCAGCATTTCACTCAGCCCTAATTTGGAATTCCAAAGACCTAATCAGCTCTTGAGAAAAACCACATCATCCAAAGTCAGAGTTTCTTTCACTATAATAATTCTAAATTGTAAATGAAATATTTTAAAATTATAAATTAAACTATAATATCTTTTAAAAGAAACTGCTCCTTAGACTTTTAAAGGGATACTTGTAGTAACAGGACAATTAGTAAGAATATGAGGTGGAAGTATGGCTAAAACTCTACTACAGCTTTTTTCAGAGCTCTTTTCTTCTGTGATTATTGGTTATGGTACTGTAGTTAAAAATAAACTTCTACTGTGAACAGGGCTTTCACCTGTTCTGAATTATGGTCCCAACCCCCTTGGATGAGCAACAAGGACGATAACTTTACACTAGCTCCCACAATTTCTTGTATACTGTTTTACCCAGCATAATTTATACTGGGTAAATTTAGCCCTCCATAATTTATGATAAAAATGTATTTATATGTTTTCTCTGAAGTGTCAGGGGAAGAATTACATTCACTAGCTTGCCATGCTTGTTGAATAAATAGCAGGTAACTGGGAAAAATAGCTGTTAAAGTTCTGCTGCGAGAGGGGCTTCGCTTGGGTACAGAGATGAACACGAGGTTGCCAAGGAGCTTCCAACAGTGCAGAACTGTGATAAGTAGTCCTCTGCTGTGTTTCTCGATTTGCTTTGTAAAAATATGTTCATATTAATTAAGTTAATTAATAATTTAAAAAATCAAAAGAAAAAAAACACCCTAAAATAAAAGGCAATAGAAAGTACATTGAGATGGAAACATTAAAAAAGAACACTAAAAATCTCTAAGTAAGTGACTGTTAGCAGTTTTTCCTGGCAGTACAAGTGTTGGGGGTGCCAACTTAAGGCAAAAATCGTACTTATAGCCATAGCATACCAGCACTGGACCTACAGGCAGTCTCCAAGATGGTGTTACAATATTTGCTGTAGGTCTGTTACTCAAATCACTTCAGTTGTGCTCTCTTGATTAGGACCTGAGTGTCCATTGTTGCCGCAAGGCCCACACGTGAAATGAAATACCAATTATGACTAGACCTTCTGTTGGCCAAATGCTATCTGAGCACTTCCGTGCATTTCACCAAATTGAACATTTACGACTCCAACATTCAGACAGACAGACAAAAGCGTCATGGAAAAATGCTGTTATTCTGTCCTTCGAGTACTTTTTACTTGAAGCAATCATAAACACATCTAAAAGTACAATATACCAAGCATTTGTATTATGGTGTTTGAAAGTGTGTACTGTATTTCCCAAAGATAATGCAACAGTTAATTTCTGCTTTAGTTATTATGCCTTTCCTCAGCATCAGTTGCTACTAAGTAAGTCCCTATCATTTTTCAAGGGCGTAACTTGCAACAAGACGGCAATAACAATTACATATTGTTTTAAAATAAGATGCCATTTTCCTTTCTGGCAGGCAGCAATGGGTTTTTAATGTGTAACATTTGTTTAATAAAACTCACAGATGCTTCCTTGACAATTGCAAAGGAAGAAAAGAGAGAAAAACAAAGCCAAAGAAAAGGCAGAAAATATAAAGACCAAATGAAAGATTCAGCTTCCATCACAACTATTAATCTTGTGTCCCAGGCTGATTATGCACATTTTGGCTGGATCAGACATCTCTGGTGAACCTGTGCATAGCAGGGATGTGCCTGCTTTGCTGAAGCATTGCTTGATTTCCCACAAACAACGAAACACTGTGTGCTACCAGGAGGCCCCAAATTCATAAAGGTCACAGCATTTTGGCATTTGTATTCTCCTGAGGCAATGTGGCTGAACAGGACAGATTTTTCTGTTGATTACACATGGCTGCTGGGCCTCCAAGGTCTGCTGACACTTTTTAGTTAATAGTGTGTGTGAATTGCAGCAGACAACGTTTTTCCTTTGGAGCAAGAGATAACGTGTATAACCTTTCACGGAATGACTGTTTTGTGGTAAACTGAAAAAAAAGTCAATCTGATCTTAAAATGAAAACAAACAAAAGGAAACCCCACTTCTTTCCAATGAAAATCCTTTAATATCAAGGTGATGGATACACCAGAAAGAGGGGACACAGATACATGGCAGAAAGCAGGACAACATTCCAGCTGGCAATCCTCAGCCCTTTTAAATACGAGAGGCCAATCTCTATTATTATCTCTACAACTATAAAAGGATGTGGGGCTGAGAGAGTAAGCTCATTCGGGTCACCCAGCATGCTGCAGAGCTCTAGTGAGATCTTGGGTCTCCCACCTCACATAGACCCCCAGCTGCTGGCTAATGAAACACCCACTGAATCATGATGGGAAATATCGGAAGACAGTTACCACGCAAGTGGGGCCAGTCAAATAAAACCAAAAAGCATAGGGGATAAGCCTTCCAAAATATAAAAATAACTAACCTAAATACAAATATAGAAGATAAATATACATGGCAGCAATCTCATTCTGGTAGATGAAGTGCACTGTGAAGTGGCAGTAGTCTAACCTGAACAAATAGAAAAGCCAACATCTACAGAAGAGCCAGGACAGTAGCTATGGCCATTGCTTTTTCCATGTCTATGTTTTGAGCCCTCTAGCATATCTGGTGAGTGGAATAGGCACTTTTTTTCCCTGAACAGACCCAAACCTGAGACTTTGAAGAGTCCATCAGCACTGCCTCATGGCTGGTGCCAGGGAGCAAGGGACAAGTGACTCAGAGGGCCTTGGCTGGACAAAATCTAGGGTCTCCATATATTCTGTATTACAAAGAAAAAATGATATTGTCACCATGTATATTTGAAGCAATCCTGCTTACCTACAAAGGTCCTGTTCCCCAGGCCCAGGGTCAAGCTGCAGGACATGGTTTTGTTTACACAGCTCTGGGTCAGGTTTAGCCAGGACTTGGCTCACCAGCCCTCTCCCCCTCAGCTTCCCACACCTCCTCCATCTCCAGCCCATTTGGACTATGTCCTTACTCTCAGCTTCTCTGCTCTTGTTTCTTCTTTTATGCAGACACAAAAATCTCCAGAGAACAGCTAAATGGGTCATGACTAGTACATCTCCGCGCCTTTGTTTTGGATGGTAAAATCTCTCTGTACACGGAGTGAAGTGCCTGAGTGATACATGAAGCAGGTTCAGTGAATTTTCCCTCATCTGATCCCAAAGCCTTTAATCTGAATGGCTGTCTATGCAAACTGGTGTTTACTAATCATAGCAGGCCTTATATTTAGATGCTCTGCAAAAGTTTGCAAGTTCAACTTATATTATAATGTGATACCAGCACATTATAATTTTTAATTAAAAATTGTATCCCTTTGTAACATCTGCAGCTCTTTCACATGGCTGTCATCCAGAAGCAAGGCAACGCAAGCTAATCTCCATAGAGAATGGGACATCACATCCTGGCCTTGGTACACAGACAGGGTTTTTTTTCAATTGTCACATAAACATTTCACTGGCACAAAAAGAAATCAGAAGGCATCGTTTTGTAACGGACAGCAGGCTGGAAAGGGAGCAGTTCCCAACTGACAGAGCAGCCATGCTTCCTCAGATCAGCCTATAACTTGTGACAATGTGCTCAAAAATTCCTCTAGAAAAGGGATTCCCCAGACAGCTACAGATCAGGAGATCCTTCCTTATTATCCACCAGAAACTATGAACAAACTGCCTGGGAAAAAGGCAAAATAAAACAACAAAGAAATACATCTAGTTCTTATTCTGTAACAAGTCCAGTTGTATTTTTGTCTTCCTCCAGCAAATATGAGAAATGCTTTTGGTTTTTGTCTCATTTCCTACCTGTACAATATTAGAGCTGACTACTAATAATAATTGTAAAAGCAAAGGAGACACGCTTTTTTTAAAGCAGAAATATCCAGTAATAACCACATTCTAGCTCACAGCAATGCTGTGAAAAATCATGTGTTTGTAAACCTGAAGGATTTTTAAGAGATTATGTGCTGAGGATGGGAGATAAGAACATGAGCTACAGTCACTGGTGTCCTCTGATGGTTCTATGTTTGTTCAACCTGTAAAATTCCCAGAAGTTTAAATGGAGGCAGGATTTCAAGCTATGCAAATCATACCTACCTGAGACAAGTGCGTCGATTTTAAATCGGGAAAAGTATATGTTCAGTGTGCCTTCTGACATACAGTGCACTTGCTACATTGCAAATGTCTCAGCAGAAGCTGGTGGCACAGCTTTCTGTAGCCAGCACGGTCCCTGCACTGTTACAGCCAGTCCGTGCTGCCTCCTCGGGCATTTCTTTCCTGAGGCTTGGCCTGATGCTATTTTAATTCTTTACACCCTAGGATTCCATCACTCACTTTCCTTGGGAGATTGTTCCACGGTTTAGTAGATATTACTGTGGCTTTTTTTACCCCTGACATTCATCCTAAATTTTACTTTCCTTAATTGAATTCTGTTCTCTACAAATATATTTTTTTTCTCCATGGGTATTAAGGTGTTCCTTTTTTTATCCCAAATAAAGTCAAACTATTAGCAACTAGAGATTTATATTATGTCTTAGTTGGAGAGACCTAATCTTAGGAAGGTATAGATAATTATGGATTGTACTTAGGGGTCCGCTAAAACTTTCTGCTTGATTAACTATCCCTGCAGGGATGATAATTGCTGTTATACATGGAAGTATCAAGCACAGAGTGGAGGCATGGCCCCTCCAGCAGCGTACAGGGCAGCACTGACCGGCTCTGAGAACAGCTCTGTGCAGTCCCCCAGGCTGGGAGAGAAGAGGGAACTGCGTCCCAGCTCTTTAAAACACTGGAGACCAAACAGACCCATGAAATACACTGCTGGCGGGACCATGGATAGCTGATCTTCTCCCCAGTCTATTGCACCCCCAATACAGGAACAGGGAAATGTGACTATTCAACGTTTAATCAATAAGAACAGGAAGGAATGGTTATATTCTGCTTTCACATTGCCTTAAATCAGTAGCTGCTCTAATAATCGTGTGAAATCGGATGGGACTAAGCGCCAGCTGAGGTAAAAGGGAGCTCAGGCTCAGGCAATGTGTGCCGCCAACTTCGCTTTTACTTAATTATTTTTCCATCAGTGATGCTTAAAAGTCAATCACAACAGGTCCTAACAGAAGCCTCTAGGAGCCTTTCCCAGCTGTTTTGGGCTGCAACCCCCAAAGCTTGCCTCTCATAATTCAGTTTTAGCTTTAGGCACTTTAAAGTTAATAGACTCATTTGAGCAAAGGGCTTATTTGAAATCCACATTGGAAAAAAGTGAGCATAAGTGTGCTAGTGCCAAGCTATAAACACATTTATACAGTGCAGTAAATCAATACCACCGCCTTTCCTTGGAGAGACTGAGCCAATTAAGCTGAATATACAGGACATGATGATGGAACCTGTTCAGCTTATTACAGGACCGGTAGCAAAGACTGCAACCACACTACCCTGCTGAGCCTCATTTTGACTTTCCCCAGCCTGGCCAAATTTTAGCCCATTTGATTTCAGCTTGTCATGCACAGACTACCCGAAGAGAACAGAGATTTTGGGGGGAAATTATCTGGAAAAAATGGTGGGAGTCAAAGAAAGGATTCAAGATGGGTAACAGTCTATTGTTTCACTGTCTGAAAAAGTTTAAGGTTTTTTGTTAGAAGAGTCATTCAAATGCAGCCTGGGCTACAAACACTGGAGCTTTTTCCTGTAGTCACCTGCTTAAATTTAAGCCTGTGAATAGTCATGTCTATTGAAATGTTTGTGGGTTGGCTGTCTTCCTCTGGACTGGGGTTAAAGTTGTTAACTTTATTAATCCAAATTGGTCTTGATGACCATGCAGTGCATAGAAGGTAGGGAGAAAGGCAATGAGAAATATGTACAATGAAAAGGGAAAGACATTACAAGCATCGTGTGGGCGTGGCATGAGGATGAGCAAATGGGAAGAGGCAGGAAAGGCGATGCCTATCTATGTCTTCCACTAGTACAGGGTCTACAAATGTACTTGGACTCTGTAATGTGATAATGATGCTACACCCGCTCTCATAAATTCCTACATAAGTAGAGGTCATATAATCTGATCAGTGACTTTTTGCAAAAAAAAAAATGTTCTTCATTGTCAAAGCATTTCATTCAACTGCCTTAATTAAAGGGCTTTCCCCTTTCCCCCTCTTTTAAGTGTTACGCAAAATATAAAACACAGTTATGAAAAAAGGATGCGACGTTATGGAGAGTTGGTTAGCTTTTGGTGCATTAAGTCCCTGAAAATTCTTTATATTTTGTTTTTATGTAAACCCTGTCATTGACTATTAAATGTAAAGCTGCCATTGCCTGAATAGCTCCTCAAATCACAGAAAGCTTCATGTAGTTGGAAGCTGACAGTGCTGTCATGTAAAAGCTCTCTAAAATGCATTAGAACTTGCACAAGAAGCGACTGTTTTAAATGAGAAAAAAAGAGGAAGAAAAAAAGCCCCATGTCCTATCTAAAAGGGGAGAATTCAGACTTTGAGACAACTAAAAAGGGGATTTTAAATGTCCTTTTAAAGGTTTTCCTTTTCAGATCCAAAAAATTCAAGCACGCTTGTTGCCACCCTCGCCCCTAATGCAAGATGGTCTGGTGTGTATCTTACCCGCACGACTCTGCCAATACCTCTTTAAAGCAGGAGAAAGAGATTTCCACAGTTAAGAGCTGAAAGGCAGCTGTCCGGTCACCATCAGTGCCCAGGTCCTAACCCACGGCACTAATTATGCATCTGCTTCTTCAGGTGCCTAAACAGATTCTCCATCCCATGGCTCGGCATAGGAAAAGGCCGCCTTTCCTCTTCTCACACATCTTACTCTGTGGCTAGGTTTTCTAGAATTATTTTAAACTTTGTACTAGCTATTTTTCTGTCCATACCTTCACTTAGCTCATTACTTGTTTCACTGCTCATTTACTCACTGGAACACAAATTGAGACAGGCAGTAAAGAATTATGCGTCTGTGAATAGAAACCAAACTCATTCACCTCATGACGTTAGCAACTCACTGCACCATTGTAAAACAGATATATTTACCCTTAAACCCTGGCTTTTGGAAAGCACGGAGAGAAACGCATAAGCACAAAGCGTGTAACATAAAACTGAAAACCCACAAATATCTCATCCTACTAGGGCAATACACTCACAGTGCTGTCCCTGATGGGGAATAGCCCATACCTCCAAAGATGCGTTCATAAACAGCTCATTACTTTCTGGTCCTTTGCAAAGGAAATGCTGTCACCTGAAAACAAAAAGAGATATCTTGGCATGAGTCATGGAAACTTCTTTCCACAAAGGCTACCTGATATCAGTATCATCTGGGGGGAGAAAGCATACAGGCTCAGAGGCAGGAAGAGCAGTGGCCTCTGATGGCAACTTATCTCTCAGAGCACCCTGGCCATAGGCTGCTGCCTACCTTAATCCATTTACTTCATCAGAGAGGCAAGAGTGTGTTTCCCCCCCCCTCCCCCCCCATGGCTTCTGTACAGCATGATTTAGTGAGGTGGCTATAGTCCAGTAAAACATATCCCAGCTCCCATCCCTTCTCCAAAACTGTCATTATTTGCAGAGCAAAAAGAGTGTAGAGGAAAGATTAAAAAAATCTCACGTGTGAGCTGTTGATAACTAGAAAGTGATTCTTCTTTCTGGCTGCCTCTGTGGGTTATGGCAGCCTAGCTAGTCCCCTCAGCATAGAACTTACTGTGCGATACATTATGTTGCACAGCCAGTACTCTTAGTTTCTTAATATATTGGCTGCTTCTTCCAGTACAGTAGTCCCATTTACTTTTATAGCTAGCATCTCTAACCAACCTAGTTTGTCCTCTTTATCATTTTGAAGAAATTTTGAAAGGCAACTCAGAAACTTCTCTCACTGGCTTTCTCCAAGTGTTATTGTTACAGCGTCCATTAAATTGAGTTTTGCATTGTCCTTGTATCTACAAGGTATGAGAGATTTCATTCATTGCAAAGCCTTTATAATAGTCTAACTTCCTGAATGGATTAGCAATACATTTCATTACTAATAAGGCTGCATTTCAAAGCTGCTAAAGGCTTCACACAAATACCAGTCTGGTATGGATCCAAATTTGCTGTTTCTGCTCACATTCAGGTTTGCAGAATACAGCTGCACAGACACATACAATAAATAACTTCATGATTACTAGCTTTTGTTCTTTCATTCCCCCACCAGTTTTTTTTTCCCTTTTGTTTCCCTTGACATCAACCTCTGACCAGGGGTGAATGATTACTTTGCATCACTACCTACTAACATTTTAAAAGGTGACCCATTTACCTGAGGTGAGGTATATTTGGTCAGTGGGGTTCTGATGCGGTCCTTTACTGACATCGCTCTACATTCAATAGAATGTTACTAAATTCAATTAGGAACAACTAATCCAAGTTTAGCATCATTTTTCCTTATTCTCAGCACAGCAAATGAGATCAAAATCTGCTCCACATGCTCAGAATAAGATACACAGTTGATTATTACCTGCGTATGGAACAGCTTAGATTGCCTTAGCCTCCATATTTTCTCCTCCCGTACTATTGAGAAATGGTGTCGGCAGATGATACAAAAGCCTCAGTGAGGTTGTCAAGTGTAAAATACTTCAAATAACCCTCCAAAACTTTGAACAGTTGACTTACTTGTGGCGCATGATGTGGCATGATATGGAAATTAAATATCGGGGTTGTATTTCACCATCAAGTCCACAAGGGGTTAATAAAGAAGACTGCTTGCTGTTTGGTTTTCTGTGATATAAACTTATAGAAGTACATTAGTTCCTCATCAATTTGCAGTTTGTCGCTGAATTTTCCCCAGGGGTGTTCCCAATAGCATTGTGGGGAGGAGTGAAATGGCCACAGGGATTTTGGAACAAATGCTTTGCAGAGAAGATAATAATTTACAATATGTACATTTATTTACTTCCGCCGTAATTGCTACATCTGCTTTATTGACACTAATTAATTAAGCCTCATTTAATTAATTGTGCTCTCCAAGGAAGGTGGTGTTGACATTTTGCAGACAGTACTTGAGAGAAGCGCTGTGGAAGGCATAGTTCTTGACAGCGTCCCTGGTTTGAAGTCCTCCAGCTCCTCATTCCTGCTGCCTGTGTCTGTGGACTATGTTGGGCCATGCAGCTGGAACATGCTGGATCTGAGCCTTCAGCCTTCCCAGAAGTGCCAAAAAACCTTCAAATGGAGAAATAACAGTCCAAAATGGGAGCTGAGTCTAAATAAACCCCAAACCCAGAAACAGATACGTAGATAGCATACCTTGAGTTTCCTTTCAGTACTCTCAGTGAGACCTCCTCCTCTATTTATTTACTCATTTAGAGTTATTTAAACTTCCTTGCGTCAAACTCGGACGTGATGGGACAGATCTTCTGTTGTTCTGGATCAGCTTAATATCAGCCCCACACCCCACATGTCTGACTTGCACATCATTCCTGTGTGTGGCTGCACGTCTTGTTTTACACAGATGGGCAATCATGCATACAAATGCTCCTATAATTTATCCCACAGTTGCTGAACTGTTTATACAGGCAACTTTCCATCTATTCCTAACACTCCACATCCAACAGAGGTGTTTTCTCTTGTTCCCAAAATATTATTCTTCATTAATTAAATTTTGGTAAAACAACTATACCTTTGAGAGCTGGAGATTCTTAATCTTCTAACAGGCTCTTTGTGGTTAGGGAAAAAAAAAGTCTAATATTTTCCACAGTGCTATATTGCCTACTAATTGCTTGTCAAAATGGCGTATGTTTACCACCTCTCATTGATGCTCTGACTTGAGTCTGCTAATAAAACCTTTGCCAACAACCATTTTACAGGCCAAAACCGCACATTTCTCCCTGAAAGCTATTTTTAAGAACACTTTCTTTAAAGAAAATTCTTTTTATCATTTCGTAGCTTAGACGTCCTGCTCCCAGTCTAGCTTTACTGATTTCAGCACCATTACACCAGGAATGAATGTGACTCGCTCGATTGTTTTCAGTGGCATGATGTCGCATGCATTTACTATATCCTTGGCAACAGCAAGGCTGCCCTATGGCCATTTACGAAGAAAGAAATGGAGTGAATCAGAATAAGCCATAGTCCCTGCAAAAAGGGGGAAGAAGAAAAGAAAGAAAGAAAGGAACAGCCACGGAGCGGGGTCTGGGAAGATTAGGCACTGGTTTGAAAACAACGATGCAATGAACTGAAATCCAAAAGATTACTTGTCTACTTTCTAGCTGCACCAATAGTAATTTGGCTGCTAATTACCTTCCCTTTTGTGGAGCGGCCACCATTAGCAGTATCATAGCAGTAGTGCTGCTGTACCCATGACAGTCCAAGGGTATACATGAGGCAAAGCTCATACAATGCATGTGTTTGGGGTACGTGCCATGGGATCAGCCACCAGACAGATTTCAGGAATGAGTCTCAATGCCTAAGTCTGTTTTGTTTTGCTTGCAAGCATCTGAGCTCTCGGATTTGGGGGGGGAAAAAAACCAAAACAAAACAAAAAAAAGGCACTGCATGTCATTCTCTTTAGGGGTCCACATAAAAATCATATCAGTGGTTTATAGACAGCAGCATGCTAGTTTTCCCAGCTTCAAATGCTTTCCTGTTCCTGCTACTCATCCAGATGGAAATGTTCTCTAAACAAAAGCCTAATACAGTGAAGGCATGTGGGAGTTCGCTTCCAGCCACTTCAGTTTGCAGATATTTGTCTTACTTTTTGCTGTTGGCAAATCTGTCCTTGAAGGGCACAACCAGAGGTTTATTAGAAATGCAAAAGAACCTCTCTTCCTGTCCTCTTTCACTTCATCTTTCCTGCAAAGCAAGTTATCAGCAAACACTTGCCAACATTTGATTGGTGTAAGGCAGGTGATTATATAAATAAGAAATATTTGGTTTTACTGAATGTTCTCTGTCTCAGTCTGTACCCAGGGTGCTGCTTCCACTTCAAATTGTTTTTCATTGCTGTTATCTGAAGCCCACAGCTTATAACAAAAAGGGCTGATTATGTAAAAACAAAGTGACATTGGGCTGTCAAAGCAAAATATCCTCACCACAAATCCCAGCCTGGGCCTTGAGCCGGCAGCTGGATTGTGAAGCAAGAGGAATGCCTTTGTGGAAGCGGAGTGGAAACACGTGCTGCCGAGCAGTGCAGCCCAGCCGGTGAGCGGCTCCCCTTCAGATCCTTTATTCGCAGGAATGGGTCAGCCTCTTCGCATGAGTTTTGCAATTGCTTTTGTGCATCACTTGCTTCTAGATCAGAAAGGGCACAGAAGACAGGGAGCACTGGCAGAATATGTGTGGCTTTAATAGGAACAATCTGGGGCCAAGTATTTCCCTGCAAAAGACTTTTGATGTGTAATAGAAGCCATACTCCTCCGCAGTGCTGAATAAATTGTAGCCCAGGAAAAACCAAAGATTTTTGCTAAGGGTCTGAATTTTATACATCATCTCTGGCTCATAGATCATGTTTTATATATATATATATATATATATATATGAAAAAAAAGAACGTATGATTAAGTGGATTCTTTTTCTTTACATGAATGCAGGCACTCTGCCGATATCCACAAGCTTCATTTTACACCATGTCAAAGGGAGCTGTCTTCACTCCTTTGCCTTATATTCCAGTTTAGGACTGATACTTCCACTGATAATTTCAATAGCAACTAGTACTCCAAAACAACTGATACCACATAACCAGGGGCAGGATTCAACTCATCTAAGTTTAGGCATCTAAAAGTTGGGCACTTAGTCTACGCTGCTTCTTTTGGCTTTCTCCATAGTGAATGGAAAACCAGATATTTCTCCATAGGGTAAAATC
This sequence comes from Phalacrocorax aristotelis, assembly GCF_949628215.1. Taxonomy (NCBI): domain Eukaryota; kingdom Metazoa; phylum Chordata; class Aves; order Suliformes; family Phalacrocoracidae; genus Phalacrocorax; species Phalacrocorax aristotelis. The sequence continues at coordinate 6,322,876 of NC_134279.1, forward strand.
TTCCTCCATAGTGTGGCTGTCACATGGAGAGGTCTCCAGAGGTACCTATTTTTCTGCCTCTGCCAGTGTAGGGCAAATAATAGTTTATCCTTGACTCCTAATCTGCTGAAGCTGGGGAAGATGCATTCCTCTTCATTATGTTCTTAAATATTGAATCATTACAACATCTTAATCTCATGTTTTGTTGGGTAGTTTGTGAAACTCCTCTCCCATCTTATTATAAAATGGTACAAAAATGCATAAAACTGCTCCCTCTTGCAGGATAGGGTTTTAATTTTAATTTTGAACTCATCAGTAACACAAACTATAATTTCAGAAAGGCTGCTATTATTGTTAAATTAGAAAGTCGAAAGTCAGTTTTGGGTAGAAGAGTTCGCTTTTTAGTAGAGCTTATTACCAGAATGAAGACGTGGCTTTGATAAATCCAGAACACACCCAAAGTACAAATCAGTTTTTGTTAATTTCCAAAAAATCTCCTCCTTGGCTTGCAGTCGGCTGACTTTGTTTTTCTCTTTTTTTTTTTTTTTTTGCAGAACTCTTGGAAACTTCTACTCAGCTGTGCTAGTTAAGACCAATGGTATCTGTAGGATTACTCGCAGAAGGGGGGGGGGGATATGATAATTTTAGACCCTTGCTTCAGAGAAGCCCTGTCATGAAAGGGACCTGGAGACATCTTTTCCCTGGAATAAAGCAAATGCCATGAAAAAAGCTGAGAAACACAGTTCAAAGCCAAGATCATACCCTGGAACAAGGTCAGGACTCTGGAAGGTTTCTGGGTCTTGGACAGCTGGCTTCATCGGAAAGGTGGTAAACCCACTTTTAATATAAAGAAGAAATCTCTTAAAAATGGAGAGTAAATGAGTTTAGGTAAGTACAGAATAAGTATTAGAAATGCCTCATGGAAAAGCCTAAGGAGAACAAAACAAATTTCGAAAACTATATTGGCCTTGGTACATAAGCATTCACTGCAAAGGTGGGTTAAACATGCCCATGCGACTGCTGAGAAACATTGGGTTTTGCCGAGAGGCCATGCAGAAAGCTTCTCCTGACTCCTCAGCCGTCACTCATCTGTTTCCAGCTGGTGGTACTACAGCTTCCAGCCGGCCAGGGCAGAGTCACACAGGCTTGTGCAACCCATGTTCACTGGTGGTTTCAGCGCCTGGGTCAGAGTTCCTGGTGATGCGCCAGGATCACTTCTGTGGGCACCCACATCACACAGACCGCTCATGTGGCCATCGGCTCTCTTCTGCTGGACGTTCTCTTCACCCGTAAACATCTAGGAAACAGATTTGGGATGATGGAGAACCTCTGCTGTGGTTCTGTCTGGACCACTTGATCTTACTTGCAGATTGCTCTGAATTATGCAGCCATAAACTTAAACCTGTATCTTCTACAGTTAAGCTATTAAGGTAAGATTTATGTATTGTAATTGTAAACAGAACAAAATGCGTTATTTTAAAGTGAATTGAAATCATCAATACCTCAAAACCTTTTCTGAAACAGAAATGTCTTCAAAAAGCAGAAGTTCTTTGTAATTATATCAAGAGCAAACTGCTCTCCCAAGCAAATGCCATGTTAGATTGAGGTTTATTCTCTTTCGTTGCCTGTTAGTGAAAGAAGGGTACTACAACATCTGCTAGAAAAAACAAACTGAATTATGGTCTGGCACCATTTGACTCACTAGGACCAGGAGGAATATGGCACGGGGGTTTAAGCTAAGAAGGAAATGAAAAGCGTGTAGTACCCACAGGCAGATGCACCACGGTGAGTAAACAGCATGCTGAACTAGGTGCAAGAGCTGCCTTCCAGCCAGGCCTTAGACTGTACTCACACAAGTGTGTTGCAAAAACACTGCCAAGTGCAACATCAAAAAATGCTCACCGAATACCCTGCAGGCCTGGCAGTACCTGGTTTCCCGTGACTCCTGATAGTAAGTTTGGTTGGCAGCACCTCAGAAAAAGCAGCAGCACATCTAAAGTCTCAGCTTCTCAGTTCCTAGAGTTGTTCTTTCAATATGGTAGATAATGGAGAGAGCGAGGTGGGTAGCCCTTTTTGTGAGTGTGTTGTTGCTTTTCATGCCCAGCTTCCTATATAAAAGGTGATTCTTTCACTGCCAACTTTCCCTAACTTCTGTGAGACACGGACATCACTGTCATCTATGTTCCTGGCCAGTATCAACCAGACTTGTATTTTTGAAAATAAGATAAGGCAGCGTTACTCAGTGAACATACCTGACTTTCACTGCTCTAGTAACATGTTCGCTGCAAACAGCGGGGATTGTGTGCATCCTCCTCAGAGCCCTGTATTACATACGGACACATAAATTTTAAAGAGAAGCATGACATTTGCTGTGATTTTCCCCCATTTTGTGATCCATGGTTTGACACATTTACTAAAATTATTCCTTTGTTTTAGTTATGAGTTGTGGGCTGAAATTTCTTTAGACTCTCTTCAGGAGCTTGGATGCCCCACATTAAAACTGACAGATGCTCCTATCTCTCACTTTGCTCTGAAAGTTTCAGCTAAAAATTATGAATGTGGTAGGATACATTGTACAGTAAAACTGTTTCCTTTTATTTCAACCTCTCTGTCACTGCCTTTCTTTTCTATTAAGAAGAATCATGATCATTTTTCCTGCTCAACACTAGTTCGTTTCAAAAGCAATCTGCTGTTTGTGATCTGGTGTAACCACTGCCCGTGTAACCCCCAGCTCTCCGGAGAGGCTCCACGCAGTGCTTCCCACAATGGACCCCACATCAGATGCTGCCGGTGGAGATGGCTGAGGATGGTACGAATGAGGACCGGTGGCACTTGCGGTCCTGCTTCTCTCCATGTCCCTGCAGCCAAGGGAGGTGAGTGCCCTTGTGGACAGATAGTCCAGTAGTAAGGCTTAACCACCGCTGACTGCTCAATAAACCTTGATAGCATGGCCAGTCTGTCCTGTGGTCAGCAGACCATGGGACCTATCAAGTGTAGGGTGAGTGAATTGCTTTTCTGATAGAAAGCCCTTATAGCTGAAGTATATCTTAACTGTTACAATTTCCCATTACAACTGTAATTCCTCATTATTGAACAACGAGTGTGTTTTAGCCTTATTGCCATAAAAATTTCTGACTTCACTAAACTTTGTAGCTTTCTTCATAATGCTTTCCCTATTTAAAAAAGTCAGTGAAAGAAAAACAAATAAGCAGTTAAGGATTTGACTGGGAATCAGGCAGAAGTTCAGGCAAAACATCTCCCTCGTTATATCACACCGCTGCTGAACGTGAAGACCCCCTGTCTGGGATGAGGTGCAATGAAGGGGCAGCGTGTGTCTAACAGCGCCTCAGGAGCTGGCAAACGTCCAGGGCATCAAGATGGCCTGAGAGGCCTGACGTACCGTGAAGGAAATATTTTCATCACACCTCAGCGCCATGTTTTACCTCTGCAGATATTGATGGTATTCCTTGGTAGCACCTCATATTGAGCAGACCTCAAATTCGTACTGACATACTGTAAACATCAGTCCGAGTCCCAAAGCACCTACTCACCAGCTAGCAGGAGAGGGGCTTTCTTTCCCTTGAGGAATTTCCAACACATTTGTCTTTGGCCAAGCTGAAAGAAAGAGGAACGCTCAGGCTACAATTTTGACTAGCATGTATCTCAACCCAAACTTTTCCTAAGCACAGATTTGGTGTTTAACAGTGAAATGAGCTGAACTGCTGATATTCTTTTAAATGTAGAGCTAGGAAAATGTGAAATCCATGAAGCCAAGCCAAGGCAAATTCTGCTTCTTACTTTAGTATGTCAGCTAGCATCAGCACAAATTATAATACCAATAGCTCCTTCTTTCCGAATTTAATTATTTTTGCAGAATTGAGGACCCCAGGACTGGTCAGTTGGTAAGTGGCAAACAACTGCAGGTAGGTTGTACTACGGGCTATGATTACTTAATCTTTTTGGCATCTTATATCTATGGAGAAGAGGGCACAGAAATTAATGAAAATAAGTTTTTAAGATGGGCTGAAGAACTTTAACCTCATCCTGTTGTGGAACAGGAGAAAGTCCGTGAGGGTCAGTGGTGTTAGAGTGACTTGACACCAGCTTGAGTGCAGGCAAAATGTGATGCATCACTATTAAACCCTTGAAATTAGAAAGTAACTTCAGGACTCCATTTAACAGGAGACCAGATACTGTTGTAATTTCTTCTCACCAGCGGAATATTTATTTTGCATATAGCCCACCTGGAGACTGAAAGATGAGCTAAGAATAAGAGGTACTAGGGAAAACAATGACTGTCTGTCCCATCAACCCCAGTGGCACTTAACTTATATTCCTACTATGCTTACACAAAATATTTAGGTATGAATGGAGAGAATTAACCAAAAATCCCCTAAACAAACAAACCCCAAGCTATTCAAATTGATCTCAGTAAATAGAATTTTAAAAAGCATTTTCTAGTTAAATGGCACAGGACCATAAAAAGGCTTGGCAGCTCCCTGAGTCGGTGACTCAGGACCTCTCTGAATCTAGTCAAATGTGAGGGATCTTAAAAAAATCCCCGCAGGTGTAGCTGCAGCTTTCTGTCTTCAGATACATGCAGGCATCAAGCCTTTTGTCCCAGGTTCACCCTGCCTCACCATGGCACTGGGCTACGCTCACCAAGGGAAGGATCTACTATCCCCAGACCCTGCCTGTACTCAGTGCAAAGAGGCAGTGCCAGGGAGCAGCTCAGCACAGCTAAGCTGAGACTCTCCAGACATTTCTCTCTCCCACCAACAGTTCAAAGGAGTCCTAACCTGGGCACTTTGGTTAAATGTATGAAGTTAGGTAGGATGCTTGCAGCGACTGGGAAGTGCAGGGTGTAGTGGACTACGGTGGGTTCACTTCTGAGCTACTGGAGCTGCTAAGCCTGAGATGGTGAAGAGCAACAGTACAGAGTCATGCACGTGGTACCTGTGTAGGTGCTCCACTGCCATTTCCAAGCTTCACATGGAGAGAAGCTGATCAGACTTTTCTTCACCTCCAGTATGGCTGAGTCAGTCTCCTGTTGAACAGAAAATACGCATGAGAGTTTGCTTCCTGCAAACAGCTTCTTGCTAGTAGGAAACTATTTGTGATGTCTCTAGCCCTAGAGAAGTGCCAGGCACGATTAATATTGTTTAACAAAGCATTTGGCTTGCCTCTGATGAACAAGAAAGGTCAGAGGCTAGAGACCTATGTTGAAAGCTAATTGCTTAAGTTATTTGTCTGGCTTGTGTTAGATGCTTGGATCCTGCTATACAACTTAGAAGTGCAGAGTGCCCCAAGTGCCATATTTTAATTTAAATGCTTATAGTACAAGAGAGAAACAATTCACTGATCATCTCATTAGAGGCTTAGCTATTTACATCTGGACAGCTTTTCCTCTTTGATCTTGTTAGAAAAATGAATGGAAGTTTAGGACATGTTTATTTGCTTTTATAAAGGCTTGGATCCAAGCAAAACACCCTTATATCTGGGAAATAACAATGAGAGGTTGTAAATGTATTGAATACCTTTGACCGGCACTAGATACCAGAACAGAGATTTCCAAGGTTAAAGAATTCAAGACTGCTGACTCCTGGTTTCCATTTGACTCCCATTACAAACCTCATTTCTATGCTACTAAATGAAACAATATACTTCTCCCTGTGGACACATGAATGAGTTCTAGCGTCATTGTTTGGTTTTAGTTTTTTCCCCCTTGAAGTCTTCAAAAAACTGCAAGCCCTGTAGCCTGAAAATTTCATGAGTAGAGAAATCTCTGCTCCCATCTATTGGTGAGCAAGAGAAGAATGCCCATAAAACTAGTTAATCTGTTTAATTGTTTTACCTGGATCACTGGATGGCCAGACAATCCAGAGAGGTAGGGGCTGTCTGATACCATCTGTTTGTTAATAAAAAATGTAACCCTTCTTTGTCTTTCACTCCCCATCCCTCCAGTGGCACTTTGGGGAGACATCATAGTTATGTTTCAATGACTACAAAGTCTTCTCAGCACCCTGTATTGGGACAACTTCTCTGTAAGACCTCTTGCAAAGGATTTAATGAGTAGACATGACAGAGAGACAGATACATGATGGAGTTGAACAAAGCAAAGGTTTTTCTTCACGTGAACCATGGTAAGAGCAGCAGAAGTGAGACATCTTGGGGGTTGGACTAGATGATCTTTAAAGATCCCTTCCAACCCAAACCATTCTGTGATCTTCAGCAAAAACCCTTTTACTCAGCCATGGAATAAAATGAAACCTTCATATTGGTTTTTAGGAAGGAGATTCAGAAAACTATGGAATACCCATTTGCAGGGGGCTGGAAACGGGCCTGCCCAGGCAGCAGTCAGACCTCTGGAGCTACGGCATCCAAACAGTGCTGAACTATACGGAAATTTAGCAGATTGGGAAGGAGAAACGATGCTCAGAAAGAACCTATGCCTACAGAAAATTCACAGCATCAGCTGGCGACCAAGCCAAGGGACCATTGCCAAAGGTACTGAATGAAATAGACGGATTTATTGTGCATTGTTTTCCCAAAGTTAATGGTATCTTTGCCTTGCCATTACCAAAGGCATCTTTGTTTCAAAGAGTTTCATACTTGCAAGTAATGAACTATTGCCTGAAGGCACTTGGAAAACATTCAGGGTGGGAAGGGACACATAGCTGTGTGGTGACTTTGAAGAGGGGTAATTTTTTGAACATGGTCTTGTCACTAGCAGGAGCTCCATCTGGGTTCTGGGTACCCAGTGATTACACGTGGTGGCAAGATCCCAGCTGGGTGGAGAAGAAAGTCAAAAGAAAGTAAATTACTGGATTCGTATGGAAGGGCTGAATTTCTGAGCTCATCAGCTTCTTGCTTGAATTTTCTCAGCATCCGAATCTTAAATGAAGCCTCACTGCCATTGTTAGGGGCAACACTCAAATCTTGCCACACTCACATCAGTGGCCGTTGCTATTCCGAGACCATTTGGAAGAAGTACAAGCATGGCAAGGAATGTAAAAGAGGGCTGCAGGGAAAAAATGCTGCTGAATAAATCCATACTGGGGTGAATACAGTGCTGAGACAGAATATCATTCAGCAGAATGGTTTATCACTAGAAAGTGGCATGTTGCAGTTGAACTGAGATTTTCTAAAGAAAACTGCATCCAGAGACAGCTGACTGATGAGTTCACATTATAAAAGACTGTTCAGGAGTTCATCCACTGAAAGGCCATTTACGGGCTTTACTTTCTCACGGTCCCACTCTGGAAAGAGTTACTCTGCTTGTAAGAGTTACACAGCCCATGCATATCCTCCCATTGTTTCAAGTTAAGGGAACATCAGCTGTTTTCTCTATTGTGAACAGGGGCCACGATGGAGGGCTAATTGGTTCTGTTCAGTTAAATGTCTGTTTTATGGGGCCAGGCTCCTGCATGCACTGATGCTGGACAATGGGACAGCAGTCTGAATCTGTGATCTCTGTTAGACAATGAGCATTTAGGCCACTTCTGAGGGATTTGGCAAGAAAACCCCGTGTTTCTTTTTCCACACAATAAAAAACCCCAAAAGATAATTAGGTAATTCAGAGTGGATAATGATTTTCCGTGGCTTGGAAGGAATTTCTCTTTGACAAAAACTCTGCCTCTGTAGTACAAACTGATGTTACTGGAAACTTACTATCAGCCAGAGGAAGCAAGCTTCCCAGAGAAACTTTTTACGGTGTGAAGTATTCGTTAATTTTTTAATGCTAGATACACTCAAGGATACATAAAGGCTCTTTCCTAGCAAGCCATATTACATTCTTGCTGAAGAAAATTTGTACATTTCTACCACCTGATAAGATCATGGTGTTCAGGTACAGAAACATGTATTTCCAGAAGAATGGGTTTCTTTGGTGTTTGGGGGTTTTGTTTTCAGGCCAGCGATCATGTCCCAGGTTCTTTAAGAGGCAGGTCTCTGAACCTGCCGGAATCATGCTTTGTGTACCTCAGTGGAAAAACCCAAATCCTACATAAATTTAAAACAGCCAGTTGATTCTATAGCATCAGGGTAGGGGGTTTATTCCAGCTCCTCTTCCTTTCTGGGAAACTCAGATGGTTGAACACCACAGCAGCATTTCGGGGATATTGAGGTGCAGAGGTGAAACAGCCTGTGCAGCTGATTTCTTAATCCTGACCTTGCTATTTTAATGATGAAAAGTACAGTAGCCCCCTGGATGTTCTACTCCATACCAGATTCTTATTCAGAGCAATGGCTACCCACAGGAACAGGGGAGGCAGGAAGGTGGCCTGGGCCACCTCTGAGGTGACCTATGTGCCTCTGAGGTTGATGATTCGGAGGATTAAACATTAGTGTAGTCTCGCAATGAAGAAAATTGTTTTTCAGGACAGCAAGAAACCCAGGGTTATTTTCCCAATATGCGGCCATAAGGCAATCATGACATTTGTTAAGAGAAATTTCCTTTGGCTTGGGAGGGAGGGGATCCACAACTTACAAAGCTGTGTGTTCACATGCTGTTTGAAGGCAATGGATTTGTCTTTCTGCAAATTTAGTCACTGGAAGAATATAAGATTTGTTTAGTTTTGCAGGGGTACAGTTTAAAAAGCATATAAGGACATAGGAAAGAGAATAGGTCAGAAAGGACATAGGTCAGAGAATTAGTTTATTTATCACATTTCATAGAGGCCTCTTTACAGGAGGGAATTCATTGCAATATGGCTCATTCGGCAATGTAAATACAGTGTTTCCATAAAACACTTGTTTTTTTCTTCTGTGCCATATGCAAACATGCTCATTTTTTCACCAGGAACGTCACAATACAGGTCACAAAACTTACCACGTACCTTCCCCTCTTCAGCTCGCAACTGTACACGGCCCATGGGGAAATGAAACACGCCTTAAAAATGTCTGAATATATCCATTGATAAAAATACTGGTTTTACACTGGGGTTTTAAATTTTTTTTCAGTTTCTTGTATCATACTGTTAACCAGCATTCAAGTTGCTGCCAGGTTTTTGATTAAGTCAAAAAATGTGACAAATTTGAAGCACTTATATTTAGATATATAAAAAAAGAGATGTTGTTTCCATCAGCTTATACCATTGCGCTGTAAATCCTAGCAATCCTGGTTATGCCAAAGAACTTAAAACCATGGAGCTCTGCTTATATCAACCTGAAATCCAAGTGACACCTGGGTTAGAGATAGTTTTTGCCTCGTGCAAAGGGAGGGTGCCACAAGGGAGTATAACAAACGCAGTCTCACTTAACCCTTTTTTGAAAAAGCTCTGTCTTAAAAACAGTTAATGCTCAACTCTAGTTACTCTGTGGCAGTTCCAGGATCTCGTTGCTTATAACCATCATGACTTCCAGCTTAAATGTACTTACAGCCAATTTATCCCTGTTTGTTCCTAATACCAAGGTTGTTGTTAGATTGCTTAGGTAGCTTTTCTCCCTTGATACTCATCTCTGAAACATATTCAGTGACAATGACTGTATCCCCTCTTAATTTTGTCAGGCTGTGGAAGCCGTGATCTCCACTTTTCTCTTGTATGATAGATTTCTCCATTCCTCCCATCATCCTATCACCCTTTCGAGCATCACTTTGAGCTCATCTTTCTTAACCATAGGTCCTCAAAATTTTATGCTGAACACTCTTCTCAGGGCCTCGTACAACAGTGCTAACACTTCCCTATCTCTACCTGGAATATGTTCCCTGATGCATCCAAGTGCCACCTTTATATTGCATACTGTTATTACATTTATATGGTTTCCTGGTGTTGGGGGGCTCGCATTCTTCATGTGGCCAAGCGGGACACACAGACCTTTTTCTAACTCTAGCCGTAATACGTTGTGTCAATGAAACAAATCACAAAAACCCTTTATGCTTACCAAAACCCACGTATAAAACAGGCTGCCGAAGATTTGATGAAAAATGACTATCTACTGAAACTGGAATTACATCTGGATGTAGTGAATCTGCATGAAGTGAATCACTTCATCGGCTCTGTTAAAGAGGCAAAAAGTGAATGTTTGTTAGATATTATTGTGACTTGCAAACAAAAAAGCATTTTTAGTATTGTTTATTGCTTGCATTGCATTAGTGCCAGGCGGCCTCCCACCGAAAAGAAACTTCTATTGTACTGGGTCTCAAACAAACATAAATTAAAGCAAAACAAAGAAAATATTCCTCAGCAAAGTACTTCCTAGGCTAATTTGAAAAAAAAAAAGTATTCAGGGAAGTTGGGTTTTCAAGTCACTAGCAGTTGGCATTGGAAATAATAACTATATCACGATTTCATTTTACTGTTGTTGATGAGTAGCCCTTTGAAGAAAAATTGCATAGCACATAGCAACTGTTCACAAAAACCAGGACAGCGTGAAACACCATTACGTTCTACGAAATCAGGGCCCACCTCTTCACAAGCTTGCATATGAGCGCAAGCACGTATTTTTCCAGGTTGACTGTAAGTTTGACTTGTCTCCCCAACTCCATTTTTGAAAGGGAGGAGAGGATGGCTGGTGACTACTCAGCAAGTCAGCTGAAAGCCGTGCATCCATGCAGCCTGCAACCAGAGTGGCTGAATATCTTCCTTCAGAGAGAATCTGGGAATGAACTGGATGCACTAAGGAAAGCTCAGGAAGTATCAAGTAGGTATTAAGAAAGTACATTGGGACATGGCAGAAAGATCTAACAGCATGGAACTAGGAGGCAGATAATCAGGTTTGATTTTACACTAAAACTAGTTCTAGAAGAGCAGGCCTATTGTTTGAAAGGCATTGTCTCCTCCAAGATCTGTGTCTTCCTCTCATTATGATTCTCCTCTGCAAAGGTTTAAGACAGTCAGATAGCAGAAAAAAAATATCCTGGATTTAAAACTCATGAAAAGCAGACTGAACAGAGGTCTGGTTTTGAATCAGCATGCGCCAGCTAAAAAACTAACCATACCTCTACCCAAGTTTAGTGCCTTTGGAGAAGAGCATGCCTACGGTAATCAGTACAATTGCTGAGAGACCATTTCAGAGATTCCCAGGATGTATATATTTTAAAAAACACCACAAAACAGAAAAAAGTATCAGCATTAAAAAAAAAATAGGTGACTAGGATTTGCTTTGTTATACTGGCCTATGGATGGCAGTCTAAATGCAATGCTGGAAGCAGTGTTAGGAAGAGCCTCAAGTGTAGGGAAATCCTCCAATGAGAAACAGAAAATGGTGCTTGCAGCTAGTTATAATAACACGTTATTCACAGGCATCGCTGACTTACAGAGTTTATCCATACAACCACTATATTGTATAATAATTCAAACACTGGCTTGCTCCAGATCCCGCTCTTTTAAAAAAAGAAGAGTAGGCCAAACTGCTGTTGATCACCCCTGACGTGATAAAAGAGAGTCCTATTGACCAGAGGGAAGGTGGCTCAGCAAAGGAAAACCAGTGACACTCTTGGGATTTATGTTGATATAGTTGGGTTCAGCTACATAAAAGTCCCCTGAGAGAAGATGGGAGGCAGCCATCCCAGCGGTGGGATGATCCAGGCAACGCAAAGGACCTGCAGGCTTGGGAGCTGAGTGAAAGGGGAATAGAAGAGGACTGCAAGGAAGTAAGGACATATTCTCACAAAAGGCCAAAAGTAGCACTAGGAAGCAATTGGAAGAGCCTCAGCTGTAAGCCTCAGGCACAAAACGGTGGCAGGTGAGCACTGAGAGCACCAGCTGGGAATCATGCTATGAAATGAAGCAAGCAGCAGCCTAGGAGTCTCCTACCTCCAACCCCAACACCACACAGTAATACAACTGAAGAACAATGAAGCTTACCAGCTCACCGTGGCAAGATGTTGCAGGGTTCTGTAGACCGATATACAACAGGAAGGAGAGATGAACCAAACAACAGCACTTGAAGGAACTGATGGATGAAGACATCTACAGGGCCATGGAGAGGCCAGCCTTTGTGTACATGGGTGAACTGCTATATTTCTGTAGCTCTCTATATAAATAGACAGAATGCAGTTGTAAGGCTGGAGGCTTTTTGTGTTATTACACAAAGTACAGAGTATGAAAAACATCCTAAAAAGACTGCCACAAAATCCACAGAAGACTGCCGCATCTCACTTTCCCCTTTGGAGAGGCAGAGACTGAGGCAAAACAGAACTTCTTAATGGACTTGGAATAGACAACATTCATTTGCCAGCTTATAGGCTCAAACCTTACTCATCTACTCTGAAGTAATTATAGTAAATGAGACTACAGGTAGTCTAAATTATAGATTTTCCATTAAAACTATTTCACACTCCCCTTTTACCTCATAGCAGAATTTCAAGTATTGCCCATTTACAGACCATGATGACAAAATTAGTGCAATATTTAGAGACATATTGGAAAAGAAAGATTTTTTTTCCACTGTTGCAGAACAGTTTCAAAGCAGAAATGGTATTGCTTAGCAAGTGCCACATTAATCACTGACATACTGTAACAGGTTCTTCATAGAAAGTCAGCCTAATTAGGTCTGGATATTTAATCTGAAGAATGGTTGCTATGATTGGGTTCCAGCTGTATGATGGCTTTGAACTCAACTTCATTCATTACATACAGGTGAGAGAGTGTAAAGACACTTTTCCAAATAGAGATGCCTTGCCTTCTGGATGACTGGCCTGGTCTCCATAAACTTCAAGGCACGGAGCCTTGAAGTAGCAGCTCACATAAGCTTCACAAGGCTAGTTTCACATTAGCTACGTTGGCTGTCACAGCATCGCCACAATGTGGGAATCACCACAAACTGCACAGAGCTAAGTTCAGAAATTAGATGCTTATCTTGGGGCATGCACTAGAGTAAATAGCTTTCAGTACCTTCAGCTCAGGTGCACCTACTTTAGCTGCAGTCACAGTGGGTAGTCCATGTCTAACCATTACCCACTGTGTGACATCGGTATAACCACAGGAGAGCTGAGAGACACTGTGCTGAAGGATACCGCTGCAATTTCCCATAACGTGGTTCTGGGGGATGATGAAGACCAACTAAGAGGTATCGTCATGCATTCAAACTAGAGCTGCCTGGGCATGACCAGGGGAGACATTTCTCTAAATGAAACAGAAGAGAATTCTTTCAATGATGGATACTTCAGAAACACACAGAACAAAAAAAGTGAGCTTCCTTCTCATCTCTTTTTATGCGCTTCTCTGAGCAGAAACAAATCCACGCACCAGAGCCTGGGTAGTAGAGAGCCTGGGTGAAGTCTGTGAAACAGGGTTTAGGTCTTCCCTGAAACTCCACTCAGTAAACTTCTAATCAGTTTGCAGGAAAAGCTCAGGGTCCGTTTGCTACTAGCATACTTGTGGAAGCCCCTTGTTACTTTTTTGTATCTCATATTTTTAGCTCCAGCTTGGCTTTGGCCTTCCCCATTCACCAGTCAGTACCCAAGCAATAATTTATATATGCCTCCCTGCTTGTCTGTCCTTGTTTCTGCTTCTTGTATGGTCTCATTTCCATTTCAGACCACTAAGAAGCTCCTTGCTTAGCCAGGAGGACCTCTGCCATAATTCCCTGTCTTCCTGCACAAGGGTCGGTTTGGTCCTCAGCTTTCAGTAAGTTTTCTTCAAAACCAGCTCTCTTGAGCACCTTTGCCCCTTGTGGCGGCTTCTCAGAAGGTCTTAAATAATTAGCTAGCTATGTTTCCCTGTGTAAATTATGATCTGATTATTCCTACAGCTGGTTTCAATAACTTTTTAGAACAATGTTTGATTTATCTGACTGGGAGAACAGGAGTCAGTTTTCCTAGGTTTCTCCTATTCCCAGGTCATTTTTTCATTTGAATTCCAAATATTCTTGTCTTTCTTTTTCAAACCAAAATATTGTGACTAATAAAGACATTTAGGAAAAAAATGTACTTTATTTAACTTGTAGTAAAAATGAGTATTTTCGGAAAACAGCATGAATTTTATAAATTAATCTAAAATGGCAAAATTTGAGCACAACTCTTCGTGTCTAGTTGTTGCCACTAGAGTGGGCCCGGTAATAACTAGAAGGAAGAAAATTAAAAACAGCAAAAAAGCCACATGTGCCTTTTGTCCCATATTACGCTGTGGCTTAATTATACAGATGCATTGTGTGCTTAACTAAAAAGCAACAAAGGCACTGTGAGAAGTACCACTCATGAGTCAGCATCACCCCCTGAAGATCAGCTTAGTTTCTGGAATCTTTCTAGTGGAATTGCCTTTTAATTCTTATGTTCAGCTTTGTCTCTAGCAGTCCATATCCAGAAGTCTCCAGTTTGTTGGTACTGGTGTAAATAGCTACCAAAGAGTGAAGAGTCGGGTAATGAGCAAGATCACAATCAAATCGTACCAGCTCAGTAAACTCAAGGAGAGGATGTTAGCACAGAAATAACAACTCAAAAATGCCTTGTCTTAACAGGAGGTTTTAAAGTTGAGAGTAGTCTACCATTGGATGAAGGCACATGGAGTAAACATGAAAGCACGAAGGCACATGGTGAAAACATGCAGAACGGGGGTGATGCAAAGAAGACAGCATTGAATGTGTGTATGTTCTGGAACTTCTTGCTATGAGGGATTTCAGGATATTAGGCATTCTTGAGATACTTACCATTTTTCCATCTCTTCAAGGAGTTAGGACTTGGCCAATTTTAAGTTTTGGAAGGTGAAAGCAAGCCTTCCCGGAAGGCAGGGAAACTGGTTAAGAACTGCTGTGGGATTGCTCTGCACCAGTTTTGAGGAAGCATCCCACATTTAAAAATCACATTTTTTACCAATGTGTTTATGGAAAGTGGTTGAGCAAGATTGAAGGAAAGTTGTAAGTATGGAAAGGGTAGAACAATCTTTTTGTGAAAATTGCACAGTTTGACAAAGAGAACAGTTTCTGAAGAAGAGTTTCATTTTGAGGGGAGGGGGCAGGGGGAAAAAGCCACTGTGAAAAAGCCTGTCTTGGAATGGCCACTGAACACATACGGATGGCACAGCCTCTCTCCACGCTTCCACCTGAAAGGTGTCTCCAGTAATGCCACGTACCACGGATACGTCTATCAACACAGATTCAAGATGAGCTCCTGCATCATGCATTTAGGTGATCTCCAGATATATTAGTGCATTTTTTTCCCTTTTTTTTTTCCTGTAGCACCTTCAGTAGCCAGGGACATGGGTTGTTGGGTACATCCTGCGACTTCGGAAACACTGCCTGTCTGTTCTGAATTTAAACACCTTATTTCTACAGAGCTTTCATCAAGCGGACGCTCCATGCTGGTCTTGCCAGAGAACAGCAAGCACAAGGAACATATTTAGCCTTCTCTGAAAGCTGGGTAGTTCACTGGATCACCTCCATTCTTGGTGAATAGAAAGCTGAAAGCTATACATTGTGTTTAAAAAGTTGATTGTGAACACCAAGTGCTGCAGGAAGCAGCAAGCTTATCAAAGATCTTTACGTTGCCTACAGTATCAAATGTTATGTTCACAGGGAGACCAGGCAAACAAATTGGCAGGATATGTCAACAGAGTCTAGACTGGAAAACGTCCCCTGAGAAATTAATTTCCAAATCTTTAATCTACCACATTTTATGTATTTTTATCTACTATAGTGCAGCTTTTCACACACCCAAACTTTAAGAAAAATGTAGTTAAAGACTGTTGAAAAAAAAAGAAGGAATTACTGTGTTCCTTTTTATCTAACTGCATGTTTTCCCAAATGCAACTTGAAGCCTCATTCAGCAGAATATTTACATAAGTGCCTATGTCATTCAGACTGCCCACACACTTTCTGTACTCACTGGAGCTCATCTGATGCTTTAAAGTAGGTGTTGAAACACCGTACTGAATCAGAGCCATAATTTAGATTTCTTTTTCTTTAAGGTGGAGAACAAAGAGCTAACTCTTCCTCCTGTAAATCGCAAGAGTTCATAAGAACGGTGATGATGTGGGAAACCTTGTGCCCCTCTTCTCCAGGGTGACATCAAGAGCATTGCCAAACTTACCATGTCAGAAGTACTCCAGACAGTGAGGTGTGACGTGGCAGTCGGCTCCATCACCATCTCAAGTATTCTCAGATCATTGGCTTTGCACACATGTATTTCGTACCTGAGTTTGAGGAGATGAACATCTCTTCTGTTAATGAAAATAACATGGAAAACACAGAAGATGACTATGAACTCTTCCAAAAGTGTTTGGCATTACAGAAGACAGGCCTGTTCAGAAAGAATTGAATTAAAAAGTTATGAAGGAAATCTCAGGTTACAAGAGAGTATCTTTTTTTAAAGGGCTAAAAAACCCATTTAAATGGGTTAAAGAACCCATTTCTCATCAAATCGTGGCTGTGCAAGAATTTATGTCCAACTTCTGTGACAGAAGGCTTTTATAAATTTTAAAAAGTCAATGCCATGCTGTCCTGTGTGTTTCATAGCATCAGTCATTGCTTCTGTCTGCTAAGTCTGGATAAAGAATTTAACTGCTAATAACATAGTAATTGGTCTGATTCTGTGAAACTGAAAGGAAAGTGATTTTTTTTTCTCCTCTAAGACATGCAAACCTTAATCCTTAATTCTTTTAAAGAAAACCCACTTCATCTGAATGCGACAGAGTAGGTATCATAGTTTTGAAACATGTGCACTGTGTATACTTGTGGACATTCTGCTTCATATTCTACTTACATAGCTGCCATTGCATGCGTATTAAAAGAAAAAGTGGAAAAAACACAGCCTCTGAAGAGAACATTCATATTTCATTCCTCCCAGTATGGTTATATCTTTAATTCCTTCTCCCTTTCCAGAGAAGCATATCAGATTGTTCTAGACAGGATGCCTTAGCTACAACTCTTCTTATACACGGGACACTCACCAGTACAGAATATCCTTTTATCAAGTTGATTCTGAAATCACTATAATTTTATGCCATGATAAAACAAACCATATTGGAAGAGCACATATTTCCCGTTACAGACAAATACCCGTGGAGCGCTCCTCACAACATCCAGGGAACCTGTCTTATCCTATTGCTTTCTTGTTGCTTTTCAGGATATTTCACTGAGGGAATGAGAACAAATGAACTACAAACCTGCATGGAAAAACCACACAAATTTCAGATGCCAATCTCCAATTATGAGTGACCGAAAGGGCAACGGACCCCACTCCAATGCCACACTCAATATTCCTCACAGGTGAGCTCTTCCTACAGCTCTCGCTTTTCTTTGTCATCCCGTTTCAGACAGCAGAGTTAGAAGTTTCTGGTTTTATCACTTCAAGTTTTGTCTACATATAGTGTTTTCATCTGTCCATCCCCTCTCTGCCAAAGAGAAATGACCCCTGTCCTCTGTAGCCAAAATAGACAGCCCTTCCCATCGTTCTTGGAAAATTACCTTTATGGTTCTTCTGGGGAACCACCGTACTCTTAGGGTCGTCTTTAATGTGGCCGTATCATTCTTTCATCACAACACAGAATCCTTACTGAAAAGCACCATTAACACTATTTAGAATATTATGCAAAGAAAAACACACTGAAATACCTTGAATGGTGGTTTATTGAAGACGTGAAATTCACAGTATTGTCCAGTCCTCTTTTTGGTGATATATTTGAGTCTTTTTCATAACTGGTGTGTTGCTAAAAGAGAAATATGAGATATACAGAAATAAAATAGAGCAGTTAATAGGATCCTACCAGCACTGACTAGCTCTGACAGTTTACTGCACTTTTTGAATTTATATTTTCAGTCTGTCATTCCACAAACAGTCCTAGTTCTTTACCTGTTGCACTTTTTACATTCCGTCCCTTCCGCACCACTGTTCTCTCTGAGCCATGCTGTTCATGTTTAAGGGGTTGTGGAGACAATAGTCAGAACCAACCGGTCTGCCTGAAAGAGTGAGAAGCTATGTTTTTCCGGTGGTGAAATACTGGATTAAATATAGCAAAATCCTGTGTCTGTTACAGTAGTGCATTTAAGGAAAAGCATTCTTTCAAGAGCTATTTTTGCCATTCTTATGATTCTGAAGCAATGGTGATGTTTTGCTTGTTTCTACTGTGTAATTTCAATATGCAACAATCTCTCCAAGTTGAATAATTTGGAATCCACGCACACTTTGCAGTTTCGAGATAATTTGATCTGAACAGCAGTTTCATGTAAATGTTTTGGCAGTAACAAAAATATCCTCACCATTCCTGCTCACATCTTTGAAACACCAATAATGATTTTACATGCTGGCAACGAAAAATGCATGATAGGCAGGTTAGAAATCATTAATTCCTCTCTCTGCAACTGATATTTTCTCACTGGAAGCTTTGACAACAACTCTACGTTCAACAGGTTATTTCTGTATTAACAAGATACCAGCAACATCTGTGCAGCTACCTCTCTTCTGTGGGCAAGCACCATCCAAAGGAGCTTGAAGGAACACAGCCCTTGCTTCACCCCACAGCTGTGGGGTAAACATGGGATACGATGTTTGAAGTGTTAAATAATTGGAGGAAGTGAATGGAGAATGATAACAATAGCAATAGGGAAATTTCTCAAGTGATTTGAGAAGGTTGTCTGGTGCAGGCTGGATGTTTGATTATGTATGCACTGGATACCCATTTCTCTCTACTTGAATAATACATGGGAACCAAGAACTGTTTACTTTAAAATATCAAAATGAGAAATGACCATGTTCTGAAAATAAAACCTGGGAGCTTCAACTCTGCCACCTCTAGGAAAGCCCAGTGGGAGGGATAGGATTGCTAGAACTAGGGGAGGCCTCCTTTTCCTTATTTGTTATCATTTAACAAAATCTGAAGGCATCTTCCTTTGCAGAGAGCAGGAAATAATTCCTGTGCAGCTCCAGGGCCACGCAGAGGTTATGGTGCCCATTTCACTTGCAGTGTTTAACAACAGGGGGCTTCAGGACCGTTCTGGGCTGTACCGGGTCACCAAACACTGGACGAGAAAAAACAAGAGCACACGTACAGTGGAGTGTTTCTCACTAGTAACAGATATTGTGCTCTTTATCCACCTTCTCCCTCCAATATTCTCAAGTGCTTGTGTTCCACTGCTGGGGAGATTTTTCAGGGTTACATCTGGGAGCACATGATCAGCAGACTAAAAATTCCAGCCAAAGTGTTCCTGTTAAGTGGTGATCGTTTTTGAAACCTGAACATTGTGACTCAGTGGTGTATTCTCAGCCTTTCCTCTGAGTCTGCTTGGAATTAGTAACCTAAAGTTTTATGGTGATAAACTCCAGTATCCTATTGAGAAGAACTAGTGTATGTTGTCTACATACTAACAACGCAACCATGCTTCTGCATGCCACTGAAAAATAAAAAGGATTGTACACATGGTACATATATAACACAACGTTAAGATGTCTGCATCTGGGAGACAGACTGTAGCTGCCACTTCAGTCCCAGGATGAGGCAGCCCAAGCAGTGTCAAGAGCCAAGAGGTCCTTGCCTACATAGAGAGGGAAATGTGGTGTCACTGACTTCAGTAGCAAAATTCTCAATGACCTTTGTGTTTTGCCCAGGACGCATCGTTATTCCCCATATATGGAAGCAAGTATTTTTCCAGAACAAGCATGATTTTTGCTGATCATTTTTAACAATATTTACGAAATGCACACCTGAGATGTATTTTGCAGGAATCTTCTTGTTTTTCTGTCCAATGTTGCTTGTTTATGGAAACTCTGAGGACTGCTAAATATTGCTCAATTTACTTTCACACACTATTATGAATAGTGTGTTTGGAAAGGACTTAGAACTAGATCTAGCTACAACCTTACAGTAAACCTCCTAAACTAATACACCTTACTAGGTATGTACTGATGTGGAAAAATGGCATTTCTTCATGTCTGTTAGCTTACCTTAATCAATTTGTTCTTCTCCTTATGAATCCAGTTTCACACCTTCAACCACTGCGAGTTTTTGTTCTTATAGCCTCCTCCATTTTCTCCCTTGTTTGTATAAAAGAAACACACAGCTTATCAGACACCAAATGGCTGGCGATGCTCTATTTGCTTTACCAAGTAAAAACTCAGCTAAAGCTATCAGCTAAATACCTTGCTCATTTCAGTCCCATTATTGCTAGTCCTGCACTTTGCAGAGATCTCGTCTCTCTTCTGCAGGCTTGCAAGCCTTTTCACAGCAAGTTGTCTCCAGATGTGCAGTCGTAGCGTTCCCTTCAGTGCGCAAGTGATGGGAATTGAGCTGTGACACCCGGCTGAAACCTCCAGCACCCCTGAGCCCTGCCCGTAGCCACCTCCTAATGGGTTTTTCACACTCGCCTACTAAGGTTCCAAGCAGGGAACTTGCTTTCAGGACAGGGGCCATCCTGCTGGGGATTTGCAGAAGGGAGAGGCTCATCTCCTGCACCGTCTCAGGCAATATTAAGCAGGAATTGAACTGACTGAAAAAAAAGAACTTTCCAAAGCCCCTTTTTATTGTTTGGTTTGTTCTTGTCATGTCCCACCCACCCCTTTTGGCTGAACTCATTCAGGGTTGATAGCCTTCACCTTTCTTGATCAGTGCTTTTAATTTGGCTGTCAGAGTCAACCTAGGAAGATGTTAAGAAATATTCTCTCCCACTGCTGCATTACCAAGGATGTTTCGATGAAAACACAGTCCTTTTGATCTTAGTTATTTGGGAGCTCTTCTTCTGCAGCTTGTATCTCAGCAGAAAACCTAACAATCTGTTTGCGCTTACTGGGAAAAAGATATTGTCGGCTTGCCAACATAATTACATTGGTGAGTTAGGGAATAATGAGTGAGAACAGATGAAATATTTAGATATAAATAGTCTGTTTTCATGTGCTGTGATTGTCGCTAATAAGGCAAGGACGTGTGGTTTGTGGTTCAGGGACAGGATGAGGAACCAGGACATATGGGTTCCTTTCCCAGTTTTACCACAGTGTATTGAAGAAGTCATCATGCCTCTTTGTACCCCATCAGTTGGAAGTGGATAATAATGCTCTGGGGACTAATTCTTTAATGCTGTCGTTTTCAGATGTTCAGAAGGGAAGAGCGATACAAGTGTATGATTTTTACATACTAGAAATCAGTCCAACTAAAACTTTAAATCCAGATACCTAGAAAGTTTGTGAATTGATTTATCCTATCCTGACTTTAGGAACCTGACCTGCTTGCAGTTCCATAGCAATGACAGAAAAACAAGAGGAAAATTAAAACCAATACAGAATGTTTGAAAAAAATATCCTGTCTGAAAGTACGAGATCTTGAGTTTGAATGTTTGAAAAAAATATCCTGTCAGAAAGTACGAGATATTAAGTTTTCTATGAGAAATTTTTTGGGCTTTACACTCAAGCCTTTTTTTTTTTTTTTAAACCATCTAAAGAGGTTAGAGTAACAATGGAGTGCTATGTAGCTAATAGGGAGATGGCAATGATGTCCTTAAAGACTGAAATGTGCTCATTTGTTCAAAGCCTATAAACTACTTAGGCCTGAACTCATAAGGGTTGGTAGGATTTAAAAAGGACCTACAGCGGCCATCTACAAAGGGAAGCGTTTCCCCTAGCCTATGTGTACTTTGCTCACTACAGCTGTAACTAATAAATCACTAAGCCATAGATTAAAAGCATATAATTAGCATAAAAGTAATTAAAGCCAAGATTCATTCTACCTAGGAGTAAACAAGCACATTTGGCACGTAAGTCATAGTGGAAAAGAGATTATTGTTTTTTTAGCGTGCATATGCTTGCAGTCTCAAAAGCAGGGTTGCTTCTTTGGCTGAGGAGGAAAAAAAACCTGTGCTAGGGATTTGAAAGCCTTGAGTTTAAATCAGGAGAATAATTAATTTGGGATGAGCATTATACTATTTTAGGGTTCCAGTGCTCATTTGAAACAACTTTAATAGTAAAAACAACAGCAATAATAATTTTTTACCTGCTGATGGATTCTGGGCATCAGATGTCTGTATCTGTATTAGAAAGCTAAAGAGTCAAATGGGAGCAGATCTATAGCTGATAAGGGCCCCATGTCCATATTGTACCCACGGTTAGGTTTTTTCAGTCTGGTCCCACGTGCTGACTGGCCAGAGCACAGGAATTGCCCTCCCGGAGTACCTTTCCAATGTTGGTTTCACCCAAAAGTCCGGTTCATGTGCTCTGACCTGTGGTGCAAGAAAAAGTGTGGTAAGTGGGAGAAATCAGGGTAGTTGTTTCAGAAGTACACTTCTGATCTGACCTAAAATACCAACCTACCCTCCCCCTATTGATACTCCTATCACTGCATAAGGGCAGTACACAGGTGTGATTTGCACTCAGAATCCAGCTGAGCACAAATTTTCCCCTACTTTCATTGAAACACAGGCAAGGCTTTGCTCTAAATCGCTGCAGTTGGACAAAGCCAAAGCAGCACTGAAATACTTACCCTGAGGTATAATTCCAGACTTTTTTGAAAGAAGCTTATGGATATGTGTAAGGAAAATTGTCCTCAGCTTATTGATTTTATCGCATTTGAGAACATTCTTGGGAACAGTTTAGTCCACTGCAATATTGGCATAGGAGGTACAATTTTAAATAGGGTGAATTAGCTCTTCACCATCTCTCTAAGCTAATACTATATTTTCTGTGATACTAGGGGAAAATCTAATCTCCTGATGCACAAGAAACACTCCAGGAATCTGCAGCGACTCATTTATTTCCTAACTGACTTGTACACTAAAATAGAGGATACATGTCTATGGTTAACCAAGCCCTTTCCCTTTCCTCTTTCCACTCCTTGTTTTCACCAGGAAAAACATGGGCACATGGCCTGCCAGGAAATCTTTAGCACACCCCGCCTGGGTCCCCAATAAGGAGATGTAGGGCGCAGCTTCCCAGGGCTTACTACTGAGTGCTCCCAGCAGAGACAGAGCAGTTTGTATTCAGAGCAGTCTAGAAAGTTACATCAGAGCAGGTGAAAATTGGTGAGCTGTCAGCTGAGATCCCTCATCCATCCCCAGAGCCTTCAAAAGCAAGCGTGCTCAGGGATACAGGGAGTGGGTACAAGGAGGCTCATCATCTTTTCCACAAAAATTGCACTCATCATAATGACTCACATCATCATAATGTCTTGCACACTAACTTCCCTAAAAAGACATCCCAAACCAACTCACACATAGATACATATCTGTGCTGTATATCTATGTATGTGAAGCCATGTAAATAACTCTCTTTATGTGGTGAGACAAAGCAGCCTGAACAACCAGAAGATTTAGCAACAAAACCTCTTTTCCTATGGTATAAATCCCACTAGTAGTAATTTCATCTTGAAATGGAAAGCATAGCATTACATTATTTGAGCACAAAGGCCAAATTTCCCTGGTTGCCAGTTAGACCCCGAGCTCATACAAACGCAGCAGGAGAAAACTAAAATGATTTTGTTTCCTAGTGGCACTAATTCCATTGCTGGAGAAAATGTAATTATATTTATATTGACATTATAATGATAACTTTGCAGGCCAGACTCCATTCTGTCTGTTAGGCCACATATAAACGAAGCACCAGCAGAGACCTAAGGAATTTCTGTTCCTCGGTGGCAGCATGCCTGGCGGCCCAGCTAGCAATTTCAGCAGTAAGTGGAAAGTTCATTCTGTGAAAAGATAGAGATTTAATTTTGTCTTAACTACAAAACGTCTCCATTTTGTGTTGATGACAGGTCCTCAAACAAACTCCACACGGACTTTGCAATATACAAACTAGGCTTTTGTCCTTTATAGCTGTAAAACTTGGAATATCAACATCAAATCTTGTAGCAGTTATATATGTATGTATGTGCGTAATACAGTGTGGGTTTAAGAGCACAAGGTTGTACAAAAGAGGAGCAGGGTATTCATCATCAAGATAACACTAACAAGGTCAAAGTAGTCAGTTGTGATATGTTAGTGAAAATGGCCATTTCCTTGTAACAGACCTTGTTACTTCCTCCAACACAGCCCTTTTCATGCTCAGCCCAACTTGCCCCTCCCCCATGTTTATGCTGTTGGAGAGAATCAGCAAAATCCCTGTGGAGATCTGCTGCTGAGGTGCACGGGTAGTCAGTGCATGGTACCATGCTACGTGTTTCTGCATCTGTAAAGAACAACAACAAATATATATGTATTTATATGAATGGAAACTCGTTACATGCATTAAGAATTTTGTATGAGGTTTTTCATTAACTTTGGTGTATGACAGAAGTAACTTTTCTTGTATTATGTGCTCAGTGCATGTTGTTATTAAAACAAAACAGCAAAGAAAGATTTTAGCAAGATTTGTAAAGTTCTGGTGGAGATGGGTGCTACCCCACATTAAGGGCTGACCTTGCATTTCAGGGAAGCAGAACAAAATATGAATTTCAGTTACAGTGATGAATTTTTCAACACAGAGCTGATAAATGATCACAGCAGACCTAGCACCCTGGAGCTGCCTTGCTGTTGTGAACAGTAATTGCCTGCTGGCTCTTTGAGGCTGTCGGGATCACATACAGTAGATTCAGACTAGAGCCTGGCACCCATTTGACTTGTGGTTTTGCTTGCTTATTTATCAATCTCAGTTGCCCCCATATTAAAAGAGAGGCCCTTCAGGAAAATGGAAGTTCCTTCCTGAAATTCAAGGAGGTGGGAATTGCAGTCATTCACTGCTGATACGTCAACTTAATATATCGCGGCATTTTTAGGTATTTATCCTGGCTATATTAATTTAATATGCTATGGTACATGTGCCAGCCTATCCTATTATTTTCTGATGGCACTTTTTCAGTTTGAGATATTGCTAGTTCTAAAGTCAAGACCATATAGGTATTCATTACTTCTCTTGCACAAATGGTGCCGCTGCCCACAAGAGAAGCAGTACTGAGGGAGGGTGTTTAAATTCAGGGCTGAAGATTTTTTTTTTTCTTATATAGTTCATAAAGAAAACAGCTTTAGAGAGGAGATTATTTGCAAGCTGGAACTGAACTAAATTAAAGAATTAGAAGATGGAAAGAGCTAAACAACTTAAAATTTTCAAAAAGTTAGACTTTGGTTGAGAATAATATTCCAAGACAATCAGGACATACTGATTTTTTAACTGGTTAAAAAACCCCAGCTAAACAAACACAAAAAACTGCTTGTTTGGGTCAACTGGGGTTGAACCGTGACCAGCTTTTTATTCCATACTCATACACCAAGACAAAAACCACTGTTACGATCTCTGTAACTAGGATCCCAGCGGATGGATCAGTTAGCCGCTGCCCCAGCGAACTATTCTGTGTGTTGCTGGGGGAGTCACTTAAGGTAGATTTATATGGTTAAATTAGGAAAAAATTAAGAGGGGCACCTGGTTTAATCTACCATCCCATCTCCCTCTATGGTTAAAATGGAGAGAGAGAGCAAAAGAAAGAGAAATCTGGGCTGTGGGTAGAGGTAGAATCACTCGCTCCTTGGTGGTGCCTCCTCCACCATTGGGGAGGAAAGTGCTGGTATATCTGAAACTCAGTTTTCTCTGTTAAACTGAAATTTTATCACTCCTTACCACAGCGAAGAGTTAGGAAGGTGACGGTGGGACATTCAGGTATGAGGACAGTAAGAGGCACATAGGAGTCCCTGATAGACTGTGTGCTTCTTGGCCTCCCGTCCTCTGCAGCTGGACGGAGCTGAGAAAGTTCGTCAGTCAGTTTGTTAACAGTCTGAGCCCGGAGCACACGTGTGGCTGAGCTTGTTTTTTTCCTATTTCGTCAATATTAAAAATACATCCTGTGCATGGTACTTCTGGCATTCACCACAGAAAGGCCTTTGGAGGCAGAGTCCAACACCATCACATTTTTATAAATGCCTCATAGAAGCATACAGATTTCACAAGCTTACATTGGCTTAAACGGGAGGAATTTTATGGGCTTTACCGATGTTACCTGAGGAAATATAGCTCCCAAATGGTGATTTTTTTTCCTCTAAAATACAGTTATAATATGGGGGTGGAGGTATGTTGGCACCAGGCCAAAGTTTCTTAAAGGACACTTAAACCATTTTAGATATGGAGCTTTCACAGCTTGTTTCTTCTTAACTCTAAGTTTTGGTTTTGCTGAACTTCTTAAGCTTGGTTAGTATTTTGTTTCAGTTAATCTCTCCTCTAAGATTAAGTAATATTAGAATAGTTATTAGATTAAATGCCTCTAATTTACAACCACAGTGCCTTCTCTGTGGTCAGTCTGCATGCACAATGCAAAAGTGAATTTTGAATGTTAACTGTTTTATAATCTTGAAAAAAAAATCAAAAGGGTTGTGCAAATGTTGTAGAAAAATTAAGGATAGCATACACACTAAAAGTAAACAAATATTTGGGAAGAATGGCAGAAATCCTTGGCTTATGTACAAAAACTGTCAGAGTACTAACAGTGATCTATCATCTTCTGAAGTTCTGGGGTACCTTTGGGTTCCTGAAAATGACCATTTTGTTCAGTTCTCAGTGTTTTAGAGAAGCCTGTATTGGTTACTGAGAAAGAGAGTTTTTCTGGCAGTGGAACATTTCTTTAACGCAATGACAGCAATTCCTTATAGCTCCTTTTTACTTCTCTCTCTCTTTTTTTTTTTTTTATTAAGGACAATGATAGCAAAGGTATAATTCTGAAATCAACAGAATTAAATTGGCATAAAACCACTGCTACTGAAATCACATTTACTTGCTATTAGTTTGCTATGTTTGTTTGGTTTTTACTTGAAAAGGTTTAGGAGGTCGATTTTTAATATGTAATGCATTCAGTTGATAACAGATGTAACAGGATTATGATTGAATTTATAACTAGTAAAAATACACCAATGGGAGGGAATAACTCTTAAGTATAACGTCACTGGCACTGGCAAATTCTAAACTTACTACACCTAAGAGGAAGCCAGTATATGAAAGTACTAAAGTTTAATATTATGGGTCACCTCTAATTTAATTTGGAATTACATTTATCTGCTTCCAGATTTAACTAGATCCGTAATGTGCAAAAATACAACATGCGAGTTAGAAATGCATATATCAATTTGAATAGAATAGCAAATAATGTAAACTTTACATTTTTGCACGGATCCTGCCCTGTCCAGAGTACTGGAAATGTCACAGCAGCGTGATTGCAAGAGTCCCACTTCCTTTTCTAGAGGAGATTTGAATAAACATCTGTGCATTTGGATGATCATCTAAATTAAACTGAGTATGGCAGAGACTTCCTTTAGCAGTTTCCCTGTCACTAAAGGAAATGAGAGTGTAATTTTATAAGTCCAATTACAGGATGACTGTTTAGCAGCCAAACATCAGGTCAAATGCAAAGTAAAAGACAAATCAGATGTATCTCACTGTAGATTGTTTCTGTCTATTACACATCAGTACTTCGGAACTGCACTATATCATATATAAAGCCTTGTTGCTGAACCACAGAATTCATAGCCTGTTTATATGACATACCACACACATGAAAGAAAAAGCAGATGGCCTTTTTTAAAGTCCCATTAATTCTAAAATATTCATAATCCAAAGCACAAATTGTGATATTTTTTGTTGACTTGATTTTTTTTTCAATATTATCTGGTGTGCCATCTCACTCATTCAAGTACTGCTGCATCACTAGGACATATAACTTAAGATTAAACATGAAAAGATTAATCATTAAACTAATATGCAGGTACTTCAGGCTCTTTTTGAGATGCAATGGATTCCTTCTTCCTGAGAACTGACTTCTTTACAAAGATTTGCTGGCAAAAGAATTAACCTTCTATCAGGTCTACATCACCTTCAAGCACTTTGTCAGCTACTTACCTCCTCTAAGCTACTCCATGAATATTGAATACTGTACATGAAATGTTTACTGGGATGTTCTTCATGTAAATATACAGGTTTGATATAGTAGGCTGTCAGAAAAGCAAACAGGAAAAACGGAGAATGGCTTCATATAAGCCATCTCATGGCAAACCCCTAATATAAAACCTGAGCTGTTCACAAAGTTCTTATTTTTTTACCTCAGACACCTTAGAAGATTGTTTTGCCAAGGCTGAGGGCCAGACAACCAGAAGGGTTGTGCTGGTTAAGATATCCTTCCAAGGAGCTAGAAATGGAGGTCACCACTGAGGAGCCATTCAAAACCTGATCAGCTGCGTCCATGGTACCCTGTGAAACTGCCTTCTCCCACACCAAATTCACCGGCTGCCCATTGTGTGCTTGGATCAGCTCAGAGGAGGCCTAGTTAGTGTGCAATGAAGACATGTATAGATGGCTCAGCTTTTTTGGGTCCCCCCAAAGGCAGCCTGGAACAACCCAGCTCCCCACAGGCACCTTGGCCAGAAGCTGCCCCGCAGAGCAGTGCCAGGCTGGGCAGCAGACGTCATCCCACCGGCTCCTCACTGTACACTTCTCCGCCTCTGAAGCCCCTGCCTGGAGGTTGCAAGCAAGCAAACCAGTTAGACGCAAGGATTCCCACCACATGCTGGGATGGTAGCAGCCACTTGCAGCGTGCATGGATGACCTGCAGCACATGCTATTGCTTCTGACCAGTTCAGCACCATCCACTTGAATATAAATGAACATGCACACCAGCAAAGTCGAGTGTGCCTAGCATGTCCATAAAACCAAAGGAAAACTTGGCTGCGTAGAACTGCAGCGCTCTGGTCGAGATTTGTAGTGTTTCGAGTTTGATATTATTTTCAGTGGGGTATCTTTCCCGCAGAGAAAACCAAAATTTCTGTTTTCTATATCACATTCTTGCGAACAGGGTCAGCTTCCATGAGTGTACAGCACAAAGAAGGAAAATTAGTGGTATAAATCAGATGGCTCAATTATTTCAAGAGAGCTGAGTCATGTTGTGCCAGTACGGTAACAATTTTGCAAATAGTTGTGTATGAGTATTTACGAGGCACGAACTCTTGTCTATATGTGTGTTCAGTTTAGCCTGAATTCAGTGGAGATACGCTAAATCGCAGAGTAGCTAGCACCTAGTGGTTAAGCCTGCATTGGCACTCATATAAAGCACAAAAGTGTCCTGGATTTGCATCTAAAATTGATGTTTGACATCTAACCATCCAGCTTGCCCCTGTAGGACACTGCAGAATCAAACTCTGAGTCTTGTTACTTACTGCTCAGTGCCATGCATGATCTCTGTACCTCTCTAAGTGCAGAAAGCAGGTACATAAAACATCAGATGAGTAACATTATGGTCTCTTTGCACAAATGAACATGACTAGAATAATGCTAGATGCAGGGGAATTAGGTTTCTTAAGTATAAATTTTGAGCTAAAGAATTAATTTATGTTTCTTTGAAAGAGCTCAGTGAGGCATAAAAATGTTCAGGAATGTTTAATCCTAAAGGGAATGAGATTTATCAAAGCAATTTGAAAGGATAATACATTCATTTCTGGTTCTACAGGCAAAGAAAAGCCAAAAGAGTCCAAAGCATTAACAACTTAGCTGCTATTTTTCATGTTGCCAGCCTAGAAGCTATTTCTCATGCTGCTATCATTACCTCGAGTTTGATGCTACAGTGAAAGGCAAATCTGGTTCTAGTAAGCAATTATTAACTTGCGATAAGTGTTAGGTTTACATTTGAAGATCAAAGCAAACATATATAAACCATTTTGAGTACATACATATCCTCTGCTTTATGTCCTTGCTCTTGGTTTTATATCCAGTCGTCACTGTGTTTCCCTTTTACCCTCTTTGCGAGTCCAGGAGCAACTGGAACCTGTATTGAAAAGAAAATGTAGTTAATTTAATCCATAGTATTATGTAATGGACTAAAAACTTCAGGCAGAGATTATCTCAGTCGGTACACTAGACCAGAGGAACTAGAACATCTTTTACTAACAAACCCATTAGAGAGACAATGAAGCATTTTCCTAATTGCGTGATTCTCCCCTCTGAAATAACTATCACCCAAATGATCAAACCATTAATAACACACATTTACTTAAACAAAATTCCCATCTGACAAATCCCAACGCTAGAGCTCCCCATAACTAAAATGGCTATTCAAAGATTATTGTGCCACGAGATGGTGGAAGGTTGGCAATTTTCCTCGTTCCAGGGAAAGGGTCATTACTGTGATAAACTCCACCTACTCTTTCCAGAAGTGAATTTGGTCTATATGTAATCTGCAGGTCATCACTGTGACCAAATCCTGAAGTGTTTACTCATGACTGAACTCCACCTGGAATCCATTTGTGCAGTTTTTTATGCTTCAATAAATCTGGCCCTTTGCTCCTGTTTATCCTCTGTTCAGTCTAAACTTTTTAACTGGATAACAATGAAGGCATCATTTTGAAAACCCTTACTGAAAAGCCTGTTTTCCAAGCATTTCATGAAGAGCTTAAGAGTACAGATTTCAGCTCAGGCTCTAAATAAAACAATTAAGAATTTGGATTCAATAAAACTCACTATATCTTTACTGTAAGGCCAAGTAATAGAAGTGTGCTTCATTTCATGTCTTAGGGCAGACTGCTAGACACAACTTCTGCACAGTAATTTTAACATGTTATGAGCTATTCGTGTCTACTTGCATGTAACAGGTTCTTCTGAGGTTATATTACCATACGTATAAACAAGCAAATTGATGGCAGATTTACAATCATTTTGCAAATGGTATTAAATGTACCTGTAAAAAAAAATCTGAGACTATTCTACTTGTTGTAAACTACTTAAAAAATAAAAGAGGACTCCTGACAACTTGAAGAAACCAAGTTCATCTCTCCGAATGCTTGAGAACCAGCTAATCATTAAATGAACCAATGCCTTGCAAGATCCGTGACCATGTGAAGGTTAGGTATCGTGGTTGTATTCCACTAACTACCACACGTGCATATGAGACATCAAAGACTACTTCCTGCTACTGATCATTCCTACTCCTACAAGACAGCAAAGCTGAGATATTGGAAATGCCCAAAGCTTTCTGCCAGTCTATGTGCCCGCTTCATGATCAGGGCTTCCATTAGCTCTACTCTCCATCCTGTACCATTGATTTGCTAATACGGAATATGCTCGCTTCTGTGCCATATCATGACAAATTTAGGCAGGCTAAAAACTGTAGATATGTCCGGATTTACAAAAGACTTGGCTGCAAAACTTCTGGTTAGTTCCAATTCGCTCTTGCCAGTTCTCCTGGACGCTCTGTATCTCTAGAAATCTCATCCTCTGACCCCTGAGTTTCCTTTAAACTGAATGAAATCTTCTATTGCAAATCATAAGGTGAAAATGTGGAGAATTATTTTTCTTTTCAAAGTACCTTTAGAGTTTTAGGCTTGGTTTCTAATGCACGGAAATTGAAATCATTGTCATTTATATAGTCCAGAAGTTTCTTTTTCAATAGTCTGAAGTGCACCATTAGTTCTACATGTTCTTATACACTGGTTTGACTTAAAACCAGTCAAGCTGTTTTCTTACAAATGGTTTTAGTTTCCAAGTAAACTAAGTGGCAGAGCAATTCAAAACATATTGAATTAATTTAAAATATTAATATCCACAACTGGCTCTAAATCAAAAAGAATTATTCTAGACTTAGTGAGTTTTATTTCTGACAGTTCTTATTTTTAAAACATAGTAAAACATATTGCATATATTCACTTACTTTAAAATAGCAAATCCACAACACAGGGATTGACATATTCCTTTTTTTCCTCCCGTCTAAGACATTTCTTTATACAGAAGAAAATGCTTGATTTCCTTTCCCTTCAGTACAAAAATAATCCTGTAAATGCACTTTTCATGTCCCAATGTGTAGCCACTTTGTTGAACTTTTAGATGCTGCAATTAGATAAATCAGATTTCCTAGTGAAGATCTAAAGCTGCAAGTACAATTTATCTTCAGTTCACTAGTGATATGGGCAATTATTATCTTGGGACCAGATCCTGTAAACCTGCGCATGAATAGCTTCACCTGTAACAGCTGGTCCAGCGATGACCATTACACTGCTCATGTGGGTCAGGGTGCGTCAAATCGCTCCCCAAGGTGGAAAACGTTTGTGGGGTACCGGTCTCGGTTTTCTAACAGAAGATAGTAAAAAGATTGCACAAAGAAATAAACTACAGCCAGGAATATCAAATGGTCATGAGATGCTTTTTTACATCATTTTTCCTTATTATATTAAAGATGTCCCATAGGTACAACAAGCCCCAACTTAAAGCTCTTACCTGGAAACACCAATACAGGCTGCTTTGCAACTGATGTCAACAGCAGGGTGACGCAGAATAGCATGAGGCATTTTTTGCAAAACTGGCTCTGCAAAACAACATTTGCTGAGCTGAAGGTCAGCGTGGCCTTCCTGCCACAGTCCCAGGTGGAAGCACCAATGAAGGCCAAGCAGAAGTAGCCCAGGCGAGGCTTCTGATGACTTCTTACCCATCTCATAGACTGCAAACTGGTGCGGGGAAGCTACCAAACTCTATGTCAAGTGGTTGCGAGGTGTGTGCACCCATATTTCAAGAGCTCATACTCCCAGGACAGCTTGCAAGGTGGGATGGTGCAGCTCCACCACTGCAAGAGCTCTTGAAATGGCAGCGAGTGGTGGAGCTGCACCATTGCACCTTGCAAGCCATGCCAGGAGCATGAGAGCGCTTGTTGGCACTGGCTCGCCCAGGTCCCGTTCTGGTGACCCTGGGTTGCAGAAAAAAAAGACGCTTCCAATGCAGCATTTGCATTGCAATTATTGGGCCTCAGATAAGCCACCAAGGAGTCAGGAGGGATCAGTAACCCACAGTCATTTCTGGTTGTAACTGTACTGGTTGCCTGGAGGCTGGCCAGCAAAACTCTTTAATGGTGCCCCTACACAGACCTCTATGTTATCCTGATTCATCTTTGCTTTACCCTGGCATTTGCTGCTGCGCCTTTCCATGTGTAATGCTGCCAGGATTTGACCCACACAGAGGCTAGTCCCACAACCTGTTCCCGTGACCTTTCCAGGAGTGTTAATGATTTAATGTTAATGGCTATCCACTTCAGAAAGGGCTGGGGAGACTAGGGTGTAAGAGGTCATTATTGTTTAAACACATTTGTTTTGCCTTTCTTCTCAGAAACTTTAAATCAGAAGAAGTTTCCTTACAGAGAATGCCCAAACTAACAGCTTTAGGATGTGTGAGAAAGACACAGTTAATTTAGTGCAAAAGATAAGACATTTCCTTGGGGAAGCACTAATACTAGGCCTATTACCCCTGAGTGTCATTTCAGATTAGTGTACTACGAAGAAAAGGATTCTAAATCTTTTCAATTGAAAAATATTTGTCTTTTCCTTACTTAAATAAGTTTATGCCTAGAGGTTAAACAGTTTTAAAATAATTCCTGAATTACATCCGATTTCTGGACAGTTTATCAAATAAAGGACGATGCAGTTTGTCTGTTGCTGTGTTAATTTATGTCAGACCAGAGAAAGGAGAAACATATTTCCTCGGTGACCCAAATGGGATAGTTACATAAAAAGATGATTAGAAATAAAGTCCAGACACATCTAACTTGCTAAGATATGCCAGCTGTCACAAACACATCCGCATGTGTGAAAACATGTGCATACGTGTCATAATTATGCATGCAAAGTGGAGGGATAATTATTCAAACTTGGTGGTTGAAGCAACAGTCAAGAGAAGAAATTTACTCTGCTTCTCTCTCCCTTTTTTTCTAGGTGAAAGTTCAAAAAGCATCAAACCCACTGATTTTCATTCCCATAGGTTTTGATTCGTAAGCCATGAAATGACCTCACAGAAAAGAGAAAATGCAAATGTCCTTTTACCTTTATCATGTTCTGAGCAGGAACATTCAAGAATTGTGATCTGGCCCTGCTCAATCCTTGATCCATCAAGAGAAGAATTGGATGTTGCCTTGGACCAGCCCCCTTTTGGCCCAAAACTAAAGACTGAGATTTGAAGTCCTCGGTTTCACTGGTGTAGGCACTAACCTCAGGAGCCTCCTGGAAAGCATGGTTCCCTTCAGTACAGATGACACACTGGAAGATTTAAAAAGCATTAAACAGAGGTAATGAATTATACACTTAGATGTTCTTTTAGGTAAAATGGCACCTTGTTATCTATTTTAGAGGTCTAAACGCAAAGGCTTAAGTGCACTCTAATTTGGGGGGCAGAATACTTAAAATAGCGCTCTGCAGGTTAATATTTCTATAGAGGTACGGTCTGCCTGCAGCCTTTGGGTAACTGCACAGCTCACAGGACACTTGCGTGTTAAGGGGTTTGGGTTTTTTCCCTTGAAGCTCCTTACGACCAACTGTACTCTTTCCACTTCTCCTCGAGCTTGCATAATGGACATGTTCCCTCTGATCTTTACCGAAGAAAAAAATATTTTCCTTCTCTAATTCAATCCTTTTCCATTGTTTTTCCAACCTCGATTTCTCAAGAAATATGATTTCTTAAAAAAAAAAGTTTAATTAAGCCATTTATCAAACTTTTCCAAGTGGGTAGAGTGACAAATTAGCCCTATCTTCCACCAACAATCTGATGGATGGGAAGATAAAGATGCAGAGGCTGTTGTTTTAGCTGGAAGCTCTCTACTATATCAATTGTTTGGCCCCAAGCCAAGAGACCCTAAGAGATGACAAGAACTAATGATGGGTCCATGAAGTTTATGCAGCGTGAGGCCTGACATCAAAGGATTCTGCCCTTATTAGCAATATTGCCATGCCTTCTTCCTGGAAAAAATACTTGTTTTCAAAAAATATTTTACTTAATCATCTTAGGTTTTCAGTAAATGGAAAGAAAATGCAAACTGTAAATAAATTTGCCCAATAATATATTGCTGACGAGTTCTGCTTTTCTCTACAAATATCAAGTGATTGTTATGACATTCCTTTTAAGTCAACCAAGGGAGTCGAAGACAGGGAGAGTGCAAATAAGTTTCTCCCTAGAAGTCTTTGCTTTTACGCTATTCCTTCAGAAGAACCGGGATCCCTGAGAGGCTGTACGCCAGACACAACCTGTACATGTGGAAGCAGGCATGGAGTCCTTCTCAGGGGAAGTCAGGACGCCCAAAATCGCTCTAGATTGGGCAATCAGGTGATTGCCCCACTGAAATCAGGTATACAGGGGTCGTTACAGTCAGGAGCAGAATGCCAAAAGTTTCCCTGGATTCAGAGAGGGAGTGGGAAAATTCATGGAAGAAGTAGTCATCAAGAGTTGAATCAAGCCTGCAGGAAGATCCTAAGCCATTTTGCAACAGATGCCAGGAAAGAATTCTGGGGAAGTATCACTATTTTTTCCTAAGTATTCACTCTTGGCAGTTTTAGGATACAGGGTTTTAGGCGAGGTGGATCTTGGGTCTGACACTGTTCTTATGTGACAGGGTCACCTTCAAAGTTTATAAGTTGCATCTTTCTCCCTAGGTTTTTTTTAATATGCATCCATTTTTACATGTAATGGAGACCCTATGTACAAGGTAGAATACAATTACTGCTCTACTGGAAAGCAAGAAAAGAAGATATAACAGCTGGGATGACTACAACAAAAAACAACAACAAAACAAGAACAAAACCCAAAGCACTAACTAACAAAAACCAGTTCTCATACATGATTAGAAAAGTTTGACTGAAAACAAGCCATTTCCACAGATACTATATGTCACTGGGAGCTAGAAGTAAAATCCATGTATTTTTCACTGGGAAACTATTTAAAGAATATTCTTGATGTCCCATTTTTAATTACTTTTTTTCTTATGGAAATAGAACAACATTCAACTTACTGGCAGAAAAATAAACTGTAGTATTGCTTTATAAATCCAACCGCAGTAATTCTGAGTAGTTGAATATTCATATACCTGATAAGCTTGATTCATCTTTTTAACAGAACAATTTTAGAGTATGGAATTATAAACAACAATGCAGTGAAAAGAAGACAGCGTTAGAAGTCAGTGCAAAGCCATATTCAGCATCAGCACATCGTACAGTATTTTACCTTTGTTCTCCAGTCTGGATTTAATAGTACGTGTAAAAGCAGCACTATGCAAAACTAGGGTATATAATCAATCTTAATCTTTCCTGTGTCTTGATAAAATGCCCTGTATTCGTCCTTCTTCTACAGCTACCTATCCATCAAGCAGCTGACTCAACTTGAGGAACAAGTGGCTTTACACTCATGGAGTTTTCCTTTCTTGTTACCCTTCAAAAGGGGGCATGCCATTTAATCTGCCACACTGCTTTTTATCTTGAGACATAAAGGCAATTTACATTGCTTTATCAGCTGTAGGAATGTCCACAAGCTCTGACATTGTTTTGGGGAAATAAAAAAAGAGCTTGGAATATGTGAGGTCCAACATAAACAATCATGGAAAGAACAAAAGAGAACCTTTTAATACTAAAACCTTACTTGGCAACTTCAAAACAAGGCATGAAAATTCTGGTTGAGAACACAATGTGACCCATGCAATACCACAGGAATTCAATTTCTTTCTTCCTCCTGATGTGCTTGATATCTTTAAGTACATAATGTACTTTTGAAGGTGTTTATTGGTAATAGGCCTGCTTAGGAACCACATTGTAGGTTCTCTATGCGCTATTCACCTGCAGCACCTTGGGCGAAACTGTAACTAAAGATGATGCACTGGTTGAAGTTTTCTACTTGGAACTGTATTTTTCCAATAAAAGTGAAGTGTAAGTATTACAGCAACATGCAATTAAGTGTTCAAATATCATTGCTTCTAACTCAGGAAGGGAACTCCTTGAACAAAGAAGCTTAAATACAGTTTGGCTGGAAATTAAATGTTATTCAGCAAAAGATCAGTACTGAAGTTGACAATGAATCAAACCGCCTGCTTACTTATAATTAGCAACACGGTCATTGTCTGGCTACCCTGGCATACTGTAAATATGCCTGGGCAGACCGTGTGATTTAAGATTATTTAGAAGACAGTTATTCATTGTCTCAAGAGACAGGGAAAACAACTCCTCTCTCAAGCACTTAGCTTGGTTCAGGGGGGTAGTGGCTACAACTCAATCCTATTTAGCCTTTCTTCAGTTAACCAAAGAAAGCATTTTTCTTTAAATATGGCTCCAATTACTGAATATAGCAAGCTCATTCAGAACTACAAGGATCAGATTTTTCAAAGTCTCCTAAATTTCCCAAACATTTTAGCAAAGTTAAGAAATTTTGTTCTATAATTTACACTTTATGACACAATTCAATTGAATACTTTAAAAAAGCTTCCTCCAAAATAAATAACCAGAAACTTATTCCACCCTGCACTTGTCTTTTTTTTACCAGATGACCAGCTCGCTTCACTTCCTTTCTGCAACTTTAGAAAACACAGCAAGTCTGTACATGTATGGTTCCTGCCTGGAAGCACAGACTGCAGCTTTTAACCCCAAGTTAAAATATAAACTCATCTTTCATTTCTATTTTACAATAATATTTAATCAGTTAGGGCTGAAGGATACACACAAAGTTTGCCAGTAAATGTTGCCTAGTAGATTTTGTGGAAAATAAGTTTGGTAGAACAAAATTGAAAAACAGAGAAGCAAACCATGACACTCCTACTAAAGTTACGTAGAGAAATGTACAGCTTAGCCTTGTATGAATCAGTGCTTTTCCATCGTGCCTGTGAAACTGAAGTGGAAAGACAGTAAATGAACTGGAGCGCAGAGATACTGCTCAGCTATGGCAATGGAAATACAGCTTTCAGCCACCAAAGGAATCTGGTTTTCACTTGTCTTGATTCTTCCTTCTTCTAAATCAAGTTAGAATTATGTCTTTTTTCAGCCTAAATTAATTTTAATCTCTTGTGCTGGGAACCGCTTCTGATTTTAAGACTTTCACAAGAAGATTTTGCTCACTAAATGATACATGAAGAGAGTAATGATTTCAGAGCTGTATGTCCTGCTTCAGCTATTTCCACTATCAGGAAAAGATGGGTTGACCTACTTGTATGTTACAAAAATAGTCAAGGATCTTTAAACAAAATCAATCTCATTGAGCTGAACAGAAATGGAGAGGCATAAAGTGCTCACAGCAAAAGCCGATTAGGTGCCCATCCTGGCAGCGGAAGCAGTGAAACCACCAGAGCACACCCATGGTGTGTTTTGCTCGGCACGACCTGGGGTTTATTGAAAATCTCAAAAGCTGGTTTTTAAAAAGCATCATTCAAGTTCTAGGCCAAAGAACTTCAGTGCGGACTTTGGTGAGCATCACTCTGCCGACTTGAAGACACGGACTTGAAGTAGAAGATGCAGACCAATAAACGAGACACAAAAAGAGGCAGAGCAGGATTGGTTGGAGATGTATTTGAAAGGATGGAGTGAAGTGCACCTGCTGAAGCTAGAGAAAACTGAGGGGCTGCATTACAACACTGAAAAATACATGTAAGTGAAGAAGAGAGTAATAGTTTCTTGATTATGAGATTGATCTGGGGCAGGGCAATGCCCAAATGACCCCTTTCAGACCTTGGTGAAGGGATACGCTATGTGAGAACAAATTTTCTGTAAGGTCCTGGAAGGCTTCGGTAAAAACAGACAATAACTTCATCTAAAGCTAGTCTTCTAGGATGATTGACAAAACAGAAACCATAAATTTGCCACAAGAGTTACATTTTTATTTTTTAACTTGTCTTGGTTTCACCCCTAAGAGACCAGTATACTTTTCACAAAAAAAAGCCTGAATTTAAACCGTTCCACCAGCCTGCAGAGATTTGGTCCTTGCTTTACTTAAAACTTTCTGTTTTGAATCTAGGTGTTGGCCAATCACTTCTGCTCTTCTGATAACAAGCATAAACCCTTTTGAGTACCTCTATCATCATAACCATTGTTAGAATTCTATGATTAAATTTATTATACCTCATTTATTTTGTACTATTTGCTATTACCCCAGGGATGAATATTAGCTACTCTGCATTCAAACTCTATTTTCTGCACAAAGTCCTGTGTGCTATTAAGATATAATTAGCTATTACAACGCTCAGCTGAGAGCATGAAAGCCTTTACACAGTGTAATAACTTCACTAGATGGCAGTGGAGAGAAATATTACTTTATAAAATTTTCCTTTTTAATAGGACAGGGAAACATCCCAATAAGAACTGCGATTTATTAGTATTATCTGTGTTAATGCTAGATCACAAGACAGCAATGTTTTCACCCACACAAAAGTCTGGGGGCTTCTGCCTGGTTAAATCTCCATGGAAATGTTTGCCAGAGCATGGGCACGCGCTCTTCCAGCGCAGAGCAACAGAGTGTAACACATACTCATCTTTGAAGGTTTGTGTCACAATTGCTCTTCCTCTGTCTTCATAGATAGGAATAAACATCACATTACTATTGTCATAGTCACTAAAGCCATCCCAGAGAAAGACTTAATATCATTGTGCATTAACCATGGCCAGGACCAGAAAAAGACGGGAAAGAGCCGTTTCCTCCCCTGTGTCTGCTCGGCAGTTGGTGGAGCGACAGACTGGATGTAAGCCAGTGCAAATTTTAAGAGAGGGAATGGAAGCCTCTGACAAATGAACATTGACACTTTTCTAGAAGCAGCACGATACAAGTTCACATCAAGGGCACGAGCAATTTTCTCATTAGCTCAACTGTACTATGGTCTTTCCTGAAATGTGAAGTCAGAGACACCGTCCCTCAAAGAACCATAACACTGATGCCATAAACATGGTGAAGAAAATGAGCAAAGAGCAAGAATGAACAAGCAAGTAATTAGAAGAGTTTTGTGAAGAATACCCTCTGTATTCAACAACATATTTTTTATTCTCAGGAACGCTTTACAAATACATGTTTGTTGGGAGATCTTAATGTCCCTTACAGATGACTCAAGAAACAAAGCATAATTTTTCAGACTCCTGATAAAACCCCATGACAAAATATTTTAAGCAGCAAGTTCTGTAGCTTCTAAGCTTCAAAACCTTCAAAAATTCCATCTTTTGAATATGGACAAGTGATGCCTGCCAGTCTTTAGAAATTATCACACCTGAACAAAAATAAAAAAAACAGAAGGGAGCAGACAATCTCAGCCAAGATCATTCCGACAACCGAAAGATTATCAGTGAAGTCCTCCAGAAACCATGGAATTGTCTGGCTTTATTTGCAATGTTCAGAAAGCAGAAATTATCATTTAGTACAATAAGGAGATGAAAAAAGTTTGGTTTCTTCTAGCATCAGATATAAAAGAATATTTTCTAAGGTTTGTTTCTTGCTTTGGGAGAATTGTTGTATATATATATATATATATAAAAATCAACTCACTGCCTAAATCACACTTTTCTCTACTACACCTTGCCGTTATCTTAACGATGTTCAAGATCTTACCCTTAGAGAGTGGTACTTTGTCCTCTGACATCTCATCTGCTTGCTCACCAAACTGTTTGCAATAGCTAGCAGAGATTCGGGATATTGCAGGCGATGATAAACAAACCCAGTTCTGCTGCAAGTGACTTCTTGACTTATGCCTGCTAAGCACAAACCTCCATTCAAAGGCTTGAACTTTTAAAGGCATAATTCGCTATGTTTATTTTTGGGTAAATACGAGCAGATGAAAAATAATTCCTTACGGCATTCATTCTGTGAGAGTCCCCTTACTCTTCCTCTTCACTGGCCGTTGAGAAACAGAAATGTATGGAGGTGCAAAACCCCAGGGTTTCGTTAGTGACACAGCGCGTTGGATTCTCTGCTCTGCAACTTGCACATGGCTCCGGTCAAACAAACACACACAAGGCTATCAGATATAGTGCAACTTGTTGCCTAAACCAACCTGATAAAATAAATGACTGCTCCCTAAGCATCAAGAGATAGGTGAAAATAAGGAGTGGATAATGTAGGTTCCTAGGAAAAAAATACACTTCAAATTACCTTGGTGGATTTCCCCAGATGGAGATATTGTAAATAAATACCTACAATTCGGTATGTTTGTGGAACTAAATACATTCAGCAGAAACACAGAAGACCAACGTGACAAAAGTGACACAACTTATGCTCGCTCCAACGCCAGTTACTCCAACCCCAGCTTCTTTTATCAGTAACATTAGACAGTCTCATGCTGGATGCTCCGGGATGACCCCAATATGCAATGAGACAGGTACCCTGGTAAGAAGCCAAAAGTCCTCTCAAACAGCCTAGATACTGACAAAACATTCCTCTCAGTTTATTTATTGCAGTCATTCGGTTCTTCTTTTTAAACTCTTAATTTAACCTTACACAAGAAAAATCTCAATTGCAAAATAAAGGTAAGTGTTACACCTTATCCTTACCCCTTCCCCCCAAAGTGCTCATGAATCAAGGCACCATGGATTTGCCTGGAAGCTGCACCATCACATTACTCTCAAGGAACCTTAAAGTAAGTGGACAATCAATACTGATTCATATGGGTCTCACTGCAATAAATCATCACAATGTCTTAAGGTGCTACTGATGTGAATACAATATCTAGGCTTGCTCTGTCCACATTAATGTCAAATGAAGATTAAGAGTGAAAAGCAATATTCACCTATTTTCTTCTATACAGTGTACACTGACTGCGTACAGAGCAGCTTCCCTTCCTTATCAAAACCGTACAAATATTTCCCAGTCTACTTCGTTTGCATTTAGTTTCTCTTCACAGCACTTGAATTTTGTACTACCGTGAAAAAATGAGTGACCTACTTTTTCCTGAGGTTTAGAAGGAGGACTTGTGTGATGGATACTGATTACATTGGACCATAACTTGCACAATATTCTGCTTGGAATGAGGCCTGAAAATTGCTGTATTATAGTTATAATAATGCATTGTTATAACGAGATGCTCTCTTCCTTATCAATTTCAAAATATAACTGTCTGTAATTGATTAAATGCATTATTAGGTTGATTTGCACTTGCACATCAATATCTAAATTAAATTGATCTAAGTCTGAGTAACTTACTCAGATTTTGTATGAGTT
Organism: Phalacrocorax aristotelis; assembly: GCF_949628215.1. Taxonomy (NCBI): domain Eukaryota; kingdom Metazoa; phylum Chordata; class Aves; order Suliformes; family Phalacrocoracidae; genus Phalacrocorax; species Phalacrocorax aristotelis. The sequence goes on from NC_134279.1 coordinate 6,364,616, forward strand.
CAAACCTATTTCTCTTTTCTCTAAAGGGAAGTAAGGGTTTAATCATCCAATGTCTATAGATGATTTTTGCCACAGCCTAGTTAGCTGATTAGGGCCATAAAGACTATAATCTCTCATCAGCAGTAATAGCTTATTTTACTACTGCTTGGTTTCCTATGGTTCTAACACAACTGAAATGAAAGTTGTCTTTTATACGCCCTCTCTCTATACTTTGTGCTTACAACAAACCAGTTTCTACAATTTAACAAATTCCATCTGCTTATTTTGTAGCAGGAGTCCAAATCTATTACTTACTATAAGTAGTATTTATGTGGAAATGTTAAAAGAGGAAATAAAGACATGAAAACAAATTGTGTATTCAGTCAAGTAACACTTTTTGGCTCAGTTCAAGTTGCATATGCAAAACAACTCCTCCTTAATTGTCTGTTATCCCACACTGCACAGTTTGTATAAAATCCTTATTGCAAATCTCCTAAAGCTGGGGACCTGCCCTTACGTGCCAATGCATTGGTAACTACACGGCAAGAAGAGGTTGATGCGTGATAAGAATTTTCTTCTCCTTCCTTGGCAGTCAAGTAGCTGGAGGCAGGATGAGTGCGGATTCCACCCAGCTACGGACTCAGGACCATCCACCCCGTAGAGCGATTCTCAACAGGCATGCTCGGAATTTTGCAATGAATTATACTTCTATCTTTGCAGCACCACGGATCAAATATTTGCAAATGAGATGTTCATTACTTCATTATCTTAGAAATCAGCATATTCTTTCTTGTGCCTGTCCTGCTGTCACTATTCAGGCAAGGTAACAAGAGATTCCAGGGATATTTTAAAGCTGCTCAGTTATCAGATGATGGGTGTACAAGCTATTTTCATCCCCCCACCAGGCCACCCAAAAGATTTCTGAAGTTTGAAGCTCTACTTTAAAGTGATGGTGTATTTTTACAGCAATCGTGCTACGCCTTCATCGGGTTCTGAAGCTTAAATAACAGCAAAACGGAGCTGAAGACAGCGTGCCAGTTTACAAACTAAACTAAAGCTTGATACCTCAGTAAATCCTTGACCAAAGTGGTTTATAACATAAAATCCTGACAGACACTTAGTTACAACATAAACACTGGAATAATACGGCAGTATTTTTATTGTCAAACCAATTCTCTCTCAGAAATGTATTTCATACCACAGCCTCTCATTCCTGCTCAGACTGTATTATCTTTTCTAGCTGGTGTTTAAAAAGAAATATCTAGAGTTAGAGATATACCTAGCTTAGTTAACTTCTTTACTACCCTTTTCATTCACCAGCAACAAAAATTTGCAGTGCTCTGTTGCTTGCTGTGGGCTGTAGATGTGAGTTTTCAGCTTGTACAGTCGCACTCTCTTTGTGTTTACTATGCAAAACAGTTATAACAGTGTGTGGGAATGAAAAGCCATCAATTTTTGTGGAATTCAATGAATCGTATAAATTTTACTTCTGAATTGCTCTGGAAACTTGAAATTGTTACATAATTAAGAAACCCATTCAGATGTCTTTCCAGTCTTTAATTTTCCATCTTTGACGCATTTGCCACTGGGTTTTTCACAGAATATTAAGCTTTCCATATGGTTTCATTTACATTTCTAACGCAAGAGAAGTAGTTTGCCATCGTGTGCAGTTTAGGTCTCGACTGTAGGTCACATCTAACTAGGAGACATCTAGAAAATGAAAAAGTCCTAGCACCTCCGTGGTTAGCCCTGCTGAATAATTGCTTCAGTAGCTGAACTTTGCTGTACAGATGTTGGTAATTTGCTATTGAAAACCACCAGTATCAAACTGTCAGAGTCAAGAAATGGCTTTAATTATTTCCTCCCTGGAGCAGTAATAGCCATTATTTGAACACTGCCAAAGCTGGAATGTGTTTGTGCTGGTGATTTCTTAGCACATTCAGTGAAGGCAGCTTACCTGCGCTTGCCAGCCCTGCTGCTGCCGTAGATTTGCTCCCTCATCAGGGGCAACACAGAACAGCACGATTGCTTCGGCGAGAGCTGCATCATCTGGAGACCACCTCTGCGAACTTTTGTTATTTTCCCTGGCCACCAAAGACTAACATTTTTTTTCTGCTTCACTGAGTCCTGAAAATAGAAAATAAATCAGACAGAAAGCTCTTGGAAACAACAAACACAGGAAAAACCTTCTGTGGAAGGGAATAATAAAATAAAAAATCAAAAGCTACAGTAAACTTGGTGGAAAGTTGCACTAAGAAAGAAGATGAGGTCACCAGGGCTACTGCAGGAGTCTCCCCATCGCTCTGCATAAGCACTGTCCAGGCTCTCATCCCTACTTGCAGCAATGGGCATAAATAAAACCACAGTGAAAACCACACAAGCTTAAAAAAACCAAACCACCAAACATTCAAGAGCAGGTCGAAACATTTTTAACAGTTTATAGCAATTTTAACATTATTCTCTGTCCTTCTTCAAATAGATCCAAAACCCAGAAAAATTAAATACCGATGTTAATGTGAACATTTCCACGGGAGCCTGCAACGGGCTTTGGCTCGTGCTTCAAAAGAACATAAAAGCCCTTGAAAATAACTCTTGGGCTAGGACTTTTTATTCCTCATTCCCATGCTGTATTGATTTGGGAAGACAATCTAACCTCTGCACCCTGAAAGTTATCTTGTCTCTGAAGGGGGATAAGGTTTTTCTCCCTAAATGACTGCAGGGCTTTTTGTCCCTCTGACAGAAGATATTAAGAAGTGCTGATTTTTCCTGAAGTCTGGAGGAGTTTGTCTCCTAGAAGAGTAAAGAATCAGTAGGATGTTCATGCAATAGCCATGCACTTGGCCAGCAGGAAACTGCTCTTCCTTTGAAGTGCACACTTCAGATATTTCTGCCTACAGAGGCTGTGCAAGTTTTCCCACATGCAGTAACCTTTTCTTCTGCTGACCGCACCTCGCAGACTAGTACAACATCACAAATATAGCACTAATGGTCTCTGGGTTGCTCAAGGAAGAAGGGTGGGAGGCTGGGAGAAGCAAACCATTGCTTGTAAAAAAGAAGGAATACTAGGAGGAAAACCAGCCTAAAGAAATATGCTGGGTCCCTTTGTCTGGAAATATTTGCCAGCCTGAAAGTCTTTAAGTCATTAAGCACTCACCTCTAAGTTGTGCAACACGTTTGCTATTAATTTATCTAATGTTAAAAGTACTAGCAAGGAAGAGGTCAGGGAACGTTTTAACTATGGCCAAATTTTCCTTGACTTTGTTTTTTATTTCCTTTCTTTTTAGGACAGCAAAAAAAATTAAACATCTTGAGAAAAAAATAGAAACAGTTACTACTTTAAAACAAGCACCTCGGAAAAGAGAGAAGAAGAAAAAAGGGTTTTCTTCACGCCTCACTGAAATAGACCCCCAGGTTCTGCTGAGTTTTTGATCAGGCATTAAGATATTTTTCCAACCAAGCAAGTTTCTGCAATGAATATTTCTATGAGGTGACCGCGTCTAATAGCAGCGACTGCTGCTCCTAGTGTTATCCCATAGTAACGAGAACAAACGCTACATGTCAGTATCATAGGCTGCTTGACCATTAACAAAAAGGATTACAACGCTGGTTAATAGAGGTTTGTGATCAATAACTATTAAAGTTCTGGTGTTATCCCTCTGCGATAGCTAAGAGCATAAATAATAATGAGTTATGAAATGCTCCCTAGTGTCTCTGCATGGGCAGGGATTGTTTCAGTTGCAACAGGCATGTCTTGCGTGTGGCATATCTTAACCGCAAAATTGATATCTATGTACAGAGGTTGGTGTCATCAACATTCAACTCACAGCTGAAACTATTTTGGAGTTTTGTTAAGAATGACAAGATTTGATGAATGGAGATTAACGATTAAAATATTTCAGCCTTTCTAAGTCCTCACACAATGTGATGGCAAATAAGTCTTCAAAGAGATTTATTTTTGTTCCTAGCAGCTGGACGTCTAGAGCCTGCCATTCCTGAGGGAGTCCCAGAGACCTACTTGATGATGGGAGTGTTTCACAGCTGTAAGAGACTCAGATTGTTAAACAATGACTTGAGCTGTAACATATTTTAGTGACTAGACTCTTAAAACCCCGAGGTTTTCTAATTGCCTACAGCCAGCCTGCTTATTGCTGCAAACCTGTGAGCTCCTACGTTGTAACACGAGGCAGTGAAAGCCTGTCTTAAACATGTCATTCAATTATAAGGAAATTATTCCAGGAAAAAAAAAAAGCCCAAACCCCTTCCACCCCATTTTTGTGCTGTCAGAGGTGCAGGCGGGCCTGGGGGCTTGCTGACATAGGTAAGATGTCACTGTTCCTGACGGAACCCTACAAAGGTGCTGCTTTTTGAGCACCGTTTGAGTAGGCACAGATGTGAACAAAACCTGTGACGAGAGTAACGAATAAACGGTGCACACTGGTTCCTGCAGAATAAAACCCAGCTGATGGCAGAGAAATCACCCTCCAACTCATGAAATCCTTCCACAGGTGCGTACAGCAGTGAGATGCAGTCCCTGCTGTCAGCGGCAGGGTGAACTTCTCTTTAACCATTGTGACAGTGCCACAATTGCAGCTGTAAGACCGGACCCTGATTCATCTCTTCAGAGAGAAAAGACACCTGAAATGGGTAGCCAACACCTACTCTGCAAGGCATAATGGCATTAATAGTATTAAAGGCTTTTATGGTCAATAGAAAAATACTCCTTATCACCACTTATGCGGGAAAACAGGTGTGAAAACTAGGTTTTTTTCCTACCTACAGATAATATTTATTTGCAAGGCAATTACTCAATTACAAACATTTCCATTTTGGATTTGAACGCAAATTAAACTTGGAAAATGCCAGAGAAACATTTGTGAAGTCATGATGACAGAAGTAGAGCTTTTGTAAAGCACTTTTTATAAGCCGTGTGCACATTTAAAAATCACTTTGAAACTCTCATCAAAGATTTAATTGCAGGCTCTATAGTGATCTATATTACCGGGCCTTGATTATTTTTGCAAAATATGCTACATTAACTTACATTTGATGGAGTTGTAGATTTAAATAGCTTTAAAGTATTATAATTAAAATTAAATAACCATAAACAAAATTAATGAATAACATTTTCTGGTTCGTATCCCTAGTTTTTATGGACTCTATTCACTGGCTAATTAGTATGCCAAAAGTAGTAATTTTCTATCATGCAATCATAATCCTGAACGGCTGCACTTGTGGTTGTAATTCTGCTCAAACCCCAGATGACAGAGAATCAAACTACACAAAGTTCCAGTACTGCCTTGAAATTAAAAAATGATCTTACAATGAGTGCCTTACTGTTACAGAGATAAACACATTAATAACTATTTTTAGGAAGAAAAAAACCTCCTCACTAAATCTGGTGTCTTTCTAAAACTTATCTGTAAAATATTTAAAAGAGTTTACCAAATTTTTCCTTTAGCTTAGTTTTTTTTCTGTGGCAAGACATTTTGGGGGGGTATCATTTGCACTAAATGCATTTGCATTACAAGTATTATTCTGAAAAATCTAATTTTATCCTTATTTCAAGCAGGCAGTGACAAGAGTAGAATTCATCTACAATAGAAATAGCTACAACTCCCCTGGAAAATTAATCTTTTTAGAACCTTGTACCCAGTTACCATTTGATAGAACCTAGGGTGACATTTTGGGTCAGCATTTTGTTTAACAATAATTTATTATTCTTACCCTATTTTGACATGTTTTAGTGCTACGCATGTTTTTGGCTAGTAATCTTCAGTGAGCATCACGCTGCCTTGCCTCAGTCATATACAGCATCCTGTCACAAAACAATTCAAGTTCTACTTTTATTTTTTCTTCCCCAGAAATACAGATTATGTGGGATGTCTGATTTACGGTAAAAGAATAATTTGCTTATACAGTGCCAGCCAGTTTCCAGGCATCACATTTTAAGGCAGAAAAATCCAGTCATTTTGGACAAAAAAAAAAATTCCAATAATGCCAGTTTCGAAGCCATTAGTTTTCCTCTGTCACTGTGCCAGAAATCAATCTGCTGGCACTATGCATGTTCTTCAGTGAATGGCAGCTGAGGGAAGATGGAGAAACTTCAGCTCCGCAGGCAGATGAGATCAATGTGTAAGAATCACCCGAACAAAACAATCAAGTATATAAAAGTTATTCCTATGAAAGAGGGGAGGTACTTTAAATGAAACCCACACTCTAGAAATGCCACTGCTTGTTTACATAGAAGGAATAAGTGGAACATCTCATGGCACTCTGTGGACTTCAAACATTTTTACAGTAAAGGGATGTTCTAGGAGGAAAAGTGACAGTTCTGCAGCCTCCCATTTCTTCAGGGACAATGCTGAACCCAGTTTTGCTCTAGGAAAGTCTTAAATTCCTCAGAAAAATCACACTTACATGTTTTTCTCTGTAGTTTGACATACTTCTTTCCTGTATATTTCTTGATGAAAAGGCGTTACTGCCTTGATCCATGTGGCTGTGCCTAAAGCGAGAGGGAGCCTTTCCACCTAAGTGGGAGTGAAGCTGTCACCTTCTCAGGAGACTGACTGCAGCTAATGGCCACACAAGGCTGCTCAAAGTTGATCCTCTCTCCTTTGCAAGACCTTGATGACCATAAGAATGAAAACTAAAAAAAAACTCCCCATATCTCATCTATTTGGGGATGGAGAAATGGGGGAGCTTTTCTTCACTGCAAGTGACTAGCTACTGCCTGTTCCAGTAACTGCTGGCCATCAGGTGTTTTTTCCCCTCAAGTGGTTAAGTAAAAATAGATGTAGATAATGATGAATTTAATTTCCACCTGAAGCTTGTACAGGATCAGGTCTACAGGGAAGTAGATTCCAGCATGTCCTCAGCTGCGGAAGGAGAGACAGGTGCAGGCTAAAAAAAAAAAAAGCTTGTTATAATCACTCCTCTTCAATGCAGCTGGTTTAACAAGAGCACAGAGGTTTAACAAGAGCACAGAGGTTTATTTGGACCACGCTTGGAAAATGGGAATTTCCATCTTTTTGTTCTTAATGTACTGTGCAGAAAGGTCACTTGTTCTGGCAGTGGCTAATATCTGACATCTGAGCAGATCCTTAACAGGGGTAAATTGCCATAGTTCAACAGTATAAATAGCCACAGCATCACTCACTGGCCGAGGATCTGCTTGAAAATGCTTTTGATTAATTTCCTGTTACCGAGCTGGTCTTCAAATGCCTCTAGATAACTTCCTGGCAGCGCAGTTAAAACCCCTTTTGCAGAGTGGTGTTTCCATAGCTTTGCCTTTGATTTGCAAGCCAGCACTTGATGCTTTCTATTGATCATATTCACCATCCCCGTTGGTGGCCTCGGAGAGGAGCTGACTTGAGAACCTTGCTAGTGCAACCTGTACTGACACTGCAGATGAGCAGCAGCATTAATGCCTCCCATGCAGCACCTGCCAATTTTCCCGTGTGTATTTAACAGTGTGTGGAGTCCTCATGGTGTGAGGAAGGACTTTGTGCTTTTTTCCTCTGGCATGTAGGGCTGGATGATACAGATATGCTGCTCCTTCATTTCCCAGTCCACATTTATGGCTCTTAACTCTTAAAGGATTTGTTGTTCAGTTATGGCGGCAACTTTTCAGTAGCATTTGCATGACCAACAAATACTGAGTAAAAAAAAATGTAGAGCCATCTCCACAATACATTTTATGAAATCCTTAAGGATTTTTTTTTTCACATGTGGCTATTTGGACTAAAATTGTCCAACTGTAGCATTTAATGGCAATTTGACTTTACATACGGTTGTAGCACAAGTGGGCTTTATGGTTGTAACATTCATTTACCAGAAGCAGGTGAAGAAAGATATATTTGAGTAGCAGAAACCAAAATTTGCATGGCAAACCTCAGAATAGGGTCTTCTTTTCTACAAGGATCCAATACCAGGATTATGAGCTCAATTTTTCTGTCACCTACATGAGTTCTAATGAAGTGTAACTAAACTGGTGAAGCTACTCTTGATGGAGAACATGTACCATCCTCAGGAGAGCCCGGTGCCAGAAAGTGATCTAGTTTTTGTATCCACGCCGCATAGCTGAGGTATTACTTCCAGTCCTATGTTAAACTGCAAGAACAACACAAGGTGGAAAAGGACCATCACTTCGATAAATAAGAAAAGCCAGGGAAAATAGTAGCAGCTTGAAGGCTGAGGGAAGGAGATGCTCTTAGGGCTTCTCTCTTGAGTCCCAGCGACCAACCCCAGGTAGGTCAATGGAGGTGGACCAGAGGCAAGACTCTGAACTGCTGCTTTAGGCACAGTCCTTGCCACCTCTGTTTCCTGGCTGCTGCTTCCAACCATTGCACTAGAAAAGTAACAGACAGAGACAGGGCTAAGAGGGCAAAAAGGAAAAGGTAGCATTTTATGCCAGATTTTGGGCCACAGAGTGATAGCGTGGAGATGGAAAAGCATTCACGTCCCAACCTGCCTGTACTCCATCTGTTTGCAACAAGATACTTAGTCCCTGTGTAAGCAGAGGGAAAAGGGATGGGCTTTTTTTTATTGCACATTCATGTAGATTTTGAAAGGAGGAAACCAAGCAAGCTAAAATTAAATATAATTTTCTCTTTTTCCCCATAGACTCAGTCTGGATGGATGCCAAACCACATTTTGGAGGGGTGAGAAAGGCCCAACATCTGCTTCTGGTGTAACTGTTTGTAGCTTCACTCTAGGAAAATTAGGTTTGAAATAATCTCAAACTGTCTGACACCTGTATCCTATTAGAAATGACACATGGAAACACCTTCAGTGTACTGAATTTAGCACCATGTCAACAGTTTAAAGTTAACAGGAAAAAAAATTGGTAAAAATCATTGCTTCCCAGTTTCTGCTGAAACAGATCTTGTGTCATTTCACAGGACCATACTTGCAAGCTTGATCCATAAACGCAATGGGGTTTGAACCAGTAATTATAACACGGTTTGTGTCCCTAGCTATAGCTGGAATTAAATTCAGTGTGCACCTCAAGGTGACTGGTGTACTGTATCCTGAGCTCAGCCGAGGCACATCTATGGCTTGGGTGCCAGCCAGCACCAAGGACGTGGACATGCAGCAATTTCAGGGACGTTTTATCTGAAGTTCAGCTATGAATCTGAAGTTCAGCAACTTGCAGCTCATGAGACTAGCGAGCAGGTCCTATCTTATTTATCTCAAGAAAGGGAGTCAAATTCCTGCGACAGAAGATAAATCCTGCATGGCACAGATGTTTGCTAGGTTTTGGACACAGAAAACCCAAAAGAATCCTGAAGGCAGGCAACTGATTTTGCTCTATCGCCTGTGCATTTCCCTCAGCGCAGATGCTGAATTTATTTTAAACTGTCTTCCCAAACCTATGTAATCGCTCATTTGCAAATTCCTCTCATTTAGGAACAGATCTGGTGACCTTTTCCCACATAACATACTGACAATAGGATTCCAGTTCTTCTGAGAAAGACATGAAAATTCATAAAACTTTATGACTTTCATAAAATTTGTACTATGTAAAAATGCTCTATCCACTACAAAAACATGTCTTCCCATTCATCTTGAAACACATTTCTTTTTTTGAGAATTATTTTGAATCAATTTGTTTTGAGAGATTGTTTTTTAATGCTACTCTAAGCGTAAGGGAAGCGGTTTTCTTTTTAGATACTATTGTTTTCCAGCAAATCTGCACCTTCAGTGAGCAACGTCTAGGTCAAGAAAACAGGAAAAAAACCCCACTGGTCTTGATTAATTTTCTCTTTTGTTCCTGCCAATTACTCGACACCATGCAAGCGGTCATTTTATCATGGAGATAGCTGTGACAAGCAAAGAGGATATTTACAGAAACACGGTCAGGTCAAAATGTGTTTTCAGAGTTGGAAAACAGCAAATTAACTTTGGAAATCTAAGCAGAGGGCCAAGGGTTTGTCAGCTTGTAGAGATGGGACAGGACTGGAGCGGGGTCCTGCCCCACTGGTGCCGAGGCCACGAGCAGCCAGACAAGCCAGCAGGGAAAAATGGCTGGGGCTGACACAGATGCCTCACTCTGCCATGGGCCTTGTGATGCACAAAATGACTGGCATGACGTCACTCTCGCTCTGTTCGGGTTGGGAACCTGTGAGAGTGTGCACAGGGGAGTGCTTTCACCTCCCCTTTTTATTTTTAATTTTGTGTAGTCAAACGATAATGAAGATAAAACCCATGAATACTCAGTAAGACCTGTTACAGCTAACCCGCCGTCTGTGTGAGCACTGTCAGAGCTCATGCAAGAACAGACCAAAAAGGTAAAATATGGGCAAGCATGCTGAACTTCAACATGGATTATGGCATGCTAATGAAAAATATGTGAAAAGTAGAAAAATGGGGCAATAATGGAAAGAGAGACCAATAATACTGAACCATTTTCTTGAGAGAAGAAAGTACGCAGGACCCTGTAACAAGAAAGAGCGTCAAGTACAAGTTTAGGCTTTTTTTAAACCCCAAGACCATTGAAGTGGACTTTCTGGATGGTGTGCCACTGGTGACGCTAAACAAAGGATAATACATAATATTTTACATGCACCCATAGCAGAAAAATACCAGAGAAAACCTGGAGCACAATGAAACCTATCCGAGGTGGAATTTATTCTAAGAGAACAGCTCCGGTGCCACAGCCTGTTTTTGGAATAGTATAATGGAAACTGCTCCCATGGTCTTCCTTAGGTTTAAAACTCTCAGCTTAGGAGAAAAAAAAAATATGACTAGAATCCTGCAAGCTTCTCAAGTTAGAAAATGATAAACTGCTGTAAGTGAAACGTGTGTGTACATCAGAGGAACAGCTTTAAAGCAACATGAATTTGAACATGAATTTGAACAAAGGAAGCTCACAGCTACATATTGCAAACAGCCTTCCAAAAAGGATGTTACATGGTAGGACAGTTCCCCCAAAAGGATGCTACAAATCACATACTTGAGTTATTAAACAACAGCAACAGTCTGAAGGGAACAGTATAAGACAGGCAGTAATTCTTCATTAGGAAGGCCTGATTAGAGGATTTCGCTTTCTAAAGTATTTTTGCCTATTACTGAAATAGATGGGAGAAAATAAGGGTGCCTTGTAAACAGCTGCTCTGCTTTAGATCCACAAAAAAATAAAAAGCTTCTAATGACAAGGTGCCAACACAAATTCAATAAGGCCCCGATACTCCTCTCCCTGTGTTTTGGTCACACTACAGCTGAGGTTCAACTGGAACATGGATGTAGAGCCCTGCTATTTGGATGTGCAAATACTGATCCCATCCAAGTATGAGGATAAGCTAGTCCCTTCCCCATGGGCAGCTTGGCCTCTGAGACAGACTTCAGCTGCTGGCAAAGATCCCCCACACATCCTGCTACCTGTTTATCCCAGCTGAGATCTCTGTAAAGAACTGAAACAACAGATGCACATTTTTAAGTGTAAACATGGGCTGTGAAACTCCAAACTGAAAGGCCAGTGCAGCCTCCTTACATATCCCAGCTCCCGCCCTTGAACTTGCAAAAGTCAATTTTTCCTTGGTACTTCTGACTTTAAACAGGAGTCCTCCTCTAAGCCTTAGCAAGTTTTTGCCCTTCAAAAAATAGCTGGTCTTGGTTATTCCTGGTTGGACCTTGCTATCGCAGCTTGACAAATGTGAAACAAACTAACAAATAATAAATTTTGAACACAAATCCTAAGTTTTTCCTTGAGGAAGTACACCATTCTTTAAGGACAGACAATGTGGGCTTATTCTAACATTTGTACCTCCCTTTCAGAACAAAAATAAAACAAGGATCTGCTTATCCTTTCCTTTTCAGTTCACAAAAATGTAACTTCCTACAAGAGCCTGATTGGTGGCTGATAACGTCACCTAACCTGAGCCGGACCAGCCTGGGGACTCTGGTGTGAGACAGGAAAACACACCAGATGGAAGCCTGCGCAGGGGAGGTACCAGCCTCAGTCATCTCCATCAGCCCTGCTGGCTCTCCTCACAATTACAAAGACCACAAACTAAACATATCTCAGAGAAGAAATATAAGAAAAAATGTAGGGACAAGAGGACAAAGAAATCTGGGAGCTAAACACATTAGTCACTGGTGTCTCATGCCTGGCATCTGGGACCTGCTGAAACATTTTCAGTTCAGTTAAGTAGACCCAAGGTTTAACACCCTGTTGTTGACAACTGCAGAATTATTTCACGGTGGCCGAGGCCCAATCACATCTGAAAACTAAGTGCCTCATTGCCTGTCTTTCTCTCTAAAACAAACTAAGATGCACGAGCAGCTGGCATATCTTTCAAGGCACATTTCAGGTGCTTACTTTCTTCAGATTAATAAAGATGTTCTTTTCTTTGTGTGTTTCTGTAGCTCACAGGACTTTTTTCCTAAGTAACACCATGCTCATTGTGTGCCTGTTGTACTTCATAACAACAGAGAAGTTCCCCTTTGAAAGACTGCTGTAAGCTGGCATGGCTCTGATCCACAGGTCTCCATGAAGCTTTTGATTAATCTACCCCAGTCTGCCTTGCTGAAAATCTGCATTCGTATGCGGAATGATTCATGAAAAGCCACAGGAGAAATGTAGATTTTGCTCCTTATTTAACTGCTACTTACCTTAAAGACAAGATGCACTTACATCAGATGGGTTTTGGGGAAGAAGAACCGCTTTCTGGCCTCCAAACAGCCCAAATCCCTCAGGAGTGACAGATGATGCTGGCAGGGGCAGCTCAGGGCATGTGCTGTGGTGTTACACGGCCCATGTCAGGAACCTGCAGCAAAGAAAACCAGAACAAAAGTACACACAGAAAGTCAGTGCACCGTCCTGCAAGAAACTCTGGGACTTTGGCACTATTCTTTGTCTTTCTTCAGGAACCCAATCTTTCTGTAGGACCTATCCAGAAGCGACCATGCCTTTTACAATATAACAGATATAGCAACAGTAGGCTAAGACAGAGCATCTTCCATTTTGAAACTTCTATGAAGGTCAATGTGATTCTATTAAATGCAATAACATTTTAAAAATCCATAATACTTTTCCCAAGATGAAGTTCTCTGTCACACTTCTAAAGACTTGCACTTCTGTATCATTAGCTGTACATGTTCGGCAAATACAATCATTCACAAATAGAGGAACACAGTGACAAACAAGAAACAATGAGCTCAAAAGGTAGCCAGGTATGACAGACCACTATGGATGGCAGCAATGACCAGTACTGCGGTACACATATGTAGCTAATTATGGTGCAGGATTCTAGACACTAACATCTGAGTGGGAGAATGCTGAAATAATCTTTTAAGCCATAAACAAAACGTCATAATCAGAGAGATTTCCTGAAGAAAAGGAATCCATTTCCTTTGGAAATATTTGTTAATAGTAAGTCTAATAAAGGTGTATGTATCTATAAGAGCCTACGGTAATGCATTACAAGCAGGTTAATGCATTATGAACAGGTTAATGATTTTGCTTATTCCACTCTCCAATATCTAGAAAAGAAAGCTGTGATTTTTTTTTGTTGATTTGCTCTGTAATGGTCTTGCGTTTATTTCCCAGCTCTGGGAATTGCTTAAGAAATAATGCTGATGAGTGAGGGATTTGATAACATTCACTTCAGTTCCCCAAAGGCTCATCACAAAGCATGACATGGAAGGGGAGGGAAACACTCTTCTGCATCAAAAATGGAATAGGAGACCAAAACCAAAATCAGATGCAAATATTAATATTATAATGACAACAGGTGAATACCTAACTACCTTGCAATTCTCTATCAAACCCTGTGTTACTTAACACATTTATTAATGATTTAGTATAAGTGGTGAAGGAGCCCAACCTGCAGGAGGACCTGCTTGCCCTGTTTATAAGTATTCCTGAGGACTGGAAGGAATTTCACAGACTTAATGTGTGTCCACACAAGAAAGGGTCACAGCTTTTAATACATTTTCCACAGCAACCTCCTTATTAATTTAGAGCCTTCCAGCATATATTTTGCTTTTGTCATCATGTGGTCCCTTTAGTGCCTTGTTTAAGCCTGAGGTTATGGGACACTTAAAAACCAAAACAATCTCCCCCAGAAAAACAACAACCCAATCAAAAAAAGGAGATGGCAGTGTGGTATCAGAGCTGAGAAACAGGATAAAGCAGCTCACGCTGAGCACTCAGCAGCCATCGCCACACGGTGTCAGCGCCCAAGCCAGCTGCTGGGGGCTTGCTTCTTGGCCTTGTGTCTTGTTTTGCACGTGGTTGCGTTGTTAGCCTTATTGCTCTTTAAAAATTATATAAACTGCTTATTACAAAATGTCTGAATAAAGCAACTCTTCCATGTCATGCAACAAGAGACCAAAAGCCTGTTGTAGCAGGAAAAACGCTGGCTTGCTGCCCGCACCCTGCCAGCCTTTCCTGAGGGGCCCATCTCCACGACTGGGCAAGTGCAGGTCTGCACTCTGGAAAAACTGCTCCACTGTCCACCCCTGCCCGCCCCTTCTCTGGGTGAGAGTCCTGCCGATTTCCCCCCTCGTAACTGAAAACACTATGTCATGACCATGAAAATCAGCTGCCCTCCACACAAAAGAGCAGATAACCTTGCTAGATACACTGCAGGTGATCTTGCAAGAGTGAGACTGGAGTGTGGGATCTCCCCAGGCCGCATTAATAAGTTATACATGCAAATAAGTCATACACAGAAAAATCCACACCATGTCCCTTTTATAAAAAGGGATACGTTATATACACGTCTGTGCCAAAGGTATATGCTCTGCTATAGCCATGTTTCCAACAGTCTCCTAGGAAGTGACCCTGCAGGTCAGTCCTTAGTCGGGTGCATGTTTTCAAATACATTGGTAAAGGGCTGAAAATGCCTGTTTAAATAGAAATACTGGCTGATTCAGAAACATATGAGAGAAAAAGTTGAAGCTGTCTTTCACTGATGTGCACAAGAAATGTGAATGGGCATTCTACTGAAATTTCAAGCCTACTTATATTTGTTATTAATAGAAAATAGACTCACTTCTAATGTATTGGTTTAACAAGACATACACTGCTAAGGTCAAAGCCTTCTTAAATGCTTTAAAGTCTAGTATTGGTCATTCTTACCTCGTACATCAAAACTGTCTTTTAACTTCATTCATAGATGGCCCAAATGCATAAAAACCCAACATAGAAAAAGAACTTTCTAAAAGAGTGAAATCTGCTGTCAAACTGAAGCAAGCTCCCTCCTCCTCGTACCATTAATGCTTTCTCATGTATGGAAATGTTATTCAGGTCATCTTCCTAAAAAGTCATTGGGTTGGAAAAATAAAAAGGTTGTTCACTTTATACTTTCAATGGAAAATGTTTATGACAACGCGATTCTGGAGAAAAATGCAAGTAGACCAAAGTGTAATAATAATAATAATGGACATTTTCAACTTTATTGATCTGAGTTTTTTTCCTAATTTGCTTTCTGAAAGGCTCAAATTAAAATAAAAGTTTGAACTCACTGAATTGGAATTTCAAGACTCGCTCCCTGAGTTCATTTGGAGAATAAGCATGCCTGAGTATGGCTGTTCTTTACCAGCCAAGTGCATGATTCATTTCGCAGAATGTATTCAGAGCATATTTGCCCGGCAGAAGTTACTCAGCAATTTGAGAAACCTGACCACAACGTGTTATCACCAGTGGAGACTCTTCTCCACTGAACATAAAACTGCAACTTTTTCTGAGAAAATGTGGTTTTGTTGCTTTCAGACACAATTTGAGGACAGATCGCTCACACGCTGACAATATGACCAAATATTGATGTTCGCGTTATTTGGATAGCAATCCCATAACATATTGCATCTATCAAACAATTACCTTGTCACTAGCTCTTTAAAGCCTAGAAATATGTATATGCACAAGGAGATTTGTTGATGCATGTCATTCCCCACACCAATAACTTGCAGCTGGGAAACCAACAACCTAATTTGTACCTTCTTGGGCAACAAGATGTTCTGACAATTCATCGTGCAGAGGAAATCCAGACTTCTGAAAGTATTTTTTGCTCATTCTCTGGGCTTCCAGTAGATTTTTATTGCACTCTGAACCAGGGATTACATTCCTTAACCTGTAATGTTGAAATTATTCTGAATTTTATTACTGACTTCAGCTAAAACAGGAATGAACTTCAGTTCAGCACATAACTGGCTGCTTAGGTAAGTCTCCAGCCCCAGCTGGCTGAAACCCTATGTATGCATTGGTAAAGTCCTAACTTGACTCTGGCCCTGATATGTCTAAACTGCATAGATTATTATAATACTCAAAAAGGACTCAGGAAAAAGGCTTACATGCTTTAAAATAAACAAATAATTTTCTTTAGCTTCTACGGCAATTGAGAAAAAACCCGCACCCTCTTTTTGCCCTCTTTTTTTCTGGCACGTATTTTGAACCAACCATTTTGTGTATATTCTGGTTATTACTTTTCCCGTGCACATCTGCATTCCTAGCACAGTCTAAAATCAGAAATCTCACAAGATTTCTTTACAGGACAGATGAAAAGATCTTGAATATGAATTAAAAGAAAATTATTCACTGAAGAGCTAAAAATCCCTAAATTTCTCACTTAAAGTCTGTCAAAACCATTAATGCAAGCTGTTAACATGTCCAAATGGAACCCCAAAGCTGTGTCATGGCAAGCAGCAAGTGCTCTTCAAGGTTTTATACCACCCTGAGGACTGCTGTTGAGCCATGATGGCACGGGCACACCTCGACAGCACCACAGACACAATTATGTAGTTTCCATTCATAAACACCTTGGTCCTGAGCCAAAGTGCTTTACCACATGCTTGTATCTAAGCACGCTGTACACCTTGTGAAGCCAATGCAATTACTGGAGAAATATTCTACTGTGAGATTCATCCTGTGCATCTCTCTATTCTTCCCTTTACCTTCTCTAACCTAAAGGTCTGGACACCTTATTCTTCCTGACATAGAAGAGCTAATTTTTTACTATGGTCATATAGAAAATCTTCATCATTGTCACCACAATAAAGTAATTAAATAGATGAGCAAGAGAAATTCATCAACTGCATGAATCTTATTCCTTCACTTCTACTCTTTCCTTTTTTTACATGACAGCTGTTTGGAACAAGGATCCTGCTCCTCAGTAACCTGTGAAGCAGCCAACTTTAACTTGTCATTCTAGTAGTTACAATAACAGCCAAAATATTAGGAACCACATAATTTAATTTTCTATATTATGATGTATTCAGATAGCAACTATAAGATTGCAATTTTTTACAGCTTTTCAGGATTTATGAAGAAAAAACCCACAATATTACTGTGTTCACTACAACACCAAGATCACCATTTTTCTAGTGACTTGCCCAGATTTTGACACCAGAAAGATGACACCCTCTTGAGTCTATGATCTTATTTTTACAGAAGAGTGTAAAGCACTACAGATGCGGGGCTCTGCCAAGCCTAATAACAGTAGGGGTTTCTAATATTGCAGTGATTTCACTAGATTGAATTTGTATGTGACTTAAAAACTGCTCCAGAGTTATCCCTGTCTCCAGTAGCTTGTTGGATTGTGCAGGGAGATAACGGATTGACATTATTACTGATCTTGGCCAAACACTGTTGCTACAGTGCTCAAGGTCATTCGCAGCTTACCTCTGCATGTACTGGGTGATGTACAGCAGTGCTCAGCTGCGCTGATGGGTTCATTGTTCTCCGAAGGCAGTGACCAATGTTGAGCAGCTGGCTGAAAGGCTGTTTGATCTTCCCACTGCTTTGCAGGCAATATCACACTGCTCAGGGGAAAAAAAATAGAAGGAAAAAAGAAAAAACCCACTATTGAGAAGATTTATCAGCAAATGTAGTAGAGCCATGCTTGACCTCCGTATCTTCTCTTGTTCCCCAAAGGCAGCGCATGTAAGATCCTTCCTGTCTTTCATGTTACTGACTGGAATGCATCATGAAGTCCAAATTTGCAACCTGCTGTCTGTTTTAGTCATTAAGCATGACTTTTTTTTGTCTCTTGATGAGAGCTGCAGCCAACTGTTCACTGTTGTAATGCATAATTTTTTCAGTATTCCTCCCCTCCCCTGAACAAACAAACAAACAAAAACCCCCTACCCAGCCAGGCTGAAAGTTGAAAGTCACTGATGAGTCAGGGCTGCTGTGTTTTACAGTCTCTTATTTCTGTATCAGCATATCACACTCTGCTCTAGACCACCAAAACATTAGTTGCAGAGTAAATAGCCTCCACCTACTATTCAGGGGCCAAATTCAAAGGTTACTAAACAATTAAAAGCATCTACTAGATCTCAAAAGAACTGATCAGCCCCAACACTTATCCGACTGAGCACAACAGCTGGAGTTTACTGGCGCAACTTGGTTCTACACTCACTGATCTGTCAGTAACATCCATGCACTGTGATCGTCATATTATTTTTTTAAATTACGTCCACTCTGCAGAGACATGCAACAAGTTATGAAATTAAGCCATTGTGTTATCTTCACCAGCTGCTGTACCTTGGAGTATCGTTCACAAAACAGTTACTTGGTATTTTAACCTCTGAACATCTGCAAAGGTTACTGAAGGCAATTTACAAGGACATTAAAACATACACTGAGTGTAAAATACCAGTCTGGTTATGTTTTGATCCCCACAAGCAGTACACAAGTACTGGTTAATGCCCTTGCTCTGCATTTTATATGTATGTTCAAAAAATGTCTTTAAAATGAAAGAAACTTCTAGAATCCCTGATCATATTTATAATAAGTCTTTTGCAGTAGAGAAAAGAAGAACCAAAAAAGCACACATGCTAAACTGACACCTGATTTGAAAACTAGATTGGTGAGAGTAATCTCACCCTGCCAGAAAGTGACCTGTGGGGCTGCTCTGCCATTCCAATAAAAAAAGTTTATTCCATGAGCAGCAAAATGAGCAGAACTTGATTTCCTATCTGCTTTTGCCCTTTGTCTCCTAAATCTCCTTCCAGTGCAATAAGCCCGGCCATCTGCTCTTCCCCTATACCAGCCCAGGTTGTGGATACCTGCAGTGGTTAGTCTGGAGCTGGAGACATGGGTTGGCCCAGCAGCTCCTGTCAAACCCACGAGTTAACTGATGGTTTCTGATGGTGCTTCTGTCAGTGTGGGCACCAACATGTATCTTTTCCTTCTATCCAGCAACCAGCGCTCCCAGACCTCATAGGCAATTAAGGTGATTAAATCCCACCTCAAATTTGGTTGAAATTTCTGAGGCATTTCCAAGGTTATGAAGGGGAGGCTGGCCAGCAGACTGGGAGGCAGACTGCAGAGGGCTGGCATGCTAGGTTAAAAGCAGCCCATTCCTCTCATTCAGCATGAATATCCAAACCCTCACAATTACATGTAAAACACCTAAAGGTCAACTCATCCGTTCATCTGCAAACACAATTGTGACATTTATCCGTGTCCCACCTTGTAAGTCCGAGACAGGCTTTGTTGTTTTTAATGGTTTGGAATTTCAAGACAGAAAACTGACAGAATATTTGCCAGTTCTCTTGTTCAGTTAAAAATGTTGGTCTAAAGGAAGGAAAAACACTGAATTCAGTTCTACAACAGCAGCAATTTCAGTTTTTCCCTTTTAGGAGAAGTTGCAGGATCCCAGACATTAGTCACGTCTTTGGAAGAAAAGGACGGAATATTACAAATACTTCTGCCCAAGGACTTCACCAAGAGGTAGAAAGCTTTAATGGAAAGTGTCTGGTCATGCCATGTGTGTCTCGGGCTCACTATTTCCAGCCTTTGCCTGACCCTGCCCATTTACTTTGAAGGTTTTGAGCTCTGGTGGAGTAGGGATGCTCAGGCAGTTTATACTGTTGTGTTCCTAGTTGCGGATAACATTATGCAGTTCAGTCCTTCAGCTGTAGACGGCAGGCTGACAACCTAAATTATTCTGTTGGGAATTACTTTCCCTATAGTTTGAAGTAATTAATTGACTCTCATTAACCTGTTTTAGTTCTGGATTTTCTCATTTAATTTAAACAGATACGGAAGAGATCATTTTGGGGAAACTTTCATAGTGAGAATTACAAAACATCTTTAAAGCATGAAGATTGTTGCTAAGAGGCACTCTCCTCTAATTCAGTCTATTAAAAATTGTCTGAAAACAACCAATAGAACAATAAGATCTGCTTGACTGACAGCCAAGGCAGGCTATCTTACTAGCAGAAATTATTTAGTTACTTTATGATTAATGGAAACTTGCGTTCCCACCAGTCACGAGTTAGTTACGAAGCTTTGTGTAAGGTTAATAAAACCCAGAAAGTGCCCGCATCTCCAAAACTTTAGACTATATGGCAAATCGTTGTCATCTTCCCAAACTAGAACGGATACTTCTAGTATATTAATGATAGAAGACCCAGATCTGGGAGGGTACACTGGAGACCAGGGGTTTGGCTCTAGCATTGCCACCAGATGCATTTGTAGTCTCCCTTGGGCATTTATGTGACCTTGGGTTTTACTTGTGAAGTACAACCAAATCACATAGCCTTTTCTTTAATACCCTTTCCATTGTCTGCAAATTATATCTCATTTTGGGCTATGACGAATGACAACTTCAATTTCACATCCAAATGGCATTTGAAATGCCACACAAGATGTCTAGTTACCACTTAACATCACCACATCTATTTTAAGTAAGCATCTATACACACTCCAGATACTGCACTGAAGCCTCGCTTACATTAAGCAGCAGTGAGTCCTGTTCTCTGAGGCACAGAAAATAGCTTTTCTATATTCTGAGGTGGGTTGGCCAAACCCTCGTATGGCAATTCTCAAGCACAGGCATTAGCCCTTCGTTTTTTATTGTCAGTTTAGAAAAATTGACTGTGTCATTCATAGCTGCTAATCACAGACACATTACTCAACATACAGCTTGGAGAGTTTTCAAACTACAATTATAAAATATCTTAAAGAGAAAGGACAACCACTGTGTTTCGAATCTTTGCCTGCCCATTTTGACCATCTGTGTAATCAGCAAACAAATTTCATGATCACTTGCAAGACAAAATTTACAGTTGTTTCCTTGCAGACATCCAAAGAGCAGAGATGCGAATACAACTTAACCCAGCAATGCCCAGGCCTCTTTAAAAACAGACCTACTATATATAGGTATAGGTCTATATAGACTATAGACTATAGGTCTATATATATAGACCTACTATACATCTAAGTCACTTTGCTAATTAATGGGTAAGCACAGGTCACTCCAGGTAAACAATATCTGATGGACGAGATAGATGAGCGCAAAAAATAGCCAACACCAGTTTGACAAGAGCAAATCAACACTGCCCATCAGAAGAGAAAATCTGTGGAGGAAAACCAGTCATGTTTTATGTAGCAATTTATTTTAGGTGTGCCTGATAGAGCCCACTGGCATAATTTCTCTGTGATTTTTTCAGAAATCAAGATGTATTTAAAATTAAAAATGAAAGTGATTTGTAGGAACTTGGATGGTACTGAGAGGGTAGACTCAAAGATGTTAGTACTAACCTATGTATTTTGGGAAAACTTGGAGCCAGGGTAATGCCTGTCTTCAACAGATTGCGTAATTTATATTAATTACTCTGTGCCCACAGACTAAAGCAAATTCGATAAAGGAAAAGTTAGTCCTACTTTTCATCATTGAAAGAAGTATGACTGGGATGAGGGAAAAGTAAGACTGGCACATTAAAAATCATGGTTAGGAAAAGGACTACTGGTCTGATAGTGACTCACACGTGATTCAGTCAACTGCCTGTAACTATGAGATTGGCACCTTTTAAATTCACAGCTTTTCAGAAGGATGAAGTTTGCTCCCTATTCATCTTTGCCACCATCTAAAGAATTCAGAGAGTGCCTAGAGATGAAGAACAAATTAATCATGTTTATTGTGACAACCATGACTGCTATAAAACAGATACTCTTACAGCACATGCTAACGTCCCCCACACTTTTTCCCTCTTTATTCAAGACCTGTTGAACATTCAGTTCAGGTCCCTTGAGAAATATGTCTAGAGAAGCACTGATTCCAGGAATAAATCCATTTCAGGTACCTGCAATAGAAGTTGCTTGTAATACACTATTTGCAGTTACGTGGCCAGATGTACTGTTATTCTCACATCTGAAGCCATGCAGTTATTTCTTAAAGAATGGCTTTGAACAGTCTTCAAGAACAACCAGCTGTATAGAAAAATAGCTAACCGAAAGATATTTACCTTTGATTTAGTTCAACATTTGATTCTTATCCGAATATTTACTCTTTATGGTGGAAGTGGCTGAGGACAGGGAGCAATTAGGAAATTTCTGAACCAAGGTCAGCTCAAACACAGTCAATATGATATTACTGTCAAAGCTAATATTCAAAATTTTCAAAGGGACTAAGCAAAGACTGTAGAAGGAATCCCTGTAGAATAACGTGCACTGCAAAAATGGGAAGGCTTTGAACTGACACACAAACTCTTGTCCTGAAAACAACTCCTTCCCTGACGTTGTGAACGGTTAACAACCTCCGTCCAAAAAGAGAATCAATGGAAGACCAGCTATAACCATCTACCTTCCCCAGCCCTACAGAGTGCAACGTGCACCCAAGCACAGGAGGGTTTGTGGCTGCACGCTCCACCCAGCCTACAATCTTCCAATCTAGGCTAAAGAATCACATTCCTATTTCATCACTGCTGTCCCACAGACACATCACAGCGACATCAATGTTCCTCAAGCAGAACCGCCCCATCCCAGCTAAGATAAAGGGCTACACTCATCTGGCACCACTCAATCTAGGCCACAAAGAACAGTTACAGCCTAATTTTTTTAGTCTTTCCGCACTCCCAACATACATTTCTCCAAGGCTAAATAGCAAATAGCTGTGTGACCCACATGCCCTGCATCTTCTGACATTTAGGAATGGTGACAATTTAATGCTGACTGTTGCAGTGGGTCATTTTGAAAAGATCTTCCATAGTCACAACACAATTATAAAGCTTATTTGTATTCCCTGTGCTTCAGTCATCACAGGCAGGTAAATGAATACAAAGTTTGGGAAGAAGAAAGCAAAGCCAGTAGAGAAAAAGAGGTGTTGTACACTGGGCTGAGCTCGCAAGACTAAATCACATCTAACTGATTACTGGCATCACACTTCATGGTCTCTGGCAGAAGAGTCTGTTGTGCCAGGTAAGTGTCAGGGACCTGGATTCCTAAGTATTCTTACCCAGCCCTGTGGGTGAAATTGCTGCATCTCTTTTATAGCTAAAAATAAACCATGGCTTGATTTTTTTCCCCACCCACCATTAAAGAGATCAGTCCTATGCTCACAAGTTCCACTGTGAAGCAATAGGACAGCTGCACTCTTGCTAAAAATGCATGGAGGGTAATGATGTCACTTTGTCGTTTGCTCTTTTATAGCTCTCAAAGGGCCAATTGCATTTTATGCATCAGACTCCACCAACCGTAGTGAAAGTACGGCTTTCAGGCAAAATTCTTGTTAAAAAAAAAAAATAAAAGGCTTAATGAAGCAAGGACCACTAAATGTTTTAGACTCACCTTGTTGCTGAAGACATTAGAGAGGACTCAGTCTGACAGACTGTTGGAAAACAATGACATTTTGGAGCAAGATGACCGAAGAAAAATGAGTCTATAAATATTAAAACCAAATTATTCTCCCTTGCATGGAGAAAGAATCAGAGGCCTAAAGTAAATATTTGAGTCATCTGATCGACACGCTGTAGCCACAATTCATTAGGTATCTGCTAATTACAGCTTTGAAAGATGCCATGGAGTGACACAAGGCAGCCCTAGACGTATTTAGTTAGTTTTACAGCTGAGGAGCCTGAGAAACCCTTGGGTTCTTTCCTACAGTCAACAGCTTCAACAAAGAGCCTCTCTATTAATTACAACCACATCTTGTCCTTTTTTATATATGAGAAACACTACAATCCTTAAAAAAAAACTATAAAACATCCATTGTCATTTAGGGATGCTATTAATCAAGGCATTCTCATGTGTTTTCCCTTCACAGCTCCCTTGCCTAGACTTCAGCGTAACAGCTCGTTGGTTTTTAACTAAAAGCAGAATGGCCATATGCAGCCATTGCAGAAGGCTCAGGATTTTCGTTTCAGCGCAGGAACCGCTTAGCTGTGATCCCTCTTGCAAAGGGGAGACCCTGAAGTGTTTTTGCTGGCATTACCGGCCCTGTAATGATCAATCTGACAAAAAGGATGGGAAATAGCTACTTCATTCTGAAAGTCAATTTCATGTTGTGCTTCTCTCCTCCTCCACTCCTGGAAAAATCAGTGCAACAAGCAGGAAAGAAGCCAGACGTGACATAAATGACAACCTGGAATACTTAGACTCAAGATTAAGAAAAACTTTCCAACATTAAGAGTAAGCAGTTGCCTAATGAACCTGAAGGCTTGTCATTATTGGAGATATTTAAGGCCAGTTTAGACCAACGTCTATTAGG
Source organism: Phalacrocorax aristotelis (assembly GCF_949628215.1). NCBI lineage: Eukaryota > Metazoa > Chordata > Aves > Suliformes > Phalacrocoracidae > Phalacrocorax > Phalacrocorax aristotelis. Next base: position 6,389,032 of record NC_134279.1, read on the forward strand.
AATATTAGTGTAAATATTCTGCTTTGGGGCAGGAGCATCGACTAAATGACATCCTAAGATCCTTTCCTGTTGCCTGATGCTACAACTCAGCAGCCTCCCCTCCCAAGTTACTCACCCTCCATTTTAATAGCCTTCTGTATCATTTTTAAACTCCTTCACAATTCTTCCAGGAACTATTTGCAGATATACTTGACATCCCTGAGGAAGACTGAAATCTCAGTTACTTAGGAATACAAAAGAAAAAAGAAAAAAATAAATGGGATTGTTATCTCATTGAGAAGTAAAATACAAGGCAGAAGATGCACACAATAAGAGAAGACACCAGAACCATGGTAGTATAAATTACAAGTTACAACAGGGATATAAATCCTGTTAGCATGTTGGCAGAAACCTGATGTTTTTCATTTCTCCATAAAGCTATTACACACGCCTACTGGACTAGAGAAGTAAGACTAGTTCTGCCAGTTTGAGTAACAGCCAATTTAGTTGAGTTGCGAAGCTGCCCTCTGTTTGGGTCCATGTTAGACACCTTCACTCTGCATCAGCTAATTTAGTGCTGCAGGAGATTAGCTTTGAAGCATCCCTAGGTGAAACATTTTTCAAGGCGCCTAGAAAAGAGCTAGGTGTTAGAGGATAACTTTGGAGTGGCTTATCTTTCTTTTTTCCCTCCCCTGATAAATAAAATGGGAACTGTTCAGTTCAGATTCACTCCTTAAGGCTCCACGTTTGTTGCAGAAGTCCTCTGAGCCTTGACTTCAGCAGCCCGTAACCAGGTCACCAGTTATCACAGAAACACTGAGAAGAGCCAAAGGAATCTTGGTTAGTCCTTTCCCCTGCCCAAAAGATCCAGCACACAGGAAGAGTAGGACAAGCCAACAACAGCATGGTTCTTCCATGTTGTTTTATGGGGCAGTTAACTTTTATTACCTGGTAATTACTGAGTAAGACTTCAGACAAGCTGACTCTACAGCCCACATGGCAATAGACTTGTGTGGGCAGTCAGCTCACAAAAATCATGCTGCAAGATTAATGCTTCAGGGGGCAAAGTCAGTCCACTAGGAGAGCCAAGTTCAAGAATACAGTTTAGCCATACTTTAATACTACCATTACAGAATATAAATACGAAACCTCAAGTTAAAAAAAAAAAGCCAAAATCAAACTTCCAAAAAAAAGACAAGGAATATAAAGAAGTTAGGAGGAACAGGCTGCAAAGACAAAATGTACAAAACAGCTTAATAAACTAAAAAAGGCTGGAGAGCAAGTGAGCAGGGATCAGATGTCAAAAGTGTGTCTGTGAACAGAAATGCGAAGACCTTGAAAGTCGAGGTATAATGTGACTATGTGAAGCCATAACGGGGGTTTTTGATGTAATAATGGGGCATTGTGAAATCACAATGGAGCTTTATGAAGTAATAGTGGGGCTCTGTGATGTCATAATGGGGCATTGTTATGCCAAAAAGGGGGTTTGTGATGTCATAATGGGGCATTGTTATCTCATAGTAGGGGTTTGTCATATGATAATGGGGCATTCTGAAGTCATAATGGGACATTGTTAAGCCATAATAGGGATTTATGAAGCCATAATGGGCTTTGTAATATCATAAAGGGTCATTTCGATGTCAGAATGGGCATTGTGAAATTGTAATGGGGTTTAATGAAGTCATAGTGGGGTTCCCTGATCTCATAAAGGGGCAATGTTATATCATAATGGGGACTAGTGGGGCCATAAAGGGACATTGTCAAGCCATTTAGGGATTCATGAAGTCATAATGGGATTTGTGATATCACAAAGGGGCATTTTGTAGTCACAATGGGGCATTGTGCTGTCATAGCGGAGCATTGTGACTTCATAAAGGGGCTTTGTGGAATCATGATGGGGCATTGTGATGTCATAGTGGGGCATTGTGCAGTCATAACGGGACATTGTTGTGCCATAGTCGGGCTATGTGATGTCATAAGGGGGCACTGTGAAGTCATAATGGGTGTTTTTGATGTAATAAAGGGGCATTGTGAAATCATAACGGAGCTTTATGAATTCATAGAGGGGCTCTGTGATGTCATTATGGGGTATTGTTATACCAGAATGGGACATTGTGAAGTCATAGTGGGGCACTGTGACACCATAAAGGGGCTTTGTGGAATGATATCGGGGCATTGTGACGTCATAATGGGGCAGTGTGAGGTCATAATGATGGTTTTTGAAGTAATAATGGGGCTTTGTGATGTCATAAATGTGTACTGTGAATACATAGTGGGGCTTTGAAATATCATAGTGGGGCATTGTGAGGTCATAGTGGGGCCTTGTGAGGTCATAATGGGGCGTTGTGATGTCACAGTGGGACCATGTGATGTCATAATGAAGGTTTTTGATGTAATAATGGGGCATTGTGAAATCATAATGGAGCTTTATGAGGTCATAGTGGGGCTCTGTGATATGATAATGGGGCATTGTTAGGAGAGAATGGGGCATTGTGCAGTCATAATGGGGCTTTGTGATATCATAAAGGGACACCTTGAATACATAGTGGGGAACTGTGACTTCATAAAGGGGCTTTGTGGACTCATAATAAGGCATTGTGATATCATAATGGGGCACTGTGATGTCATAATGGGGTACTGTGAAATCATAATGAAGGTTTTTCATGTCATAATGGGGCATTGTGAAATCATATGGGGCTTTATCAAGTCATATTGGGGCTCTGTGATGTCATAATGGGGCACTGTTATGCCAGAATGGGGCATTGTGCAGTCATAATGGGGCTTTGTGAAATCATAAAGGGACACTGTGAACACATAGTGGGGCTTTGTGACATCATGGTGGGGAACTGTGACTTCATAAAGGGGCTTGGTGGACTCATAATAGGGCATTGTGAGGTCATAGTGGGGCCTTGTGAGGTCATAATGGGTCCTTGTGATGTCAAAGTGGGGCCATGCGATGTCATAATTAAAGTTTTTGATGAAATAATGGGGCATTGTGAAATCATAATGGAGCTTTATGAGACATAGTGGGGCTCTGTGATGCCATAATGGGGCATTGTTATGCCAGAAAGACGCATTGTGCAGAAAATGGGGCTTTGTGATCTCATAAAGGAGCATTGCGAATACATAGTGGGGCTTTGTGACATCATAGTGGGGAACTGTGACTTCATAAAGGCGCTTTGTGGACTCATAATAGGGCATTGTGATATCATAGTGGGGCATCGTGAGGTCATAGTGGGGCCTTGTGAGATCATAATGGGGCAGTGTGATGTCATAACGCGGTACACTGAAACCATAATGAAGGTTTTTGATGTAATAATGGGCCACTGTGAGATCATAATGGAGCTTTATGAGGTCATAGTGGGGCTCTGTGATGTCATAATGGGGCACTGTTATGCCAGAATGGGGCATTGTGCAGACATAGTAGGGCTTTCTTACATCATAGTGGGGAACTCTGACTTCATAAAGGGGTTTTGCGGACTCATAATAGGGCATTGTGAGGTCATTGTGGGGCCTTGTGATGTCCTAATGGGGCAGAGGGAAGTCATAACGGGGTACTGTGAAATCATAATGAAGGTTTTTGATGTCATAATGGGGCATTGTAAAAGCATAATGGGGCGTTATCAAGTCATATTGGGGCTCTGTGATGTCAGAATGGGACATTTTTAGGCCAGAATGCGGCATTGTGCAGTGATAATGGGGCTTTGTGATATCATAAAGGGGCACTGTGAATACATACTGGGGAACTGTGACTTCATAAATGGGCTTTGTGGACTCATAATAGGACACTGTGATATCATCGTGGGGCATCATGAGGTCATAGTGGGGCCTTGTGAGGTCATAATGGGGCAGTGTGAAGTCATAAAGAAGGTTTTTGATGTAGTAATGGGGCTTTGTGATATCATAAAGGGGCATTGTGAATACATAGTGGGGCATTGTGAGGTCATAGTGGGGCCTTGTGAGGTCAGAATGGGGCAGTAATGTCGTAGTGGGAACTGTGAAATCATAATGAAGGTTTCTGATGCAATAATGGGGCACTGTGGGATCATAATGAGTTTTATCAAGTCATAGTGGGGCTCTGTGATGTCATAATGGGGCATTGTAAAGCCAAAATGGGGCATTGTGCAGACATAATGGGGCTTTCTGATATCATAAAGAGCCACTGTGAACACGTATTGGGGAACTGTGACTTCATAAAGGGGCTTTGTGGACTCATAAGAGGGCATTGTGATATCATAGTGGGGCATTGTGAGGTCATAATGGGCAATTGTGATGTCATACTGGGGCCATGTGACGTCATAATGAAGGTTTTTGATTTAATAATAGGGCATTGTGTAGACATAATCGGGCTTTGTGATATCATAAAGGGGCACTGTGAATACATAGTAGGGAACTGTGACTTCATAAAGGGGCTTTGTGGACTCATAATAGGGCATTGTGAGGTCATAATAGGGCCTTGTGAGGTCATAGTGGGGCAGTGTGAGGTCATAGTGGGACTCTGTGATGTCATAATGAAGGCTTTTGAAGAAATAATGGGGCATTGTGAAATTATAATGGAGCTTTTTCAAGTCATAGTGGGGCTCTGTGATGTCATAATGGGACATTGTTAGGCCAGAATGGGGCATTTTGCAGTCATAATGGGGCTTTGTGAAATCATAGTGGGGAACTGTGACTTCATAAAGGGGCTTTGTGGACTCATAATAGGTCATTTTGATATCATAGTGGGGCATAATGAGGTCATAGTGGGGCCTTGTTAGGTCATAATGGGGCATTGTGATGTCATAGAGGGGCCATGTACTGTCATAATGAAGGTTTTGGATGTAATAATGGGGCATTGTGAAATCATAACGGAGCTTTATGAGATCATAGTGGGGCTCTGTGATGTGATAATGGGGCATTGTTATGCCAAAATGGGGTATTGTGCAGTCATAATAGGGCTTTGTGATATCATAAAGGGGCATGGTGAATACATAGTGGGGCTTTGTGACATCATAGTGGAGAATTGTAACGTCATAGTGGGGCCATGTGATGTCATAATGAAGTTTTTTGATGTTATAATGGGGCATTGTGAAATCATAATGGAGCTTTATGAGGTCATAGTGGGGCTCTGTGATGTGATAATGGGGCACTGTTATGCCAGAATGGGGCATTGTGCGGTCATAATGGGGCTTTGTGATATCATACAGGGACACCTTGAATACATAGTGGGGAACTGTGACTTCATAAAGGGGCTTTGTGGACTCGTAATAGGGCATTGTGAGGTCATAGTGGGGCCTTGTGAGGTCATAGTGGGGCCTTGTGAGGTCATAGTGGGGCCTTGTGAAGTCATAATGGGGATTTGTGATGTCACAGTGGGGCCATGTGATGTCATAATGAAGGTTTTTGATGTAATAATGGGGCATTGTGCAGACATAATGGGGCTTTGTGATATCATAAAGGGGCACTGTGAATACATACTGGGGAACTGTGACTTCATAAAGCGGATTTGTGGACTCATAATAGGGTATTGTGATATATCATAGTGGGGCATCGTGACGTCATAATGGGGCTCTGTGAGGTCATAATGGGGAAGTGTGAGGTCATAATTAATGTTTTTGATCTAATAATAGGGCTTTGTGATATCATAAAGGGGCATTGTGAATACATAGTGGGGCTTTCAAATATCATAGTGGGGCATTGCGAGGTCATAGTGGGGCCTTGTGAGGGAATAATGGGGCACTGTGATGTTGTAGTGGGAACTGTGAAATCATAATGAAGGGTTCTGATGCAATAATAGGGCACTGTGGGATCATAATGAGTTTTATTAAGTCATAGTGGGGATCTGTGATGTCATAATGGGACACTGTTAGGCCAGAATGGGGCACTGTGTAGACACAATGGGGCTTTAACATATCATAAATGGGCTCTGTGAATACATACTGGGTAACTGTGACTTCATAAAGGGGCTTTGTGGACTCATAATAGGGCATTGTGATGTCATAGTGGGGCCATGTGACGTCATAATGAAGGTTTTTGATGTAATAATGGGGCGTTGTGTAGACACAATGGGGATTTATGATATCATAAAGGGGCGCTGTGAATACATAGTAGAGAACTGTGACTTCATAAAGGGGCTTTGTGGACTCATAATAGGGTATTGTGATATCATAGTGGGGCATCGTAAGGTCATAATGGGGCACTGTGATGTCATAACGGGGTACTGTGAAATCATAATGAAGGTTTTTGATGTCATAATGGGGCATTATAAAAGCATAATGGGGCTTTTTCAAGTCATATTGGGGCTCTGTGATGTCATAATGGGACATTGTTAAGGCAGAATGGGACATTGTGCAGTTAAATGGGGCTTTGTGAAATCATAAAGGGACACTGTGAATACATAGTGGGGTCCTGTGACATCATAGTGAGGAACTGTGACTTCATAAAGCGGCTTTGTGGACTCATAATAGGGCATTGTGAGGTCATAGTGGGGCCTTGTGAGGTCATAGTGGGGCCTTGTGATGTCATAATGAAGGTTTTTGATGTAATAATGGGGCATTTTGAAGTCATAATGGAGCTTTATGCGGTCATATTAGGGCTCTGTGATGTCATAATGGGGCATTTTTAGGAGAGAATGGGGCATTGTGCAGTCATAATGGGGCTTTGTGATATCATAAAGGAGCATTGTCAATACATAGCGGGGCTTTGAATTATCATAGTGGGGCCTTGTGAGGTCATAATGGGGCATCGTGATGTCATAACGGGGTACCGTGAAATCATAATGAAGGTTCTTGATGTCATAATGGGGCATTGTGAAATCATAATGGAGTTTTATCAAGTCATAGTGGGGCTCTGTGATGTCATAATGGGACATTTTTAGGCCAGAATGGGACATTTTGCAGTCATAATGGGGCTTTGAGAAATCATAAAGGGACACTGTGAACACATAGTGGGGCTTTGTGACATCATGGTGAGGAACTGTGACTTCATAAAGGGGCTTTGCGGACTCATAAAAGGGCATTGTGATATCATAGTGGGGCATTGTGAGGTCATAGTGGGGCCTTGTGACGTCATAATGGGGCATTGTGATGTCATAGTGGGGCCATGTGATGTCATAAAGAAGGTTTTGGATGTAATAATGGGGCATTGTGAAGTCATAATGGAGCTTTATGAGGTCATAATGGGGCATTGTGATGTCATAATGGGGCATTGTTATGCCAGAATGGGGCATTGTCAAGTCATAATGGGGCTTTGTGACATCATAAAGGAGGATTGCGAATACATAGTGGGGCTCTGTGACATCACAGTGTGGAACTGTGACTTCATAAAGGGGCTTTGTGGACTCATAATAGGGCATTGTGATATCATATTGGGCATTGTGATGTCATAGTGGGGCCTTGTGAGGTCATAGTGGGGCAGTGTGAGGTCATAATGAAGGTTTTTGAGGTAATAATGGGGCTTTTTGTTATCATAAAGGGGCTTTGTGAATACATAGTGGGGCTTTGAAATATCATAGTGGGGCATTGTGAGGTTATAGTGGGGCCTTGTGAGGTCATAATGGGGCACTGTGATGTCATAACGGGATACTGTGAAATCATAATGAAGGTTTTTGATGTCATAATGGGGCACTGTGAGATCATAATAGAGCTTTATGAGACATAGTGGGGCTCTGTGATGTCATAATGGGACATTGTTAGGCCAGAATGGGGCATTGTGCAGACATAATTGGGCTTTGTAATATCATAAAGGGGCACTGTGAATACATAGTGGGGCTTTGTGACATCATAGTGGGGAACTGTAACTTCATAAAGGGGCTTTGTGAACTCATAATAGGGCATTGTGAGGTCATAGGGGGGCCTTGTGAGGTCATAATGGTGCATTGTAATGTCATAGTGGGGCACTGTGAAGTCATAATGAAGTCTTTTGATGTCATAACGGGGCGTCGTGAAATCTTAATGGAGTTTTATCAAGTCATAGTGGGGCTCTGTGATGTCATAATGGGGCATTTTTAAGCCAGAATGCGGCATTGTGCAGACATATTGGGGCTTTGTGATATCATAAAGGGGCACTGTGAATACATAGTGGGGAACAATGACTTCATAAAGGGGCTTTGTGGACTCATAGTAGGGCAATGTGATATCATAGTGGGGCATCGTAAGGTCATAACGGGGTACTGTGAAATCATAATGAAGGTTTTTGATGTCATAATGGGACATTGTTAGGCCAGAATGGGACGTTTTGCAGTCATAATGGGGCTTTGAGAAATCATAAAGGGACACTGTGAACACATAGTGGGTCTTTGTGACATCATGGTGAGGAACTGTGACTTCATAAAGGGGCTTTGCGGACTCATTATAGGGCATTGTGATATCATAGTGGGGCATTGTGAGGTCATAGTGGGGCCTTGTGACGTCATAATGGGGCATTGTGATGTCATAGTGGGGCCATGTGATGTCATAAAGAAGGTTTTTGATGTAATAATGGGGCATTGTGAAATCATAATGGAGCTTTATGAGGTCATAGTGGTGCTCTGTGATGTCATAATGGGGCATTGTTAGGAGAGAATGAGGCATTGTGCAGTCATAATGGGGCTTTGTGATATCATAAAGGAGCATTGCGAATACATAGTGGGGCTTTGTGACATCATGGTGGGGAATTGTGACTTCATAAAGGGGCATTGTGGACTCATAATAGGGCACTGTGATATCATAGTGGGGCCTTGTGAGGTCATAGTGGGGCCTTGTGACATCATAGTGGGGAATTGTGAGGTCATAATGATGGGTTTTGATGTAATAATGGGGCTTTGTGATATCATAAAGGGGCATTGTGAATACATGGTGGGTCTTTGAAATATAATAGTGGGGCATTGTGAGGTTATAGTGGGGATCTTGTGAGGTCATAATGGGTCAGTGTGATGTCATAACGGGATACTGTGAAATCATAAAGAAGGTTTTTGATGTCATAATGGGGCACTGTGAGATCATAATGGTTTTTATCAAGTCATAGTGGGGCTCTGTGATGTCATAATGTGGCATTGTTAGGCCAGAATGGGGCATTGGGCAGACATAATGGGGCTTTGTGATCTCATAAAGGAGCATTGCGAATACATAGTGGGGCTTAGTGACATCACAGCATGGAATTGTGACTTCATAAAGGGGCTTTGTGGACTCATTATAGGGCATTGTGAGGTCATAGTAGGGCCTTGTGAGGTCATAATGGGGCATTGTGATGTCATAAACGAGTACTGTGAAATCATAATGAAGGTTCTTGATGTCATAATGGGGCATTGTGAAATCATAATGGGGCTTTATCAAGTCATATTGGGGCTCTATGATGTCATAATGGGGCATTGTTAAACCAGAATGGGGCATTGTGCAGTCATAATGGGGCTTTGTGAAATCATAAAGGGACGCCGTGAAAGCATAGTGGGGAACTGTGACTTCATAAAGGATATTTGTGGACTCATAATAGGGCATTGTGATATCATAGTGGGCATCGTAAGGTCATAGTGGGGCCTTCTGAGGTTATAATGGGGCATTGTGGGGTCATAATGAAGGTTTTTGATGTAATAATGGGGCTTTGTGATATCATAAAAGGGCATTGTGAATACATAAGGGGCTTCGAAATATCACAGTGGGGCATTGTGATGTCATAGTGAGGAACTGTGAGATCATAATGAAGGTTTTTGATGTCATAATGGGGCACTGTGAGATCATAATGGAGTTTTTTCAAGTCATAGTGGGGCTCTGTGATGTCATAATGGGACTCTGTTATGCCAGAATGGGGCATTGTGCAGTCTTAATGGGGCTTTGTGAAATCATAAAGGGGCACTGTGAATACATAGTGGGGCTTTGTGACATCATAGTGGGGAACTGTGGCTTCATAAAGGGGCTTTGTGGACTCATAATAGGGCATTGTGATAACATAGTGGGGCATCGTAAGGTCATAATGGGGCATTGTGATGTCATAGTGGGGCCATGTGATGTCATAATGAAGGTTTTTGATGTAATAATGGGGCACTGTGAGATCATAATGGAGTTTTATCAAGTCATAGTGGGGCTCTGTGATGTCAGAATGGGGCACTGTTATGCCAGAATGGGGCATTGTGCAGTCATAACGAGGCTTTGTGAAATCATAAAGGGACACTGTGAATACGTAGTGGGGCTTTGTGACATCATAGTGGGGAACAGTGACTTCATAAAGGGGCTTTGTGGACTCATTATTGGGCATTGTGAGGTCATAGTGGGGCCTTTTGAGGTCATAATGGGGCATCGTGATGTCATAACGGGGTACTGTGAAATCATAATGAAGGTTTTTGATGTCATAATAGGGCACTGTGAGATCATAATGGAGTTTTATCAAGTCATAGTGGGGCTCTGTGATGTCATAATGGGACTCTGTTATGCCAGAATGGGGCATTGTGCAGACATAATGGGGCTTTGTGATATCATAAAGAGCCACTGTGAATACGTTGTGGGGAACTGTGACTTCATAAAGGGTCTTTGTGGACTCATAGTAGGGCAATGTGATATTATAGTGGGGCATCGTAAGGTCATAATGTGGCAGTGTGATGTCATAACGGGGTCGTGTGAAATCATAATGAAGGTTTTTTGATGTCATAATGGGGCATTGTAAAAGCATATTGGGGCTTTATCGAGTCATATTGGGGCTCTGTGATGTCATAATGGGGCATTTTTAGGAGAGAATGGGGCATTGTGCATTCATAATGGGGCTTTGTGATATCATAAAGGGGCACTGTGAATACATAGTGGGGTCCTGTGACTTCATAAAGGGGCTTTGTGGACTCATAATAGGGCATTGTGATATCATAGTCGGCATCGTGAGGTCATAGTGAGGCCTTGTGAGGTCATAATGGGGCACTGTGATGTCATAATGGGATACTGTGAAATCTCAATGAAGGTTTTTGATGTCATAATGGGGCACTGTGAGATCATAATGGAGTTTTATCAAGTCATAGTGGGGCTCTGTGATGTCATAATGGGGAACTGTTAGGCCAGGATGAGGCATTGTGCAGACATAATTGGGCTTTGTGATATCATAAAGGGACACTGTGAATACATAGTGGGGCTTTGTGACATCATAGTGGGGAACTGTGACTTCATAAAGGCGCTTAGTGGACTCATAATAGGGCACTGTGATATCATAGTGGGGGCATGGTAAGGTCATAATGGGGTAGTGTGATGTCATAACGGGGTACTATGAAATCATAATGAAGGTTTTTGATGTCATAATGGGGCATTGTTAAATCATAATGGAGTTTTATCAATTCATTATGGGGCTCTGTGATGTCATAATGGTGCATTGTGCGGTCATAATGGGGCTTTGTGATATCATAAAGTGGCACTGTGAATACATAGTGGGGAACTGTGACTTCATAAAGGGGCTTTGTGGACTCATTATAGGGCATTGTGAGGTCATAGTGGGGCCTTGTGAGGTCATAATGGGGCATCGTGATGTCATAACGGGTACTGTGAAATCATAATGAAGGTTTTTGATGTCATAATGGGGGATTGTAAAAGCATAATGGGGCTTTGTGCTGTCATATTGGGGCTCTCTGATGTCATAATGGGACATTGTTAGGCCAGAATGGGGCATTGTGCAGTCATAATGGGGCTTTGTGATATCATAAAGGGGCATTGTGAATACATAGTGGGGCTTTGAAATATCATAGTGGGGCATTGTGAGGTTATAGTGGGGCCTTGTGAGGTCATAATGGGGCACTGTGATGTCATAACGGGATACTGTGAAATCATAATGAAGGTTTTTGATGTCATAATGGGGCACTGTGAGATCATAATGGAGTTTTATCAAGTCATAGTGGGGCTCTGTGATGTCATAATGGGGCACTGTTATGCAAGAACGGGGCATTGTGCAGTCTTAATGGGGCTTTGTGAAATCATAAAGGGACACTGTGAATACATAGTGGGGCTTTGTGACATCATAGTGGGGAACTGTGACTTCATAAAGGGGCTTTGTGGACTCATTATAGGGCATTGTGATATCATAGTGGGGCCTTGTGAGGTCATAATGGGGCATCGTGATGTCATAACGGGGTACTGTGAAATCATAATGAAGGTTCTTGATGTCATAATGGGGCACTGTGAGATCATAACGGAGTTTTATCAAGTCATAGTGAGGCTCTGTGATGTCACAATGGGACTCTGTTATGCCAGAATGGGGCATTGTGCAGTCATAATGGGGCTTTGTGAAATCATAAAGGGACACTGTGAATACATAGTGGGGCTTTGTGACATCATAGTGGGGAACTGTGACTTCATAAAGGGGCTTTGTGGACTCATAATAGGGCATTGTGAGGTCATAGTGGGGCCTTGTGAGGTCATAATGGGGCATCGTGATGTCATAACGGGGCATTGTGATGGCATAGTGGGGCTCTGTGAGGTCATAATGAAGGTTTTTGATGTCATAATGGGGCATTATGAGGTCATAATGGAGCTTTATGAGGTCGTAGTGGGGCTCTGTGATGTGATAATGGGGCATTGTTATGCCAGAATGGGGCATTGTGCAGTCATAATGGGGCTTTGTGATATCATAAAGGAGTATTGCGAATACATAGCGGGGCTCTGTGACATCACAGTGTGGAATTGTGACTTCATAAAGGCGCTTTGTGGACCCAGAATATGGCATTGTGATATCATAGTGGGGCATGGTGAGGTCATAGTGGGGTCTTGTGAGGTCATAATGGGGCAGTGTGAGGTCATAATGAAGGTTTTTGATGTAATAATGGGGCTTTGTGTTACCATAAAGGGGCTTTGTGAATACATAGTGGGGCTTTGAAATATCATAGTAGGGCATTGTGAGGTTATAGTGGGGCCTTGTGAGGTCATAATGGGGCACTGTGAGATCATAATGGAGTTTTATCAAGTCATAGTGGGGCTCTGTGATGTCATAATGGGGAATTGTTAGGCCAGAATGAGGCATTGTGCAGACATAATGGGGCTTTGTGATATCATAAAGGGGCACTGTGAATACATAGAGGGTCTTTGTGACATCATAGTGGGGAACAGTGACTTCATAAAGGGGCTTTGTGGACTCATAATGGGGCACTGTGATATCATAGTGGTGCATTGTGAGGTCATAGTGGGGCCTTGTGACGTCATAATGGGGCATTGTGATGTCATAATGGAGCTTTATGAGGTCGTAGTGGGGCTCTGTGATGTAATAATGGGGCACTGTTATGCCAGAATGGGGCATTGTTGCTACATAATGGTGCTTTGTGATATCATAAAGGAGCATTGCGAATACGTAGCGGGGCTCTGTGACATCACAGTGTGGAATTGTGACTTCATAAAGGCGCTTTGTGGACCCAGAATACGGCATTGTGATATCATAGTGGGGCATGGGGAGGTCATAGTGGGGTCTTGTGAGGTCATAATGGGGCAGTGTGATGTCATAACGGGATACTGTGAAATCATAATGAAGGTTTTTGATGTCATAATGGGGCACTGTGAGATCATAATGGAGTTTTATCAAGTCATAGTGGGGCTCTGTGATGTCATAATGCGGTATTGTTAGGCCAGAATGGGGCATTGTGCAGACATAATTGGGCTTTGTGATATCATAAAGGGGCATTGTGAATACATAGTGGGGCTTTGTGACATCATAGTGGGGAATTGTGAATTCATAAACGGGCTTTGCGGACTCATAATAGGGCACTGTGATATCATAGTGGGGCATCGTGAGGTCATAGTGGAGCCTTGTGAGGTCATAATGGGGCAGTGTGACGTCATAGCGGGGAATTGTGAGGTCATAATGAAGGTTTTTGATGTAATAATGGGGCTTTGTGATATGATAAAGGGGCATTGTGAATACATAGTAGGGCTTTGAAATATCATAGTGGGGCATTGTGAGGTTATAGTGGGGCCTTGTGAGGTCATAATGGGGCACTGTGATGTCATAACGGGATACTGTGAAATCATAATGAAGGCTTTTGATGTCATAATGGGGCACTGTGAGATCATAATGGAGTTTTATCAAGTCATAGTGGGGCTCTGTGATGTCATAATGGGGCACTGTTATGCAAGAACGGGGCATTGTGCAGTCATAATGGGGCTTTGTGAAATCATAAAGGGACACTGTGAATACATAGTGGGGCTTTGTGACATCATAGTGGGGAACTGTGACTTCATAAAGGGGCTTTGTGGACTCATTCTAGGGCATTGTGAGGTCATAGTGGGGCCTTGTGAGGTCATAATGGGGCATCGTGATGTCATAACGGGGTACTGTGAAATCATAATGAAGGTTCTTGATGTCATAATGGGGCACTGTGAGATCATAATGGAGTTTTATCAAGTCATAGTGAGGCTCTGTGATGTCACAATGGGACTCTGTTATGCCAGAATGGGGCATTGTGCAGTCATAATGGGGCTTTGTGAAATCATAAAGGGCCACTGTGAATACATAGTGGGGCTTTGTGACATCATAGTGGGGAACTGTGACTTCATAAAGGGGCTTTGTGGACTCATAATAGGGCATTGTGAGGTCATAGTGGGGCCTTGTGAGGTCTTAATGGGGCATCGTGATGTCATAACGGGGCATTGTGATGGCATAGTGGGGCTCTGTGATGTCATAATGAAGGTTTTTGATGTCATAATGGGGCATTATGAGGTCATAATGGAGCTTTATGAGGTCGTAGTGGGGCTCTGTGATGTGATAATGGGGCATTGTTATGCCAGAATGGGGCATTGTGCAGTCATAATGGGGCTTTGTGATATCATAAAGGAGCATTGCGAATACATAGCGGGGCTCTGTGACATCACAGTGTGGAATTGTGACTTCATAAAGGCGCTTTGTGGACCCAGAATATGGCATTGTGATGTCATAGTGGGGCATGGTGAGGTCATAGTGGGGTCTTGTGAGGTCATAATGGGGCAGTGTGAGGTCATAATGAAGGTTTTTGATGTAATAATGGGGCTTTGTGTTACCATAAAGGGGCTTTTTGAATACATAGTGGGGCTTTGAAATATCATAGTAGGGCATTGTGAGGTTATAGTGGGGCCTTGTGAGGTCATAATGGGGCACTGTGAGATCATAATGGAGTTTTATCAAGTCATAGTGGGGCTCTGTGATGTCATAATGGGGAATTGTTAGGCCAGAATGAGGCATTGTGCAGACATAATGGGGCTTTGTGATATCATAAAGGGGCACTGTGAATACATAGAGGGTCTTTGTGACATCATAGTGGGGAACAGTGACTTCATAAAGGGGCTTTGTGGACTCATAATGGGGCACTGTGATATCATAGTGGTGCATTGTGAGGTCATAGTGGGGCCTTGTGACGTCATAATGGGGCATTGTGATGTCATAATGGAGCTTTATGAGGTCGTAGTGGGGCTTTGTGATGTAATAATGGGGCATTGTTATGCCAGAATGGGGCATTGTTGCTACATAATGGTGCTTTGTGATATCATAAAGGAGCATTGCGAATACATAGCGGGGCTCTGTGACATCACAGTGTGGAATTGTGACTTCATAAAGGCGCTTTGTGGACCCAGAATACGGCATTGTGATATCATAGTGGGGCATGGGGAGGTCATAGTGAGGTCTTGTGAGGTCATAATGGGGCAGTGTGATGTCATAACGGGATACTGTGAAATCATAATGAAGGTTTTTGATGTCATAATGGGGCACTGTGAGATCATAATGGAGTTTTATCAAGTCATAGTGGGGCTCTGTGATGTCATAATGCGGTATTGTTAGGCCAGAATGGGGCATTGTGCAGACATAATGGGCTTTGTGATATCATAAAGGGGCACTCTGAATACATAGTGGGGATTTGTGACATCATAGTGGGGAATTGTGACTTCATAAAGGGGCTTTGCAGACTCATAATAGGGCATTGTGAGGTCATAGTGGGGCCTTGTGAGGTCATAATGGGGCAGTGTGAAGTCATAATGAGGGTTTTTGATGTCATAATGGGGCACTGTGAGAACATAATGGAGTTTTATCAAGTCATAGTGGGGCTCTGTGATGTCATAATGGGGCACTGTTATGCCAGAATGGGGCATTGTTGCTACATAATGGTGCTTTGTGATGTCATAAAGGGGCACTGTGAATACATAGTGGGGCTTTGTGACATCATAGTGTGGAATTGTGACTTCATAAAGGGGCTTTGTGGACTCATAATAGGGCACTGTGATATCTTAGTGGGGCATTGTGAGGTCATATTGGGGCACTGTGAGGTCATAATGAAGGTTTTTGATGTAATAATGGGGCATTGTGAAATCATAATGGAGCTTTATGAGGTCATAATGGGGCTCTGTGATGTAATAATGGGACATTGTTATGCCAGAATGGGGCATTGTGCAGTGATAATGGGGCTTTGTGATATCATAAAGGAGCATTGTGAATACATAGCGGGTCTCTGTGACATCATAGAAGGGAACTTTGACTTCATAAAGGGGCTTTGTGGACTCATAATAGGGCATTGTGATATAATAGTGGGGCATCGTAAGGTCATAATGGGGCATTGTGATGTCATAGTGGGGCCATGTGATGTCATAATGAAGGTTTTTGATGTAATAATGGGGCACTGTGAGATCATAATGGAGTTTTATCATGTCATAGTGGGGCTCTGTGATGTCATAATGGGGCATTGTTATGCAAGAATGGGACATTGTGCAGTCATAATGGGGCTTTGTGAAATCATAAAGGGACACTGTGAATACATAGTGGGGCTTTGTGACATCATAGTGGGGAACTGTGACTTCATAAAGGGGCTTTGTGGACTCATTATAGGGCATTGTGAGGTCATAGTGGGGCCTTGTGAGGTCATAACGGGGCATCGTGATGTCATAACGGGGTACTGTGAAATCATAATGAAGGTTTTTGATGTCATAATGGGGCATTGTGAAATCATAATGGAGTTTTATCAAGTCATAGTGGGACTCTGTGATGTCATAATGGGGCATTGTAAAGCCAAAATGAGGCATTGTGCAGACATAATGGGGCTTTGTGATATCATAAAGAGGCACTGTGAATACATTGTGGGGAACTGTGACTTCATAAAGGGGCTTTGTGGACTCATAATGGGGCATTGTGATATCATAGTGGGGCACCGTAAGGTCATAATGGGGCAGTGGGAAGTCATAACGGGGTACTGTGAAATCACAATGAAGGTTTTTGATGTCAAAATGGGGCATTGTAAAAGCATAATGGAGTTTTATCAAGTCATAGTGGGGCTCTGTGATGTCATAATGGGGCACTGTTATGCCAGAATGGGGCATTGTGCAGTCATAATGGGGCTTTGTGAAATCATAAAGGAACACTGTGAATACGTAGTGGGACTTTGTGACATCATAGTGGGGAACAGTGACTTCATAAAGGGGCTTTGTGGACTCATTATTGGGCATTGTGAGGTCATAGTGGGGCCTTGTGAGGTCATAATGCGGCATCGTGATGTCATAGTGGGGTACTGTGAAATCATAATGAAGGTTCTTGATGTCATAATGGGATATCGTGAAATCTTAATGGGGCTTTATCAAGTCATAGTGGGGCTCTGTGATGTCATAATGGGGCATTGTAAAGCCAAAATGGGGCATTGTGCAGTCATAATGGGGCTTTGTGAAATCATAAAGGGGCACTGTGAATACATAATGGGGGACTGTGACTTCATAAAGGGGCTTTGTGGACTCATAATAGGGCATTGTGATATCATAGTGGGGCATTGTGAGGTCATAGTGAGGCCAAGTGATGTCATAATGAAGGTTTTTGATGTAATAATGGGGCATTGTCAAGTCATAATGGAGCTTTATCAAGTCATATTGGGTCTCTGTGATGTCATAATGGGACATTGTTAGTCCAGAATGGGGCATTGTGCAGACATAATGGGGCTTTGTGATATCATAAAGGGGCACTGTGAATACATAGTGGGGCTTTGTGGCATCATAGTGGGGAATTGTGACTTCATAAAGGGGCTTTGCGGACTCATAATAGGGCACTGTGATATCATAGTGGGGCATCGTGAGGTCATAGTGGAGCCTTGTGAGGTCATAATGGGGCAGTGTGACGTCATAGCGGGGAATTGTGAGGTCATAATGAAGGTTTTTGATGTAATAATGGGGCTTTGTGATATCATAAAGGGGCATTGTGAATACATAGTGGGGCTTTGAAATATCATAGTGGGGCATTGTGAGGTTATAGTGGGGCCTTGTGAGGTCATAATGGGGCATCGTGATGTCATAACGGGGTACTGTGAAATCATAATGAAGGTTTTTGATGTCATAATGGGGCACTGTGAGATCTTAATGGAGATTTATCAAGTCATATTGGGGCTCTGTGATGTCATAATGGGACATTGTTAGGCCAGAATGGGGCATTGTGCAGTCATAATGGGGCTTTGTGAAATCATAAAGGGGCATTGTGAATACATAGCGGGTCTCTGTGACATCATAGATGGGAACTTTGACTTCATAAAGGGGCTTTGTGGACTCATAATATGGCATTGTGATAACATAGTGGGGCATCGTAAGGTCATAATGGGGCATTGTGAGGTCATAGTGGGGCCATGTGATGTCATAATGAAGCTTTTTGATGTAATAATGGGGCACTGTGAGATCATAATGGAGTTTTATCAAGTCATAGTGGGGCTCTGTAATGCCATAATGGGGCATTGTTATGCAAGAATGGGGCATTGTGCAGTCATAATGGGGCTTTGTGAAATCATAAAGGGACACTGTGAATACATTGTGGGGCTTTGTGACATCATAGTGGGGAACTGTGACTTCATAAAGGGGCTTTGTGGACTCATTATAGGGCATTGTGATATCATAGTGGGGCCTTGTGAGGTCATAATGGGGCATCGTGATGTCATAACGGGGTACTGTGAAATCATAATGAAGGTTCTTGATGTCATAATGGGGCACTGTGAGATCATAATGGAGTTTTATCAAGTCATAGTGGGGCTCTGTGATGTCACAATGGGACTCTGTTATGCCAGAATGGGGCATTGTGCAGTCATAATGGTGCTTTGTGATGTCATAAAGGGGCACTGTGAATACATAGTGGGGCTTTGTGACATCATAGTGGGGAATTGTGACTTCATAAAGGGGCTTCGGTGACTCATAATAGTGCATTGTGAGGTCATAGAGGGGCCTTGTGAGGTCATAATGGGGCATCGTGATGTCATAACGGGGTACTGTGAAATCATAATGAAGGTTTTTGATGTCATAATGGGGCATTGTAAAAGGATCATGGGGCTTTATCAGTTCATATTGGGGCTCTGTGATGTCATAATGGGACATTGTTAGGCCAGAATGGGGCATTGTGCAGTCATAATGGGGCTTTGTGAAATCATAAAGGGACACTGTGAGTACATAGTGGGGCTTTGTGACATCATAGTCTGGACATGTGACTTCATAAAGGGGCTTCGTGGACTCACAATAGGGCACTTTGATATCATAGTGGGGCATCGTGAGGTCATAGTGGGGCCTTGTGAGGTCATAATGGGGCAGTGTGACGTCATAGTGGGGAATTGTGAGGTCATAATGAAGGTTTTTGATGTAATAATGGGCATTGTGATATCATAAAGGGGCATTGTGAATACATAGTGGGGCTTTGAAATATCATAGTGGGGCATTGTAAGGTTACAGTGGGGCCTTGTGCTGTCATAATGGGGCACTGTTATGCCAGAATGGGGCATTGTGCAGACATAATGGGGCTTTGTAAAATCCTAAAGGGACACTGAATACATAGTGGGGCTTTGTGACATGATAGTGGGGAACTATGAGGTTATAGTAGGGCCTTGTGAGGTCATAATGGGGCAGTGTGAGGTCATAGTGGGGAACTGTGAGATCATAATGAAGGTTCCTGATGTCATAATGGGGCACTGTGAGATCATAATGGAGTTTTATCAAGTCATAGTGGGGCTCTGTGATGTCATAATGGGGCACTGTTATGCCAGAATGGGGCATTGTGCAGTCATAATGGGGCTTTGTGATGTCATAAAGGGGCACTGTGAATACATAGTGGGGCTTTGTGACATCATAGTCTGGAATTGTGACTTCATAAAGGGGCTTTGTGGACTCATAATAGGGCACTGTGATATCTTAGTGGGGCATTGTGATTTCGTAGTGGGGCCATGTGATGTCATAATGAAGGTTTTTGATGTAATAATGGGGCACTGTGAGATCATAATGGAGTTTTATCAAGTCATAGTGGGGCTCTGTGATGTCATAATGGGGCATTGTTAGGCCAGAATGGGACATTGTGCAGTCATAATGGGGCTTTGTGATATCAGATAGGGACACTGTGAATACATAGTGGGGCTTTGTGTCATCATAGTGGGGAACAGTGACTTCATAAAGGGGCATTGTGGACTCATTCTAGGGCATTGTGAGGTCATAGTGGGGCCTTGTGAGGTCATAATGGGGCATCGTGATGTCATAACGGGGTACTGTGAAATCATAATGAAGGTTTTTGATGTCATAATGGGGCACTGTGAGATCATAGTGGAGTTTTATCAAGTCATAGTGGGGCTCTGTGATGTCATAATGGGGCATTGTTAGGCCAGAATGGGACATTGTGCAGTCATAATGGGGCTTTGTGAAATCATAAAGGGACACTGTGAAAGCATAGCGGGGAACTGTGACTTCATAAAGGGGCTTTGTGGAATCATAATAGGGCATTGTGATATCATAGTGGGGCATTGTGAGGTCATAGTGGGGCCCTGTGAGGTCATAATGGGGCATTGTGATGTCATAGTGGGGCCATGTATTGTCATAATGAAGGTTTTTGATGTAATAATGGGGCATTGTGAAATTATAATGGAGCTTTATGAGGTCATAGTGGGGCTCTGTGATGTGATAATGGGGCACTGTTATGCCAGAATGGGGCATTGTGCAGTCATAATGGGGCTTTGTGACATCATAAAGGTGCATTGCGAATACATAGCGGGGCTCTGTGACATCACAGCGTGGAATTGTGACTTCATAAAGGGGCTTTGTGGACTCATAATAGGGCGTTGTGATATCATAGTGGGGCCTTGTGAGGTCATAATGGGGCAGTGTGAGGTCATAATGAAGGTTTTTCATGTCGTAATGGGGCATTATGAAATCATAATGGAGCTTTATGAGGTCATAGTGGGGCTCTGTGATGTGATAATGGGGCACTGTTATGCCAGAACGGGGCATTGTGCAGACATAATGGGGCTTTATGATATCATAAAGGAGCATTGCGAATACATAGCGGGGCTCTGTGACATCACATTGTGGAATTGTGACTTCATAAAGAGGCTTTCTGGACCTATAATAGGGCCTTGTGAGGTCACAGTGGGGCAGTGTGACGTCATAGTGGGTAATTGTGAGGTGATAATGAAGGTTTCTGATGTAATAATGGGGCTTTGTATATCATAAAGGAGCATTGCGAATACATAGCGGGGGTCTGTGAAATCACAGTGTGGAATTGTGACTTCAAAAGGGGCTTTGTGGACTCATAATAGGGCATTGTGATATCATAGTGAGCATTGCGAGGTCATAGTGGGGCCTTGTGAGGTCATAATGGGGCAGTGTGAGGTCATAATGAAGGTTTTTGATGTAATAATGGGGCTTTGTGATATCATAAAAGGGCATTGTGAATACATAAGGGGCTTTGAAATATCACAGTGGGGCTTTGTGAGGTCGCAGTGGGGCCTTGTGAGGTCATAATGGGGCATTGTGATGTCATAAACGAGTACTGTGAAATCATAATGAAGGTTCTTGATGTCATAATGGGGCACTGTGAGATCATAGTGGAGTTTTATCAAGTCATAGTGGGCTCTGTGATGTCATAATGGGACATTGTTAGGCCGGAATGGGGCATTGTGCAGTCATAATGGGGCTTTGTGAAATCATAAAGGGGCACTGTGAATACATAGTGGGGCTTTGTGACATCATGGTGGGGACCTGTGACTTCATAAAGAGGCTTTGTGGACTCATAATAGGGCACTGTGATATTGTGGTGCATTGTGAGATCATATGGGGCCTTGTGAGGTCATAATGGGGCAGTGTGGTGTCATAGTGAGGCCATGTGATGTTATCATGAAGGTTTTTGATGTAATAATGGGGCATTGTGAAATCATATTGGAGCTTTATGAGGTAGTAGCGGGGCTCTGTGATGTCATAATGGGGCATTGTTAGGAGAAAAAGGGGCATTGTGAAGTCATAACAGGGCTTTGTGATATCATAAATGAGCATTGTGAATACAAAGTGGGGCTTTGAATTATCATAGTGGTTGCCTTGTGAGGTCATAATGGGGCACTGTGATGTCATAACGGGATACTGTGAAATCATAATGAAGGTTTCTGATGTCATAATGGGGCACTGTGAGATCATAGTGGAGTTTTATCAAGTCATAGTGGGGCTCTGTGATGTCATAATGGGGCATTGTTATGCCAGAATGGGGCATTGTGCAGACATAGTGGGGCTTTGTGATATCATAAAGGGGCACTGTGAATACATAGTGGGGAACTGTGACTTCATAAAGCGGCTTTGTGGACTCATAATAGGGCATTGTGAGGTCATAGTGGGGCCTTGTGAGGTCATAATGGGGCATTGTGATGTCGTAGTGGGGCCATGTGATGTCATAATGAAGGTTTTTGATGTAATAATGGGGCATTGTGAAGTCATATTGGAGCTTTATGCGGTCGTAGTGGGGCTCTGTGATGTAATAATGGGGCATTGTTATGCCAGAATGGGGCATTGTGCAGTCATAATGGGGCTTTGTGATATCATAAAGGAGCATTGCGAATACATAGCGGGGCTCTGTGACATCACAGCGTGGAATTGTGACTTCATAAAGGGGCTTTGTGGACTCATAATAGGGCGTTGTGATATCATAGTGGGGCCTTGTGAGGTCATAATGGGGCAGTGTGAGGTCATAATGAAGGTTTTTCATGTCGTAATGGGGCATTATGAAATCATAATGGAGCTTTATGAGGTCATAGTGGGGCTCTGTGATGTGATAATGGGGCACTGTTATGCCAGAACGGGGCATTGTGCAGACATAATGGGGCTTTATGATATCATAAAGGAGCATTGCGAATACATAGCGGGGCTCTGTGACATCACATTGTGGAATTGTGACTTCATAAAGAGGCTTTCTGGACCTATAATAGGGCCTTGTGAGGTCACAGTGGGGCAGTGTGACGTCATAGTGGGTAATTGTGAGGTGATAATGAAGGTTTCTGATGTAATAATGGGGCTTTGTATATCATAAAGGAGCATTGCGAATACATAGCGGGGGTCTGTGAAATCACAGTGTGGAATTGTGACTTCAAAAGGGGCTTTGTGGACTCATAATAGGGCATTGTGATATCATAGTGAGCATTGCGAGGTCATAGTGGGGCCTTGTGAGGTCATAATGGGGCAGTGTGAGGTCATAATGAAGGTTTTTGATGTAATAATGGGGCTTTGTGATATCATAAAAGGGCATTGTGAATACATAAGGGGCTTTGAAATATCACAGTGGGGCTTTGTGAGGTCGCAGTGGGGCCTTGTGAGGTCATAATGGGGCATTGTGATGTCATAAACGAGTACTGTGAAATCATAATGAAGGTTCTTGATGTCATAATGGGGCACTGTGAGATCATAGTGGAGTTTTATCAAGTCATAGTGGGCTCTGTGATGTCATAATGGGACATTGTTAGGCCGGAATGGGGCATTGTGCAGTCATAATGGGGCTTTGTGAAATCATAAAGGGGCACTGTGAATACATAGTGGGGCTTTGTGACATCATGGTGGGGACCTGTGACTTCATAAAGAGGCTTTGTGGACTCATAATAGGGCACTGTGATATTGTGGTGCATTGTGAGATCATATGGGGCCTTGTGAGGTCATAATGGGGCAGTGTGGTGTCATAGTGAGGCCATGTGATGTTATCATGAAGGTTTTTGATGTAATAATGGGGCATTGTGAAATCATATTGGAGCTTTATGAGGTAGTAGCGGGGCTCTGTGATGTCATAATGGGGCATTGTTAGGAGAAAAAGGGGCATTGTGAAGTCATAACAGGGCTTTGTGATATCATAAATGAGCATTGTGAATACAAAGTGGGGCTTTGAATTATCATAGTGGTTGCCTTGTGAGGTCATAATGGGGCACTGTGATGTCATAACGGGATACTGTGAAATCATAATGAAGGTTTCTGATGTCATAATGGGGCACTGTGAGATCATAGTGGAGTTTTATCAAGTCATAGTGGGGCTCTGTGATGTCATAATGGGGCATTGTTATGCCAGAATGGGGCATTGTGCAGACATAGTGGGGCTTTGTGATATCATAAAGGGGCACTGTGAATACATAGTGGGGAACTGTGACTTCATAAAGCGGCTTTGTGGACTCATAATAGGGCATTGTGAGGTCATAGTGGGGCCTTGTGAGGTCATAATGGGGCATTGTGATGTCGTAGTGGGGCCATGTGATGTCATAATGAAGGTTTTTGATGTAATAATGGGGCATTGTGAAGTCATATTGGAGCTTTATGCGGTCGTAGTGGGGCTCTGTGATGTAATAATGGGGCATTGTTATGCCAGAATGGGGCATTGTGCAGTCATAATGGGGCTTTGTGATATCATAAAGGAGCATTGCGAATACATAGCGGGGCTCTGTGACATCACAGTGTGGAATTGTGACTTCATAAAGGCGCTTTGTGGACCCAGAATACGGCATTGTGATATAATAGTGGGGCATGGGGAGGTCATAGTGGGGTCTTGTGAGGTCATAATGGGGCAGTGTGAGGTCATAATGAAGGTTTTTGATGTAATAATGGGCATTGTGATATCATAAAGGGGCTTTGTGAATACATAGTGGAGCTTTGAAATATCATAGTGGGGCATTGTGATGTTACAGTGGGGCCTTGTGCGGTCATAA
Source organism: Phalacrocorax aristotelis (assembly GCF_949628215.1). NCBI lineage: Eukaryota > Metazoa > Chordata > Aves > Suliformes > Phalacrocoracidae > Phalacrocorax > Phalacrocorax aristotelis. The sequence continues at coordinate 6,413,867 of NC_134279.1, forward strand.
TGGGGCACTGTGAGATCATAATGGAGTTTTATCAAGTCATAGTGGGGCTCTGTGATGTCATAATGGGGCACTGTTACGCCAGAATGGGGCATTGTGCAGACATAATGGGGCTTTGTAAAATCCTAAAGGGAGACTGAATATATAGTGGGGCTTTTTGACATCATAGTGGGGAACTGTGAGGTTATAGTAGGGCCTTGTGAGGTCATAATGGGGCAGTGTGAGGTCATAGTGGGGAACTGTGAGGTCGTAATGGGGCATTGTGAGGTCATAGTGGGGCACTGTGAAATCATAATGAAGGCTTTTGGTGTAATAATGGGGCATTGTGAAATCATAATGGACATTTATGAAGTCATAGTGGGGCTCTGTGATGTCATAATGTGGCACTGTTATGCCAGAATGGGGCATGGTGCAGACATAATTGGGCTTTGTGATATCATATAGGGGCACTGTGAATACATAGTGGGGCTTTGTGACATCATAGATGGGATTTGTGACTTCATAAAGGGGCTTTGTGGACTCATAATAGGGCACAATGATATCATAGAGGGGCATTGTGAGGTCATAGTGGGGCCTTGTGAGGTCATAATGGGGCATCGTGATGTCATAACGGGGTATGAAGGTTTTTGATGTAATAATGGGGCATTGTGAAGTCATAATGGAGCTTTATGAGGTCGTAGTGGGGCTCTGTGATGTCATAATGGGGCATTGTTATGCCAGAATGGGGCATTGTGCAGTCATAATGGGGCTTTGTGATATCATAAAGGAGCATTGCGAATACATAGCGGGGCTCAGTGACATCACAGTGTGGAATTGTGACTTCATAAAGGCGCTTTGTGGACCCAGAATACGGCATTGTGATATCATAGTGGGGTCTTGTGAGGTCATAATGGGGCAGTGTGAGGTCATAATGAAGGTTTTTGATGTAATAATGGGGTTTTGTGATATCATATAGGGACACTGTGAATACATAGTGGGGCTTTGAATTATCATAGTGGGGCCTTGTGAGGTTATAGTAGGGCCTTGTGAGGTCATAATGGGGCACTGTGATGTCATAACGGGATACTGTGAAATCATAATGAAGGTTTTTGATGTCATAATGGGGCACTGTGAGATCATAATGGAGTTTTATCAAGTCATAGTGGGGCTCTGTGATGTCATAATGCGGTATTGTTAGGCCAGAAGGGGGCATTGTGCAGTCATAATGCGGCTTTGTGAAATCATAAAGGGACACTGTGAATACATAGTGGGGCTTTGTGACATCATAGTGGGGAACTGTGACTTCATAAATGGGCTTTGTGGACTCATAACAGGGCATTGTGAATATCATTGTGGTGCATTGTGAGGACATAGGGAGCATTGTGAGGTCATAATGGGGCAGTGTGATGTCATAGTGGGGCCATGTGATGTCATAATGAAGGTTTTTGATGTAATAATGGGGCATTGTGAAATCATAATGGAGCTTTATGAGGTCATTGTGGAGGCTTTGTAATGTCATAATGGGGCATTGTTAGGCCAGAATGGGGCATTGTGCAGTGATAATGGGGCTTTGTGAAATCATAAAGGGGCACTGTGAATACATAGCGGGGCTTTTTGACATCATAGATGGGATTTGTGACGTCATAAAGGGGCTTTGTGGACTCATAATAGGGCATTGTGAGGTCATAGTGGGGTATCGTAAGGTCATAATGGGCATTGTGATTTCGTAGTGGGGCCATGTGACGTCATAATGTAGGTTTTTGATGTAATAATGGGGCTTTGTGATATCATAAAGGGGCTTTGTGAATACAAAGTCGTGCTTTGAAATATCATAGTGGGGCCTTGCGCGGTTATAATGGGACACTGTGATATTATAACGGGATACTGTGAAATCATAATGAAGGTTTTTCATGTCATAATGGGGCACTGTGAGATCATAATGGATTTTAATCAGGTCAAAGTGGGGCTCTGTGATGTCATAATGGGACATTGTTAGGCCAGAATGGGGCATTGTGCAGTCATAATGGGGCTTTGTGATATCATATAGGGACACTGTGAATACATAGTGGGGCTTTGTGTCATCATAGTGGGGAACAGTGACTTCATAAAGGGGCTTTGTGGACTCATTCTAGGGCATTGTGAGGTCATAGTGGGGCCTTGTGAGGTCATAATGGGGCATCGTGATGTCATAACGGGGTACTGTGAAATTATAATGAAGGTTTTTGATGTAATAATGGGGCATTGTGAAATCATAATGGAGTTTTATCAAGTCATAGTGGGGCTCTGTGATGTCATAATGGGTCACTGTTATGCCAGAATGGGGCATTGTGCAGACATAATGGGGCTTTGTGAAATCATAAAGGGACACTGTGAAAGCATAGCGGGGAACTGTGACTTCATAAAGGGGCTTTGTGGACTCATAATAGGGCATTGTGATATCATAGTGGGGCATTGTGAGGTCATAGTGGGGCCTTGTGAGGTCATAATGGGGCACTGTGATGTCATAAACGAGTACTGTGAAATCATAATGAAGGTTCTTGATGTCATGATGGGGCACTGTGAGATCATAGTGGAGTTTTATCAAGTCATAGTGTGACTCTGTGATGTCACAATGGGGCTCTGTTATGCCAGAATGGGGCATTGTGCAGTCTTAATGGGGCTTTGTGAAATCATAAAGGGACACTGTGAATACATAGTGGGGCTTTGTGACATCAGAGTGGGGAACTGTGACTTCATAAAGGGGCTTTGTGGACTCATTATAGGGCATTGTGAGGTCATAGTGGGGCCTTGTGAGGTCATAATGGGGCACTGTGATGTCATAAACGAGTACTGTGATATCATAATGAAGGTTCTTGATGTCATAATGAGGCACTGTGAGATCATAGTGGTGTTTTATTAAGTCATAGTGGGGCTCAGTGATGTCATAATGGGACATTGTTAGGCCGGAATGGGGCATTGTGCAGTCATAATGGGGCTTTGTGAAATCATAAAGGGGCACTGTGAATACATAGTGGGGCTTTGTGACATCATGGTGGGGACCTGTGACTTCATAAAGTGGCTTTGTGGACTCATAATAGGGCACTGTGATATTGTGGTGCATTGTGAGGTCATATTGCGCCTTGTGAGGTTATAATGGGGCAGTGTGGTGTCATAGTGAGGCCATGTGATGTTATAATGAAGGTTTTTGATGTAATAATGGGGCATTGTGAAATCATATTGGAGCTTTATGAGGTACTAGTGCGGCTCTGTAATGTCATAATGGGGCATTGTTAGGAGAAAAAGGGGCATTGTGCAGTCATAATGGGGCTTTGTGATATCATAAATGAGCATTGTGAATACATAGTGGGGAACTGTGACTTCATAAAGGGGCTTTGTGGACTCATAATAGGGCATTGTGAGGTCATAGTGGGGCATCGTAAGGTCATAATGGGCATTGTGAGTTCGTAGTGGGGCCATGTGATGTCATAATGAAGGTTTTTGATGTAATAATGGGGCTTTGTGATATCATAAAGGGGCTTTGTGAATACAAAGTCGTGCTTTAAAATATCATAATGGGGCCTTGAGCGGTTATAATGGGGCACTGTGATGTCATAACGGGATACTGTGAAATCATAATGAAGGTTTTTGATGTCATAATGGGGCACTGTGAGATCATAATGGATTTTTATCAAGTCAAAGTGGGGCTCTGTGATGTCATAATGGGACATTGTTAGGCCGGAATGGGGCACTGTGCAGTCATAATGGGGCTTTGTGATATCATATAGGGACACTGTGAATACATAGTGGGGCTTTGTGACATCATAGAGGGGAACAGTGACTTCATAAAGGGGCTTTGTGGACTCATAATAGGGCATTGTGAGCTCATATTCGGGCCTTGTGAGGTCATAATGGGGCATCGTGATGCCATAACGGGGTACTATGAAATCATAATGAAGGTTTTTGATGTCATAATGGCGCATTGTGAAATCATAATGGAGTTTTATCAAGTCATAGTGGGGCTCTGTGATGTCATAATGGGGCATTGTTATGCCAGAATGGGGCATTGTGCAGTGATAATGGGGCTTTGTGATATCATAAAGAGCCACTGTGAATACATAGCGGGGCTTTTTGACATCATAGATGGGATTTGTGACGTCATAAAGGGGCTTTGTGGACTCATAATAGGGCACTGTGATATCTCAGTGGAGCATTGTGAGGTCATATTGGGGCCATGTGATGTCATAATGAAGGTTTTTGATGTAATAATGGGGCACTGTGAGATCATAATGGAGTTTTATCATGTCATAGTGGGGCTCTGTGATGTCATAATGGGGCATTGTTATGCAAGAATGGGACATTGTGCAGTCATAATGGGGCTTTGTGAAATCATAAAGGGACACTGTGAATACATAGTGGGGCTTTGTGACATCATAGTGGGGAACTGTGACTTCATAAAGGGGCTTTGTGGACTCATTATAGGGCATTGTGAGGTCATAGTGGGGCCTTGTGAGGTCATAACGGGGCATCGTGATGTCATAACGGGGTACTGTGAAATCATAATGAAGGTTTTTGATGTCATAATGGGGCATTGTGAAATCATAATGGAGTTTTATCAAGTCATAGTGGGACTCTGTGATGTCATAATGGGGCATTGTAAAGCCAAAATGAGGCATTGTGCAGACATAATGGGGCTTTGTGATATCATAAAGAGGCACTGTGAATACATTGTGGGGAACTGTGACTTCATAAAGGGGCTTTGTGGACTCATAATGGGGCATTGTGATATCATAGTGGGGCATCGTAAGGTCATAATGGGGCAGTGGGAAGTCATAACGGGGTACTGTGAAATCACAATGAAGGTTTTTGATGTCAAAATGGGGCATTGTAAAAGCATAATGGAGTTTTATCAAGTCATAGTGGGGCTCTGTGATGTCATAATGGGGCACTGTTATGCCAGAATGGGGCATTGTGCAGTCATAATGGGGCTTTGTGAAATCATAAAGGGACACTGTGAATACGTAGTGGGACTTTGTGACATCATAGTGGGGAACAGTGACTTCATAAAGGGGCTTTGTGGACTCATTATTGGGCATTGTGAGGTCATAGTGGGGCCTTGTGAGGTCATAATGCGGCATCGTGATGTCATAGTGGGGTACTGTGAAATCATAATGAAGGTTCTTGATGTCATAATGGGATATCGTGAAATCTTAATGGGGCTTTATCAAGTCATAGTGGGGCTCTGTGATGTCATAATGGGGCATTGTAAAGCCAAAATGGGGCATTGTGCAGTCATAATGGGGCTTTGTGAAATCATAAAGGGGCACTGTGAATACATAATGGGGGACTGTGACTTCATAAAGGGGCTTTGTGGACTCATAATAGGGCATTGTGATATCATAGTGGGGCATTGTGAGGTCATAGTGAGGCCAAGTGATGTCATAATGAAGGTTTTTGATGTAATAATGGGGCATTGTCAAGTCATAATGGAGCTTTATCAAGTCATATTGGGTCTCTGTGATGTCATAATGGGACATTGTTAGTCCAGAATGGGGCATTGTGCAGTCTTAATGGGGCTTTGTGAAATCATAAAGGGACACTGTGAATACATAGTGGGGCTTTGTGACATCATAGTGGGGAATTGTGACTTCATAAAGGGGCTTTGCGGACTCATAATAGGGCACTGTGATATCATAGTGGGGCATCGTGAGGTCATAGTGGAGCCTTGTGAGGTCATAATGGGGCAGTGTGACGTCATAGCGGGGAATTGTGAGGTCATAATGAAGGTTTTTGATGTAATAATGGGGCTTTGTGATATCATAAAGGGGCATTGTGAATACATAGTGGGGCTTTGAAATATCATAGTGGGGCATTGTGAGGTTATAGTGGGGCCTTGTGAGGTCATAATGGGGCATCGTGATGTCATAACGGGGTACTGTGAAATCATAATGAAGGTTTTTGATGTCATAATGGGGCACTGTGAGATCTTAATGGAGATTTATCAAGTCATATTGGGGCTCTGTGATGTCATAATGGGACATTGTTAGGCCAGAATGGGGCATTGTGCAGTCATAATGGGGCTTTGTGAAATCATAAAGGGGCATTGTGAGTACATAGTGGGGCTTTGTGACATCATAGTCTGGACATGTGACTTCATAAAGGGGCTTCGTGGACTCACAATAGGGCACTTTGATATCATAGTGGGGCATCGTGAGGTCATAGTGGGGCCTTGTGAGGTCATAATGGGGCAGTGTGACGTCATAGTGGGGAATTGTGAGGTCATAATGAAGGTTTTTGATGTAATAATGGGCATTGTGATATCATAAAGGGGCATTGTGAATACATAGTGGGGCTTTGAAATATCATAGTGGGGCATTGTAAGGTTACAGTGGGGCCTTGTGCTGTCATAATGGGGCACTGTTATGCCAGAATGGGGCATTGTGCAGACATAATGGGGCTTTGTAAAATCCTAAAGGGACACTGAATACATAGTGGGGCTTTGTGACATGATAGTGGGGAACTATGAGGTTATAGTAGGGCCTTGTGAGGTCATAATGGGGCAGTGTGAGGTCATAGTGGGGAACTGTGAGATCATAATGAAGGTTCCTGATGTCATAATGGGGCACTGTGAGATCATAATGGAGTTTTATCAAGTCATAGTGGGGCTCTGTGATGTCATAATGGGGCACTGTTATGCCAGAATGGGGCATTGTGCAGTCATAATGGGGCTTTGTGATGTCATAAAGGGGCACTGTGAATACATAGTGGGGCTTTGTGACATCATAGTCTGGAATTGTGACTTCATAAAGGGGCTTTGTGGACTCATAATAGGGCACTGTGATATCTTAGTGGGGCATTGTGATTTCGTAGTGGGGCCATGTGATGTCATAATGAAGGTTTTTGATGTAATAATGGGGCACTGTGAGATCATAATGGAGTTTTATCAAGTCATAGTGGGGCTCTGTGATGTCATAATGGGGCATTGTTAGGCCAGAATGGGACATTGTGCAGTCATAATGGGGCTTTGTGATATCAGATAGGGACACTGTGAATACATAGTGGGGCTTTGTGTCATCATAGTGGGGAACAGTGACTTCATAAAGGGGCATTGTGGACTCATTCTAGGGCATTGTGAGGTCATAGTGGGGCCTTGTGAGGTCATAATGGGGCATCGTGATGTCATAACGGGGTACTGTGAAATCATAATGAAGGTTTTTGATGTCATAATGGGGCACTGTGAGATCATAGTGGAGTTTTATCAAGTCATAGTGGGGCTCTGTGATGTCATAATGGGGCATTGTTAGGCCAGAATGGGACATTGTGCAGTCATAATGGGGCTTTGTGAAATCATAAAGGGACACTGTGAAAGCATAGCGGGGAACTGTGACTTCATAAAGGGGCTTTGTGGAATCATAATAGGGCATTGTGATATCATAGTGGGGCATTGTGAGGTCATAGTGGGGCCCTGTGAGGTCATAATGGGGCATTGTGATGTCATAGTGGGGCCATGTATTGTCATAATGAAGGTTTTTGATGTAATAATGGGGCATTGTGAAATTATAATGGAGCTTTATGAGGTCATAGTGGGGCTCTGTGATGTGATAATGGGGCACTGTTATGCCAGAATGGGGCATTGTGCAGTCATAATGGGGCTTTGTGACATCATAAAGGTGCATTGCGAATACATAGCGGGGCTCTGTGACATCACAGCGTGGAATTGTGACTTCATAAAGGGGCTTTGTGGACTCATAATAGGGCGTTGTGATATCATAGTGGGGCCTTGTGAGGTCATAATGGGGCAGTGTGAGGTCATAATGAAGGTTTTTCATGTCGTAATGGGGCATTATGAAATCATAATGGAGCTTTATGAGGTCATAGTGGGGCTCTGTGATGTGATAATGGGGCACTGTTATGCCAGAACGGGGCATTGTGCAGACATAATGGGGCTTTATGATATCATAAAGGAGCATTGCGAATACATAGCGGGGCTCTGTGACATCATATTGTGGAATTGTGACTTCATAAAGAGGCTTTCTGGACCTATAATAGGGCCTTGTGAGGTCACAGTGGGGCAGTGTGACGTCATAGTGGGTAATTGTGAGGTGATAATGAAGGTTTCTGATGTAATAATGGGGCTTTGTATATCATAAAGGAGCATTGCGAATACATAGCGGGGGTCTGTGAAATCACAGTGTGGAATTGTGACTTCAAAAGGGGCTTTGTGGACTCATAATAGGGCATTGTGATATCATAGTGAGCATTGCGAGGTCATAGTGGGGCCTTGTGAGGTCATAATGGGGCAGTGTGAGGTCATAATGAAGGTTTTTGATGTAATAATGGGGCTTTGTGATATCATAAAAGGGCATTGTGAATACATAAGGGGCTTTGAAATATCACAGTGGGGCTTTGTGAGGTCGCAGTGGGGCCTTGTGAGGTCATAATGGGGCATTGTGATGTCATAAACGAGTACTGTGAAATCATAATGAAGGTTCTTGATGTCATAATGGGGCACTGTGAGATCATAGTGGAGTTTTATCAAGTCATAGTGGGGCTCTGTGATGTCATAATGGGACATTGTTAGGCCGGAATGGGGCATTGTGCAGTCATAATGGGGCTTTGTGAAATCATAAAGGGGCACTGTGAATACATAGTGGGGCTTTGTGACATCATGGTGGGGACCTGTGACTTCATAAAGAGGCTTTGTGGACTCATAATAGGGCACTGTGATATTGTGGTGCATTGTGAGATCATATGGGGCCTTGTGAGGTCATAATGGGGCAGTGTGGTGTCATAGTGAGGCCATGTGATGTTATCATGAAGGTTTTTGATGTAATAATGGGGCATTGTGAAATCATATTGGAGCTTTATGAGGTAGTAGCGGGGCTCTGTGATGTCATAATGGGGCATTGTTAGGAGAAAAAGGGGCATTGTGAAGTCATAACAGGGCTTTGTGATATCATAAATGAGCATTGTGAATACAAAGTGGGGCTTTGAATTATCATAGTGGTTGCCTTGTGAGGTCATAATGGGGCACTGTGATGTCATAACGGGATACTGTGAAATCATAATGAAGGTTTCTGATGTCATAATGGGGCACTGTGAGATCATAGTGGAGTTTTATCAAGTCATAGTGGGGCTCTGTGATGTCATAATGGGGCATTGTTATGCCAGAATGGGGCATTGTGCAGACATAGTGGGGCTTTGTGATATCATAAAGGGGCACTGTGAATACATAGTGGGGAACTGTGACTTCATAAAGCGGCTTTGTGGACTCATAATAGGGCATTGTGAGGTCATAGTGGGGCCTTGTGAGGTCATAATGGGGCATTGTGATGTCGTAGTGGGGCCATGTGATGTCATAATGAAGGTTTTTGATGTAATAATGGGGCATTGTGAAGTCATATTGGAGCTTTATGCGGTCGTAGTGGGGCTCTGTGATGTAATAATGGGGCATTGTTATGCCAGAATGGGGCATTGTGCAGTCATAATGGGGCTTTGTGATATCATAAAGGAGCATTGCGAATACATAGCGGGGCTCTGTGACATCACAGTGTGGAATTGTGACTTCATAAAGGCGCTTTGTGGACCCAGAATACGGCATTGTGATATAATAGTGGGGCATGGGGAGGTCATAGTGGGGTCTTGTGAGGTCATAATGGGGCAGTGTGAGGTCATAATGAAGGTTTTTGATGTAATAATGGGCATTGTGATATCATAAAGGGGCTTTGTGAATACATAGTGGAGCTTTGAAATATCATACTGGGGCATTGTGATGTTACAGTGGGGCCTTGTGCGGTCATAATGGGGCACTGTGAGATCATAATGGAGTTTTATCAAGTCATAGTGGGGCTCTGTGATGTCATAATGGGGCACTGTTACGCCAGAATGGGGCATTGTGCAGACATAATGGGGCTTTGTAAAATCCTAAAGGGAGACTGAATATATAGTGGGGCTTTTTGACATCATAGTGGGGAACTGTGAGGTTATAGTAGGGCCTTGTGAGGTCATAATGGGGCAGTGTGAGGTCATAGTGGGGAACTGTGAGGTCGTAATGGGGCATTGTGAGGTCATAGTGGGGCACTGTGAAATCATAATGAAGGCTTTTGGTGTAATAATGGGGCATTGTGAAATCATAATGGACATTTATGAAGTCATAGTGGGGCTCTGTGATGTCATAATGTGGCACTGTTATGCCAGAATGGGGCATGGTGCAGACATAATTGGGCTTTGTGATATCATATAGGGGCACTGTGAATACATAGTGGGGCTTTGTGACATCATAGATGGGATTTGTGACTTCATAAAGGGGCTTTGTGGACTCATAATAGGGCACAATGATATCATAGAGGGGCATTGTGAGGTCATAGTGGGGCCTTGTGAGGTCATAATGGGGCATCGTGATGTCATAACGGGGTATGAAGGTTTTTGATGTAATAATGGGGCATTGTGAAGTCATAATGGAGCTTTATGAGGTCGTAGTGGGGCTCTGTGATGTCATAATGGGGCATTGTTATGCCAGAATGGGGCATTGTGCAGTCATAATGGGGCTTTGTGATATCATAAAGGAGCATTGCGAATACATAGCGGGGCTTTTTGACATCATAGATGGGATTTGTGACGTCATAAAGGGGCTTTGTGGACTCATAATAGGGCATTGTGATATCATAGTGGGCATCGGGAGGTCATAGTGGGGCCTTGTAGAAGTCATAATGGGGCAGTGTGACGTCATAATGTAGGTTTTTGATGTAATAATGGGGCTTTGTGATATCATAAAGGGGCTTTGTGAATACATAGTGGGGCTTTGAAATATCATAGTGGGGCATTGTGAGGTTATAGTGGGGCATTGTGAGGTCATAATGGGGCCATTTGATGTCATAATGAAGGCTTTTGATGTCATAATGGGGCATTGTGAAATCATAATGGAGTTTTATCAAGTCATAGTGGGGCTCTGTGATGTCATAATGGGACATTGTTAGGCCAGAATGGGGCATTGTGCAGTCATAATGGGGCTTTGTGATATCATAAAGGAGCATTGCGAATACATAGCGGGGCTCAGTGACATCACAGTGTGGAATTGTGACTTCATAAAGGCGCTTTGTGGACCCAGAATACGGCATTGTGATATCATAGTGGGGTCTTGTGAGGTCATAATGGGGCAGTGTGAGGTCATAATGAAGGTTTTTGATGTAATAATGGGGTTTTGTGATATCATATAGGGACACTGTGAATACATAGTGGGGCTTTGAATTATCATAGTGGGGCCTTGTGAGGTTATAGTAGGGCCTTGTGAGGTCATAATGGGGCACTGTGATGTCATAACGGGATACTGTGAAATCATAATGAAGGTTTTTGATGTCATAATGGGGCACTGTGAGATCATAATGGAGTTTTATCAAGTCATAGTGGGGCTCTGTGATGTCATAATGCGGTATTGTTAGGCCAGAAGGGGGCATTGTGCAGTCATAATGCGGCTTTGTGAAATCATAAAGGGACACTGTGAATACATAGTGGGGCTTTGTGACATCATAGTGGGGAACTGTGACTTCATAAATGGGCTTTGTGGACTCATAACAGGGCATTGTGAATATCATTGTGGTGCATTGTGAGGACATAGGGAGCATTGTGAGGTCATAATGGGGCAGTGTGATGTCATAGTGGGGCCATGTGATGTCATAATGAAGGTTTTTGATGTAATAATGGGGCATTGTGAAATCATAATGGAGCTTTATGAGGTCATTGTGGAGGCTTTGTAATGTCATAATGGGGCATTGTTAGGCCAGAATGGGGCATTGTGCAGTGATAATGGGGCTTTGTGAAATCATAAAGGGGCACTGTGAATACATAGCGGGGCTTTTTGACATCATAGATGGGATTTGTGACGTCATAAAGGGGCTTTGTGGACTCATAATAGGGCATTGTGAGGTCATAGTGGGGTATCGTAAGGTCATAATGGGCATTGTGATTTCGTAGTGGGGCCATGTGACGTCATAATGTAGGTTTTTGATGTAATAATGGGGCTTTGTGATATCATAAAGGGGCTTTGTGAATACAAAGTCGTGCTTTGAAATATCATAGTGGGGCCTTGCGCGGTTATAATGGGACACTGTGATATTATAACGGGATACTGTGAAATCATAATGAAGGTTTTTCATGTCATAATGGGGCACTGTGAGATCATAATGGATTTTAATCAGGTCAAAGTGGGGCTCTGTGATGTCATAATGGGACATTGTTAGGCCAGAATGGGGCATTGTGCAGTCATAATGGGGCTTTGTGATATCATATAGGGACACTGTGAATACATAGTGGGGCTTTGTGTCATCATAGTGGGGAACAGTGACTTCATAAAGGGGCTTTGTGGACTCATTCTAGGGCATTGTGAGGTCATAGTGGGGCCTTGTGAGGTCATAATGGGGCATCGTGATGTCATAACGGGGTACTGTGAAATTATAATGAAGGTTTTTGATGTAATAATGGGGCATTGTGAAATCATAATGGAGTTTTATCAAGTCATAGTGGGGCTCTGTGATGTCATAATGGGGCACTGTTATGCCAGAATGGGGCATTGTGCAGACATAATGGGGCTTTGTGAAATCATAAAGGGACACTGTGAAAGCATAGCGGGGAACTGTGACTTCATAAAGGGGCTTTGTGGACTCATAATAGGGCATTGTGATATCATAGTGGGGCATTGTGAGGTCATAGTGGGGCCTTGTGAGGTCATAATGGGGCACTGTGATGTCATAAACGAGTACTGTGAAATCATAATGAAGGTTCTTGATGTCATGATGGGGCACTGTGAGATCATAGTGGAGTTTTATCAAGTCATAGTGTGACTCTGTGATGTCACAATGGGGCTCTGTTATGCCAGAATGGGGCATTGTGCAGTCTTAATGGGGCTTTGTGAAATCATAAAGGGACACTGTGAATACATAGTGGGGCTTTGTGACATCAGAGTGGGGAACTGTGACTTCATAAAGGGGCTTTGTGGACTCATTATAGGGCATTGTGAGGTCATAGTGGGGCCTTGTGAGGTCATAATGGGGCACTGTGATGTCATAAACGAGTACTGTGATATCATAATGAAGGTTCTTGATGTCATAATGAGGCACTGTGAGATCATAGTGGTGTTTTATTAAGTCATAGTGGGGCTCAGTGATGTCATAATGGGACATTGTTAGGCCGGAATGGGGCATTGTGCAGTCATAATGGGGCTTTGTGAAATCATAAAGGGGCACTGTGAATACATAGTGGGGCTTTGTGACATCATGGTGGGGACCTGTGACTTCATAAAGTGGCTTTGTGGACTCATAATAGGGCACTGTGATATTGTGGTGCATTGTGAGGTCATATGGCGCCTTGTGAGGTCATAATGGGGCAGTGTGGTGTCATAGTGAGGCCATGTGATGTTATAATGAAGGTTTTTGATGTAATAATGGGGCATTGTGAAATCATATTGGAGCTTTATGAGGTACTAGTGCGGCTCTGTAATGTCATAATGGGGCATTGTTAGGAGAAAAAGGGGCATTGTGCAGTCATAATGGGGCTTTGTGATATCATAAATGAGCATTGTGAATACATAGTGGGGAACTGTGACTTCATAAAGGGGCTTTGTGGACTCATAATAGGGCATTGTGAGGTCATAGTGGGGCATCGTAAGGTCATAATGGGCATTGTGAGTTCGTAGTGGGGCCATGTGATGTCATAATGAAGGTTTTTGATGTAATAATGGGGCTTTGTGATATCATAAAGGGGCTTTGTGAATACAAAGTCGTGCTTTGAAATATCATAATGGGGCCTTGAGCAGTTATAATGGGGCACTGTGATGTCATAACGGGATACTGTGAAATCATAATGAAGGTTTTTGATGTCATAATGGGGCACTGTGAGATCATAATGGATTTTTATCAAGTCAAAGTGGGGCTCTGTGATGTCATAATGGGACATTGTTAGGCCGGAATGGGGCACTGTGCAGTCATAATGGGGCTTTGTGATATCATATAGGGACACTGTGAATACATAGTGGGGCTTTGTGACATCATAGAGGGGAACAGTGACTTCATAAAGGGGCTTTGTGGACTCATAATAGGGCATTGTGAGCTCATATTCGGGCCTTGTGAGGTCATAATGGGGCATCGTGATGCCATAACGGGGTACTATGAAATCATAATGAAGGTTTTTGATGTCATAATGGCGCATTGTGAAATCATAATGGAGTTTTATCAAGTCATAGTGGGGCTCTGTGATGTCATAATGGGGCATTGTTATGCCAGAATGGGGCATTGTGCAGTGATAATGGGGCTTTGTGATATCATAAAGAGCCACTGTGAATACATAGCGGGGCTTTTTGACATCATAGATGGGATTTGTGACGTCATAAAGGGGCTTTGTGGACTCATAATAGGGCACTGTGATATCTCAGTGGAGCATTGTGAGGTCATATTGGGGCCATGTGATGTCATAATGAAGGTTTTTGATGTAATAATGGGGCATTGTGAAATCATAATGGAGCTTTATGAGGTCATAATGGGGCTCTCTGATGTCATAATGGGGCATTGTTATGCCAGAATGGGGCATTGTGCAGTCATAATGGGGCTTTGTGATATCATAAAGGAGCATTGTGAATACATAGCGGGTCTCTGTGACATCATAGATGGGAACTTTGCCTTCATAAAGGGGCTTTGTGGACTCATAATAGGGCATTGTGATATCATAGTGGGGCATGGTGAGGTCATAGTGGGGTCTTGTGAGGTCATAATGGGGCAGTGTGATGTCATAGCGGGGAACTGTCAGGTCATAATGAAGGTTTTTGATGTAATAATGGGCATTGTGATATCATAAAGGGGCTTTGTGAATACATAGTGGAGCTTTGAAATATCATAGTGGGGCATTGTGAGGTTACAGTGGGGCCTTGTGGGGTCATAATGGGGCACTGTTATGCCAGAATGGGGCATTGTGCAGACATAATGGGGCTTTGTAAAATCCTAAAGGGACACTGAATACATAGTGGGGCTTTGTGACATCATAGTGGGGAACTGTGAGGTTATAGTAGGGCCTTGTGAGGTCATAATGGGGCAGTGTGAGGTCATAGTGGGGAACTGTGAGGTCATAATGGGGCATTGTGAGGTCATAGTGGGGCACTGTGAAATCATAATGAAGGCTTTTGGTGTAATAATGGGGCATTGTGAAATCATAATGGACATTTATGAAGTCATAGTGGGGCTCTGTGATGTCATAATGTGGCACTGTTATGCCAGAATGGGGCATGGTGCAGACATAATTGGGCTTTGTGATATCATAAAGGGGCACTGTGAATACATAGTGGGGCTTTGTGACATCATAGTGGGGAATTGTGACTTCATAAAGGGGCTTTGTGGACTCATAATAGGGCACTGTGATATCATAGTGGGGCATTGTGAGGTCATAGTGGGGCCTTGTGACGTCATAATGGGGCATCGTGATGTCATAACGGGGTACTGTGATGTCATAATGAAGGTTTTTGATGTAATAATGGGGCATTGTGAAGTCATAATGGAGCTTTATGAGGTCGTAGTGGGGCTCTGTGATGTCATAATGGGGCATTGTTATGCCAGAATGGGGCATTGTGCAGTGATAATGGGGCTTTGTGATATCATAAAGGGGCACTGTGAATACATAGTGGGGAACTGTGACTTCATAAAGCGGCTTTGTGGACTCATAATAGGGCATTGTGAGGTCATAGTGGGGCCATGTGATGTCATAATGAAGGTTTTTGATGTAATAATGGGTCTTTGTGATATCATAAAGGGGCTTTGTGAATACAAAGTCGTGCTTTGAAATATCATAATGGGGCCTTGAGCGGTTATAATGGGGCATCGTGATGTCATAAAGGGATACTGTGAAATCATAATGAAGGTTTTTGATGTCATAATGGGGCACTGTGAGATCATAATGGATTTTTATCAAGTCAAAGTGGGGCTCTTTGATGTCATAATGGGACATTGTTAGGCCGGAATGGGGCATTGTGCAGTCATAATGGGGCTTTGTGATATCATATAGGGACACTCTGAATACATAGTGGGGCTTTGTGACATCATAGAGGGGAACAGTGACTTCATAAAGGGGCTTTGTGGACTCATAATAGGGCATTGTGAGCTCATATTCGGGCCTTGTGAGGTCATAATGGGGCATCGTGATGCCATAACGGGGTACTATGAAATCATAATGAAGGTTTTTGATGTCATAATGGCGCATTGTGAAATCATAATGGAGTTTTATCAAGTCATAGTGGGGCTCTGTGATGTCATAATGGGGCATTGTTATGCCAGAATGGGGCATTGTGCAGTGATAATGGGGCTTTGTGATATCATAAAGAGCCACTGTGAATACATAGCGGGGCTTTTTGACATCATAGATGGGATTTGTGACGTCATAAAGGGGCTTTGTGGACTCATAATAGGGCACTGTGATATCTCAGTGGAGCATTGTGAGGTCATATTGGGGCCATGTGATGTCATAATGAAGGTTTTTGATGTAATAATGGGGCATTGTGAAATCATAATGGAGCTTTATGAGGTCATAATGGGGCTCTCTGATGTCATAATGGGGCACTGTTATGCCAGAATGGGGCATTGTGCAGTCATAATGGGGCTTTGTGATATCATAAAGGAGCATTGTGAATACATAGCGGGTCTCTGTGACATCATAGATGGGAACTTTGCCTTCATAAAGGGGCTTTGTGGACTCATAATAGGGCATTGTGATATAATAGTGGGGCATCGTGAGGTCATAGTGGGGCCTTTTGAGGTCATAATGGGGCGCGTTATGCCAGAATGGGGCATTGTGCAGTCATAATGGGGCTTTGTGAAATAGTAAAGGGACACTATGAATAGATATTGGGGCTTTGTGACATCATAGTGCGGAACTGTGACTTCATAAAGAGGCTTTGTGGACTCATAATAGGGCATTGTGAGGTCATAGTGGGGCATCGTAAGGTTATAATGGGCATTGTGAGTTCGTAGTGGGGCCATGTGATGTCATAATGAAGGTTTTTGATGTAATAATGGGGCTTTGTGATATCATAAAGGGGCTTTGTGAATACAAAGTCGTGCTTTGAAATATCATAGTGGGGCCTTGTGCGGTTATAATGGGACACTGTGATATCATAACGGGATACTGTGAAATCATAATGAAGGCTTTTGATGTCATAATGGGGCACTGTGAGATCATAACGGATTTTTATCAAGTCATAGTGGGGCTCTGTGATGTCATAATGGGACGTTGTTAGGCCGGAATGGGGCATTGTGCAGTCATAATGGGGCTTTGTGATATCATATAGGGACACTGTGAATACATAGTGGGGCTTTGTGACATCATAGAGGGGAACAGTGACTTCATAAAAGGGGCTTTGTGGACTCATTATAGGGCATTGTGAGGTCATAGTGGGGCATCTTAAGGTCATAATGGGGCATCGTGATGTCATAACAGGGTACTATGAAATCATAATGAAGGTTTTTGATGTCATAATGGGGCATTGTGAAATCATAATGGAGTTTTATCAAGTCATAGTGGGGCTCTGTGATGTCATAATGGGGCATTGTTATGCCAGAATGGGGCATTGTGCAGTCATAATGGGGCTTTGTGATATCATAAAGGAGCATTGTGAATACATAGCGGGGCTTTTTGACATCATAGATGGGATTTGTGACGTCATAAAGGGGCTTTGTGGACTCATAATAGGGCATTGTGATATCATAGTGGGCATCGTGAGGTCATAGTGGGGCCTTGTAGAAGTCATAATGGGGCTGTGTGACGTCATAATGTAGGTTTTTGATGTAATAATGGGGCTTTGTGATATCATAAAGGGGCTTTGTGAATACATAGTGGGGCTTTGAAATATCATAGTGGGGCATTGTGAGGTTATAGTGGGGCATTGTGAGGTCATAATGGGGCACTGTGATGTCATAATGAGGGTTTTTGGTGTCATAATTGGGCACTGTGAGATCATAATGGAGCTTTATGAAGTCATAGTGGGGCTCTGTGATGTCATAATGGGGCACTGTTATGCCAGAATGGGGCATTGTGCAGACATAATGGGGCTTTGTGAAGTCATAAAGGGGCACTGTGAATACATAGTGGGGCTTTGTGACATCATAATGTGGAATTGTGACTTCATAAAGGGGCTTTCTGGACTCATAATAGGGCACTGTGATATCTTAGTGGGGCATTGTGAGGTCATATTGGGGCACTGTGAGGTCATAATGAAGGTTTTTGATGTAATAATGGGGCATTGTGAAATCAAAATGGAGCTTTATGAGGTCATAATGGGGCTCTCTGATGTCATAATGGGGCACTGTTATGCCAGAATGGGGCATTGTGCAGCGATAATGGGGCTTTGTGATATCATAAAGGAGCATTGTGAATACATAGCGGGTCTCTGTGACATCATAGATGGGAACTTTGCCTTCATAAAGGGGCTCTGTGGACTCATAATAGGGCATTGTGATATCATAGTGGGGCATTGTGAGGTCATAGTGGGGCCTTGTGACGTCATAATGGGGCATCGTGATGTCATAACGGGGTACTTTGATGTCATAATGAAGTTTTTTGATGTAATAATGGGGCATTGTGAAGTCATAATGGAGCTTTATGAGGTCATAGTGGGGCTTTGTGATGTAATAATGGGGCATTGTTATGCCAGAATGGGGCATTGTGCAGTCATAATGGGGCTTTGTGATATCATAAAGGAGCATTGCGAATACATAGCGGGGCTCTGTGACATCACAGTGGGGAATTGTGACTTCATAAAGGCGCTTTGTGGACCCAGAATACGGCATTGTGATATCATTGTGGGGCATGGGGAGGTCATAGTGGGGTCTTGTGAGGTCATAATGGGGCAGTGTGAGGTCATAATGAAGGTTTTTGATGTAATAATGGGGTTTTGTGATATCATAAAGGGGCTTTGGGAATACATAGTGGGGCTTTGAAATATCATAGTGGGGCATTGTGAGGTTATAGTGGGGCCTTGTGAGGTCATAATGGGGCACTGTGATGTCATAACGGGATACTGTGAAATCATAATGAAGGTTTTTGATGTCATAATGGGGCACTGTGAGATCATAATGGAGTTTTAACAAGTCATAGTGGGGCTCTGTGATGTCATAATGGGGCATTGTTATGCCAGAATGGGGCATTGTGCAGACATAATGGGGCTTTGTGATATCATAAAGGGGCACTGTGAATACATAGTGGGGCTTTGTGACATCATAGTGGGGAATTCTGACTTCATAAAGGGGCTTTGCGGACTCATAATAGGGCATTGTGAGGTCATAGAGGGTCCTTGTGAGGTCATAATGGGGCAGTGTGAAGTCATAATGAGGGTTTTTGGTGTCATAATTGGGCACTGTGAGATCATAATGGAGCTTTATGAAGTCATAGTGGGGCTCTGTGATGTCATAATGGGGCACTGTTATGCCAGAATGGGGCATTGTGCAGACATAATGGGGCTTTGTGAAGTCATAAAGGGGCACTGTGAATACATAGTGGGGCTTAGTGACATCATAATGTGGAATTGTGACTTCATAAAGGGGCTTTGTGGACTCATAATAGGGCACTGTGATATCTTAGTGGGGCATTGTGAGGTCATATTGGGGCACTGTGAGGTCATAATGAAGGTTTTTGATGTAATAATGGGGCATTGTGAAATCAAAATGGAGCTTTATGAGGTCATAATGGGGCTCTCTGATGTCATAATGGGGCATTGTTATGCCAGAATGGGGCATTGTGCAGCGATAATGGGGCTTTGTGATATCATAAAGGAGCATTGTGAATACATAGCGGGTCTCTGTGACATCATAGATGGGAACTTTGCCTTCATAAAGGGGCTCTGTGGACTCATAATAGGGCATTGTGATATCATAGTGGGGCATCGTAAGGTCATAATGGGGCATTGTGATGTCATAGTGGGGCCATGTGATGTCATAATGAAGGTTTTTGATGTCATAATGGGGCACTGTGAGATCATAATGGAGTTTTATCTAGTCATAGTGGGGCTCTGTGATGTCATAATGGGGCATTGTTATGCAAGAATGGGGCATTGTGCAGTCATAATGGGGCTTTGTGAAATCATAAAGGGACACTGTGAATACATAGTGGGGCTTTGTGACATCATAGCGGGGAACTGTGACTTCATAAATGAGCTTTTTGGACTCACAATAGGGCACTGTAATATCATAGTGGGGCATCGTAAGGTCATAATGGGGCATTGTGAGGTCATAGTGGGGCCATGTGATGTCATAATGAAGGTTTTTGATGTCATAATGGGGCATTGTGAAATCATAATGGAGTTTTATCAAGTCATAGTGGGGCTCTGTGATGTCATAATGGGGCATTGTAAAGCCAAAAGGAGGCATTGTGCAGTCATAATGGGGCTTTGTGTTATCATAAAGGAGCATTGTCAAGACATAGCGGGGCTCTGTGACATCATAGATGGGAATTGTGACTTCATAAAGGGGCTTTGTGGACTCATAATAGGGCATTGTGATATCATAGTGGGACATTGTGAGGTTATAGTGGGGCCTTGTGAGGTCATAATGGGGCACTGTGATGTCATAACGGGATACTGTGAAATCATAATGAAGGTTTTTGATGTCATAATGAGGCATTGTAACAGCATAATGGGGCTTTATCAAGTCATATTGGGTCTCTGTGATGTCATAATGGGACATTGTTAGGCCGGAATGGGGCATTGTGCAGTCATAATGGGGCTTTGTGAAATCATAAAGGGGCACTGTGAATACATAGTGGGGCTTTGTGACATCATAGTGGGGAACTGTGACTTCATAAAGGGGCTTTGTGGAGTCATAACAGGGCATGGTGATATCATTGTGGTGCATTGTGAGGTCATATGGTGCCTTGTGAGGTCATAATGGGGCAGTGTGTTGTCATAGTGAGGCCATGTGATGTTATAATGAAGGTTTTTGATGTAATAATTGGGCACTGTAAAATCATATTGGAGCTTTATGAGGTAGTATTGGGGCTCTGTAATGTCATAATGGGGCATTGTTAGGAGAAAAAGGGGCATTGTGCAGTCATAACAGGGCTTTGTGATATCATAAATGAGCATTGTGAATACATAGTGGGGCTTTGAATTATCATAGTGGGGCCTTGTGAGGTCATAATGGGGCACTGTGATGTCATAACGGGAAACTGTGAAATCATAATGAAGGTTTCTGATGTCATAATGGGGCACTGTGAGATCATAGTGGAGTTTTATCAAGTCACAGTGCGACTCTGTGATGTCACAATGGGGCACTGTTATGCCAGAATGGGGCATTGTGCAGTCTTAATGGGGCTTTGTGAAATCATAAAGGGACACTGTGAATACATAGTGGGGCTTTGTGACATCATAGTGGGGAACTGTGACTTCATAAAGGGGCTTTGTGGACTCATTATAGGGCATTGTGAGGTCATAGTGGGGCCTTGTGAGGTCATAATGGGGCATCGTGATGTCATAACGGGGTACCGTGAAATCATAATGAAGGTTTTTGATGTAATAATGTGGCACTGTGAGGTCATAATGGAGTTTTATCAAGTCATAGTGGGGCTCTGTGATGTCATAATGGGGCATTGTTATGCCAGAATGGGGCATTGGGCAGTCATAATGGGGCTTTGTGATATCATAAAGGAGCATTGTGAATACATAGCGGGGCTTTTTGACATCATAGATGGGATTTGTGACGTCATAAAGGGGCTTTGTGGACTCATAATAGGGCATTGTGATATAATAGTGGGGCATCGTGAGGTCATAGTGGGGCCTTTTGAGGTCATAATGGGGCGCGTTATGCCAGAATGGGGCATTGTGCAGTCATAATGGGGCTTTGTGAAATAGTAAAGGGACACTATGAATAGATATTGGGGCTTTGTGACATCATAGTGCGGAACTGTGACTTCATAAAGCGGCTTTGTGGACTCATAATAGGGCATTGTGAGGTCATAGTGGGGCATCGTAAGGTTATAATGGGCATTGTGAGTTCGTAGTGGGGCCATGTGATGTCATAATGAAGGTTTTTGATGTAATAATGGGGCTTTGTGATATCATAAAGGGGCTTTGTGAATACAAAGTCGTGCTTTGAAATATCATAGTGGGGCCTTGTGCGGTTATAATGGGACACTGTGATATCATAACGGGATACTGTGAAATCATAATGAAGGCTTTTGATGTCATAATGGGGCACTGTGAGATCATAACGGATTTTTATCAAGTCATAGTGGGGCTCTGTGATGTCATAATGGGACGTTGTTAGGCCGGAATGGGGCATTGTGCAGTCATAATGGGGCTTTGTGATATCATATAGGGACACTGTGAATACATAGTGGGGCTTTGTGACATCATAGAGGGGAACAGTGACTTCATAAAAGGGGCTTTGCGGACTCATTATAGGGCATTGTGAGGTCATAGTGGGGCATCTTAAGGTCATAATGGGGCATCGTGATGTCATAACAGGGTACTATGAAATCATAATGAAGGTTTTTGATGTCATAATGGGGCATTGTGAAATCATAATGGAGTTTTATCAAGTCATAGTGGGGCTCTGTGATGTCATAATGGGGCATTGTTATGCCAGAATGGGGCATTGTGCAGTCATAATGGGGCTTTGTGATATCATAAAGGAGCATTGTGAATACATAGCGGGGCTTTTTGACATCATAGATGGGATTTGTGACGTCATAAAGGGGCTTTGTGGACTCATAATAGGGCATTGTGATATCATAGTGGGCATCGTGAGGTCATAGTGGGGCCTTGTAGAAGTCATAATGGGGCTGTGTGACGTCATAATGTAGGTTTTTGATGTAATAATGGGGCTTTGTGATATCATAAAGGGGCTTTGTGAATACATAGTGGGGCTTTGAAATATCATAGTGGGGCATTGTGAGGTTATAGTGGGGCATTGTGAGGTCATAATGGGGCACTGTGATGTCATAATGAGGGTTTTTGGTGTCATAATTGGGCACTGTGAGATCATAATGGAGCTTTATGAAGTCATAGTGGGGCTCTGTGATGTCATAATGGGGCACTGTTATGCCAGAATGGGGCATTGTGCAGACATAATGGGGCTTTGTGAAGTCATAAAGGGGCACTGTGAATACATAGTGGGGCTTTGTGACATCATAATGTGGAATTGTGACTTCATAAAGGGGCTTTCTGGACTCATAATAGGGCACTGTGATATCTTAGTGGGGCATTGTGAGGTCATATTGGGGCACTGTGAGGTCATAATGAAGGTTTTTGATGTAATAATGGGGCATTGTGAAATCAAAATGGAGCTTTATGAGGTCATAATGGGGCTCTCTGATGTCATAATGGGGCACTGTTATGCCAGAATGGGGCATTGTGCAGTCATAATGGGGCTTTGTGAAATCATAAAGGGGCACTGTGAATACATAGTGGGGCTTTGTGACATCATAGTGGGGAATTGTGACTTCATAAAGGGGCTTTGTGGACTCATAATAGGGCACTGTGATATCATAGTGGGGCATTGTGAGGTCATAGTGGGGCCTTGTGACGTCATAATGGGGCATCGTGATGTCATAACGGGGTACTTTGATGTCATAATGAAGTTTTTTGATGTAATAATGGGGCATTGTGAAGTCATAATGGAGCTTTATGAGGTCATAGTGGGGCTTTGTGATGTAATAATGGGGCATTGTTATGCCAGAATGGGGCATTGTGCAGTCATAATGGGGCTTTGTGATATCATAAAGGAGCATTGCGAATACATAGCGGGGCTCTGTGACATCACAGTGGGGAATTGTGACTTCATAAAGGCGCTTTGTGGACCCAGAATACGGCATTGTGATATCATTGTGGGGCATGGGGAGGTCATAGTGGGGTCTTGTGAGGTCATAATGGGGCAGTGTGAGGTCATAATGAAGGTTTTTGATGTAATAATGGGGTTTTGTGATATCATAAAGGGGCTTTGGGAATACATAGTGGGGCTTTGAAATATCATAGTGGGGCATTGTGAGGTTATAGTGGGGCCTTGTGAGGTCATAATGGGGCACTGTGATGTCATAACGGGATACTGTGAAATCATAATGAAGGTTTTTGATGTCATAATGGGGCACTGTGAGATCATAATGGAGTTTTAACAAGTCATAGTGGGGCTCTGTGATGTCATAATGGGGCATTGTTATGCCAGAATGGGGCATTGTGCAGACATAATGGGGCTTTGTGATATCATAAAGGGGCACTGTGAATACATAGTGGGGCTTTGTGACATCATAGTGGGGAATTCTGACTTCATAAAGGGGCTTTGCGGACTCATAATAGGGCATTGTGAGGTCATAGAGGGTCCTTGTGAGGTCATAATGGGGCAGTGTGAAGTCATAATGAGGGTTTTTGGTGTCATAATTGGGCACTGTGAGATCATAATGGAGCTTTATGAAGTCATAGTGGGGCTCTGTGATGTCATAATGGGGCACTGTTATGCCAGAATGGGGCATTGTGCAGACATAATGGGGCTTTGTGAAGTCATAAAGGGGCACTGTGAATACATAGTGGGGCTTAGTGACATCATAATGTGGAATTGTGACTTCATAAAGGGGCTTTGTGGACTCATAATAGGGCACTGTGATATCTTAGTGGGGCATTGTGAGGTCATATTGGGGCACTGTGAGGTCATAATGAAGGTTTTTGATGTAATAATGGGGCATTGTGAAATCAAAATGGAGCTTTATGAGGTCATAATGGGGCTCTCTGATGTCATAATGGGGCATTGTTATGCCAGAATGGGGCATTGGGCAGTCATAATGGGGCTTTGTGATATTATAAAGGAGCATTGTGAATACATAGCGGGGCTTTTTGACATCATAGATGGGATTTGTGACGTCATAAAGGGGCTTTGTGGACTCATAATAGGGCATTGTGATATCATAGTGGGCATCGTGAGGTCATAGTGGGGCCTTGTAGAAGTCATAATGGGGCCGTGTGACGTCATAATGTAGGTTTTTGATGTAATAATGGGGCTTTGTGATATCATAAAGGGGCTTTGTGAATACATAGTGGGGCTTTGAAATATCATAGTGGGGCATTGTGAGGTTATAGTGGGGCATTGTGAGGTCATAATGGGGCACTGTGATGTCATAATGAGGGTTTTTGGTGTCATAATTGGGCACTGTGAGATCATAATGGAGCTTTATGAAGTCATAGTGGGGCTCTGTGATGTCATAATGGGGCACTGTTATGCCAGAATGGGGCATTGTGCAGACATAATGGGGCTTTGTGAAGTCATAAAGGGGCACTGTGAATACATAGTGGGGCTTTGTGACATCATAATGTGGAATTGTGACTTCATAAAGGGGCTTTCTGGACTCATAATAGGGCACTGTGATATCTTAGTGGGGCATTGTGAGGTCATATTGGGGCACTGTGAGGTCATAATGAAGGTTTTTGATGTAATAATGGGGCATTGTGAAATCAAAATGGAGCTTTATGAGGTCATAATGGGGCTCTCTGATGTCATAATGGGGCATTGTTATGCCAGAATGGGGCATTGTGCAGTCATAATGGGGCTTTGTGAAATCATAAAGGGGCACTGTGAATACATAGTGGGGCTTTGTGACATCATAGTGGGGAATTGTGACTTCATAAAGGGGCTTTGTGGACTCATAATAGGGCACTGTGATATCATAGTGGGGCATTGTGAGGTCATAGTGGGGCCTTGTGACGTCATAATGGGGCATCGTGATGTCATAACGGGGTACTTTGATGTCATAATGAAGTTTTTTGATGTAATAATGGGGCATTGTGAAGTCATAATGGAGCTTTATGAGGTCATAGTGGGGCTTTGTGATGTAATAATGGGGCATTGTTATGCCAGAATGGGGCATTGTGCAGTCATAATGGGGCTTTGTGATATCATAAAGGAGCATTGCGAATACATAGCGGGGCTCTGTGACATCACAGTGGGGAATTGTGACTTCATAAAGGCGCTTTGTGGACCCAGAATACGGCATTGTGATATCATTGTGGGGCATGGGGAGGTCATAGTGGGGTCTTGTGAGGTCATAATGGGGCAGTGTGAGGTCATAATGAAGGTTTTTGATGTAATAATGGGGTTTTGTGATATCATAAAGGGGCTTTGGGAATACATAGTGGGGCTTTGAAATATCATAGTGGGGCATTGTGAGGTTATAGTGGGGCCTTGTGAGGTCATAATGGGGCACTGTGATGTCATAACGGGATACTGTGAAATCATAATGAAGGTTATTGATGTCATAATGGGGCATTGTAACAGCATAATGGGGCTTTATCAAGTCATATTGGGGCTCTGTGATGTCATAATGGGACATTGTTAGGCCGGAATGGGGCATTGTGCAGTCATAATGGGGCTTTGTGAAATCATAAAGGGGCACTGTGAATACATAGTGGGGCTTTGTGACATCATAGTGGGGAACTGTGACTTCATAAAGGGGCTTTGTGGAGTCATAACAGGGCATGGTGATATCATTGTGGTGCATTGTGAGGTCATGTGGTGCATTGTGAGGTCATATGGTGCCTTGTGAGGTCATAATGGGGCAGTGTGTTGTCATAGTGAGGCCATGTGATGTTATAATGAAGGTTTTTGATGTAATAATGGGGCACTGTGAAATCATATTGGAGCTTTATGAGGTAGTATTGGGGCTCTGTAATGTCATAATGGGGCATTGTTAGGAGAAAAAGGGGCATTGTGCAGTCATAACAGGGCTTTGTGATATCATAAATGAGCATTGTGAATACATAGTGGGGCTTTGAATTATCATAGTGGGGCCTTGTGAGGTCATAATGGGGCACTGTGATGTCATAACGGGATACTGTGAAATCATAATGAAGGTTTTTGATGTCATAATGGGGCACTGTGAGATCATAATGGAGTTTTATCAAGTCATAGTGGGGCTCTGTGATGTCATAATGCGGTATTGTTAGGCCAGAATGGGGCATTGTGCAGTCTTAATGGGGCTTTGTGAAATCATAAAGGGGCACTGTGAATACATAGTGGGGCTTTGTGACATCATAGAGGGGAACAGTGACTTCATAAAGGGGCTTTGTGGACTCATTATAGGGCATTGTGAGGTCATAGTGGGGCCTTGTGAGGTCACAATGGGGCATCGTGATGTCATAACGGGATACTGTGAAATCATAATGAAGGCTTTTGATGTCATAATGGGGCATTGTGAAATCATAATGGAGTTTTATCAAGTCATAGTGGGGCTCTGTGATGTCATAATGGGGCATTGTTATGCCAGAATGGGGCATTGGGCAGTCATAATGGGGCTTTGTGATATCATAAAGGAGCATTGTGAATACATAGCGGGGCTTTTTGACATCATAGATGGGATTTGTGACGTCATAAAGGGGCTTTGTGGACTCATAATAGGGCATTGTGATATAATAGTGGGGCATCGTGAGGTCATAGTGGGGCCTTTTGAGGTCATAATGGGGCGCGTTATGCCAGAATGGGGCATTGTGCAGTCATAATGGGGCTTTGTGAAATAGTAAAGGGACACTATGAATAGATATTGGGGCTTTGTGACATCATAGTGCGGAACTGTGACTTCATAAAGAGGCTTTGTGGACTCATAATAGGGCATTGTGAGGTCATAGTGGGGCATCGTAAGGTTATAATGGGCATTGTGAGTTCGTAGTGGGGCCATGTGATGTCATAATGAAGGTTTTTGATGTAATAATGGGGCTTTGTGATATCATAAAGGGGCTTTGTGAATACAAAGTCGTGCTTTAAAATATCATAGTGGGGCCTTGCGCGGTTATAATGGGACACTGTGATATCATAACGGGATACTGTGAAATCATAATGAAGGCTTTTGATGTCATAATGGGGCACTGTGAGATCATAACGGATTTTTATCAAGTCAAAGTGCGGCTCTGTGATGTCATAATGGGACATTGTTAGGCCTGAATGGGGCATTGTGCAGTCATAATGGGGCTTTGTGATATCATATAGGGACACTGTGAATACATCGTGGGGCTTTGTGACATCATAGAGGGGAACAGTGACTTCATAAAGGGGCTTTGTGGACTCATAATAGGGCATTGTGAGGTCATAGTGGGGCATCTTAAGGTCATAATGGGGCATCGTGATGTCATAACAGGGTACTGTGAAATCATAATGAAGGTTTTTGATGTCATAATGGGGCATTGTGGAATCATAATGGAGTTTTATCAAGTCATAGTGGGGCTCTGTGATGTCATAATGGGGCATTGTTATGCCAGAATGGGGCATTGTGCAGTCATAATGGGGCTTTGTGATATCATAAAGGAGCATTGTGAATACATAGCGGGCCTTTTTGACATCATAGATGGGATTTGTGACGTCATAAAGGGGCTTTGTGGACTCATAATAGGGCATTGTGATATCATAGTGGGCATCGTGAGGTCATAGTGGGGCCTTGTAGAAGTCATAATGGGGCCGTGTGACGTCATAATGTAGGTTTTTGATGTAATAATGGGGCTTTGTGATATCATAAAGGGGCTTTGTGAATACATAGTGGGGCTTTGAAATATCATAGTGGGGCATTGTGAGGTTATAGTGGGGCATTGTGAGGTCATAATGGGGCACTGTGATGTCATAATGAGGGTTTTTGGTGTCATAATTGGGCACTGTGAGATCATAATGGAGATTTATGAAGTCATAGTGGGGCTCTGTGATGTCATAATGGGGCACTGTTATGCCAGAATGGGGCATTGTGCAGACATAATGGGGCTTTGTGAAGTCATAAAGGGGCACTGTGAATACATAGTGGGGCTTTGTGACATCATAATGTGGAATTGTGACTTCATAAAGGGGCTTTCTGGACTCATAATAGGGCACTGTGATATCTTAGTGGGGCATTGTGAGGTCATATTGGGGCACTGTGAGGTCATAATGAAGGTTTTTGATGTAATAATGGGGCATTGTGAAATCAAAATGGAGCTTTATGAGGTCATAATGGGGCTCTCTGATATCATAATGGGGCACTGTTATGCCAGAATGGGGCATTGTGCAGTCATAATGGGGCTTTGTGAAATCATAAAGGGGCACTGTGAATACATAGTGGGGCTTTGTGACATCATAGTGGGGAATTGTGACTTCATAAAGGGGCTTTGTGGACTCATAATAGGGCACTGTGATATCATAGTGGGACATTGTGAGGTTATAGTGGGGCCTTGTGACGTCATAATGGGGCATCGTGATGTCATAACGGGGTACTTTGATGTCATAATGAAGTTTTTTGATGTAATAATGGGGCATTGTGAAGTCATAATGGAGCTTTATGAGGTCGTAGTGGGGCTCTGTGATGTAATAATGGGGCATTGTTATGCCAGAATGGGGCATTGTGCAGTCATAATGGGGCTTTGTGATATCATAAAGGAGCATTGCGAATACATAGCGGGGCTCTGTGACATCACAGTGGGGAATTGTGACTTCATAAAGGCGCTTTGTGGACCCAGAATACGGCATTGTGATATCATTGTGGGGCATGGGGAGGTCATAGTGGGGTCTTGTGAGGTCATAATGGGGCAGTGTGAGGTCATAATGAAGGTTTTTGATGTAATAATGGGGTTTTGTGATATCATAAAGGGGCTTTGGGAATACATAGTGGGGCTTTGAAATATCATAGTGGGGCATTGTGAGGTTATAGTAGGGCCTTGTGAGGTCATAATGGGGCACTGTGATGTCATAACGGGATACTGTGAAATCATAATGAAGGTTTTTGATGTCATAATGGGGCACTGTGAGATCATAATGGAGTTTTATCAAGTCATAGTGGGGCTCTGTGATGTCATAATGCGGTATTGTTAGGCCAGAATGGGGCATTGTGCAGTCATAATGGGGCTTTGTGATATCATAAAGGGGCACTGTGAATACATAGTGGGGCTTTGTGACATCATAGTGGGGAACTGTGACTTCATAAAGGGGCTTTGTGGAGTCATAACAGGGCATGGTGATATCATTGTGGTGCATTGTGAGGTCATATGGTGCCTTGTGAGGTCATAATGGGGCAGTGTGTTGTCATAGTGGGGCCATGTGATGTCATAATGAAGGTTTTTGATGTCATAATGGGGCACTGTGAAATCATAATGGAGTTTTATCAAGTCATAGTGGGGCTCTGTGATGTCATAATGGGGCATTGTAAAGCCAAAATGAGGCATTGTTCAGTCATAATGGGGCTTTGTGATATCATAAAGGAGCATTGTCAAGACATAGCGGGGCTCTGTGACAACATAGATGGGAATTGTGACTTCATAAAGGGGCTTTGTGGACTCATAATAGGGCATTGTGATATCATAGTGGGACATTGTGAGGTTATAGTGGGGCCTTGTGAGGTCATAATGGGGCACTGTGATGTCATAACGGGATACTGTGAAATCATAATGAAGGTTTTTGATGTCATAATGAGGCATTGTAAAAGCATAATGGGGCTTTATCAAGTCATATTGGGTCTCTGTGATGTCATAATGGGACATTGTTAGGCCGGAATGGGGCATTGTGCAGTCATAATGGGGCTTTGTGAAATCATAAAGGGGCACTGTGAATACATAGTGGGGCTTTGTGACATCATAGTGGGGAACTGTGACTTCATAAAGGGGCTTTGTGGAGTCATAACAGGGCATGGTGATAACATTGTGGTGCATTGTGAGGTCATATGGTGCCTTGTGAGGTCATAATGGGGCAGTGTGTTGTCATAGTGAGGCCATGTGATGTTATAATGAAGGTTTTTGATGTAATAATGGGGCACTGTGAAATCATATTGGAGCTTTATGAGGTAGTAGTGGGGCTCTGTAATGTCATAATGGGGCATTGTTAGGAGAAAAAGGGGCATTGTGCAGTCATAACAGGGCTTTGTGATATCATAAATGAGCATTGTGAATACATAGTGGGGCTTTGAATTATCATAGTGGGGCCTTGTGAGGTCATAATGGTGCACTGAGATGTCATAACGGGAAACTGTGAAATCATAATGAAGGTTTCTGATGTCATAATGGGGCACTGTGAGATCATAGTGGAGTTTTATCAAGTCACAGTGCGACTCTGTGATGTCACAATGGGGCACTGTTATGCCAGAATGGGGCATTGTGCAGTCTTAATGGGGCTTTGTGAAACCATAAAGGGCCACTGTGAATACATACTGGGGCTTTGTGACATCATAGTGGGGAACTGTGACTTCATAAAGGGGCTTTGTGGACTCATTATAGGGCATTGTGAGGTCATAGTGCGGCCTTGTGAGGTCATAATGGGCATTGTGAGTTCGTAGTGGGGCCATGTGATGTCATAATGAAGGTTTTTGATGTAATAATGGGGCTTTGTGATATCATAAAGGGGCTTTGTGAATACAAAGTCGTGCTTTGAAATATCATAGCGGGGCCTTGTGCGGTTATAATGGGACACTGTGATATCATAACAGGATACTGTGAAATCATAATGAAGGTTTTTGATGTCATAATGGGGCACTGTGAGATCATAATGGATTTTTATCAAGTCATAGTGGGGCTCTGTGATGTCATAATGGGACATTGTTAGGCTGGAATGGGGCATTGTGCAGTCATAATGGGGCTTTGTGATATCATATAGGGACACTGTGAATACATAGTGGGGCTTTGTGACATCATAGAGGGGAACAGTGACTTCATAAAGGGGATTTGTGGACTCATAATAGGGCATTGTGAGGTCATAGTGGGCATCGTGAGGTCATAGTGGGGCCTTGTAGAAGTCATAATGGGGCAGTGTGACGTCATAATGTAGGTTTTTGATGTAATAATGGGGCTTTGTGATATCATAGAGGGGCTTTGTGAATACATAGTGGGGCTTTGAAATATCATAGTGGGGCATTGTGAGGTCATAATGGGGCACTGTAATGTCATAATGAGGGGTTTTGGTGTCATAATTGGGCACTGTGAGATCATAATGGAGCTTTATGAAGTCATAGTGGGGCTCTGTGATGTCATAATGGGGCACTGTTATGCCAGAATGGGGCATTGTGCAGTGATAATGGGGCTTTGTGATATCATAAAAGAGCATTGTGAATACATAGCGGGTCTCTGTGACATCATAGATGGGAACTCTGCCTTCATAAAAGGGCTTTGTGGACTCATAATAGGGCATTGTGATATCATAGTGGGGCATCGTAAGGTCATAATGGGGCATTGTGATGTCATAGTGGGGCCATGTGATGTCATAATGAAGGTTTTTGATGTCATAATGGGGCACTGTGAGATCATAATGGAGTTTTATCAAGTCATAGTGCGACTCTGTGATGTCACAATGGGGCACTGTTATGCCAGAATGGGGCATTGTGCAGTCTTAATGGGGCTTTGTGAAATCATAAAGGGACACTGTGAATACATATTGTGGTTTTGTGACATCACAGTGGGGAACTGTGACTTCATAAACGGTCTTTGTGGACTCATTATAGGGCATTGTGAGGTCATAGTGGGGCCTTGTGAGGTCATAATGGGGCATCGTGATGTCATAACAGGGTACTGTGAAATCATAATGAAGGTTTTTGATGTCATAATGAGGCATTGTAACAGCATAATGGGGCTTCATCAAGTCATATTGGGTCTCTGTGATGTCATAATGGGACATTGTTAGGCCGGAATGGGGCATTGTGCAGTCATAATGGGGCTTTGTGGTATCATATAAGGACACTGTGAATACATAGTGGGGCTTTGTGACATCATGGTGGGGACCTGTG
Source organism: Phalacrocorax aristotelis (assembly GCF_949628215.1). Lineage (NCBI taxonomy): Eukaryota > Metazoa > Chordata > Aves > Suliformes > Phalacrocoracidae > Phalacrocorax > Phalacrocorax aristotelis. The sequence continues at coordinate 6,446,531 of NC_134279.1, forward strand.
ACTTCATAAAGTGGCTTTGTGGACTCATAATAGGGCATGGTGATATCATTGTGGTGCATTGTGAGGTCATATGGGGCCTTGTGAGGTCATAATGGGGCAGTGTGGTGTCATAGTGAGGCCATGTGATGTTATAATGAAGGTTTTTGATGTAATAATGGGGCACTGTGAAATCATATTGGAGCTTTATGAGGTAGTATTGGGGCTCTGTAATGTCATAATGGGGCATTGTTAGGAGAAAAAGGGGCATTGTGCAGTCATAACAGGGCTTTGTGATATCATAAATGAGCACTGTGAATACATAGTGGGGCTTTGAATTATCATAGTGGGGCCTTGTGAGGTCATAATGGTGCACTGTGATGTCATAACGGGAAACTGTGAAATCATAATGAAGGTTTCTGATGTCATAATGGGGCACTGTGAGATCATAGTGGAGTTTTATCAAGTCACAGTGCGACTCTGTGATGTCACAATGGGGCACTGTTATGCCAGAATGGGGCATTGTGCAGTCTTAATGGGGCTTTGTGAAATCATAAAGGGACACTGTGAATACATAGTGGGGCTTTGTGACATCATAGTGGGGAACTGTGACTTCATAAAGGGTCTTTGTGGACTCATTATAGGGCATTGTGAGGTCATAGTGGGGCCTTGTGAGGTCATAATGGGGCATCGTGATGTCATAACAGGGTACTGTGAAATCATAATGAAGGTTTTTGATGTCATAATGGGGCATTGTGAAATCATAATGGAGTTTTATCAAGTCATAGTGGGGCTCTGTGATGTCATAATGGGGCATTGTTAGGCCTGAATGGGGCATTTTGCAGTCATAATGGGGCTTTGTGATATCATATAGGGACACTGTGAATACATAGTGGGGCTTTGTGACATCATAGAGGGGAACAGTGACTTCATAAAGGGGCTTTGTGGACTCATAATAGGGCATTGTGAGGTCATAGTGGGGCATCTTAAGGTCATAATGGGGCATCGTGATGTCATAACAGGGTACTGTGAAATCATAATGAAGGTTTTTGATGTCATAATGGGGCATTGTGAAATCATAATGGAGTTTTATCAAGTCATAGTGGGGCTCTGTGATGTCATAATGGGGCATTGTTATGCCAGAATGGGGCATTGTGCAGTCATAATGAGGCTTTGTGATATCATAAAGGAGCATTGTGAATACATAGCGGGGCTTTTTGACATCATAGATGGGATTTGTGACGTCATAAAGGGGCTTTGTGGACTCATAGTAGGGCATTGTGATATCATGGTGGGCATCGTGAGGTCATAGTGGGGCCTTGTAGAAGTCATAATGGGGCAGTGTGACGTCATAATGTAGGTTTTTGATGTAATAATGGGGCTTTGTGATATCATAAAGGGGCTTTGTGAATACATAGTGGGGCTTTGAAATATCATAGTGGGGCATTGTGAGGTTATAGTGGGGCATTGTGAGGTCATAATGGGGCACTGTGATGTCATAACGGGATACTGTGAAATCATAATGAAGGTTATTGATGTCATAATGGGGCATTGTAAAAGCATAATGGGGCTTTATCAAGTCATATTGGGGCTCTGTGATGTCATAATGGGACATTTTTAGGCCAGAATGGGGCATTGTGCAGTCATAATGGGGCTTTGTGAAATCATAAAGGGGCACTGTGAATATATAGCGGGTCTCTGTGACATCATGGTGGGGACCTGTGACTTCATAAAGGGGCTTTGTGGACTCATTATAGGGCATTGTGATAACATAGTGGGGCATCGTAAGGTCATAATGGGGCATTGTTATGTCATAGTGGGGCCATGTGATGTCATAATGAAGGTTTTTGATGTCATAATGGGGCACTGTGAGATCATAATGGAGTTTTATCAAGTCATAGTGGGGCTCTGTGATGTCATAATGGGGCATTGTTATGCAAGAATGGGGCATTGTGCAGTCATAATGGGGCTTTGTGAAATCATAAAGGGACACTGTGAATACATAGTGGGGCTTTGTGACATCATAGTGGGGAACTGTGACTTCATAAAGGGGCTTTGTGGACTCATTATAGGGCATTGTGAGGTCATAGTGGGGCCTTGTGAGGTCATAATGGGGCATCGTGATGTCATAACGGGGTACAGTGAAATCATAATGAAGGTTTTTGATGTCATAATGGGGCATTGTGAAATCATAATGGAGTTTTATCAAGTCATAGTGGGGCTCTGTGATGTCATAATAGGGCATTGTTATGCCAGAATGGGGCATTGTGCAGTCATAATGGGGCTTTGTGATATCATAAAGGAGCATTGTGAATACATAGCGGGGCTTTTTGACATCATAGATGGGCTTTGTGACGTCATAAAGGGGCTTTGTGGACTCATAATAGGGCATTGTGATATAATAGTGGGGCATCGTGAGGTCATAGTGGGGCCTTTTGAGGTCATAATGGGGCGCGTTATGCCAAAATGGGGCATTGTGCAGTCATAATGGGGCTTTGTGAAATCATATAGGGACACTGTGAATACATATTGGGGCTTTGTGACATCATAGTGCGGAACTGTGACTTCATAAAGAGGCTTTGTGGACTCATAATAGGGCATTGTGAGGTCATAGTGGGGCATCGTAAGGTTATAACGGGCATTGTGATTTCGTAGTGGGGCCATGTGACGTCATAATGTAGGTTTTTGATGTAATAATGGGGCTTTGTGATATCATAAAGGGGCTTTGTGAATACAAAGTCGTGCTTTGAAATATCATAGTGGGGCCTTGTGCGGTTATAATGGGGCATCGTGATGTCATAACGGGATACTGTGAAATCATAATGAAGGCTTTTGTTGTCATAATGGGGCACTGTGAAATCATAACGGATTTTTATCAAGTCAAAGTGCGGCTCTGTGATGTCATAATGGGACATTGTTAGGCCTGAATGGGGCATTGTGCAGTCATAATGGGGCTTTGTGATATCATATAGGGACACTGTGAATACATAGTGGGGCTTTGTGACATCATAGAGGGGAACAGTGACTTCATAAAGGGGCTTTGTGGACTCATTATAGGGCATTGTGAGGTCATAGTGGGGCATCTTAAGGTCATAATGGGGCATCGTGATGTCATAACAGGGTACTGTGAAATCATAATGAAGGTTTTTGATGTCATAATGGGGCATTGTGAAATCATAATGGAGTTTTATCAAGTCATAGTGGGGCTCTGTGATGTCATAATGGGGCATTGTTATGCCAGAATGGGGCATTGTGCAGTCATAATGGGGCTTTGTGATATCATAAAGGAGCATTGTGAATACATAGCGGGGCTTTTTGACATCATAGATGGGATCTGTGACGTCATAAAGGGGCTTTGTGGACTCATAATGGGGCATTGTGATATCATAGTGGGCATCGTGAGGTCATAGTGGGGCCTTGTAGAAGTCATAATGGGGCAGTGTGACGTCATAATGTAGGTTTTTGATGTAATAATGGGGCTTTGTGATATCATAAAGGGGCTTTGTGAATACATAGTGGGGCTTTGAAATATCATAGTGGGGCATTGTGAGGTTATAGTGGGGCCTTATGAGGTCATAATGGGGCACTGTGATGTCATAACGGGATACTGTGAAATCATAATGAAGGTTTTTGATGTCATAATGGGGCATTGTAAAAGCATAATGGGGCTTTATCAAGTCATATTGGGGCTCTGTGATGTCATAATGGGACATTGTTAGGCCAGAATGGGGCATTGTGCAGTCATAATGGGGCTTTGTGAAATCATAAAGGGGCACTGTGAATACATAGTGGGGCTTTGTGACATCATAGTGGGGAACTGTGACTTCATAAAGGGGCTTTGTGGACTCATAATAGGGCATTGTGAGGTCATAGAGGGGCCTTGTGAGGTCATAATGGGGCATCGTGATGTCATAATGGGGCAGTGTGTTGTCATAGTGAGGCCATGTGATGTTATAGTGAAGGTTTTTGATGTAATAATGGGGCACTGTGAAATCATATTGGAGCTTTATGAGGTAGTAGTGGGGCTCTGTAATGTCATAATTGGGCATTGGTAGGAGAAAAAGGGGCATTGTGCAGTCATAACAGGGCTTTGTGATATCATAAATGAGCATTGTGAATACATAGTGGGGCTTTAAATTATCATAGTAGGGCCTTGTGAGGTCATAATGGGGCACTGTGATGTCATAACGGGGTACTGTGAAATCATAATGAAGGTTTCTGATGTCATAATGGGGCACTGTGAGATCATAGTGGAGTTTTATCAAGTCACAGTGCGACTCTGTGATGTCACAATGGGGCACTGTTATGCCAGAATGGGGCATTGTGCAGTCATAATGGGGCTTTGTGAAATCATAAAGGGACACTGTGAATACATAGTGGGGCTTTGTGACATCATAGTGGGGAACTGTGACTTCATAAAGGGGCTTTGTGGACTCATTATAGGGCATTGTGAGGTCATAGTGGGGCCTTGTGAGGTCATAATGGGGCATCGTGATGTCATAACGGGGTACCGTGAAATCATAATGAAGGTTTTTGATGTCATAATGGGGCATTGTGAAATCATAATGGAGTTTTATCAAGTCACAGTGGGGCTCTGTGATGTCATAATGGGGCATCGTTATGCCAGAATGGGGCATTGTGCAGTCATAATGGGGCTTTGTGATATCATAAAGGAGCATTGTGAATACATAGCGGGGCTTTTTGACATCATAGATGGGATTTGTGACGTCATAAAGGGGCTTTGTGGACTCATAATAGGGCATTGTGATATAATAGTGGGGCATCGTGAGGTCATAGTGGGGCCTTTTGAGGTCATAATGGGGCACGTTATGCCAGAATGGGGCATTGTGCAGTCATAATGGGGCTTTGTGAAATAGTAAAGTGACACTATGAATTGATATTGGGGCTTTGTGACATCATAGTGCGGAACTGTGACTTCATAAAGAGGCTTTGTGGACTCATAATAGGGCATTGTGAGGTCATAGTGGGGCATCGTAAGGTTATAATGGGCATTGTGAGTTCGTAGTGGGGCCATGTGATGTCATAATGAAGGTTTTTGATGTAATAATGGGGCTTTGTGATATCATAAAGGGGCTTTGTGAATACAAAGTCGTGCTTTGAAATATCATAGTGGGGCCTTGTGCGGTTATAATGGGACACTGTGATATCATAACGGGATACTGTGAAATCATAATGAAGGCTTTTGATGTCATAATGGGGCACTGTGAAATCATAACGGATTTTTATCAAGTCAAAGTGCGGCTCTGTGATGTCATAATGGGACATTGTTAGGCCTGAATGGGGCATTGTGCAGTCATAATGGGGCTTTGTGATATCATATAGGGACACTGTGAATACATAGTGGGGCTTTGTGACATCATAGAGGGGAACAGTGACTTCATAAAGGGGCTTTGTGGACTCATTATAGGGCATTGTGAGGTCATAGTGGGGCATCTTAAGGTCATAATGGGGCATCGTGATGTCATAACAGGGTACTGTGAAATCATAATGAAGGTTTTTGATGTCATAATGGGGCATTGTGAAATCATAATGGAGTTTTATCAAGTCATAGTGGGGCTCTGTGATGTCATAATGGGGCATTGTTATGCCAGAATGGGGCATTGTGCAGTCATAATGGGGCTTTGTGATATCATAAAGGAGCATTGTGAATACATAGCGGGGCTTTTTGACATCATAGATGGGATCTGTGACGTCATAAAGGGGCTTTGTGGACTCATAATGGGGCATTGTGATATCATAGTGGGCATCGTGAGGTCATAGTGGGGCCTTGTAGAAGTCATAATGGGGCAGTGTGACGTCATAATGTAGGTTTTTGATGTAATAATGGGGCTTTGTGATATCATAAAGGGGCTTTGTGAATACATAGTGGGGCTTTGAAATATCATAGTGGGGCATTGTGAGGTTATAGTGGGGCCTTATGAGGTCATAATGGGGCACTGTGATGTCATAACGGGATACTGTGAAATCATAATGAAGGTTTTTGATGTCATAATGGGGCATTGTAAAAGCATAATGGGGCTTTATCAAGTCATATTGGGGCTCTGTGATGTCATAATGGGACATTGTTAGGCCAGAATGGGGCATTGTGCAGTCATAATGGGGCTTTGTGAAATCATAAAGGGGCACTGTGAATACATAGTGGGGCTTTGTGACATCATAGTGGGGAACTGTGACTTCATAAAGGGGCTTTGTGGACTCATAATAGGGCATTGTGAGGTCATAGAGGGGCCTTGTGAGGTCATAATGGGGCATCGTGATGTCATAATGGGGCAGTGTGTTGTCATAGTGAGGCCATGTGATGTTATAGTGAAGGTTTTTGATGTAATAATGGGGCACTGTGAAATCATATTGGAGCTTTATGAGGTAGTAGTGGGGCTCTGTAATGTCATAATTGGGCATTGGTAGGAGAAAAAGGGGCATTGTGCAGTCATAACAGGGCTTTGTGATATCATAAATGAGCATTGTGAATACATAGTGGGGCTTTAAATTATCATAGTAGGGCCTTGTGAGGTCATAATGGGGCACTGTGATGTCATAACGGGGTACTGTGAAATCATAATGAAGGTTTCTGATGTCATAATGGGGCACTGTGAGATCATAGTGGAGTTTTATCAAGTCACAGTGCGACTCTGTGATGTCACAATGGGGCACTGTTATGCCAGAATGGGGCATTGTGCAGTCATAATGGGGCTTTGTGAAATCATAAAGGGACACTGTGAATACATAGTGGGGCTTTGTGACATCATAGTGGGGAACTGTGACTTCATAAAGGGGCTTTGTGGACTCATTATAGGGCATTGTGAGGTCATAGTGGGGCCTTGTGAGGTCATAATGGGGCATCGTGATGTCATAACGGGGTACCGTGAAATCATAATGAAGGTTTTTGATGTAATAATGGGGCATTGTGAGATCATAGTGGAGTTTTATCAAGTCACAGTGCGACTCTGTGATGTCACAATGGGGCACTGTTATGCCAGAATGGGGCATTGTGCAGTCATAATGGGGCTTTGTGATATCATAAAGGAGCATTGTGAATACATAGCGGGGCTTTTTGACATCATAGATGGGATTTGTGACGTCATAAAGGGGCTTTGTGGACTCATAATAGGGCATTGTGATATAATAGTGGGGCATCGTGAGGTCATAGTGGGGCCTTTTGAGGTCATAATGGGGCACGTTATGCCAGAATGGGGCATTGTGCAGTCATAATGGGGCTTTGTGAAATAGTAAAGTGACACTATGAATTGATATTGGGGCTTTGTGACATCATAGTGCGGAACTGTGACTTCATAAAGAGGCTTTGTGGACTCATAATAGGGCATTGTGAGGTCATAGTGGGGCATCGTAAGGTTATAATGGGCATTGTGAGTTCGTAGTGGGGCCATGTGATGTCATAATGAAGGTTTTTGATGTAATAATGGGGCTTTGTGATATCATAAAGGGGCTTTGTGAATACAAAGTCGTGCTTTGAAATATCATAGTGGGGCCTTGTGCGGTTATAATGGGACACTGTGATATCATAACGGGATACTGTGAAATCATAATGAAGGCTTTTGATGTCATAATGGGGCACTGTGAAATCATAACGGATTTTTATCAAGTCAAAGTGCGGCTCTGTGATGTCATAATGGGACATTGTTAGGCCTGAATGGGGCATTGTGCAGTCATAATGGGGCTTTGTGATATCATATAGGGACACTGTGAATACATAGTGGGGCTTTGTGACATCATAGAGGGGAACAGTGACTTCATAAAGGGGCTTTGTGGACTCATTATAGGGCATTGTGAGGTCATAGTGGGGCATCTTAAGGTCATAATGGGGCATCGTGATGTCATAACAGGGTACTGTGAAATCATAATGAAGGTTTTTGATGTCATAATGGGGCATTGTGAAATCATAATGGAGTTTTATCAAGTCATAGTGGGGCTCTGTGATGTCATAATGGGGCATTGTTATGCCAGAATGGGGCATTGTGCAGTCATAATGGGGCTTTGTGATATCATAAAGGAGCATTGTGAATACATAGCGGGGCTTTTTGACATCATAGATGGGATCTGTGACGTCATAAAGGGGCTTTGTGGACTCATAATGGGGCATTGTGATATCATAGTGGGCATCGTGAGGTCATAGTGGGGCCTTGTAGAAGTCATAATGGGGCAGTGTGACGTCATAATGTAGGTTTTTGATGTAATAATGGGGCTTTGTGATATCATAAAGGGGCTTTGTGAATACATAGTGGGGCTTTGAAATATCATAGTGGGGCATTGTGAGGTTATAGTGGGGCCTTATGAGGTCATAATGGGGCACTGTGATGTCATAACGGGATACTGTGAAATCATAATGAAGGTTTTTGATGTCATAATGGGGCATTGTAAAAGCATAATGGGGCTTTATCAAGTCATATTGGGGCTCTGTGATGTCATAATGGGACATTGTTAGGCCAGAATGGGGCATTGTGCAGTCATAATGGGGCTTTGTGAAATCATAAAGGGGCACTGTGAATACATAGTGGGGCTTTGTGACATCATAGTGGGGAACTGTGACTTCATAAAGGGGCTTTGTGGACTCATAATAGGGCATTGTGAGGTCATAGAGGGGCCTTGTGAGGTCATAATGGGGCATCGTGATGTCATAATGGGGCAGTGTGTTGTCATAGTGAGGCCATGTGATGTTATAGTGAAGGTTTTTGATGTAATAATGGGGCACTGTGAAATCATATTGGAGCTTTATGAGGTAGTAGTGGGGCTCTGTAATGTCATAATTGGGCATTGGTAGGAGAAAAAGGGGCATTGTGCAGTCATAACAGGGCTTTGTGATATCATAAATGAGCATTGTGAATACATAGTGGGGCTTTAAATTATCATAGTAGGGCCTTGTGAGGTCATAATGGGGCACTGTGATGTCATAACGGGGTACTGTGAAATCATAATGAAGGTTTTTGATGTCATAATGGGGCATTGTGAAAGCATAATGGGGCTTTATCAAGTCATAGTGGGGCTCTGTGATGTCATAATGGGACATTGTTAGGCCGGAATGGGGCATTGTGCAGTCATAATGGGGCTTTGTGATATCATAAAGGGGCACTGTGAATACATAGTGGGGCTTTGTGACATCATAGTGGGGAACAGTGACTTCATAAAGGGGCTTTGTGGACTCATTATAGGGCATTGTGAGGTCATAGTGGGGCCTTGTGAGGTCATAATGGGGCATCGTGATGTCATAACAGGGTACTGTGAAATCATAATGAAGGTTTTTGATGTCATAATGGGGCATTGTGAAATCATAATGGAGTTTTATCAAGTCATAGTGGGACTCTGTGATGTCATAATGGGGCATTGTAAAGCCAAAATGAGGCATTGTTGCTACATAATGGTGCTTTGTGATATCATAAAGGAGCATTGTCAAGACATAGCGGGGCTCTGTGACATCATAGATGGGAACTGTGACTTCATAACAGGGCTTTGTGGACTCATAATAGGGCATTGTGATATCATAGTGGGGCATGGTGAGGTCATACTGGGGTCTTGTGAGGTCATAATGGGGCAGTGTGATGTCATAATGTAGGTTTTTGATGTAATAATGGGGCTTTGTGATATCATAAAGGGGCTTTGTGAATACATAGTGGGGCTTTGAAATATCATAGTGGGGCATTGTGAGGTTATAGTGGGGCCTTGTGATGTCATAATGGGGCACTGTGATGTCATAACGGGGTACTGTGAAATCATAATGAAGGTTTTTGATGTCATAATGAGGCATTGTAACAGCATAATGGGGCTTCATCAAGTCATATTGGGGCTCTGTGATGTCATAATGGGACATTGTTAGGCCGGAATGGGGCATTGTGCAGTCATAATGGGGCTTTGTGAAATCATAAAGGGGCACTGTGAATACATAGTGGGGCTTTGTGACATCATAGTGGGGAACTGTGACTTCATAAAGGGGCTTTGTGGACTCATAACAGGGCATGGTGATATCATTGTGGTGCATTGTGAAGTCATATGGTGCCTTGTGAGGTCATAATGGGGCAGTGTGTTGTCATAGTGAGGTCATGTGATGTTATAATGAAGGTTTTTGATGTAATAATGGGGCACTGTGAAATCATATTGGAGTTTTATCAAGTCACAGTGGGGCTCTGTGATGTCATAATGGGGCATTGTTATGCCAGAATGGGGCATTGTGCAGTCATAATGGGGCTTTGTGATATCATAAAGGAGCGTTGTGAATACATAGCTGGGCTTTTTGACATCATAGATGGGATTTGTGACGTCATAAAGGGGCTTTGTGGACTCATAATAGGGCATTGTGATATAATAGTGGGGCATCGTGAGGTCATAGTGGGGCCTTTTGAGGTCATAATGGGGCACGTTATGCCAGAATGGGGCATTGTGCAGTCATAATGGGGCTTTGTGATATCATAAAGGAGCATTGTGAATACATAGCGGGGCTTTTTGACATCATAGATGGGATTTGTGACGTCATAAAGGGGCTTTGTGGACTCATAAGAGGGCATTGTGATATAATAGTGGGGCATCGTGAGGTCATAGTGGGGCCTTTTGAGGTCATAATGGGGCACGTTATGCCAGAATGGGGCATTGTGCAGTCATAATGGGGCTTTGTGAAATAGTAAAGGGACACTGTGAAAGATATTGGGGCTTTGTGACATCATAGTGCGGAACTGTGACTTCATAAAGCGGCTTTGTGGATTCATAATAGGGCATTGTGAGGTCATAGTGGGGCATCGTAAGGTTATAACGGGCATTGTGAGTTCGTAGTGGGGCCATGTGATGTCATAATGAAGGTTTTTGATGTAATAATGGGGCTTTGTGATATCATAAAGGGGCTTTGTGAATACAAAGTCGTGCTTTGAAATATCATAGCGGGGCCTTGTGCGGTTATAATGCGACACTGTGATATCATAACGGGATACTGTGAAATCATAATGAAGGCTTTTGATGTCATAATGGGGCACTGTGAGATCATAATGGATTTTTATCAAGTCATAGTGGGGCTCTGTGATGTCATAATGGGACATTGTTAGGCCGGAATGAGGCATTGTGCAGTCATAATGGGGCTTTGTGATATCATAAAGGAGCATTGTGAATACATAGCGGGGCTTTTTGACATCATAGATGGGATTTGTGACTTCATAAAGCGGCTTTGTGGACTCATAATAGGGCATTGTGATATCATAGTGGGCATAGTGAGGTCATAGTGGGGCCTTGTAGAAGTCATAATGGGGCAGTGTGACGTCATAAAGTAGGTTTTTGATGTAATAATGGGGCTTTGTGATATCATAAAGGGGCTTTTTGAATACATAGTGGGGCTTTGAAATATCATAGTGGGGCATTGTGAGGTTATAGTGGGGCATTGTGAGGTCATAATGGGGCACTGTGATGTCATAACGGGATACTGTGAAATCATAATGAAGGTTTTTGATGTCATAATGGGGCATTGTAAAAGCATAATGGGGCTTTATCAAGTCATACTGGGGCTCTGTGATGTCATAATGGGACATTGTTAGGCCGGAATGGGGCATTGTGCAGTCATAATGGGGCTTTGTGAAATCATAAAGGGGCACTGTGAAAACATAGTGGGGCTTTGTGACATCATAGTGCGGAACTGTGACTTCATAAAGAGGCTTTGTGGACTCATAATAGGGCATTGTGAGGTCATAGTGGGGCATCGTAAGGTTATAATGGGCATTGTGAGTTCGTAGTGGGGCCATGTGATGTCATAATGAAGGTTTTTGATGTAATAATGGGGCTTTGTGATATCATAAAGGGGCTTTGTGAATACAAAGTCGTGCTTTGAAATATCATAGTGGGGCCTTGTGCGGTTATAATGGGGCATCGTGATGTCATAACGGGATACTGTGAAATCATAATGAAGGCTTTTGATGTCATAATGGGGCACTGTGAGATCATAATGGATTTTTATCAAGTCAAATTGGGGCTCTGTGATGTTATAATGGGACATTGTTAGGCTGGAATGGGGCATTGTGCAGTCATAATGGGGCTTTGTGATATCATATAGGGACACTGTGAATACATAGTGGGGCTTTGTGACATCATAGAGGGGAACAGTGACTTCATAAAGGGGCTTTGTGGACTCATAATAGGGCATTGTGAGGTCATAGTGGGGCATCTTAAGGTCATAATGGGGCATCGTGATGTCATAACAGGGTACTGTGAAATCATAATGAAGGTTTTTGATGTCATAATGGGGCATTGTGAAATCATAATGGAGTTTTATCAAGTCATAGTGGGGCTCTGTGATGTCATAATGGGGCATTGTTATGCCAGAATGGGGCATTGTGCAGTCATAATGGGGCTTTGTGATATCATAAAGGAGCATTGTGAATACATAGCGGGCCTTTTTGACATCATAGATGGGATTTGTGACGTCATAAAGGGGCTTTGTGGACTCATAATAGGGCATTGTGATATCATAGTGGGCATCATGAGGTCATAGTGGGGCCTTGTAGAAGTCATAATGGGGGAGTGTGACGTCATAATGTAGGTTTTTGATGTAATAATGGGGCTTTGTGATATCATAAAGGGGCTTTGTGAATACAAAGTCGTGCTTTGAATTATCATAGTGGGGCCTTGTGAGGTCATAATGGGGCACTGTGATGTCATAACGGGATACTGTGAAATCATAATGAAGGTTTCTGATGTCATAATGGGGCACTGTGAGATCATAGTGGAGTTTTAACAAGTCATAGTGCGACTCTGTGATGTCACAATGGGGCACTGTTATGCCAGAATGGGGCATTGTGCAGTCATAATGGGGCTTTGTGAAATCATAAAGGGACACTGTGAATACATATTGGGGCTTTGTGACATCATAGTGGGGAACTGTGACTTCATAAAGGGTCTTTGTGGACTCATTATAGGGCATTGTGAGGTCATAGTGGAGCCTTGTGAGGTCATAATGGGGCATCGTGATGTCATAACGGGGTACTGTGAAATCATAATGAAGGTTTTTGATGTCATAATGAGGCATTGTAACAGCATAATGGGGCTTCATCAAGTCATATTGGGGCTCTGTGATGTCATAATGTGACATTGTTAGGCCGGAATGGGGCATTGTGCAGTCATAATGGGGCTTTGTGAAATCATAAAGGGGCACTGTGAATACATAGTGGGGCTTTGTGACATCATAGTGGGGAACTGTGACTTCATAAAGGGGCTTTGTGGACTCATAACAGGGCATGGTGATATCATTGTGGTGCATTGTGAGGTCATATGGTGCCTTGTGAGGTCATAATGGGGCAGTGTGTTGTCATAGTGAGGCCATGTGATGTTATAATGAAGGTTTTTGATGTAATAATGGGGCACTGTGAAATCATATTGGAGCTTTATGAGGTAGTAGTGGGGCTCTGTAATGTCATAATGGGGCATTGTTAGGAGAAAAAGGGGCATTGTGCAGTCATAACAGGGCTTTGTGATATCATAAATGAGCATTGTGAATACATAGTGGGGCTTTGAATTATCATAGTGGGGCCTTGTGAGGTCATAATGGGGCACTGTGATGTCATAACGGGATACTGTGAAATCATAATGAAGGTTTTTGATGTCATAATGAGGCATTGTAAAAGCATAATGGGGCTTTATCAAGTCATATTGGGTCTCTGTGATGTCATAATGGGACATTGTTAGGCCGGAATGGGGCATTGTGCAGTCATAACGGGGCTTTGTGAAATCATAAAGGGGCACTGTGAAAACATAGTGGGGCTTTGTGACATCATAGTGCGGAACTGTGACTTCATAAAGCGGCTTTGTGGACTCATAATAGGGCATTGTGAGGTCATAGTGGGGCATCGTAACGTTATAATGGGCATTGTGAGTTCGTAGTGGGGCCATGTGATGTCATAATGAAGGTTTTTGATGTAATAATGGGGCTTTGTGATATCATAAAGGGGCACTGTGAATACATAGTCGTGCTTTGAAATATCATAGTGGGGCCTTGTGCGGTTATAATGGGGCATCGTGATGTCATAACGGGATACTGTGAAATCATAATGAAGGCTTTTGATGTCATAATGGGGCATTGTGAAATCATAATGGAGTTTTATCAAGTCATAGTGGGGCTCTGTGATGTCATAATGGGGCATTGTTATGCTAGAATGGGGCATTGTGCAGTCATAATGGGGCTTTGTGATATCATAAAGGAGCATTGTGAATACATAGCGGGGCTTTTTGACATCATAGATGGGATTTGTGACGTCATAAAGGGGCTTTGTGGACTCATAATAGGGCATTGTGATATAATAGTGGGGCATCGTGAGGTCATAGTGGGGCCTTTTGAGGTCATAATGGGGCGCGTTATGCCAGAATGGGGCATTGTGCAGTCATAATGGGGCTTTGTGAAATAGTAAAGGGACACTGTGAAAACATAGTGGGGCTTTGTGACATCATAGTGCGGAACTGTGACTTCATAAAGCGGCTTTGTGGACTCATAATAGGGCATTGTGAGGTCATAGTGGGGCATCGTAAGGTTATAATGGGCATTGTGAGTTCGTAGTGGGGCCATGTGATGTCATAATGAAGGTTTTTGATGTAATAATGGGGCTTTGTGATATCATAAAGGGGCTTTGTGAATACAAAGTCGTGCTTTGAAATATCATAGCGGGGCCTTGTGCGGTTATAATGCGACACTGTGATATCATAACGGGATACTGTGAAATCATAATGAAGGCTTTTGATGTCATAATGGGGCACTGTGAGATCATAATGGATTTTTATCAAGTCAAAGTGGGGCTCTGTGATGTCATAATGGGACATTGTTAGGCCGGAATGGGGCATTGTGCAGTCATAATGAGGCTTTGTGATATCATAAAGGAGCATTGTGAATACATAGCGGGGCTTTTTGACATCATAGATGGGATTTGTGACGTCATAAAGGGGCTTTGTGGACTCATAATAGGGCATTGTGATATCATAGTGGGCATCGTGAGGTCATAGTGGGGCCTTGTAGAATTCATAATGGGGCAGTGTGACGTCATAATGTAGGTTTTTGATGTAATAATGGGGCTTTGTTATATCATAAAGGGGCTTTGTGAATACATAGTGGGGCTTTGAAATATCATAGTGGGGCATTGTGAGGTTATAGTGGGGCATTGTGAGGTCATACTGGGGCACTGTGATGTCATAACGGGATACTGTGAAATCATAATGAAGGTTTTTGATATCATAATGGGGCATTGTAAAAGCATAATGGGGCTTTATCAAGTCATATTGGGTCTCTGTGATGTCATAATGGGACATTGTTAGGCCGGAATGGGGCATTGTGCAGTCATAATGGGGCTTTGTGAAATCATAAAGGGGCACTGTGAAAACATAGTGGGGCTTTGTGACATCATAGTGCGGAACTTTGACTTCATAAAGCGGCTTTGTGGACTCATAATAGGGCATTGTGAGGTCATAGTGGGGCATCGTAAGGTTATAACGGGCATTGTGAGTTCGTAGTGGGGCCATGTGATGTCATAATGAAGGTTTTTGATGTAATAATGGGGCTTTGTGATATCATAAAGGGGCACTGTGAATACATAGTCGTGCTTTGAAATATCATAGCGGGGCCTTGTGCGGTTATAATGGGGCATCGTGATGTCATAACGGGATACTGTGAAATCATAATGAAGGCTTTTGATGTCATAATGGGGCATTGTGAAATCATAATGGAGTTTTATCAAGTCATAGTGGGGCTCTGTGATGTCATAATGGGGCATTGTTATGCTAGAATGGGGCATTGTGCAGTCATAATGGGGCTTTGTGATATCATAAAGGAGCATTGTGAATACATAGCGGGGCTTTTTGACATCATAGATGGGATTTGTGACGTCATAAAGGGGCTTTGTGGACTCATAATAGGGCATTGTGATATAATAGTGGGGCATCGTGAGGTCATAGTGGGGCCTTTTGAGGTCATAATGGGGCGCGTTATGCCAGAATGGGGCATTGTGCAGTCATAATGGGGCTTTGTGAAATCATAAAGGGGCACTGTGAAAACATAGTGGGGCTTTGTGACATCATAGTGCGGAACTGTGACTTCATAAAGCGGCTTTGTGGACTCATAATAGGGCATTGTGAGGTCATAGTGGGGCATCGTAAGGTTATAATGGGCATTGTGAGTTCGTAGTGGGGCCATGTGATGTCATAATGAAGGTTTTTGATGTAATAATGGGGCTTTGTGATATCATAAAGGGGCTTTGTGAATACAAAGTCGTGCTTTGAAATATCATAGCGGGGCCTTGTGCGGTTATAATGCGACACTGTGATATCATAACGGGATACTGTGAAATCATAATGAAGGCTTTTGATGTCATAATGGGGCACTGTGAGATCATAATGGATTTTTATCAAGTCAAAGTGGGGCTCTGTGATGTCATAATGGGACATTGTTAGGCCGGAATGGGGCATTGTGCAGTCATAGTGAGGCTTTGTGATATCATAAAGGGGCATTGTGAATACATAGCGGGGCTTTTTGACATCATAGATGGGATTTGTGACGTCATAAAGGGGCTTTGTGGACTCATAATAGGGCATTGTGATATCATAGTGGGCATCGTGAGGTCATAGTGGGGCATTGTAGAATTCATAATGGGGCAGTGTGACGTCATAATGTAGGTTTTTGATGTAATAATGGGGCTTTGTGATATCATAAAGGGGCTTTGTGAATACATAGTGGGGCTTTGAAATATCATAGTGGGGCATTGTGAGGTTATAGTGGGGCATTGTGTGGTCATAATGGGGCACTGTGATGTCATAACGGGATACTGTGAAATCATAATGAAGGTTTTTGATGTCATAATGGGGCATTGTAAAAGCATAATGGGGCTTTATCAAGTCATATTGGGGCTCTGTGATGTCATAATGGGACATTGTTAGGCCGGAATGGGGCATTGTGCAGTCATAATGGGGCTTTGTGAAATCATAAAGGGGCACTGTGAAAACATAGTGGGGCTTTGTGACATCATAGTGCGGAACTTTGACTTCATAAAGCGGCTTTGTGGACTCATAATAGGGCATTGTGAGGTCATAGTGGGGCATCGTAAGGTTATAACGGGCATTGTGAGTTCGTAGTGGGGCCATGTGATGTCATAATGAAGGTTTTTGATGTAATAATGGGGCTTTGTGATATCATAAAGGGGCACTGTGAATACATAGTCGTGCTTTGAAATATCATAGTGG
The DNA here is from genome assembly GCF_949628215.1 of Phalacrocorax aristotelis. NCBI lineage: Eukaryota > Metazoa > Chordata > Aves > Suliformes > Phalacrocoracidae > Phalacrocorax > Phalacrocorax aristotelis. The sequence goes on from NC_134279.1 coordinate 6,463,721, forward strand.
GGCCTTGTGCGGTTATAATGGGGCATCGTGATGTCATAACGGGATACTGTGAAATCATAATGAAGGCTTTTGATGTCATAATGGGGCATTGTGAAATCATAATGGAGTTTTATCAAGTCATAGTGGGGCTCTGTGATGTCATAATGGGGCATTGTTATGCTAGAATGGGGCATTGTGCAGTCATAATGGGGCTTTGTGATATCATAAAGGAGCATTGTGAATACATAGCGGGGCTTTTTGACATCATAGATGGGATTTGTGACGTCATAAAGGGGCTTTGTGGACTCATAATAGGGCATTGTGATATAATAGTGGGGCATCGTGAGGTCATAGTGGGGCCTTTTGAGGTCATAATGGGGCGCGTTATGCCAGAATGGGGCATTGTGCAGTCATAATGGGGCTTTGTGAAATCATAAAGGGGCACTGTGAAAACATAGTGGGGCTTTGTGACATCATAGTGCGGAACTGTGACTTCATAAAGCGGCTTTGTGGACTCATAATAGGGCATTGTGAGGTCATAGTGGGGCATCGTAAGGTTATAATGGGCATTGTGAGTTCGTAGTGGGGCCATGTGATGTCATAATGAAGGTTTTTGATGTAATAATGGGGCTTTGTGATATCATAAAGGGGCTTTGTGAATACAAAGTCGTGCTTTGAAATATCATAGCGGGGCCTTGTGCGGTTATAATGCGACACTGTGATATCATAACGGGATACTGTGAAATCATAATGAAGGCTTTTGATGTCATAATGGGGCACTGTGAGATCATAATGGATTTTTATCAAGTCAAAGTGGGGCTCTGTGATGTCATAATGGGACATTGTTAGGCCGGAATGGGGCATTGTGCAGTCATAGTGAGGCTTTGTGATATCATAAAGGGGCATTGTGAATACATAGCGGGGCTTTTTGACATCATAGATGGGATTTGTGACGTCATAAAGGGGCTTTGTGGACTCATAATAGGGCATTGTGATATCATAGTGGGCATCGTGAGGTCATAGTGGGGCATTGTAGAATTCATAATGGGGCAGTGTGACGTCATAATGTAGGTTTTTGATGTAATAATGGGGCTTTGTTATATCATAAAGGGGCTTTGTGAATACATAGTGGGGCTTTGAAATATCATAGTGGGGCATTGTGAGGTTATAGTGGGGCATTGTGAGGTCATAATGGGGCACTGTGATGTCATAACGGGATACTGTGAAATCATAATGAAGGTTTTTGATGTCATAATGGGGCATTGTAAAAGCATAATGGGGCTTTATCAAGTCATATTGGGGCTCTGTGATGTCATAATGGGACATTGTTAGGCCGGAATGGGGCATTGTGCAGTCATAATGGGGCTTTGTGAAATCATAAAGGGGCACTGTGAAAACATAGTGGGGCTTTGTGACATCATAGTGCGGAACTGTGACTTCATAAAGGGGCTTTGTGGACTCATAATAGGGCATTGTGAGGTCATAGTGGGGCATCGTAAGGTTATAACGGGCATTGTGAGTTCGTAGTGGGGCCATGTGATGTCATAATGAAGGTTTTTGATGTAATAATGGGGCTTTGTGATATCATAAACGGGCACTGTGAATACATAGTCGTGCTTTGAAATATCATAGTGGGGCCTTGTGCGGTTATAATGGGGCATCGTGATGTCATAACGGGATACTGTGAAATCATAATGAAGGCTTTTGATGTCATAATGGGGCATTGTGAAATCATAATGGAGTTTTATCAAGTCATAGTGGGGCTCTGTGATGTCATAATGGGGCATTGTTATGCTAGAATGGGGCATTGTGCAGTCATAATGGGGCTTTGTGATATCATAAAGGAGCATTGTGAATACATAGCGGGGCTTTTTGACATCATAGATGGGATTTGTGACGTCATAAAGGGGCTTTGTGGACTCATAATAGGGCATTGTGATATAATAGTGGGGCATCGTGAGGTCATAGTGGGGCCTTTTGAGGTCATAATGGGGCGCGTTATGCCAGAATGGGGCATTGTGCAGTCATAATGGGGCTTTGTGAAATAGTAAAGGGACACTGTGAAAACATAGTGGGGCTTTGTGACATCATAGTGCGGAACTGTGACTTCATAAAGCGGCTTCGTGGACTCATAATAGGGCATTGTGAGGTCATAGTGGGGCATCGTAAGGTTATAATGGGCATTGTGAGTTCGTAGTGGGGCCATGTGATGTCATAATGAAGGTTTTTGATGTAATAATGGGGCTTTGTGATATCATAAAGGGGCTTTGTGAATACAAAGACGTGCTTTGAAATATCATAGCGGGGCCTTGTGCGGTTATAATGCGACACTGTGATATCATAACGGGATACTGTGAAATCATAATGAAGGCTTTTGATGTCATAATGGGGCACTGTGAGATCATAATGGATTTTTATCAAGTCAAAGTGGGGCTCTGTGATGTCATAACGGGACATTGTTAGGCCGGAATGGGGCATTGTGCAGTCATAATGAGGCTTTGTGATATCATAAAGGAGCATTGTGAATACATAGCGGGGCTTTTTGACATCATAGATGGGATTTGTGACGTCATAAAGGGGCTTTGTGGACTCATAATAGGGCATTGTGATATCATAGTGGGCATCGTGAGGTCATAGTGGGGCCTTGTAGAATTCATAATGGGGCAGTGTGACGTCATAATGTAGGTTTTTGATGTAATAATGGGGCTTTGTGATATCATAAAGGGGCTTTGTGAATACATAGTGGGGCTTTGAAATATCATAGTGGGGCATTGTGAGGTTATAGTGGGGCATTGTGAGGTCATAATGGGGCACTGTGATGTCATAACGGGATACTGTGAAATCATAATGAAGGTTTTTGATGTAATAATGGGGCATTGTGAAATCATAATGGAGCTTTATGAGGTCATAGTGGGGCTCTGTGATGTAATAATGGGGAGTTGTTAGGAGAGAATGGGGCATTTTGCAATGATAATGGGGCTTTGTGATCATAAAGGAGCATTGTGAATACATAGTGGGGCTTTGTGACATCATAGCGGGGAACTGTGACTTCATAAAGGGGCTTTGTGGACTCATTCTAGGGCATTGTGAGGTCATAGTGGGGCATCTTAAGGTCATAATGGGGCATCGTGATGTCATAACGGGGTACTGTGAAATCATAATGAAGGTTTTTGATATCATAATGGGGCATTGTGAAATCATAATGGAGTTTTATCAAGTCATAGTGGGGCTCTGTGATGTCATAATGGGGCATTGTAAAGCCAAAATGGGGCATTGTGCAGTCATAATGGGGCTTTGTGATATCATAAAGAGCCACTGTGAATACATTGTGGGGAACTGTGACTTCATAAAGGGGCTTTGTGTACTCATAATGGGGCTTTGTGATATCATAGTGGGGCATCGTAAGGTCATAATGGGGCAGTGGGAAGTCATAACGGGGTACTGTGAAATCACAATGAAGGTTTTTGATGTCAAAATGGGGCATTGTAAAAGCATCATGGGGCTTTATCAGGTCATATTGGGGCTCTGTGATGTCATAATGGGACATTGTTAGGCCAGAATGGGGCATTGTGCAGTCATAATGGGGCTTTGTGAAATCATAAAGGGACACTGTGAATACATAGTGGGGCTTTGTGTTATCATAAAGGGGAACTGTGACTTCATAAAGGGGCTTTGTGGACTCACAATAGGGCACTGTGATATCATAGTGGGGCATCGTAAGGTCATAATGGGGCATTGTGAGGTCATAGTGGGGCCATTTGATGTCATAATGAAGGTTTTTGATGTAATAATGGGGCACTGTGAGATCATAATGGAGTTTTATCAAGTCATAGTGGGGCTCTGTGATGTCATAATGGGACATTGTTAGGCCAGAATGGGACATTGTGCAGTCATAATGGGGCTTTGTGATATCATAAAGGGGCACTGTGAATACATAGTGGGGCTTTGTGACATCATAGTGGGGAACTGTGACTTCATAAAGGGGCTTTGTGGAGTCATTATAGGGCATTGTGAGGTCATAGTGGGGCCTTGTGAGGTCATAATGGGGCATTGTGATGTCATAACGGGGTAGTGTGAAATCATAATGAAGGTTTCTGATGTCATAATGGGGCACTGTGAGATCATAGTGGAGTTTTATCAAGTCATAGTGGGGCTCTGTGATGTCATAATGGGGCACTGTTATGCCAGAATGGGGCATTGTGCAGACATAGTGGGGCTTTGTGATATCATAAAGGGGCACTGTGAATACATAGTGCGGAACTGTGACTTCATAAAGCGGCTTTGTGGACTCATAATAGGGCATTGTGAGGTCATAGTGGGGCATCGTAAGGTCATAATGTGCATTGCGAGTTCGTAGTGGGGCCATGTGATGTCATAATGAAGGTTTTTGATGTCATAATGGGGCATTGTAAAAGCATAATGGGGCTTTATCAAGTCATAGTGGGGCTCTGTGATGTCATAATGGGACATTGTTAGGCCGGAATGGGGCATTGTGCAGTCATAATGGGGCTTTGTGAAATCATAAAGGGGCACTGTGAATACATAGTGGGGCTTTGTGACATCATGGTGGGGACCCGTGACTTCATAAAGTGGCTTTGTGGACTCATAATAGGGCATGGTGATATCATTGTGGTGCATTGTGAGGTCATATGGTGCCTTGTGAGGTCATAATGGGGTAGTGTGGTGTCATAGTGAGGCCATGTGATGTTATAATGAAGGTGTTTGATGTAATAATGGGGCATTGTGAAATCATATTGGAGCTTTATGAGGTAGTAGTGGGGCTCTGTAATGTCATAATGGGGCATTGTTAGGAGAAAAAAGGGCATTGTGAAGTCATAACAGGGCTTTGTGATATCATAAATGAGCGTTGTGAATACATAGTGGGGCTTTGAATTATCATAGTGGGGCCTTGTGAGGTCATAATGGGGCACTGTGATGTCATAACGGGATACTGTGAAATCATAATGAAGGTTTCTGATGTCATAATGGGGCACTGTGAGATCATAGTGGAGTTTTATCAAGTCATAGTGGGGCTCTGTGATGTCATAATGGTACATTGTTAGGCCAGAATGGGGCATTGTGCAGTCATAATGGGGCTTTGTTATATCATAAAGGAGCACTGTGAATACATAGCGGGGCTTTTTGACATCATAGATGGGATTTGTGACGTCATAAAGGGGCTTTGTGGACTCATAATAGGGCATTGTGATATCATAGTGGGCATCGTGAGGTCATAGTGGGGCCTTGTAGAAGTCATAATGGGGCAGTGTGACGTCATAATGTAGGTTTTTGATGTAATAATGGGGCTTTGTGATATCATAACGGGGCTTTGTGAATACAAAGTCGTGCTTTGAAATATCATAGTGGGGCCTTGTGCGGTTATAATGGGGCATCGTGATGTCATAACAGGATACTGTGAAATCATAATGAAGGTTTTTGATGTCATAATGGGGCACTGTGAGATCATAATGGATTTTTATCAAGTCAAAGTGGGGCTCTGTGATGTCATAATGGGACATTGTTAGGCCGGAATGGGGCATTGTGCAGTCATAATGGGGCTTTGTGGTATCATATAAGGACACTGTGAATACATAGTGGGGCTTTGTGACATCATAGAGGGGAACAGTGACTTCATAAAGGGGCTTTGTGGACTCATAGTAGGGCAATGTGATATTATAGTGGGGCATCTTAAGGTCATAATGGGGCATCGTGATGTCATAACGGGGTACTGTGAAATCATAATGAAGGTTTTTGATGTCATAATGGGGCACTGTGAGATCTTAATGGAGATTTATCAAGTCATATTGGGGCTCTGTGATGTCATAATGGGACATTGTTAGGCCAGAATGGGGCATTGTGCAGTCATAATGGGGCTTTGTGAAATCATAAAGGGGCATTGTGAATACATAGCGGGTCTCTGTGACATCATAGATGGGAACTTTGACTTCATAAAGGGGCTTTGTGGACTCATAATATGGCATTGTGATAACATAGTGGGGCATCGTAAGGTCATAATGGGGCATTGTGAGGTCATAGTGGGGCCATGTGATGTCATAATGAAGGTTTTTGATGTAATAATGGGGCACTGTGAGATCATAATGGAGTTTTATCAAGTCATAGTGGGGCTCTGTAATGCCATAATGGGGCATTGTTATGCAAGAATGGGGCATTGTGCAGTCATAATGGGGCTTTGTGAAATCATAAAGGGACACTGTGAATACATTGTGGGGCTTTGTGACATCATAGTGGGGAACTGTGACTTCATAAAGGGGCTTTGTGGACTCATTATAGGGCATTGTGAGGTCATAGTGGGGCATCGTAAGGTCATAATGGGGCATTGTGAGGTCATAGTGGGGCTCTGTGATGTCATAATGGGGCATTGTAAAGCCAAAATGGGGCATTGTGCAGTCATAATGGGGCTTTGTGATATCATAAAGAGCCACTGTGAATACATTGTGGGGAACTGTGACTTCATAAAGGGGCTTTGTGTACTCATAATGGGGCTTTGTGATATCATAGTGGGGCATCGTAAGGTCATAATGGGGCAGTGGGAATTCATAACGGGGTACTGTGAAATCACAATGAAGGTTTTTGATGTCAAAATGGGGCATTGTAAAAGCATCATGGGGCTTTATCAGGTCATATTGGGGCTCTGTGATGTCATAATGGGACATTGTTAGGCCAGAATGGGGCATTGTGCAGTCATAATGGGGCTTTGTGAAATCATAAAGGGACACTGTGAATACATAGTGGGGCTTTGTGATATCATAAAGGGGAACTGTGACTTCATAAAGGGGCTTTGTGGACTCACAATAGGGCACTGTGATATCATAGTGGGGCATCGTAAGGTCATAATGGGGCATTGTGAGGTCATAGTGGGGCCATTTGATGTCATAATGAAGGTTTTTGATGTAATAATGGGGCACTGTGAGATCATAATGGAGTTTTATCAAGTCAAAGTGGGGCTCTGTGATGTCATAATGGGACATTGTTAGGCCAGAATGGGACATTGTGCAGTCATAATGGGGCTTTGTGATATCATAAAGGGGCACTGTGAATACATAGTGGGGCTTTGTGACATCATAGTGGGGAACTGTGACTTCATAAAGGGGCTTTGTGGACTCATTATAGGGCATTGTGAGGTCATAGTGGGGCCTTGTGAGGTCATAATGGGGCATTGTGATGTCATAACGGGGTAGTGTGAAATCATAATGAAGGTTTTTGATGTCATAATGGGGCATTGTGAAATCATAATGGAGTTTTATCAAGTCATAGTGGAGCTCTGTGATGTCATAATGGGGCATTGTAAAGCCAAAATGAGGCATTGTGCAGTCATAATGGGGCTTTGTGATATCATAAAGGAGCATTGTCAATACATAGCGGGGCTTTGAATTATCATAGTGGGGCCTTGTGAGGTCATAATGGGGCACTGTGATGTCATAACGGGATACTGTGAAATCATAATGAAGGTTTTTCATGTCATAATGGGGCACTGTGAGATCTTAATGGAGTTTTATCAAGTCATAGTGCGGCTCTGTGATGTCATAATGGGGCATTGTTATGCAAGAATGGCGCATTGTGCAGACATAATGGGGCTTTGTGATATCATAAAGAGCCACTGTGAATACATAGTGGGGGACTGTGACTTCATAAAGCGGCTTTGTGGACTCATAATAGGGCATTGTGAGGTCATAGTGGGGCATCGTAAGGTCATAATGTGCATTGCGAGTTCGTAGTGGGGCCATGTGATGTCATAATGAAGGTTTTTGATGTCATAATGGGGCATTGTAAAAGCATAATGGGGCTTTATCAAGTCATAGTGGGGCTCTGTGATGTCATAATGGGACATTGTTAGGCCGGAATGGGGCATTGTGCAGTCATAATGGGGCTTTGTGAAATCATAAAGGGGCACTGTGAATACATAGTGGGGCTTTGTGACATCATGGTGGGGACCCGTGACTTCATAAAGTGGCTTTGTGGACTCATAATAGGGCATGGTGATATCATTGTGGTGCATTGTGAGGTCATATGGTGCCTTGTGAGGTCATAATGGGGTAGTGTGGTGTCATAGTGAGGCCATGTGATGTTATAATGAAGGTGTTTGATGTAATAATGGGGCATTGTGAAATCATATTGGAGCTTTATGAGGTAGTAGTGGGGCTCTGTAATGTCATAATGTGGCATTGTTAGGAGAAAAAAGGGCATTGTGAAGTCATAACAGGGCTTTGTGATATCATAAATGAGCGTTGTGAATACATAGTGGGGCTTTGAATTATCATAGTGGGGCCTTGTGAGGTCATAATGGGGCACTGTGATGTCATAACGGGATACTGTGAAATCATAATGAAGGTTTCTGATGTCATAATGGGGCACTGTGAGATCATAGTGGAGTTTTATCAAGTCATAGTGGGGCTCTGTGATGTCATAATGGTACATTGTTATGCCAGATTGGGGCATTGTGCAGTCATAATGGGGCTTTGTTATATCATAAAGGAGCACTGTGAATACATAGCGGGGCTTTTTGACATCATAGATGGGATTTGTGACGTCATAAAGGGGCTTTGTGGACTCATAATAGGGCATTGTGATATCATAGTGGGCATTGTGAGGTCATAGTGGGGCCTTGTAGAAGTCATAATGGGGCAGTGTGACGTCATAATGTAGGTTTTTGATGTAATAATGGGGCTTTGTGATATCATAACGGGGCTTTGTGAATACAAAGTCGTGCTTTGAAATATCATAGTGGGGCCTTGTGCGGTTATAATGGGGCATCGTGATGTCATAACAGGATACTGTGAAATCATAATGAAGGTTTTTGATGTCATAATGGGGCACTGTGAGATCATAATGGATTTTTATCAAGTCAAAGTGGGGCTCTGTGATGTCATAATGGGACATTGTTAGGCCGGAATGGGGCATTGTGCAGTCATAATGGGGCTTTGTGGTATCATATAAGGACACTGTGAATACATAGTGGGGCTTTGTGACATCATAGAGGGGAACAGTGACTTCATAAAGGGGCTTTGTGGACTCATAGTAGGGCAATGTGATATTATAGTGGGGCATCTTAAGGTCATAATGGGGCATCGTGATGTCATAACGGGGTACTGTGAAATCATAATGAAGGTTTTTGATGTCATAATGGGGCACTGTGAGATCTTAATGGAGATTTATCAAGTCATATTGGGGCTCTGTGATGTCATAATGGGACATTGTTAGGCCAGAATGGGGCAATGTGCAGTCATAATGGGGCTTTGTGAAATCATAAAGGGGCATTGTGAATACATAGCGGGTCTCTGTGACATCATAGATGGGAACTTTGACTTCATAAAGGGGCTTTGTGGACTCATAATATGGCATTGTGATAACATAGTTGGGCATCGTAAGGTCATAATGGGGCATTGTGAGGTCATAGTGGGGCCATGTGATGTCATAATGAAGGTTTTTGATGTAATAATGGGGCACTGTGAGATCATAATGGAGTTTTATCAAGTCATAGTGGGGCTCTGTAATGCCATAATGGGGCATTGTTATGCAAGAATGGGGCATTGTGCAGTCATAATGGGGCTTTGTGAAATCATAAAGGGACACTGTGAATACATTGTGGGGCTTTGTGACATCATAGTGGGGAACTGTGACTTCATAAAGGGGCTTTGTGGACTCATTATAGGGCATTGTGAGGTCATAGTGGGGCCTTGTGAGGTCATAATGGGGCATCGTGATGTCATAGTGGGGCCATGTGATGTTATAATGAAGGTTTTTGATGTAATAATGGGGCACTGTGAGGTCATAATGGAGTTTTATCAAGTCATAGTGGGGCTCTGTGATGTCATAATGGGGCATTGTTATGCAAGAATGGGGCATTGTGCAGTCATAATGGGGCTTTGTGAAATCATAAAGGGACACTGTGAATACATAGTGGGGCTTTGTGTCATCATATTGGGGAACAGTGACTTCATAAAGCGGCTTTGTGGACTCATTATAGGGCATTGTGAGGTCATAGTGGGGCATCTTAAGGTCATAATGGGGCATCGTGATGTCATAACGGGGTACTGTGAAATCATAATGAAGGTTTTTGATATCATAATGGGGCACTGTGAAATCATAATGGAGTTTTATCAAGTCATAGTGGGGCTCTGTGATGTCATAATGGGGCATTTTAAAGCCAAAATGGGGCATTGTGCAGACATAATGGGGCTTTGTGATATCATAAAGGGGCACTGTGAATACATTGTGAGGAACTGTGACTTCATAAAGGGGCTTTGTGGACTCATAATGGGGCATTGTGATATCATAGTGGGGCATCGTAAGGTCATAGTGGGGCAATGGGAAGTCATAACGGGGTACTGTGAAATCACAATGAAGGTTTTTGATGTCAAAATGGGGCATTGTAAAAGCATCATGGGGCTTTATCAGGTCATATTGGGGCTCTGTGATGTCATAATGGGACATTGTTAGGCCAGAATGGGGCATTGTGCAGTCATAATGGGGCTTTGTGAAATCATAAAGGGACACTGTGAATACATAGTGGGGCTTTGTGATATCATAAAGGGGAACTGTGACTTCATAAAGGGGCTTTGTGGACTCACAATAGGGCACTGTGATATCATAGTGGGGCATCGTAAGGTCATAATGGGGCATTGTGAGGTCATAGTGGGGCCATTTGATGTCATAATGAAGGAATTTGATGTAATAATGGGGCACTGTGAGATCATAAAGGAGTTTTATCAAGTCAAAGTGGGGCTCTGTGATGTCATAATGGGACATTGTTAGGCCAGAATGGGACATTGTGCAGTCATAATGGGGCTTTGTGATATCATAAAGGGGCACTGTGAATACATAGTGGGGCTTTGTGACATCATAGTGGGGAACTGTGACTTCATAAAGGGGCTTTGTGGACTCATGATAGGGCATTGTGAGGTCATAGTGGGGCCTTGTGAGGTCATAATGGGGCATTGTGATGTCATAACGGGGTAGTGTGAAATCATAATGAAGGTTTTTGATGTCATAATGGGGCATTGTGAAATCATAATGGAGTTTTATCAAGTCATAGTGGAGCTCTGTGATGTCATAATGGGGCATTGTAAAGCCAAAATGAGGCATTGTGCAGTCATAATGGGGCTTTGTGATATCATAAAGGAGCATTGTCAATACATAGCGGGGCTTTGAATTATCATAGTGGGGCCTTGTGAGGTCATAATGGGGCACTGTGATGTCATAACGGTATACTGTGAAATCATAATGAAGGTTTTTCATGTCATAATGGGGCACTGTGAGATCTTAATGGAGTTTTATCAAGTCATAGTGCGGCTCTGTGATGTCATAATGGGGCATTGTTATGCAAGAATGGGGCATTGTGCAGACATAATGGGGCTTTGTGATATCATAAAGAGCCACTGTGAATACATAGTGGGGGACTGTGACTTCATAAAGCGGCTTTGTGGAATCATAATAGGGCATTGTGAGGTCATAGTGGGGCATCGTAAGGTCATAATGTGCATTGCGAGTTCGTAGTGGGGCCATGTGATGTCATAATGAAGGTTTTTGATGTCATAATGGGGCATTGTAAAAGCATAATGGGGCTTTATCAAGTCATAGTGGGGCTCTGTGATGTCATAATGGGACATTGTTAGGCCGGAATGGGGCATTGTGCAGTCATAATGGGGCTTTGTGAAATCATAAAGGGGCACTGTGAATACATAGTGGGGCTTTGTGACATCATGGTGGGGACCTGTGACTTCATAAAGTGGCTTTGTGGACTCATAATAGGGCATGGTGATATCATTGTGGTGCATTGTGAGGTCATATGGTGCCTTGTGAGGTCATAATGGGGTAGTGTGGTGTCATAGTGAGGCCATGTGATGTTATAATGAAGGTGTTTGATGTAATAATGGGGCATTGTGAAATCATATTGGAGCTTTATGAGGTAGTAGTGGGGCTCTGTAATGTCATAATGGGGCATTGTTAGGAGAAAAAAGGGCATTGTGAAGTCATAACAGGGCTTTGTGATATCATAAATGAGCGTTGTGAATACATAGTGGGGCTTTGAATTATCATAGTGGGGCCTTGTGAGGTCATAATGGGGCACTGTGATGTCATAACGGGATACTGTGAAATCATAATGAAGGTTTCTGATGTCATAATGGGGCACTGTGAGATCATAGTGGAGTTTTATCAAGTCATAGTGGGGCTCTGTGATGTCATAATGGTACATTGTTATGCCAGAATGGGGCATTGTGCAGTCATAATGGGGCTTTGTGATATCATAAAGGAGCACTGTGAATACATAGCGGGGCTTTTTGACATCATAGATGGGATTTGTGACGTCATAAAGGGGCTTTGTGGACTCATAATAGGGCATTGTGATATCATAGTGGGCATCGTGAGGTCATAGTGGGGCCTTGTAGAAGTCATAATGGGGCAGTGTGACGTCATAATGTAGGTTTTTGATGTAATAATGGGGCTTTGTGATATCATAACGGGGCTTTGTGAATACAAAGTCGTGCTTTGAAATATCATAGTGGGGCCTTGTGCGGTTATAATGGGGCATCGTGATGTCATAACAGGATACTGTGAAATCATAATGAAGGTTTTTGATGTCATAATGGGGCACTGTTAGATCATAGTGGATTTTTATCAAGTCAAAGTGGGGCTCTGTGATGTCATAATGGGACATTGTTAGGCCGGAATGGGGCATTGTGCAGTCATAATGGGGCTTTGTGGTATCATATAAGGACACTGTGAATACATAGTGGGGCTTTGTGACATCATAGAGGGGAACAGTGACTTCATAAAGGGGCTTTGTGGACTCATAGTAGGGCAATGTGATATCATTGTGGTGCATTGTGAGGTCATATGGTGCCTTGTGAGGTCATAATGGGGTAGTGTGGTGTCATAGTGAGGCCATGTGATGTCATAATGAAGGTTTTTGATGTCATAATGGGGCACTGTGAGATCATAATGGAGTTTTATCAAGTCATAGTGGGGCTCTGTAATGCCATAATGGGGCATTGTTATGCAAGAATGGGGCATTGTGCAGTCATAATGGGGCTTTGAGAAATCATAAAGGGACACTGTGAATACATTGTGGGGCTTTGTGACATCATAGCGGGGAACTGTGACTTCATAAAGGGGCTTTGTGGACTCATTATAGGGCATTGTGAGGTCATAGTGGGGCCTTGTGAGGTCATAATGGGGCATCGTGATGTCATAGTGGGGCCATGTGATGTTATAATGAAGGTTTTTGATGTAATAACGGGGCTTTGTGATATCATAAAGGGGCTTTGTGAATACATAGTGGGGCTTTGAAATATCATAGTGGGACATTGTGAGGTTATAGTGGGGCCTTGTGAGGTACAATGGAGCACTGTGATGTCATAACGGGATACTGTGAAATCATAATGAAGGTTTTTGATGTCATAATGAGGCATTGTAACAGCATAATGGGGCTTTATCAAGTCATAGTGGGGCTCTGTGATGTCATAATGGGACATTGTTAGGCCGGAATGGGGCATTGTGCAGTCATAATGGGGCTTTGTGAAATCATAAAGGGGCACTGTGAAAACATAGTGGGGCTTTGTGACATCATAGTGCGGAACTGTGACTTCATAAAGGGGCTTTGTGGACTCATTATAGGGCATTGTGAGGTCATAGTGGGGCATCGTAAGGTTATAACGGGCATTGTGAGTTCGTAGTGGGGCCATGTGATGTCATAATGAAGGTTTTTGATGTAATAATGGGGCTTTGTGATATCATAAAGGGGCACTGTGAATACATAGTCGTGCTTTGAAATATCATAGTGGGGCCTTGTGCGGTTATAATGGGGCATCGTGATGTCATAACGGGATACTGTGAAATCATAATGAAGGCTTTTGATGTCATAATGGGGCATTGTGAAATCATAATGGAGTTTTATCAAGTCATAGTGCGACTCTGTGATGTCATAATGGGACATTGTCAGGCCGGAATGGGGCATTGTGCAGTCTTAATGGGGCTTTGTGAAATCATAAAGGGGCACTGTGAATACATAGTGGGGCTTTGTGACATCATGGTGGGGACCTGTGACTTCATAAAGGGGCTTTGTGGACTCATAACAGGGCATGGTGATAACATTGTGGTGCATTGTGAGGTCATAATGGGGTAGTGTGTTGTCATAGTGAGGCCATGTGATGTTATAATGAAGGTTTTTGATGTAATAATGGGGCACTGTGAAATCATATTGGAGCTTTATGAGGTAGTAGTGGGGCTCTGTAATGTCATAATGGGGCATTGTTAGGAGAAAAAGGGGCATTGTGCAGTCATAACAGGGCTTTGTGATATCATAAATGAGCATTGTGAATACATAGTGGGGCTTTGAATTATCATAGTGGGGCCTTGTGAGGTCATAATGGGGCACTGTGATGTCATAACGGGATTCTGTGAAATCATAATGAAGGTTTCTGATGTCATAATGGGGCACTGTGAGATCATAGTGGAGTTTTATCAAGTCATAGTGCGACACTGTGATGTCACAATGGGGCACTGTTATGCCAGAATGGGGCATTGTGCAGTCTTAATGGGGCTTTGTGAAATCATAAAGGAGCATTGTGAATACATATTGGGGCTTTTTGACATCATAGATGGGAGTTGTGACGTCATAAAGGGGCTTTGTGGACTCATAATAGGGCATTGTGATATAATAGTGGGGCATTGTGCGGTCATAGTGGGGCATTGTAGAAGTCATAATGGGGCAGTGTGACGTCATAATGTAGGTTTTTGATGTAATAATGGGGCTTTGTGATATCATAAAGGGGCTTTGTGAATACATAGTGGGGCTTTGAAATATCATAGTGGGGCATTGTGAGGTTATAGTGGGGCATTGTGAGGTCATAATGGGGCACTGTGATGTCATAACGGGATACTGTGAAATCATAATGAAGGTTTTTGATGTCATAATGGGGCATTGTAAAAGCATAATGGGGCTTTATCAAGTCATATTGGGGCTCTGTGATGTCATAATGGGACATTGTTAGGCCGGAATGGGGCATTGTGCAGTCATAATGGGGCTTTGTGAAATCATAAAGGGGCACTGTGAATACATAGTGGGGCTTTGTGACATCATGGTGGGGACCTGTGACTTCATAAAGTGGCTTTGTGGACTCATAATAGGGCATGGTGATATCATTGTGGTGCATTGTGAGGTCATATGGGGCCTTGTGAGGTCATAATGGGGTAGTGTGGTGTCATAGTGAGGCCATGTGATGATATAATGAAGGTTTTTGATGTAATAATGGGGCACTGTGAAATCATATTGGAGCTTTATGAGGTAGTAGTGGGGCTCTGTAATGTCATAATGGGGCATTGTTAGGAGAAAAAGGGGCATTGTGAAGTCATAACAGGGCTTTGTGATATCATAAATGAGCGTTGTGAATACATAGTGGGGCTTTGAATTATCATAGTGGGGCCTTGTGAGGTCATAATGGGGCATTGTGAGGTCATAGTGGGGCCATTTGATGTCATAATGAAGGTTTATGATGTAATAATGGGGCACTGTGAGATCATAATGGAGTTTTATCAAGTCAAAGTGGGGCTCTGTGATGTCATAATGGGACATTGTTAGGCCGGAATGGGGCATTGTGCAGTCATAATGGGGCTTTGTGGTATCATATAAGGACACTGTGAATACATAGTGGGGCTTTGTGACATCATAGAGGGGAACAGTGACTTCATAAAGGGGCTTTGTGGACTCATAGTAGGGCAATGTGATATTATAATGGGGCATCTTAAGGTCATAATGGGGCATCGTGATGTCATAACGGGGTACTGTGAAATCATAATGAAGGTTTTTGATGTCATAATGGGGCACTGTGAGATCTTAATGGAGATTTATCAAGTCATATTGGGGCTCTGTGATGTCATAATGGGACATTGTTAGGCCAGAATGGGGCATTGTGCAGTCATAATGGGGCTTTGTGAAATCATAAAGGGGCATTGTGAATACATAGCGGGTCTCTGTGACATCATAGATGGGAACTTTGACTTCATAAAGGGGCTTTGTGGACTCATAATATGGCATTGTGATAACATAGTGGGGCATCGTAAGGTCATAATGGGGCATTGTGAGGTCATAGTGGGGCCATGTGATGTCATAATGAAGGTTTTTGATGTAATAATGGGGCACTGTGAGATCATAATGGAGTTTTATCAAGTCATAGTGGGGCTCTGTAATGCCATAATGGGGCATTGTTATGCAAGAATGGGGCATTGTGCAGTCATAATGGGGCTTTGTGAAATCATAAAGGGACACTGTGAATACATTGTGGGGCTTTGTGACATCATAGTGGGGAACTGTGACTTCATAAAGGGGCTTTGTGGACTCATTATAGGGCATTGTGAGGTCATAGTGGGGCCTTGTGAGGTCATAATGGGGCATCGTGATGTCATAGTGGGGCCATGTGATGTTATAATGAAGGTTTTTGATGTAATAATGTGGCACTGTGAGGTCATAATGGAGTTTTATTAAGTCATAGTGGGGCTCTGTGATGTCATAATGGGGCATTGTAAAGCCAAAATGGGGCATTGTGCAGTCATAATGGGGCTTTGTGATATCATAAAGAGCCACTGTGAATACATTGTGGGGAACTGTGACTTCATAAAGGGGCTTTGTGTACTCATAATGGGGCTTTGTGATATCATAGTGGGGCATCGTAAGGTCATAATGGGGCATCGTGATGTCATAACGGGGTACTGTGAAATCATAATGAAGGTTTTTGATGTCAAAATGGGGCATTGTAAAAGCATCATGGGGCTTTATCAGGTCATATTGGGGCTCTGTGATGTCATAATGGGACATTGTTAGGCCAGAATGGGGCATTGTGCAGTCATAATGGGGCTTTGTGAAATCATAAAGGGACACTGTGAATACATAGTGGGGCTTTGTGATATCATAAAGGGGAACTGTGACTTCATAAAGGGGCTTTGTGGACTCACAATAGGGCACTGTGAGGTCATAGTGGGGCATCGTAAGGTCATAATGGGGCATTGTGAGGTCATAGTGGGGCCATGTGATGTCATAATGAAGCTTTTTGATGTAATAATGGGGCACTGTGAGATCATAATGGAGTTTTATCAAGTCAAAGTGGGGCTCTGTGATGTCATAATGGGACATTGTTAGGCCAGAATGGGACATTGTGCAGTCATAATGGGGCTTTGTGATATCATAAAGGGGCACTGTGAATACATAGTGGGGCTTTGTGACATCATAGTGGGGAACTGTGACTTCATAAAGGGGCTTTGTGGACTCATTATAGGGCATTGTGAGGTCATAGTGGGGCCTTGTGAGGTCATAATGGGGCATCGTGATGTCATAGTGGGGCCATGTGATGTTATAATGAAGGTTTTTGATGTAATAATGTGGCACTGTGAGGTCATAATGGAGTTTTATCAAGTCATAGTGGGGCTCTGTGATGTCATAATGGGGCATTGTAAAGCCAAAATGGGGCATTGTGCAGTCATAATGGGGCTTTGTGATATCATAAAGAGCCACTGTGAATACATTGTGCGGAACTGTGACTTCATAAAGGGGCTTTGTGTACTTATAATGGGGCTTTGTGATATCATAAAGGAGCATTGTGAATACATACTGGGGCTTTGAAATATCATATTGGCGCATTGTGAGGTTATAGTGGGGCCTTATGAGTTCATAATGGGACACTGTGATATCATAATGGGATACTGTGAAATCATAATGAAGGTTTTTGATGTTAAAATGGGGCACTGTGAGATCTTAATGGAGATTTATCAAGTCATATTGGGGCTCTGTGATGTCATAATGGGACATTGTTAGGCCAGAATGGGGCATTGTGCAGTCATAATGGGGCTTTGTGAAATCATAAAGGGGCATTGTGAAAACATAGCGGGTCTCTGTGACATCATAGATGGGAACTTTGACTTCATAAAGCGGCTTTGTGGACTCATAATAGGGCATTGTGAGGTCATAGTGGGGCATCGTAAGGTCATAATCGGGCATTGTGATGTCATAGTGGGGCCATGTGATGTCATAATGAAGGTTTTTGATGTAATAATGGGGCACTGTGAGATCATAATGGAGTTTTATCAAGTCATAGTGGGGCTCTGTAATGCCATAATGGGGCATTGTTATGCAAGAATGGGGCATTGTGCAGTCATAATGGGGCTTTGTGAAATCATAAAGGGACACTGTGAATACATAGTGGGGCTTTGTGTCATCATATTGGGGAACAGTGACTTCATAAAGCGGCTTTGTGGACTCATTATAGGGCATTGTGAGGTCATAGTGGGGCATCTTAAGGTCATAATGGGGCATCGTGATGTCATAACGGGGTACTGTGAAATCATAATGAAGGTTTTTGATATCATAATGGGGCACTGTGAAATCATAATGGAGTTTTATCAAGTCATAGTGGGGCTCTGTGATGTCATAATGGGGCATTTTAAAGCCAAAATGGGGCATTGTGCAGACATAATGGGGCTTTGTGATATCATAAAGGGGCACTGTGAATACATTGTGAGGAACTGTGACTTCATAAAGGGGCTTTGTGGACTCATAATGGGGCATTGTGATATCATAGTGGGGCATCGTAAGGTCATAATGGGGCAGTGGGAAGTCATAACGGGGTACTGTGAAATCACAATGAAGGTTTTTGATGTCAAAATGGGGCATTGTAAAAGCATAATGGGGCTTTATCAGGTCATATTGGGGCTCTGTGATGTCATAATGGGACATTGTTACGCCAGAATGGGGCATTGGGCAGTCATAATGGGGCTTTGTGAAATCATAAAGGGACACTGTGAATACATAGTGGGGCTTTGTGATATCATAAAGGGGAACTGTGACTTCATAAAGGGGCTTTGTGGACTCACAATAGGGCACTGTGATATCATAGTGGGGCATCGTAAGGTCATAATGGGGCATTGTGAGGTCATAGTGGGGCCATTTGATGTCATAATGAAGGAATTTGATGTAATAATGGGGCACTGTGAGATCATAATGGAGTTTTATCAAGTCAAAGTGGGGCTCTGTGATGTCATAATGGGACATTGTTAGGCCAGAATGGGACATTGTGCAGTCATAATGGGGCTTTGTGATATCATAAAGGGGCACTGTGAATACATAGTGGGGCTTTGTGACATCATAGTGGGGAACTGTGACTTCATAAAGGGGCTTTGTGGACTCATTATAGGGCATTGTGAGGTCATAGTGGGGCCTTGTGAGGTCATAATGGGGCATTGTGATGTCATAACGGGGTAGTGTGAAATCATAATGAAGGTTTTTGATGTCATAATGGGGCATTGTGAAATCATAATGGAGTTTTATCAAGTCATAGTGGAGCTCTGTGATGTCATAATGGGGCATTGTAAAGCCAAAATGAGGCATTGTGCAGTCATAATGGGGCTTTGTGATATCATAAAGGAGCATTGTCAATACATAGCGGGGCTTTGAATTATCATAGTGGGGCCTTGTGAGGTCATAATGGGGCACTGTGATGTCATAACGGGATACTGTGAAATCATAATGAAGGTTTTTCATGTCATAATGGGGCACTGTGAGATCTTAATGGAGATTTATCAAGTCATAGTGCGGCTCTGTGATGTCATAATGGGGCATTGTTATGCAAGAATGGGGCATTGTGCAGACATAATGGGGCTTTGTGATATCATAAAGAGCCACTGTGAATACATAATGGGGGACTGTGACTTCATAAAGCGGCTTTATGGACTCATAATAGGGCATTGTGAGGTCATACTGGGGCATCGTAAGGTCATAATGTGCATTGCGAGTTCGTAGTGGGGCCATGTGATGTCATAATGAAGGTTTTTGATGTCAAAATGGGGCATTGTAAAAGCATCATGGGGCTTTATCAGGTCATATTGGGGCTCTGTGATGTCATAACGGGACATTGTTAGGCCAGAATGGGGCATTGTGCAGTCATAACGGGGCTTTGTGAAATCATAAAGGGACACTGTGAATACATTGTGGGGCTTTGTGACATCATAGTGGGGAACTGTGACTTCATAAAGGGGCTTTGTGGACTCATTATAGGGCATTGTGAGGTCATAGTGGGGCCTTGTGAGGTCATAATGGGGCATCGTGATGTCATAACGGGGTACTGTGAAATCATAATGAAGGTTTTTGATGTCATAATGGGGCATTGTGAAATCATAATGGAGTTTTATCAAGTCATAGTGGGGCTCTGTGATGTCATAATGGGGCATTGTAAAGCCAAAATGAGGCATTGTGCAGTCATAATGGGGCTTTGTGATATCATAAAGGAGCATTGTCAAGACATAGCGGGGCTCTGTGACATCATAGATGGGAATTGTGACTTCATAACGCGGCTTTGTGGACTCATAATAGGGCATTGTGATATCATAGTGGGGCATGGTGAGGTCATAGTGGGGTCTTGTGAGGTCATAATGGGGCAGTGTGATGCCATAATGAAGGTTTTTGATGTAATAACGGGGCTTTGTGATATCATAAAGGGGCTTTGTGAATACATAGTGGGGCTTTGAAATATCATAGTGGGACATTGTGAGGTTATAGTGGGGCCTTGTGAGGTACAATGGAGCACTGTGATGTCATAACGGGATACTGTGAAATCATAATGAAGGTTTTTGATGTCATAATGAGGCATTGTAACAGCATAATGGGGCTTTATCAAGTCATAGTGGGGCTCTGTGATGTCATAATGGGACATTGTTAGGCCGGAATGGGGCATTGTGCAGTCATAATGGGGCTTTGTGAAATCATAAAGGGGCACTGTGAAAACATAGTGGGGCTTTGTGACATCATAGTGCGGAACTGTGACTTCATAAAGGGGCTTTGTGGACTCATAATAGGGCATTGTGAGGTCATAGTGGGGCATCGTAAGGTTATAACGGGCATTGTGAGGTCATAGTGGGGCCATTTGATGTCATAATGAAGGAATTTGATGTAATAATGGGGCACTGTGAGATCATAAAGGGGCACTGTGAATACATAGTCGTGCTTTGAAATATCATAGTGGGGCCTTGTGCGGTTATAATGGGGCATCGTGATGTCATAACAGGATACTGTGAAATCATAATGAAGGTTTTTGATGTCATAATGGGGCATTGTGAAATCATAATGGAGTTTTATCAAGTCATAGTGCGACTCTGTGATGTCATAATGGGACATTGTCAGGCCGGAATGGGGCATTGTGCAGTCATAATGGGGCTTTGTGTAATCATAAAGGGGCACTGTGAATACATAGTGGGGCTTTGTGACATCATGGTGGGGACCTGTGACTTCATAAAGGGGCTTTGTGGACTCATAACAGGGCATGGTGATATCATTGTGGTGCATTGTGAGGTCATATGGGGCCTTGTGAGGTCATAATGGGGTAGTGTGGTGTCATAGTGAGGCCATGTGATGTTATAATGAAGGATTTTGATGTAATAATGGGGCTTTGTGAAATCATAAAGGGACACTGTGAATACATATTGGGGTTTGTGACATCATAGTGGGGAACTGTGACTTCATAAAGGGGCTTTGTAAAATCATTATAGGGCATTGTGAGGTTATAGTGGGGCCTTGTGAGGTCATAATGGGGCATTGTGATGTCATAACGGGGTACTGTGAAATCATAATGAAGGTTTTTGATGTCATAATGAGGCATTGTAACAGCATAATGGGGCTTTATCAAGTCATAGTGGGTCTCTGTGATGTCATAATGGGACATTGTTAGGCCGGAATGGGGCATTGTGCAGTCATAATGGGGCTTTGTGAAATCATAAAGGGGCACTGTGAATACATAGTGGGGCTTTGTGACATCATAGTGGGGAACTGTGACTTCATAAAGGGGCTTTGTGGACTCATAACAGGGCATGGTGATATCATTGTGGTGCATTGTGAGGTCATAATGGGGCAGTGTGTTGTCATAGTGAGGCCATGTGATGTTATAACGAAGGTTTTTGATGTAATAATGGGGCACTGTGAAATCATATTGGAGCTTTATGAGGTAGTAGTGGGGCTCTGTAATGTCATAATGGGGCATTGTTAGGAGAAAAAGGGGCATTGTGCAGTCATAACAGGGCTTTGTGATATCATAAATGAGCATTGTGAATACATAGTGGGGCTTTGAATTATCATAGTGGGGCCTTGTGAGGTCATAATGGGGCACTGTGATGTCGTAACGCGATACTGTGAAATCATAATGAAGGTTTCTGATGTCATAATGGGGCACTGTGAGATCATAGTGGAGTTTTATCAAGTCATAGTGGGGCTCTGTGATGTCACAATGGGGCACTGTTATGCCAGAATGGGGCATTGTGCAGTCTTAATGGGGCTTTGTGAAATCATAAAGGAGCATTGTGAATACATATTGGGGCTTTTTGACATCATAGATGGGATTTGTGACGTCATAAAGGGGCTTTGTGGACTCATAATAGGGCATTGTGATATAATAGTGGGGCATTGTGCGGTCATAGTGGGGCATTGTAGAAGTCATAATGGGGCAGTGTGACGTCATAATGTAGGTTTTTGATGTAATAATGGGGCTTTGTGATATCATAAAGGGGCTTTGTGAATACATAGTGGGGCTTTGAAATATCATAGTGGGGCATTGTGAGGTTATAGTGGGGCATTGTGAGGTCATAATGGGGCACTGTGATGTCATAACGGGATACTGTGAAATCATAATGAAGGTTTTTGATGTCATAATGGGGCATTGTAAAAGCATAATGGGGCTTTATCAAGTCATATTGGGGCTCTGTGATGTCATAATGGGACATTGTTAGGCCGGAATGGGGCATTGTGCAGTCATAATGGGGCTTTGTGAAATCATAAAGGGGCACTGTGAATACATAGTGGGGCTTTGTGACATCATGGTGGGGACCTGTGACTTCATAAAGTGGCTTTGTGGACTCATAATAGGGCATGGTGATATCATTGTGGTGCATTGTGAGGTCATATGGTGCCTTGTGAGGTCATAATGGGGTAGTGTGGTGTCATAGTGAGGCCATGTGATGTTATAATGAAGGATTTTGATGTAATAATGGGGCATTGTGAAATCATATTGGAGCTTAATGAGGTAGTAGTGGGGCTCTGTAATGTCATAATGGGGCATTGTTAGGAGAAAAAGGGGCATTGTGAAGTCATAACAGGGCTTTGTGATATCATAAATGAGCATTGTGAATACATAGTGGGGCTTTGAATTATCATAGTGGGGCCTTGTGAGGTCATAATGGGGCACTGTGATGTCATAACGGGGTACTGTGAAATCATAATGAAGGTTTCTGATGTCATAATGGGGCACTGTGAGATCATAATGGAGTTTTATCAAGTCATAGTGCGGCTCTGTGATGTCATAATGGGGCATTGCTATGCCAGAATGGGGCATTGTGCAGACATAGTGGGGCTTTGTGATATCATATAGGGACACTGTGAATACATAGTGGGGCTTTGTGACATCATAGAGGGGAACAGTGACTTCATAAACGGGCTTTGTGGACTCATAATAGGGCAGTCTGAGGTCATAGTGGGGCCTTGTGAGGTCATAATGGGGCATCGTGATGTCATAACAGGGTAATGTGAAATCATAATGAAGGTTTTTGATGTCATAATGGGGCATTGTGAAATCATAATGGAGTTTTATCAAGTCATAGTGGGGCTCAGTGATGTCATAATGGGACATTGTTAGGCCAGAATGGGGCATTGTGCAGTCATAATGGTTCTTTTTGAAATCGTAAAGGGACACTGTGAATACATAGTGGGCTTTGTGACATCATGGTGGGGAACTGTGACTTCATAAAGTGGCTTTGTGGACTCATAATAGGGCATTGTGATATCTTAGTGGGGCATTGTGAGGTCATATTGGGGCACTGTGAGGTCATAATGAAGGTTTTTGATGTAATAATGGGGCATTGTGAAATCATAATGGAGCTTTATGAGGTCATAGTGGGGCTCTGTGATGTAATAATGGGGCGTTGTTAGGAGAGAATGGGGCATTTTGCAATGATAATGGGGCTTTGTGATATCATAAAGGAGCATTGTGAATACATAGTGGGGCTTTGTGACATCATAGCGGGGAACTGTGACTTCATAAATGGGCTTGGTGGACTCACAATAGGGCACTGTGATATCATAGTGGGGCATCGTAAGGTCATAATGGGGCATTGTGAGGTCATAGTGGGGCCATGTGATGTCATAATGAAGGTTTTTGATGTAATAATGGGGCACTGTGAGATCATAATGGAGTTTTATCAAGTCATAGTGGCGCTCTGTGATGTCATAATGCGGCATTGTAAAGCCAAAATGAGGCATTGTGCAGACATAGTGGGGCTTTGTGATATCATAAAGGGGCACTGTGAATACATAGTGCGAAACTGTGACTTCATAAAGCGGCTTTGTGGACTCATAATAGGGCATTGTGAGGTCATAGTGGTACATCGTAAGTTCATAATGGGCATTGTGAGTTCGTAGTGGGACCATGTGATGTCATAATGAAGGTTTTTGATGTAATAATGGGGCTTTGTGATATCATAAAGGAGCATTGTGAATACATACTGGGGCTTTGAAATATCATATTGGCGCATTGTGAGGTTATAGTGGGGCCTTATGAGGTCATAACGGGACACTGTGATATCATAATGGGATTCTGTGAAATCATAATGAAGGTTTTTGATGTTAAAATGGGGCACTGTGAGATCTTAATGGAGATTTATCAAGTCATAGTGGGGCTCTGTGATGTCATAATGGGACATTGTTAGGCCAGAATGGGGCATTGTGCAGTCATAATGGGGCTTTGTGAAATCATAAAGGGGCATTGTGAAAACATAGCGGGTCTCTGTGACATCATAGATGGGAACTTTGACTTCATAAAGGGGCTTTGTGGACTCATAATAGGGCATTGTGATATCATAGTGGGGCATCGTAAGGTCATAATGGGGCATTGTGATGTCATAGTGGGGCCTTGAGAGGTCGTAATGAAGGAATTTGATGTAATAATGGGGTACTGTGAGATCATAATGGAGTTTTATCAAGTCATAGTGGGGCTCTGTGATGCCATAATGGGGCATTGTTATGCAAGAATGGGGCATTGTGCAGTCATAATGGGGCTTTGTGAAATCATAAAGGGACACTGTGAATACATAGTGGGGCTTTGTGTCATCATAGTGGGGAACAGTGACTTCATAAAGGGGCTTTGTGGACTCATTATAGGGCATTGTGAGGTCATAGTGGGGCCTTGTGAGGTCATAATGGGGCATTGTGATGTCATAACGGGGTACTGTGAAATCATAATGAAGGTTTCTGATGTCATAATGGGGCACTGTGAGATCATAGTGGAGTTTTATCAAGTCATAGTGGGGCTCTGTGATGTCATAATGGTACATTGTTATGCCAGAATGGGGCATTGTGCAGTCATAATGGGGCTTTGTGATATCATAAAGGAGCATTGTGAATACATAGCGGGGCTTTTTGACATCATAGATGGGATTTGTGACGTCATAAAGGGGCTTTGTGGACTCATAATAGGGCATTGTGATATCATAGTGGGCATTGTGAGGTCATAGTGGGGCCTTGTAGAAGTCATAATGGGGCAGTGTGACGTCATAATGTAGGTTTTTGATGTAATAATGGGGCTTTGTGATATCATAAAGGGGCTTTGTGAATACAAAGTCGTGCTTTGAAATATCATAGTGGGGCCTTGTGCGGTTATAATGGGGCATCGTGATGTCATAACGGGATACTGTGAAATCATAATGAAGGTTTTTGATGTCATAATGGGGCATTGTGAAATCATAATGGAGTTTTATCAAGTCATAGTGGGGCTCTGTGATGTCATAATGGGGCATTTTAAAGCCAAAATGGGGCATTGTGCACACATAATGGGGCTTTGTGATATCATAAAGAGCCACTGTGAATACATTGTGGGGAACTGTGACTTCATAAAGGGGCTTTGTGGACTCATAATGGGGCATTGTGATATCATAGTGGGCATCGTAAGGTCATAATGGGGCAGTGGGAAGTCATAACGGGGTACTGTGAAATCACAACGAAGGTTTTTGATGTCAAAATGGGGCATTGTAAAAGCATCATGGGGCTTTATCAGGTCATATTGGGGCTCTGTGATGTCATAATGGGACATTGTTAGGCCAGAATGGGGCATTGTGCAGTCATAATGGGGCTTTGTGAAATCATAAAGGGACACTGTGAATACATAGTGGGGCTTTGTGACATCATAGCGGGGAACTGTGACTTCATAAAGGGGCTTTGTGGACTCACAATAGGGCACTGTGATATCATAGTGGGGCATCGTAAGGTCATAATGGGGCATCGTGATGTCATAACAGGGTACTGTGAAATCATAATGAAGGTTTTTGATGTAATAATGGGGCACTGTGAGATCATAATGGAGTTTTATCAAGTCATAGTGGGGCTCTGTGATGTCATAATGGGACATTGTTAGGCCAGAATGGGTCATTGTGCAGTCATAATGGGGCTTTGTGATATCATAAAGGGGCACTGTGAATACATAGTGGGGCTTTGAATTATCATAGTGGGGCCTTGTGAGGTCATAATGGGGCACTGTGATGTCATAACGGGATACTGTGAAATCATAATGAAGGTTTCTGATGTCATAATGGGGCACTGTGAGATCATAGTGGAGTTTTATCAAGTCATAGTGGGGCTCTGTGATGTCACAATGGGGCACTGTTATGCCAGAATGGGGCATTGTGCAGTCATAATGGGGCTTTGTGAAATCATAAAGGGGCATTGTGAAAACATAGCGGGTCTCTGTGACATCATAGATGGGAACTTTGACTTCATAAAGGGGCTTTGTGGACTCATAATAGGGCATTGTGATATCATAGTGGGGCATCGTAAGGTCATAATGGGGCATTGTGATGTCATAGTGGGGCCTTGAGAGGTCATAATGAAGGAATTTGATGTAATAATGGGGCACTGTGAGATCATAATGGAGTTTTATCAAGTCATAGTGGGGCTCTGTGATGCCATAATGGGGCATTGTTATGCAAGAATGGGGCATTGTGCAGTCATAATGGGGCTTTGTGAAATCATAAAGGGACACTGTGAATACATAGTGGGGCTTTGTGACATCATAGTGGGGAACAGTGACTTCATAAAGGGGCTTTGTGGACTCATTATAGGGCATTGTGAGGTCATAGTGGGGCCTTGTGAGGTCATAATGGGGCATTGTGATGTCATAACGGGGTACTGTGAAATCATAATGAAGGTTTTTGATGTAATAATGGGGCATTGTGAAAACATAATGGAGTTTTATCAAGTCATAGTGGGGCTCTGTGATGTCATAATGGGGCATTTTAAAGCCAAAATGGGGCATTGTGCACACATAATGGGGCTTTGTGATATCATAAAGAGCCACTGTGAATACATTGTGGGGAACTGTGACTTCATAAAGGGGCTTTGTGGACTCATAATGGGGCATTGTGATATCATAGTGGGCATCGTAAGGTCATAATGGGGCAGTGGGAAGTCATAACGGGGTACTGTGAAATCACAATGAAGGTTTTTGATGTCAAAATGGGGCATTGTAAAAGCATCATGGGGCTTTATCAGGTCATATTGGGGCTCTGTGATGTCATAATGGGACATTGTTAGGCCAGAATGGGGCATTGTGCAGTCATAATGGGGCTTTGCGAAATCATAAAGGGACACTGTGAATACATAGTGGGGCTTTGTGACATCATAGCGGGGAACTGTGACTTCATAAAGGGGCTTTGTGGACTCACAATAGGGCACTGTGATATCATAGTGGGGCATCGTAAGGTCATAATGGGGCATCGTGATGTCATAACAGGGTACTGTGAAATCATAATGAAGGTTTTTGATGTAATAATGGGGCACTGTGAGATCATAATGGAGTTTTATCAAGTCATAGTGGGGCTCTGTGATGTCATAATGGGACATTGTTAGGCCAGAATGGGGCATTGTGCAGTCATAATGGGGCTTTGTGATATCATAAAGGGGCACTGTGAATACATAGTGGGGCTTTGTGACATCATAGTGGGGAACTGTGACTTCATAAAGGGGCTTTGTGGACTCATTATAGGGCATTGTGAGGTCATAGTGGGGCCTTGTGAGGTCATAATGGGGCATTGTGATGTCATAACGCGATACTGTGAAATCATAATGAAGGTTTCTGATGTCATAATGGGCATTGTGAAATCATAATGGAGTTTTATCAAGTCATAGTGGAGCTCTGTGATGTCATAATGGGGCATTGTAAAGCCAAAATGAGGCATTGTGCAGTCATAATGGGGCTTTGTGATATCATAAAGGAGCATTGTCAATACATAGCGGGGCTTTGAATTATCATAGTGGGGCCTTGTGAGGTCATAATGGGGCACTGTGATGTCATAACAGGATACTGTGAAATCATAATGAAGGTTTTTCATGTCATAATGGGGCACTGTGAGATCTTAATGGAGTTTTATCAAGTCATAGTGCGGCTCTGTGATGTCATAATGGGGCATTGTTATGCAAGAATGGGGCATTGTGCAGACATAATGGGGCTTTGTGATATCATAAAGGAGCATTGTGAATACAAAGTCGTGCTTTGAAATATCATAGTGGGGCCTTGTGCGGTTATAATGGGGCATCGTGATGTCATAACGGGATACTGTGAAATCATAATGAAGGTTTTTGATGTCATAATGGGGCACTGTGAGATCATAATGGAGTTTTATCAAGTCAAAGTGGGGCTCTGTGATGTCATAATGGGACATTGTTAGGCCGGAATGGGGCATTGTGCAGTCATAATGGGGCTTTGTGGTATCATATAGGGACACTGTGAATACATAGTGGGGCTTTGTGATATCATAGAGGGGAACAGTGACTTCATAAAGGGGCTTTGTGGACTCATAGTAGGGCAATGTGATATTATAGTGGGGCATCTTAAGGTCATAATGGGGCATCGTGATGTCATAACGGGGTACTGTGAAATCATAATGAAGGTTCTTGATGTCATAATGGGGCATTGTGAAATCATAATGGAGTTTTATCAAGTCATAGTGGGGCTCTGTGATGTTATAATGGGGCATTGTAAAGCCAAAATGAGGCATTGTGCAGTCATAATGGGGCTTTGTGATATCATAAAGGAGCATTGTCAAGACATAGCGGGGCTCTGTGACATCATAGATGGGAATTGTGACTTCATAAAGGGGCTTTGTGGACTCATAATAGGGCATTGTGATATCATAGTGGGCATCGTGAGGTCATAGTGGGGCCTTGTAGAAGTCATAATGGGGCAGTGTGACGTCATAATGTAGGTTTTTGATGTAATAATGGGGCTTTGTGATATCATAAAGGGGCTTTGTGAATACATAGTGGGGCTTTGAAATATCATAGTGGGGCATTGTGAGGTTATAGTGGGGCATTGTGAGGTCATAATGGGGCACTGTGATGTCATAACGGGATACTGTGAAATCATAATGAAGGTTTTTGATGTCATAATGGGGCATTGTAAAAGCATAATGGGGCTTTATCAAGTCATAGTGGGGCTCTGTGATGTCATAATGGGACATTGTTAGGCCGGAATGGGGCATTGTGCAGTCATAATGGGGCTCTGTGAAATCATAAAGGGGCACTGTGAATACATAGTGGGGCTTTGTGACATCATAGTGGGGAACTGTGACTTCATAAAGGGGCTTTGTGGAGTCATAACAGGGCATGGTGATATCATTGTGGTGCATTGTGAGGTCATATGGTGCCTTGTGAGGTCATAATGGGGCAGTGTGTTGTCATAGTGAGGTCATGTGATGTTATAATGAAGGTGTTTGATGTAATAATGGGGCATTTTGAAATCATATTGGAGCTTTATGAGGTAGTAGTGGGGCTCTGTAATGTCATAATGGGGCATTGTTAGGAGAAAAAGGGGCATTGTGAAGTCATAACAGGGCTTTGTGATATCATAAATGAGCGTTGTGAATACATAGTGGGGCTTTGAATTATCATAGTGGGGCCTTGTGAGGTCATAATGGGGCACTGTGATGTCATAACGGGATACTGTGAAATCATAATGAAGGTTTCTGATGTCATAATGGGGCACTGTGAGATCATAGTGGAGTTTTATCAAGTCATAGAGGGGCTCTGTGATGTCATAATGGTACATTGTTATGCCAGAATGGGGCATTGTGCAGTCATAATGGGGCTTTGTGATATCATAAAGGAGCATTGTGAATACATAGCGGGGCTTTTTGACATCATAGATGGGATTTGTGACGTCATAAAGGGGCTTTGTGGACTCATAATAGGGCATTGTGATATCATAGTGGGCATTGGGAGGTCATAGTGGGGCCTTGTAGAAGTCATAATGGGGCAGTGTGACGTCATAATGTAGGTTTTTGATGTAATAATGGGGCTTTGTGATATCATAAAGGGGCTTTGTGAATACAAAGTCGTGCTTTGAAATATCATAGTGGGGCCTTGTGCGGTTATAATGGGGCATCGTGATGTCATAACGGGATACTGTGAAATCATAATGAAGGTTTTTGATGTCATAATGGGGCATTGTGAAATCATAATGGAGTTTTATCAAGTCATAGTGGGGCTCTGTGATGTCATAATGGGGCATTTTAAAGCCAAAATGGGGCATTGTGCACACATAATGGGGCTTTGTGATATCATAAAGAGCCACTGTGAATACATTGTGTGGAACTGTGACTTCATAAAGGGGCTTTGTGGACTCATAATGGGGCATTGTGATATCATAGTGGGCATCGTAAGGTCATAATGGGGCAGTGGGAAGTCATAACGGGGTACTGTGAAATCACAATGAAGGTTTTTGATGTCAAAATGGGGCATTGTAAAAGCATCATGGGGCTTTATCAGGTCATATTGGGGCTCTGTGATGTCATAATGGGACATTGTTAGGCCAGAATGGGGCATTGTGCAGTCATAATGGGGCTTTGTGAAATCATAAAGGGACACTGTGAATACATAGTGGGGCTTTGTGATATCATAAAGGGGAACTGTGACTTCATAAAGGGGCTTTGTGGACTCACAATAGGGCACTGTGATATCATAGTGGGGCATCGTAAGGTCATAATGGGGCATCGTGATGTCATAACAGGGTACTGTGAAATCATAATGAAGGTTTTTGATGTAATAATGGGGCACTGTGAGATCATAATGGAGTTTTATCAAGTCATAGTGGGGCTCTGTGATGTCATAATGGGACATTGTTAGGCCAGAATGGGTCATTGTGCAGTCATAATGGGGCTTTGTGATATCATAAAGGGGCACTGTGAATACATAGTGGGGCTTTGTGACATCATAGTGGGGAACTGTGTCTTCATAAAGGGGCTTTGTGGACTCATGATAGGGCATTGTGAGGTCATAGTGGGGCCTTGTGAGGTCATAATGGGGCATTGTGATGTCATAACGCGATACTGTGAAATCATAATGAAGGTTTCTGATGTCATAATGGGCATTGTGAAATCATAATGGAGTTTTATCAAGTCATAGTGGAGCTCTGTGATGTCATAATGGGGCATTGTAAAGCCAAAATGAGGCATTGTGCAGTCATAATGGGGCTTTGTGATATCATAAAGGAGCATTGTCAATACATAGCGGGGCTTTGAATTATCATAGTGGGGCCTTTTGAGGTCATAATGGGGCACTGTGATGTCATAACAGGATACTGTGAAATCATAATGAAGGTTTTTCATGTCATAATGGGGCACTGTGAGATCTTAATGGAGTTTTATCAAGTCATAGTGCGGCTCTGTGATGTCATAATGGGGCATTGTTATGCAAGAATGGGGCATTGTGCAGACATAATGGGGCTTTGTGATATCATAAAGAGCCACTGTGAATACATAGTGGGGGACTGTGACTTCATAAAGCGGCTTTGTGGACTCATAATAGGGCATTGTGAGGTCATAGTGGGGCATCGTAAGGTCATAATGTGCATTGCGAGTTCGTAGTGGGGCCATGTGATGTCATAATGAAGGTTTTGATGTAATAATGGGGCTTTGTGATATCATAAAGGGGCTTTGTGAATACAAAGTCGTGCTTTGAAATATCATAGTGGGGCCTTGTGCGGTTATAATGGGGCATCGTGATGTCATAACGGGATACTGTGAAATCATAATGAAGGTTTTTGATGTCATAATGGGGCACTGTGAGATCATAATGGAGTTTTATCAAGTCAAAGTGGGGCTCTGTGATGTCATAATGGGACATTGTTAGGCCGGAATGGGGCATTGTGCAGTCATAATGGGGCTTTGTGGTATCATATAGGGACACTGTGAATACATAGTGGGGCTTTGTGATATCATAGAGGGGAACAGTGACTTCATAAAGGGGCTTTGTGGACTCATAGTAGGGCAATGTGATATTATAGTGGGGCATCTTAAGGTCATAATGGGGCATCGTGATGTCATAACGGGGTACTGTGAAATCATAATGAAGGTTCTTGATGTCATAATGGGGCATTGTGAAATCATAATGGAGTTTTATCAAGTCATAGTGGGGCTCTGTGATGTTATAATGGGGCATTGTAAAGCCAAAATGAGGCATTGTGCAGTCATAATCGGGCTTTGTGATATCATAAAGGAGCATTGTCAAGACATAGCGGGTCTCTGTGACATCATAGATGGGAATTGTGACTTCATAAAGGGGCTTTGTGGACTCATAATAGGGCATTGTGATATCATAGTGGGCAACGTGAGGTCATAGTGGGGCCTTGTAGAAGTCATAATGGGGCAGTGTGACGTCATAATGTAGGTTTTTGATGTAATAATGGGGCTTTGTGATATCATAAAGGGGTTTTGTGAATACATAGTGGGGCTTTGAAATATCATAGTGGGGCATTGTGAGGTTATAGTGGGGCATTGTGAGGTCATAATGGGGCACTGTGATGTCATAACGGGATACTGTGAAATCATAATGAAGGTTTTTGATGTCATAATGGGGCATTGTAAAAGCATAATGGGGCTTTATCAAGTCATAGTGGGGCTCTGTGATGTCATAATGGGACATTGTTAGGCCGGAATGGGGCATTGTGCAGTCATAATGGGGCTTTGTGAAATCATAAAGGGGCACTGTGAATACATAGTGGGGCTTTGTGACATCATAGTGGGGAACTGTGACTTCATAAAGGGGCTTTGTGGACTCATAACAGGGCATGGTGATATCATTGTGGTGCATTGTGAGGTCATATGGTGCCTTGTGAGGTCATAATGGGGCAGTGTGTTGTCATAGTGAGGTCATGTGATGTTATAATGAAGGTGTTTGATGTAATAACGGGGCATTGTGAAATCATATTGGAGCTTTATGAGGTAGTAGTGGGGCTCTGTAATGTCATAATGGGGCATTGTTAGGAGAAAAAGGGGCATTGTGAAGTCATAACAGGGCTTTGTGATATCATAAATGAGCATTGTGAATACATAGTGGGGCTTTGAATTATCATAGTGGGGCCTTGTGAGGTCATAATGGGGCACTGTGATGTCATAACGCGATACTGTGAAATCATAATGAAGGTTTCTGATGTCATAATGGGGCACTGTGAGATCATAGTGGAGTTTTATCAAGTCATAGTGGGGCTCTGTGATGTCATAATGGTACATTGTTATGCCAGAATGGGGCATTGTGCAGTCATAATGGGGCTTTGTGATATCATAAAGGAGCATTGTGAATACATAGCGGGGCTTTTTGACATCATAGATGGGATTTGTGACGTCATAAAGGGGCTTTGTGGACTCATAATAGGGCATTGAGATATCATAGTGGGCATTGGGAGGTCATAGTGGGGCCTTGTAGAAGTCATAATGGGGCAGTGTGACGTCATAATGTAGGTTTTTGATGTAATAATGGGGCTTTGTGATATCATAAAGGGGCTTTGTGAATACAAAGTCGTGCTTTGAAATATCATAGTGGGGCCTTGTGCGGTTATAATGGGGCATCGTGATGTCATAACGGGATACTGTGAAATCATAATGAAGGTTTTTGATGTCATAATGGGGCACTGTGAGATCATAGTGGAGTTTTATCAAGTCATAGTGGGGCTCTGTGATGTCATAATGGTACATTGTTATGCCAGAATGGGGCATTGTGCAGTCTTAATGGGGCTTTGTGATATCATAAAGGAGCATTGTGAATACATAGCGGGGCTTTTTGACATAGTAGATGGGATTTGTGACGTCATAAAGGGGCTTTGTGAATACATAGTGGGGCTTTGAAATATCATAGTGGGGCATTGTGAGGTTATAGTGGGGCATTGTGAGGTCATAATGGGGCACTGTGATGTCATAACGGGATACTGTGAAATCATAATGAAGGTTTTTGATGTCATAATGGGGCATTGTAAAAGCATAATGGGGCTTTATCAAGTCATAGTGGGGCTCTGTGATGTCATAATGGGACATTGTTAGGCCGGAATGGGGCATTGTGCAGTCATAATGGGGCTTTGTGAAATCATAAAGGGGCACTGTGAATACATAGTGGGGCTTTGTGACATCATGGTGGGGACCTGTGACTTCATAAAGTGGCTTTGTGGACTCATAATAGGGCATGGTGATATCATTGTGGTGCATTGTGAGGTCATATGGTGCCTTGTGAGGTCATAATGGGGTAGTGTGGTGTCATAGTGAGGCCATGTGATGTTATAATGAAGGATTTTGATGTAATAATGGGGCATTGTGAAATCATATTGGAGCTTTATGAGGTAGTAGTGGGGCTCTGTAATGTCATAATGGGGCATTGTTAGGAGAAAAAGGGGCATTGTGAAGTCATAACAGGGCTTTGTGATATCATAAATGAGCATTGTGAATACATAGTGGGGCTTTGAAATATCATAGTGGGGCCTTGTGCGGTTATAATGGGGCATCGTGATGTCATAACGGGATACTGTGAAATCATAATGAAGGTTTTTGATGTCATAATGGGGCACTGTGAGATCATAATGGAGTTTTATCAAGTCAAAGTGGGGCTCTGTGATGTCATAATGGGACATTGTTAGGCCGGAATGGGGCATTGTGCACTCATAATGGGGCTTTGTGATATCATAAAGGAGCATTGTCAAGACATAGCGGGTCTCTGTGACATCATAGATGGGATTTGTGACGTCATAAAGGGGCTTTGTGGACTCATAATAGGGCATTGAGATATCATAGTGGGCATTGGGAGGTCATAGTGGGGCCTTGTAGAAGTCATAATGGGGCAGTGTGACGTCATAATGTAGGTTTTTGATGTAATAATGGGGCTTTGTGATATCATAAAGGGGCTTTGTGAATACATAGTGGGGCTTTGAAATATCATAGTGGGGCATTGTGAGGTTATAGTGGGGCATTGTGAGGTCATAATGGGGCACTGTGATGTCATAACGGGATACTGTGAAATCATAATGAAGGTTTTTGATGTCATAATGGGGCATTGTAAAAGCATAATGGGGCTTTATCAAGTCATAGTGGGGCTCTGTGATGTCATAATGGGACATTGTTAGGCCGGAATGGGGCATTGTGCAGTCATAATGGGGCTTTGTGAAATCATAAAGGGGCACTGTGAATACATAGTGCGGCTTTGTGACATCATAGTGGGGAACTGTGACTTCATAAAGGGGCTTTGTGGACTCATAACAGGGCATGGTGATATCATTGTGGTGCATTGTGAGGTCATATGGTGCCTTGTGAGGTCATAATGGGGCAGTGTGTTGTCATAGTGAGGTCATGTGATGTTATAATGAAGGTGTTTGATGTAATAATTGGGCATTGTGAAATCATATTGGAGCTTTATGAGGTAGTAGTGGGGCTCTGTAATGTCATAATGGGGCATTGTTAGGAGAAAAAGGGGCATTGTGAAGTCATAACAGGGCTTTGTGATATCATAAATGAGCATTGTGAATACATAGTGGGGCTTTGAATTATCATAGTGGGGCCTTGTGAGGTCATAATGGGGCACTGTGATGTCATAACGGGATACTGTGAAATCATAATGAAGGTTTCTGATGTCATAATGGGGCACTGTGAGATCATAGTGGAGTTTTATCAAGTCATAGTGGGGCTCTGTGATGTCATAATGGGACATTGTTAGGCCGGAATGGGGCATTGTGCAGTCATAATGGGGCTTTGTGATATCATAAAGGAGCATTGTGAATACATAGCGGGGCTTTTTGACATCATAGATGGGATTTGTGACGTCATAAAGGGGCTTTGTGGACTCATAATAGGGCATTGTGATATCATAGTGGGCATTGGGAGGTCATAGTGGGGCCTTGTAGAAGTCATAATTGGGCAGTGTGACGTCATAATGTAGGTTTTTGATGTAATAATGGGGCTTTGTGATATCATAAAGGGGCTTTGTGAATACATAGTGGGGCTTTGAAATATCATAGTGGGGCATTGTGAGGTTATAGTGGGGCATTGTGAGGTCATAATGGGGCACTGTGATGTCATAACGGGATACTGTGAAATCATAATGAAGGTTTTTGATGTCATAATGGGGCATTGTAAAAGCATAATGGGGCTTTATCAAGTCATAGTGGGGCTCTGTGATGTCATAATGGGACATTGTTAGGCCGGAATGGGGCATTGTGCAGTCATAATGGGGCTTTGTGAAATCATAAAGGGGCACTGTGAATACATAGTGGGGCTTTGTGACATCATGGTGGGGACCTGTGACTTCATAAAGTGGCTTTGTGGACTCATAATAGGGCATGGTGATATCATTGTGGTGCATTGTGAGGTCATATGGGGCCTTGTGAGGTCATAATGGGGCAGTGTGGTGTCATAGTGAGGCCATGTGATGTTATAATGAAGGATTTTGATGTAATAATGGGGCATTGTGAAATCATATTGGAGCTTTATGAGGTAGTAGTGGGGCTCTGTAATGTCATAATGGGGCATTGTTAGGAGAAAAAGGGGCATTGTGAAGTCATAACAGGGCTTTGTGATATCATAAATGAGCATTGTGAATACATAGTGGGGCTTTGAAATATCATAGTGGGGCCTTGTGCGGTTATAATGGGGCATCGTGATGTCATAACGGGATACTGTGAAATCATAATGAAGGTTTTTGATGTCATAATGGGGCACTGTGAGATCATAATGGATTTTTATCAAGTCAAAGTGGGGCTCTGTGATGTCATAATGGGACATTGTTAGGCCGGAATGGGGCATTGTGCAGTCATAATGGGGCTTTGTGGTATCATATAAGGACACTGTGAATACATAGTGGGGCTTTGTGACATCATAGAGGGGAACAGTGACTTCATAAAGGGGCTTTGTGGACTAATAGTAGTGCAATGTGATATTATAGTGGGGCATCTTAAGGTCATAATGGGGCATCGTGATGTCATAACGGGGTACTGTGAAATCATAATGAAGGTTTTTGATGTCATAATGGGGCACTGTGAGATCTTAATGGAGATTTATCAAGTCATATTGGGGCTCTGTGATGTCATAATGGGACATTGTTAGGCCAGAATGGGGCATTGTGCAGTCATAATGGGGCTTTGTGAAATCATAAAGGGGCATTGTGAATACATAGCGGGGCTTTTTGACATCATAGATGGGATTTGTGACGTCATAAAGGGGCTTTGTGGACTCATAATAGGGCATTGTGATATCATAGTGGGCATCATGAGGTCATAGTGGGGCCTTGTAGAAGTCATAATGGGGCAGTGTGACGTCATAATGTAGGTTTTTGATGTAATAATGGGGCTTTGTGATATCATAAAGGGGCTTTGTGAATACAAAGTCGTGCTTTGAAATATCATAGTGGGGCCTTGTGAGTTCATAATGGGGCATTGTGATGTCATAACGGGGTACTGTGAAATCATAATGAAGGTTTTTGATGTCATAATGGGGCACTGTGAGATCATAATGGAGTTTTATCAAGTCATAGTGGGGCTCTGTGATGTCATAATGGTACATTGTTATGCCAGAATGGGGCATTGTGCAGTCATAATGGGGCTTTGTGATATCATAAAGGAGCATTGTGAATACATAGCGGGGCTTTTTGACATCATAGATGGGATTTGTGACGTCATAAAGGGGCTTTGTGGACTCATAATAGGGCATTGTGATATCATAGTGGGCATCGGGAGGTCATAGTGGGGCCTTGTAGAAGTCATAATGGGGCAGTGTGACGTCATAATGTAGGTTTTTGATGTAATAATGGGGCTTTGTGATATCATAAAGGGGCTTTGTGAATACATAGTGGGGCTTTGAAATATCATAGTGGGGCATTGTGAGGTTATAGTGGGGCATTGTGAGGTCATAATGGGGCACTGTGATGTCATAACGGGATACTGTGAAATCATAATGAAGGTTTTTGATGTCATAATGGGGCATTGTAAAAGCATAATGGGGCTTTATCAAGTCATATTGGGGCTCTGTGATGTCATAATGGGACATTGTTAGGCCGGAATGGGGCATTGTGCAGTCATAATGGGGCTTTGTGAAATCATAAAGGGGCATTGTGAATACATAGTGGGGCTTTGTGACATCATGGTGGGGACCTGTGACTTCATAAAGTGGCTTTGTGGACTCATAATAAGGGCATGGTGATATCATTGTGGTGCATTGTGAGGTCATATGGGGCCTTGTGAGGTCATAATGGGGTAGTGTGGTGTCATAGTGAGGCCATGTGATGTTATAATGAAGGTGTTTGATGTAATAATGGGGCATTGTGAAATCATTTTGGAGCTTTATGAGGTAGTAGTGGGGCTCTGTAATGTCATAATGGGGCATTGTTAGGAGAAAAAGTGGCATTGTGAAGTCATAACAGGGCTTTGTGATATCATAAATGAGCATTGTGAATACACAGTGGGGCTTTGAAATATCATAGTGGGGCCTTGTGCGGTTATAATGGGGCATCGTGATGTCATAACGGGATACTGTGAAATCATAATGAAGGTTTTTGATGTCATAATGGGGCACTGTGAGATCATAATGGAGTTTTATCAAGTCAAAGTGGGGCTCTGTGATGTCATAATGGGACATTGTTAGGCCGGAATGGGGCATTGTGCAGTCATAATGGGGCTTTGTGGTATCATATAAGGACACTGTGAATACATAGTGGGGCTTTGTGACATCATAGAGGGGAACAGTGACTTCATAAAGGGGCTTTGTGGACTCATAGTAGGGCAATGTGATATTATAGTGGGGCATCTTAAGGTCATAATGGGGCATCGTGATGTCATAACGGGGTACTGTGAAATCATAATGAAGGTTTTTGATGTCATAATGGGGCACTGTGAGATCTTAATGGAGATTTATCAAGTCATATTGGGGCTCTGTGATGTCATAATGGGACATTGTTAGGCCAGAATGGGGCATTGTGCAGTCATAATGGGGCTTTGTGAAATCATAAAGGGGCATTGTGAATACATAGCGGGTCTCTGTGACATCATAGATGGGAATTGTGACTTCATAAAGGGGCTTTGTGGACTCATAATATGGCATTGTGATAACATAGTGGGGCATCGTAAGGTCATAATGGGGCATTGTGATGTCATAGTGGGGCCATGTGATGTCATAATGAAGGTTTTTGATGTAATAATGGGGCACTGTGAGATCATAATGGAGTTTTATCAAGTCATAGTGGGGCTCTGTGATGCCATAATGGGGCATTGTTATGCAAGAATGGGGCATTGTGCAGTCATAATGGGGCTTTGTGAAATCATAAAGGGACACTGTGAATACATAGTTGGGCTTTGTGACATCATACTGGGGAACTGTGACTTCATAAAGGGGCTTTGTGGACTCATTATAGGGCATTGTGAGATCATAGTGGGGCCTTGTGAGGTCATAATGGGGCATCGTGATGTCATAGTGGGGCCATGTGATGTTATAATGAAGGTTTTTGATGTAATAATGGGGCATTGTGAAATCATAATGGAGTTTTATCAAGTCATAGTGGGGCTCTGTGATGTCATAATGGGGCATTTTAAAGCCTAAATGGGGCATTGTGCACACATAATGGGGCTTTGTGATATCATAAAGAGCCACTGTGAATGCATTGTGGGGAACTGTGACTTCATAAAGGGGCTTTGTGGACTCATAATGGGGCATTGTGATATCATAGTGGGCATCGTAAGGTCATATTGGGGCAGTGGAAAGTCATAACGGGGTACTGTGAAATCACAATGAAGGCTTTTGATGTCAAAATGGGGCATTGTAAAAGCATCATGGGGCTTTATCAGGTCATATTGGGGCTCTGTGATGTCATAATGGGACATTGTTAGGCCAGAATGGGGCATTGTGCAGACATAATAGGGCTTTGTGAAATCATAAAGGGGCATGGTGAATACATAGTGGGGCTTTGTGACATCATCGTGGGGAACTGTGACTTCATAAAGTGGCTTTGTGGACTCTTAATAGGGCATTGTGAGCTCATATTGGGGCCTTGTGAGGTAATAGTGGGGCCTTGTGAGGTCATAATGGGGCAGTGTGAAGTCATAACGGGGTACTGTGAAATCATAATGAAGGTTTTTCTTGTCATAATGGGGCTTTGTAAAAGCATAATGGGGCTTTATCAACTCATACTGTGCTCTGTCGTGTCATAACGGGGAATTGTTAGGCCACAATGGGGCATTGTGCAGTCATAATGGGGCTTTGTGAAATCATAAAGGGACACTTTGACTACATAGTGGGGCTTTGTGACATCATAGTGGGGAACTGTGACTTCA
Source organism: Phalacrocorax aristotelis (assembly GCF_949628215.1). Classification (NCBI taxonomy): domain Eukaryota; kingdom Metazoa; phylum Chordata; class Aves; order Suliformes; family Phalacrocoracidae; genus Phalacrocorax; species Phalacrocorax aristotelis. The sequence goes on from NC_134279.1 coordinate 6,504,355, forward strand.
TAAAGGGGCTTTGTGGATTCATAATAGGGCATTGTGATATCATAGTGGGGCCTTGTGAGGTCATAATGGGGCAGTGTGAAATCATAATGTAGGTCTATGATATAAGAATTGGTTATTGTTAATTCAAAATGTAGCTTTATCAAGTCATAGTGGGGCTCTGTGGTGTCATAACGGGGCATTGTTATGCCAGAATGGGGCATTGTGCAGATATATGGGGCTTTGTGATGTCATAAAGGAGCATTGTGAACACATAGTGGGGCTTTGTGACATCACAGTGGGGAACTGTCACTTCATAGAGGGGCTTTGTGGACTCATAACAGGGCATTGTGAGGTCAGAGTGGGGCATTGTGATATCATAGTGGGGCCTTGTGAGGTCATAATGGGGCAGTGTGAAATCATAATGTAGGTCTATGATATAAGAATTGGTTATTGTTAATTCAAAATGTAGCTTTATCAAGTCATAATGGGGCTCTGTAATGTCATAATGGGGCATTGTTAGGCCAGAATGGGGCATTGTGCAGTCATAATGGGGCTTTGTGAAATCATAAAGGGACACTGTGAATACATAGTGGGGCTTAGTGACATCATAGTGGGGAACTGTGACTTCATAAAGGGGCTTTGTGGACTCATAATAGGGCATTGTGATATCCTAGTGGGGCCTTGTGAGGTCATAGTGGGGCCTTGTGAGGTCATAATGGGGGAGTGTGATGTCATAGTGGGGAACTGTGAAATCATAATGAAGGTTTTTGTTGTCATAATGGGGCACTGTGATGTCATAATGGATTTTTATTAAGTCATAGTGGGGCTCTGTGATGTCAGAATGGGGCATTGGTAGGTCAGAATGGGGCATTGTGCGGTCATAATGGGGCTTTGTGAAATCATAATGGGACACTGTGAATACATACTGGGGCTTTGTGACATCATAGTGGGGAACTGTGACTTCATAAAGGGGTTTTGTGGACTCACGATAGGGCATTGCGATAGCATAGTGGGGTCTTGTGAGGTCATAATGGGGTACTGAGAAATCATAATGTAGGTTTATGATATAAGAATGGGGTATTGTTTAAATCAAAATGGAGCTTTATCAAGTCATATTGGGTGTCTGTGATGTCATAAAGGGGCATTGTTAGGCCAGAATGGGGCATTATGCAGTCATAATGGGGCTTTGTGAAATCATAAAGGGACACTTTGAATACATAGTGCGGCTTTGTGACATCATGGTGGGGAATTGTGACTTCATAACGGGGCTTTGTGGACTCATAATAGGGCATTGTGATATCATAGTGGGGCACTGTGAGGTCATAGTGGGGCTCTGTGATGTCATAATGGGGCATTGTTAGGAGAGAATGAGGCATTGTGCAGTCATAATGGGGCTTTGTGATATCATAAAGGGGCACTGTGAATACATAGTGGGGCTTCGTGACATCATGGTGGGGAATAGTGACTTTATAAAGGGGCTTTGTGGATTCATAATAGGGCATTGTGATATCATAGTGGGCATCGTAAGGTCATAATGGGGCAGTGTGTTGTCATAACGGGGTACTGTGAAATCATAGTGAAGGTTTTTGATGTCATAATGGGGCATTGTAAAAGCATGATGGGGTTTTATCAAGTCATACTGGGGCTCTGTCGTGTCATAACGGGGAATTGTTAGGCCAGAATGGGGCATTGTGCAGTCACAATGGGGCTTTGTGATATCATAAAGGGACACTGTGAATACATAGTGGGGGACTGTGACTTCATAAAGGGGCTTTGTGGACTCATCATAGGGCATTGTGATATCATAGGGGGGGCATCGTAAGGTCATAATGGGGCACTGTGATGTCATAACGGGGTACTGTGAAATCATAATGCAGGATTTTGATGTCATAATGGGGCATTGTGAAACCATAATGGGGCTTTATCAAGTCATATTGCGGCTCTGTCGTGTCATAACAGGGCATTGTTAGTCCAAAATGGGGCATTGTGCAGACATAATGGGGCTTTGTGATATCCTAAAGGGGCATGGTGAATACATAGTGGGGCTTTGTGACATCATAGTGCGGAACTGTGACTTCATAAAGGGGCTTTGTGGACTCATAATAGGGCATTGTGATAGCATAGTGGGGTCTTGTGAGGTCGTAATGGGGTACTGTGAAATCATAATGTAGGTTTATGATATAAGAATGGGGTATTGTTAAATCAAAATGGAGCTTTATCAAGATATATTGGGTGTCTGTGATGTCATAAAGGGGCATTGTTAGGCCACAATGGGGCATTATGCAGTCATAATGGGGCTTTGTGAAATCATAAAGGGACACTTTGAATACATAGTGGGGCTTTGTGACATCATGGTGGGGAATTGTGACTTCATAAAGGGGCTTTGTGGACCCATAATAGGGCATTGTGATATCATAGTGGGGCCTTGTGAAGTCATAATGGGGCAGTGTGATGTCATAGCGGGGAACTGTGAAATCATAATGAAGGTTTCTGATTTAATAATGGGGCACTGTGAGATCATAATGGAGTTTTATTAAGTCATAGTGGGGCTCTGTCTTGTCGTAATGGGGCATTGTTAGGCCACAATGATGCATTGTGCAGTCATAATGGGACTTTGTGATGTCATAATGAAGGTTTTTGATGTAATAATGGGGCATTGTGAAACCATAATGGGGCTTTATCAAGTCATATTGGGGCTCTATGATGTCATAACCAGGCAATGTTAAGCCAGAATGGGGCATTGTGCAGTCATAATGGGGCTTTGTGAAATCATAAAGGGACACTGTGAATACATAGTGGGGAACTGTGACTTCATAGAGGGGCTTTGTGCACTCATAATAGGGCATTGTGATATCATAGTGGGGCCTTGTGAGGCCATAATGGGGCAGTGTGACATCATTATGGGGCATTGTTAAGCCAGAATGGGGCATTGTGCAGTCATAATGGGGCTTTGTGATATCCTAAAGGGTCTGTGTTATGTCATAATGGAGCTTTGTGATGTCATAGGTGGGCACTGTGAAGTCATAACGGGGCTTTGTAATGTCATAATGGGGGCTTTTGATGGAATAACGGGGAATTGAAAAATCATAATGGAGCTTTATGAAGACACAGTGGGGCTCTGTGGTATCACAATGGGGCATTGATATCCCAGAATGGGGTATTGTGAATACATAGTGGGGCCTTGTGATGTGATAATGTGACTATGTGAGGTCATGATGGGGCTTTTTGATGGAATACTGTGGCTTTGTCACATAATAATGGGGTATTGCGAAATTATTATGGAGTTTTACGAAGTCATAGTGGGGCTCTACGATGTCATAAAGGGTCAGTGTGAAGTAATAACAGGTCTTTGTAAAGTGATTATGGGTGGTTTTGATGTAATAATGGGGCATTGTGAAATCACAATGGAGCTTTATCAAGGCATAGTGGGGCTCTGTGATGTCATAATGGGGCATTGTTATGCCAGAAAGGGGCTTTGTGATGTTATAATGGGCCATTGTGGTGACATAGTGGGGCCTTGTGATGTGATAATGTGACTATGTGAAGTAATAATGGGGGTTTTTGATGTAATAATGAGGCATTGTAAAATCATAATGGAGCTTTTTGAAGTTATATTGGGGCTCTATAATGTCATAATGGGGCCTTGTTATGCCAGAAAGGGGCATTGTGAAGTCAGAAAGTGGCTTTGTGAAATCATAATGGGGCATTGTGATGCCATAGTGGGGCACTGTGAAGTCATAGTGGAACTCTGTGAAATCATAATGGGGCATTGTTAAGCCATATTAGGGATTTTTGAAGTCATAATGGGCTTTGTAATATCATAATTGGTCATTGTGGTATCATAATCGCGCATAGTTATGTCGCAGTGGGGCTTTGAGAAGCTTTAATGAGCTCTGTGACATCATAATGGGGCTTTTTGAAATTGTAATGGGGCATTGTTATCTCACAGTGTGGTTTGTGAATTTGCTATGGAGCTTTGTGACATCATAGTATGGACTTATGACGTTACAATGGAGCTCTATAGTGTCATAATGGGCTTTGTAATCTCATAATGGGGGTTTGATACTTCATAATGGGCATTGTGAAATTATAATGGGGTTAGTAATTCATAACGAGGCATTGTGATGTAATAATGGGGATTTGTGGAATCATAATGGGGCTTTGTGAAGTCATAATGGGCTTTGTTAAGCCATATTGTAACCGAAGTGATGAAGTTAATCAACCAGAGATGTTGCTTTGTTATGGGAACATGGAGTTTAGGAATCAGTTTATCTGTTGAGCTGTATTTTAGTCCCTAGGTAATCATTAATGTGAACAAAACAATAGACAATGTGCTTCTGCATAAAAGGATGACAAAATGTGGTTTCATGTAGTGGACTGAGAAAACTAGCCAAGACTGCCAAGATTAAGAACCACGAAGGTAAAAGGTAATTCCGGCAGGGGGAGATCACGACCACCGACCCAAGTAATACCACCTACTCAAAAGAGAACAATAGAAGAGGACAACTGAGCCTGAAAAGTAATTTACATATGGAACGAGCAAGTTTGTACCAATCAGTAGAAAGGACAATAATGAATATGTATGAATATGTAAATTTTCGATATCTAAATTGTATGGGAAAGGTGTGTAAGGTAGGCACATTAGGAGGAGCGATCCCTCGAGCATCCAGTGCCGCGAATAAAGAACGCCTGCTCTTTAATACTAAATTGGTGTTAAAGAGTTGTTTCTGATTTTACCGCGTTTTTCAGTAACAGTTTTGGTGACCCAGATGGGACCCTGCTTTTGAATCTCGACAGATCTGTGGGATCATGGGACTTCCAGCCAGTACCAAGGGATTCTCAGAGAGAGCTTCTGATCCCCGGACCGGAGAATTATGAGCAAGATCCCCTGGATTGAGGTAAACAAGGCATTCTTTTAAGGAGAAACTTAAGTAGAATAACAGGTGGGGTTAGCTTCCCACATAGGATAGGATAGGATAGTGGGTTAGAGTCCCACAGGCCTGCCTGTAAGGCACGGTGAAAGCTACGCAGGGTTGGGGCCAAGAGGTACCTTGGTTGGTAAGTCTCTGCTAGGCGAAAGCCTGTGGAGTGGGGCCCAAGTGTAGGGGAGTCTTCAACAGGGGGTTGAAGTCTCCAGGGATATCTAGCAGGGAGCTAGAGATCCCAGTGGGGGATTTCCAGTGAGAGTGGAATCCCAGAGGGAGCTCTAATGGGGGTTGGAGTCCCTCTGACTAGTACTTGTGATAGTGCACAATCACAACTACTAGTCGACAGGGAGATGGGAACATTTCCGAGTAAGAAAGCTATCCCACAAAGAACACCTTTGGGATGTATTTTGAAGCATTGGAAAGACATCGGGGGTGGTGACCCACTAACTCGGAAACAATTAATTGAATATTGCAATCATTGGTGGCCAATGTATCAATTGGAAGGTGGGGAGAAATGGCCAGAAAATGAGACATTGCAATATAATACCATCTTGCAATTAATGTTGTTTTGTAAAAAAGGAAGACAAATGAGAAGAAGTGGCATACGTTGATTTGTTCTTTACACTGTGGAATCATCCAGAGTGGCAAAAACAGTGTGGGATATGTCCACAAGATTCTATGGCAATGTTTTTGAAAAGAGGAAAATGTGATGAGAACTTGAAAAAGTGTTGTTCTACTTGTGATACTGGATACTTTGCTTGATGAAACTGACAAGAAAATGGTATTGAATACAGCCAGAAGGCAGGTGGAGAGAGCACATGCTAATGGGAATTTACAGGGGACAGTGGATCAGAATTTTCCATCTGCAAATCCTGAGTGGGACCCTAATCAACTGGGACCCAGGGGAATGTTGACTAGATATCAGAGAGAGATTTTATTTGGAGTAAGACATGCAATGCCAAAAGCAATAAATTGGTCAAAATTTATGAAGTGAGACAAGAATTAAATGAGTCTCCTTCAGCCTTTATGGAAAGACTGAAGGTTACTGCCAGAAAATATACTAATTTGGACCCAGAAAAAGCAGAAGCAGCAATTCAATTAGTCTCTATATTCATAAGACAATCAGCCCCAGATATTGAAAAGAAACTTCAGAAGCTAGAAGAACCTGAATCTAGAGATTTGGGTAAAATGTTTCAAGTAGTTTGGCATGAAGGAATCAACCCTACCTGAACACCTGGTTACCCTGAAGCTAGAGAATAAAGAAATAGAATTTTTTAGATACGGGAGCCACTTATTTGGTATTGAATACATGTAAGGAGAAATTTAATCATAAATCAGTAGATGTTGTTAGTGCGACAGGGCAAAGAAAAATTAGCCTTTCTTAGAGCCATTAAAGTTTAAATTGAAGAAACAATGGATAACTCACCAGTTTCTGTATATGCCTAAATGCCCACTACCTCTGTTATGATGAGATCTATTAAGTAAATTAGATACACAAATAACTTTTAAAGATGGAGATATTAAATTACTAATACCAGAATCAAAAGCCATAGAGGCGAGAGTGTTTATGTTACAGGATTCCTCCACGAAAGAACAGATTCCCAAAGAAGTGGAAAATGTAGTAATTCCTTTGGTTTGAGCGAGTGGAGTTCTGGAGCGATCTAAATTAGAAGAGCCGGTAAAAGTAATGAACCCCTGCATTACCAACTGCAGAACAGATGCTTGCTTATTATAACACCACTAAAGTTGGTACAATGAGGAGGAGGAAAGAAGAGGGGCCTTAAAAGAGGAAAAAAGAAGAAATATTGAACATGCACATTGTTCAAAGCAGAAGCAGCCAAGAAATGCAAAAGAAATTGCTTGATATTTTTTTCCTCTTTACCATTCACTACTATGGTACTATTTCTTCATGTGGTCAATGATGTGAAATATGTGGGAGCAAAACACATTAATACTTGTAATATCACTACTAGCATTCTTCTCTGCAGAGGCACTGAATATTTTTGAAATGAACGCTTTGGTGAACCTCAGACTATTTTCTGTAAACTGATGCCAGTTAACTAGTTTTGATCCTGTATACCTGTTTTAAACTTTACTTAAACCTTAAAGCTAAAGATATCAAACAATCCTAAACCATGTGATAAACAGATGCCAAAGTAATCTAATTCCCAAACTCTTCTATTCATTCTTTGCAATAAAAAGCAAAAACTATGGTTGATTTACTGTGCAAATGCTGGGAGAATCCAGGAACATGTGGGATCAGTTTAGGTCAGGATCAAAACCCCATAATTTAGCTGAGAGCAGCTTCCAAACTAAGCTCATATTTTTTCAGACTGTATTTATAGTGCAGTTACTGTGTGCCAGTACATCATTAAATGCCCCAAAAACTAAAACAACCCTATGCTTTACTGGGAGGGGTTTTTTCCCCTTAAGTTAGAAATACTCATTCTAGTAGAATTCTGCATGAATTGGCAACACTCACAGTATTTGGTCCCCAGCTGATCTCCAGATCTGATGGCTGCTAAGCTGCCTACTGACTTTTCTTGTTGCTGGTAAGAGAACATGGTCTCCTGTTCTCTATTTCTCAGGCTGGGTGGCTATGCCCACTGCTTCCCCTGACCAGTTTGAAGCAGGAAGTAGTTCTGGCAAAAAAGAGACTTTGTATAAGTAAGTATCCGGTTCCACCAGGAGTACCTCAACCTTGAGTAGGCTGCTGAGAAGAGGGAGGGATAAGTTACAAAAGCAGCAAATAAGAAAGAACAAGGAAAACCAGAAAACCAAAAAGGCCAAAAGCTAAGCAAAGAAGCCTCGAACCATTCATGCTGTTTGTCCAACCTACTGCCCAAAACGCAGGGTGGAGAGAGAGAGGACTGACTGATTTCCACCATGACATTTGTGATATAAAGCTTTCTCTCATGGACTGCTCCATCTGTACAATACAGATAATGATGCAATTTTCAAACATTCTGGTTTCTATACTGTGTGCTCAGCCACATGGTGTTATTTGAAAGTCCAATCATTTCCAATCCTGTTGCATTTAAGCAGCAAACTAAGAAGTGTGTTGTGCAGGAGACAAATTGGACATGGATCCGAGAACTTAGTTTAACATTCTTATTAGAGGGATGGTGCTTTTTGATGAATGCTCAGAGCCAAAAACTTGTCCTTATCACACAGAAGTTGCTGTCTGTAGGTAAAGGCATAGTGAGAGTAATGCTGACTGGAAAAGCAGCCAGCTGACTCTGTATCTCTCTCAAACAACACTGGGACATGCTGAGCTCAGGAAGCTGTGGAAGAATAAGCAAAATCATGTCACAGGCTAAATCAAGAGACACTTCTGCTTTGCAGAGTCTACAGCTGTTGCAACATCCACCAACTTAATTGAAACACAAAACATGAGCTGAAAAAATGAGCTATTAGAAGATTATTTTTTTTTTTACTTCTTTTCCTTTTACCACTTGAATGTGCACAGAAGATACAGTCTGTGTATTAAATGGTTTCCTAAGAAGAAAATGACAGAGACAGAAATAAATACCCTGGGATTTATGCAGCCAGCACACATTCAGTGGCAGGAAACTTGGCCAGGTTGTTATATGCATTCATGAAATGGTCTCTAACGTCTGACTGGAAAGCACTGCAATATTCAGTGGGATGTACTGAAAGGCAGCCAACGTGGCAAGCATCTTGGGTGTTTCTATGACTATAATTAGCTTTATCAAACTTTAACTAGTGATGTCAAAATATTTTTAGCTTGCAGTCATGCAATGGGCAGCAAACACAAGTTTGCTACTTCACACTAACATATGTTTGGTCTCCAGAGGTTAAGTTCTCATCTGTTTCCAAATTGTGTTAAAAATAAATTAAAAAAAAAAAAACAACCAAAAACACAAACCTCTTTTTTCGTGTCCATGCTTTTGAAGCATGTCAGCCTGCACACAAATAATGGCGTTGCAGGACTTCTTACCTCTCTGATATTTCTCACAACATAATGGCTTCGGTGTAGACCTGCAAGGTAAAACAGAGTTTTAAGCATGTATAACAAAACTGAGCCTTCAATCAATGTGGATTTGCTGACAGGAAATAAAAAAATGCTTTGACACACAGAAAACATTTTGGCTGAAAAGAGGTTCAGACTGTTGCAACACAGCAAAGGGCCTGCAATCTTTTGGTTTCACTGAAACAGACAGAAATAAGGACTAGATTTTTAACTCCATTTTCAAAAGTCTGACTTCAGACCCAATAGAAACAGTTACAATTTAAATTGTTCTGCAAAGACAGACAAACCTGAAGTCAAGCACAAACCTCTCACTTGATACAGATCAGAAGGAGCTGTACAACTCTTCTGATAGCCCGCTACAGTCTTAGTGACATTCATGACATTGGCATGTACTTTTGTGAGTGTGGCTTTTCAACTTTAGCATCGAGAAAACAGATAAATTAAGCTAAATTTGCCAATGGTCCTATAGGACCTTGGTTTTTTCTTTTCCTTAAAGCAGCCAATAAAAAAAAAAAAAAAAAGAAAAAAAAAAAACCCAAACCCAAAAAGCCCCCAATCCCAAACCCTCAACCATTTCACTACTGAGCTATAATACATTAAATCATAGATATGAGTCAACAATATCATGCTGCTGGGAAAAAATGGAAAACCATTCTGGGAAAAACAAACAGAAATATCATCTGTAAAACACATGGCGTAACGCTTGCATTTGGCTGGGCGGTGGGAAGCGGGCGGTGGGAAGCAGGCGGCTCAGCCGCGGGCACCATCATCCCAAGAGGATGTGGGCAGAAAGGAAAAAACTGAAGAACAGGAACAAGCATGAGGAGGGGTCTGTGGAAGGCAGCTTATTAGAAAAGATGGAAGGATTAGGGCTGCTTGTTCTGAGGAGCAGAGCAGCAGTCCCCTTTGTGGTGGTCTTTGGACGTGTGAAGAGTGGTTAGGAAGAAGGGAATAGTTTCCTCCACACCCCCAGCCCCTTGGACAGCATTAAGCTCACTGAAGAGCATAGGCTGCCAGAGACAAGACTGAGACAAGCACCCCTGCTGCGACTTTTCGTATACCAGGAATTAGAAATTTGTACAATACGATTTGGCTACTTTCTGAAAAATTCATCACAATCTTGCTAGCTGATGCATTCCTTGTACACATGTAAGTGTTTGCTCTGAAATTGTCTTCCCCCATTGCCAAAGCAACTGAGTGCTCACCATTTCCTTCTGGTGTCCACCTGGCCCTTCGTTTCAAGCTGCTTTGCTTTGATCTTCCTCCTTTCTGTTTACTGTTAATAGCTCATTAGTGGTTTGCCTTTTTCCCCAAGGCTGCTCCTCTGGCTGTTGGGAAATGTGCTGGGTTCCCTTTGCTGACTCAGAAACATGTTGCACTTCTCCACTAGGAGCAGCTAACAAAACAGAAGTGAGCCGGTAGTTGCCACGATCCGACCAGGTTTCACAAAACCAGTGCTGTAAAATAAACAAACAATTCAGTTAAAGTAATTTATGACTAACAGAGCTACCACTGATAGATAACCTGCTCTGGAAAAACAGGGAGTAGGCTGAATATGACTGGAAAGTATCTAGAGCTTATTTAAATGCAAAGCAAGGAAGTGTAAAAGTTGCGGCATCCAGGAACAAATAGAGATGTACACATCTAGTGTCTGTCTGCTAGCTTTCATAGCAGAGGCTAAATTTAGAGGGCAAGTGAGAAACAGACGAATGGCATTTGTGACAAGCACTAGGTTAACCATCCTGCATAGCACATTCAGAATCTCGGATCTTGGAGGTCATAATGAATCCCTTTAGATGCAGTAAGTTTGTTCCCCTCATGGGATAAGGGCCTAATAAGAAAATTACAGTGTCAGATAATCCAGGAAAAATTACAAAACAAAGTTCTATTTATGCTTGGTGCCCTCAAACCAGTGTCTTTTGTGAAAGCATCATGTCCTGAAAGACATTTCTACAATTCCTGGGTATTTCAATTATCTTCCCAACACCAAAAGCCCTTTTACAGATAAAGACTAAAAGGTAAAATTAAAGAAGAGCTGCTACCATAAACAGAAACAACAGAGATGTTTGAGTTAACTGAAAACAAGCAGTTCAGAAAGATTTTGACGCTCCTACTTCAGCTACCCAGCTGCAGATTTGGGCGTATTCACAGTACAGTTAAACCATGCCAAACAGCTAAATATATTTTCCAATCATACAACATGGGCCATGTTAGCTATTGCAGGGACAATTAGGGGGCATTCCCTTTTTCCTCATTCAACGTGTATCTCAACAGCACTTAAACATACATGTACAATCTCATCTTTATTTGTATTATAAATAACACTTACTAAAACTCAAATACAAAATTTCAATAATTACTTCTCCCTTTTTCTTTTCAAGTTCAACTTTCATAGTGCACGCCTTGTCTACCTGTGGGAGGCCAGCGGGTCCTCGCCTCCCCAGACGGCTAAAAACCAAAGCCCCTCAGGCTACAAATCTACAAACTACTTTTATGGAAAAAATGGCTGTGTCTTCTGCCAAGGAGAGGTCTCTGCTGGAGCTGATGGGAACAGGCCTCGGAATTCTGAAACCAGCGCCTAATGCATGGAGATGATTCATACAACTAGTTACATCCCCCATGGAAAATCAGGACACAATATCTGTACCTCAGGACTCTTAATACATACAATTATTAAATCTCTGTTAAAACTTTAACAATCATTTGGAGACTAATAATATAGTTCATAAGAATTAAAGGCAGATAGAAAATTGATTCCCTTTCTCCCTATAAGCCCTATTACTGATGGGACATATTAAGTCTATGTTTTAATTTTAAGGCTCTGAATATTTGCAAAATTTGGAATCACACAGTCTCACAGAATGGTGGGGGTTGGAAGGGACCTTTGGAGATCATCTTGTCCAACCCCCCTGCTTGAATAGGCACACCCAGAGCAGGGGGCACAGGAACGCATCCAGGCGGGGTTTGAATGTCTCCAGGGAAGGGACTCCACAGCCTCCCTGGGCAGCCTGTGCCCCTGCTCCGGCGTCCACACAGGAAAGGGTTTTTTTCTCATGTTTAGCTGGAATTTCTCGTGTTCCACCTTGTGCCCGTTGCCCCTTGTCCTGTCGTTGGGCACCACTGAAAAGAGTCCAGTCCCATCGTCCTGACACCTACCTTCAGATATTTATAGGTATTGATGACATCCCCCCTCAGCCTTTTCTTCTCCAGGCTGAACAAGCCCAGGTCTCTCAGCCTTTCCTCAGAGGGAGATGCTCCAGCCCCCTGATCATCTTGGTAGCTCTCTGCTGGACTCTCTCCAGCAGTTCCCTGTCTTTCTTGAACTCGGGGGCCCAGAACTGGATGCAATACTCCAGGTGTGGAATGCTAATAAGTACTGAAAATTTAAACTACTGGCTAACAAACCCAGCTCCACAACACCTTACATAGGCTGTGGTTCAACCGACCAGCTGAGGCTGTCCCTGAAAGTTGAATGCAATCAGTGAGTATGGGCAGGAATCAGCTGGTCCACTTCTGAGATCAAATCTGCCAAGCTATTTCTTGAGGGTTGGGGGGGATAAGGGGGGGATAAGGGGGTGGGGTTTAACCTGGGGCTGAACAGGCAAACCATGCAAACATGATTAACCAAGCAACAGCGACCTGCTGATTGAGAACAGCAGTGTTGGAGAGATCAAACAAAAGCTACTTCAGCAGTAGTTCGTACTCCCTTACCCAACAAGCCAAAAGACCTGGAGGGGCAGCCTGACCTGACTGGGTTTAGCTATGCCATTCATAGTGCCAGGACTCAGAAGCCACAGGTCAGCTAAGACCTTTGCTTCACACCCAATGGTCTTTTAAAGATCAATAGCAACGCAAAAACCCACCCACCCTTCTCCTTGTCGTAAGCTAGGTGAATTGCTGCCACTTGATCAAGCTTTTCTCTGACTATACTGTGGGGTTTTTCCCCCAGCATAAATTAAGTTTCTCAGTATGAATTCCTTGATAAAGAGCCTTTGTCTGTCTCTTCTGCTCTCTTTTTGGGGAATTATTCTCCGAACAGCTATTGGTAGCAACTGAAGAGATTTTCTTCTTGTGCGGCAGTGCTATTTTTAAAGAACTATTTATGTAATTTATTTTTTAAGGTCACAATTTTGCATTTAAATGTCAGTCTACAAAGTTAAAATGTTTCCAAGCACCATCATTCACTCGAGGCAGCATGATTCCCACTTGAAATTTTGGGGAAACAGAAAAGGGAGTGGGTAAGGATAGAAAACCATTTTTCAGAATTACATGTTGATGAATCAAAAAAATGGAAACATTTTTCAAACAGGTTTTCTACATGCAAGTACCTCAGTTTCCCAGCAACTCTGTTAGTGACATAATGTTAACTTTGTGGGAAAGTAGCTCTGCACTACGCTCTCTGGATAAGAAGCTAAGAGCTTTCTTGCAGTCTGTTCATAACCCTGCATTTGATAAATTGCTTCATTGTTATATCCCTTCCCTTTAACATGACGATTAATGATTCTTGTATTACACACAAAAATATTTGATTTTAAAACACTAATCTTCCAGTCTTCCAGCATTTTCTGTGTCATTAGGCCAGGGGTTCGGTCAAAGTTTTCCTAAACTTCCACAAAGTTGTTTAGATATTTTCCTCAAATAAAAAACATTTTACATAGGCTAAGTTTCTTCTCCCTTTTTTAATAAGACTGGTTCTAATTTTAATAGCATGATCTTCAGAGCTTTTAAAGAAAAAAAAGTATTTTATTATCTAGACCACTATTTAAAGCTAAACCAAAGTGAGTTATAATATTGTTGTATCCATAACAACAGATAAAATTTATCCCCTGTGTGTTTTCAATTTATATACCAAATATTTGTCAATTCCCAAACTGCATTCACAATTTCTTGAAAGGCAGGCACAGGATCCAAAGTTCTTCTAATTTATGCCGTTGTAATTTTTTTTTAATATAATGGAGTCATTCATACCAGAGTGTGCAGGACCACACTGAGCAAGCTGGATCTTAAAAATAAGTATTCCAACCAAGCTAACATCAAGGTGAGTGAGTCTTTGTAACTTTCTAACAGAAATTCACCCAGGCAAATCCTCTGTCACAGCTTCATCAGCCTTTTTGGGACAGCAGAGAAAGACTCGTCTCCAGGACATTTAGATCTACCCAGGCAAGCAAAGTGGGCAATCAAGTGGAGATTTGGTTTCTGCCACCACCCAGGACATGACAACGACCGTGTGTGTTTGCAAAGGTTTTAGGATCGCAAAGCACAAAAGGGGGCAGTTCATTGCTCACCACTTTTGATGAGGAGCACAACACAGCCCAGCCGTATGTATGCTGGGGTATTTCATAAAGCGCCACCTCCCGTCCCCTCCTTGCAGACCCATCCAGGCCCAGGACCAGCAACCCTGCAGGTACTGCTGCATACGGCAAAGAGCATCCACCTGCAGCTTGAGAAAGACACAGCTCATGCACACTTATGCTCCTCTGCATCCTTTGCTACTTAAAATCCAGGTCTTCCTGAAGTAGTCTGTAAAATTTTTCTCCACTTAACCTTAAATTGCCTTTCTCCCCTGCTCAGAACTGGAGGTGAAATAAAAAAAATAAGCTTGGCTCACCTTGGTGAGTCAAGAAATAAAACCAGCTTCGAAACAACTGCAAAACAGCAAAAGTAGGTTTCAGTGGGACTTCTAATGTGCTGTGAATTACACTCACGCTTAATTAAATTACCTTGCTGAATCAGGTCCTAAATTAAAGTGAGATATACTCTTCAATGTTTATGTGGCTTGGATAATTAAAGAAAGTAACAAAATGAGTTTTTAGAGCTACGGTAAATGGAAGTGTTAGTAACTAACTATTTCTTTATTCAAGTACCTGGCATAGCTATTTGGTATATAGCAAATGTAGAAATAGGTGAACAAAATTTTTCAGTTGCTATCCCCTGCTACAGAAAGCAAATGGGGAAATTCTTAACAACTGACCTTACCTCAACCTGAGCCATTTGGAAATATTTTCTTTCAAGTCATTAAATGGTCTTTTGTGTCTCCTTTTTACCCCCTGGTTCTGGGTTCCATTTGAAGCCAACAAGTGGGAGCATGAGCTATTTACTTATTTACTTTACGCTTGGGAAAATGGGAGAGATTTTGAAAGGGCTGGTTTCTTCTTGAGAGGCGGATGAAATTTCATACTGGCTGTTATTGAAACCAGTTCACATACCCCAGGCCTTTCCTCTCCCTACCCCAATCTCTCCCCCACCCCCATAATTTGCACACTTACGCATCAAATCTGATATAATAAATTAGTCTCCCCAAAGACCTAGAACCCATTTCTACTACATCAAATGAGGGCAACTCCACCTGAGGCTGTGAAATGGCATTAGGGTAGTAGAGAGTGGAATATGCTTTGCAGGATTGACTTGAATTAAACTAGAACTGAAAATAAAGACCCCTGAACAGAGTTTCTTTTTGCAGCACTAACAAAATCTGTACTTTTGGCAGCAGCAACCAAAAGCTGGCTGATGCACTGAAAAGAGAAACCCTTCCTCTGGCTGGTAAACCCAGCACCTAACCACTGTACCTTTAGCTAAAGTGAGTTTTCTAGAGCACTGGGCACTTAGGAATCCTATTGCACAACCAAAACTGGTTGGAATTAATAAACCAAGGGTCCAGTCTCACTTGACCATGCAGCCACTTTGGCTTGCAGAATGCTCTGGCTCAACCTCTCCACACTGGGGCCTGGGGGGAAACGCTGTTCCTGCCTCCACCTGAACTAACCTCTGGCTGAAAAACGTCAGGGAGAGACTCCCCTGCTCCCATTTTATTTGCCTTTTACTCTCAAGAGCACAATGAAGCATGCTTCTGCCTCTCTCAGTGTAGGGCCCGACCAGAACGATTATTAGCTCAGGGATACCAATTCATCTGCCAGAGGCACCTTGTACATTATTTCTAGTAGGATGCCAGTGAGGATCTCCATAAAGACTGGCTTTATACAGCAGCCTCTGGTCTCCCACAGGGCACAAAGAGGAATCACAAACCATTCAAAGGAAAATTTGGAACTCTGCAGCAGCAAGTCCTGAAAAGTACCTGATGATTTGAACATGATTTGATTGATGATTCTCTAAGTTTCCTGCAACATAGCATCAGCCATCAGATGATCTGCCGGGAGCTCATAAGTCCCCCTGATGAACTGTTCTTTACTCATGGTACTCTACTCTTATGGTCTTTCTACAACTTCAGAAACAATGTCAGTGAATAAACTATGGAAGCTAAGAAATACAGGATTCTTTCAACTGAGTATACCTTCAAGGTCAAGGAGAAGGAACACTGACACAGAGGGACTGCTGTCTGTTGTACCTTACCCTGACAGAAATTGTACTGGAAAAAAACACAGACATTCAAGAGAAAGTTAAAAGGAAAAAAACTGGACTCAAGGACTGCTTAATTGGGATTGATATTTCTGGTATTCTGCTGTCAAGTCTCTCATCAGTATCTGGAAACTTTCTAAAAATATTAGTGACCTACCTAACGTCTTCTGCTAAACTCAAACTCCCTTCCACCTGCAAACAACTCCAAAGGGCCGTACCTGCCTTGTTTCTCCCTGTCCCAAGGAAAGCTTACTAAATAGTTGGCCTTTGGATCACATTGAGGACCTTGCATCTTGGACAGACTCACAGGATTATTTTGCTCAGCTGATTCACTAATTTATCTTCTTTTCCCATCTGCCAACAAAAATGCTCCCCTTTTTTCCCCAAGCGAAGAACACCGATTGCCTTCCACATTTAAATCACAGGTTCCTAGAAGGCAATTCATGCTGTGAGCATGAACAATGCCTGGCAAATGGCATTCACAATTTCTGTAAAGACTCTTCACTGTTGCTATAATACAAACGCATTCTTCTAAAGCAGAATCAGGCAACACTGATAAATTAATTCACAGCACTCTCTCTGCCTTCAGCAGGCCTGCTGGTCCCAAAGATGACCTACACAGTGCCCTCCTGAGCTCTGGCAAGGCGTGTACGGACCTGCCTGTGGCTCACTGCCAGCTGGAGAGCAATGCCTGCATGCAGAATAGAAACCCCAGAGGTGCAGGAAGCTTGCACACCAAGCAAGAGGGCAGCTGATAGATGAGCTCATGGTGTAACACTCACCAGCTTCTGTTCCACTGCTTTTAGTCTCAGATGTCCAAAGCCCTTTCCTGGATTAGCCCTTAGTCTCCCTAACTGGCAAGTGGATCCAGTCAGCTGAGCAGTCTATTTTCTACTCTGAGATAAAAATCTATCTCCAGGTGACATAACCAGGCTGACAGTCATCTTTCTAAGTGACAAATATCCCTTCTTTTCCTTGAACGAAACACAACTATCCTGTCACACACAGAAAAAGCGCATGATCTGTTACATTAACGGATGAACCCCCAGCCCTCTGAACCTTCCTCTTTCAGATGTTTCCCTACGTGATACTATGTGATATTGCACACGTAAGAAAAAACAACCAACGTCCTGTCAGAAGTATGCTTTTGTTGCAAATAATTTTGAAGACTTCTGTAAACAAAACATTGCAAAGGGCCACCCATGGGACTGATGAGCTGCTACTTTTTTACCAAGTACTTTATCGGTATGTCCGCTCAGCTCCCTCACAACTGCACCAGCTATTGCCATCCACATTTTAGACAACGGCATGCTGAGAAGTGAGTGGAGTAAATGGACTTACCTGAGACCACTGAACATTTATCATAGAACCATAGATTCATTAAGGTTGGAAAAGATCATCAAGTCCAACCGCTAACCTATCACTGCCAAGTCCACCACTAAACCATATCCTCAAGCACCACATCTACCTTTTTTTTAAATACCTCCAGGGATGGAGACTCCACCACCTCCCCGGGCAGCCTGTTCCAATGCCTGACAACCCTTTTGGTGAAGAAGTTTTTCCTAATATCCAACCTAAACTTCCCCTGGCGCAGCTTGAGGCCACTTCCTCTTAATGCATTTATCTTAATGCTAGACTTGCAGATCGTGTTAAAGTGGCATAACTGTTTACAGCTGAAAAAAAAAAAGTCAGCTGCATATAAAATTTTCTTTTTTTCTGCCTCAGAAGTAACAGGTTTGGTCTCCTCATAGAGGTAAGCCTTTTCATCTATATTTTGGAGAAATATTCAATTATTTTTGAACATAAAAATATACAGAAAAAGTATTTACTGTCTTTGTTATTTTAACCCTGTCATGATGGCAAGCATGGGAAATAAATACAGAAATAATGAGGACTTCTAAGGTGCTGTACATATCGGTGACTTAGGGCATGCTGATCATGACTTATTTAAAGCTGGAGCCTTTGACAATCACTGTGTGTGTAGGATCCTGTGCTTCTGATCTCTCACCAGCGAATAAAAAGTTTAAATTAAACACTCAAACCCACACAATTATGCCAAAGCAAAGTGCTCTCCTTCCATCAACACCATTTCTCTAAGAGTAGTGCTAATACTCTGTTGCAAATGTCTCAGTATTTGGATGCAAGGTGAAGACTGTATTCACTGAACAGCAGAAAAGAACTTTCCCAACATTTGGGGTTCAGCACTGGCCCGTGCGGTACTTTCTTCAGTACTACAATGCGTGCAATATACTGGAGGGTTAACTAATTCACATCAACTCCTACTTCCCAAGGAAAGTTATTACACTGGCTAATACGCCTTACTGCTAGGATGTTGAATGAGCTTATCAACAGCATTATTTTAAAATGTCTGTTCAGCTTATGCAGCTGTTTGGACACTTTTATATTGCTACCCACTTTAGGCATGTGAGTTATATCTTAAATCAGTTGGCAGTAGCTGGCATGATCAATACACATGCTTTTGTCCCATACCTACAGGAGAAAACATACTCTGGTCTAAGCAAATATGCTGCCCGAGGTCAGGGTCAGAGAAATGTATCCAGGATTCTTTACCTGAGCCCAAGAGTACTAAACTTGACTGCTCGCTATGAGACACTGTGAGTTATACAAATTAACATGGGTCACAAATCTGCCAAAACCTTAATAAATTCCATTTATGTGCATTATAAAATCTTTCCAGAGTCTTGTGGAAAAAATTACTTTTCCTGCAAGAAAACATATCAGTAAAATACAAACTTTTTGTGAATCATACTTGCCAGCTACATTAAAGCCCACCAATGTTACTACTCTAATCACAGAAGTTATGCTCTTGAAGATCAATCTCATAACAAAACTGAAATCAGAAAAATAAATCACTCCATCTAAAGAAAAAAAGAAAAGTTGTAGATTTTGCTTTGAAGCTTTTTTTGCTTCAAAATGTACAGTAAGATGCCTGTTTGTCATCCCATTGCTAATGAATAATTTCACTGATTAGGTGATGGGCAGTGTGTTGTATGTTCAGACTACCACAAAACTCCGATTTTCTGCTTTTTCCCAAGAACACGCATCTTTAGTGATGGTCCAATTAGAAGAACTTTTAGTAAACATTCTATTGCAGCAAGTCATCACGTCTTTTTCGGATGACCAATGCTGTTTCCATTTGCACCATGTAAATATTGCTTGTGATTAGGGACCCAAAACTGGAAAGAACCTCTTAAACTGCTGACTGTAGTCTTCGCTGTCAGAGGTGGACACTTCACAAATTCCTTTTCACTGATTTCAGCTCAAAAAAACCATAAAACACCCAAAATGAAACAACATACATGAAAACAGAAGCATGGAGCCTTGCTCCTGTAACACCTGTCTGAACATTTCTTGGAGAGAAACCTCCTCATTTTTGCTCAAGAGCTAATACTGATGACATATTTTTTGTCTTTTACATGGCTGGTTTTCCCCTCTTCCTTCTAATACATAGAAGGGCAGTATGACTGCAGAAACTGTTGTCCTTTTTTATAATGTTATCCATATAATCTATTGTTCATCCTGTTTCCGAAGTTTTGACTTCCATTCTCCTGATCTTCCACATTCATTTCTCTAAATATGCTCCAGGGTGAATGCACCTTTCTTGCAGGTCAGTGAGAAAAACGACACATAGTCATCCAGAACAATGTTCCCCAAAGGCTCCCCTGTTGTACTGATGCAAGAGCATCAATAACGAGTTCTCTCTACTGGAAGCTTTTTCAACATAATACACTCTAGTATCACTCTTGCTTTTTTTTTTTTAAATTTTTTCTTTTGTTTTGTTTTATAATAGCTCCGTAACTCTCTAGATCACCATTATATTGGTCACACACATGCAGAAAAAAAGATAAATAATTTATTTCGCCAGTGTTATAGCAGATGCAGTATAGTGGAGGGTTAATTAACTCACATCTTCCCCTATTTCCCTTGGAAAATTATTGTGCTGGCTAACAAACCTTACAGTTACGAGGCTTTTATGAACTTACAAACCCTGCAGCATTTTGAAGTGCATGTGCGGTTTGCTCAGCTGTTTGAACTTTCTCACCTTAGCCACCCTTTCTCCCTGTGAACTCACACCCCAGAAAAGCTTTGCATCAATGAAAAACAACTGTGTGATTTGCACATGTATTCCTTCCATTATAAATTAAATAGTTTGGGGATTTCTTTCCTCTTCTACTGAATGGAGCTGTTCCAGAGTTGCCAGAAGCTCAGAGCTGGGGAGTTTGGTGTTTAACAGGCTCTGGATTTATTACCTGATCTTCAGGTGAACCACTAAACCCCCTAGTGATTTAATTTTGCCAACTGTAAAACAAAAGTAACAATCATCACCTACCTTAAGGTATCTTCAGTTTCAGTGAAAATGCCATCTAAAGGCATGCCGACGATATTCACTGAATCTGTTGTACAGCGTGATCAAGTTCTTTCTTCAGACTTCCCACAGAAGCTCTTGCCAATAGGAGAGTAGAGAATGAAGAGCACATGTGTCTTAACATCAACTGGGAGGTGCTATGTGAACAGCCTTGGTGCTACACTGCCCAGAGAAGCTTGGCGTAATTGTCACTTTTCTCCAGGAAATCTGTTTTGGAATACCAATTTTTATGTAAGACATAATTAGTTGAACAAGAAGCAAAGGTTTTTTCCTATCATCTATGAAGAATTTACTCAGTGCTAAAGGGTAAATAAAAGAAATGAGTGAAGGAAATAGGGCACCTGCTTTTTTTCTCTCTCAACACCAGATTTCTGTTGCACGACACAAAATATTCTTAGAAGAGCCTCTTTGAGGAACATCCTACCATTTAACTGCTAAATGGTTTCTAAATTAACATCCATGACTGACTCAACATGCTGATAACCCTACCTTATTTCTACCCACTAAAAAGACTTAAAAGAAATAAACTGCATCAAGTATTTTCCAAAACATATGCAAATAATCAATGCACCAATTTCAGTAGGGATCTTGCAGAATAGTAAAAAAATTAAGAAGCCCGAATATATATTTCTACATAAAAGGGGAACTGATCCACATAACAGCTTAGTCATTTGTCCTTCTCCGTCTGCAAACACCTGAGAAGACTCACCACAATCATGATGTCACAAGAACAAGTGAGAGCTGTAAGGCGTTATCCTGTGGTATTTCAGAATGGAATTTCTCTCTTGAGCTGGTGATGTGATCCTCTTGTATATATAGTCAATAGGTATAGATTTCCTGAAAATACATTTTTATTTCGTGAATCATTTCCTTAACCAGTGTGAATGCTATACCTGGCACTATGCATTTTTGAAATGCAGGTCTGGTGTTAGTACCACCACACAGCTGAGAGAAGTGCATCTAAAATGATGCAAAGAAGAAATAACATGAAATTCATTCTCGCTGATACATGGGTATTTCTGAATGCTAGAAAACACATCAGTTACCAGCACAACTGGGGACTTAAGCTTGAAAACATCTGGAATGCCAACTGAACAAGTCCAGCTGCATCACTTATCTAGTATTTAACGCAGAGAAATACCCTGTGCTATGTCTTTTCCCTGGCATTTACTCCAGGCAAAAATTATTTTTCTTCATTTTTCAAATCAGGATTTTAATAAACAGAACAGAACAAAAACCCCAAAAGTACCACCCCCCCAGCAGATACTCACCATTATTACTTCTTTTGACAATGAAAGTAATAATGAGAAATGCCATTAAAAGAATCTTTAGAGTGGCTCTCAAAATAAGGTAATGTTATATGCCAGCCTGTGGAAGACCCCACAGACTGACATTAGCAGCGTGTCTCTGTAACGCACCCAAGCTTCTCACCTTCGGGAGATGGCTACAATGTGGACATTTGTATCACCGTGTTTCAAAAAACGCAGAAGCGGTGGGTTCTCCAGGCAGAACATGAGCAGTCATCACAAGGGGACAGTACCAGGCGGATTAGCAATGGAGAGGAAAGCAGATGCCAGAAGTATTCTGTACTGTGCCTAAAACTGGCAGGAAAAGAAAAGAAAAATAAAACTGTTTTTCTTGATTTTAATAAATGAAATAATGATAGTACTTTGGATTATTTTCTTCTTTCTGGAAGGAATTCAAAGAGGTGGTCGGAAAAATAGAGAAAAGGAATAAAATCTGTCCTTTTTTAATTGGGAGATGGCTTTCTTGGTCACTTACGACCTCAAAAAAAAAAAAAAAGAAAAACAGAACTTATACTAATATTTTTTTTTTCTTCACCTTAGCACATTTAGAATTGCTTAAAATGTTTTGTCAAAGTCATTACAAGCCACAGTCACAGGAAGGAATTGAAGCTCCGTTCATGCTTTCCACATCTATATTCCAGTGCATACAAAAATCATAAAGCACTCCTCAATATATTTTCTGAATACTTGGCAACAATGCATTAAATCTAACCATGGTTGCATGTTGGCACTTTCTTCCTGTACTCAGAGGTGGAAGACTTATGAAGTGGTGTCTTTCATCTTTTGAAGCTTGCAGGAGACCGGGTTTTGCTTTTTTTCTTTTAAGTACACATATTACAAGGTTTGGAGAGGGTAAAGTCAACAAACTGCCCAGCAGCTGGAATACAGAGCAGAGAAACCAGGTCCTGTTGGGGTTGAGTCTACGGCTTCAGATTAGTCACCAAGAAAGCTCAGTCCTCAGACAGAGGCACTTTGTTCTCATCCCATCGCACCCTGAGAAGCTAACACTCCTCACAGAGGTTTTACAGTTTTGTTTATGGCTTTTTTTAAGGCTGGGAAATTCACAATGACCTGAAGAGCTATGCACCAGCATTCTTCTCTCAGTGTTGAGCTGTGCTGTCTCCAAACGCTCAGAAGCAGTCCAGGCAGCCATTATTTACAGAAGCATATGACACACCTTTATGCACAATGCACATCAGACAAGAGTTTGTGTTGGTAACGATCCCTAGAAAGGCCATTTATATGCATACAAAACAGATGAACTCCCCACACTATGAGTTGTCCTGAACATTTACTGATCTATGTCTAAAACCAGTTTCTTCCTGTGATAGAAATATATCAAAGCAAAAGTTAACAAGACTTCAAAACTTAGTGGGCACCAGTGAGTAGAAAGGAGCAGACAGCAGACTGCTTGCTGTGTCACCAGGCCCTGTTTGCAGATGGTAATCTAAGCAAGAGACCAAGTTTCCACCATGCACGCAGCACCACCACTGGGCCAGACAGTCGGGTCTTCACCAGGGAGTGGAAAGTTAGTTAATGAAACAAGTGTCGTAACAGGAAAGCAAGACAGTGGCAAAACCCGTGGTGCAGCCTGTTACTTCACATACTTCATATACTTCACATACCCAAAACAGAGAGAAATTGCAATCAGGCTTCCACAGCCAAGAAAAATAGCCTTCAGAGCATCACTTCAGTCTTCTAGTGTATCCTCAGGATGTCTTGCTGCTCTTGTGCCTCTTTATCTCAATTTCTTTGGCCTGGTGAAGAGCAAGTCAGCACAAAATAGAAGGGTCTCCCTCAAGGAAGGAAGGGTCTTTACTTATACCCCCACAAAATTCATACCTTTGAGAGAATGGACACTAGAGTCAAAGTTCACATTCCCACTCAAGCAGACCAGTGTCGGATGACAAGCTGGTATTACTGCTCCAAGCTCTGCAGTCAGTCTCTCCCCTTTCTCCTTTAAGCTGCTGTATTTTGCATTAACTGATTTTCCATTAGTGTAAGATCTTATCTTATCGGCTCAACAACAGTACAGTGGGTGAAAATCATCGCTTTCACTGGAAAAAAAAGACGTTCAAGTTAATTAAGGAATCAGAACATAAAATTTTTATCAGACTATTTGGAAACAGCCACCACAAGAATCAGTTTAATTTACTGGTCTCAAACGTGAGTAAAATTGGAGTCTCTGGCTTCAAAAAAAGTACAAAAATTCTTCATGCTATACAAGCATAGCTGAATATTCTTTATCTGACACAGAAACACATGGATGATGACATTCTCTTCTCCACACAGAAAGACATCACCCTCATACCAATCTGGCTCTGTCCCCTCAACCCTGTAGGTGTCCAATCCATGACTGGGACTCTGACCTGATCAAGCAGTTAATTTGAGCAAACTTGCTACCTTGTAGGTAAGGCCATCACGACAATCAGCCTGTTACACACAGAATTACTCCTCTCCAGCTTCTGGCCTCATTTGAAGTCCAACCAGAACACCAAATGAAGGTTGAGCTTTCAGAGCCAGGAAGAAGCAATTGAAGGATGTATCCAACACATGAATGCTTCCAGGGAAAAAAAAGGAAGGCTCTGTAGCCATCCCTCACCTCTTTAAGAAAGAGGATGTACGCCTTGCCCAATAATAAAAGTTTAACAGCAGTTATCTGATGTGCTGCCAGACCGATCCCCACATTGATCATCTGTTGGACTGAAATTCAAGATGCACAATGCTGACCCAGAGTGTATAGGTCAAAGTCATACCTGGAAACAACAGCTTGCTATTAGGTTTTTATAAGGGTTATCTAGCAACGCAATGTACAACATGCACACTTTCAGAGAAGTTTTGGAAACCAAAGTCCCTCCTGACACTAGATGGGATCAACTTACATCAGTCCAGAACGCACATCCTATGTGAGATCTACACGCAGATTTCAACGGCTGCTACAGACTGTCCTCTCTGTACCAGCAGGACACAAACACACTATAATGGAGTTGGGTGTCCCCAGAACAGCATCGCTGCAAGATCAGAGGATGCCAGTGAACATGCTGCTCCAGTGGAGTCCAACCAGAAGGTCCTGCCAGGGACAGAGGGTGTGTGGGAAGCAAAGCCTGCAGCAAAGGGGCTTCAAACCAGAGCACCTTGGCTCTGCTGCAGCAGGGTAATTTGGTACTTTCCCACATGGTCAGCCAGCTCTCCTGGCCAGCAAGAGGGAGATGTAGCAGAAACATCTTTCTTTTAAAGGATTAATCCTGGCTCTGAAGAGGTCTGTAATTTTTGGCAGGCTTCTGATGGGCTGCGCAAAGGGAAAAGGAACCTCTCTGCTCTCTCTCCCACACTGTAGCCACACAACGTCCAGTCATAATGAAGCTCTTAATACAGATGTGCCCTGTAGGCACTTAAAGACTAAAAGGAAAAAAAAAAAAACGAAACCAAAAATGTTCCTGTGTGTTTCATAAATCGGTATATAAGCATAATGCAACCTACTATCCTAGATATAAAATGAAATATCTTAAAAAGTATTGAATCCTTTGTGAATTTTCTCAGTGGATCGGCATGAAGCTATTTAGCCCAGATGTTTCTATAATTCTGATGCATTAGGAGATACACGGTATCGTGGCCAAGTGTTAACATAGTGAACTATAATGTAAAACATGTAAAGATACTGGCTTCCAAAGTTATTAGAAGTTTTCACTCTAACCACTCTGCTTCCTTATGCAGCTATATTTTCTTTACAATATGCACTTATATTTTACCACACATGGAAGAACAAAAAACCTCCTCTCTCCCCCATCAAAACCTAATTCTCTGTGTTCTCTGGAAGAACACACGGGGGCCAACTTAAAGATAGACATGGAGTCTTTCAGAAATGGAAATCTCATCTCTGAACAGCAACAAACAGCAAATCTCATACTACAGGCAAATGCAAGGCCAACAAGACACAGCTGGGTACCACATGAGCAGGTGAAGAAGTGATGGTGAGATTTTTGATGACAATTTGGTGTCCAGAAGACAGAGTGTCTCACCGCATGGTTCTCATTTGCTTCTGTAACGGATTTAGGGATTTGTAGAGGTAGTTTTAAAATATCTAAGCAGGTGCAATGCCTATGTCGGAATAGCCTAACCAAGAGAAGAAGCAATAATGGGAATATGAAGTAGTGCAAAAAAGGTTACAGCATGTGCTTAGAATGATGCAAGATAAAGAGTGAAAAGAAAAAAAACCTGGCACCCTCCATAGAAGAACAACGCAGTGGAATACCTTGCACTGAGAGTCCATTCAGAAAAATCTCTGTTGCTACAATTAATTATTCAGAAGAGCTGAAAACATTTCAGAGCTCATTTCTGCATGATCTAGCTGCCAGGATATCAGCTGAGAGTTTTGTGACTCTTCAAGACCTTGTTAGCTTAAAAGGACAAAACATAATCCTAAATTAATGAAAATGAACTCCTACTACAGCTTTGAACTTGCATTCTCAACTCCGTTTTAATGGAGGTACTTTCTAGAGTACACCTCTTGCTTAGGCAGAAAACTAGTACTGAGAGATAGAATAACTTCCATTGTGGTTGAAATGGGTTTTGATCCAATTTTTATTGAAACAAAAAAAATGCTTATACTTCAGTTATGTCTGAGGTTTCTCATGCCTTTTAAAGGCAAACGAATATTACTCGCGTTTAGGCCATATAGAGTGTACTGGTACCATCTACCATGGAATATCACACTGACTGCTAATATGTTGATTATCTACTGAAAAGCAGGCCATGGAGAGCTTGTTTTGCTTCTACAAGATAAATGCTTAGTAACCAAGTCTCATAGAATCACAGAATCATTAGGGTCGGAAGAAGACCTCTAAGATCAAGTCCAACTGCCAACCCAACACCCCCAGGCCTCCTAAACCAAGCCCTGAAGTGCCATGTCTACAAACCCCCAGGGATGGTGACTCTACCATGTTTCTGGGCAGCCTGTTCCAATGCCTGACCGCTCTTTCAGTAAAGAAATTTCTTCTAATATCCAATCTAAACCTCCCCTGACACAACCTGAGGCCATTTCCTCTCATCCTATCACATATTACTTGGGAGAAGAGACCAACGCCCACCTCACTACAGCCTCCTTTCAGGTAGTTGTATGCCACTTACCAACTATTCTGCCTTTCTCCTCCACCCCGTGGCTATACAACTTGTCATTGGACTGTATTTCTCAGCATAACCACTTCAATTCACACTTCTCTCTGTTACTTTTATTTAAAAATACTATGGGACTTTCAACTAGTCAGATGAGAAGCCTGTATTTCAAAAACATCAGTTTGTAAAGCCATAGAGGGTGGCAGAATTCGTCCTCCTATGTTACAGATCTTAATCCCAAACCTTGCATTATTCATAGATAATTTAAACCATTCTCTTTTTTTCAAGTTGGATACAGTCCTTGATAGCTGTTGGACAAAAGCTGATGACATCTGTAACTGCTAGATAGCTCTCTTCTCTTTAACAACCAAAGAATTATAATGCATTTAGAAAAAAAGTCAAACATTCAGCATGTACTATATGGTTCTACACTGTTCCTAAATTACTGCTCTATAATTTAAGTTAATTCTTGTATCATCCATTTCATCATTACCTATTTGCCAGCTCAAAGCTTAAATGAAGCAAGGATCATGTAACATTCCTTTAAATCATAATAATTTGAAAAACATATGGGGTAGTGAAAAATGAGGCATAGTCTTGAGCTATCTCTTAAACTATGAAAATATTGTCAAACAACCATTACTGTTGTGCTTATTTGTGAACCCAAAACTCCCAGACAATTAATGACCTGGATATTGTAACAATTATTTCTCTCCTAAAACGGCTTTTGAAGGCTATGACAAAAAAATTCAGAATGAGAAGGTACTAATAATCAAAATGCACATTTGCCTTGGGTTTACTCACTTCCTCCTCTATCAGTTCTTGTCCTGTATGAGCTTTAAATCAAGAGGTCCCTAAATGACTGACTTAGAAACAGAAAAGCTCCATAGCAAAGACTGCCAAAAACCATGGCCAGGGGCAGACTTTCCTTGAGAAGTCAATATTAATGTGCAGAAAACAAAGGATAACTACTTTGCCTGCAAAGGCTATCTAATCTTAGTTCTGAAAATCCTGCCCATGTTATTTCAATGTGAATAGTTCCTGTTCTAACAGTTTAACTGAAATGTGCTTTGGGGAATGAGATTGGCTCAATTCCTGCAATTAAAGCACTGATAACAAAGGCCATTATCCAGCAGCACCTGAATATTTCATGTGGAAATTCCATGCGTCTTCATTGGTAAACAAAAACATCTTTCCTCCATTTCAAATACAATCCTGAATAGTGAAATAATAGCTTAAAATTTGCAATTATTACTGAGATTCTGCTAATGCTGGTGTCTCAATTCTCTCTTTCCATGGAACTACTAACTAGAGCATTGTCCTTCTCTATCCAAATAATAGACAGTAAGGACCTCGTCAGAAATGATCGCTTGTATTATCCAGTTTCTACACTTCATTTTGCAGAATTACTCCTTTCCTGTATAATTTTCACTGATGTTTAGCTAGCTCCCAAATGGCTCGCAGAGTCCACTTTGCTTAACTAGCTTCATCTCTTCCAGAATCCAATTGTTCCAGTAAAATCATTTTCCTGATATATAGCCCAAACTTCTCTTTTTTGTGTTTGTATTTGAAATATGAGGCCAGAAGAAATACTGCATTTGTGAGTATATATAGTGACAGACAGAGACAAAGCAAAATGCCTACAGAGGAGAAACAACTGCTCCAACAGCTGAGCTGAGGGAAGCTAATTCACTAATATTTCATGTATGTGTCACCCAAAAAGCATTGGAAAAGAAATAAATCTTCACAACTAACATACTCTGCTATTGGTGTCCGTTCTCGGTACCAAGACCTTTTTTCCCTCAAAATCCTCTCATAAGAAAAAGCAACAAAACTTAGTGTGACTCCAACATATTTACATATGAGGCCAATATTATCTGTAGGCTGTTTTGTTGATCAGCAAGCCTGTAGGTTGGCTATTCCATAAAATACTATATTTCTTTTCACTATTTAAATACAGCATATCTCTGGGTTTGGTGCAGTGTTTCTTGAAATAAATTGTATCTTGACTTGACTTGGTTTTAACAGCAGGAACTTACTACTGAGTTGTAAAATCTGTTCTACAACACTTCCTGTTTTGCTCACAAAAATCAAAGAAAGAAAGGATAGCCGTGACTTTTGTATGGAAAAAAAAGGACTCCCCGTTGCACATGCATAGGAATGCCATTTATCACCGTAAAAAAATAGTGCTGCAAGAAGAACAATTGCAGGACCCCGGTTTCAGTGTCTGTGTAGTGGTTTGGATATAATTGGTCCTTTTCCGAGGGAGGTTAGCTCTGGTCCTATTTTAATGATTCTATGGTGGTACTTTAACAACATCTACCTTATTTTCAATGTGGGGAACCACAGCACTGATCATCTAGAGAGATGAAGATCGGTGCCCATCAGATGTTGCTTGGGATATCTTCCCACAAACTATTGATCTCTTTTTGTCACTCTCAGGACTTAATGCACCACTTGCCTATTAGGCAAAGCAATGCTGGCATTCATTATAAGCATTTATACCAGCAGCAGCCATTTTTGAGAGACTTCAAGATCAATTTTTGATGGATTAGCTGCAATATTAGATCAGATGCAGAATGTTTAAAGCTTAAAAGTATTATTCCACTGTGGTCTTGCAATACCTTGTAACAATACATTGTTGCAATAATTTCTTCCCAAATTCCATTAGGGACTTGGGTTATAAAATATTTCTAATTGGAAGTGGGAATATACGTCAGAGTCGCTGTATCTAGCCAGCTTGCTTTCTCTCAGACATACCTGCTGAGAAGGCTGATTTGATATAGTAGCCTCTTCTCATTACAAATCCTTGCTTGTCATAGAGATTTCTTACAGTGATGGACGGACTTGGACAACAATGCAGCCAAACACTAAATTATGATTTTTCATACTTGAAATGTCTTCATTTCCTCTTCCTTACCCCTGCCCCCTCGGGGATTCTGCAGATCCAGTAGGAGATTGCTCACCTGGAATATAAAATCCAGAGCCTCCACCTACAAACTCTATTTATTGATTGCTCTTCCATGACAGCTCTGAGGGCTGTTGTTTACATTCCACCCCCACCACTAATTTCTTCTTCATATCCTTACTCTGTCCTAGCTACCGCGTCACTCCTTTTCCTGGCTTTCCAAGCTGCTTTTCTTTGCCCCACCTCCCCAAAAGCATGTAAGATATAACAAGCACAAGCTGCCATCCTTGCTCAACAGCTGACTCTGTCCCTTCTCCTTCAAATCCACCTGCCAGATGCTCAGATCTGCTCCATATAAAATTTGTCCCACTTCAAAACCTGACACGGCTCTTTCCCCCACTACTTACACCAACTGTCAAGCTTTGCACTGGTCTGTCCCTCCCAATCCATCGCCAAGCATCACCCTGTTCCTCTGTTTGTCACACTGTCGTACAACCACTCCCTGCATCCTTCCCCACACAGAGCTCATGCAAGATACACAAGTGTGTTTTAAAGACTCATCTCTGCTCTCTGCCAAACAATGACTAAAATGGGCTTGTAAAGGGTATCTTGTTTTCCTTCTCACAAGACAAGCCCTCTTCCCCTCTCTCTGCCCTCAGATGGGCAACACCTCAGAGCCAGCATCAGAATAAGGATGATTCCACAGACCCTCACTGAGGGCAACCATGCCACTGCACTGGGCAGAATTAGTCATATACACAAATTTATTTCCCCTTCACATGTAAAATATGTTTGCAAGATCAAAACATATACTTTGGAATTTGGCCCAGCAAAATATTGCCTTTTCATAGCATTCCTTCCATTTTTATGGGCTTTCTAAGGGCAGCACATCTTGCACCTATGAGCTCTACAGAAAAACAGTGAGTGTGACCACATCACATCTGCTGAGACCTGCCAGGACCTTTATGAAAGCACTCTGTCAAACATAAGGAATTACATTTGAGACCCATCCTATATGATTTTTTTTTTTCCAAAGTACAGTGCAAACCATGAATTAGGATGGCATATCAGCTACAACCTGGTTTGATTCCCTGGTTTACTCTCCCTGAAAAGGGCAGATCAGAGCAGACAAAGATTGTATTTACTTCAATTGGTTGTGACCTTCAGTGAAAAATTGATACATTACAACAAAATAAAACCAATAACAAAACCCAAACAATCTGAATATAGTAAAATTCTGGTTCCACAGTAAAAAAAGGGACAAAAGTCTAGTACACTTCAAGACAGCTGCGGTTGATGTACAAATTTCTCACATATAGTAGGTGTAAGAAAGCTCATTTGGCATAATTTGTCACCTGAGAACGTGAAAATAGGTCACATTAATAAAAGAAAGTGAGAGACCCTTACCACGCCTTCTGTCAGGCAGCGGCTCATACAAAAGCCCTATAAATGCAACGTGAGTACATCCAGACAGAGAAGCATGGGCAGTGGGACCACAGCTATCAATTCTTTAAGGAAAGTCTGCCTGGAGACAGCCATGCCAAGCACCTGAATCCACTTTAATGGTGGAAGTGGACACATATGCTCGGGGACTTCAAATCCTTTATGAGTAACACTCACTTATGATATATGAACAGAGAGCAAACTTTAAGGAATACTGCAGTAAGTGCGTGGTGTTTGGGGGAGTGCACAGCTCAAACGCCTTCGCTCAGCCTGGCTGCATTGTGGCTGCTATCGTGTAGCAATGCACAGGACCTGTAGTTCAGTTTGTTGCTGCACAGATGAAAAGTCAGGACTTTCAAGTGATCTGGCATAAATTAACATTTGAATATCACAGCTGTTTGCTTTAATAGTACTTACATTAAAAGGCCTAATGGAAAATTAAGTGAATAATGTTGCATGTTGGAAAAAAGTACTCCTTTTGACAAACTGATTAACTAGAAAGCCTCCACCGGCGCTTCTTGGATGCATTCCCAGGAAAATCTCTTGTGTTCCTGCAATTCCTCATCCTAGATAAATAAATTAATACAAAATATTACTCAAATAGGGAGAAAGTTGTTTTCAACAACTGATAGGAAGCGTTTTGATAACAGTGTGCTTGGTGTTAAAAATATACATATCTCAGCATTTACAGAGAAGACACCATTTCTCATGCTATATTTGCTCAGCTTAACAGAACATTTCAAAGGCCCCTATTTATTTGTGAAAAGCAGCAGAATATATAATATTGCAGAAAACTTTACTTCTAAACTATTTTTACTCTCTACCAATATTCCTTCACAATAACTTGTGAAGTTTATGGAAAAGAAGAATCTAGTTTTGAGTAAACATCGTTTCAAAATATTCAAATCAATCCACACCTTGAAAGGTCAAGAGGAAACTACCTCAAGTTGCACGAGAGGAGGTTTAGATTGGATATTAGGAAACATTTCTTCACCAAAAGAGTTGTCAAGCACTGGACCAGGCTGCCCAGGGAAGTGGCTGAGTCACCATCCCTGGGGG
The DNA here is from genome assembly GCF_949628215.1 of Phalacrocorax aristotelis. Classification (NCBI taxonomy): domain Eukaryota; kingdom Metazoa; phylum Chordata; class Aves; order Suliformes; family Phalacrocoracidae; genus Phalacrocorax; species Phalacrocorax aristotelis. The sequence goes on from NC_134279.1 coordinate 6,536,825, forward strand.
TATTTAAAAGATGTGTAGATGTGGTGCTTAGGGACATGGTTTAGTGGTGGACTTGGCAATGCTGGGTTAATGATTGGACTTGATGGTCTTAAAGGTCTTTTCCAACCTAAACAATTCTGTGATATAAATCTTTTGAGGTTTTTTTATGAGGTATTATACTTCTTACCTGAAAGCACAAACTGATCTACATCAGTCACAACAAAAGGAAACATCATATATACACCAACAAATTGTAATTACAGAAACTTGTAGGCAAAAGCTGCACGAGATGGCAATAACAAAAGTGAGACAAGAAAAAGCATTTAATGGGAAATGAAAGGGGGAAAAGCAGAGAAAAGGAGAAGAAAGCACAGTGAACCCTCAGAAGAAAAGAGAGCTCTGGCAATTTACAAGCAAAATGCCTGACAGGAGAGAAGCAGAAAATTTGGCAGCAGAACTTGAAAGAAAAGCCCCAGTGGGACTAAGACTGGGAGGAGAGAAAGGGAGGGAGAGATGAGTTGTAGTGTTGTCTGGCCACAACACAAAAACCTTCCCAGCCACATGTGTTGTCATGGCTAGCAGGCCACGCAGATAAATACAACTCCTGAAGATTTGTCCATGCAACACAGTTTATAGGGTGAAAGCATCTGCAGGTCTTCTAGGAGACCTAAATTAAGTTAAAATATGAGGGTTTTATTATTATTATTGTCCCTAATTTTAGAGCTGTAACAATGACCTAGGTCTGTATGAAGGTCCCGTTCTTATTCAGGTACAATTATTGTCATGTTCTTCCACCACTCCCTGCTCTTCTGTTCATCGCTGGCACAGCCGGAGTAGCCAGATGCAGACTCTGCTCTGCCGTTAACTCATTCAGCACACTAGAATCTAAGATGCCTGCTTACATAAAATGATTTACTGGGTACTTTGTCATGCTAAAATGCACAACAGCAAAAATCAGTATGCAATGGGTTCTCAGAATTGGAAACTAAAAAAGGTGAAGAGCACCATGGTTTGGGTTCCTTTACTAGAGAATTTAAAACCTTTCAACCCCGAAGAGCATACAACGTACATGGGAGTGATCAGGCTAAATGGCCAGGGATTAATCTGTGGGATTCTGGTAGTAGTTAGCTTCATATGGTTCTCCATAGGTATGCTGAGATATCTAAGGTGTGAAGAGCTACAGGTAGTCGGTCTTTCCAAAAACACAGATGCCAGGTTTGCTTCTATTGTTATCCGTCATTCCCTTTGCTGGTGTTTCTGTTCTGTTGCTGGCAGTGTGCTCAGAGCAACCTCATCTTGAAACACACTTTTCCTGCACAGTTTTTTTGGTCTATCCTGAGAGCGTTTCTGATGAGCATTCTTCTAAGCTTGTATCGAACAATGATGCCATGTGTTGCATGGATGCCTTTGGAGGATTTCATTCCTAACAGTATGTTTTCTTCCTGTGTAGTTCAGTAGCCCTTCATTCTGCGATCTTAGGACATGCTGTTTCTCTTCGCCACAGCATAATGGTGGAAATTACATCCCCCTCTGTGTTTAGTTTGCTGAAGCTCATAAAAACATAGATGCATTATGAACAGAACATTCCTGTAACTCCACGAGAAAGAATTGTTTTCTTCCTGGCTCCTCTTCAGCACTCAATGGTTAACAGGACCAGGCTGCCTCTTCTGAACAGTAGAGAGATTAACAGAGCTCTTGGCCATGTACCACAAGAACTTCTGTCCAATCTGATTCAAGAAACATGCTGCCTTTTGCAAGGGAGAAGGGAAGAAACATTATGGTACAGACTGACTTGGCTCTGTTCAGCAGAGCTGACAAGCTGTTGCAGGTTGAGTGACTGTAGGCTGAGTAAGTTGGCAAGAAAAGAACAGCGTTCTTCAAGCTCAACTCTGCAGCCAAGTCTGATGGGTAGTATAACATACTGTATAGCCTCTAGTCAGAATAAAATCCATATTAAAAAAAAAACAACACAACCCACAAACAAAAAAAAACAACCAAAACCACCAAACCCCACAGCATGCAGTCATCAAATCTATTCATACGTTCAGGACTGGCTGCCTAATCAAAGGAAAATTACTTCATTGGGCTCATTGCCCAATAACGAGCTGGAAAGGGTGAGACTTCTATTTCTTAGATTTAATTGTAGGCAATCAGGATGACATCTCTAACCCCCAAAAGCTCACGTTCCTTGAACAGTTTATGATGACCTTTTTGTTTACCACAGTCCTGGAAATTTAACAACAAAAAGGAAATCCAGAAAACAAACGATGCTGCTATCATGTAGAAACTGCACATTTAAGAAGGAAGAATTTCCCTGATTTGAAACGTAGCCAACATTTTGTATTTGCAAATTATTTTCCAGTCCACAATGTCTGTACCAGTTCAACAGGCATCTGTGTTTTAACCTACACACCCTTTCATCTTACGACTATTATTTAACTTCTATTAAATGAGTGTGTTTTAGGCCAAACTTTGACTCCTTGGCTGAGGCAACACCATGAAGCAAGTGCACTCCTTATGAATGCCTGCTGCCTTCCTCCATACTCTGCTCATCTGTGGAAGAAAACAGGCACATGGGCAAAGAGAAGGTGCCAAGTAGTTTCCCCAGTCAGGGAAAGAATATCCCAGCACTCCTGGGAGATACTTGTCTGGCTTGTTCTTAAAAATCTCCAAAGGAAAAGACTCCATAGCCACCTTGAATAGCTGTCTGTCTCTTTGAGGAGATCATCTCTTCCTGACATCAGAATGTCTTTTTTCCTGCAAATTACCTCTTGCCCTATCCCTAGGGGACATGCAGAATCTGTCAGCGCCATCCTTCTTACATTCAGCTTTATCAAAAGATAAAAGCTGGACCAAGTCTTCTATCCTGTATAAAACAAACCAAAATCCTCCAGTTCTTCTAAACCCCTTATCACTCTGACACTCTCCTCTGAACTAACTTTACTACTCTAAATGTGCTTGTGCAACATATTCCCAATAAGCTTCCAGTGCTACCAAGCACTGGTAGTTGCAAATTACATTCTGACAAATCACATATCTACTAACACACTCCAACATTAAAATTACTTTTTTTTTTCCTTTTCCTTAACAGCATCACTTGGTTGACTCATTGTTTGACCCATGAAAACCTTTCCATCCTACTCCATAGCATTATTGCCTGCTTACATGGTGCCTTTTTTGCATTTGTACGTTACATTTCTCCTTCCCCACTATCATAACTTGTGTATGTGCATTGAAGTTCATGCATTTACTTAAGACCATTTCACCAATTTATCCACTGTCCTCACTTTCATAGTTTGAGTCGTTTCAAACCCCTCCTCACCTGGACTTGCTCCACAAATGTTTTATACCAGCCTTTCCACTGGTTGTGCTCCAAGTCATTAATGACCAGATTTTAAAAACACCTTTAGGTCCCCACCTGAAATACCGTGCCAGTTGACATCTGCCTTACAGTTACACAGTCTTGTTGCCTATGCATATTCCCTAGTTTCAGATACCAACGTCAGTGCATCTAGTACAGGCACATAGGCGATGTGCTAAACAACACTTGGTGTAGTACTTTTATGTGCAGAGAGCAAGCCAAGACCTAAACAAGACAAGAATGACAGTTAGATTCCCAAAGTAGGACATTCTGAATGGGAACTGAAAGCAGTAGATTCTTTGGTGACTGCTGTTCCTCAGATCCTCCTTTCTCTTCCCTCTTAACAGCACTTCCTTTATTTGCCTGTCTCAAATCTCCCAAAATTGTATCAGGATTCTCTCAGTTCTTAAAGACAGTCATTAAGTTCTAACAGAGACTGCTTCAGCTAATCTTTCAAGTGTTACATATTTCATCAAACTCCTCATGTATGCCTAAATCAGCTACCTATTCTTAAAGCTCTTTTTCAGTATTCAGTTTGCACTCTTAATTATTGGTTGTCAAAAGAAGGTTAAGTATTTTATTTATTTGCATAGTGCCAGATGAGATCAAATGTGTTAAAATGAATGTTCACAACATGTAACAGTTCTTAAAATTTGATGCTGGGACCAAAACAAAACTGATAAACAAAAAAAATCTCATTATTATCTCTTAATGAGAACCACTGATTATTTTTTACATTTCATCTGACAGTCTTCATCTTAATTAATTTTGCATGGCAAAGTTAAATTATTCTGGTTGATGAAGATCATTCTGACTCCGAAATATACTTATTAAATGAAATTAAAGCATGGTGCTAATCAGGTGAATGAGCATATGTTACTAACCAAACATACAAACCCTAACAATGAGATAATGACAGGTACGGTGACAGATACAAAGCATTGCTACTTAAAGCTAGTAAAATGCTTTCAGCTTCCTAAAAGGAAAGAGCAATGTAGATGTAAATCTCTACAATCTTCAGAAAGAACATCCTTTGCTTTTTTAAATTGTGTTTGTTTTTATCTCAAAAATAAGGCAACATCTGTATTGACAACTGACTGAAGATGATAAAAGCAGTAGTCTGGGAGGTTGTATCAGAGCCAGGCAAGACTCACCGAGCTAACAGCACCGCTCTCTGTTACATACTGCGAGGACAGTTTTCCATTAATGACCACTAATATTTCTGAAATTTTGGTACATTCATCCAGCAAGTTATTTTCAAAATGAATAAAGAAGTCTGGGTTCAACGCTGTTTGCCAACTGACTTTCACTAAATCAAGACATATTTGTTAGATCTTGAGTCAAGGCAATCCTATTTCCGTGTACACATGAGAATAACACTACACAGGTAAGCAGAGTCAGCAAAGCTTGTGTTTTGATGTGATGGAAATTTCTGAATTAGCTTCAAAAGCTTTGTTTTGCTCAGTGACAAGTGAGATGATTAACACCAGAACTATTTGCTTTCATTTGCATAGAACACAAGGTTCTCTGGCTGAAACTATAATTTTTCCTGGCAAACTTCTGACACAAGAAAGGGCTGAAGACCTGGCAGTCCGAATCTGTTATCGTTTCAGGATGCAGGCTGATATAGTAACTTTGCTCTTGCTGAGCAAAGAGATTTCTGAGCATAGCACAAATACCTTTTGCAGGTCTGAGGAGACAGGAAGATTTCTGTACTTGCCTGCCCTGGGAGCCTACGTGCTTAGCCCACAGGCTGGGGCGGTTACTCAGCCTACGTAGTCAATGGCCGTTTACTATCCCACCAGTCATTTTGGAAAACACATTTTTTCACAGCGATACAGCTATGTTCAATAACTCTCACTGCTTAAATTAATTCTCATATAGCTGTTCAAAGATGAGACATGAGCACAACTGAAGTGCCATGTGCTCTGAAATACTGTGGGTTAAACACCTGAACATATTATTTACTACTTTTGCATACCAGTTACTCATGGGTTTTCTGGGGAGAGAAAGAAAAGTCAGCTTACGTTTTGGAGAAATTTAAGTCCTAGGCTTCTCCAAATATACAAGGGAAAGTTCACCCAAATACCGCACTTCCTGCCATTTCTTTTTTTGCATGCATTGTCCAATGATGTAATTAAACCCAGATCTATCTTCTGGGAACAAACACAGGTTATACATTAGAAAATAAGGTAGTGGGGGAGCTGGAACAGTTGTTTGCATCATATTGTTGTCTGGAAACCTCAGCCTTTATTACTGGTCTTTTGAGGTACACACTGAACTACAGCATAATAAAGTATAATAATTGGTATGAATCTCTTCCTAGTCTGAAGAGTTGAGAGCCTAAAATAACTGACATACCAGAGGACAGAGACAGATGCGGACTATTCTATTATTTAAACTTGCATTCAGCTCAGTAGTCTCATTTGCAGAATTATTTGCACCTGTATTTTGGACCAGTTTGAGCCTGCGTTTTTGGGTCTGCAGCTGAAATTCAGAGAGAAGGTGTAAGTAAAGGCACATTTAACTATCCATTTGGATAGTTCAGATACTTGGGTAATTGTGCTTGTATCTCCATTAGCAGTTCATCACAGGAATAAATGATGTCATGTCATTCTATGAGTGCATTTTTATTTGTAGAAGCCACTCGGGTGTAAAACTATAGATCTAATTATGTTTTTCCTTTCCCCAGTATGGCACATAACACAAAAAGGATATATTCCAGCATAGGAATAACTTTCAATGAATTGTTCCAGCTTACTTGTTTACAACTAATATTGAATTGCATTTGCTGTTTTTCAGTCTGGAATTACTTTATACAGATAAGGACTGAAAAACTGACAGTTTAAATATATCACTTGTGGTGTAGGGCACTGATTTGATTCAAATTATAATGACATTTTTATTACTACTGTCTCACTGATTTTCAAAAATGGAATTTTCACATCCAGCTCTTAAAAAGCTTATCTGTTTTCATCTAACGGTAGTGCAGGTGCATTTTGTCAGACAAATGCATATTATTGTATCCAACATATTTTAAAAGCTGTTTTCCCATTTTTTAATCTGTAAAACCACCTGATTATGGTGGCTGACTTAACACAATCACGAGACCCAATGTTATACATGACCTTTTTTTTTTTCCTTCAGTTTCCAAATGCAACAGATATAATTGTAATATTCAAGATCAAAAAAGGGCATAGAGATGCAACATATCATCTTGGTACTTTGTGTAACCTATACTTTACAAGGACTGCATGTTTTTATACCCAGCATTGATTTACTCTGCCACTGTGCTAAATTGTTCGATAATACAGTGACTCACACCGCCAACATTCTTTGGAGATGTATTATTGGGGCAGATTCTTTTCCCTCAACAGTGCCTTAGAACAACTAAATATAGATGCCTAAAATGAAGCCTAGTCATGAATTGCAAGTGTAACACTAATCTGGCATTGAAGCCAGTGAGAGCTTTGGGCACTCAAGAATGCAGTACATTTTATATAAACCATCACAGACAAGACTCTTATTCCTAATTAGGGACTTGCCAAAATAAGCAGGGAACAAGGACACTGTGGAGTTAAAATAAGAAATTTAAAATGCAAGCCAAACATTTTCTTGAATTTTGAAGGTCTGGCTGACCAACAATCCCCACACCACTGTGACCCCCCCTTTCTTGCATGACTAGTAATCATGAGCTATATTCCAAGCTTCCAGGTAAATAAGTCTTTTTTCCTTTTTCTTTTCTTTTGGGGTGGGGGTATGGAGGTGGGGGTGGGGGTGTTGGGGGTACTTAGAAGAGCTGTAAATCAGCTGGATGAACCTCTGCACAGTCCTGGTATGGTGAAGTATCCGAAAACTCTCATTCTCCCTTAAGCTGCCCTCCTCTGCCAGTTCTACTGTCAGATAAAAGAGCACAGTTTAAGCAACCCACCAGAAGGACTTTTGTTCAACAGTAGGATTAACCTTCATTTTAAAAGGTCCCCAGAAACAATCTTTTGCATTGCTTTTTTCAATGCCACCTCTTCAATATTCACCTCTGCTTTGTATTCTGAGGAGCAGATGACCTATGCTTATCAATAAGGGACGTGGTCACACATCCATCACTAGCTCTGTGGGCACAGCTGCCTCTTACTGGCCTGAAAGGCTGAGTGTCCTGTTCTCCAGCCCAATGCCTGCTCTCAGATTTAGATCATTATGCTTAAAGCTTTTGCTTTATCTCCTTTTCAATCTTTTACTCTGGGAATAAAGAGGTTGAAATGACAAATTCTTAACTCACTGGCATGTTAAGCCAAAGCCTTCTCCAACATTCTGCTTCCATCCTTTCACAACACTTTTCACACCACTCCTCTCCACACAAGCCCATCCTTCTCTTGACTCCACTTACTCCTGGGAGTCTTTCAGAAGGTGGAATCAGTGACAAGACATTGTAACCCACATCCCTTTCTCTTAGGGGCAGAGAAACAAAGATGCTCTGAAGTTATGGCTAAACACATAAAGACACAAAGACCTCCTGCATAGCTGTCACTGGTGGGTCAGCTCTGGCAGCATAGTTTGGATGATCTGTTATGCCAGGAAGACCCTTTTATATCTTTTTAGGTCATTATAAAACTCCCCAAGGTGCAGGATACCGGCAAAAGACCCTGAGTACTTTTCACATGCAAATGTAAGAATAGGAAAACCTACAACTGGAGGCAAAGAGTCAGACAGAAATATAAAGGCCAAATCCCAGCAAATGCAGCCAAAAGCAGCGTGTGCCTGGCTCCATGCACCCAAACTGAAGCTTTCTTGGCTCCAGAGGTAAGTTGTCCTGGGGAGAGAATGCAAAACCATTTTAATGTCAGAAAAAATCCCATTTGTAACCCTGCTATCTTGTGAAGAAAAAAATATTGTGGTATTGAAGATGGATCATATGAAAGATGGGCAACAGCCCACAGACAGCCTACGGTCTACAGTCTTCCAAGTTTTTACCATAACATACTGCTCTTTGCCAAGTTGAGGAGGAAACATGCCAGCAAAAATAGTTCTTCCTCCCAAGACGAGACCAATTACATTCATTTTGTTCAAGGCCAACAGCTTCTGGTTTCCCCCAAGTTCTGATCCCAGGGGGTGGTGGGTCACTGCCTCTTACAGATACTTTCCTCAAAGTCTGCTCCTCCAAGATTCTGGCCAAAACAGTGCTGTGGCAGGTAATTCAAGGTCTGCCCCTGTGCAAGCTTTGGCATGCATCAATCAATCAATTTGGTGTGATGTTTTTGTCGTGTTGAGTAAATCCTATAAAGCTGTGAACTCATTTCTAGCAGTTTGCATCTTCTTGTACCATTAGCACCATCGTTAGACACAGTATATATCCTCAGTTTTAATCCCACTTTTTTATACATATCCTGTGGTTTCTCTGCTCTGTGCAAGATTAGGCATAAATAATCCTTCCTCAAAACAGGAGCTATACTAAATATTATAATGTTTAGAACATATATATGAAACAAGCATTCTTTGGGCGTATGCTGTACCACAGTAATCCTCATTAGAAATACCTGGCATGCTATATTCATTTTAATTAATTATATGTTTTTTTCTGATATACTTTTCAGTCACCCAAACAGGCTAGCTAAAGAATTGAGTTGAAAATTTTTGGATCTGGACATCTACAACATGCATCACATGATGCTTTTTTCTAGTTAAGAATATACAACAGCTGATATAAATCAGTGAAGCTTTCTTGATTTCAGTGCTGTGGTACCAATTCATAGTACAAGGATTTAGCTGTACAGCTAAAACACAGAATTTAACTCAAGCTGTCCAAATATACTTTTGACCATACATAAAATAAAGAAATGAGACAGACTTATTTTGATGAGACTATTCAATGGGAGCTGCCTTTTCCTTCTCTTCCACAAGTGCACATTCGTACAGGACTGACGACCCCCCAGGTCCCTCCCTTCTTAGTATTTTCTCTCTCTCAAAAAAGTCACATGGAATATCCTCATCCTACTTGCAACAGCATTCCTATTTCTCTTCAGTTCACTCCCCCACCCCAAATATTTCCGCTCGATGTCTCAGGACACACAAGAATACAAGCTTAGAAAAGGGGTCTGCTGCCTGCAACCATTAGAAGAAACTTACTCAGAAAGAAAGGGGAAGAAAATAAACCACCAGGCAGCAAAAAGCTTGTATGTAATTTGGTACAAGCAGCAGAATGGGTACTTACCAGTTCTTGGTGTCCTTGCTTCACATCCAGAGCTGCAAGCAGGTGGTGCATATATTGTGTTCCAAGTAGTACGGAAGGCCTCATTTTTGTGTGCACGGCTGATACGGGATCCTGTAACAAAAACTTCTTATTGATAACTACTTGTTTGCTTTCTGTAAAACATTTCTAACTGCTGGCTTTCCTTATTCAGATCATTGTGAGAAGAGCTGGACTGCTGAGGCTTGGAGAAGACAAGCTCTTTCTCTGCCATACTGAAATACAGAGTACCTGTGCATTTGTCATGGTTATATTTCCAAATAATGTGCTGCTTCTGTCATTTTGTAAACAGAAAGGTCACTGAAAAAAAAAAGTCGGTCTTCAGTTGCAATCTCAATATATGAGTTCGAGAGTCCCAGGTCTGTCTTGAATACCTGGTAATATTGTCTGTGCACTACCAGGAAGATGACCAGATGCACAGATCTCTTTCTCTTTCTGGCATAGGCCAGCAATATCTTTATAGAAGCACAAATTTGAAGGAAAATGTTGAGATTAGAGGAAGAGAAGAAAAGCCTCAAGAAACAGTGCGGAATTATACTTACACAAGCACATCATCATAAAAATATTATCTGTAGAGTCCACTTAGTTCAAGTTTTTCACTCCCCAGTAGATGACCACATCTGGTGACAGAGAAAGAGATAAGCTTAGGGCTGTTCACAGTAAAGAAGGAAATTTGCTATGGTCATCAGATAAATGCATTATATACACAAGGTAACTTATGCCAGTGGCCAGACTGGCATGTACATATGGATAAAACAGTATGTCTGTATGATTTAAATGTATTTCAAGGGAGCTAGTTTTTCACAAAGTATATTTCCTTCTCTGTTAAAAATATTAGGAGTAGAACACTTAACTGAAAATAAATAATACATATGTAGGTAACAGCAGCCATAAGATTTTATCCGGTTAGTAGGAATAAAAAGTAACACCATTAGAGAACCATTTAAAAAATCCTTTAAAACTTGACAGTATTACATCAGATATCTAAGAGATATTTACTGATGCTTTCTTTCTTTCGAGAAGCATGTAAGAAAATGAACTTGCAAAGCCACATTTACTGTTTCTGCTTAACTGTAATTAGACTACCCCACCCAGATTTAAAAGTACACTATTATAACCTGTTATCTGCCAGCTACAGATTTTTGCTTTAGAAGATAAACAGTACACTGAAAAGGTATTAGCATACAAACTAAATTACTTTTAGAAATAACATACTCTTCAGGTGCTGTGCTTTCATAATTATATATAGATACTCATACACACAGTTTTTTTACTCCTCTGCTCTCTTGTTGCTAGCTAAGAAACAAAAACTTCATGATGTTCAGGTTTTTTCTGTCTTGTTGCGGGGGGGGAGGGGGGAAACCAAACAAAAAACACCAAACACCCTTGCATGAACCCAGATTGTTAGTTACTTCCACACTTTAAGCCCAGGCTATTAGATTAGCAATAATTATGAGGGGCAAAAGGTCACTGCTATTAGCGGCAATCCCACCACGGATATCAATGAACTATGGATCAGGCACTGAAGCCAGTTCTCACATTTGTTAGAAAGTCTGAATTAATAAATAGTCCATTAATGCTGCATAGAGAGAAGCCAAAACCAGACCTGCACTCCTGATATTTACTCTGAATACAAACAATGGGAAATATGAGACACACAATGGTGCCATTTTTACTTTTCTGACTGAATCCTGTATTAAAACAAAATAATACTATTTAACACTGGTGGAGTTTCCCTTGTCTACAACAACTGGAAGGGAGATAGGAGTCAAATCCAAAATTTGCTGGAGAAAACGGAGAAGACTTGAGGAAAAAGAACAACCTTAAGACCTGTTTTTCCCTTGAAAACATTCCCAGATGAGACAGACTCATCAATCCTACACAGCCTGACATGTTAATTAACAGTTATGAGAATAAGAAGTATTAATTTACTGTCCCTGTACTTTCTCTTGAAACCAGCCAAATTTTACCTGTAATTTCCCCTAGAAACTGCATTTTCTTCTTAATGAAGGCTTGCTTTCCCTATGTGCTCATGGAACAAGCACTAAGCAAATTATCAAAGAAAGCAACCTGAAGAACACAAAAAATATACTTAATTTGAATGACTTGAAGTATTTCGCTGCCCACATGGTCATCTGAAGACTGAATCTTGAGTTGTAAGTGAAGGGAAAAAAATTACAACATCTGGTCTCAAACATTTTGAAAAATAACTTGCCTTAAACTGTACCTCAAGATCTGCAGACATACAGTGGTCCCTGACTTCAAGTCAACCCAGTATATAAGCCTGCCACTGTCCCCTGCTCCCGAGTCATCAAAATAGTAATTCCTCCACAGAAAAAGCAGATTTTCTTCTTTTAAAAAAAGTTATTTCAATGGCATTTACGAACTACCAGCAAGCACATGCTTAACTGACCTGCTGAATCACACCAATGCTTAGTCTGTAGTAAAGAAACACTACCTAGTTTCTGTTCTCATTCAGAATGCAAGATTTACAAAATATATTGCTGGCTTACCAAGAGTGATTTTCTCTGAACACAACATATATTTTTAACTACCTTTAAATCTCTGTAAACAAAAGAGGAAACAGTGGCTCACTACTGAAGCACAGAAATATATTTTTCAATTTGAAGAATAAACTTTTACCTCACAACTAGTGTAGAAGATATGGAGTTTTGCAAGGTATCTTGAGAAAACACAGATTCTGCAGATCATTTTTATTCAGAGATTCTGTTTTCTGTGATATTTTCAGTAAATTACCCCATCTTCCCACTACATATACATAAATCAGACACACACTGTCCTAACTATCGTAGGGAGTGGCATTGTAAATCTCTCCTTTTCCCAAGATCTACAACCTCATAAAATTAGAATAATGTGCATCATCTCTCTTGCATAGCTTCTGGCATGTCGTTTTCACCCTCCTTCCAGCATAACTGAATGCTCTGTGGGATATTTGTAGTAGTAGTCATCAGTCTCTCTAATGAAAGAAGCCTGGAAAAAATATGGCAGTTTAACTATCAGATGCTATTTCATAAAAAGAAATCCTAATGTTTTCCAAATACATATGAGTGTCTTAATATCACTACATTTGGCAATTTTGGTGAAAACATTTGTATATTGGGCTATCAGTACTGAAGTTAAAACTATTTGCAGAAAATAGGTGTAATCTACAGTTAATTTCATGAAATTTTTTCATCACCAAATACCTCAAAGAGAAAACTCACTATTTCCTATCAGACTACTGCCACTCATCTCTCACAAGAGGGAAGATGGAGGCTTTTCAGACCTTGATGATTACCCAGTTAAGTGAAAGCACTTTAGGGCAATTCCCCTGCCTGGTGACCCAGGTGGGCCTGGGGGTTAACTGACCCAAGTAAGGGACAGTATGGAGCAGGACTGCTCTCAGGTGAGTCACCCATGCCCCTTCTGTTCTTGGGAATGTCCAGAAATAATTGCTTGGCAAGCAGGCAAGTATAAGGACCCTCAGGATCATAATTCAGATGGGTATATTTTGAATTTGCTTCAGGTGTAAATGTTGGGAGCAACTATGCACCCACCTTCAAGTAGCCAGAACTAAAAGAAGGACGTCATGCTATGGGCACAGTCCTAGAAGTCCCATTTTGCCAAGGTCTGACATCTTCATAGCCTAAAAGGGAATAAGCTGCAGAAAGAATCAGCGAGAAGGTGCTTTTTTTGTCACCATTCAAATCACAGGCTACTGGAAGTGACACCAGGCAAAACTGGTGCATTTGGGCAGTCCCCAGCAATATCACACCCCAGATAATGGACCAGACTTTCAGGTAGCGTCAAGGGTCAACAACAGGACATGGGCTGACAGACCTTGAGCTTTGAGGAAGAGATCCAGGCTCCTACCACCAATACTAGCTTCCAGGATTACGCAGTTGGGCTCACGAGATCATATATCAGTAAAGGGTTGTGCACAGAGACCCTAAACCAAAGGACCTTTGTAGCTCTGCCTGAACTAAAAAAAAAAAAAAAAATAAAAAGGCTACATTACTGCCACCTGCACAGTATTTTACCAGCACACAGGAAAATGGCTACTCTCTCAAACTGATATGAGCAGCAGCTTGAAAACCAGCTGTTTTTAAAGGATTTCGGTAGCATGCCACTCAATGAGTCCTTATTGAACTCCTAGATAGGATTTCTTTCTTCTCATGTGCCCAAGGCTCCTACACAACCCTCTGCAAAAACGAAGACATATTTAATATAACCTTTTATCCTAAATGCATTGGACACAGTTCTTTTGTCCACTTTTATTTCTCAGTGCTACTGCCACTCATCACAGCTTTAGAATATAGCATATTTAACACAGCAGTGGTCCTAACTGCAGTACAAAAGACATGCAGATGGGAGTCTTGCTTGTCAACAAATGCTAACAGAAGCCCACAGAGGCCCATATGGAGTTTTCAGGGATTTATTGGCTTCTTTTCATCACCCCACCTGCCTTCTTTTTTATTTATTTTTAATCTACAGCAAATTTCTCACTTTTACAGGTATCAGTCACCAGGCATACTTTACCCACAGAGAAAAAGCGTCAGTGTAACGTCGTCTCCTTTCTCTCCATTGCTGTTTCCACAATTTTGCAATTCTGTTCCTGTTTCTGAATGCCAGCCATTCTTGCACACTGACTTACCTCCTCTGATAACCCAGTCAGTGAGACTTATACCAAGTTTCAAGGCCAATTTCTGTTCTGTTTCATGCTATTCCAGTTCTAGAATAAAAACAGAAAGTAATAAGTATTGCCTAATAAACCTACACTGTAATTTTATAGGCACATAAACTCCTAATGCTGGGTGGTATTTAATTACACAAGCAATCCTACTCATTTAAGTCATATTTAACACGGATAACAGTCTCTTTCTTATGTACAAAATTTAGAAGTACAGAAGTTAACTTGCTTTCCTATTTTAGTTTCTGGTTAACAAGCAGTTTATTGACTTGCTTGTTGCTTTACCGTAATGATTCCAGATGCATTGTGTTGAAGTTTCTATCAGAGAGCTACTATCAGCTCAGTTTAAGTTTCTATTTGAGTAAACACTACGACTTTTATAGAGTTGTTCTTATTACAGAAACTATGGAAAAAATGCTGTTTACCAGATGTGGCAGTAAGCAATAAAGATAAATGTTGGGCGTTAAGACAAATGCAGTGTAATATGAGTTTGACTGCAATTGACTGAAGATGTTGCCGCATCAGAACTACTATAGATTCTGCAGACTAATTCCATCTCAAAATAAAGATGAAAGAAACCAAGCCCCCTCTTTGATTAGTAGCTGTCTTCCTTAAGGTCACTTATAATGAAAGTGCTCACTGGGAGAGTAAGGCACCAGAAAGGTAGAAGAGTAAGGCTCTGAAATTTCTAAAACCCTTTAGAAATACATTTCTAGTAAAACTGTTTCTTTGAATAACTCAGCTTTGATTTCCACCAGAAGTCTTATTGTTCTAGAAGCCTCCCTTCTTACCTCCTACTTTTACTGTAGCTACTCATCATATTCATTATCTACTATACTTGATCACGCAAATCACCATGCTCAGCAGAGATGCAGTAGGAATTAAGGTAACAGAAAAACCATTCTTCCAAGCTTTTCCATGACAAATATGGTATTCAATAAAATGATTCCACTGCCCGACCCAGAATTTTATGCTCCCTCTGAGCATGACATATTTTGCACCTATGAAGTCAATCAAATGCCAGTGTTATTTTTTTCTTTTATTACCCAGGACTGGTAGAGCAGTTTCAGTAAAAATAATTTATACCAACTGTTTCCGGTTAATGGAAATTCAAAGTCTTCAGACAGTGTTTTTTATTTCTGGTGCTTGAATTCTCAGGGAAATGGTGAAGTATAATTGATACCATATGCTTTTTATTGTTTTCCACATGAAAGAATCACGATTTTCAGAGGTTCATCGAATTATGCTGTGGCATTGTGCCAAATCATCAAACAGCAAGGTCACATGTGATGAAGGTACAGTGTTCAAAATAGGAATAGCATGTATCATATCTTTGAACTGAAGGTTTATTTCAGTTTGTCTGAGTAAACCCAGCCAAGAAATTTTCTGGGGTTTTGCAGAGTCTACAAAGCATCTCCTTGTAAATTACTGGAACAAGTCCAAGAAAATGTGCAAATATTCATCACCAAACAACAACGTTAGAAAAACACTATCATTTCAAAGACTACATTACATTAGAGCCAAGTCAGTTGCTTTGGCCACTTCAGAAATGTTAATAACTACCAAACATGAAAATAACTGCACCTACCATATTTCAGGTATATCACTGTCATAGAAAAATAGTCTCTCCCACGGTTGTGCCTGCTGAAGCATTATGTTCGCTAATTGATCTGAGTATTAATTTATCTGCTTTACATATCTGCTTCACAAAATCACAACTAAAGGAATATTTTTAGAAAAACCTGCAAGTTTTTCAGCTTTAGGAAAAAACCAAAAAAATCACTTTTTGTGCAAGCCTACATCAGGTTCAGTAACTGAATCTTTTAATCATTTTTTGACCCATTTTGTGACACTACTTCACACCTCCACTTCTGCCATATCATTTCAAGCTGAAAACTTGCTACAAGGAGAACATCACCTTCACAACACGTGTCTCACACAATGGAGCAATTAGGTACACATCCAAGAATTACGCTTCCAGCACCAAGTGACAGTCAAGAACTCTCAGGTTTGCCACTAATTACAAAGTCATTGCAATGTGTCTAGTTTGGGCAGGGCTTTAATACAGGGGCGATGGCTTAGATTCTCAGAAAGTTTGCTCTTCTTACCAGACAAGGAACAACACAGCACAAGGAATGACCCAGCAACAGGAGTACGCCTGGAGTTACCATAAATCTGAACTGCTTACAGAGGTATTGCGTGTACATTTCTCATTGTCACAGCAACTTTTCTTTTTAATTTGATATACAAAGCCATTTCTAAAAAAAAGATATATAGCACCAAAAGAATTCATCAAAGGCTGATGAATTAAAACTTTCATTTAACAGTTCATGATGCAAATATTACCAACTGAAGCGCACTTGGCATATTCTATCCAACAGTAGGATTTTTGAGTATAAACAGGAAGCAAGGCAGATTTTATCCGTCAGTACTTCTCAGGCAGGAAATTTAATTTTTTGCCTTCTGGAAGGGTTTCAGTTATAAAGACTTTTGAAGGAACACAAGGGCAGTACGACCTAAACTGATGGTTTTAAAGAAAGGAAACACTAAATTCATGGCAAAGACTGTGTTATAAACCAATATTTTGGCCTTTGTTAGAGACAGAACAAATATGGCTCTGGGGTTTCAATGACTCTGTGGATGATCATCTTAGAATCTTTGTCACCATGGCTCTTCCAGGTCACAGATGAACTCATGAAAAAAGCAACCCTCCCTCAAAACCTGAGCAGGCAAACAAGACCGAGGAAAAGCCTCGTTAGCTCTCTGGCAATCTTGCTATTTTAAAGTTTTCCCTACTTCTTGCTTCTGTGGATACTCCCTTGTTTATAAATGAATTAGCTATATTAAAATATTAATTTACAGGAGATCAATACCAAAACTTTTAACGGCAGGTGTCTCCATTGCTTGTTAAGCCCTTTATCTGCTGCATAGACCAGTAGTAGAAAGCACAAATAATGGGATGAAAAAACACCAACAGAAACACTTCTAGCTGATGTTCATTCTACAAGATTTTTGGATTTGATCAACTGACCTTGAAAATTAGGCCACATTATGATCAGTGACCAGCTGCATCCCCACCAGGATAACATCAGATGTTTGCCCAGGTTGGCAATCCTCACCGGAATGGTGTGAACTATTTTCAGTCCATCTTGAACCAACCCTGGCACACCCTGGGTGCACTGTTTGAAGAGTTCTGCACACACATGCACAGCTATGTTCTGCATAGCTATGAATCTGGCAGCTCTTCTTCCCTACCTAAAAACCATTTGACCTCCAGAGGGAAACACAGGAGGATGGGCCATGAGGTTAATTTCTGAAAACATTTAAGGGCAGTTCTGGGACTTGCTGGCAGGATGGAAATAACTCCCAGCATTTTCTATACCAAAATGAGAACTTACACACCCTAGAAACATTACCTTTTCCTTTCACAGGATGTTCAAGGCAGGAACAAAAATGCTTCATTTTTTCTTGAGGGAGCAGAAAATATCCAAGAAATCGCTTTCTGATGAGAGAATCAGACATTTATCCATTTTCCATCTCCACAGAGCAGTATCTGTTGCAAAACAAGATGGAAAAATATCCGTCTTTTTAGTAGCATGCATATATGAGGTGCAAATCAAATGTTTACCTATCAAATATGAACATATGCAAATATCTATTGAGTGCAAATACCTACCTACTGACTAAGTTTTTACACTCAGAAGACACTTTATATTTGCTTCTATTTCTGGAACTGATTATGAATGCCGGATTACCCTCACAGCTATCTTATTTTTCTTTCTCTCCCCTACTGTCTTTTTTTTTTTTTTAATTACACATTCCTGGGTGTCTGCCTAAGGGAATTTGGATGTTCTCAAAGAAAGGGAATGCTTAGGTCTGTCTCAGCAAGGGGAAATAAGATGTGTTTTTGCTGGAAATTGCTACAGGGGAAAGAAACGGATTGGGGAGGAATCTGAAGTATTAAAACCGATGTAAGCCCAACTCCCTGTTGTGAATTCAGCAGCAGTTTACAGCCAGTTTTGATCTATCTTGCCGTCATTTTCCAAAATAACTTGCATGTTTGTTAAACACATACCAACTTCAACCTCTACAAAAATGTTAAAGCCTCTCTCAAATGAGCTTCTGTGCAAATACTGTTGGATACACAACACTCAAAAAAGTCAAGATACTATAACAAATAATTAGACATGATGACTACGTCCATGAAACGCTTTTGCCAGGGGCAAATAAATCAATAATCCTGCTCTTGTACCATAGTACATCTTATGCAAAATGCTTGCCTTTAATATTTATTTAGACATGTGCAATGAGATATGAAGCTATGCTTTCTGTAAAATCCCCTAGAGGAAGCTTGCAGAGCCAACACATCAGGGTTTTCTTTTGATGCTGTGTTCTGTAATACCCTTTGTATGTGTTTCCCAGCTCCACATATATAAGATTAGAAGCAAACCAGATCATTTCCCCAGCATAAATTTTGCCATGTGGCTTGAGAGGTGGCAAGGCATTCCTTAGTGTACTGTCACTCCACATTTCCTGCCTCCTTGAAAATTTTATTTGTGATGAAAAATGATATGTGATGATGATGAAGCATCACTTCCAGAGCACATTCCACTCCTTCAGGTGTATTCTGGGGATTTACTATGAATGCCTATGCTAAATGTACTTTCAAGCCATAAGTATACTCTTTATTTCTGTATATTGGCTTATATCCCTTCTCACAAATCCCACAGAGTATATTCCCACTTGTAATGCAGAACCCATCTGGAAATGCTTCCAATTGCACACAGTTCTTATTTCTTTGTTGCATATATTCAACAAAATGACCAAACCAAATGGGAAGAAGCATAAACTTTTAAACGTAAACAAATGAAGCACAAGACAGTCCTTGGATTTGCGCAGCTTCTTCAACCTCAGCTAAGTAGTTGAATTAACCACATTTTTACCAGGCACCTAAGGACTTTCTGACTTCATTTACTCCCAAGCAAATGACTTAGAGTGGAATATTTAAAACACTATCAGTTCTGTGAAAAGGGCAACGCAGTTTCACCTCGTTATTGCTACACATCCATTGTGGTCAGCTATTTTCTTTACATCACTTCACAGCCTTTAACAACTCTGGACTTCAGGGCCAGTATCATGAACGCTATTACCCATCTCCCTTTTTACTTCACGCACTCCTGTGAGAATATTCTGAGCCATCTGTTGTCAGCACTAGTAGGTCTGCAGTCCCTGTAAGCGTGTAAATCGGTTCAGGGTCAAGGAATACAAAAATCTCTTTTCCCAAATGCTGGTCACTATGTTGCCTTGCAAGTCACAGCTGTCACAACAATCCCACCCCAGAGATGCTCTTTGCCCACAACTCATCACAAGAGCCATGAGTTGCAATGGTCCAAGGTATAATTTCTTCTAATTTTTCGTAAGAGTTCTCACAGTGGATCAGCATCAATAATAAGTGAATATTCTGTTCATTTTTAAAAGGTGTGTGTTTCCTTGCTGAACTCTGTTTTAGTACTTAATTCACTTTAATGCAGTTAATCACAGGGAAGAAACAGCCCTTTTGAGCATGAAAGAATGATTCCCAGAGACTGCCACCACTGCTAACAGAGACGTCACCAAAGCAAGATTTAAATCCCAGCTGGGACTCCAGGGACTCCCAGAGCAAGCCATCCAGGACACAGGCGATGAACCAGCTCTCCACTTCCCAGTTTAGCCACGCTATGGTGAAGATAATCCTGACAGCTTTTGCATTAAACAGCTCCAGGCTTCAGTCAGATACAACAGACTTAGTAAACCTAAGCAAGGACCGACCTTGCTGGGGCTAGAGGTGGTCAGATGTGGAATTTTTTTTTTTTTCTTCTCCTGACAGAGGTAATATTTTACTGCCATAAAGCCTAATCAAAAAAAGACGTAGGTGCCAGAGTATGCCTTGTTCCCTTTTGCAAGCAAAGGACCAGCTTGGGACTTGCGAACAACATCCTCTAACAAGGACCTTGCATCCTTCTCCAGAAACCCTGCTTAGCTTAGGGAAATGTAGATTGTCTATCAAAATTAAATCAAAATGCCACAGTTCTCTCTGAAATGAGACAGGATTAGAATACTATACTAGAATACCAATGGGGAAGATCAAGTTCAATTTTGGCATCCAGAACAAAACTCTGCAGCATTAGCACATTTTTTGGCTCTCTTCTGGCTTACTTAGCCAGTAGCACTGACTCTGCAATTACATTTTGCACTATTGCAAAGTAGTAATTATCTCTCCCTCTTTTATTCACATTTGTCACAGCAACTTCCAATCAAGTACAGAAACTTTTTACATGATAAATGTGACTGAGCAAAACTGAAATTCAGCATCACTTCTCCCTCCCTTTGAAGGCAGAAGATAAAGAAAAAAAGTGTTCCTGGAAGAATAACTTGATTAATAAAAACATCTGTAGGCTTAATGCTGAAAAAAGCAAAACACCTCCCCCTATCCTTTTGGTAGGAAATCTACCAATATAGACTGATAAATATCCCATTTTCCTAACAAAATAACATGAATGAAACAGCTGAGATATATATTATGTATGTAGAGAGGCTAGAAAAAAAAGCAGATAGCTAGAATGTAATATTGTGTTAAAGAGGAATGATTAGTGACAACTACTGATGATACTAGAATAGCTGTAGGAGAAATACTTCAGTATTGGCACTGTCCAAGCCAATTTGAAAACTCATCTGATCACATTAATTCCAAAATAGATAAAACAGGAAACCATATCAGGGATTTCCAGCTAATAGCTTTCCTAACTAAATTTCAAAAGGTAGCAAAAACTCATGGCTGTCAGACAGCACTACCAGATTTCAACAAACGTACAGGAAGGTCAAATGGGTTTCATAAATCGGGTGCTAAAAATCAATGTTCAAGGAATAATATGGGTAATGCCTGATGCCTGAGCATCTGAATATTCTTCAACTGTCCTATCACAGGTTGCCAGAACAGCATTTGATAGTATTGAACAACCCTTGTAACAGCTTGTAGCAGTTCTCAGAAAGAAATCTGCTTGGGATTAACAACATCCAAAAGGCTTGACATAACTATATAAAGTGCAGTGATATAACAGATGGATATAAATCCTGTCCCTTTCAGCAAAAACCATGAGTGCTTCAAGGATGTCTACCTTCACTCCTTTTAAATTCTCCTTGGGGACAGGCACTGCTTATGCGTATTATGTCCATATTACATTTTATGCTAGAGGTAAAATATTGCTAGTGTGATCTTCAGGCAATCAGAATAGCTACAATCAATGTCATAGTTACTATGACATGACAAAACACAAAAAACTCTTTCCAAGCTTTTCTGTACTTTACCTGTTCTAGTTTACTTAGATGGACTACCCCCACCAGCATCCTTTATTGATATATTTTATATATTATACCAATACTTTTCAATCATGCATTCACTGCTTAAGCATACTGTGGAATAAATCATAGCAAAAGAAGTGGGGAGTATAACAGGATAATGACAAAAGAATACTAAAATCAATAATACCTATAGGTAAGTAACAAACCCAAGAGTAATTTTCATCTGGGGTGGTTGGTTTGTTTGTTTGTTTTTTGACATAAGCATCTATGTTCACAGCATATATTCTACCCTCGGTTTCCCTTTTCCCTCCATTCTTGCCCAGCAACAAAAATTGCCAATCGAGACTTTTGGCCAGCACACACCAGTACCTACATTTCTCAGTGCAGAATTCAGGCATACCTATTTTCTTAGAAGCTACTGACAGGCTGCCTGTATACCAAGTATTTAATTTCAACTACTCTACCTGCTGTCTACAACGTTATGAATGAGGTTTTTTAAAAAAGACTGATTATTATTGTCCACTGTCAACTTCCATTACACTCAGGAGAGTCTCCCTGATGCCTTTAATAGGAACAGACTCAGGCCAACAGAGCACTTTTGAAAATCCCCTCCTCAGTGACAGGAGGGAAGTACAAGCCACCATAACCACATTAAGAAATATCAGAAACATATAAGTTGTCTGTTACCCAGATCTTTTCAAAACTAATAGCCCCACCCAGCAAAAATGATAGACAGACAGACCTCTGCCCCCATGTGGAGATGATCACAGGAATGAGGGCTGCATTTCCAAATAAATCCTTATGCACTCTCCACAAAGTCAGCACAAGGCAAGGCAGAGAACAAAAAGAAGGGGCCAGAACAGCAATTTGTTCCGTATTCTTCCAGGAATATATTCTCTTTTGTTTTAAAACATTCAAGTCTTCTTTACCTTCTCATTATTTGCTCCAAGATCACTAAGAAAACAAGACACAACTATTCAATTTCCAGATGGACCCATATTACAACAATTTAGGGTTATGCTAGGAAGACGAGCATTCCTGATATTGCTTGTTATTCTGCTAATTGTTCCTATTTTGGTTTTTTGTTGGTTGTTTGTTTTTTTTTTTCCCTGGCAAAAAGTAAGATTCAAAACCAGTGGAAAGCACCCTCCAAACAGCATATTATTCCATTATAAATGCAAGGCTTCATAAGTGCCGATAATGTACAACAGAGCATGGGAGTCACTGGCATAACCTGCTGCTGCTGCGAAACTGGTTGGATAACGTCTCTTCCCCATCTGGCAGGGTGCCTGCGTGCCATGAGCTGAACAGCCAAGCTTTCATGTGCTGAACAACCAAGCTTTCATTGGGAATTCTGCCCACAGGAAAAGTACATACCACACAAAAGAATAAAACCCCAATTTTCTGTCAAAAAAAAAAAACAACTTCATCAGGATACTTCCTCTCAACCTTTGCACAGAGCACAGTGCCTCACTGCGGGTGAGATTCAGTTGTGTAAACATAGGTCTCCAAGGGCATTTCAGCTGCCTCGGGGCATCTGAAAATGTCTCCATGAGGCTGACAAATGAGACAGCACCTCGTGCCCTTCTGGGCAAATGCAGGCCCAAGTGAGTTACCCCAGGGCATCTTCCAGAGCATAATAGGGCTTAATGCTTAGGCAACTGAATCCCACCCACAGTGTATGCCCCACCAGTATCAGAGTCTGCGTGTTCAGACCTGTTACAATAAATTCAACTTTTTGTTAGTTGGTTGGATTTTGGTCTTTTGCTATGAAAACAATTTGAAAACACGAGAGCAAAAAGCATTAGTGAGGCACAGAGAGACCAGAAAAGGTATACAAAGATGAAGGGGGAAAATAAAGAGAGGAAAAACATGGAATGAAGTGTAGAGTCCTGAGATATCCAGACAGGGAGTCTGAGGCAGGAAATCATACCCGCAAGGCTCTTCTGCAGCCATCCACTCCTGCAACTGTCATTCACATTTGCATTTACTTTCTACCTCACCTTGCAGAGTGGAACAGCATCAGTGCTGCACACTGGTAACAGGTGGTGATAATCCCACGGATTTCCTTGAAGATATTATGGGAAATTAAGTTTTCACTGACTGGCCCACACTACTCATAAGAATGTGAGCAAGAGTACAGGGAAAGCTGGGAGGGCAGAATCTGCTTCTGATTAGAGGAGAGGAATATCGTACACTTTGCATGAAGGCTCCAGGACCAGAAATCATCCTATGCCGATGTCGGCATCTCCCATTGAATTTTAATGTTACTGACTCTGTAGCCACCTAATTTCACCTGATGTGCTTCGGGACAGCTGATGGGTGAAAAGCTTTGCTCTTCAAACACATATTCTGCACACAGTAATGCTTAGCTGCTTTGGAGGCACTGTGCTCTTCCTGCACTTGGAAAAAAAGAAAGTGACCCCAGTGAATGTAAAGAATTCATTTCTTTGTCCATCCTGAGCACGGAGAATAACACTCATGCCTTAAAGATATCAACAGGATTATTTCCTGAGAAATGTTTTCTGAGTTACTTCAGAGTGATTTTCTAAGAGATCACCACAGTTGATAGTCAAAATAAATCAAATCACAAACTATACTGAACAAAGGTCCTCAGTTAAACTGCCAGTTACATCTGAGAAGGCAAGTATTACACACATATATGCCATAAGTTCCCAAAAGCATTCAATTTTAAACAAGGACAGGATATTACAGTCATCATTCACCATTTCTGCCCAACCATGTACAGTGTGCATCTTGACTAAATACTGGGGTGCAGTGCAAGGCAGTAAGAATCCCAGTCCACCCATTACCCAGACTGGGCAGCTCTCTGGGCTGCCTGCAGGAGCTGCTTTGCATTGGAAGTTCCACTAAACTCAGAAACGTAGACAGAACCATAAATACAAAAATGAAGCGCACTTTAAAGCTTCACAGTGTAAGTCATGGGTTTTACACTCATTTTGCAGTGGTATAAAATGGTTACATCCAGCACAGGCAAGCAATGAATCAGTCGTTCCGTGCTGCATATGCACTCAAACAACAGGACCCATCTTACGGTTGATGTAATCTCATTTTATTTCTAGGAGTGGACAATATTTTGTCCCTCCTCCAAGGAAATCACAGAGGCATTTGCACTGCAGAATGGACTGCAAAGCAAACAGCCAAAGCTACGATGCACTAAGCTACCTTCAAACCTTGAGACTGCACAGCCCCTTCCCAAATCAAGGACCTGAAAAGTGGGTTTGCTAACTCACGCCAAAAGCTAGGCTCTGCCGCTTCAAGCATCAATGTTAGTTTTTCTACATGATAATTAATTGCACCTTATGGCCTCTCCAAATGAGAGCTATCTTAGAGGTCTTCCTAAAGTAACTCTTCCATTTACTTTCATCCTCATTATGAGCTCAGGTTTATAGAGAAACCTAAGCAGCAAATGTAAAGGGTTGAACGTCATGAAGCAGCAGGCTCCATAGTTAAGCAATCTGCATAGTTCAAGAAAAAAAAATCATAAAATCATAGCATGCTAATTTGTAGTGTTAATTAACAGAGAATTAATTTGTGCATTTTAATACAACTGCAACAAACATCAGAATTCTCGCATGCAACCTCTTACCCCATTCAGGAGAAAAAAAAAAGAAAAATCTTGAATATTTAGTACATGGCATTTCATTAAATGTGTATCACCAGATCCACAAATGTAATCATTTGATCATGGAGGTAAACAAAGAAACAAGCAAAATAACCCCAATTATTTGCAACTGTGCCATTAATGCTAAATCTCCTCAGGTCTGAACTCGCTTTAAGAGGTTGAAGTTCAGACTGTTGGAATACAATGCATTCATGTTTGATGCTACAAGCCAGAAAAATAGAGACATTACCAGCTCCACGTCCTTGTCTCAAATGTCTTCCGTCCAGACCTTTGATGTGGATACAGAATACACGCTGCTCAATTTCATGTCAGTGTTCCAGTTTGCTTTGCTTCTTGCCCTACATACAACATATGTTCAGTTATTAGAGGTTTTCTGCATATTACGTCACTTTTACAAGTGACCTCATGAGCTCGCACCACTAATTCAAAATGACTAGCGACATTTGCTCGACATTTCTTTGAACTTACTTCTCCTAAAGGATGGGCTGTTGAACAGAAGTTCATCCTTCTGCAGAAATAATAGACAATAATAGGCTTTGGTATCTGTTAAAAACATGTGTACCAGCAGGCAATCTCCTGTTACAACAGGGAATTACTTTTGATAACGCACAGGACTTTGATCAAACCCTTATACTCTGTTGAAACACTTCACCCCTATTGTCTTCTGCAGTTCCAGTGGCTAAGCTACTTCAGCTTCAATTACTGCAGCCTGGCTCTAACAGATCACAGAATAAAGTAGCCACAGTAAATTATTCAAAATTATTCAGAGTGCTAGATTATAGCTGTTTGCAAAGCATTCCCACTGAACTTGAGGGTATAAGGCATTCAGCAGTTTACAGCTCTCAAATATTTTGCCCCAAAAAAACTTTTTTTTTTTTCCCTCAAGAAAGAAAAAGAAGAGAGGAAAGAAAAAAGCACTTCTTGTACTTTAGAGAAAAATCCACCTTTAATTAAGAGGATAAACAAACCATTCAGCCATTTTTAATTTCAGATTTCTAATGTGTTACTTCCCAATGCTGCAACATTCAAGGTTTCATTTTCTTGTTCAGATTTGCAAACAGAGAAACATGAGAAGGAACTGAGGACCAGACAATAAATAAATAAAAGTGTGTGCAGTGCAAAAAACAATGTACTACTTTTTTTTGACCTGAAAATTGTCTCAGTCTCATCTGGCTGCTAAGACAATCTTTGCTGGTGTCAGAAGCAAAGGTTCATAAAGAAACTCAGGGGTCATTCCTTTGCCGCATTGGGATTCAGAGCCTTGCGTTATAAAACCAGCTTTTCCAGGGATAAAGAAAGGCACAAAACCCATCTTTTAGGGACAGTGATGTACCTGTCTCCCTCCCTCTCTCCTCAGAGTGGCACATCCCAAACTGGAACAAACACTTCCATTCCAGGCCATTGTTCTGCAAAATAGGAAAACAAGAGGGCAAAACTCAATCCAAGTTTCCCAAGGTCAGTGTGCATGCTCCAGTTGCTGAAATACTGGATTCAGTCGCTGAAATACTGAAATACGAAGAGATGTCAACTCCTTGTACCTGTTCTCAATGAAAGTGGCAGCTACTGGTGTGCTGAATACAGAACATTTTTGTATTAGTTATATCACCCGGACTCCTCTTGATATGAGCCTTCAAGAGATATAGGAAGTTACGTGCCTAATACAGGCACCCTACAGGCTGCAAGCACGAGACAAAAGATGGATCTTGTCAGGAGTAAGGCATCTTCTGCAACAGAACTGTTGCAAGACTTCACTCATCTCTGGAACGGTATTACTAACAACTAGCATCCTTTCAGGTTTAGGAAGCAATTAAACTGGGCTTCAGTAAACAACACATTTTGGACCTACATTTAAGCGTTACTAAGACCCTTTCATTTGTAGATATTTTCTAGAAAGTTACAGTAAATCAAATACAGTTCTTTTTAAAAATAAATAAAATGGAATTAAAATATATCCACATTTCTGCCTTTATTCACCTTTTTTTACTTTTCCTATTTACAACTTTTATTTCATGGAGCTGGACCCACATTTTTAATTATATTTTAATCCATCCATAAATATGTAGGATATACATTCTGAATACAGGTTTAATCAAACAATCTTTACGATACTACCTAACTAATTTTGCTACACACATAATCAATTATGACTTGCTCAGACTCATATAAGTACTTTATATCAGGATACAAGCGAGGAAGGAATAAAATTTAAACACACATTTTTATTTATTGGCATAATTGAAAAATATTTCAAAACATAGAGATCTTCCCAGCTACATTGATGCAAAAGCAATAGCAGACAAAAAAAAAAAAAAACAACAAAAAACCAAGAAAGCCTTTGGCCTGAATGGGGTCAGATTTTTATAAAGGTGAAATCGCAATCTCAGTTGTCATGTCTGGTTTCCCACTTGAGTTTATGAAATCTTTAATTCATTACCTCATGCTTGCTTGATATAGATGGAAGCATTAATGTCAGGTAAAAAGAACTGTTAAGAGAGAAGTTAGAAATGAAGCAACAAGAACAGGGAAGTTTGTTTTCACATGTATGTTGTAAAGGTAAAAGAATATCAAACATACGTTTACAAAGCACGCGCTATGCTTTCTACAATTGCTCTTCACAACCAGCTCTTGTTTCTCCCTTTAACCGCAGGGAAGACCACTTTTCTTATTCTGTGTGTACAGCACTTAGCACAACTGTCAATGACCTCCAGACTTTACTGAAATACAGAGGACAAATAAGATAATGGAACACACTCAGTGTAATCTCAACAGATCTCTAAATCGAATATTTTCCCTGAAACAGTCAGCCCTTTAAGGAAGCACGCATCTTTCACCTACTTTCTGTGTTTCATAAAAATTGTTTTATATGTAGAAAGATGGGGGGGCACTGTTGTGTGTTGAAATTAATTGTTCATTAGTCCAAAATTTGACACAAAACAATACAATATACTATTATCCTATAAATCTAACCCAGGTTGGAAACTGGCCAGTGCTGTGCCATTTGAAATACAGTTTGCATATCGTCACATATTTTAAATACATGGATAATAATACATATAGAGAGATATATCAAAACCAGGTTTTTTTCACATGGGAAAAATAAAGGAAAAAATAATTATAAAAATATAGCCAAATTTTAAGTTAACCCAAATCCAAAGAATAATCCCCAGGCAACCATATATTATGTGGTATCCTCACTCAGCTGAAAAGCCACTGCTGCATCTGTGACTTGGGGGGCAGGGGCGGGAGAGTTCTGGTGATCAAATAAACCACAATACTTAATGCATTCTTAATACTACATAGTTTATTTGAGCAGATAATGTAGGTTGAGAAAGTTACTTTAGCCCCATGGTATACAGCAATTATATCCACTGTCAAGTGCTTTCTCATCAGCTACCCTTAGGTCCTGCCGGCAGAAAATATCCAATGCCAAGTAACGCCTGA
Source organism: Phalacrocorax aristotelis (assembly GCF_949628215.1). Taxonomy (NCBI): domain Eukaryota; kingdom Metazoa; phylum Chordata; class Aves; order Suliformes; family Phalacrocoracidae; genus Phalacrocorax; species Phalacrocorax aristotelis. The sequence continues at coordinate 6,565,521 of NC_134279.1, forward strand.
GAACACCCAGATTTATGTGCCTCTCGCTTATCCACTGAAGGCTGTCCCAACTTAAGAACACCTCCTTTTACACTGAAGTTGATGCCTATCAGATGGCTATTAATTTTAATGATAACAGAAGAAACCATGAGAGTATGTCCTGCAATTCTGTTCAGTCCGGTACATAAAATAAAATTTCAAGTTTTACAACTCCACGCTATTTACTAGAATAAGCTAGCACAGCACACTCCCCTCCTCTCCTGCTAATGAAAGGCAAAATACAATTCACAATGTGGCCATCCTGTCCATTAATAATTCACATGTGGGCCAATATCAATTTGCTGGTCGATGCTGAGCAATCTTTTTTTGGTCAGCAATGTCTGTGTCCCTTCAGCTGGATCACAGAAACAGATCTTCAGCTAATGAAAAGTCAACATAAGTCTCTTGAACTCTGTGCATGTGTTAGTTTACACACCACTCATAACAAGAACTGACAGTTTCATCTTGCAGTTCAGTTTTCTCATTTTTCAGTCTTTAAATTCAATTTTAACCTTTTTTGCCTGGATGCCATTCCCTTCAAGAACTTTATAACAAGATAAACTTCCAACAGACTGTAACTCACCCTAAAGAAATCTCTGATACAGGAAGTTTAAAGATATCAGGGGAGGACTTTTAAAGCTGTTAACAAACATATCAGGCTTGAATGCCAAAACCGAGGTTCAGATCACTGTTTACACACTTGATCCTCATGGGATTTTAACACTTTGGAAAATGGCAGACCTTATAAGAAACAGTTGCAGAGTTTCTTGTTTGGCTGCCTCCTCCTGAAATCTCGCTGAGTTTTGCAACTTTGCTTTTCTACAGTGAGATATAATTGAAGAATACTATTTGAGAGAAATTATTTTGTCCTGAATGTACCGCATTGAAACACAAGGAACTATACCTAGATAAAATCTATCAAGCAAGTTCTGCAAATTATTATGTTTCCGTGAGTTTATTGGAACATGAGTTCGCCTATCACAACATGTGACTTACTGTTTTTAACTTTCAAGATACTAACTGATAAGCAAATTTCAAAGTTACATGCCTGACTGCATAAGGGAGATGGATTTTGAATCACCTACAAATCCTGACCGCAGAGTACTCATACCCTTCTCCAGTCGGAAACGAAACAGCGCCACATGACTTATCTGAAATTCAATGCTATTTGTATTTCAAACATTAGATTAACATGCTAAAAAATGCAACCACAAATACCAGCATTGAACAGGCGAGAAAGAATATATTCAGCTTCATAGATATTCCTTCAGAGGATACATAAGTTAAATTACTCAAAAAGCTATTCACTGTAGACTTTTCATTCGGATCTAGTTCAAATGTAAACAACCCTTGAAAATTTAGTTTGTTTTTCCACTTCCTGTGTTATGCAATGCACTCAAGTTACACAAGGCTGTTTTTTCAGCTGGATCGCAACATGGTAGCGTTTGCAGACCAGTGCTGATGTTTCATTAATGATCTCCATAACAAGAAGATCATTGTTTTCTTTTATGTAAATGCTGGCTAAGTTACAATCACATTAAAATTTACTACATTCTTTTTGGTGGCCTAGTATCAGAGAGAAGGTCATGCTCCCTACCAGTAAGGACACTCCAACAATGTGCAGGATATTTTGGGTGAGTGCCTAGTGATTAAAAGAGCCATATTGTTAATGAAGTCTGCCAGCGGAAGAGGAAATCTCTGTTGTTCATGTCAAAACAAGAAAAGAACTTGGTTTTTAGGTGACATTCAAACTACTCCATACAAAAAAAAAGGTTCTGTACAGCTGAAACTTTTCCCAGTCAAGGAGCCTGATCTAATAGCTGACTCAGAATACAGTTTCAAATTCTAGCTTTGCCACAGACTTCAGGAGCATGGCCAGGCCAACTCATTATTTCATCCCTCATTTATCAGCCACAAACCAGAAACAGTGTTTTTCTCCTTTTTTCTTAACTATTAATCTAAACCGTAAGCTCACGAGTTAGGAGTAATTAACTGGTAGGTGCAAACCAGTCCAAAGTAAAATAGCATCCCAGGTTGTAAATGAGAACAAGTGGAAGACCACAGTGCACACATCAAATAAAACTGTAATTCTTAGAGTAACATTTTCAACTGACAGTGAGGTTTTAGTTCACAAATCACTCAAACATCTTTTCCCAAAACAAAGTCTTTTAGCATAGTAATGAACTATTATCTTATTAAGAAAAAAAAAAATTAACACTCTATGTAGAGTCACACTTAGTTTCAGGTACAAACTGGCAAACTGGAAAATGCTGACCATTCATGTAACACCCAAACACTATTCCAAGCTGAAAACAAGGCTTTTGGAACAAATGTTATTTTACAGTGTTAGTACTACGGAACTGAAAAACATGCACAAAAATGCACGCAGTGCCCTCCTCACATGCAGACTCTGACCCAACACTTAGGAAAGCAGCATTTATGCAAACTGGAAATACTTTAGGGAAAAAACACCACAAGATATATGAATAAAATATCTGCAATAAACAAATGAAGATTTTTAAAAAAGCAAAAACTAAAAATAAACCACATTACTAACAAATGCTTTCAGTAAATATGCCACATTTAATCTTGTAATAGCCTTTGCTAGTTTCCTGAGGCAACAAGTCACTTTAAGAAAATGTTGTTGCTAGCTGCAGCCCGCACAGGGACTGCCATGCAATGGGCTGTGTAAGGTAGGCAGCAGAGAAGCACTCTTAGAGGGACATGACACCCAATCATCTGACACAATACCTCCTTCTCTTGTGAATACTTGTGGGTCTCACTTGGCTTCTTTTGGAAATACTGAAATGTTAGAGAACTACAAACATAGTAAGGAACTAACTAGCTTGGTATCTGTATTCCCGGTCACTGCTTGGACACATGATCACAGGCAGCAAGTCTCAAGCGCTCTTCTGAATGAACCTAACAACACTGACTGCCTCTATCCATGCAGCTTTGGAAACGTTAGAAAAACATAATTTAAAGAGAACAGTACTTTAGCAGTTCAGCAAAGTAGCTATAGCATGCAGGAAACAGTGAGAGCTACATTGCATCGAAGTTAAAAACACATTATAAGGTGTGTCAAAGATACCAGAACGTAGTTTTCTAGGGACCTTGAGCTCTGCATAATTACTTATAACAAACTCCGATGCAAAGAACTATTAACTTTTCTCCACAGAAACACATTCCTGCTTTTACCACTTGCAGTCACATTTTCCTAGGTCACATCTTATCCTAGTAATCCACAGCAGTGAGAGTTTGAGCAGGGATCAAGATCTGGCAGGTGCCTCTGGAGGAAGGCTGCAAAAACACTGTGAAAAATATTGGTTCAAGTTGTGAAATCAGCAGGGAATACACCACTCATTTTGTGCTTTTGTTCTTCTGCTTGGAACGAAAATAGATGAGTGCATCTTTCCAGATTTCTTGGAGAAAGATCTAAACACAGGGAAAGACAGCCAGGAAAGGAAGGGTTGAGAAGTTGACATGTATAACAGCAACAATAACCTGAAGGGAAAAGACAAAGAGGGAAAAATACTTAGCAGGAAACAGATTTCATATCATACTTAATCTACTCCAAGAATTCTACTAAAATAAGAGAAAAGGTTCAGTGGAGTTGAGAACACAATGGTTAAAACTTTCAGGGAAACACTCCTGGCATTTGCCAGGACTTTTGGAACAGCTAAAATTGCAGTTCTCTCCATTTCACACGCAAAACCACATCTACTCAGATGAAATGATGAGTTCCTTCTGCATCTCATTTACCCTTCTCCTAGTCTCCAAGATATTCTCTCATAAGTTTACATGCAAAGTTACAGAAATCTACCTAAGGTTCCACAAACATCTCTTCTCTGTAGCGTTTCTGCTTGTAGCTTATGCTTACCTCAGAGTCCTTTGCCATGTACACAAAAAGATCTGTTTTTACTAAGAGTAAGCACACCAAATCCAAACTGTCCCATAGAAATTGTGAATTGCTGCTGTTCTCCCTCCAGGCACAAGCACATAAACACCTGAGGTTTGTTCAGTACCAGATAGCAAAAGCTGTTTCAATAAAATCAGCAATTTTCAGCAGGTAATGCGGTAACAGCAGCAGATGGTCTGAGCTACAAGGAGAAGAGAAGCCATTCTGTTATTGTACATCTTTACCTCTGCTTACTCCGGTGTAAAATGTGGGGTCGAAAGGATCTTGTCATTAGGTGGCAGACTGGATTAAACTTCATTAAGTTGGGTTGGGATAACACTGGTCTTTCACTTAAGATGGCTTTATAAAGCCATTAAACTTGCTTTAGAGAGTCGAATAGATTAAACATATAAACTACCATGCAAAGCAAAACCGCACACAAGGCCACCTCAGAACCTGAGCTACGTAGGTGGAGGTGTGTCACAGGATATTTTTTTGGCAGAACTGTCTAGCTGTACATCTGAAATGAGAAGGCAAAATAGTACAAGACAACAGAAAGGACAACCAAAGCCAGTCAGGAAGTCACAGCAAGAATCATGTGTACATACATTAAAAAAAAACCTTGATAGACGGAGAAGGTTTTATACTGACCAAGAAATTCTGGGAATTGCACTCAGACTTTAGACTTATTTTATGTTTGGGGTTTTTTTTTTGTTTGTTTGTTTGTTTTTTTTTAAATTTTGTTTTTCTGTATTCAGAAAACCAGAGTTTTGTACCTTCCTTGCAAATAAGTAAGATGTCATTGAAGATTTTCTTTGCATTGCCATCAGTTTCCTCTCTTACTGGAAATTCCCTGCAAAGCCCCATATTTTGACTATTTCTGCTAGAGAATACACATTCTTGCAGCCTTTTGCTAGCACATTCTCAGTAGTTGTTCTAGCAACAGCACTGCAATATCAGAGAACAAGAATGATGTGAGGAAAAAATTCAGGCTCTAAAGAGGTATATTTGTGTTCAAAAAGCAAATATGGCTGAATGGAAGTAAGAAAAAATCTGCTGCTCAGTCACCAATGCCTACAGCACTTCAAAACTCAGAAGAGAAGCTTAAAGAAAGAAAAGGAAAAAAAAAAAAATCACAAGCTGGAAAGAAAAAGGCAAAAATCAGGAGTTGGAGATTTCACAAAAAGAAGTAAAGCATCATTTAGAGTGTTTCCAGAAGAAAAGGCTGGACGATGAGTTGCATGGAAAAATAAAGCATGGTTCATTCAGTTTTGTGCTTAGATGGTATAATGCATGCTAAAAGACCTGATGTCTTTATGACATGCTCCGCCAATCTGAAACTAAATCCAGAGAAGTTTGTCATGTGTCCAAAAGAGATCATCTACCTTTCATACACCATCAGCAGGACGGGAATTACTGCTGACCAACCCCCACAACGCTGCATTGAACAAACCACCTCCGTAGGCGCTCCCAGACCTGCAATTCTGTATATCACTGCTTTAACTACAGGTCTCTTTCTGGGTATACCAATAATATAAGCCCACTATTCAGCAGAATGATTTAAGATTTTCAAGGCTGAAAAAGGCCCCTGTGACAGCTCCTTTCTTGGCATATACGTGCTCTGAAACCCTTCAGACTAGACGCAGATGATAGTGTTTACGGATTGATAGTGGTGTCAGAATGAAGTAATGGACATTTATTACCGAAACCCTTGTTCCCCAAAAGGAGATTGGTACATCACCTGGAAAGAACCTGTAGGAGGGGCTGAATCTAGGATATTTTCACTGGTGTCGCCAACTCATCAAGTGTCCAGAAATACTGCTGTGCTGTGATTTCAGTAGCTCTGAGGCCTGGTCACAACCATAGTGACAAGGATGCAAATGTCAGATTGCATGATATAGGTAGCCTTTCAAGTGCACGCTCATTTATACCTGTATGAAATATGCATTATCCTCTGACGTGTTGCGGGGCTCTGGAGAATTAAACTGGAGGTAGGTGCGGCCCCTCCGCCAACATGGGAGCTGCCTCTCTTCCCAGGTCACCTCACATACAGGTGACTACATCCACATTTCTCAGCTCTGTGCAGCATTTCCAGTTCTATCCAGCTCTTCACACCAGCCTTTTGCAGCCACAGAGGAACTGCAGTGCTTAGCTAGGAATATCCAAATTGCCAGTGCCACTGCAAGGGATTTTAGTGTGAGGAAACACCTGATTCATTAGCAGCTTCCCTCTCTTCCACTCTTAGATCTATTCCTAGACCTCCATTCTGTTCTGTTGCTGAATCACTACAGAGGTTGGGCAAATCAAATGTAGCCAACTTGGTTCACAGAGGTCATAAGTTTCTTCAGTTCTTGTTCCAGTCAATGGAAGACACAAGTGTTTGGGTTATCAGCAAATAGGGCAAGTAATTGCCTTGTGCTTCAGTTCCTACATACATAAAATGGGAGCAATTACTCCTTCTTTCTAAAGTGACAGCAGAACCTTATATGAAAACTGCTGAAAATTTCCTCTTTCCTACAGACCATGGTGGTCTGTCATTGTGCCAGTTCTTTTGTCCAGTGTTACCACCTGACTAGCTGCCCTTCTGTTTAATGAAACAACCAGAGCAATGAGCTGGAAGTCCTCAACGCTTTCTTCCTACTCACCCATCTTACCACACAGCTATTTATGCCACCCCTGTCTGGCTACCTCCTCGTTTTCTCAGAGCTGGGGACACCTGTTCCGCTGTAGCAGAAAAGAGGTAAAAAAGCAAAAAAGGAAACCATCAGAGAGCATATTCAGGAGTAATAGGGATTTGAATACTATCTTCCCTAGCCTGGTAATTACAAGGAAATGGCAGCAAATCTAAATCATGATTGGGTAGGAGGTAGCCCTGCCAGCAAATATGATAGTCCTAGAAGGCCCCATTCAGCAGCTCTTTTGCTGTAAAAATATTATTGCACTGAAATGAAATATTTTGGCCTCACTCCAGTAACAACCAAGGCAGGCTATTGTTGCCCTGGAAGGAAATTTTGCTCAGTGCGATGGAACCAGCCACTGCCTACTGGAGAGAAAATTCAGCAAAAATATCTCTTTGTTTTAGTATTCTGGACTGAGCCTTGATTTCTCTCCCTGCTGTCAAAAAAAGGAATACTCTGTAAAGGGGACCTTAACAGCAGACAGTGGTTTGAATATACGTCGCCTTGATCTGGCATACTGCCTGTTAAAACAGTTAGACATTTTCTTACAGCCCTAAGACCTTCTGGCCTGACTCTGAGTCAGACAAGTTCACCTAAAACAAAGGACAGAGTGCAAGTTAGATCCGGTCAGAGTGCATGCATATTATTGCCAAATCTGCTGGGCATCTTAGAGATCTTGATACTACAGCTTAGGAGTATAAGATTAATATAAACAACAAAAACATTCTGATAATTAGACTGTCAAGCAGAAAACCTAACAGAACACATTCAGATATTCAAAGCACAATTTGATATTCAAATACACTTTAGATGCATGTGCATCAGCCCTTTGGTGGCCAATATGCTGAAAAGATGACATCAGTAGTTTGCAGAAACAGAAAACAGACAAAACTTAGCCAGATAGTGCTCTGACTGCTAGACTCTTTCTTCTTGGCTTGTCACTGACACTGTTACCTTATAAAGCAACACTGAGCAACAATTAAGTAGAGCTGTTATTCACCACTAACTAAGCAAAGGAAAAGAAATGAATGAGCTTTCCCAGGTTGCAGTAGTTCCAGACCATCTCTCAAAGGGCTGCATCAATTACTGTCACTTATTTGTCAGCAGTATGCCATGATTAATTGGCGAGACCCACATTTTTGCATGCCTTACATCATACACGGCTCTGCTCCCCCATCTGTTTTCATTGGTGTTATAGACCAAAATGTTCCACACCATGTACCTTGTCAAAGCTATACTAATGTCTCACAATGGACCCAAGCTAAAACAACTTAAAACCCTACAGATTACCTAAATGTGCTGAAAATAAAGATGTAAAGAGAAGTGACTGAAAGATTTAGTAGAATTGAAAGTTGAGATGCAAAAAAGAGCAACAGACTTTAAGCTTTCTTCCACAAAATGAGAAAGTTATGTTGGCAGAATAAGGAAATTTGTTGTCATTTCTAAAATACGTGGAAAAGTTTTTATCGCTAATTCAGAATAAGTAGCACTTTACAAAAACCCCCAAGACATTTAAAAAGTAAATTGTTACTTAGCAGGAACAAGTATATCAAAAACAGCCTTAGGTTTCAGTTCCTCACACCCTTATTTTGCTGTTTAGGATGGTGTTTGCATGCCTCTCCCTCATTTTCTAAAAATACCCGAGTCCTATGGACTTTCACAGGAGTCCAACATGCATTTAAATGTTTCCTTGGAGTCTTAGTGAACGTATATACACATGTATGTGCTAGGTAGTCAGTAAAAAACCCCATACATTAAAAAGGAGGACAACATATGATAACACACAAACTTACAGTTATAACTATAATAAAGGCTTGATCGTCAAAACACCATTCAACATCTGTGTGGTCATTTTCATGTCTAGAGATGAATGTGCTTAAAAAAAAAAAAGGAATTCAATGTTATTTCCGTTCTAGCCTTGACAGCCATCAGGACTTTTTATATGTCTTGTGATACCTGTCATCTTTCTGAGAGCTTCTATTCAAAAATCATGCAATTTTGAGAATCTGACTTTTTGTTCTTTTAAAATACGCTTCTCTCTCTCCTGACTGGAGAAAAGGTAAAATATCTGAAATCTTCATTCTCAGCCTCCAGAATCCATCCATTTTTAGAATCCGTCTCTTTAGAGCCACAAGATCCATTTCAGAAGATGCTGTGAAGGACACTATAGCACCTCCACGGGAATTATGCTTGCCCTTTCACGCTTCCTGCCTTTCTGACCATTTGAGGCACTCAACAAATATGTACACTACAATCATCTTCTGGCTTTTTGGTTGCGTTGGCTTCCAAATTCAGAATAATTAAAATGGCACAGTGGATAATTAGAAGTCTCTCATAATTATTGGACCATCCATTAGTAATTCTGCAAGGGTGGCACTTTTCCATAGTACAACGGGAAAAGGAAGCTGGAAGTGCCCCTAAATTTGTATGTTTTTCACTCACAATATAGACAACCTAAATTCAAAAGCATTATTTTTCTTTCAAAGGAAGTAAATTTTACTATACTTTGCTTACCCTTTAGTTAGCAGGAGTGATTGACAGTCCAGGTCAAACATTAAAACACCTGTATATCCTTCTTTAGTTTCCCCACAGCTCTGGAACATACTCTCTGAGCTTGAATAAGAGTCCTTTTGAGTGAGCTAGATGTTCAATTACTCTTCTTCTCATGAGAAGTCTTATTTTCTGTTCCTGTGTCAATGAAATAATGCAGGGGAGAGGGAAAAATGAGATGGCCACCAAGATGATCAAAGGACTGGAAAGCCTGCCATACGAGGATAGGCTGGGAGAACTGGGTTTGTTCAGCCTTGAGAAAAGGAGGCTAAGAGGGGATCTCATCACTATGTACCAGTACTTAAGGGGTAGCTACAAAGATGATGAGACTCCCTTTTTACAAGGAGTCCCATGGAGAGGACAAGGGGGAAGGGACACAAGTTGCTCTTGGGGAGATTCCGATTGGACATGAGAGGAAAATTTTTCACAGTGAGGACAGTCACCATTGGAATAATCTCCCCAGGGAAGTGGTTGACTCGGCCACATTGGACACCTTCAAGAGTTGTCTGTACAGGGTGCTGGGCCATCTTGTCTAGACTGTGCTCTTCCTCGAAAGGTTGGACTAGATGATCCCTGAGGTCCCTTCCAACCTGAGATTCTGTGAGATGACTTTTTAGGAAACTGGATATTCCACATCATGCATTCCCGCTAACAACACTGTCAGGCATTTAAAGTTTCCCACTGCTCAATTATTAGCTGTGACAAATAAAATCCTCACAATAACAAGTCCTCCCTCAACCTGCAAGTGCTTTTATAGAAACAGAGCCTTGTGATCAGCTTTCTGCTCCATCTCAGAATTTTGGTGCTAAAAGGAGAAGGAACAGAAGCACAGAAAAGACAACCACCAGCCTTACCAGTCAAAACTGAGTTTATAGTTTCAAAAGATGTAAATGATCTGTAACATCAAATACAAATAATTTCAAATACAACTAATGAAATTTTACTTCCATTTCCATACCTGTCACTGTATAACAACAGCATCTTCCTGGGTCCAGGAGCTGTGGCCTATGTGCTCCCATAGAAATTGCATAAGCTTACTCCAGTGCATCTGCGTGTCAGTTTCTATCTGTTGTTTCACTACTCGTAACAGCAAGCTACTACCTCCACCTTTGCCAAAGTGACCTCTAAAGTCTCTGCTGTCACACTCCGGCGTGACAATGACCACAGACACCATAAAAAACCCAAAGGGAAAACAACAAAAGCAAGTTTTGACCTGAGAAGTTACAGAGATTAGGAACCAGGTCTACATGACACGGCAACACTGCACGATAAAAGCTCAGTTACCAACATAAAATGAATTTTCATGCTTTGAATATTTTTGCTACTTTCTCAAAAATAAAAATTATTCTGCAACACCACGCAAATGATGCAAATGTAAGCACAGAGGAATAAAGTTAAGTTCAGGCCAAAATGCAGATAGCCATGCTTTTGGGATGGCTATATACCATGCCTGCGTAAAGATTATCACAATATCAACACTGTCGGTATCGGCTCTGCTAGTTACTCACGTTGTTGTGCAGAACAGAACAAAGCCTGGCTCAGAGATCTGTCCTTTATCCGGGAGTTTACTGGTCCCAAAAGGCAGATTCCCACTTCTGTGGTGCAGAGGGCGTCCGCGTCTCAGGTGCCATCAGCACCCTGGACAGTGTGAGCTTAGGCCTAACAAGTGGCACATGCTGTTACCCACATGCAAAATGCAGACAGAACAACCCCCGTGGTCATCCATTCATACACCACAAAGGCTTAGGGACATCTCTAATATGGCGTTATGCCCAAGTTTTCACAGCTTCTACCAGAAATATGTTGAATTTTCCAGTAAGCCAGTTTGTGTGCATCCAGAAGAGAACAGGGTTCCAGTAAAACAGTGCAATCGATGCAAGCTCTTGCCAGAGACAGTTTTCTAGTATCATTGGCTGCTGTGCTAGTTTTGCTGCTGACAGCAGCCATGGTAGAAAACTGAAGAGATAAAAAGCAAGATTAGACTGGGCTTTTGTCTTTACCTCCATTTAGTTATAAAGCCCTTCAGACTGCTCCTCCAGAATGCTCCAGTGCTAGAACACCTCCTCCTTTTAGGAAACCAGCAACCTATTTCGAAGTTCTCTCTACAAATTCACTTTCACACTTATTTTTTTAATTCAACTTTGACCCCATGCTATTTATTTCTCCTTTCTTCTCCTTTGACTGTTATATTCTACAAGATATAAGCCAAGAGGCTACCTAAATTATTTTGCATTGACCATTATCTTGCCACAACAATACTGTCTGATGGGTCATTTTACATTAGCTGAGTTTTTCTGTTCCCAGCTGCACACTATGAACATAACACACATCTTGCTCTTAGAGCTGGAGCAAAATTCAAAATTGTGTTGGCTTTAAAAAAACAGCAACACAATAAAAATGACAGATAATTTGCATGACTCAGAAAACCACAGAAGGTATATGTAATGTTTTTAATATCTAGACCTGGATTTCCATTTTTATGGATTATTTACTATATTCTACCTTGCAGGTTTACATATACTAATCCTCCTGGATATATTCAGCACAAGGAATGATCCCTGGCCTCCAGCTTTGAAGCAATTTACTACTACTGCGTACACAGCACTATTTTAGATAGACATTATAGGTAGTATTGGCAAAGTGTTATGCTGTAGAAGGCTCTGATCTGTTCACCTTAAGACCTTAGAAAAAGTTCCCAAAGCTTTGAATGAATCAGTGGTATTTCATATGCTTTGTCATTATCTTTCAATTCATGGTGTCCTTCCATTCAAGTCAAATTTGAAGAGCAGTTGTGTGCCAGTAGGAGAATGAGAAATGAGAGAAACATATAAAAGATCTGGCAGCTATGCCATTTTGACAAATATGGTTTAAAAACAGGACAGAAGAACTTTCCAAAGCAGAGGACAGGTAGAATAGTTTGTTTAGTCAAACTATGCACTCAGAAGAAATGCAGCAGATCCTAGAACATGCTCTCAGTCCCAAATTAGACACCCAGATCCATCTGGTATATGGATGGAAACACATGGAAAGTATACAAAAACAAAGTGCAAGAGGGAAGTTGGCTCATGTAACCAGTATCAGTCAGAACAATGATAGGCACTTCATTTCAAAGCAGGTAAGTGCCTACCTGATTAGGGATTCTCTACTCTAAATCCTGTTCTCAGTGGTGCCCAAGTAAGGACACAATTAGACATGAGAGAAACCTGCCCACTGCAGCCTCTTTGCTAACGTTACCAATTTCCTAGAAGATTAAAATTTTGTCTAGACTTTTCACTCTTCTCCATTAGGGTAAGGACTCCAACACAGCTATTTTGGGAATCCAAGCCACAGGGTCAATATAAATTAGATACGTAACTCACACTTTGGAGAAGTCTACTCACACAGGGGTGCTTCTGTTAGTCTGCAGACATGGAAGCCATATTCTGTGTTACATTAACAGTTTGTTCAATGAACCTCATCAACGAAAGGCCTTCTTACTACTGTCAGTTTTTCCTCACAGACTCAAGGCTGTCTCAGCCTAATATGCAGAGGAGGTTTTAATCCTTTCCAATATAAAGGCGACCCCAATTTGTCTTGTTCGGTCATTACATAAAACTGAAGTCATATTCATAACATCCCTTTCCTACTGTGCACACATTTTGATCTGTGTATGTGCATGCATGCATACATAAACTTCTAACTTAAATGTATTACTTGTGCCTATTGTAAATGGTGAACTCCATAACCATACACTTGCATATGTCTGAAATGGAATACAGACCAAACGATTAATCTGTGATCTATTTTGGCTGACCTCTAGAAAAATGTTGTTCTTAATGTCTGAGTCTTCTCAAAATATGCCGCAAGGGGTACAGAGAAGAAAAAGAAATCATAAAAACAGTCACTTTATCCAACCCGGATCTGCTTTTAGAAAAAGCAAAGGCAAAGGCCACAGCCATTTTGAGTGCACAGCAAGCATGTAGCTGTAAATACTTTTAGAGTAAATGCCTTCATAAGTTGTTTTTATCTGTCCGAAAATATCTTTTGATGCAAAATATTTAAGTATTTATCCCCTATCAACAGAGAGATGAACTACAGCTAAAATGAACAACATCCTTGTGGACATGATAGTAGCCCATATCCTGAGCCGACCTTGCTGGACTCTTAACTTAGAAAACAGCACACCTAATCATAGGAAACTTGCAATTACAGAATTGACTACTGACTGGGCTTTTATATTCAGAAGAGAAGTTACCAGAAATTACGAAAGAAGTCTGCTAGCAAACACGTACCTGTTAAGTTCTCTTAGGTTTAATAAATGCATTCACCTTGCTAATAACTTGTTACAAGGATCAGTATTATGCTCAGGAGTAACAATTTACAATCACGACTAAGGACTCCACCTGACTATTAATTTTCTATTTCTGGAAAAATCTTGCCTTGTAACATTTAACTGGAAACTGGCTGTTTTCCTGGCTAAGAGCCGTATTTCTGCTTACTGATGGCATTTTAATATTCATGACTGGGACAGAGTTGAACAGGAAAATACCATCTTCTCCTGTTAATCCTTTATGAAGAAATCAAATCATGAGCTAATCCTAAAAGATATACTAATATATATAATAAAGCCCTTATACTAACATGACTCAGAAAATAGAACCATGTTCACCACACATAGCAAGCAATCACACAGCCGGTAGCTAGTAGACTGAAATTTAAGTAGGATGATTCTTTGTAATACTTGTCAATTAACCAAAAAAAAACCAACCAAACAAACAAAAAACAGACAACCTCAGCTGAAAGAGTAGATCACTGAAATATAGAGCAGAAAGGTACTATTCTGGTACAAAGCAAATGCGCTAATTTATACCAGGGAAAACCAACATTTTTTTTTAATTTTCATTCTGATGGGCTGTTCATTCTTTAAGTTTAAAAATAAACCACTAAACTTGCATACCAGTCATAGTAGTTTTTCCATCTAACTGAGAACAGGTAACATTTAACCAACCAGCAGACCCTTTGCCATATCTCCAGTGATTAGCTAAGGGACGTTCAAATTTGTGGTGGCACAGAAGGCCTGCTTTCTACACACTGATTTTTAGAATCAGGAAAACAAAAACAAAGTCCAAATCATTAATTTCACAGCTTTTTTTCCACTCTAATCCTCACTTGAATTCTGAGGCTGCATTCAAACCTTCCTTATCATAATTGCTTACCATAATTGCTGAGCTAATGAAAAGTATCAAAGCAAGGAGAAGAAATCACTTTTCCAGCCCTCCTTGCTGAACTGTAAAGGAGTGGGCAGAAGAATTTACAGAAGCTTTGGTTTGCTGGTCAGTACAGCTGGCCTCATCCGCAGCTGCAATAGAGCATGTGCTGATCTTACGGTCTTTTTCTATATTGAAAAGCTAAGCCTCACCCTGTCATCCCACAAATATTTTGGACCTGGGCAAGGAGATAGCTTAGAAAGGGATAACCTCACCTGCTTGGCTTACCAACAACTACCCTCAATGCAGTAGAAACTTTCCATGTACTCATTTGAGAAAGACTCATAGCCCAGGTCACTAAAAACAATGCAGGATCTTCTCTCAGACGCACAGAGCAAGTTTAGAAAACAAAGTATAGAAAGAGATTTAACAGAAGGTGTTCTTATGTGACTCAAGGCTGCCCAAATCACAAGAAAGAATATGAAAGCTCAGGCCTTGGTAGCCTTTGCCCAGAATACCTGAGTAATTCAACAACCTTTTATTTCTGTAAAAGCAAAACAGTAGAAAACATCCTCTGCATAAGCTGTCAGTGTCATCTGACAAGATTTAGTTGTCACGAACTAAACTCTATGCTTAAAACCAGAAGGAAAGGCAGCAAGTAGCCATGGTTAGAAACAGCAAGTTCCAATAAACAAACAAAAAAATTTACATCTTGTCTTTTTTTCAAGATTAGTGTCATTTTCTAGATTAGATTTGTTTAAATAGCTATTTTCAACCTTAGTTTTATTATTCAAAGTTTTTAATAATTTAGTTCTAAGTGATAAAGGAAGAAAACAAGGCAAAAGTGAAATCTGTAATCACAAATCTTCTGTTCCCAAAGGCCTTTTATTATCTCATCTCAGCAGATTTAATCCAAAACTACCTACTACGAAACTGAACAAACTGCATTCAGATGTAGAAGATAATGTAGAGAAGAATCCTTCTGAGTATTATCACAGTATAAATGACCTATGTTAAAAGAGTCAGCATATATCAGAAAGATGGACTTCCATATTTTAAAACATTTAGAAAAAAGCTGCCATTTTGTTAAACACCTTTGGTACTTCCTGACTTGCAAAGTGGATTTATGATCTACCTTGAATTTAAGAGATAAAGTTTGTTAAATAATATTTTAAAGTCTGAGGTATGACACAGAAAATGACCACAATATTAATACCAAAGAGTGAACCTGGATAATGCTGCAGTGAAGGTCTCTAATGCAGCCACAACACTACCTGTTGTAGCACTCCCTCTCCCAGTTTTGTTTGAACAGCTGTTAAACTGGAATTGAACTTGGGGATTTAAGGACTATCTTTTCCTTGTAGAAGGATAATTTTAAAAAAGCCAAAACAAAGCAAAACCACCCACAAACCAAAAACAACTTTTATTAATGGTTCCTTTTTGCTGAATGCCCTTCTCAAATTAAAAATAGAAATTAAAACAACCTCTCTTCAATTACTGTTCAGCAAACAACAATGTTGCTTCGCCACGCAACAAATGGAATGAGAAAATTGTGACCAGTTATTCACAGTTTACTACTTGCTCCATCTACCTGATGCTAACTGCTGTACAAACACACTGAGAGACACCTTCATTACTTCAGGGATTTTATAGCTAAAGGATATGAACACATGATCAACGATATTTGAATTGTAGCCATTTTAAGTTAACTGTGTTGTATCGTTCAACAGCTGAAACACCATAGCTAACCATATATTTGCTTGTGATGCAAGATGTGTATGTCTTATGGGAAATTAATCCTATACAGAACCAACATGACATATTAATAAAAGGCTACAGTTTTGCCTGATTGCTGTTATAATTTTTTTAAAAACAAAAGAAATAGCTAATTAAAACTGGGACATTTTCTATTTATTTGTTGCCACATTAAATTCACAGTCCTCAAATACTGGTTTCCCCATCAGGTCCTATTACCCTGACAGTAATTATCAAGCAATGTTCTTCTTATTCCCACGACATTTAGTACAGTAACTAAGCAAAGGCAAGTGCAAGTCGCTACATAAGCAGAAGAGAGATATTTTGTCCTGAAGAGCTCAGAGGCTAATCAGGAACAAAACCTCTAGACTCCTTCTATCCTGGGCCTCATGCTTGATCCAGAGAGTGAAAAGGTCTCAGAAGTCATGGCTCTATTAAAATGTCTTCTCAGCTAAACATAAATGGCTTTATTTTTAAAGATAAAAGTTACAGTTCTCTTCTCACTTGCACTCAAATGACTCTGTTGTCCCAAAGAGCAATTCTTTTCCATCTATGCTTGTATTTGTACACAACTGAGTTACTGCTTACCAGGACATCCTGTTTAAAAAAAAAACCCTTAAGAATGCAAACAAATGGCAAAATTTACTTAAATTCCACCGATTTCCAGGAGCACACACAGAATCAGGCTTCAGAGTTCTACAAAACTGTGATCGCACCTTTTCAGGCTAGACTGTCTTTTATATATCTCACCTATATAACAGTTTATGCATATGCATGCATACCTGTCTGTGAAATGCTTGTACGACCATTTCAAAAACCTAGGTGGCAACTCTTACTACGTTTCTCTTTCTTAAATTGAAGAATATTGCTAACTCCAGGTTTTCTTCAGGTTAGTTGCTGGAAGGACTCACAGTCTTACAGACTAATACCAGCAGGTTTTGTTTTCTTCCTTCAAAAGCATCCCATCTGAGATTTCAGTTGTATATAGTAGAAAGGTGGTAGGCATCTAAATTATTTACTTGAATTAAATAGTTTCAGTTTGTATGTACAATGCATCTCACGTGCATTTCTAAGACCTACTGCTTAAGTAATTTATCAAATCCTATACCACTCAGAACACACCAAAGACCAAGAGCAGCAAGAGCCCTCTCAGGACTTGGCTGACTCCCGTTAAAAGCAATTATTGCGCAGTCAGCGCAGAATGACTGTGTTAACCAAGATTCCATCAAAAGTGGTGGAAAGTTCCACTTTCAAAAAGACCTACTTCTCAGTAAAACACTTCTTGCCCACTCCTGCCGCAGACTCAAATTAAAGGGGTTTTCTGGTTTTTGTTTTTTTGTTTAAGCTAGAAAGCACTTGCCACCAGTTTCAAGGCAGGCATCAAAATATATTACCACATACATTTCTACTCATAAGTGAAACACTAGAGTAGCTTCGTTTTTGTTCCTCCATCTTACTACCTAGATTTTTCTGAGGTGA
Source organism: Phalacrocorax aristotelis (assembly GCF_949628215.1). Taxonomy (NCBI): domain Eukaryota; kingdom Metazoa; phylum Chordata; class Aves; order Suliformes; family Phalacrocoracidae; genus Phalacrocorax; species Phalacrocorax aristotelis. The sequence goes on from NC_134279.1 coordinate 6,583,085, forward strand.
TCAGGCCCAGGACACGCACAGTGATGGAGATCCAAGAATATTTTGCCTACCTCAGCTTGAGTCCACAGAGACAAATGGACCATCAAGTCTCTCCTCCACTTGTGACATGGGCGGGTGTTTCCCCCGGTCTCTTTCGTCACTGGAGGGTGATGACAGTTTATGTATCATGCACAGCCTCTGATCACGCTCCTGTTGTAACATGAGAGGTAGCTGAGATTAACAACTCAAAGAGGCGTGCTACTTGAACATAACAAATAGGGCTTGGTAGAAGTGATGCAGCATAGCAGCAAATGCTTTGCAAACACTGAGTGTGCCCATATACTGTCTACCCTTGTTCACAGGATATTTCTGATTCAAGCTTCAAGGGAACAGGGGCTAAAAAAATAAACAATAACTATCACATAAAATTAAGACTGGCAGTCCCAAGTTGAAATGTTCAACAAATAATTTTCCAGGTCAAGGAAATTTTTTATCAGTGACAACTTTTCAACTGTTACTGCACATCCTTAAATTACTCCATCTTCCTGATGTGCCACAGTATGTAAAAGAGACAAAAATAAGCTGTCAAAAATCAAATGTGTTCAAGAATAGAGCTTTACAGCTGTAACCACTATCTTATTCTGAGCTGACACTAGCCTAAAAAAACCAAATACGCAGATTTCAAATCTCACCATGAAGGGAATCCCTATACTTCTTTAGGGCAATACCTCATCTGCGCCATGAGGTACACCTGATCGTACGCTGACAACAGCACACTGAGCTCTTCTACCTCTAAAAGTGATGCTTTAGAGGGACTATTATGCTACACCTTTTAAACTGAAACTGAAAATAAACTAGTCAGAGGCCTTTGAAGAATAACAGCTTTGATAAATATTGATGCAAAGAGCATTAAAGGTTGCAATTTAAAACACAGACCAGAAACATAGTCTTATAACAACATCACAAACTAACTCACAAAGCATACAAATTGCTTTGACTGCACTATGCCTGTACATTCAAATATAACAACATAGAACACTCAGCACACCTGTTAACTTACTTACTCTTTTGCCTGATTTCTAATAAGAACTTGCTAGTGTGAACTAGAGGATGCCATCAAATCCTTCACAATCATCTCAGACAAACAGAATTATAAATGTCCTTTGCACTTGCCAATGCTATCACATTAATGATTTGTATCAGCTTCTGGCCGTACCTCTGATCAGAATGGAAAGCAAAAGGAACAAGCAAGTTTGCTGCTGTTCCTAACATCAGAGATGGCGTTCTCTCCAAAGGAGTTAACTGTAATGGAGAAATAAAGAGAACAAATTAAATGTTATGATCTGCAGAAAATTATACAATGTAGGGGAAGGAAAATCACAGCCTTCTAAAATTTCAGTGTCTACGCATTATTTCAGGAATATCTTTAGCTTTTCATGCTATTCTGCACAGCACAACCTACCATGGAAAAGCCAGTATTTTAATTAATTATGCATTTTGTCAGTTTGTCATAGTAGACAGTAAAGAAAAACAAACATACAAACGCACACACTAAAATATTAACAATAAGATTTAAACCAACAGTTTTCAATTTCTCATTTCTCAAAATCAGCTGATTATCTTTTCCAAAGGTAATACCAAGTGGGAGACTGTCAACAGAAATTTTACTCTAAGGAGGAGGGTCTGTTGGTTTGGTTTTTTTCTTAGTTTTTGTGTTTGTTTGGGGGAGTCTTTGTTGTTGTTTGGTTTTTGATTTTAAGAAAGCTAAGACCCAATATACCACATAATGGTTAGTCTTCATTGTAAATACACACTCAATTATACAGTTCACCACCATGAATTCAGTAATCTGAATCATATTACCTCCAACTGTGAGAAATTCAAGCACCTCATGGAAAGTACAGGGCAGGTCTTGCCACAGAAACACCTGCAGCTGCCAAGCCAGCTGCTGGCTCTGTAGGAGCTCAGGCATATCTGCAGCCACTTTAGCCCCACAAGGAAAATTCCTAGAGAACACGATCGAAGAGTCATAACCCGGAGCTGGGCTTCAACCTTCCGCACCTATTTATTGTGCTCCCCATGAAGGTCTTTTACTCGCACATCGATCCTGTCTATCCCTTGTTCTACTGAAGCCATTAAGAAGATCAAAGCTTCAGTTAGTTAACTGCTGCTATTGATTACAGTGTGATTAATCTTAATATGTATATTGCAACTTACCCAGAAATAGTTTTAAAAAGTACATGCCGCTCTCCATGTACTAACTTTCAGCAACTAGCTATTTTTCTCAAATACAGTTATTACTCCTAAACATGTAACACAACTCTGCAGCAGAGATCTCTGGCAAAAACCCTATGCAAAGTAAGTAAAATATATTAACTTATCCTCTTCCTCCCCCCAAAAAAAGAGTTTTTCTTCTTTCTGATTTAATAGCATTGTCCCTCAAAAACTGCTTTAAAAACTCATCACTTTTGAATGTTTTTCTTTTTTCATTTTTTTTGAGTTTTTTTTCCTTCTGCTGTTCTCGGTGCCTTAGTTTGCATTGACCAAATGGAAAAAGGAAAAATATAAAGGAAAAAAATATAAAAAATTGTAATATCAATTTTTCTATGACTACTGATATCAAAAAGGCAAACTAAAAAAAAAAGTCACATTTGCAATGTTGTCCCACCCCAGACACGTCAAAAAAGTCACCAACCTAATTCTCTTGCACATAATTAAGACCACATAGCTAAAACACCATCAGACATCTCAGTATATGGTACTGATTGATTTTCCTTCCTGAACACATAAATTACATTAATTTTTATAACTGTAGCAGTAAGTTAAAGTTCTCTGGACTGAGAAATACACTAGTCTGATAAACTCTCTAAGAAAAGCTCTCTCTATTTAACTAAAATTAAGAAGAGCATAAAGATTATTACACAACACCATAGAGGTTACAACTCCACACAAAAATACACGGCACATAGATCTCGTGATACGCTTTTCTGTCACACCCAAGTGTAACACCTAAGTCACTTTTTCCACTGAGCTGATACACTACAGAACGACGTTATATGAAACAGGCTTATCCATATGCAGGTCTTCTCCGAGATTCTCTTCATATGAATTTATATCAGTGTAACTGCTGTGGCCTATTTTATACAATTACATTACAGTCTGGACCATATGTCTGTTGCTTTACTATGCTTTATTCTTTTTTCAATTCAGATCAGCCTAGGGCCTGCTGGATTCCAATTTCAAATCTGCAGATACAGCTGAAGGTTAGCCTTTTGCCTGCTGAAACCTTGCAGGTGGTTCATTCAAGCCTAACTAGTCATATGTAACTTGAGCCAAGGACTTTTGAAATGAGCAGGAAAACATCATGTTGAAGTTTTCTATAATGCTGAAAACAGTGACAGTTCCTGCTTGTCCCTGATCAGCTTTGTTAGAATTGATAGCTGTAAGTGACCTGGTTTCATTAAGAAAGGGAACCTGTAAACTTGAGCGTACAACCTCTTGTAAATGGGAAGGACACCTGTAAACTTGTCTGTTATCATGGAGCATTACAGGCTTCCAAAAGAAAAGAAAGGAGGTTGAAGACAAACAGTCTCATAACAAAACAGGAAGCTTCCTAGAAAAAAAAAACCTAAGACCCTCTGATATAGACCCTATAATTATAATTACCCCTATTAGTGGCATGCCCTCCTCAGCTTCTGAGAAAAACATGAAGTGTCTTCTGCTTATTTTCTGGAGGAAAGTAACAGCTTTGGAAAAGATTACTATTGGCATCCAGTGCTGGGCCTCAAAACTGAACACGTAGCGTACAGATGTCCATGCAGAAGAATGGGATCCAAATTATTAGTAGAGAAGGAAGTGTTAATCACTAAATACATCAACATCTTCTATTGCTAGAAATACTACTATTGCTATTTCTTTTTTGCTCTTCTAGGTAGAAAATCTACCATGTGATAAACAGATCTGAGAGTTTATCATGAGATAAAAAATTAGGCTGTTCATTTCATTATAATTCTCCCCGCTGCAGTCCAGAAAGAAGCTGAATTATTTTCCCATGAAAACTAGAAGCAAGATGTCCCAATGCGAGTTCATTTTACAAAACACTGACAGGTCCAAAATGAATACAAACAATTTCCTAATGAAAGAGCCTTAATATTAACTGCTGATAACTCAGGAATTTCACATACAATCACTCTCTGAAGTTAGAGTTTTACTGTCCTTGAAAATAAAAATTTCTTGCTTATCTAACTGTGGTACCAGACGGCCTGTGAGAACTCTTTTCAAGAGTTTTACTGGAGTAAACGATCTGATAATGTGAAGAATTTGACTCTTTCTTAGTTGTAAAGCAGTATTTTTCTGAGTGCTCATTAACAGAATCAAGAAAACAAAGGTAGTTAATTGGGATGAAGAAATCCAGGGCATCTGATTCAGCAGGAGGAAACTCTCTGGGAACCAGCTGTTCACCAGGAAATCAAGTACATGTTAACTAGGCAACTGTAGCTGCTCAAGCCACTCCGTTAAGATGTCTTTCCACTTGCCTTGCCAGTCACAATGAGTATGAATATGGTACTTGAACTAAATCACTCAAGGTTTTCACTTCAGTCTTGTTTTATGCAGCCAGAAGAAATACATCCTCCTCAACGCTCATACAGAAATACTTAACTGACAGATTTCCACAGTTTCTGTACCCATGCATTTTGGCATCTCAAGAACCAATTCAAGTTAATGAGTTTCATCTAGTAATGAGAAAGCTGTAAATAAAATGAGACAAAATCATGTTACAACAAAATGCAGAATTAAGATCTGAATAAAATATGCCTGGATGCAATCAGTAGTTAATTACAATGACAAATTCTATGTGGTTTCGAATTAAAGAATTTTAATAGAGTCTTGAAGCTTAGATACAGAAATACAGTTGCAGACAGCCAGGGGTTCTGTTCCAAATGTCCAGAATTTCCAGGTAATGCTACCAATATCTATCTTTCAAAGGCTGTAACTGAGCAGGTTTGCTTAAAGCTTTTATCCTTGTTTAAAAATTAAAAAATAAATTCCCAAAGTTCTTCTATCATCAACTATTTATTTTCAAGGTATGTTTTACATCAGGTCAATGTCTGTCTTTGGTTTTTATCCTACTAGGATATTTTTTAAAAAGTGGGAAAAATAACACAGGAACACATTACAGTTGTTTCTCCTGACTATGCTTACTAATCAGGTGAGAAGTCTGGAGTCTGTACACATACAAATGGAGCACTTTGGAATGGCGAGATCCATCCTTCTCACACATGGTGTAATTAGCTGTCAGTTTCTCCATGGACATTTTCCATGTGCACTTTGAGGTAGTCATTTCTTGTAAACTTCTTGTGGCAAAGCTGGCATTCTGCCATCGGTCGATTGGGGTTGTGAGTCAGCTTGTGTCGGATCAGCATTTTCTTCAGGCTGAAGGACAGATCACAAACCTAAGGCAGTGAAGACAGGAAAAAGACAAAAGAAGTCTTAAAGCTTCAAGCATGTGTAATGCTGCATATGTTAAATCACTAAGGCCACAGCCACACATACCTGCAATACTTAATAAATGAGCTGGTCTTTGGAAGAGCAACTCCTTCAGAGAGCACCTTAAAGATACTCTGTCTGGTATCTTTCAATGTTGTATATTAACAGTGGTACCACAGGCACCGGTGGTGGTGAGGAGGAAGACTCAATCTTCAAAATATCAACACACTGAGGAGTTACATTGTGTTTGGTTGTTTTGTTTTGGGGGATTTTTTGTTTGCTGTTGGGGGTGGGGGGGTGGGGTGTTGTTTTTAAAAACCTATTGTTCTATCTGGGATGCAGCAAAAATGATGAGAAAACATCACAAGCCTCTGTTGATTCAACCTCAAATGAAATATTTCCTTCCTGACCTCCAGAAGGACACCTGCAGGTTCCTAAAAAATCAGTGCAAACTGCTCAGTTATAAGGAGGGAAGAGTGGAAAAGAAAAAAAAAAAAAAAAAGAGAGAGGCTCTGAAGACTGCAGAGAGGTTAATAATTCTTATAGAGAAAACCTCATTGCTCCAGTCTTCCTCTGCCTGGCCAAGAAAACAGAAGGCATCTGGCAAATGAAGGTGTAATTCCTTTGCTATATTATCTGGTGTGGTGCTTCCCTTCCTAAACTGTACTCCAAGCAGTCCAGTACATTCTGCCATTTGAATAAAAGGATAGAGGGATAAGGGACTCTGCCATGCTACAACCATCACGTCTTATAAAAATTCCTGTACTGAAGTCAAAATGAAAGGTTAAGAACACGTTCAGCCAAGAGCAGTTAGAATGAAAAGCTACAAATCTGTAGGCAAGACATCAAGTCAACTGAAATCATGCAGTTATATTGTCACTTTCACCTTCCATACAGGTACATATTGTACGCATGAACTTCCCAGGGGAAAAATAAAATAGAAAGCACGCTCCTGATTTGACAAATGAAATAGGCAGTCATATAATAAGAATGAACATCCATAGGCTTGCAGTCTTAGCACTCCAGGTTCATTCCAGACAAAAATGTCTTCCATGCACAGAAACCTCAGGGAACCCAGCACAATCCTTCTTTAGGAAAATGAAGTTTTAAATTCATATTGGTATCAAACTAGTAATGAAAATGCTGAATGATTACTGACTCCTTTCGAAACAAAGATAAATAGAGCTGACTATCCAAGTAGATAATCTTGACCTGCAGTATATGTACTTTGTGCCAATTAAGGCAAACCATACAATGACCATAAAAAGGGCAACTGCCAGAAGCAAGTTTTGTACCCAAAATAATTTTTCTGCAGAAAAGAACACTGTAAGTGCTGTTGCAATGGAGCATTTTTTAATTTATGACATGATGTAATACCAAGGACTTTTATACAGCAACTATAACTCTCCAACTTTTTTCCCTAAATGTATAATTACCCCTTTCAGACCCAAGCAACAGACACCCTTTTGTTGTGCAACAGTGAACGTCACTTAAAGCATCCACTGGTCAGGTCTTAATATTGCTCTTGCCAAGTACCATTTTCTATTCCTTTTCCACAGAACACACCAAGTGAACTCCTAACATTTATCTAATCTAATCATCATGCTTGCTCGCAGTTTCAACATTTTAAAAGTATCATATACTTGTAAGCACAACATGTTTCTTGGAAGCCAGGAAGCTGACCAAGGATATACACACATACAGGATACATATGTGTTCTGTGTATCTTACACATGCTTCTTCATTTTTAAGATAAGCAGCTTATAACACAATCTTAAAGTGCTTTTTTTTCATTTAAAATGCTCATGTAACAATTGGTATAATGTGTCCTACTGTTCCTTCAAGGCTCCAGCACGTTCTATTACCTAACTTCTTCAAAAAGAATATAGAATGCACAGGATCATTACTTAAAGATATGCTACATCTTGTGCTGTGTTTATGCATGAAAGTTCTTGGGTTTTCTTAAGAGTTTGCTTTGTATTTCAATTTTATAAGCAAGACCGACATTTTATAGATTTACATCCATACTTGCTAATGTGCACTTGAACTCTAATCAATCTCTTCAAAATGATCAAAGTATGATCAAGTAGGGAGGGTGGAAAAGACTGACATTTGAAAGTAAGTGTAGGGTCAACTAAAGGCAGAGTAGAGGGAAATACTGTACTGGAGAGAAACCAGGACAGGCAGTACCTGACCCTTCTGCCCCCGAAGAATAATCTGCTGTCTCTGAGGCAACTGAAGTTCAGCTGGCCTTCCAGTGAAAAGCAGGCTGATCTTCAGAGGACAGAAATCTAATATGCTAGGAAATAACCCACATTTTTTTGTTTCCATATTTCAGTTATTTTCACTCTCTTTTGTAATATATACCAGTATTTTAACCTTAAAATGGGAATATTCAATTTCCGCTATCAGTTGGATGAGAGAGCTTTGAGTCATTAACATTAATTTCTGAAAATCTTTTGTTGACTGACAAGACACAGAAACAGCCACATAAACAAACTGTAGCACCTTCATCGAAGGCGGTGCAACGATTACTTTTACATGTAGCACAATCCTGTTCTATAATGTCTGTTCCATATGCCTGAGAGAGAGGAAGAGAAGACATTACTCTTAATTTCTGATTCTGGAAAAAAAATTCTACTTAAAGCAAAGCAAAAAAAAAAATTGGTATGTAATAGTTTACATTGGGTGGGGAGAGGTGCACTGTCAAGTGAAGCCTATTCCTGAGCCCATAAAATACCCCTTTTTTGTTTTTTTTTTCCAATAGCCAAAAGTTTTCTTTCTTCAGTTCTTTGGCACTGAAGGCCATTCCTGTGTGTAAATGCTAACTGTACTAAGAAACAAACAAAATTCTGACAGCAAATGTTAATACACTGTTTAGAAGAAAGAGCTGAATAGCTTCTATGACTGCTTCTAAAGCCAGGTAGGAAACAAGACCAAAACCCTCAATCCTCTTAAGACTTTGGTCTTTGAGTGTCGCTTCATGTATTATTACATTTATGAATATGTTAATCATTGAAAAAATAGCCTGGTTTTCACCTTTAAAGGATTCTTAGTAGGTCTGGGCATTGGACTTACGTAAGGGCATGCCAGTAGTATGCCTTCACCCCTTAAAACATGCAATGGAAATGGGGGGTTGCGTGTGGAATCCAGAAAATAGTAACAAAACCCATTATGAACATGGGAACTTGTCATGCAAAGTGCTGGAAAGAGAAACAACTTCAGAGTTGACTAGGAAGGAACATGGCACATGTACAGAAAGCAATGAATGAAATAGCTATTAACCCTTTCTGTTAATGAAAGAACTAAGAGACAATTATTGAAATTCCATTGCAATAACTTGACACACTCTCCCCTCCCAAAAACCTCTTTCCACAGTTAAGAATTTGCAGAAGTTGTTGCTTTAAATTACCACTCAGGTCATTATAAGAAAAATAATGAGAATATCTACAGCTATCTTTAGCAGGATAAAAATCATAGGTGAGAATATTTGAGTGTAGAAACCAATCTTTAGTATTGGGGAGCCAACAATAAATGTCCCCATAGGTACATCTTTCTTTAACTGTCCACTACTGGTTTTCCTGTAACTTCTGCTGAAACATCTGGTAACATACAACGTGTGAGACAGCTCTGAAAGAATGGTCTGCTCTGGGTGGCATTTACTACGTCCCCAGCATCTGCAGAAGCTGAGTCTAGATGAAATAAGGAGTGACTGTCAAAACCAAAAGTTTCACAGTCTCCAGTTGTGCATTAAGCAGCAAACCATGGTAGACACGTGGGCAACTGAAGGGTGCATGAATGGATAGTAGAGGCAACTGCTGTTTACGTCCAAACCCCGAAAAGCCAGCAATCTCTGCAATGTGCAGCTAGCAAAAGACTAGTGCTGAAGAATAATATTGGTGAAACATGGTAGTAATTTAAAGTATAAAAAAACCTCAAGTAATTGAAGGTACATAAAAATTCTCAGAGAAGGACTAGGGCTAGACACAGATTACAGCAGTTTCTAGAAATACTATGATTTGAGAAAATACAGTTCTATCTAATTAATGAGGAAAACTGAAGGGGTAGTTGAAGCAGGTAAGCGCGTTTCCATATAGCTCTTATTTTCAATGAAAGAAAGAAAGCATAATAAATTATAACCCCAAATTGGTCTGAAAAAGTACACCGTGAATCCAAGACCAGCGAATCTTGGATCCACAGTGTGGGAAAAATTGCATTTACACTGCAAGCTAGCCAACAGCTGATAAACAGTATGGCAACCTGAAAGCTAAAGAAGTTATTGACAATGATTTGGAATTAGAGAAATCCTCAAGGTACTATATAGAGCCAGGCTGAGGTTATCCCAAAAGAATACAGCCAATCTCCTGACTTGCAAGACATTAGCAAAATATCGTAGCTGAAATTTTTCACTAAATAAATTTTACTCTCAATGAAATGGACCCATTTATTTATTAAAACCCAGATCAATTAGCAGACCCTTGCAACTTTCGTGCCAAGTGGTTATTCTAATTTTGCATCTGATTTTAGAAATTTGTGAACAAGTTTACAACTATTCAGACTGAGCCATCTAGGATATAACTGAAAGCTGGTGGTTCCTTTGTGACTAGTTCATTAAGACCTAGCATCACAAAATAAAGCACCTATACTAGTTCTATACCCTATTCTGATGCCCTTCTCTAAATCCTTGAGCAACAACTTAAAATCTGGCTTTTGATAATTCTGAGAGACATTCTTTTCCAACAGTTTCTGCACGTTCAGCCACCCCACCGACCTTCCAAAAGCTGTGAGGTACGTTTTACACAGGATGGGGTATGCTGAATGAAAGGTACTTTGACAGTGATCTACGAACTGTACTATGATACGCTGCATTTCATAACCGCTAGCATACACAGCATCCATGACTTATTGAACAACAACAACAACAAAAAAAAAATCAACTATGAACAGATGTTGAAAATATCAGGCCAGATTTCACTAAACAGAAATTGGAAATTCTGAACTCATCTTTGTGTCATTCAACAACATCAGAAGCATTCGGATTCCATGTAATGAATTAAATGCCTTTTCCTGTATAAGCTAATCTGTCATACAATTTATACGGGAACCCAACCAGCATGAATTTGTAACTTGTAATACCCAAAATTGGATTAATAATAGTGAAAATAACTCTTAAGGGATCCAAAACCATAAAATAAAAGGGTGTGCAACACTCTTGGCAACTGAAAAGGCAACATAAAGTTCCCTGTATGGTCTTTCATTAGTTAGACAATCAAAGACCATATGAAGTGTAACTCTATGCCACAGCCAATGGGCACATGGCCGTAGTCACATTGGAATTAAGTCCTGCTGCTGCACTCAAGTCAAGAAGACAAAGGGATAGATCAACTCACATCACACTGAAACGGCTTCTCTCCGGTGTGGGTTCTCATGTGCTCATCTAGGCCTCGCTTTTGACTGAAAGCCTTGTTACACTCTGAACATTGGTATGGCTTTTCCTGTATGAAATGACAACAGTGAGTGAAAGTGAGTCAACACAGAGCCCAAGTCATTAAAGGAGTGGAATTCCATGCTGGATGGTGCAAGTTTTATATTCTCTCTAAGGGATTACAGTCAGTGAAAACAACAGAAAACGACTTTCAAATGATTAAGTGAAAGCTGGGAAAGCTGTGGCCTGACAGTTTCCACTTCAACACCCACTTACAAATTAATTATCTGTTCCAGCCTTTCAAACCCAGGCATTTTGGGAGTCTGCTTTTTGTAATGTGAAAGGTACAGAAACATAAAATTCCAATGTACTTTCCTTTATCCTCCACAAAAGCTTAAAGCATAAAGACAAGTAAGATGTCTATAAAAGCTCAGGTTTGTTAGCACGCTTCCAAGCAGGGGAAGAGGTGAGGGGAAGAAGTGGGGGTACAAGGAAAGCTTGTGGTAGAGAAAAAACTTATTTTGAGAAGTGGTGACAGAAGGTTAATCACATATTCATTGCAGAATCTCAGAAGAAGTGCAGATGGCAACCAAGCCATCTGTATTTTTATTAGAACTATTGGTTAGCAGCTACTGTAACACATGATGTTATAAAAGTTGCAAGCTCACTGACATCAAATAAATAATTAGAGATATGTACGGAAAACCACTTATACAAAGATTTTCTTCTTTGAAGTTTTTCCTTAATATAGAAACTTCTATATAAGGTGTAATTCCTCCTTTTTGCCACTAAAGTTACAGAAGAAGTGTATGGAAAACAACATTTAAATAAGTTAATTAAACATAAAAGTTAGTATTATGGCACTGCACATTGCCTCACTAAAATTTTGATGCTCTAGAGGCACCTTTATTTTTGAATCAAATATTTATACTTATTTCACTCTCATCCTACTTTTTCCTGTGGTCCCTGATTTGGTATTCCTTAAGTTCTAAACATGGGCATTTTGGGCAAAGTAAACACTTTTCACTAAATTAAATTGAAAACAAAGACTGAAAATCAATAGGCAATAAAAATGCTAAGTCCATGAATTAACAAATAATAGGCAGTAATCTTAATGGTCTTCTGGGAAATAATGTGGGATCCAAGGGTAAGCGAGAATGAACAACTCAGTGTAGGTGTTGAAGCTACTAAGTGAAGAAATTCTCTGGTTATTGAATTCCTATCCTGAGTATGTAGGGGACAATCAGGTCTCCACATATTGCTGAATCCTGCCAGGTACTCAGCATAAACCATACAAGTAACACAATGGGCTATAAAACAGCGCTGTTCTGGGTAAGTCCCAAGCTCTCTCCTTAGGGCAGCTCTTTGCAGGTACAGAGCTCTCAGCGAGGGTGAAGACCGGGTTCTTCATTTTGTTCTAGTGGCAGTGGACCACCCTCCCATAAGGTTACCTAGAAAAGACAGTGTCATCGACAGAAACACCTCAACGTTCAGTGGCAGGAATCCTCTAGCTCACTAAAACCAGGTCATAAGCTGTGTACACAGGCAAAGGCATTTCTCCAGCAATTTCAATTTCAGATATGAGTAAGTCATGAGACAAAGTGCATTTCAGTATGATGCAAGACAAATCTTCCTACTGACACAGGCTGTGTACACGGTGCCCAGCTGCATATAATCAAACTGGCCTGAAGGGAAGCCCCTAATGATCTTTTCTGTGCAAGATTTTCCTTACACTTATTTATTATCTTTGTGCTTTTTCATCACTATCTTGATTTTGTAATTTCCATAATTCGTCAGTATAAACTAAAAGATAACAAATGACCTAAAAAAAGATCTGAGCTGATCTTAAAAAATAAAAATCATCATCTAGACCAAAAACTTCATGTCACAGGGAATTTTGCTAGACTGACTAAAGACTTCATGGAGCAGGTCTGTGATTTTTAAGGAAATGTATGAATATACCATATGAAAAGCAGGTTTCTGCAACACCCCCTTAATTGGTTTTGCATTGTGGTTAACATAAACCACATTTTCTGTGAGTTCTCTGAAAACAGCCTTTCTCTGTGTAGGTTGTTCCACAGAAAGCGCAAAGCAAAGCGTATGATGTGTACATCTTAAACACCTATGAAAGCATTCATTATTGCAAACTGTACCAGGTGTACTTGCTCTCTTTTTATCATCCTGTTCTTCAGATATCTGAAGAGTTACCTTGATTATGCTTATCTTACTCATTTGAGTTAAACAGAAGTCAGGATTCCATTTTGGAGAAACAGCCATTACGAACACTGGGAAGCTAAGTCACAAACCTGGGCTGTAATACCTTCCCCAAGGTTATGTTTGCCTATTTGTATTATTCTCTACTGCAAAAAGGGTATATCCAACCACCCCCTTGGCATTTGTATTTAAATTCACATATGTAGTGCATGAAACACATCCAAAGCTGTCTTTGATCTAATTTTAGATTCCTTACATGTGTATATTCCAGTGACTTCAGCAGACACAATTCTGATTCACACCAGCCCCTCCTCCGCTCTCTCCACTAGGCTAAGCTGCCCTTCATCCACATTTGTGTCTGCCTCAGTAAAATCGGTAGGTCATCCAGAGCAAAGCTTGGCTCTAAGTTTCTCTCCAAAGAAAAAGACTTTTTTAGTCAGTTTTGAAGACGACATGATTCTCAGAGACTAATTTCTTCAAAACAAAACATTCTGTGCTTTTCCTCTTCTCCCCCCCTCCCCCCCCCCCCCCATATCAAATTTCCATTGCACAATACTTGGAGAAGGAAACATTTGTAACATGGAAAAGATGATGTTGAATTGGCATAACCATCACTGCTCTAAGCATGAACAGGAAAAAAATATAGATAAAAACCACAGCAATAAGTCTGAAAGTTAATGCCACCATAAAAGGACAATAGGGACCAATGATGAGGTCAGAAGAAAGTTGGACAAATTTAAAACCAAAAATTTAAAGCCAAGGGAAAAATCTGCTAACTGTCAACAAAACAGGAGGTCATTGGGAAGATCATATAAGTCTGACTTCAGAGGAGTCAGCAACTGCTAGTACTATAAATCTACCCTCTGTTCAAAAAGCATCTGCCAGGCCATGACTACGGTGGCAGCAAAGCCAAAGGATTACATGTGTTTTCTTTTATTGATGATATAAATGAGGAAGGGAGCCGAGAGACTGAGAGAGACAGGATGTAGCTGATACTTCAGTGATTTAATATTACATTTCTAAGTATACCAGGTATAAATAGAAATATGTAGATCAGGATTTATAACCTTCCTGCCTCCAAACAGAAAAAGGCCAAGGAGAGCCCAAATGGGACTTGGTATTCTGGAAGGTGCTCACGGTAAGACTGATATGCTAACTTAGAAGCTCCCATCTCTGATGATTTTCACTTCCCTATGTTAAGTCTGAGAGGAATTCAACATTTTAGCAACTATGACAAATAAAACTGCTTGCAATAGACACTTCATCTGTCTGTGGATAGCTGAATCATAAATTATACCTTGGATTCTATGTAAATTGTGCTTTGTATTAGAAAGACATCAGGAGACGACAAATTCTCAAGGCCATTTGATGCCACCTTTAACAGATTGATAGAACACGTGTACAGAGTATTCTGCAACCACCGCAGATGGAAATACTTAAACGCAGAATATGTGAACTGCTAATTGCTGCTGCAGTTAACTGTATCTCCCTTAAGAAATATAAATGCATTATCTATATTAGCTTAGCACTAGGTCATGTCGTTGTTTCTGTAAACCTCGTAAAATTGATTACACAGGTAAAACATGAATGACTTCGGCAGGAGTATCTCCAAATAGTTCTAAATTTAGATTTAAAAAGTTATTACATGAGCTCAACAGCAGCAGCAAGAAAAAAATAATCTAGACACTACTACATCCAAATAAATCATAGCTCAAGATTCAAATAAATGAGAGTTAAGAACAGTTCTAGTAACTCTTTCCACAGCAGCAGGAGCAAATTACTGGGCTGAACCCATACTCAGGAGACCTTACTCATCACTTTTTTGGTTAAGTTAATCTACTACAGTGATTGCAAATTTATACTACTCAGAAAGTGAACGTGTTGACTACAGAAATGTTACTCAATAATCCTTTTTAATAGTTAGGTTTTAATTGACATACAGAGTATACATAAAATCCCAAGACTTATCCAAGATCTAGTCTCTCTTATGCTCATGTTTTATACCCTACTGAATTCAGCAGATTTACTTCTGATTTATTTCAGAATATCACATATTGCATGTTTCTTCTTGTGGATCACGTTCATACATCGAAGCGTGTATTAGAATTACTAGCATCTCAGGGTAACACATACTGACCATGTTAACTTTCACTTGACTATCAACTTGCTGGATCTCCATATTCTACGTGGTGAAAACGGAACATTCAGAGAAGTTCAGAGAAACAAGGAAAAGAATATCAGGTCTTATATTATATTTAAACATCTATACTTAATCTACATTACGTGTAAACATTTACACTTGTGACATGAGTGCGAAAATTGCCAGACATGATTAATGGTGATGATACAGGACCAAAAAAAAAAAATCAGATCTTTTTCTTCTCTGGAGACACACAAAATTGAGATCTATATAACAGACAAACCTGGAAACAAACAAAATGTATTTTGGAAAAATTATTAGTAAGGCCAGTACATACATGAAGATTCTTGGTAAAACCTGAATAAGCCTGAAAAGGTCTCAAACTCCTTGGGTAACAGTGGGTATGGAACTTTTTTAGGTGAGATTTATTCTGACAACAGGAAACAGAGAGCTGAAGAAAAATATCAGGTTGCATTTTCAGTAGCAAAATATTTTAAAGCATGTAGGTCATCCTTTAGTTCACCTATTTTTTTTTCTTCTTGTTTTTAATTGCTTTGATTATTCTAAAACAAAGAGAAAGTCTTATAATGCCTACACATGAGATGTAGATACACTAATGCTATCTGCTTTCAAACCTTATGTGGAAAATTTGAAAATATTTTGATTATTCAATAAACATCATTTGCTGCTACATGTATTTGCATTACTAGAGCACAGGATTAGTAAGAAAATAATTGTTTTGAAAAAAGATCAGCAAGAATAGAAAAATGTGGCCTAGAATGAACAAACATGACCAGCCAGACAACATTAGAATATACTGTCAGGCTTGCAGCTACCAAGAGCTGACCTCTCAAACAGAATCCTGGAAATCGTATAGATTTCCCAACCTGAAAACGCAAAAAAGGCAGTGGTGTTATCTGCTTACAAAGCAGGAGGACAGTGACAAACACCGACTTTGTGAAGCGTTACCTAAAGGCTACCTGAGGCATTGAGGGAATGAGGTTAAGTTTAAGACACTTGCATATTTCACATAAACCCTTTGCTTTGTGTATTTTAAATCTCTTCCTAATACCAGTAACACTTTGTTTCAATTATTACTAATTATTGATGTTGATACGTCCCTCAAAGCACACTCGGGAGCAATTCAGCCAGCTGTACACGGCATGTATGGAAGACAGTGACCAGAGCAGTTATCATCCCGTCAAAAACCCCACCTGGATGTGAACTGAAGGTTCAAGGCTACAACAGCCTGGAAACCATGATCTCAGGGGCCTGGAAAAGGGTCCAACCAGAGACAGCCTAATGCACGGTTCATGACACATACCCGTAAGCAACCTGCAACCTACCTTGCAGCCTTGCTAACAGCAAACTTGTACAAGAAGTTAAGCAGAACAGTGATGAACGAGTAACAGAAGTCCTAGAGAATTGGACAGATCTTTCTGCTTGGTCTAGAAACCCCCCACAGATAGTGTCAGACCATGCTGAGGGCCAGGCCAAGCAAGTCCTTCTTTACAAGAAAACCTGTTAGACAGCAGCTGTGGTAATAGACCTTTGAGCCTCAGCAAATTCCAGTATCAATGCACAGGTTTTTTCTACATTTAAAAAGAGTGATGGGTAGTTTCACTACCAATGAAGTGGTGACATGCAACGTATTGCTCAATTCTTTTTAAAAGACCAG
Source organism: Phalacrocorax aristotelis (assembly GCF_949628215.1). NCBI lineage: Eukaryota > Metazoa > Chordata > Aves > Suliformes > Phalacrocoracidae > Phalacrocorax > Phalacrocorax aristotelis. The sequence goes on from NC_134279.1 coordinate 6,600,008, forward strand.
CTTTCATCTTAGCTGAAGGGCTGGGAATTGAGGTATAGTGCCATAAGAAAGACAGTAAAATGGCTACTGAAACAAGGGTGGCTTATGTAGCTGATGTTTAGTTACATTTCAGGCCCTCCCCCCCCCCCCCCAAAAAAAAAAAAAAAAGAAAAAAAAGAAAGAAAAAGACTAAGCCGATTAATGTCAGGAAAAAAACATCCATGATACTTACTGCTAGGTCATCACCACTAGCAACACATCCCCCGTTGAGAGGAGAGGCTAAGTCACTTAAGATCACAGATGGTGTGAGTTAATGGAGTCCAGTTTTGTCCTCAAGTGTGAAAAATGTGCAAGAACTAACAAGATGCTCTCTTAGTCACTGAAGGATTTTTGGAAGTTACAGCAAGTGGCTCACCCACAAAGGCCCACTTAAACTATCAGACTTGCATTAAATTACTAAAGTAATGTTTGACACAGGAAGACAAAGGCTGATGAGAATTTACAACTCTACAGACGTAGTAGGGATTTGAATCTGATGATTAAATCTCAATAAACAATCACTTTACAAGTACACATTTCCTCACTTGAGAAGTAAAATTCTTTAAAAAAAATATTTCCAATAACTAGAGCAGGCACAGAAACATTCCTGTTGAAAGAATTGTGAAAGGACTTTGGCAAATTTAAACAAAAAAAGTCACTTTTATTAGAAGTGACTGATTATTTTGTTAGAAAAGTTCTCAATTAATTAAGTTTTGGGGGTGTTGGAAAAAAAATCTGAAATTATTACATTAAATTTGTCATGAAAATAAAAACATGCATCTTTACTGAAGCGCCTGCTAGCAGGAAAAAAGGTGTATTTCCTCAAAAGCTCTAATATATGCAATTAGTTGGACTTTACTGTACCATTAACTTCCCATTTTCCACAGTAGTTCTGCCTATTGGCTACCCACAATCCATAAAGTTTTTTGTTTCTTTGCGTTTTTTAAACAGCTGAGGTAATTTCTGCACCTAAGATTTGGTGAAGGAGGGTTTATTTAATCAGCCATGATGAAAACTCAATAGATGTTGATCTGCTTTTGGAAAAAGAACAGTACGAATATTAAAAAAAAATACATTTTTGCTCTAAGAGGAAAAGATGATTATCAGTCAACGTTACATTAAAAAAAAAAAAAAAAGAGTGTGAAAATATAGGTGCAGTGGGATTCAAACCTTCTATACTCTGTATACAAACACAAATTCCACAGCCAAGGAAACCACAGCACTGGCAAAGTCATCATCCTCAGACAGATGTTTAGGAACTCACTCATGTCTCACCAATAGGGAAATATAGAGAAAAATCTAATACTAAAAAAATTCAAAATTCAATCAACACCTCATATTATTTCACTACACACTGTCATGTGCATAGACGACTATATTTAGTACCCAGTGTAATATTTTGGGGGTTTTTTTGGCAATAGCATGGTATGATGTTTCTAGAACACTTGACCTTTTTTAAAACTTTAAGTCCAAATATTTCCTGGGAAATAAAGAAAAAAATTAAATTATATCACATTTGTCAATCACCATCTTGCCTTCCCCCCCCCCCCCCCCCTTTAATAGTCTGGCTTAAAAAAAAAGAATGGGGGGGTTTTGTAAAGTTCCAAATGAGTGCCTTGGAAAAACTGTTTAACTCAGGACCTGGACGAGGACAATTTTCTTCTTGTACTGTCCCAGCAGCAAGCTGAAACACTGACTTGGAAAAAAAAAAAAGCCTTGACAGGAGACTGCCTCGCTTCCATACCTATTCTCATGAAATTCATAAATAAAACTCAAAATTAACTCAAGGTTGGCTAACTCTTGCACGTACTGTGTTAGGCCTTGAGTCCTTAGCTTCTAAGGATGTCTTTACATTGGAGTCACTTCTGTGACTGCAGCCCATGCGGACATATTCAGACTAATTAGTCATGGCTGAGAGTATTAATTAACTGTGAGATTAAGGAGTTCAAGAGTTGACTTCCAAAGATATCCAATACTCAAGCCACTAGACCACACCAATCCTTGTAATTTTGAGGCTACACTGCTAACAGTATCCAACCTGCCCAGCTTCAACTGAACAAGAAAGGAGACGAAGCTTCCTAAACAATAGTGCGAGTACTGATACCTTAAGCATCCAGAAACTACATCACATCAACAGCAATCTACTGACCAGTTCCATACAACATTTATTTATATATATATGTGTGTGTGTACACACATGTATATACATATTAAAAAAAAAAAACAACACACTGGCCAAGCCTTTCAAGCGTGGACAAGTAAGGTTAGTAGCAGAGCTACAAAAACATGCTTATCACTTGATTTGGTCTACTTCTTTCAGTATAATCTCTGAACATTTGGTGCTTTTTAAAGCATACTTAAAGATTAATGCATTTTTAAATAGTAGGCACTTACGCACAAAAGAAACATACCTACTAATACATTGCAATTTCTCTAATTTTTAATATTATCTCAGAAACATACAATTTGAGCATTACAGCCCACAGCTTTCCAACCACCAGAAGTCAGATTTTAAACAAGCTATAAAGATTACATGTGTCTGTTATACCTTCCAAGTATAAATATGAAATATTCAAACCAAGTGATGAAAAAGAATTTGGAAATGGCTTCCACCCTTTCTGTTTTCCACCACTGCCATGTATTTAACTGAAACAAACTGTAATGAAACTACCATTTTCAGAAGTAATAAAAACATCAATCTGACACGACAATAACTCTGGGCACCTATCAATGAACATATTCCCAAACATTAACAATTATATTGCAGTCACGTACAATAATTTCTCTGCATGCCTACGCTCAAACTCTGTAATATTACATCAGGCACTGAATAAAGCCTTAGGAAAGAGCTGAAGTTTACCGCACTGTGAAGGTTGGAGGCATGCATGTATTTCCTCAAAGCTAATATGGTCTTTAAATTCATTTAATCAAGAACTTGAATGAGTTCCTCATTTATGTTTTCTTAGGCTGTTGTATTTCTTCCTCTTAAGGAAAAAGAGAAGAAAAAAAAAACCTCAAGCCAAACACATCTAATTGCATAGAAACAAATCAGTGCTCAGGTGACATTTTAATATTAGGTGGTTGGTATTTTCTTCTCGCACTGTCAGTAAGGAGTTTGGCTTACCTTCTCTGTTTACTGCAGAGTTGGAGCTGACACCTGTGGCCACCCAGGTTGTACTCAGTTTAGCAGCTGCCAGACCTTAATCAACTTTCTACAATGATTTTTCCAGCAGCCTTCCCTGATCCAGAGGATCAGGTTTGGCATTTAATCCCACTGGTAAAATATATCTAGATTTAATTTCTACAATGACATTTTCCTTGTTGAATGTCATATTATTACTTTTAAGCTACTTCACAATTTTTCTGGCCAAAAGACCAGACTCTTTTTTTCAAGATATTTACAAGAACAGCCCTTGAGGAAGGGTGCTATGATGATGTTTATTTCCACATTGCTAGGCTTAGCCGATACAAATACCTTCTGGATTTATGCATCTTGTTATTCTTTGAATAATTATTTTGCATGCAAGAATAAATTTCAAAACAAAATGTATATGTAGGAAATGGTTAGAAAAGGAATAGCCAACATCCTTACAATCTTTTGTCTTGAAAAGTCAACTGATCTGATGCTTGAAGACAGAACTTCCAGGTGTGACTTCCTGACTTTTCTTGTTCTTAGAACTGACAGAAATAAACATTGGCAAACACACTACATTCATTATTTCCTAATCTTTAGTTTTGTCTTTGTTTAAATGGCCTGGGATCACAGAACAAGTTACTGTGAATTAGTATCATGCCAAGGAACTTCAAGCTATTTCTGCACAGGTATAATCTTTCCTCACTGGAAAAGTTCTTACATAGTTAGAATATATCTCCTTTAGTGTTTACACTCGGATCAGGTAGGTGCTTCTGAAGCACCCTTCTCAAATGTCCCCTGTTAACCATGCTTTGGTGCATACTTCCAACCAAAATGTTTTGGACTGCATGACCTGGATCCCTTTTGGAAAAAAATCACACCAGAAGGTTTAATGCATTCCAGGGAGTGCTAGTGTGCATTTGGTCCATAGGACCACACTACACATAATCTGCAGTAAAATCCCTGAAACACATAAAAGATAAACATCAGGTCCTCAGCACCAACCGTTTCACTTTACATACACCTACTACTGCATTGTACTACTTGTTAACATACACATAGTCCCTGATTTCCGGAATGATGGATTAGACCATGACTACCCTTAGCACCAGAGAGGTGCTGCAACGTGACTACATGCATTCACTTCAAAAAAGACCTATACGTGAATAGCTCAGAATTTTCAGTTCAGCTTACATTATTCATAGGTAAAGAGTTGAAATGCTATAAGCTGGAAATCCAACAAACAGTACTACATACAAATATGTTAGGTTATCAACCTCGTAAAGGACACCATCTTAGTATCCATAATTCTTAATCACCTCTACAAAACAAAGAGAGAATCTGACTGAATGAGCAAGAGTCCTGGAGAAACCCCACCATAGAATGTACCTGCTTGAGAATGAAATGGTAGGGAACAGGAAAATAGAGAACACCTCAGGCAGTAACGACACACCTGCCTGGTCTTCAAGTACATGGCAGAAACTGTCAGGAGTTCTGCATCTCAGACAGGGCACAGATTTCAGCTTCGCTAGCATTCCTGTGGTTCAGAGAAACCTCAGCGCAGGTGATCTTGATAATACACAACTATTGCATAGCCTACATACTAAACAGCTGTTTTCTCTACTAAAAAGGGTTTTTTTTTTAATTTCCTGGACAATATTTTTCTAGATTTTTTGTCTCTCTCAAATCACTACTAAGTTAAAAATCATATATAAACAACACAAAACACACAAGTATCAATTAAGTTTTTCAGTGTCTCTCAGTAAGATCCTGAATGTCAGCCACTACATTCCTGACAAGCATCAGCCTACAACAAACATTCAATAAATCTTCCTGTTCTTGCCAAGCACGTAAGTGCCCTTGTAAATAACAGCCTCTTTTCAATTTACCTCTCAGTATTTTCTCCCTCCCTCTTCCTTCTTATTCCTTCCAAATACCCAAACTCCCTTCACTACTCTGTTCTCTTTCACTTACATCTGAATCACACCACCTAAAATGCATATTTATTCCCCTATACCTATAATTTTACTCATCTGAACAATTAAACTACAGATTATTATCCTACAGTACCATATCGATAATGTTCTGCAGAAGAACAGACTCAGCATAAACACTCCTGACTTTAAAATCTGTGAAAGTTCATAATAAGCTTTGCTTTCTGTTCTATTGTTTTTATTAATACTACTCGTCAACTTTTTTCCCCTCCTACAACTTCAAAATTTTTAGCTATCCATTTTATTTAGATATTGAATAAGGTGTTGAAGTGTAAGGAAGAGGGAAACTTGGGAGATGCAAGGTTATAGTAACAAACTTCAGTTTTCAAAATGAGCTAGTGATGTTAACATTATCAATATTGATTCTTATTACCTCAAAGTAAACAATACTTATTTGGGAATAAATTAATATAAAATGCTGATCACAGGTGAATGAGCTTCACTGTGAAGCTTCAGAATAGGAGTAGCAGATAAACAGCATGACAGCAAAAAGAATCAAAACCCCAAACCAAGGTCTAAAAAAAAGATCATTTTGGGCCTGCATATTTTAATCCTCCAGTATAACTGTAAAGATTTCCGGCAGCCTGCTTAGCACACTTACACAGAAAAATCAGACAACGAACTATGACCTGTTCAGATCTAGATGATCATGACAGCTCAGGTATATGGAAACACTCGTATCACATTTGGTATGAACTGAGTTCTTTCTGTAAGGATAAGATTTTGACTACATGATACAGCAGAACATCTTCTGAGACATTTTAAATCAAATTTTAGTATGTTCTTAGTGCAATACAAAGTCTAATTACGACATCTACATACATTAAGAAGAAATCTCCACTCTGTAAAAATCTACTTTCCTAAATCTTCCCTTTCCTATTAGCTAAATAACAAACAATGGTTGTTCTTCTGTCATTCATAAGCACTGCTTAAATTATTTTCTTTTTCCTCCTGTTTCAACATTAATATGAAGTCCTCAGTTTGTCTTTCACTCCAATTTCATAGAAGCATTTTGGAGCCAGACTGAAAATTTCAAAGATTTCTCTACTAAAGGTACATAATTATGTTTCAGAGTATAGCTAAGAGCAAGAAACATCCCAAGAAAGTACACTTGGCTAAAGAGCAACTACAAGTTTTCTATTCAGTGCAATTTAAAATATCTACTTCAAAATTACTTCTTTTAAAAAAAAAAATTGTTAACATAATATATCCAAGCACTTTATTATCAGCACTGTGCCGGTAATCAGGACTGATGTATATGCCTGTCAAAAAATATACAAAATCATCGAGAAAAAAATGCACAGCTTTCTTCCACTGAAGTACTGCATTTTTCTAAGGCTGCAGGATATGCAATTCTGCTGTAAATAACTGTTAACAGTTACCTTACAGCTTTTAGTCAATGAAGATACTGGTTGTAAAGTTCTCTAACCTCACTCATGAGCATGCATTTTGGAAGAAATCATCACTTGGTGTAAATCACAATCGTCAACGGAAATACATCATTACAGGCTCTAAAGGCCTATTAATAGTCTTTTTTCCCTCTGTTTTTTTCCAACAGAGGCTAGGGGGGTGGTTGTTTTCAGTCAAACTGTATGACAAATCAGGAAAAAATTAAAATTGGCGCTGTTTCAGAGCTGGTCTTGTTTACCGCTCCTCCCACTCACAGCCATGTAGAACATATATGGTAATGAAACTTCTCCTGGTGCAAAAACAGTAATATGGGACAGTAACAACAGAAAAGATTTTATAGCACTTAGTAAAGTGATTTAGCAGCTGGAAAAAAAGGAGAAACAACTAACAACATGGGACTAGCCTGCTCCCAGTGAACCACCATTGCACAAACTACTGATAACTTCTAAACTGAAGTTTGGGGAGCTGAGCTAAAACTTTATCTAGGACCTCCAGTTAATACCCTCAAGACCTAGGTAGAATAGCAGAAAACAGCAGAAACAAACAGGTTTGATATTATCTTTACTTATTGAGAAAGCTGTTCTGTGTGCAGATTTGCATATGGAAACCACTAATTTAACTCTCACCCTCCCTATCTTTCTCAGTTTGTCCTCAATGCTGCCTTGACTTCTGTAAGCAGTAACAGCTCTCAAGGGATTAGCAGTAAAAGTTAAGAGCTACAGTTTACTTCTAACGTGTTGTTTCTTTTCTTACAGTGGATGGGGAGGCCAGAGGCAGGTAGTATATGGAATGCTAGAGCAGCTTAACTTCACCTGGAGATCTCCCTTTGCTAAGGGATTGGCATCTGGCTGTTTGAAGACAGCCCTCCATCTCTTTGCTGGCTGAGCGGGCCAAGATCTCACCTTTGTCCTCTATAAATAGACATACATGACAAGACTTTTCTCTAAAACTCGGAACCTTTGTGCTAAACTGAGATTCAAGGTTCAAAAATAATCTGGAGGCATCTGCCATTTGCCTTTTTATTTTGCCTTCAATTAAATAAAGTCATTTTGTGGCTTAATATTTGTCATCAGTTAGTAAAGTACAGCCTCTACAAAGGCTCACAGTGACTGGATTTTAAGGACATAGTAAGAATCAAGGCCCTGAATATTGAAGTTTCAAGAACAGTGAAGCTTTTACAGAACTGCTTACTCAGTAAACAATCACAAACATTAATTTATATCTATAAATAACCACAGGTTAAAGAAGAAGTTAGTAAAGCTATTATTTCAACTATATGTTGAAATCAAACACAGAAAAAATAAAAGGTCAGTAAAGGAGTCATAATTTAAATTTAACAGTTAATGACTCGAATCTGTGCCTCTTATTTTGATAAGTATAAAATATCTTGGTTGGTATAGCCTAATCTCTACACAAACAGTAATTATTTACTTTTTGCCACACATGATTCATAGACAATCCTCAAGTAACCGTAACAACTAAGCTACACATACCCTTGTGTAGGACTTACCCTTGTGTGGGTGCGAATATGCATCTTCAATCCATCATTCTTGCTGAAAGCTTTGTCACAGTAAGGACACTGGTAAGGACGCTCACCTGAAAACAAGAGAAGCATTAGAATCCTTTAATGTGGCCTCAGTGTATGAAGGCCTTGCAGCATGGTTATTTGTCAAACAGAAGTACTTTTTTTGTGTCTTTCTCTTCACACTCAGTTCAAACAAGGAGAGATCTAACCTTTAGGAAAATTACAAATAAAGGTCCACTTGTGCAGGATGCAGGGCTAGATCAAAATATTACTCTCTGCTGCTTGGCTTTGTTTTAGCAATATATCATATGGAGAGCCTTGGGGAAAAAAAAAAGGAAAGAAAAAAATCAAAAACTACACCTACTGCCCTTGCTCAAACCACATTCTGCAGTGACTTACACATGGTCACTTTTATGGTTCGGCATTAACTGCTCCCAAATATTTCTTCTATTTCACATCTGGTCATTTTTAGAGCCCTCTGGCTCTAAAAATCCCAATGAAATATAAAATCTAGACTTTTTTATGCTGTATCTGAACCGTTAGAAGCTAGTTAATCAAAAGTTTCTGCAATTTTTGTGCAGAAATTTATGACTGAAATGGAAGCAAAAGGATCTTAGCGTCTCCCTTGCAGCATCCCATATCTTATAGGTATTTAGTTTAATGCTCCATTAAACTGGTGTCATTTAGCATCAATTTTTCCAAACTCACATTAGTGTAATATGGATACTGAGCTATTCAGAACCAAGGAGTGAAGAGTTTCTAATCTAGCTCCTTAATTTGGAAGAAGTAATAAAGCTTTCTAATTCCCCAAGGGCATTTTAATTTTTAACTCTTTTGGCAATGCACTGGAATCTGAGTCAATTGCCTCTTCCTTCTCTATTCAATGCCTTAAGAGCAAATATCAGGTTGTTTCTAGTACAGAAACACAGTTCAACAAATTAAGGCACAATAACTGCTTTTCTATTAATGAAATGGAATTGTTTCTACACAGTCATAGTGCTGAAGGTGTAACAAGCCTTTATTTGAAAATACAAGTTAAGTGAAGCCTATTCTAAGTCAACGCACAGCTTTCCGCTCATGAAAGAATCTTTGCATGGATAGAGAGATTTAACATAGTCCAAATGTCAAACACTTACAAACACTCATACTCAATCCTGGAAAATACGTAAGTAAGATCAACTACATTTTACAGTTAAAAAAAAGGAAAGAAAAAAAAAAAGAGAGACACATATTTCACTGATACACCAAAGATCAGAGTGTAAGAGTCTGGCAATGACAGAGATAGGCATTTTAGGTTCTACGGTCACTAGTAACAGGGATATTAATCTTGACTTGGAGAGAAGAAGCCTCATCCCCCTTCTCATCTTTTCTCCGCATGAGGGGTCCCTCCATGACTGCTCAGAGGGAAGATACTGGATTTTCTCTCTGAGGAACAAGATGGCAAAGGATCACAAAAAGTATGTAATGGAGACAGCTTAAAGGAACAGCTCTTCACAAGGACCTATGTGAGTACAGTACCGCTGATAAGCTGATAGTCACTGTTGTACATAAAAATCCCCATATAGTCACAGGCTGTATAGAGATTTGAGGGAAGCTGAGTTCAGATGATTATTTAAGTAAGGGGATTTTAAAAAACCCTATTTAGTAGATAAACTATTCTCTACTTTTCTGTCTTTTATTACTGTTTAGATAACTCTATTAGTGACAGCAACAAAACACTGTGTAACAAAGTACTTGTGAAATACAAATATTTTTCTCTCTTGTATTCTGCCACCTCAGAAAGCACAATTGTGTGAATGTGGCTTTTTTGTTGTTGTTGTTAGGATGACGACAACAATTGCTGTGTTATAGCTGTGTTTTCACTGAGCAGTCTGAAATATGATACTCTCTCCCATGACCCTCGATATCTTTAATCCATGCCTCAAATTCAAACACTCCAACAATTGTCAGTACTCAAATATTTAATTAATTCAGCTGACATTTTTACGTTTTAGGGCTTTTAAATGTAGAAGTTAAAGCTTTCAGCAGTTTGTAAGCAGATGAGCGTTGACAGGTAGGAGTTGTACCCCTCCCTCTTCTCTCCCCCATCCCCGAGACTACTCCTTTTTATAAAGACTTTTGCTTTCAAAGGATGGTTTTGAGTTTGTCTGAAATGTATTAAAAGTGTCCTTCAGAAATTAACCATGGAGACCATGGTGATTCACGAGTAAGACCTTAAGAGCTTTCAGCAGATGCCAGTAGAGGGCAACAGTATGACTTCATATCAACGTGTTACACCTGAAAAGGCCTGGCTTCAAGCAGCTGCTAGGTACTGTAAAATTTCAAAAATCTCTGCTGTTCAAAAATATCAATTTTCTATGTGACACAGACCACAAGCTCTGACTTGACACTGATGCTTGGTGACATCCTATTTTTATAAATTATATAAACAACTTCTCATGCACTTCTGTCATTAATAATTGTCGGTAAAACAATTTAAAAGATGACCCCAAGTAATTTTACTGTTGCTCTTACTTTTTCTGTTATTTTCTTTCACCTAATCTTTGTAGCCCGTATACCCAAAATATATACAAGTGTCCTTGCGCTTACATAAGTGACCATTTCCCTTGTGCATACACATCTTTTAAATGTGCAACCTACCTTCTACCTCAGAGAGTTTTAGGATTTAACAAAATTAACTGTGGACCACTTGAAACAAGCCTGTTTGCAAAGTTTATTGGAATAAATTTCTTAGGCTCTCTGTAACTAGTCCAAAGACGAGTTTGTGCCACTGTGTAAGAAATACATGGATATTTTATAATAGTTTTTAGTTAAAAATAACTTGTCTTTTAAAACGATTTAATCTGTGAACAAGAGCAAGACTCCCCTCATTTAACATCAACCATGTGAAAATACAATGCCTAATTTTAACTAGTTGTTCTGGATCCCAGTGAAATTAAAAGATTAGAAACAAAGTTAGGATGAACTGCTCGCCTCAGCCAATGCATCTTTTTCTCCATTTACTGTATCGGGAGCCTAGGCAACTCATTCAGATCACATGTCTGAAGTCCTGTAAGAAGAACAGGAGCAGCGGACCCTTTCTCTAATACTGTGAGATGAAAATGGCGTAAGATAACACCAGAGAAGAAACAGATTTGAAATAATGAATGCTAAATATATTCCTCCCACACGTGAAGGTTTGCTGAAGTGCAATTTTTCAGACAGAACTATTGCAAGTGTCCACAAATGAGAGGGTTTTGTGCTTCAACAAAGTTTAGAATTGTCACTAAGAAAAACTGGAGAGCAACTGGGATGTGATAAAAGCTCCCAGGAAGGTGTCATTATCCATCAATGCTTTCACATTTGTCTGCAAAGACCACCAAAAATCAATTACAAGCATTGGAATACTAAACCAAGCTTCAGATCAACTCACACACAATAAATACTTGGAGTTTTTCAGATGTAAAACTTCTCTGATCAGAAAAGGAATGGAGCTGTTACAAGGAGATTAAAAGTAAGAACAACTAAGACGAGCAAACGAAATGGTGTTGCAACTCATGTGTCTCTATTTCACTTGTCCTCACAAAAGGGAGTTACTAAGCATCAAAATGAAAGCTATTTCCCCTATGACAAACTACAATTTTTTCTTGGATTTACTGCTAGAAACATGCTTATGAGATATGGAGTCAATGTGTGACAACATCATACTAAGGAGGGGGGTGCACCATAGGTAAAATTGTTGATGTCGATTAACAATTGTGTCATTTGCACTCTGCATTTTTATATATTTTTATATAGAACATATAAATATCTTTATGCTTGGAGGCAGTGATAAATCCTTACTAGGGTTATCATCCTGAAGTAAATCAGTGCACCGTTTTTAACTAAAATGCCTTTTCATTGCAGTCAATGGTAAAGTAAGTTTTCAAAGGTATTAGAAGTAAGGTATTGTAAAGTAAGGGCGGGTGGGTAGGTTTTGAGTTTGTTTTGGTCTTAATTTGAACTATATTTTTAAAATATGGATAATGTGGGGGATTAAAAAAAAAAATCTTTTAACTTTCAAAGATACTATGAAGCCTTACTCCTAACTCTTCACATTTGGAAAGCATCTGAAGAAAGGCCTGACCTTCTGTGTCATTGTTTGCAGCTCTGCTGTTAAACCACAACTGAGACTATGATCTGCACTTTTCACTAAAATATTTCACCAGGCTTTCTACTTTAGTACAGTATCAAAATCCTGTAGGCATATTAAATACGTCTTAATTTGACAGCTTGTCCAGCCAACATGCCCAGAAGTAGTGTTGTGAATGCAACAATAATGAAGAACAATTGCTACCATTAAAATAGCAAAACATTCAAGTAAGACAGATGTAAATAAACGCTATGGTTACCCTTAAGTTACAGCTGACTGTCACGTCCCTGCTGTTCAAGAACAAATTGCTCAACGTATTAATGGCACTTCCGTACAAATAACCCCAAACAAGTAATCCTTGAATAAATTGCAGTGGATTTAATATAATTCAAAGTCTAGACATTCTACTTTCAGATTCTGTATGAATAAAAACAAAGCTTTTAACATAATAAAAATAAATTTAACCCTAATACAAGGATTATGAAAAACAATTCCATGATTGAAAACCATATGGGATTTTGATCTGAAAACATGTCATGATAGAGTTGATATCTTTTTTCTCAAGTGCATACATCTCTAGCTTGAGATCATAAAACCTACTGGATCTTATTGTAGCACAGAAAGTTAAACACCAGATTCTTCCATTCCAGTTCAACTTAGGCTGGACAGTTTCCTATGAGACATTTGCAATTTAAGGTGCCATAAGGCAGTATTTGAAGTGAGTTTAGCACTCAGATTTCCCAAACTCAGATACCCCTGGGAGCAAAACAATTAAGAAACAAAACCAAATACATATTAGTTCTTCAAGATTTCAGTGGCTGTGGCTAGACATTTAATAAAAACTTTGAGACACAGTAATTCACATTAGTCATACATGTTGCTATTTTCACACTGTATTTTGCATTCCCTGTAGTCAATTTAGCCACAAAAAGCTAATTACAAAATCAGGCAGAAACCTGATATAAACACCAATATTTGTGATTACTTTGAAACAATGACCTCAGGTAAGATCAAACAAATATGTACTTTAACAGGTGACAAATATATTCCAGTCAAATGAGACAAACGAAACACACAACAAAGAAGTAGTCCTGATCTGAAGAGGCTGTAATAGAAGTGTCTGAAGGGACCAGCAAAACTAGGAAGAGAAACAGATGCACAGAGAAGATGGTCAACAGCGTGCAAGAGTATGCATCTGATGAACTATTACATTCAGTTTTGGAAGCAGCTTCATAGAGCTCTTTCGAACCATTATATGGGCATTACTTCTATTTAATTCTGTTAAATTTAGTCATATTATAAGACGACTATTTCTTTAAAAAAAGAAGTGTGTATGTGTATATATATATATGAGTGCATTATTTCAAAATGTCAATTTTCACAATATTTATGGTAAAGTATAATCCATTTTAAAGGCCTAACTTAAGGCTGGGTGGTGGAGAGGGGAAGAAGGGAGACTCCGCCATCACCCAACAGTGGTGGAAAGGCAGCAGTTCACCTGGGGAGGAATTTGGAGGCAAGGGGGCCATCTGGATCACACATGCAGCGCTCCATACCAGGTGATCAACAGGGCAGCCCAGAATGGGAATTGCAGGAGGGCTTTTTCAGTCAGAGATAACCTGGGGTGATGACAGCATTCAACAGCAAGTAACGATGGGCAAAAGGTTAACAGATATAACAAAATTATAACCTGTGACATATGCTTTAGAACATTATTTCTTCATATAGAGCGTTTGACAGCTTTACACATTTATCCTCTGCTGCTGCTGTTCTGTACACGGTGTTCCCACCAAATTAAAAAGGAAGTTTGTGTCCTTAACGGTACACAATCCAGTTAATGTATTATACAAATATGTACACACAAAGAAACAAAATACACAGAACTCAATTTCTTCCCCATGAAAGGAACTTAAATAGGAACTAAGTTAAATAGGAACTCAAGGAACCAAGAGAATTCAACAGAACTTAAATTGGAAAATGCCAGAAAACCAATTATTGCAGATGAAAGATTCACACTTCAAGAAAATATTCAGTAAATTTCATTACCTTGGTGTTGTACAGCATGTCAAATGGCCCTTGAGAAGACAAAAGCTTCTTCAAAATAATAAATTTCCTCTTGCTTAGAGGTGGCTGTTTTCTAGATACCGAGTAGCATTTTCAAAAGCATTCAATACCCCAGGTCTCTTAAGCATTTTTATGATGTTGACCAGGGATTCTAGGAAGGGAAAATAATGGGAGAGTAATCCAGAAACTTGGCCAACTGCAGCAGCTAGCTGCTCTCTTTACAATACCTGGACTAGACAATAAGAACAGTGATAGGACCTATACAAAATTCTGGCCTGCCTGATTTTCAACCATTAAACACACAAACACAAAAACAGGAGGAGCTTTCTCATGCCAAGAACCAAACAACTTCATGATTTCAAAGATAAAATACTTGTGGATGTCAGTGGAGACAAGGCCCAGAAACCCCAAATATACCTGTAATTCTACACTCATAGTCAGCCACATAAAGAAAGGGATAGCTCTTTGACTGCTCTGAGGAGGAGAGTCCTGTTGTCTGAGAGAAACAGAAAAACAGTTCTCAGGTATAGGTCTATTAGAGACATTTCTTACACATTCTTCACTTTAACCAACATTCAAACTTGGCAGACTCTGAAGACAAGAGGTTAAATATTTCTGCCTTTCTTTTTCTCCTTCACTGATGATGAACAACACTAAGCCTGTGTATTTGTGAATGCTTTCTAACCAAGCTCCTATTTTCCAGGCACAAGGGACAACTAGAATTGCTTTTATGTAAAGTTAACCAAACACATTTTACCATTCACTGAAAATGGTTACATGTTTAATAAGAAAAAAACCTGAATGCTATTCTTTTCAAAACAAGGGGAAACCAGATTGCTTTAATCATTTATTTTTCTATTAATACTCTTTTCTTGTAAGTACTTAACCATGACTTATTCTTTGAGGCACAGAAGCAGTATTTTCACAGCTGGGAAGGTTTGTTTTCTGCAAAGTTTTGGGTTTATTCAGAGAATTCAGATTAACTGTAGTTAAGACCAATAGTCAAAATGTGTGTCCTATCTGGTCCATAAAAATTGCTATGATATAAATTGAGGTTTTAGCTACTTGTAGCTAAATGAATTGTTAAAACTAGTAAATGACCCTACAAAATAAGAAAAATAAGAAGGCTATCTGAATCTGTACAGTAAAGCTTGAAATAAGTACCATTATTACTTACTTCCAGACTCTCATCACTTCTACAGTGGTATTAAGATTTTCCTCACAACAAAAACTCCAGACACTTAAAGAATAAAACAGTTTAATTCTTTGCATCCATCAGTGGAATTAAGCAATTTGGTTTCCCAACCAAATCTTTTAAAATATATGCATTAATCAATCAGTAATTCATTTGATCTAAAGATATCACTAGCATTCAAATAATCTATCCCTTATAAGAACATTTCTTCAGTCATGGAAGCAGACAAGAAGCTGACAGCTGCATGAAACTTTACAGGTACTATTAAAGATTTAACTGTTGTCTGGAGATAAACAGGACAATGATGTATAAACTGAAAGGTTTAGAAATGCAGAATCCTTACCTTTGAGGCCTTCTGCAAGCTCCTTTTTAAATTTGGTAGATAAAAGAGAGATCATTTATAAGTTATTGAATAGAAACAACCTATCTGTAGACATTTGCAAGCTGTTCACTGACTAGATACAGATACATTTTTTCACATACTTCATAGTGATATGAGAGGAAGTTCCTTTGAGCACCCCTTTTATCTTTTTTTTTTTAATGTAAGAAAATATAAATTACTTATAAGGTAATTTGCCAGATTTGCTAGAATGAGGACCCTGGCTATACATTATTTCTTATGTACATGAACCAACAGTCGCCTGTTTAGCTATTAAAACTTTGGACACGTATTTCACACAGTAATAAATAAGAATTATACTGCATTTCAACTCACGACTTCCTACTACTTTCAAGTCTCTCATGTTCACGGATGATTGAACTACTGCTGTTTACCAAAGATTTTTATTAATACCACAGAACTAACGGTTTGTTTGGTTACTTAGGAATTTTTACATGAAAGTGCAAAATTTGGGCCTAGAATTTTTATTCAGTTGGACCTCAAGTATGATTTTAAATATGCTCATATTCCTAGTTAATCAAATAGTAGAAATGTGACTACAATGGCAAAGTTAGGACCATAACATCAGGCTCTCAATGCAGAGGATGAGAGACATCTCAAGAAGGCAAGCAGCACCTAAAGTTACAGGGGACAAGTACAATGAAGTGTTTTCACGAGCTTATAAAACAGTCATTAATTAATGGAAATGGAAATTGAAAAGGTAAGCTTGTGTTCCATATCCTGTGCTGACACAAAGGATGTGGAAGTCCACGGTCTGAATGCTTTTTCTTGTTTTAATGTAATCACTTGGTTTTGTCTTTTATTCACGTGCATGGAAGCAAATTTACAAAGAACCTTCTTAACTCATGCTTACAAAATAAAGCTGCATTTTCCACATACCAGAGAATATAATGTAAGAATGCCACTGTCGTGGTTTAGCCGGCAGCTCAGCCCCACACAGTCGTTCGCTCACTCCCCCACCGGTAGATGGGGGAGAGAATCAGAAGGGTAACGCTCGTGGGTTGGGATAAGAACAGTTTCATAATTAAAATTAAAAGAAACAACAGTAGAAATGCAATGTAAAGGAGAACAACGAGAGGCACAAAGCCCCGGGGGAGGGGGGAAGGGAGTGGGGGGAGGAACGAACCGCCGAAACCAACCGCACGCGCCGCAGCCGCCCGCCGACCCAGCGCCGCGCCGCTCCCGAGACACAAACTGCCCCCCGCTTAATATACTGGTCATCGTGTCACGTGGTATTGAATGAACATGCCATTGGCCAGTCGGGGTCAGCCGCCCCCGCCATGGCCCGGCCCCTCCCAGCCCCCCCCGCCACGCGGCAGAGGGCGGGAAGCTGGAAAGGTAGCCGACCCCCCACGGTGAGGAGAATTAGCCCCTTCTCAGCCAAAACCAGCACAGCCACATTAAGTCATGGCTTTTAAATCGTATAGAATAGAAACATTAATCTTTTCAGAAAACATTTAGAACAGATGTAAAGTCACAGATATCTTACTGGCTTTTTATCAGGACTTTGACTGTGATGGAAAAAGGAAAATAAGGTTACTTTTTAACCTATATTTGCACATGTAAGCATTTTCTGGAAGGCATGTATGGTCATCAGTTGTCCCTCCACCAGTCCCTGTGTAACAGAGTAGATAAAAGAGAGCATAGAAAGACAGAATTACAGTTAAAATGCTCAATTCTCTTAACTCAAAAATAAATTAACCTGTAAATCTACCTCAACAACTTCCATTGTTCCACACATTGATGTGCTTACATCCCAGAGATGGAAGGTGTTAGGATACAAGTAATTAGGAAAGCAACAGTATAAATATCAGACAGATTAAATGCGTGTGTGTGTACATATACATACACATATTACATAGGCACACACAAATACATACATACACACACAAGACAGCAATTAACATATATAAATACCTATGTAAAAGGCAACTGTGAAGCTGTACAAACCACAGCCAGTAACTGTTAACACTAAAAGCTGCTTGAAACTTTAAGGGAAGTAATTAACCTCCTGGCCCCCAGTTTTCAAGCCTGAGGAGCAGACCATAGAATTTCTTTCACAATTTATGAACAAGCCAAGGAATTTACATCACAGTCAGAGGATTCTTTTGCTGAATTAACCCCAGCTCCCCCTGACCCTAAGAAGTCATAAACCAACAGGATACAGCAGAGGGAGAATGTGCTATAGTGTTTCAGCTGACCTACAGAGTGCTGTCTCTGTCATGCCAAGGCTGGAAACCCAGATGATGAATTACAGAGCAATATACTAGGTTCAGATGCAGACATCAACCCCTTCCCTCTATACATGCACATGCAGACATGTTCACTCACCCCAAACCAGCTCAGTTTCTGCAAAAGGCAAAGTACTGTCAGGGCTCATTTACAGAGTCTTACTCTTAGATAAAAGAAGGGAAAAATTGCTTATCAAGGAAGCATGCATATATCTGTGAGTAACAACATTGAAGACCACATGCTGCGTATTAAATAAAAGCCAAAAAACCCATTGAGCTTCTCTTTTTGTATACGGATTATTAAGCATATCAAAAATACAGTTCCAAAGCAGAACAAGGAGGGTACACAAGAACCTCAACTTCTATAAAGAACGGCTTTATAAATAAAAAAAAAATAAAAATTGATACACTACTCCTTTTAAAAGAAGGACTCTTCCTAGCTTTATTTTGTAAATACAGAACAAAGCCTCTTATACAAAGTAGTAATAAAAACAAAGTCTAGCTGACCACGTGCACAAAAAAAAGGGAATAACACAAGTGTCTGCACCAGGACCTCAAACTTAACCAGGTGGAATCACTAAGACACGAAGGTCTTCGCAATATTTACACTTAGAGCGTACTGCTTATTTGCACCAAAAGCTTAGCCCCAGATGAAGGCCTGTTCACAAAGATGAATCATCTCTTGAAAACAGACAGTGGCTGGTTGTTTCACCTCTAGCTCAGACTGAAAAGTGATACTTTGAAGCCTGACCCAAAAAAAAAAAGGAGGGCACAGTTTTGAACTGATTAATTCAAAACCACAGAATTTAATAGATACCAAGAGCATGAAGTATTCGACATCGCAACATTTAGCAACTGAACATTCATCACTGAATAAAATAAGTTTCTGACTCCACTGTTTGATGAAAATTTCTGACTGCTCAGAAAATGCCTGAAAAGTTGTAAAGGATTTCACGATGCAGTGAACTTTATTACTAAAAGCCATCAAATGCGTACTCAGCTTTTTTTGTACTGTTTGCAGCTGACATGGATTCCCTTCACCAACTACCCTTACTTTCTTTGGAAAAGATACAAGTTATTTCTCAGAAAGCTATGCTTCCTCAGGCTTGCTGAACATTGGACAACAATTCCCTCTTGTGATTAGTCTGCAGGTATAATGAACGTTAACAACTTGGCTGAAGTCTTCAGGTACAGCACCAGTCAAAACCACCTCTCCAGAAGTACAACATGAATCTAACCATGGCATTTTCTCACTAAACCTCACAAGGCATTTTGCCATATAACTTACAGATTTTCTTTTTAAACCACAAGTCACAACTTAGCAGCAATTCCCCCTGCCCTTTTTTTCCCCTCCACATTTCATGAGGATAATCAAGAAATGGTGAGGAACTGTAACAGAATGACATCAAAAACAATGATGAAAATGTATTTCAGTTGATTCTCAGAGTGAAGGATGTGAATCACAAAATTCTCCACCAAAAATGTGATTAACATCAGCACGGCAGCTAGACTGGAAGAGGAAAGGATCAGAGTTTATTTATCACATGTCGTTATAAATTACTTTAGCAAGGCATTTTTCCTGAATTAGTAACTCCCTTTAATATGAGGGCTTCCAGCTTTTTAGATAGAGAAAAAGGCCTTGAAAGGTTCCCTCCTTCTTCTGCAGTGTTATTCTTTCATAAGTGGTTTTCACACTGCATATTCCTGGAATTCCAACCCGTATCATCTTGCAAGGTAGTTTCTCCCACTGTTATTTAATTTACAAACTACTGGAAATCTTCAGTACCTTTCTACTTCGAGTAAGTTCAAAATGTCATAGTTTACTGTTTCTCACATAACAGCGGCTACAAATTTTGCAAGGCTCTATAGTCAAGGTTAGAGGTCTCTGGTGTGTGGTTTCATGAAACCCACCTTAGCCTAACTCCTAAATTTAGGAAAGCCTGCTTGAGAGAGATGAAACATTAAATATAACTGGTAGCGGCACATGTGTGAAAAGCATTTTCACTCAGACATCTATAAAGCATTTTCCCCAAGAGCTATCTGTGCTATCAACTTGAAAAACTAGAGCCCTTCTACTCTGTGCAAACTGATGTGTGACATCAATAGTACACAGAAAACATACCTGAAGTTTAGGAAAAGGGTCTGTGAAATCAGAAAAAACAAAAGCACCACACTAGTAAAGGCAATAAAGACGACTTGCCTGCAAAAAACATTGGAATGTGATTCCATAGATCATTAATAAAGAATTAGAGTAACATTCTGATATTCCTTTAAGCATTGGGAAAAAAAACCTATAAAAGTTCTAATTTTTATGAAAGTCTACTACACCAAAATATCAGAAAATTAAAGGGTAATGTAGCTTCTCATAGGATGGCAGGTCAAGGTAAAGAAATATCCATAATTAAAACAGCAAAATAACAATGAAAAAAGTTAACACAGGTTAGAAATTGAGGCAGCCATATTCCTAGAAGCCTAGACTGATGTGCTGAGTGACTAACAATACTATTTAATTGCTTCCTTTTACTCCTGTCTACCCAGTTCATTAAAGGACAGCCCAGGTGGGTAAGCAGTTGGTCCTTCCAAAAGGCACAGTGCCCAAGGGTTCTCTAAATCCTCATACCACTATGCTCCGTGAGTGCTGGTGGGGTTTTTTTCTTCCCCTTGTCTACATCTTCAGGAAGTCAAAAAAGAAGAGAAACCCACAGCTGACAGGACTGAGGACTGAAGACAAAGACAGAACAGGTGAGATTGTCCAGGAAGGGCTTTGAAAGGAGTTGATAAGGTGGACTTGCGGAAGAAAGAACAAGAATAAAGAGAAGGAACGGACAGAAGTGCTGCACTGCGATTCTGGGTCTTGACAGCTTTGACCTTCAGTGTCTTTTGTGCCTATGATTATACAGTATACATGAACCACCTGAGCAGAATCCGTACATGCAGGCGTATATGTAGATGTTTTTATATAGCTGCTATGAGGGATACATGTTCCAAAGATGAATTCTGTAAAGAATACAAACTAAAGATAAAAGTCAATTTCAGCCTTTTTTCCTGGCTGCAGGACCACGATAAAAATTTGCTAGTGTCTACAGCAGTCAAATTAAAAAATCGCAGCATCTCAAAAACTAGTAAAGCCTGTAATATTAACAGGTCTTCTTGACAGACTGAAGTGGTTAAGACTTTTCCAAACATAGCAGAAGCCAAATGATTAAAAACACCAATTCTATTATCTCCCTGCAAACCAGATTTGCTTATGTGAAGTGAATGGAACATCATAGGAAGGCTATTTGTTAACTGAAGCTTTGACTACCAAAGGCAAATCTATACCATTATGTGTTCGCTACAAATTATCAAAAAAAAAAAAAAACCACCTTTCAGTTGCCTGCCACATAGTTGAATGAAAGTGTGAGCTTACAAAATGAAACCTCTCAGCAGGACAACATGACTGATTTATTTTCAGTGTGTTTACAGAAGCACATATATAATATGATAGGGAAACAGAAACGTAAGCTGGGTGGCAATAAAAAAATAAGTTAAGTAACTCAGACCCAGGAATATTAGGAGATCAGCAGAATGAGTCAGATGTTACAACAGAAAATAAATTTTTACTTAAGAGCATCCTGAACGTAGAAAACTCGAATTTGGGTAACATGCAGGTTATGATAAGGTCAGAATTTACACAAATACAAAAGCAGAGTTTCTAAACGCCTTAGCAGCCAGAGAGATGAATGGACTCATAGTTTATATACATATAACTAACTATTCATATATATACACACATGCAGTCAGGCAATTACAGTTGAGCATAAAATCTGGTTTTACACATTAAGCAGGCAAAATGGCTGAAAAAAGGTGCTGTGTTAGGCCTACCCATAAATTTGCATTTCTGATTGCGGACATACTTAGAGATACCTTGTTACATATTCAGAAGGTCTTCTCTATACATGATTATAAATAACTCTGTACCTGTGTGGCTTCGAATATGAACTCTCAGTGTTCCATTGCTTGCAAACTTCTGTCCACAATATGGGCAAATCTTCTCTTTTTCTCCTGTGTGAGTCTACATGGGGTGGGGAAAAATAGGAATGAAAGCTTCAGCATAGCTTTAAAAAAAGTGAAATGGCGAGTATTTTAACTGTATTGACATTGACCACTATTGTCACCATTATATATTATATACCATCACATCAGGCAGAGATTCTAAGGAATTAGCCACAGGCGTTCTTTCAATTTTCTTCTAAAACTTCTAAACAAATCTTATTATTGATGGCAAAATAAACTGACTTTTCACTTCCTAAGTTTACTATTTCCTAACTAGTTACTCTTAAAAACGCCCAATTCACCTTTGGGTATTTTCATGATTGCAAGAATAAGACACCTATTTTGCAGTTTGACATCTGTGATAGTGGTTTCTAAACCAGCAAACAATAATTTGGTTACCTAACAAAATTAATCTTCATAAATGGGTCTATTCTTAAAGGTTTATAATTTCATGGAATGTTATTACATTATGAAATGTAGTGAAAATAGTTTACCTAACCTAGTATAACCTTTCTTGTTGCAAACTTGAACCAGAGCTTTAAAAATTCTCTACAGAGATTTGCGCGTATGATTTCTGACTGCCTCATATAAACAGAACTCAGCCACCAGTTCATCTGAAGTGTGACAGACAACAATTTTTCAAAGTGCAAAGTTCTCAGTGATTTCAGTCAACACAAATTGCATACTGGATCCTATCTAGTTTATATTAAATGCTAGAATCAGATTGCATTTAGAGAATTGATCGTGAGAACTATGTTGTAATTGTCACTGAATCATACCCTAAGCTTGTCTTTTGAAATCAAGCTTTTAAAGCTAGAGCACCTTGCTGATAAAAGAATTATTTTGAAACTGAAAAACAAATAATCACAAACTCCCAATCCAACCTGCATGGTCAACAGCAAGACCACCTTGAAGGAAGTTACATACAGAGGTTCTCATTGTTTTTCACACTGTACTTTCAACACTCAGCTCTGGACTGAAGATTTATCAGCCTATTGAATAACTTGTCCTTATAACTGTCACTGCTCTTTTAGTGAAGAATTTTTGATTACTTTATTTACAAGTGTTAATTTAAATGGGATAGGAAAGAGAACACATTAAATTATATATACAGCTGACAATTTGGGTTTCAAGCTTTGCACTTGACTCTCTTCAGATAGGGATATTCTTTATTTTTATAACAGACATTGAAGTGATATAAAATTACTCATTACATCATAAAAAACTCATCTCACGTAGTACATATTATGCTGCAGCTGAAGGAAGAATAAATGAGACATCATTTCAATACAGGACAGATTGCGTAGCTTTCATTACTTGACATTAGGGACATGAACTTTAAGGCCCTCTTGATTAGGACGGAGTTCTTCAGAAATCACTTGTATCTCGAACAGCAACATTGGGGGATACCAGACAGACAGCTACTAATTCATTCCAAACAACAACAACAAAAAAAAATTAATATAAAAGAAGAGAGGAAGAGCATCCTGTAATAAAAGGTTCTCTCTCCATTACAGCAAAAGTCAACTGATTTCACAGGCTGAAAAACAACTCATGAGGCAGGTTATTTGAATCTCAATCATCTTATAGTACATCTACTGAAATCTACAAACAAGGCAACCCCATGTCACGCTAGTTCTTCTACTGTACAGGTGAAAGTCTTCCACTAAGTGTATCTGGGAGAAATACATCTTGGTTATAGAGTTATATGTCACTCAATCACAAGAAACTTTACTTTCCAGCAACTATAATTACTAAGTAACTTAATGCATATTAAATATAAATATAAGACAAGCAGCATTTAAAACAGACTGAAGACAAAGACAGGCAGCAAATACATCAACACAGATTTAATGGAATATCAAGTCCTTTGAAAGACCACAAAAGAAACCAAAGAGACTGTTCCCAGTTGGTTCCATTACTTTTTGCCATCTGTAAACACGTTAAAAATCAAACACACATTAAGGAGGCCGTGCTGTCTATTACATTAGAAAACTCAGCAGTTTGCTATCTGCCAGTAACTTGACTTAGGCTCCAAAGACATGTGCTAGTTCCCACACCTGTAAGACACCGAGGGGTTGGAGAAATGTTGAAAGACCCTCTAATATTTTTTCCTCAATTTTCAATATAGATTCATGTTGTAATGCACAGTACTCACCATGATCATGTGCTGAAAATATTGTACCATGTAACTCAGTCACACTCAGTTTTGTTATGATAATTTTACATGCATATATGAAGTGCATACAGTATGGCAAACAACATATCCATGATGATTTTCAACAAGCTCTCACAACCTGCATTTGGTGGCAACACCTGAGCTGATTCTCCTAAGCTGATTTGTTCTTGATTCAATTCTTCACATTTGTTCCCTGTGACATAAATCCTACCTCAGGCCAAACTAGTGAGCAAGTTCACCCCAGTTCCATTGCAGAGATTGGTGGAAAGGAGTATAGTAAGAGCAGCACAGCAAGGCCTGTCCTGCTATACACCTGATGCTGGAGTACCTACACTGGATTTATACATATGCACCCGCTGCAGATCCTGCATGCCACCAATAACCCCACTATTGCAATAACCATTTTAGAATGTTAAGCACTGTCACAGCTTTCTACTGAACAGCCAGAAATGCTGAATCATCTGGGGATTTTACGTTTAATCACAACTTTAAGGGCACAGAACGAATTAATACGATAGAACTGGTTCTACTCACTTTTTTATGACTCTTCAGGACTGAGGGTGTCACAAAAGCTTTGTCACAGAGATCACACTTGTATTTCTTATGTCCATCGTGTACAACTTGAATATGAACATTTAATGTGTCCTTTCTTTTGAAAGTAGCATCACAGTGATCACACTTGAAGGTTCTCTCACCTTATAAAGAGAAACACAATGTTTAAGGATACCAGATTTTTGTGGAAATATTATTGTTTCAGAAAAATTAATAAAAGCAACAAAGACAAATGAAAAGCTAAGTCCTGAGAACAGAAAGAAAAGAAATATCACATCAGGTAAAAATGTCACTGGGATATTAAGAAAGTAGAAAGAATTCATCTTAACAGCAGAGCCAGAAACGTGAGATTAAACTCTACAGCCAAAGGTGACATGGCAACCAGTGGAAATGGCTTCCACTGAAATGGAGCACAGGTTTTATCAGCACCTCCAGTAACAGACTCCCTTTATGGTAACAAGCAAAAAGATTAAATAGGCTTTTAGATTAAATAGACATTTTCCTCAAGTTAGGAGGATTCTCAGAACTAGAAATACTCACTTTGAGTAACCTATCTAATTCACATGAATAGAGGCAAACTCATATCGCAAAGATGAAGTAACTTTTAAGCATTACAGCAGTATTACTATTCAAACTGTGGTGATGTGGTTGAAGGTTATGGCTGAGGCCCAGTTAAACCTATTGCTAATAGTTTTAAAATTCAATTAATTACCTAAGAGAGGGGAGGAGACATTCTATTCTGAAAATCTGTGTACATCTTTTGAGCGAAAGAAAAAAAAAAAGACATGACTCTTCAGATAAATGATTACCATGAACCTTCTCTTTGTCACTCCTGTGAATGCAAAAGAGAATATTCTCTTCTATTTGTCAACTTCTTAATTAGAATTACAAGTTAAACATCTGCAACATGGCATTCATTCAGAAATTCACAGTCTGAACTGGAAATCAGGTAGGTGCTCATATCCCAAAAAACTTTCCAAGCAGTAACAACGCAAAGAAAGATCACCATAATCTAAGGCCTACCCTCCGTGCCTTATTTTTCAGGACAGATGTCTGATCTGCAGCCTCCTGATCCATATGAATAAGATACAGACTTGAATAAGCACACACTACTTTTTTCCAGTAGCACTGATGCACATGTAGAGGTACATGTATTTCCTTGCTATAGCTCCTTAAAGCATGAAATCATCCAGTCCCAGTACAAAGGTCAATATGAGTGAATATTAAAACCCATTTGATGCTACATGTTGAAGCAACAAAAAACTTTTTCCTTTATTATATATTATACATGTAATACATATGAGTGAAGCTTATCAAAACAGTGGTGCCTCAAGTACCCACAGACATTCCCAAGCCTAGGTAACCTGTTTCTCTCCCCCATAAATCTACCATAACTGCCCCCACCCCCCACCAGCACCCTCTCATTCTCTGTTGGTTTGGAAATATAAGTGGTTTAGTCTTGGATGACACAAGAATAATATGCTAAAAGGTATTAGAGTGTAAGTTGTCTTATGCTAAAATACTTTCAGTGTAGCTATTGAAAAAAATTTTCAAGGTCAACAGGGATGCAATTTAATATGCTGTTATGTGGAGGCTTAACACTGATACTGCTTCTAACTGTTCAGAGAATTACTTCAGTCCTCGTCTTGGGAACATAAGACTACCCTGCTAACAAAGTGAAGTCATGATTATTTTAACTGAAGCAACATGCAATTTTCTATTGCTTCAACGAAAATATTCAAGTAGTAAGTTCTTTTAAAGTTACTTCTTGTAAGAACTTCTAGGCATCGTGGATTATTTTTTTTTTTTGGTAGTCATTTGTTTGTTTCCATCTCTTAATAACTTAGCTCCAAGTCAGAAAAGAAATTGAAAAAATGTAAAGCAATACCAGACATAATTTGAATGAATTGCCACATCTTCTGAAGTCAGTCATATCTGTATGATTTCCATAAATTTACGTGATATCAATATGGTTTAAGACATGATTTGACATTTGTTGAGTTTCAGGAGGATTTGCCCTTTTTATCGTTAAGTTTTGTTTAGCATCATTCTTATCATTTTCAGTACTGCACTTCTATTACGATTTGAGAAGATAAATGACTTTCAAACAACAACAAAAAATAATAAGTTAGCCAGAGATTAACCAGTTTTCAAATAAAAAAAACCTCTGAAGTCAGGGAATTTCAGCACTAACATACTGTTCAACCATATCTCCTCTGTGTACACACATTATAATACTCTTCAACTATATATAGCTGCAATGCCAAGTATGTATTTAGCCAAGTCCTGGCTTCAGTTTAGCAAAATTTTTCAACACGTGAAGTAACGGGAAGCCTAGAATTGGCTATTTTTTCAACTGTTACCCTGGATGAAGGCAAATAATCAGTATTTCTCCTCAGCTTCCTTCTTTAGCAGAAACCCTATATCTCATTACAGAAGAGCCATCAGAACACTGTCTCCACTCACAGTTGGCTCACTGAACAGTTTTTGTGTCTTCCCTTTTTTTTTTTTGTCTGAAGCCTTAGACAAAGATATACAAAAACTTCATTAAAAATACCATTAATGCACAACTTTGGAAGGAGTTTCAGAAGCTTCCTCAACAGCATAAACCAAAAGTCTAAATCACTTGTGACAAGATGTGAGTGTTAAAACTCCCTGAGCACCTCTGGAAATCCTCTTGTAGAAGACTGCAGGAAAAAACAGAGCTATGCAACCGATTTCATGATAACTCATTGTTGTGATAAAGAACAAAGCGATTTCATATGGTAAATGTAAGAACACGTCTGTTGCTTAAGAACTATCACTGCCAAAAAACAAACTCTACTGCCTTTGGCAGATAAGTGTACTACTAAAGTTACCAAATAAATTTCTAATATTAATGTGTAAGAAAATGAATTTCCATTAACACAGTATCACAGAATAGTGGGGGTTGGAAGGGACCTCTGGAGATCATCTTGTCCAACCCCTCTGCTTGAGGAGGTACATCTAGAGCATGGGGGCACAGGACCAGTAAATAGGTTTTCACCTTGCTAGATCAAGAGGTTTGCTGCAAAATAAAATAGCAAAAGATCTTCAGGTCTAGGCACTTTTTCAGAGGAAAGGAAAGTTTTTCAGAGTACTTCACGTGAAACTATGATATCTATATCTATGATATCCATAAACGCCTCCAAAGACGGAACCAGAGCACTGACATAATATATCCTACGGTGCTTTCCCCCAGAAATACACAAGATAATGTGAGTGTCGTTCCTGGGACTGGCTTTATCTACTGCACTGATGCGCTCTCTTTATGTCAAAACAAGATAAGGAAAGTCAGGGCTCCTTGTGCTTTACTTGAAATGAGCAATCTTCAGTGCCCGCTACTGCTGACCCGTGTAGAAGGAGCTAATTAGTATTTCTCTTACTAACAAACATTATGCACGTAGATTTTTACTCTGGAAAGCAAATATATTAAAAGGATGATGTCCTTCTCAACAAATGCAATCCTGCTCATGCCTGTCTACACAATCCCAGACAACTGAATGATCCAAGCGAAAATGCTCAGGGATACTCATTCTTGTTAGCCAAGTCTCTTAAGGCCTCGCGAGCTAGTGTTAGCCAAGTATGATCTACCATACACTTATTATGTATCATATATCCTTCCTAAACACTACAGTTGAGAATAAAGGGTTAGCCCCAGCAGTGCCAATGACATAAAGAGAACAGAGTTACTAAAAGTATTACCAGCAGCATGTCTACGAGAAAAAGCGTTTGACTCTCAAAAGACAAGTTATGTTTACACAGCTAGAACCTAGGAGGAAAAAAAGTTTGGATTTTTTTTTTTAATTATTTGTTAGTCAGGCATATTTGATTTTGAGTTTTGAAAGTTATATCCATGACACTTTTTCCAATTTCTAGACCAACAGCTGAAAAGTGAGTTTATGAAATATAATTTTTTTCAGTACATTTAGTTTGTAAAATAAAATTTAAGTGATTCTACATCATTTTACAGAGTGCCTGCTTCTGAAACAACAAGGGGATACTGAATTTAAAAACATACATGATGTAGGCAGAACTTCAATCTTCCTAGACGTTTCAAGCTTCACCAACAACTTTTTCTTTCCTACAGCATAGAACAGTAAAGCCTGCTAAATACACCTAGAGATTCCTGTTTGTTTCTCTCCTTTCTTTATACAACAGGTATATTTCAGTGCTATGAGAGGGACTATCAACCAGCCGTAGCAGGACAATGCCTATAATTCTGAGTTATTTCAAATATGAGAAACTCATTATCATGGCAGTACAAGTTGTCAGTCTCCGAGTTAGGTCACGAGGGGAAGAATTCTACATTTCTTCACTGGGAACACAAGCTCTTCTCAAACAGCGGAGCCCCTTGTTTTAATCACAGCCTTGAACTGAAAAATGTTTATTCTTCGGTTCATCCTAGTAAGAACTTTCCATTTTCTCTTTGCTACTGGTCTGTCAACGCTTCTTTAACAGGACTACAGACAAGAGAGATGCATTATGACTATAAAAGCTTTGCTCATATTTTGCTGTATTAAGAACTCCTTGTTATAAGTTGGTCAGTCATTAGGGTTTTTTTCTCCAACGTAAGAAAAAAAAAGGGTTGAAAAATCTTCCCTGTGATTAATAAAAATATAAAATATTACTGCTTTAAGGCTTTGACTCATTTTGGAGACAGTTTTAGCTAAGATGGCAGAAGTTACCACCTTCAAAGACCTACTCTGCCCCTCAGCAAGACACTTCTCCTTTTGCAACAAGGGAGATTAACTAGTCAATGTCTGTGCCACTGCAGTTCACAGTCTGATATATTTAATATTTGCTTAAATAGCAGTGGTTCGGAACAGCTAAACCTGCCACAAATCACAAGCCTAACTTAGACCTCAAATTTCCTGAGCTCCCATCCTCCTGGAAAAAAAAGCTGAAGTATACATTTTTAGAGAGACCTTTACCAAGGCCTACAATTCTGTGGACTCTGAATTAATACTTTTGGATAGCCTGCAAACGCTTGGTTCACTAGAACACATAGGTGTTTAACTTCCCCGCCCCTTCATATTTAACATTCAACATTGAAAAAAGATTTTATGAAATTCAATGCTTTGTGAAATTGCAGAAGCTTTGAAAAATAATTGTAAAATAACAATCTAAACATACCAGTCCGATAAGTCATCTAACAGAAACACTGTTATACTGGATTTAAAAAAAAAGTTTGGGTTTTTTTAAATTATACCAACATAAATATTCCCCAAATCGAAGCACTGTCTTCTAAACTGCAAGGATTTTGGACCATGAATATTTTCTAAAATCTGAATTGCTGAAATTCACACAGTTGAATGGTAGTCTAGAGCTCTGTAAATATTAGAGAAAATTCCACCAAAAATAAATCTTTATACAGTCAGTTAAAAAACAGTAGATAATGCCAAGAACAAGTTACTCATGAGGGAAAATGGCCACAGCATTCCTCTAGGCTGCTAGTTGTATGCCAGAGGCAGGAAACATTAGCCTGGACTGGCACAGGAGAGAGAACCTCAGTTTCAAGCTCTAAACCAGATTACCTACAAAAGCTGGGTAAGCCACCAAATTATCTCTGCTTCCATTTCTCCTTTCTTATAATGGAGGTAACATTATCACACTTAATGCAGAAAGAAATCTCTTGTCATTATACCTCAAATCATTGCTAGATTTTCTACAGCATGTTTGGATTTGCATTTAAGTGCATTTAAAGACAATGTTTGAATTTGGCTCTGAATTTTTTAACTCCCTGGGGTTAGAGTTGAATCTTAACACTAATTTAACATAGCAAGTTGCATATTGGAGCAAGGTGCCATATGTCCATATGTCTGTTTTTCTCAGTCAAATGTGAGAACTGAGGAAGTTCTTTTTCCTCTCTGACTTATCACTTACTGTTATGGATTAACAGATGTCTTTGTAGAGAGAATGGGGTTCGGAACAAAGCTTTGCATTCCTCACACTGGAACGGTCTCTCTTCAGAATGGGTCTGCAGATAAAAGACAACATGTCAGAGGAAAGGCTCAGCGAAATCAATTAGCTGTCATTACAGTAATTATAGCTAATTTTCTAGACTGGATTCAGGAGGGGATATCATAGCAATTTGAAACATCAGGGGATGAAGAATTAAAACAATCATTCTGCCATTATCCAGAATGCTGAAAGTCAGCACAGCAGCTACCTAATAAATGTACCTTCCCAGTTCTCAGAAGTCTTACATGAGGTGTGCATGTAAACAGAAACAAAAATATAGAATAACCAGGAAAAAAACCTACAAGCCCATTTGCATTGCTTCATCAGTACTAACACTGGCCTTAAGTACCTACTGATATGAATAAATGCTTCAAAATTAAGCAAATGTAGACAAAACCCTTTTTCTCAGTTAAGTTTGAAGGCAAAACTGATCTGATTATAGCAAGATAGTATCTAAAATTTGGCAATGAAAATTTCCCAAATCATGAGACTAGTCTTACGTATCCATGTTTCGGCTTCTTGTAAGAAAAGAAAAAAGGAGAGAAAAAACAAAACCAAAAAAACCACAGAAGCATCAGTACTAAGATTTTTGTTTGCTGTAGAGAAATTCATTGTAGCTGAGAAACAGCCTCAAAGCCATAAATAAACTAAAAGGCTAAGCTTGGATGAATCTCTCAAACTGCAGAATTGCTGAAGGAAGTTTCTTTTCTGGAGCTTAGGAAACATTCAGCTTCATTCTACTTTGGTAAATTTCAAAGCACTTTCCCTGTTTCCTAGTGTTACTAAGTGCGCCCCCACTGTAGATAGCAAATTTATCCATACAATTTATCTACCTGATTTCCTACTATTTTTGCCAAGGAAAGCAAGTTTGAAAGGAAAAGGGGACGGACAATAAGTGTTTTATAATGTGCACAAAATTAGGTAAATGAGTTAATTTTGTAGACTAAGGGTATATATTGGCATAGTACGTATTTATATAATCTATTTCTGCTATTCATAATACCATATGACATTTATAGCTACCCCTTAAACTACAGAGAAAAAGGGACTGTGGGGAGTCAGCATAATTATTTAGATGTAGACTGAGGGACTTGAACCTAGACTGACTTTTAACACAAATGTCCTCCTCTTACATACACGGGAGTACCAAAACATTAGAGTACTTGCAATGATATTCAGAGGCATTCAATTCCAAGTCAATTCCTTGACCTCAGCCTATGTCACTTAAAGCAAAAAGGCAACTGGAGCACCACCAAATGTGTGGAATACATCACACATTCCATAAAATCTGCTGATTGTTTCAGTCCAGCTTCTACAGGTTTATGTCACAGTTTGCATTAGTTGACACCCTGCTTGGCAGTCTCAGCAGTCAGGCCAAGGATTGACAGGACATGAAGAGACTGAACTACCTTCTCACCTCAATAGGTGGTTCCTCCAGAACAGGGTTGAGACATATTGATGAGACACTGTGGGGAAGCTCGCAGTGCTGCTGTCTGTGCTGTACCTGTTCTGTGGATAAATAGAAGGGTTCAGTCTCTAGGGCTGTCAATCTGGCACCTTTCACGAGCGCAAAATTCATGTTGTTTATTTTTAAAACGCCCTGTTTTAGAACACTCACCACTTGAGTGATAGCTCTGAAAAGCACAGTGATTTGTACAGAATTCCTTGACAGTTCTCTTAGTCTTTTGATCAAAATACAAGTATTCACCTGCACATCTTAACTTCACTACAAAGAAAACCACCTAACTAGGCATACCCATATGCAAGGGTACACAGATCATCTGCCCTTTTTGTGAATGGTCCAGAAACAAGCTAGGTCTATTACAAAAAGCCATGCAATCTTAATGAGAAGTATCCCCCAAATAAGCATATTAGTTCTAATACTGTCCTTTTTTGTCCTACTAATAGGTTCCAGATCAGAGATGGCCTCCATTTCAGTCAGAGCAGGGCTCTAGCCGTTCTTCAGATTCAGTCATCACCAGCTTTGTGATGTTTACCATAGCATTTGTGGAGGCTTAAACCCAGCCCAAGGCTACTTATTGCCAATAGAGAAACTGAAGGAATACAGTCATATCAATTCATTATGCTCCCCAGGACCAAATAACCCTGGTTTAACCATAAACCCTGTCTCTGCTGACCTATTTCTGCTCACTGTCAGATCCTCATATTTTATTCTCTGAACTCAGCCTCTATATGTAGCAACAAAGGAGCAGATGGAACAAAAACTTCGCTTTCTCCT
Organism: Phalacrocorax aristotelis; assembly: GCF_949628215.1. Classification (NCBI taxonomy): domain Eukaryota; kingdom Metazoa; phylum Chordata; class Aves; order Suliformes; family Phalacrocoracidae; genus Phalacrocorax; species Phalacrocorax aristotelis. The sequence goes on from NC_134279.1 coordinate 6,633,076, forward strand.
GTATGAAATTAATTTGCATTATATGGCACAGCACGTGCACCTTCATCCAATCTAACCCGGATGAAAGGTGACTACTTTTATCTGTAGCACAATCAAATACTACATTTGCCTCTTAATTTCAGATACTATTCTCTTCCCTTGTCACAAAAATGGAACTATAACCTTCATATGATCACTTAGTCATATAGTCTGAGCTTTTTCAAAGGACACCTGAGCTAGTTCCACATCACATAACACTTCCCAGTGCTGACATCTCCAAGCAAGTGACAAAGCACGCTTGCACACACAGCTACAGAGCAGCACAGCACTTGTATGCAGAAGCAGCACATCAGAGAGGTACCACAGGAAGACTAACAGTTACTGCCTCTCAGTTCTGTAGCTGTAAGGATGTAATGAGTGCTTAGTTAGGGTTCACGTCACAATGCTCCACTGAACAGAGCAGTTATGCTCTTAGCAACTCCACTGTCTATCTCCCAGTGAAATGTGAGGAGCTAATCTCCTTCTGCACCTTTGAAATGACCCAACATTCACCCACATCTGAAAGATGTTTAAAAGCACATGTTGTGGGAGCTATTTTTATTCTGATATTTCCAACATAAAATTAGATTAAATAAGCCCCATAAAGGAATCACAGAAACAACAGCAACAAGTTTCCATCTACAACACAAGAATTCAAAGGCATAAAATGTAGAAGTATCCTGGTTTTTATTATAAATAATGTAACTCTGATGTAAAAGCCACAGTTTTTTCAAGCGTGTTGCTATCAACTTGAAAGCATGTTTTCTGTTTAATGCTGTTAAGTGTTTTTAACTTATTATACCCATCATTCCTACTGCAGGTTTCTAAGCTTCCTGCTACTACCACAGTAACTGCATCCTGGAACTCAAGAAAGCACTGTGAAATTATTCAGAATCCAACTTTTTGTCCTCCGAAAGAAAATGAAACCTAGGAGGACATCTTAAAGGGATACTAATCTAAAGAATCATTAAAAACCCGAGCTGAAGAAATAAACAGAAGTATGATACACAAAGGTTTAAATCTCCACTGTTACTGGATCAACATTCCTGTGAACAAGCAAAAAAACTATTGTCCTCTTCCCCTAGTAGTAGTGAAGCCCTCCCAAAATCACGGCACTTAAAACTATTTTGGCATCCCAAACCACCACATCTTTGACTTACACCTTATGATTGGTTTTTTGTATACACATTCATACTACCCCCTGTTGTCTACTATCTCTCCATGTTAACATTGTTTACTCAATGGAGAGAGGCTTCTATAAAAGAAGAGATTCAGGACATCCATGTTTGTCTCCTGTCTCATGCTCATCTCTTCATTTAGGCAAATGAAATTAGAGACCTAAATGTGGATGTGAATATTCACAGCTGTTTGGGTAAACTTTATGTAAACACAGGAATAAGTTTCTTTCATTGTAGGACAGGGTTGATTTATAGCCAGTGCTATGTGCAAACAGGTTGGGGAAGTAAGTATTCCAACATGCTTTAAGGAATTCTGTCAAAATTAGGTACTCACTAAATCTGTCTGATTTTTAATATTTTTCCCATTAGATGGAGCCTCTAATCCTTGCTTATGCTAGTGGTGCTGCTGCTTTAAACACTGAATTGGGTCAAAGTGTTTACTCATTCATACTTAACCCTGAAGTCCATTTTCAGCCCAAACTCCCTACCAGTAAAATTAACATAAGAAAACATTTAAAAAGTATTCATTTAAGATATAGAAGAATCTTTCCAGATAGTCTTTTATACATTTTTCCTTAGAATATATCCAATTTGTGAGATTCCGTCCAATTTTCTTAATAAAGTCTAAAACATAGGATACAATCACAGCTTATAGGGGAGCTAATCTTGTCCTTCAGCAGGCTTCTGCATGCTTTCTGTTTTAGACAGTCATCACCATTTCATCCTACAAGAGGCATTATTATTACTCTTACATGATTTATGGCTGAAAGTGCAAGAGATGGTGCAAAGATCCTGTGCCAAATTCCCAGATGGCATATAACATGAGCCAAACTGCAAAAGACTTGTAAGTATGGGTATATCAGTTTCATCAAAAGGGGGAAAGAAAGGGGGTACTATTTCAAAAATGTAAAGAATAAAAGAAAAAAAAAGAAAAAAGAGCAAAGGGTTCCAAATACTGGGCACAAAACCAGACAGGTAATGTATTATTTTTTTCCCTTTTTTACACAGTCTTGTAATTCTGAAACAGCAGTCATGGATATAGCCTTGCCATTAAAAATTTAACCCTAGGTTAAAAATAATGACAGGCATTATAGAAATTAGGCCAAGCAGATTTGATCTTAGATCGACAGAAGCAGAGCATCCCTTCATGAGCCTATTTTTCATATAAAGTTTCTTCTGATGTTGTTTTAATATGTGAACACTACCCAGTGCAAATCCAGTATAATTTGAAAGCATCTGCTGCTAGGTCCAACTGACTGCAACAGGACTACACTTAGTTTTATTCAAATATGATATTTTAAAAAAAGATTTTTGAAGACATTTTTAGATCAGTTACATTTTAAACTCGATAACCTAATATTAAAGAAAATAAAAACCAGAAAAGTCAAAATGGGATTTTATGCTTTTAACTAAGCAACTGTGATTTCCTTCTGTTTATTTCACTTTTTTTTAACTAGAATTCATTTAGTATTTTGAGATTTTTGATGTAACAAAGAACACTAAAAAAATACATTCTCCAATACTTTAATCCCATGTTTATAAGCATGCCAGAGCTTAATGATGAACCACTTAAAAGAAAAAAATCTGCAAATCTGAGGCTGGCAGACCTGTAAACAACAACAGCAGAGTGCTTTACCTTCTTGTGATTCTTGTAAACATTTCTGTGGGCAAATCCCTTTCCACAAAGCTTGCATTTATAAGGTTTATCTTCACTGTGTATTATTTTGTGTGCAGTCACTTGATCAAGTCGTTTGAAGGACTTATTGCAAACCTCGCAGGTGTAGGGGCGTTTTTCTGCAGAAAATGAGTGGGGGACATTTAATCTCCTGTTTATACAGGGGGGAGAAGATGAAAGGCAGAGACAGTCATCTCCTCAGAGAGATTTTTGCAATTAAGTCAACCCAATTAAGATTAAACCAATTAGAAAGACATCTAATGCCCTTTATGTTAGACAGTTAAGTCACTTCACAAAAGATGAGCCATGGTGTATCTCAAGAAATTGGCACATTCTTTGCAATAATCATTGCTAAAACTAAATTCTGATTAATTAGCTTAAATCAAAAGAGAATGACTTCAAAGAGGGAAACTCTGTTTCCAGATTACAAATGTGAAAGAGGGCATGACAGTTTAAATGTTTTAAAACTTAATTAACAATATACATGTTAGCTTCCAAAACCAAAGTTCCTATGCAAAAAGCCGTTATGCTTCAACTGGTGACTGCAACTTAACTACATTAATGCTCATCCGAAAGTGTCAAAAGAAAGCCGGGAGCCTCTGAGATACAGATTATGTTACAAGAAATGAGCTTTTGGTGCAGACCGATACCAAGAAAATAGTTCAATTACAAGCCTCTGCAGCTGTAAAAACCTGCATTTTTTTAAATGCTAATGTATTTGACAGAACCATGTTTGTGTTTCCATTGTGTTGGTTGATGTTTCTAATCACTGGAGAAAGACACAGAAACGCTAGATTGCAGTGATCAGAAATCCTGGCAGAGCCAATTTGTTTCATACTGCCAAAGCTACTGACAGGCCACTCCCCGCTCACAGTGACCTGTTCTGGCAGAGGACAGGCACAATGAAATATTTGTGTGTGGTCTCTGAAACGGTGTAGAGTATGAGCTGCTTTCCTCTGACTGGAAACTACGTGCACGTGAGTCCACTTATATATGAATTAATTCTTCCCTTTTATCACAGATCTGTCTGACAGCATACCGCAGCGCCCACCCTCTTCAACGTGAAATTTCAACCAGAAGTTCTTCACCTCCTCCATAAGCCAAGTAGCAATCTTTTGCCCCATCCCAGCTAACTGACATCATCTACTCCAGCTAGCATGAAAAAAATACCTTGATAAAGCAGCAAGAACACTATAGCATTACACTTGGATTTTTGAAAGGCTTAGAAAGGATAGCTTAGATGGTTTCCTTGGAACCTGAGATTTGCTTGAACACCTCAGGTCAACATAGAATTCATCAAGCCTTCTATAAGCAACTAATTCAGGTAAAATTCAATATACATTAAATACACATACACACATATATAGGTTTGTGGGTTTTTTGTACGTTACCTGAATGAGTTATCATATGGCGTTTTAGCTGGTTAGCCGAAATAAATTTCTTGTCACATTCCTGACACTCAAAGATCTCATGGACCTGCAAAATGAGTGTTTAATGATAATTAGATGTGTCTCTAACAAGATCACATATCTTACATATACACAAATTCTCTAACATACCGTAACTATTTCTTAGCCAGTAGCTATACTAATACTCATGAATATTCCGTGATTTTCCGCCTTGCTAGTCCCTTGGTGAACAACAGTATCTCTCAAAAAAATAAATATTCATAATCACAAGCAAAATATTATATTTAGAAACACAGGTTATGCAAATTTGTAATATCAAATCCACTTAAAATATTATTATGAAAGCATTAAAAGAACAGATGCAGAATACCTTTTCAGAACATTTCCATCTAGTCAATAAGACATTAGAAAAAATAACACAGTAACTACTTCATAACTGCTGTAAGTACATGTTTTTTAAAATTCTATCAAACTCTTTCATGACTCTTTTCTCTTAAAAGCTTTTATAGGCAAGACAGTGGAGGGGCAGCAGTGTCTCAAACAGTAAATGCAGTAAGCATTAGCAAGATTTTCAACATCATAGCACATAACATCATCAAGAACTAATGCTGGAAAAATAGAAGAGGCGGTTGAGAGCTGCAACTTCCAATACTCAATTTAAAAAAAAAAAATCTATATCCTTTGTTATTTATTGGTCCCAAAAATCGCAACACATACATAGTTCTCCACCTGTCAAGATTACTATTCACCTTCAGCACTGTATTACATTTGCTGTTGGCAGCGTCCCCTCAACCTAGTTAGAGTGCAACTGAACACACATCTCAGCTTTTTGGAACTGCAGCCTTAGACAGCAAAACTTCTGCACAGAGATCACATTTCATACAGCTTTTTTGGAGAACTCCATAGACTTTCTGCAGGAGAATCTACAAGCTAAAAATAAGAACTATCAAAGGTTCAATACAATACTCGAATGAAAAACATTTGCATAGAGCACAGTAAAGAAGTTCAACTAAAACTTTCACTTAAAACAAAAACAAAAACCCAGAAAGAGATTCTCCACAAGTATTCTGTCTCACCATTTTATGCTGCTATTTCACAAACTACCTTTAGAGAAAATTAAATGCTTTCATAAACTCAAAAAGTGGTTATGCCACTTTCTACAATCTCTGCAAACTTGCATACTTTGGACAGTGATGGTCAACGAAATGCTCAGACAGAATCAAGTGGTAAGCTCAAATGAAGATGTAAATATTCTGTTTACCCAGCTACATTTCAGATTAATTTTTCTTACATGCACACACAATCTACTACTCTACCCTCTCCCAAAAGATCTTCATTTTTACTTAGATTGTTGACTGAAGTTTACATAATTCCACAGCCAAGTGCTATCAGAATCCACACACACACAAAATTATTGGAAATAACTTGTAAGGTATTCTTAAATGTAATATTTAATACATCAGAACCCAGACTGTGGTTTAACACTATACAAATTTCCGATTTCAACTTATGAAATGTTTAATAAACAATAATATTTGTTTAATAAATGTTTAATAAACAATCTCATGGGATACATTTGCATCAAAACAGAGACTTTCATGTATGTGCATTAAAAAGCTACAGCTATCAAATATATATTCTATAGCTGATACTCTTTAATCAATTCTTTAGAAAAGAATCAGACACAGACTTGTGTGCATGTGCATTAAATAGCTATAGATATCAAGCACATTCTATAGCTGGCACTTTTTAATCAGTTCTTCAGAAAAGTGCACAATTACATAGTAAAACGACGGTAATAAGATAGCAAATATTTTTAAGAATAACATTATTCAAACATTTTCATTTTAAGAAAACTTGTCAAACAACATGCTCTACAAGTATACAGGCTGTAACACCACACAAGTGCTTGTGCAATGATTTATTCAGGTAACAAAATTAGTCTCATTAGGGGGGTCTAACAGCTATCAACATAAACCTCTGCTACATTAAAGTCAGAACATACTTAAAATTGTTTCACACGCATTTGAAGAGCTACGCCTTCAGAAAACAACTTGCTAAGAGCCATACAAAAAAGCAAGCACCTATCTGAACAAGATATGCTCAGATAAATATACTCCTCCACTTACAGGACCGACTATCTTAAAATTTTCATGACGTCTGCTGAAAAGCGAAGAGTCATTCAAAAGAGATTTGGGGTGAAACTTTGAAGATACAAGCAATCCATGATCAGCTTTTCCAAAAACTAATTTGAATTTCAATCTACCACTCCAACAACTGGATGAGACTTTGTTGGAAGGCAGTGCTTTGAGAGAGCAAGGGTATGAGAATATTGCATCCAATTGAACTTATTAAGTGTTACTGACAATTCTAAAGTGGTGTTCAAAATTCGCTTTCCTCTACCTTTCTATGGCTTTCACAGTGTTTGTGAAAAAATGAAGATTGCACAGTAGAACAAAACACCACCCAGTATTGAACAAAAAGGGGAGAAAAACAGCCAACACAGAGACGCTTGGAACTTGCAAGTGAAAAAGGCTTGGGGCAGGGCAGGGAAGGGAAGGGGAAATCACAAGATGATGTTTAAGAGCATAAGCCTCACCATAATTTTGCAGGAAGTACAGCCCTACAACAACGAAAGTTGTTTTCATAGACAATAAAACACTCAATCTCTTAGAACAAATGATGAGTAGGACCCTCCTTGGTCCTGTCAGTCTCTCCAGCAGACTGCTACAGTGTTCCTCTTAATGGAACCTTACAGATTCATGTAAGAAATCCAGAAGGGCAACAGCACAAACTAGTCTTACCAGTGAAGCACAATCCTGTGTTTCATACAGACATTTTTTATGACCTTTTCCAAAGTCAAAAAAGCTTTACTGCCTTACACTTAAAGGTGTCATTAATCTTCTCTCTTAACAGGAGAATCAGCTACTTAACCATTGAAAACACCTGCCTACAAGAATCAGAAACTCACCCCACAGCTGTACAGCCAAAAAGAGACATACCCCCATAATCTACCTACAAGTACTGAAGGTGTAGCACTAGCAATTCTGACACTAACATCGTGGGAAAAGAAACCAGCAACGCTGGGATTTGTTTGAATTTTTCTTCCCTTTCCACTCAGGACAATCACTCCACTATGCTTGGCACTACCAAGGGCTCAGCTAAGCATCGCTTCTCTTCTTGTTCGGGCAGCTGACTTACAGGTGAAAAAGAGAGAGTACACAGGAAGAAAAAGCTTACTAAAAGAAAAAGTAGCTTGAAAAAACAGATGCATGAAGAAAGGTTGAGATAACTGCGTTGGTACAGCCTAGAAATTGCAAATGGAGTTCATAACAACTTTGCAATATGCTAATTGTTACAAAGATGAGAGTGGTGAATTTTTCTTGGCATTCTCTCAGATAAGACAAAGATCAATTAACTCAATTTGCAGTAAAGAAGAAGATTTAAGTAGGACATCAGAAAAAACAAATACTGGACTAATGCACATATTCAAAAAAGTCGATGGCACTACAGCTGAAAGTCAGAATACAAAGGGACTTCTATGGAGATGCCAGAATTTTCTTTAGTGGAACTTTAAAGGAGATGAGACAGCACATATCTAGGATGATTTAAGTACACGCTTATTCCCCTCTGCAAAATAGAATGGGCTAGAAAACCTCCTGAGGTCTTTTCCAGCCCTATATTTCCCTGAATTTATTGAGATAAACTAAAAAAAAAACCATGCCACCAAAAATTAGCATGACACAAGCAACAGTCTGAAAAACAAGAGGGTAAAACTGAGGGACAGAAGATTATGACAGCAAAGTTTAATCGTGCATGGCTAAAAAAGGGCTTATCTTCATACATTGAAGGCACAAGCAATCCTCATGACACGAAGTTAAAAATGGGTTTAAATCAAAGATTACATGAAAGATATAGAGCTGAATTATCCTGTCTTCAGAGAGTAAATAGATTCCTTAATCTCCCCTATAGTCACCCTCTTTACATTCCTTCTCTGTGTCAGATTTTTCTCCTTCTGTTGTTTGGGTTTATTTTCTGTTGCCTCCTATACTTTACCTTTCTATTGTCAACTTCTATTTCTGTAGATTGACAGGAAATGGGTGAAAAAAATTCTCTTTTCCTCCCTGTTTGACCTGTTAGCTTCTTACTGTTTTTATTGCCTGTCTAAATATTTTTGGCAACGTTGGTGATGGAACCCGCCCCACTTCCTACAAAAGCCCAGTAATTCAAACAAACAGAAGGCATGAGCCCTACATGCAATCTCCTTCACTATCTGATGTAGGTGTGTTAATCTGAAATATCTATTTTCTGGATGTCTTAAAAGAGGAGCCAATCAAGAAGAGAAAATAAAGAAGTTCTATGCATAAAATCTTTGTGATGATTCTTAAGATGAATAAGTGCTCAACTGACCTACCATCAGTGCTACTGGAAAAGCTTGTTAGTGTGAGTAATAGCATCTGCACAGAATTACAACTACTGAAACAAAACAAACATTTTAATAAAATGGACACGCTAACCATGATATTTTGCATTTTCAGGGCCACCATAAGGTGCACTCATAGGTAAAAAACTGTCATTACATGTGGCAAGGCACACCACAATTTGGTCTGACAAGTAACATAGTATAGCTCTGTTAGACAAGAAATGCAGAGCATAGTAATACAAGCAAGGAGGAAAAAAAACAAATTAAAAAGGAGGGGGCCCACCATTTCCTTTGCAACAACATATTTTAATTGATATCATCTATATCCTCAACAGATTCAGGTTATAACCAGGGCAGTATTAAAGACTTACAGTTAATCTGATAAACAGTACAATGTAGCTTTTTGTAAAAAAAGAATCTCCTGGGTTTTAGTGATTTATCAAATTAATCTTGCAGGGACTTCCTCTGGGTATAATGGATTCAGAATCTCATATTCATAGTCCATCTGCATTTCTATATGAACCCCCTTATTTCCAATAGATGCTTTTCAAACTGTTAACACCCCCATTCTAGTTATAAAAGATTACACGCATAAACAAAAAGACATTAAAAACTTGTTTTTGAGGAAGAAATTTTTTTACTACTGTGTAACTAGATTACAAATAACACCCTTACTAGTATGCCACAAAGTAATAAGAAATATTGATTCTATTTTGGACAAAAACTGAAGGCTCATGAACCTATCTTATGGTCTGTATGTATCCTATCATTACAGAACACATTTTTACATTTAGCTTAGCGTTTAAGAATGCTGAAGAACAGCAGGCAACTTTGACTTAATGTTGGAATGCATAAATGATGCAAGCACAAACATCTTTGTATTTGGTAAAAGATGCATTAAAACTTTAGTAAGATTTTTGCTTAACCAGTTGTGATTACAAAAATAAATACAAGCAGTAAAATACATTGGGTTTGGAACCATGAAAGAGATTGCCCAAAGGTTTGCATTACAGCAGCTTTCAAGTGACCTAAGCACCACAGTCTTCACATCTTTAGTGAAGTCAAAGCCTGCTGTGGGTTAGCCTTCATCTTACTGACCTTTCGATGCTCTTGGAGATTTGTTGCTGAGGAACATTTCTTACTGCACACTGAACACATCAGCTTCTTCCTAGAATTTCCTGAAACAGAAACAAAATACCACCAACATCTTAGAAAGGAAGTGCTAAGAAAGAACCTAAATATTTCCACTGAGTCTGTGACTTTTCACAGGTCATTGGACTGACATAAGATTTTTATGTTTGTATCCCATCTTCAAAGTGTTCTGTATCAGGAGTTCTCTGCGGGTGTCCAACAAACCAGTTACTGATGGAATGTAAATCAAGAAAACTAGAACAATAAAGAAAAAAAACCCTTCAAATAGATGTTATCGCACATCACCAATCCAATACGAAGAGCACAGTTCACAACTAAGAACAACTCGCTTGAACTGAACAGTTGATTTCTTCCAGGAGTCAATACAGAAGTTAGTTCAGCAACGACCAAAAAGATGACAAACTGAAGTAAAAATCACCATTTCCCATTTTTCTTTATTCAGAAGCATTAAGCATTCTACTATATAAAATAATACGTCATTAATGGACTTTAACTGAACAAGACAGGGAAAGTGTATTAGCACCAGATTATGCATTCGAATCTCATCTAAAATATAAGTTACAAAACAAGCTAAGGTTCAGCTGCCAGGTGTATTTTGCTTCCCTTTTCACAGTTGCTTTAAAAAGTGACAGAGCATTTAATTGGGTTTTTCTATTATTTACCTTTTGCAATTCATTTTAGTAACTTACAAAGCTATTTAATTACAAGACAAGGCCACCACAAACCTAATTCTTTGCTTATAGTTACATGCCCATGGAAGATATTTCCTAGCTTATGTAAAAAATGTTCATATTACATAGAACACTAAAAAGAATGGACACAGAACAAACGAGGAGGTAAGTACTGCTTAGTCAAGCAAAGAGAAAATATGGATCATAAATTAACTCATTAGATGGCTTCCAGTTCAATTTTTCAGACTTTCAGCATCGTATATCTTTCCCGCTCTTGCTGTCCTAAAGAATTCATATTATGTGAATTCTTCTTACTAAATTGTACCCTGTCAATCGCTTGGTTCAATACTTAAATTTGTAGTATAAAAAGGTACTTAATTTCACATATATATTTGCTGTTATAAAACTTACGGTAAGCATTTATATATACTGATATACACATAAATGCAGGAATACACTTAGTACTTCAACTTACAAAGAACATTAATGAGGCCTTTTCAGAGGAGAGAAAGGTGATAGTGAATATCTGTTCATAGCTTTGCATAATGTACAACCCACATAACAATCCTTTCTACTTTCCCTTGCCTCCAAGGCAGGAGGGAATTCTAGAAGTGTCCCTCAACAGTAGTAGTTTATTTTCCTTCCTGCACTGACACCAGTTGTGATTTCTGTGACTCCCAAATGGTAAAATAAAAGCTTTGCACATTGTGCAGGCAGAGCAAAAATATCCTCCAGGCGTCTGCTCTCAGCCATGACTGGAGTGATCATTCAAGATAATTGTGGAATTTGTATACCACTACATAACTGACCAAAACTAAGCCTAAACATAACAATACTCATGAACGAAAAACTTCTTAATTCTGATACTGAAAAAAAGGAAATAATCTTTTATAAGAATGGTTATGGAAGGGTTTCTGTATGCTGTAAGAGTGGTAGAAGATTTTAGATCATGAAAATCTTACAAAGCATTTCAGTGCTGTCATCAACTAAAGACTGTTTTCTTTGCACTCTGGTATTCTGCTGTTCCCACACACACTGATCATCCATTGACATTGACAGGGAACATGCAGAGAGAGCAGAATGCCAGAGCTGAGACCTGCATTGTGGACCTGAGAGCAGTATTTTGCCCTTCCATGAAAAGAGAGCGAGGTTTGATTGAAAACTATTGATTCACAATGCATAGATATAAAAACGCAAGGGTTTAACAGGACTAGTGGATTGTCTGGTCTGGCTTCCTGCACAACCGAGGCTATAGAATTTTATAGCAATACCCTCGCATCAAGCCTAATCGTTTGTGAAGCATGTCTTCCAGAAAGACATCCCATTGTGTCCTGAAAAATCAAAAAATCAAGAACTCACTGGTTCCTGTAGTGGTTTGTGCCAGTGGTTTTCCTCGCTACTGAAATGTTTTGCTTTATCTACTATTTGCCTAGTTTAAACTTCCCCAGATTCCTATTACACTTTCTGCAGTAGCCTAATGATTCATCTGGTATACAGGAATTTCTCCCCAGGGGAGGAGGAATACTTGCTCTTGCAACTAGTTACTTCTTAATTTTCTTTTTGAAACAAATGAATCCATTAGAAAAGAAACCAAAGACAACGTTTACTCTGATTTGCAAACTTAAGGCTAAGAACTTGTTAGAGGGCTCCCCTCCCCCCGAAGGAAACATACAACTCTTCCTTACCACTGTGAACGTTTTCTTTATGTTTCTTCAGGGCATCCTTACTCTTGAACCTCTTGCCACAGCTGTCTGCCTTGCATATGAATCTGGCATCCCCTCTGCATGCCTCCTTGTGCTGTTCATAACTACATGGGATAACCAGTAGGAAAGAAAAACAAAACCAACACATAAAGCAGTATCTACAGAAGCCAGACACACAGCAAGTACTCTGAGCTTAACGCATGCTGCACTGCAGAGTTCCAAGGCCAGCTCATGCATTACTTACAGCAAACAGGAATGAAAGCATTTGACTTCTTTCACTGTTAGGATTCACATAAACTAACAAGCTTGAAAGCTAACATGCAAAGGGAGGCCAGCAATGATATCACAGCAGTCCAGTAACTCAGACACAAAACCTCGATTCTGAGCTGAAGGGAGTATTGCAAACAGAGCACTGAAAACTTCTTGAAGAGTCTCCTGGGCTGATATTCTCTGTGCACTGAAGTACACTAAAGAAAAATTAAAAATAAAAATAAAATAAATAAGGGGAACATTTTACAACTCACAGAGGCTTGCAGAAGCTAAAAATGTATATACAGGTCTACGAATCTTTAAGTACGTGAGTAATCTAGTTCATATGTGCAGTCTCCTGGAATTTAGTGGGACTAATCAAATGCATAAACAGCAAGAGTCAGGATCATACTGCTGTATCCTCAGACAGATTATTCTTACTTTGCATGATATAAAAATTTAATTTAACTAGCTATACAGCACAAATCCAACTTCCACTATAGACTAGATGGAATAAGTCTAAGGTTAAAGAGAAAAAATTAAGTGCCTCCACCCAATATTCCCTCTGCTATATAATTTTATTTATTTCCATGAAAGAACACAGAGGTCATCTAGAGCTGACAGTTCTTGGAGTGTTCACGTTATTCAGATCAATTTAAGAGAGAACAATTTATTAAAAGAGCAACCTTATGTACATTCTATGCAGCATGAGTCTGTTTCTTTCTAATACGAGTTAGATTAAATGTACTGTCTATAATCACTTAAGCATCTAATTTATTATACATTTAATTACAGATAGTACAATATATCTAGTCAATTGCAAGCAAAATATAAACAACAAAATTAAAAAAGTTATGTTTTCGTACAAAAGTATAATTGTAAACTTCAGTGACAAAACTGCACGTTTACACTATCAAGGACAGTAAAGAAGCACTCTTACATCTCACATCTTTCATGTTTCTATTTGATTTTTTTCATCACCCAAATATTTAATTGAAAAAATGTGAAGCATTGTTTTTCCTCTTTTTTTGTCCTTCTAGATCACCATTTACTTCCTTCTAAGTCTTACTTTAATTCTGTAACAACATCCACAGCTTAAAAATTACATCTCCTAAACTATTAAATAGTCCACTGATGGAGACCAAGGGTTTTGCACCAAACAGCAGCTCTAACTGCTCTGCAGCGCATGATTTCAAAACGTAAAAAATTAGCAACATATTTGCAATTCAAATTGAAGTCTCCCACAAATACAAGAAATTAACATATTAGAAGACTAATGTAAAGGGTAAGGGCACAAATACATAAGCATAAAAATTAATGCTTAAGTTGTGATTAAGCCAAGAGAAATAAATGATTGAGTGAAATTGGTTTACATCATCCCTGAAAAAACAGTCCTGCTTCTACTCACTGTCTTTGCAGAGCTTGTTTAACAGGAAATTTCTTTCCACAGTTTCGGCACTTAAATTCCTTTTCCTCACTGGGTTTTTGGTGCAAAGTCTGAAGATGTTCAGCTAGAATCTCCTGGCTGGCAAAACTGGATTCACAGTTTGGGCATGCATGGTCCTCTTTACAGCTGAGGGGATCTGCATAATTGGCGGCAAAAAACAGCAAAGGAATAGTTTCAGGGAAGATTTTGGTTACATTAAGTGAGACTCTCCACCAGAAACAGGTTATGCAAAATGGCATCACAAAATTCACAGAAGACATTGTCTCTCAATGGATTACAGACAGCCTATCTTGAGTGGATTACTATCAGCGTTATTGATAATGGTTGCAAAGTACTAAGTTGGGTGTTACTTAGGCTGTTAGCCTAAATTAGTCATCCAGGTTGTCTCTACTTTGATAAAGATGCTGAGAATTCACTAGACAGCTCAGGTCACCTACCTTTTCTTAGGCATCTTACTTTAGGATTGGCGGAACAGCTTTACGAAAAGGTTTGTTCCTCTCCCATCTAAGAGGGAAACTACCCATCTTATAGGAAAAACTTAGCTTTCATAAGACTGTGTCAGGTGAAATCAACCCTGCCTTTAGTTCAAAAAGTAATGGCAACTTCTCATGAAATCTAAAATTAATGGTAACTTCTCATGAAATCTAAGCTCACTCATTCACTCAGTAATTCACAGTACTGGCTGCTTATCAGGCAAAGAAAAGAACCTCACCTCAAACCAAAATAAAGAGAGAAAAAAAATAATACAGGAGCTCAGATTAAACCTGGGGAGCCTTCCAGTTCCCCAGTCCTATACAGTTAGCATTCTCTTACTTCTTTGTTACTACTTTTAAGCTCTCAAGTTATCCTATTTTTTACATATTGCTCACCTGCAGTTTTCTCACCAGCTGGCTGCACTTCTTTATTGTTGCCACTGTCTTCATCTTCCTGGATAACAGGTACTTCCTCCTCCTCCTCTTCTTCTTCCATATCACTGTCCAAGTACCCAATCAGAAGTTCTGTGTCTGTTTCAATATCTTCCACAGCCAGATAGAAAATATTTTCCCCTTCCTGTTGCAAACAGTAAGTAGAAGCAATGAATAATTATGTCAGAAAAAGTAAAATCTAGAGACAAGTATGGAACCCTGAACTAATATTAGCCCTCAACTATGGAAGGACTGACTCCATTCCTCAGGGAGCGCAATGCTAGAACAGCCTTTCTGAGACTCCTTTCCTAGTGAGGCTGCATGGATGAAATGTCCTTCCATTCTCATATTCTGGAAATATGCCCCTGCCTCACCTGTGAGGCTCTTCCAATTTGCACTGTAGCCTAGAGCAAGGTGAAGGTAGTGTTAAAGGCCTCCTCTCCTGCCACACTCTGCCTGAGAGAACTTCAGAGTTTGGAAATAAAACATTCAAGTACTAGAAAAAAAACCAAAATCTAAATGGCCAATACCGCTTTAGCTCTATCCTGTTGGCTGCATGAATTATAATCCAGCTTTTAGTAGTATGTTTACAAAGTGTTAATTTCTCTCCCTTTAAACTCCCAGCCTTCTTCATGAACAGCCTTTCAACCCTGGTCAGTTATCTTCACTACCAAGTTAGCAGGCACGTCTCTAAAGCATGCTTTAAACCACAAGATCAAAACCTTCTGCTGGTTTAGATCAGTGTAGATACACAGATCCACAGAAGGTCAAAGATCCAGCCCAGAATTTGTGTGAGGGGAAAAAAATTATGTAATAAACTAAGCTCCAAAACCTTCTCCACAATGAATAAACAAGCTTCCAAATAGATGCGTAAGCTAACAACTTTGGTCTTTGACAATGCTTATCTAAAGTTACCAAGGTTGGGGGGGTGAGGGGCTACAGCAAAACCAGCTGTCTCCTAAACTGATATACAGAGCTAATTCTTTTCTTTTTTGCCATATGTGAACCAACTGCTTTCGGTATTACCCGAAGCGCCAAAGGAGACTCATTTCTACACAAGACTTCCAAGTTCTATAATAAATCTTACAGCTTATCTGATTAGCATCCAGAAAAGTTAAACTGAAGCTTCTTTACACTACTTCTAGCCATATATTTTGTATCAAGCCTCATAGCACAAGGACAAGATAATGATTTTTAATTTTTGTAATATACTAAGATTAATTTAAACTGTCAACAGGGATGTAGTATTCCTCGAGCTTTAGAAGGTCTGTTATATATTATACAAGATATTGTCACACAAGAGTGAAACCTATTTAATTCAATAGACTTCATACAGCTGCTACTTTCAAGGATACACCACTTTTCCGTCCTTATCTCAATGGCAGCATTTGAAAACAAATTCTGCATATTTTTTTTCCAGGATCCATTCTGCAGTCCAGATATCTATCAGCATGCCACCCTAACTTTTGCATACATCTCAAAACTGTTGTTTTTCGTATGCCTCTGTCAAGTTTCAGAGACCTTTACTACAGTCTAAACTAAAAACAAATCACGTACTGAGACTCTTGACATGAGGAAAAGTAGAAGGTCTTTCTACACTTTGACAGGATAAAACCACTGGGGTAAATCTCCAATATATCACTGTTTAGGACAACCTGACTTTAAAGTCAATACAACCTTATAAATGGAAGCACATATCTATCACTGGCTTTAAAAAAAAAAAAAAAGTGCCATGTATTCCAGGCAAAAGTAAAGTCCCAAAGTTACTCACTAAAGAACCAAACAGCACACCTTTCAATTAGATCATATGTGACACATCTTGCGCCACACAGTAAATCCCAACAACTAAGTTCTTACCAGTACTGCTGCATTCTCACTATCTCAGCACTTCCTTCACGTGCATCTGGGGCTTATTTTACATTTCTTCATGTCTAAAAACATCCTGGTTCTCTTCCATTTGTGTACTTTTGGTTAATAAAAAGATGAATGGAAGAACGAAGGAGTCTCAATGCTTGAGTGATCTTGGTTGCGTTTGCATTGAAAAAAAATTAGCTTCTGTGCCAACCCAAACTAAAACACAGCTCAAACTCATTCCTCCTCCATAGCTAATTTCTTTGGCTTTTCCAGACAAGCAAATGCTAATAGTCAGGTATTTGGAACACTAATTAATCCAGATATACCCACACTGTAGTAGCTCCTCAGGCAGCATTTTCAGTGAAACCAGTGGAAGTTCTCCAGAACCACAAAGGAATTTGAGACTCTCCCTCCACCAGCAGCACCTGCATGAAGCACATTTATCTACATGCATGCAGACATAGACACCGTGAAAGTAGTAAGAAATCTTTCAAATCCTCCCATTTACTAATAACACATCTGTGGTTGCTCCACCTGCCCATCTGCTTAGGCCATGCTGGTTGTTTTGTTAACAACATTCATCTGCAGCAGGCCACGGTGGTCCTTGGGAGAAAACTCCAAGTGCTGGTCATGGTGGCACCACAACCTCCCCTCACGCTGTTCCTGGTTTATTACTCCACTTTGCTTCTCTCACCCCCTGCTTTGACTGTCATCTTTTAAGCTATGAGCCACACTGACCTGCCCAACAAATAGTTTTCCTGTTCCAACATCTCTTGCTATCTCATTTTTGCTCCACTACAGACACCTCTCCCATTCAGATTCTTGGCTTTCCCATACAGTTACACACCTTCATGTGCTTTGTTAGAGGGGAGGCTGAAAGGGAACGTGGGCCAAGAAGCATTGACAGCCCATCACGCTTTCATCCAAAAGTGTAAGATAGATATGTCATCGCTCCTGAAACTGAAAACACAGGAGGAAGAGGAAGCAGATAGCCTTGCGTTACCTGAGGGAACATCCTCCAGAGCTTGATCAGCTGGCTCCAATCCAGCCTTCCTAATCCTTACTAAGTTTCCCCTCCATGCCCACAAACACTACCTGGCTTCCCCCTACACCCTATTTTCTGGCAGCAAGCCAGCTCTGCAGCCTACCTGTTTTGCCAGTTCTCCTTTGCTACCTCTTCAAACAAGCACACTCCCTTTCCCGATCTTTGTCTGCAGCTCCAGGGTGTCATGTTTGCCAGAGTAAAACCAATCTTGGCAAGGCTTGTGAGGGCAGAAACCCCAATCCAGGAAATGTGTGGAGGTTATTTCTTGGGGGCTGTGGCAGGAGAAGACAAAACCACAAGCTCAGACACAGAAAAGGTCAAAGAGGGCATGCAGTGCCAGGAAAGACACGATCAGAGTAACAACACCTTCCCAAGAGGGAGAGCAGATCAGGTACCCCTGTGGGGGAGTGGGTCCTGGGGGAGAGGCGGCAGCCTTCCAGATGTGCTGCTGGGGACCAACAGACCCTTGCCCCTCTCAAGCAAGGAAGGGGAAACGGATGACACAAAGAGACTGGGGGAAGCTTTTCTTGTTTTCACACTAGTTCATAGATTGGAAAATGCCTGACTGTTTAAGGCAGGTATTGCTCTCCCACGCAGCATGTTTGTGGCTTTCATCAGCCAGGAAGCAGATGGATCCCAGAGAGACTTCTCTTAAAAAAAAAAAACAAAACCTGCACCACCAAAAAACCCAACACACCTGTAGCTCACATGTATAATGGAGATATTCAGCCCAGGAACCAAGACTATATCTAACCTGGGGTATAGCACCCGAGCCACACAGAAAGGAGACACAGAAGCCTCAGATCTATCTACTGATCTATTCCAATTGTGCTGTATTGCACATTAAGGCAGACAACCTCTGAGACATGAGCATGAGATTAAACAGAGCATGAAGTTAAACTAGTAGGGCAATTCCTGTATTTCCCCTTCTTACACCATACTGCAGTTTTTAGTGATAGTTCCCAGGGAAGGTTAGAATATTTTTAGAGCAGAATATTCTGTATTACTATATACTTTTTCCTTCTTCATTCTTTGGTTACAGTTATTATCTTGCATTAAATTAGAAGCCATTGCTTTTAGTTTCCCATCTGCAGAACATGTTTTACGGCAGTAATGATACTACATACCCAAATCTTACAGTTAAACTCGGGAATTTGGATGATGTGTATGATAGCAATACAAATGAGAGCTGGAAGATATTTTTTTTCCCCTGCCAAAAGGGATTCCTCCCACCCTTCACTGTACGTTTCAATTCAGTATACATTTTCCAGTCTTCCAGCTTAAAAATAAAATATTCTGGTTTCTCTATGGGAAGAACAAAAAATGAAGTGGGAGTTCAAAAAACTAAATTCTGGCAACATCACGGTTCTGGTGGCTCTGTAGAGAAGCACTGAAACTTTTGACAATTCTATAAGCCTTTGTTGTGGGAAGTAAAACACACTGGTTTTCCCCTTGCCTTGGGAAGATTGATGTCAGCAGCACTTAATGGCATGTGCTCTGCACGTGCCCAGTATGGCACCCCTTCCAGTACTGGCAAATATTAATGAACCTGTAGCATCCTGAACTGAGCCACTGCAACTTACTCTTGGAAGTCTCCTTTAAAGGCTCTGTGGAAAATACAAACCATCAATTACAAAACAATAAGCCATTTGCTTAGCTTTGAGCAACATGCTTACATCATTCTTTTTGCAGACATTTTATAGAGGACATCTACAGTTTTTCCAACTTTACTTATACCTTCTCTCAGAATCACATAAGGAAGGCACCTCTGGAGGTCATCTCATCCAACCGCCCCTGCTCAAGCACAGCTAGGACCACGTCTTCTGAATATGTCTAAGGAGAGAGACTCCACAGCCTCTATGGGAAACATGTGCAAGTGCTCAGTCACCCTCACAGTTTAAAAAAAAAAAAGGTATTTCTTGATGTTCAGAGGGAACCTCCCGAGTTGCAGATAGTGCCAACTGCCTCTGGTCCTGTCACCAGGCACCAAATACCCCAGATCTCTTTCTGCAAAGCTGCTTTCCAGCTGCTTCAGCTCCAGCATACAAAAGTACATGGAGTTACTCCTCCCCATGTGCAGGACTTTGCACTTCCCTTTCATGAGTTGCGTAAGGTTCCTTGTCAGACCATTTCTCCCCATTTCTTGTTGAGGTCCTTCTGGACAGCAGCTCAGCCTTCCAGTGTATCATCCACTCCTCCCAGTTTTGTGTCATCAGCAAACCTGCTGGGGTCCCCTGCCCCATCATCCAGGGCATTTCTCTTTTGATAGATGCTCTCCAACTATTCCACAACATCCTAGTACAAATCTAACTAGAGAATACTGCTTTCAGCATGCAGCTGGTGCAGAGGATGTTAACCACTCCGGCAGTAATACCAATTCTCATTCCATTCCTTATTTCCAAAGCATCACAGGAGTGACCCTGCATTTTTTTTATGCTTATTGAGAAAGCTTAATTTTTAATTTCTTTTTCCCTTTTCAACTCAAAAAGAAGAGGAAGCCAAAGCCGTAGGCATTAGCTTCCACTTTGGATCTAAATCCCAATTTTCCCAAAAGTTTACAGATGTTCAGATTCAGTGTTCCACTCCAAATCTATCTTTAACTGAAGTGGCATTTCACTGTTTAAAGACATGCTGGCTTAGTAAAACTTAAAACTATGTAAAACACACACAAAAATTCATATATGTGACTTTCACTGCCACAAGTACCCACCGAGCTCAGCCACTGGAGAAGCTTTCAACAGCAATGAACCACCCTGTATGGCACCACTCTCTGTTAACTTGCAAAGTCCACAAACCTGATGCTGCTCAACACCCTCTGGGAGATGTTCAGCATGTTTTTGACTGAACAACTTAGATTTAGAGCCTTCCAAATACAATGAAAATACTTCCATTGATATCAAAGGCACTCCTTACAGATAATCCGACCAGGATTATTTGAAGCTACATATGAAAACAGCATGGCCAGAGTAATCAGTAAGCACAAGGAGGATCTAATTGATGCGATGCTTTGGGTGACCAATAACAGCCTCTTAAAGGACTTGGCTTCTGTGGAAAAACAGCGAAGACCGTTTCGACTCTGCAGACAACATGGGCTCATGTTGAAGAACTCAAGAAGTGTTTTTCTCCATGTGATTCCTTGAACTATACATTGATTTTTTTGCAAATCAGTGAAAAACACTTACTTCACTCTTCAGAAACTTCTCATTTTGAATGCTCCAATAACAGAATACCTGAACAGCACTAATACTTATTCAACAACAGGTAAATGCATATGAACCTGGAATTAAAACATTCTCATTTTTCCTACCCAAAAAAAAAAAAAAAAAAAAAAATCAAGAAGTGAGCAGATTTCTAGCCCTCCCCTCTGAGCATGAAAGAAGTCAACAACTATGTTCATGTTACTTCTTACACTGCATAACAAGTTAATCTTTTCTTCGGAGCACTCAAGCCACCAGCAAGTTTCAGGTAGTCCTGAACACAGGCTGATTAATAAATTGACATCGGACAAACGCAGTTTGTGCTTGCTTTCCTTGTTTCTTCTCCTCTTACTCTTTCTTTTTAGATAGTCCAGTCTCACTGTACTTAGAGCACACTCTCACTTACCTATCTTCCTCTGAAGACATTTACTGTTACTGCACAGGGGTTTACCTCGAGATCAACCAGAAGATCATTGAATTACGCCACACTAACAAACACACATTTGCCAAATATGACTTTAAACCACTCTACCACTTCACAGTACATATCCTCCTCCACATTAGTGTTTGCTATTCATTAATCTAAATCACTATTTTCTAAGCTACAGCAGACCGTCTCAGTGTCTGCTTGCTAATGAAAAAATATTTGAATTTAAAGCTCCAGCTGGCTGCAACTCTGTTTATAAAACAATTCTGATGCTAACAACAGGATCTGTTTCGCATAGTAGATCTCCAGCAGAGAGTGTTTAATAAAATTACAACTGACAAACAGATAAAAACTTATCTATTCTGGATAAAGGAATATTGAAAATAGAATACCAGTCTAAAAACTGAAAAAACAGAACTGTGTTATTTTTGATAAGAACCATTTCCCTTTGATTATGATAATGTCAATGCATTTTTGCTACATAGCAATAAACAGCTAGGAATAGCCCAGAGCAAAAGAGATTACAATTCATATAGTTTCTGTTAATGTGAAAGTTGTAATTCTAAATTTACTTTAAATATAGGAGAGGATTTAACTCATTCAATTACTCCTTGAAAAAGTCAGAGAAGCCTCCAGCAATTCAGCTGTGCAAAATGCTCAGAAAAGTAATTGGTACATACGCAGGTATCCTTCAACATTTCCGTCCTCCTCTAGCAGCCACACAGTGGTATTACACACCCCACAGCTGTTAAAAAAATACTTCCTGTGCCTTCCCAGCCAAAGATGAAGCAACCACCGCAGCTGCCACCCCCAGGATCGGAGGCAGAAGTCAATGCCCAGAACACTCCCCACAACACTGCCAAGAGCTCCCACCAGAAACAGGGTTTTACAAAATACATAATATTACAGGGAGAAGAAGGAGGAAAAAAAACTCTCAAAATACCACAAAAAACACAAACTCACACACACCCCAAAAAAAAAAAAAATAAAATAAAACAAAAAAAAAATCAAACTTACTTTAAAAAAAAATCCCATGCCCTCTGGCTTGCTTT
Organism: Phalacrocorax aristotelis; assembly: GCF_949628215.1. Taxonomy (NCBI): domain Eukaryota; kingdom Metazoa; phylum Chordata; class Aves; order Suliformes; family Phalacrocoracidae; genus Phalacrocorax; species Phalacrocorax aristotelis. Next base: position 6,655,481 of record NC_134279.1, read on the forward strand.
TTTTTTTTCATCACAGGAAGCATTTTACACAGAGTCTAAACATGATCATTGGGTACAATTAAGCTATGATGAACTAATCGTACTCTGCAGTCAACCCAGGATGTGGTTTACTTTATCTGTATACAGGGCCATAAGCATTCACTTCATCTTCTTTTAAACTGAGTACTGAGCACTAGGCAGCAAACACTAAACTGATTATCAATCCCTATTTCAGGTATGAGATTATAACATTTATCACTACTAGAATGATGCCATCAGGATTGAAAATGTTCTCGGAGTAGACCAAAAAAGTTCTTGTTGGAGTATCTGGAGACTAGAAAGAAAACTAGTGGGAAAGATAATTAGTGGCAATTAGCATTAGTGGGTATAAACAAGGAAATCCTTTTTTTCCATAGACATTTTTGTTAGTTCATACAAAGTCTCCTGGAAAATTGCAGAGGGGCAGCTGTGAAGCATACAACCGGTGTTAACTTCTTTCTTAAGCATTCATAGAACAGACTTTGGAAGCAAGATAAGCCCCTGTTCTAACACTGTGGTTTACTTTATTTTCACATTTTATAGGCTAGTATATTAATCTTGGTGAAATGTTCTCAATGAATCTATCTTAGCTTGTGAGATGCACTGCTAAAGATTCGCTTTAAAGAGTAAACAGTAGAACTGAGAGAGAAAAATCAAATACTTGTTTAAAAATTCAGCCAACCCCACAAATATCTACATAAAATGCAAATGTCTGGAGAAAATTTACATTTCACAGGGATAATTATAATGTGCTGGTTAGAACACAAAGTCTCTAACCATCTCTAAATATTCTATTTTCTCCTCTTAACAAATTAGCCCTTTCTATAACTTTGCAGACATGTTCTACTTCATTACGTAATACGAAATCATTCAGTTGGTTTCAGATTAGGATTTTTTTTGTCATAATCTGTATTACAAATTCTTCTTGTTTTTAATTATTTTAGGTACTTGTTCAGCAATGCAACTTTTTTTTCACAGCCACATTAACTTGAGTAGTGATAATTAAGCTAAAACAGCTTTACTGATGGAATTCGAAACTTCTTCTTCGTAAAACATCATTTTAGCATCTTGGTGGCAAGCAGGCAGTTCTCAATTCAAATTAAAGGGTGTCGTTAGTGGAAACATTCCACCAAAATTTTGCCCACTGATTTCATACAACAAAATACTACTGCACCAAGTGGCCTTAAATCTGCTTATCATTAAAGGCCAAGATTGTGGAATCAAAATACTGAAGGATCTGTGGGCTGTGTTGGGCTTTTATTTTTTTCCCCCTAAAGGAATAGCAGAGCTTTGGGCTTTGCATCTCCATACACTAGAATGAGATCAATCCCTGCAAAGAAATACGTGCATATTCAGCTTTTTTCAACACAGGTAGTACCTCTTCATGTTATATGCAGTTAAATACTTATATACACAGCTTCAAGGTCACTCACATGGAATACACAAGTTACTTTGGCAGCTGATTACTCATGGTACTAAGAAAAAAACACCTATGAGATAATCTAGCAAATTTTTGTTTTCAGAAGTTTGCCTTCCCTATACTTTTCATCATTTTGTCCATGCTGATCGTATTCATTCTAGTTTTCCCTGTTATTTTTCCAAATGTGTTTCTGTGGAAGCTTTTATGGGACTAACATTCTTGCCACTCTTTTTCTTTTTAAACCATCCTTCAACTCCAGTATGATCCATTAAAAAAGCATGCAAAAAGCACTAAGCGCACTCTAAGCAAGGTATAACATTATGCAATGGAGTGTAACAGTTTCCTTCCATTTCCTTCTTTAAATAATCATTTTCATTATCAGAAAACATACTGGTACACACTGGATGTTCCATTAAAACTTCTATTCAGAAGTTCAGGTTATTTTACTAAGTGTTTTATTTTAAATGTAATCATGAACATTAATTGTTCACACTGCTCCCTCTTGTGAACCTTACTTTGCATCTGCTAATATCGACTGTAAATTGTTATCACACTGCCTATGCACTGATGACAAGCTAATCACTGATTAATGCCTAGGATTCCTTATCCACGAGGACCTTTTGTATTTGGTACTGTAAGGAGGACAACAAATCTTTTGATAGATCTTGGTATAACCGAGAGACAGACGGAAAACATACAGAAATAATTGCACAGGCACTGGTTGTACTAAATTAACCACTGGTTTGTCATAAACATCAGGAAAAGCACAATAAAGCAGTCATTCAGTCAGTGCTGACAAGAGTTTTTGCTGAATGGATGAATAGTGAACACTCTTTCTTATCCGTAACTAAAAATTCAGTTGTAGCCTGAAACAAAGACAACAACCTAGAGTATAGGCCCAGAGGAAAAGCAGATGAAGAGGCTGTCCACAGTGACTGAAAACAGGAATGGCAACAAGGTCCAAGGAAACAATATCAGCAGCAAAATTGCAGTCATGTTCAGCCAGCAATATGTGATGGAATGTCCCAGGCTGACATTCAGTAAACCTAGAGCTTTGCGCCTCCTACTTTCCAAATTGAGCGAAGGCTGGCAGAAAACCAGTTAGGTTTCCCAGCACAGTACGCTGCTAATAGCAGCATTTGGCTACTGTGATAAGGGGAAGAAAGCCAGGCAGAAGAGCCGTGGTAGGAGATGCCACAGCAGAACAGAAATCACAAAAAAACGCACAACTGGGTGGACGGGAAGATGGAGGCTGATACCAGGTCTGCAGGGTAACTGGCAGCAGCAATCTCACTGGGCACTGCTTGCAAATAAGCAAACAGTCCCTCTGGTGAGTAGATTTAAGGAGTTGGACAGGTCATCAACAACACAGAAATTGAAATTACTAGTGTAGAGTGCCACTGAGTACAAGTAGAGGGGAAGAGGTAGGGGGGATAACAGCAGTAAAGCATCTTTCACAACACAGCATGCTAGGGTTTTACTAGTATTCTTTTTCTACCTAGTAGTTTTAAAATATTTTTTTTCCTGTTTTATTTCATCAGAAACAAACTTTGTTTTCTTGGCAAGGAAAAATAATTTTTTTTTTCATTTGGCCTCAAAATAAACTATGTTTTTAAAATTCTTTTGTCAAGGTCCTGCAGGCAAATCCTAAAAAAAAAGCCATCTCATGGTGAAAAAGCAGAATGATTATTTTAAGAAATGCTGATAAATAATCCTCCTTTTGCTAATTTTTTGCAGATTTGGATTGCATCGGCAATGGGTTGGCCTGAAACAGCATTTTGGAAAGTATACATTTTGAGCAAAAAATTTAACACAGCTATGTAATTCTTACTTATGTAGGATTAGAAACCATTTTACCGTAAAACTGAGCTGTTGGGGAAAAAAATGCAAATAGTTAATTTCTTTCATAATCTCCGAAAGGACGATAGCTGTAACCAGAGAAATATCGCTGCCTTTGTTGCGTTCTGCAAAGTCACAGAATGCTTCCAAAAATAAGAGATTAAAGAGACTAAAGACTCTTCAGCTTGAGAAAAGAGCTGTCAAATAAGAGGGAAAGGATATAATAGGGTTCTATAAAATGAACATAAAGTAACTATTCACTGTTATTACAAGGATTAGGGAATCAAGTGAAATTAAGAAGTTTCTAGAAGAAAAACAGAACCATGTTTCAACATAATGTGTAATTAAAACAGTAGAACTCATTACCACAGAATGCTGCAAATGATAAATATAAAAATGCAAAAATAAGCTGGATAAACACAGATCCACAGCCAACACTAGAAAATTATCTTTTTTTAACAACTTATCCTCAAGCACAGCCTGATCATCCTATCAGATAATTAGATCCTTCAATTACCTGTTTTCTAGTAGGTTATTTTGAGCACCATGCTTGCTTTCAAACCTGTCACTTTTATATTAAATTTTAAACTATGAAGCAAATGCCACACCTAAGCCCATACCTGTGTTCAGCATGAAACACAACTAGGCCTCTAAATCATTAAGTCCTGACTCAGCCAGGTATATAGTTACCTTTTTAATTTCCACAATAACGAGAAAACAACTACATTCAGGCAAAAGCTTAACTTGACTGAATAAGGCTGCAGTGAGAAAATTAAATTATTACAGTAGTGAGTTAACTACTCTGGAAATTTTTTTGTTTTGTTTTGTTTGGGGGGGGGGCTTTTTTGTTTGGTCCGTTTTGGTTTGTTTTTATATCAAGTGTTCACTCTAAGTCAGGAGAAATAGTTCATGTAAGTGACTCAGTGCAATTCCACCACAGTGGATTAATATAAACCTTTCAAAGAGTATCAGATTCTAACTAAAGACCAATTTTGGTCTTTCATCCTATCAATCTTATTTCTAGTACTATATTTAAGCACAAGAGTTCACTTCTAAAAAGAAAGGTAGGGAAAGGAAAGAAGTTTGCTACTTTTCTCAAATCTTGCATTTTTACTGCAAGAGATGAAGACCAAAGAGATCAAATTAGTAAATCAATAACAGGAAGCAAATGGTAGGAATCCATCAAATCTACCTGGATAGCTGCCAGGTTCTTCTGTTCCTGTGACGGAGCCTCATGGACAAAACGCAACCAGTTAGAATGGCGTGGATTGCTTGCATCCAGGATATAAAGGACCTCACCTTTATTCCCACGAACCTGAAACATTTAAAAAAAAAATCAAGCAAAATTAAAATTGTTTACCAAACATACACAAACATGTAAAAGACTAAGGCATGCTTGTGCTCAGCAAGTGAATCTCGCATTCAATGGGTACTCACAGCTGCAGTGCACATTCCTGTAAGCGTAGTCACCTCAGAACAGGGGGACAACTCAAATCCAGCACTGGGTGTAAGCTTCGTTTATTGAGCTCCCCTCTCTCTTCTTAGCCTTTCCTTTAGCAAACAAGTATTATGACCGACTCCTGGGTCTCCCTAATCTGGCAATATGGTCACTGGTGCTCATGTTCTTTCCTCTCTCTTTGTTCCTTCAAGTCTTCTTTTTATTTATGATCTTGGCAGAAACCCATACAACCTATGAGGTCCTTTCCCACTCCAACCCCACCAACCCTTTTCAAGTTTTCTTTTCTGAATTCTCCTCCTTCACATGTCCCAATGCCAGCATTTTACTCCTACAGTCTAGCTAATTCTTCTTATACCTTCCTGCCTTTCGTCATTCAGTCTGTCTCTCACCACTTTATCCAAATTAAGGTTGTAAGCTCTCCTGTCTCCAACTCCTTTTCCTTTCCTCACAACTCACTATTATTGTCCTACCTTCCTTCTCCAACACACTGTCCAAGAGTGGACAATTTTCTTTGGTAACCTATACACCTCCTCAAACTCACTCCTCAACTCACTTTGCAGCATCTCTCTTCTGCTGACACTAGAGACACGGCCAACAGAAACTTTCTTCTGGACAAAAGAGAGAATACATTCTCTAATCTTGCACTATTCCAACCGTGACTTGGTTCCAACACCACCGAGTTCAGCCTCTTGTTCATGAGTTTCTGTATTCCTGCAATCACCCACGTCCATTCAGTGATCTTTGTCTTGATAGCCCTTCACCCTTCACTTTTTTTTTTCCATGCTTGATATTCTTCTGGACTCACTTGTCATTTGCTCATTAAGTTCTAGCAGATCCTATCCACCCTCTACAGCCAATTCCTAAACTCATCTATTTCTGCCCACTTTCACATTTCTAGAAGCATCTCAACCTTAACTGGCAACCATTACAAACAGAATATGTCCACATCCAAATTCAACTTTTCCACTATCTTTGCCGCTTCCCTCTCCTGTAATCTTACTAGTTGCTCAACCAGCTTCCAACCTGAATTAACAGTTCTTTCTCCATTCCCATCCTACTATTCCATCTTTAAATCCTCTTTTTGCTTCTTTATCACCAGATATAACTTTTCTTCTTCCTACAAATTCCAAATTGAGTAGATATGCTTTCATTACTGTTACCTCTTGCTGCCCCACACCAATCCTAAAAATCCCAGAAACTTATAAAACACTTACTGAAAATCTATACTCCTCATTTCCCTTTCAAGTTTCCTATGGTTTTGGTTTGGGTTTTTTTGGGTTTTCTTTAGGTATTTGTTATTTTTTTTTTAGGTTGTGGGGTTCTTCGTCCCCTTTAGCAAGGGCAAAATCCATCTTGCCCTTGGATGGAGATCTATCTTCAGATCAAGGACCAATATAATTGCATTTATTCATTCCATATATCCTATTTTACAGTTCACTTGAACATCTTTTATACATGCCTCTCTAAAGGAAACTTAAACAAGTAGCCTTAATGAATAGCAGTCAGTCATAAACTATGCTTGGCTGAAATTTTATCAGAATAGGAGATCATTTCAGTAGACAAATTAGTACACTATGTAGGCGAAGGGCTGTAAATTCTTTAGTAGAGGAAACAAACACATTCAGGTTTTGTCCACTATGTGAAGAAGCCACTTCAAAAAAAAGAATTGCGCACACAAGATAAGTCATATCCATACCAGGAGCTTTTGGCTATCATTACAGATCCATAGAATTTCTATGACTGTGACAAAATTCCAGCTTACACTGAAAAAAAATCAAAATAATAGAAATAGAAACTTGATACTAACCAAGTCATTCTTCCCCCTCAAAACACAAAGACATATTGCTGAAAAAATATGGCTGCCACTGCCATATAAAAAATGGCTTGTTTTCTTTTAAATAATAGATCACTTGAATCTCCACTGATACAGAAGATAGAGAGCCATGCAAAAAGGTCATACAGCCATGCTATTATTCCATGTGATTTATTTATATAACAAACATATTTTCATTTTCATCTCTCAACAAGAAGTATCCAGAGCAGGTATTTCATAAGAGCTAGGGATTTCAGCTACGTAAGATCAAAATCAGATTGTCTTCACGGCTTTGTATGTAAATTACTCACATTCTTGCTATATTTGTTTCTAATAGATGCAATATCATATTTCTTTAGTATGACTGCTTAAGTTACCTAAACATTTACACTATAATTAGGAAGAAAAAACTGTATTCCATTACAGTAATAGCTGGTGACAGCATGTTGTTCTCAGATTAAAAAAAAAAACAACCAAAACAAAACCTAGTGCAGTTCTGCAAGCAAATAAAAGTCTTCAAAATTTATTACTGTCCTTCCAAAGGAAGACATCATATCTTACAAAGGACACATCATGAAAAAGTGCCAATATTTCAAACTTTAAAAGTTGTTTTACTTTCAAACACACAGATTAACCACAGTGAAAACTGTCAAACCTACATATTTAAATGCACCCGTAAACAATATTATCTGGCACTAAGCACTGCAATGGGTTTCCCAGAGAGGTTGTGTAGTCTCCATCCTCAAAGATGTAGATACCCAAACAGCTGTCCTGGGCACCTGGCACTCAGTGGCCCTACTTGAACTGAACAGCTTGGACCAGATGGCCTCCAGAGTTCCAACCTCAGCCATTCTGTCATTCTGTGACTATCACCTTGGGAACTAATGCCGGCTTCATTATAGGAACCATTGTTTTCATTAGGAACATGGGCAGAACGAGTGCGTCAAACCATGAAAGTAAGCTCCAAATTTACACAGAAATACATGCTAACAGTGTATTCACCTCCTGAAAAGCCACCTGCTAAGCAGAAGCATGCATTGATTATAGCGTAATAATCGTCCAGTTCTAAACAGGTAATCCACAGAGCAGAACCTCACTTTGAGTGTAAATGGTTAACATTGCAGACTGGCATCTTTGAGTAAAGTCAAGCTAATGACTTTGTGATTTAGCTACCGACATACAGGTTACAGAAGCCCACCATGGGTGGGTTTCACCAGATCTTGACTTGAGTTGGACAGAGAAGCAATCAAGATCCTATTATAAAAACCATCTACCTTTTCATCCATTCTTCTTCTTCATTTGCTTGATCCTTAAATTATATAATAATAATTTATATTCACGTCAATGATACATGATCATCTCAGTTGTGCTTTCTCAGTCTCTGCCAATCCATAAAGAAATATCAAACACAAAGCAAAGATTTAACACATAAGGAAACTACTGATAAAAGAATACGATAAATCCCTTAAAGACGTGCTATATTTTCTATTGCTTTTTTCACCTCGTAAAGAAATAATGCTGCATCAAATACACAGATGTGAGGAAGAAAAGAAAAACAGTCAAAACACTGGACTTAAAATGGACTAGACTGGTGACATTCACCACTCCTTTTCTCACTGGTTGCATGGATAGCTGAGTTTCCTAAATGAAAAACTGGTCTTTGAGCACCGTGGCAGTGAATCCCAAACCTAATCAACATCTAAAACAAACAAAAAAGACCAGCTTTTGCTTTGCAAATATATTTCTCAAACTCAAAGCCAGTACAAGCTTATCATTGTAGTTAAATGAAATAAACAGCTAGACTCTACATTTTCACTTTAAAATAAGTGCACCTCAATATCATCCATTATTATATGAATTATTAATGAATCAAAATGAAGTTTGGAATATGTCCCAAAGGGTGGTCCCTCCGACAACAGCCCACTAAAGTCCTCAGTCAACCTTCTGCTTTGTGGTATGATCACAGAACAAGGAAATCAGTTTGATTAGAAGATTATCAAAAATACAAGCTAAAATGCTTACACCTGGATCTGCCTGTAAATCTGCTCTGACATCCAAGGAGACAGAATCAGAGGTGGCTGTTGCCAAGACAGATGTTGCAGTGTAGGCCCACACAATTCTGCTAGCCGCAGCAACAAGGAATTTTCTCTCATGCACTCCTCCATCAGTGACACTGGAAAGCATGAGGACTGTACTGTGTAGCTTCAGTATCTCCCCAAAACCCTGGCAGTTGCACCAGCGATAACAGCAAGGGAATAAAATAGGACGACGATGTCAAGCTGCTTATGTGCTCCTCAAGAAACTTAGGTAGTGCAGTTTACCCCTCTACACCATGAAACCACGACTCAGCATGTATATTTCTGGAGCATGAAAAAAAAAAAACAAAACAAACCTGCCCATATTGAAAGAGGTTTCTTGGCTTTCTTTATCCTCGAGAGACCTCTTTTACAAATATTCCCCGCACATATTCTTACCACTTACGCCATACAAGACCTGGAGAACTAAACAGGATTCATTCTGCAACAAAGCTTCCAGTCTGTTCCCAGGGGACTCCTTTCCAGCCACCCAACCAGTCCAAGAATCTTTATGACAACCCGCCTACCACAACTATCTCTGGCAGGAAATTCCTGGAAAACTGAGGATGTCTTTCGGGGGGAGGAAATGAAAAACACTTTTGTATATCACAAAATAAAGAAGAAAATTCTTTAAGGAAGATTTTCTTAATGTATCTGCAAGAAAAATTACTACATTTCCCCCACACATCTGAACTGCTACAATCTTTTATAGTTAGAAGGGACTGAAAATAGAGGCAAAAGATTTTTAAGGACTGAGGTTCCCTGATAATTTTAGGGAAGTAGTATCAATTTCACAATGCTAGTGAACATATTTGTATTTAAAAATTGGGATATTTGAACCTGTTACCTGTTTACATAAATAATTCCATGTGATTCCATGTTGTTTTCCTTAAGATCCTCAAGCTACAGTGGCTAATCCAGGAAGGATTTAAAAAATTATTTTAACAGGAGCTGAAGTAAAGTACAAAAGTATTTCTAATTGATTTTTTAAGGCCACCAAACTAAAAATGCTCTTAAGTCATGAAACCACTGCTAAATAATAAAGGATTCAGTCATCTTCATAGAGCAGAGACCTAGAAGGATTGTATGATATGCCTGCAGTTAACATAGAGAATCTGTGGAAGAGCTAATAGACCTCAAAAACCTAGCCACCAGTAGATAATGTCATACTACAATGTTTTGTTTAAAACCAGGAAACAGGACCTTATCCTCATTTCCTCTATATAAAGGGGTAAACCCACAAAAGTGGAGAGTGCCTGCTGTAGTTTAACAGACCATCTTGGTCTAGAACCCATTTATTGCTGAGGCCCTATCGACCACTGAGACCCAGATGTTCCTGTAACCAATGGAGACAACTTGGAGTTTCAATTACCAGTGAGTGATGTGACCAGATGTGCAGTCACCTTTGATTTCCCAGGCTAAATAATTAAGTAGCAATAGGCAGACTTTGGCATAAGCCTAGGACAAGGCTGATTCACATTCAGGCCTGACAACCCATAGCAAGGTATCTTTCTATTTCACTACAATGCCCTCAATACTTGGTCACTCACTAAAATCAAACACCTAAAAAGCATACACATATCCAAAGCACACACCAGACATGAGAGCACCTCAAATTGAGGTTTCTAAGAATTATCTTCTTGAGAATCAACACAAAAAGTGTCACTGAAGTAATTTAGTCAAATGTCTTTACAGTAAGATGAAATGCCTGACATTCACTGTTAGGAGACAGAGGGTTTTACCTCAAGATCAATCAGGACATCATTGAACTATGCAAATATTGAACTATGCCATATGAACAAACACTATACAAGTATTTGGGGGAAAAAAAGTGCCTCCAGTCATTGCATAAGCTACCATATGAAACCCTACGTAGGCCTATAATAATGTCTAAGCTGCTTGTAATGCCCATCAACAACATGCACTACTCCATCTGCTAGCCTTTCATGCTGCCATGAAATGATCTCCAGATTTTCAAAATACATCCAAATTTGTCATGTATGCTACTTCGAAATGCTCATGAGTGCAATTGCAAACGCTCTACCACGCACACCTGGCAAGAGAAACAGAAAAGAACTTCACTGAAAATAAGCAGATGGTTATCTTTGCTGAAGGCAGTAAACACACTGTCTGCTTTCTGGAAACCATTTTCTAGACGTCTATAAATCTAAAAAATCTATGTTCATTCAAACAGTCATGTAAAGAAAAGTACTGTTTTCTGCATTGCATTTTTTTTTTGATTAGCTGAAAACATGATTTTTATTGTTAATACTATAAAACAGCTAGATGCAATACTCCTGCATCCTCTGTTTCAGACCTCTGTCACAGAGCTCACTACAACGTAGAAACTCACATTTTAACATTGCTGTAGAAAGTATTAAAATAACACGTGCAAAGGAAAGCAGAGGCAGCAACTGTTGATTTCCTTACCAAGAAGTATTGGGACATAGAAAGCATGTTCCATTTTTCTTCAGCCAAAATACAGAACAACATTTTTCATGTTAATGAAGCTCTTACTGCTGCGTGATGTTATTTGACCTTGTCGGAGACAGAATGGTTCAGAAAGCTCATTCCTAGGCTTCTGCTAACATTTTGTGGAGCTTTCATAAGAAGGGTTGAACTTCACGTTCACTGGAAAGATACTGAAATCTCCTTAAACAAACTGTGTGTGATCTATAACAAGTTCAGATTAGAATACTTGCACCTCAAGCTATCGGTATGTGCTTTCTAACATCCTAAAGCACATAACCAAAGATGGGAGGCTAACATTCTCAGCTGCTTTCAGGAGTAGATTATTCTCACCACCAAAACCAGAAGATCATCAAGGTCCCTGTTCCAAAACTCACTAAAATTAAAACAAAGTAATACTCTGAACATGAGTAAATTAATGAAATTTAGCTAAATAAACAAACTGGTAAGAATACCAGTAACTACATTGGACATCTATCTATCCCAGTGGGGATTAATTCAACAAAATTGAAAATCTAGGATGCAAACTTTCAACCAAGCTAGGGCATCAATGCCTGTTATGTGTGGCAAAAGTTATTTTAAACGCAACTTGCGTAAAAATGCATCCAGATGCATTTGTCTAAGAAATGAGATTTCTTAGACATTTCACTGATCATGACATTGTCTATTTCAAAAACATTTCTGAAAATTAAACAAAGATTCATGCAAAATCAAGTAATTTTAAATGTAAATACTACCTGAGGAGTAATGACTGGGAAGGTAGCCTTCATACAGAAAGAATAAAGACTACATTGCTAAGAACGAGATTTGTGGTATTACTTTTATCTTGAGAGAAAACACAGAGTTCTTCAGATTAAGATTTATTTTACCATAAAACTCGGGACATAATTTGACCTTGTGACTTCTATGTATGTTCCTATGCCAGAACCACATTTTACAGGCAAGATATCAAAGAAAAAAAATAAAAACCAAAAAACACACCATCATTAGTTTAAAGGGCTTGACCTCTCACAGCTCAATCCTAAACGTTAAAGTGCTGATCTGAAGCTGGTTGTAGCCAATAGTAGATTTTCTATTGCCTTCGCTAGTTTTCAGGCAGGCTTATTTAGCTGCAAACAATTAATTCTCATCACTTTTTTTGCAGTGAGAAGTAGTAGAAACCTACGTTCATTTCATTTTCTCATATAAGCAAACATGAACATTAGCTTCCATTGAAAGACTGATTTCCAGCATGTTTCTGTTCTGTTTTAATATAACTATGAAGAAAACATAATCTTGGCAGGCAGACAGAAACCAAACCTGAAATATATAACATTCAGCATTACACAGCATATTACGTGCCATCCAATCCTGACCAACATTTTTTCATGGTATGTCAGAGTATTTGAAGAAGGACTAAGCCTCTCCAGCCATCCCTATTTTAACATTTGCCAAAGTCATCGCTAAAAGTATATGCTTGCTACAATCCAATAGTAGTGAAATGAATGCCACTTTCTTGGTTAGGGATAATAAAGAAAATATACTGAACAGATATCTTCCCTTTGCAAAGGGACATCTGAGCCTCCAGAGGCAAAAACTTCTGCGAACTTTAATATCTGAAGATTATTCTGTTCCTGCCTTAAAGCACTTGCTCTTCTGCAAATACACATAATTTAAAATTGCCATGCCAAGCAATACACTATACTAATACAGACCAACGAAGCGCGATTTAATCAAGGTGTTAGTGGGATGCTAAGAATAAGAACAAAACTCTCAATTCATCACCAGCAATGAGCTGCGTACTTAACCAGCACAACACTCAATTCAGTATGAGAGATAACGACATGGGGGTTAGGGGGTAACAGGGAGGAGCCATTTGGACATTGTCTCGGCTTTTTATTATTACTCCTAACTATATGGTTACCACAGGTTTGGGTTTTTTCCCCTTTCACATGACTTGTAAACAAAACATTTCAGCCTGTAGCTCTTCACAAAGATAACAGCAAGATCAAGAATGCTTCCCCCACCACCACTCCAATCCTCTGGAACCTGTTGAACAAGCAAGTGTAAACCTTTGATTTCTTCAAAATGATGCAAGTCACAGACAGACAAATAGCAGTCTGCTATAATTAATTTAAACACACACTCCAGCATCCTCAGGACTTTATTTAACCAAAATCACTGAACCCAATAAATTCTTTTGGGTTCCGCGTTTTCCCAAAGACCAAATGAAAACATAATATGTACAATTCTGTCTCAGTGTGACATTTTAAAGATGCCAACTCACAATGCTGGTCTCAGAGAACAAGGAATAGCTTGATCAAAACAGACCACATCACAGATCACAGCTCTACAAAACTAGAAATGCATGTAGTAAACTTCCTCACAGAAAACTATTCCACAAAATTGAAACTCAGATCCCAGGCATCACATACCAGGAAAAGAAATGTTCCGCTCATGATCATTTTTACTTGACTTATAAAAAGCCTCTGCTACTTAGCCTTCTAAAGGTGTCCTCTCTGAAAATGCTTTTTTTTTTTTGATTTGCAGACTGTGAGGTCAGGCTTCAGTGTGCCTTCATCCAATAGTCCTCAAATTAATTCTTTTTAATATCCTTGGTACAGCTGACTACGCACAAACTTGGCCAGTTACTGTGACTGCCTCCCACAGCCTCTGGAATAACCATCTACTTGGACTGTTATATTTTCACTTTCTGCATTCCTGCTCTCTATTTTCAACTTAAGACTATGCTCAGCATGATTTACATCATATTATACAGCTCACGTTCAGATCAACTTCAGTAAACTTGAACAACTTGGGTTCAAACTTTCAGGAAGTCATAAAATTTGGTATGCAGGAATCTTTTCAAGGCTCTCAAAACTAGGTTACAATAAGATATTATGAAATGGTTTTAGAACAGTTCATAAAAAACTCATTTTCTGATTTGCTGTTGATGGGGTCATATTAGTGTCATCAGCAAATACATGATTTGCCTTTTATTTTCTGTCTTACAGAAACAGATAAATCTCATGTAATCATCAGCAATGAGGCATCTGGAAAATCATATGGCTTTCCAACAAATTTAAAGACCTTCTCATTGCTATAATCCACCCATCATCCCTTCTGAAAACCATGTTCTAGCTCAAGTATTTTATTGATTTAAAATAACCTGCAGAAACATCATGAAAAGGCAAGTGAGCCAGGGCACATTTACATATGTTTGCTGAATACATGTTATAAAAGCACATTGTATTGTTTCCTTCTCAGCTGAGAACAAAGATGATGAAATCAGTTGCTCTGAGTAGATAACCAGAGGAGAGAGGGGAATGAATTGTCCACACCTTCCCTCTGGGAAAGGATATTTTGGGCACACCCCTAAATTAAAAAAGAAAAAAAAAAAAAAGGAGGGGAAGGGGCACAGGGATTCACAGACTTGAGTTAACACTCATCTAGATATATTTTGCCACTCACTGTATTTATACTGAGTTTTGGTTTAATGAGATGGGCTTTTAGCATTCTCTCACTCGCTGTTCCAGTGTGTAGAATCTATTTATAGCTCTGCTAAGACCATATCAATACCACACTCTCTTTATAAGTTGCTCAGTGATGTTAATGCTAGAGGGGTTTGGTTTTTTTTCAAACAAACTTATATATTATAATAAATACACAGAGTGCTTTAAGCCAGATGCCAAACATAAGCTTTTTTTGTACAGTGCCACACAACATAAAAATAACAGTCATCCTTCCACCTCTAACCATAGAAAGGTGATAAAGAAAGCAGTCCCCTTCTTAAAAGGAATTCTGCTGAAGGACCTACAGCAGAAAAGAAAGATTACAAAGATGGAACAGAAGCACCAAAAAACAGGTGTTTATAGCAAGCTGGAGATGTTGTTATTGCAAGTATTTTTCAGTTATTGTAATCTCCTCAACTGGTAAACTCAGACAGATTTTTGCTACAGACACACACAGCTATGACAGGAACTAGGATGGGTTAAGGCCCTAATTACAAAATCTTGTATATAAACTATGGTTGCTGCCTAATCCATATAAAGGTTTAGAGAAGCCTGGAAACTCGTTATGCCTTCATCCGCCCACAGCACCAGGTTTTTATTTTGCTGAAGATCTCACAACTACACATTGCATTACTAAGTTGCTGAAATTTTAAAACTTCATTTATCGTACAATTGCCAAACCCGAGCACAAGTGTCACAGCATGAAATGTTTTATATTACAGTCAGAGGAAGCTGTGAGCTGACACCTGTTGATCAGCATAAATCAGTATGTCAATAACTTACAGTCATCTTCCAATATTCAAATTAATTTTATTTTGACATTTTAATAATAATTTTTCACAATGTTATTATAATTGTATGTTTTGCTTGACTTGATATTTTTCACACTTCATTGATTAGAAACTATCATTTGCTATTTCTTTATCATTTTAAAGAAGTCAACTCCCTCCACCCAAAAAGCATATTTTAAAAGCATTAATGAGTACAAAATCTCATTACAGTATCTGTAAGCTGGGGGGAGGGTTTGTTACAGTGAGAAGACTTTTGCTAGGTGTGATGATGTCACTCGAGACTACTCACCTCCCACATTAGCCTGCAGTCTGTGTTCTCATCCAGTTCCTGTGGCATTCGCTTCTCCCCTGCAAAGGGTCCAAATTTTTCACCCTACAAAATAATTACAAAAGAAAAAAAGAATGAATGGGGGGAAAAAAATAAAAAGGCAAGTGAATTACCAAACTCCAGCAGAGGTATCATTTTTAGCTTCAAACGGATAAGGACAGTTTTCCTTAGTCATCCTACTCTACGCCAAGAAGGTGCACATCCTTCAGGATTCAATTTCAAGCTCATTCCCATTCTTTTCATAGCTTGGGGAATCTCTTAAAACTATACCTTTCCTCTACATGCTTATTTTCCCTTTGGGAAACACCATTTATTTTAAATAAGGCTGAAATTTATGAGTCAAATTTCTTACATTTCTTATAAGATTTTCAGGAAGTACCTTGCAATAGACACCCAACTATAACAAACTATTTGGCGAGCACATAGTTTACGTTAGATTTATTTGCAAGATTATTTGCAGCAGTGTTTTCTGAAGTGCCACAAATCAAAACACTGAATAACTGAGGTTTTGATCATACAGAGAGATTTGTTTAAAAACGCAGGGAGTATGCACGTGTCTATGAATTAATTCAAGCCTTCATAAACAAAATTAAAATGTTATACCACCTGCTAGTCATAACGCATGCTGTGAAAGCATCCATTGATATGTTCTTCTAATAGTTTTAGTTATCAGTGGTTTTATCTTTCACAGACATCAAACTAGCAGCAGGGCAAATTACTTAAATAGGTCTTTTTTCTTACACAGGCCTAACGTTTTTTCCATTGCCCCTTGTCCTTATTTGCAGTGACAAGACAAACCAGAACGCAGACTGCTGTGTTCCTTTAGGCAGTATTCAGACCAAAAAGCTCTATATACTTTTAAGCATTACAGCTTATAACTATACAACAAAAAGCAACTTTGGTGTTTCTTTAAAAGTAACAGTATAAAAGTATCGATCTTGTCCACATGTCCCTTCCCCCAGGCACATTCCATGACCCCAGAAACAGCCTGCTACATGTTTTCCCTCTCACTTAAATTTTTACAGACTGTCTACAGGTAGAGCACAGAGGAATAAATGGAATGGAAAACCAACCAAATAAAATCCTGGTATTTGGAATTAAACCTGAAAAGGTAATAAACAAAGGAAAAGAAAACTGGCATTGCATAACATGGCAACAGAATGTGCACAACAAAAGTGCACAACTAAAATTTCATTAGACAGAACAAAGCATTAGCAAAGCAGAAAGTAAAAAGATAAGAACAGCAGAAAAAAAAAAAAAAGCAGTAACTGAGACACAAATATTGGCAGTGATGGCAAAAACCGGCACTACGGGGCTTCATCTCCTTCACTTTTCACTGATCTCCGTACCACCCTCCATCATTTTGCTAATCAAATGAGATCAGAGTTCCTCCCCTGCCGGCTTTACAAATCCTATGATTTAATACTCAAACTGAAATTTCCTCCTTCTTTTACCTTCATCAGCAATGAAGGTGAAAATAGGTCAACACAGTTTTATGTGTGCAGCCATCGATGTTCTTAGCTTACACTGAGTGCCACCCCAGCAAACACGCTGCTGTCTAATAGGGGGCATGCAGATATCACGTGGGAAGCAATTTGCTTAGATTGCATTGTTTGCTTAAATTAAGGAGGAAGAAGAGCCAAGACGGTGGGACAGGAAATCTGCTCTGGAAATGTATGGTACTACCTAGCTCAGTAAAGATAAGGTAGGCAGCAGACACCTCCTGCCAAGCTGAACTGGCTTTTCCCATTCACTCAGAAAGCAACAAGTAGTTTTGGTGCAGCAAGGAAAGCAGCTCACTAGAACTGCTGAGCTCTAAGAGAAGGCATAATTATATCTGCAGAATCTTCCACTACCTATATCAAGATGAAAAGAAGCTTATTGGACTATAATCTAGATCAGTTATAGAAAAAGAAAAATCCTCCATAAATTTAAAATGGAAATTATTTGAAGGCATAATGAATAAGGAACCTGAAAAAGCTAGTTTCCCATACTCACTTCAGTGGCAGAATAACACTTTTGAAGAGGGCATAAAGAGATTAATTTCTTCCTTAACTACTTTGGAGGCTTCCACAGCCCTCACCTCAGTAATACTCTCATCCTTGCAATCCAAAGGATCCCTAGATACCTTATAAAGCACCTACAGGGTTAATTTTACCAATCACTGAAGCACACATCACCTCTGGGATGAAGCACAGCAACAACCTGATACTGCACACTGACTCAAAACAAGAAACACAACACATTGCTCAGCTACTCCCAACCAATAAACCTCTAGTGCACTATGTTAAGACCTTCTAGAAGCTCAAAACAATAGCAAAAGCAAAATGCAAGATGTCCACCTCTAAATGTAAATGTAATATGAATAGTAGGTGATTCAGACTTCTAAACACCTTTTATAGCTTCTCAAATTTGGAGAGAAATGGAAATTAGAGACATCAAAACCTGATGTCTTGGAACACAAAGGTCCACAGGGATAAGCATCATTATTCATTTAGCCTTTCAGAGCATTTTCTTCATATATGTATATTTATTAGTCCTAGTTAATAAACATGTGTTGTATGCCAATAAATATTGACCAAAAACATACTAAGACTTCAACTTCCTCTCTGACCAATAAGCAAGGCATACAACACAGTCTAAAGTCGACCACAGAAATGATTCAAGATATGAAAGGGACATCATTCAAATGTTGAAAAAAAACCTATTTTCACCAGTTGCTTTCAAGAAAGCCAAAGTGAGTAATCCTCTTCCAGTCGCAGCAAAACACTGAGAAACGTAGTGGCTCTCTGATGATTATATTATGGGCCTTATGATTCTGGTGCTGTAATCAAAGGCCAGCTGTTGGAGAAATTACAAGAGAATCACAGTTTTTGTTAAGGTAACAAAAAGTTTCCACCTTTTATGATTACAGACAAAAGCTTGAAAGCACAGCCTGAAGGCGCAAAAGCAGATGGCAGGCAACAGCTGTTCAAAATATATTACCAAAACTTTGCTAATAGCAGAATTTTCAGAGGCCTACCTCATGGTTGCTTAGCACTTAGAAAGTTGGTACGGCAATTTCTGGTTATAAGATCATCTGAAATGTGTTTTACTTTCAGTTCAGACAACTACAATTGTGCAATAGCCACGGAGAGAAAATGATGCTGTATTTGCTATGCAGGAACATAAGATGTTACTTCACATTTAAGTGCCATATTCAACACCTCCTCCCAATCCCTAAGCTCCGAGGAATTAATTTAACAGCTATTAGCTACTCAGTATCATAGCCATGTAGTGTAGTGCTGCTGCCTCGTTACTGGACTGGAGAACATGATGAGAGCACTTCAGGTGTGATTCTTCTTTCCATGGAAAAGTTACACGCAGCCTGGCTACATCCAAGGTATCATCTGTGTTGTTTACACACCCACTCCTCTCTGAACAGCCATGGCAACACCTAGTGCTTAGGTCTCCAACCACTTTTAGGAATACCTGTTTCAACCACTGCCCACAGAGCAACTCAAGAGCTGGTTCCTCAGCCTATCAAAGAGCAAAGTCTGCCTGTCAGGCACGTACTTTTGATCAGGGCTTTGCATACCACAATCGTCTGTGCTACCAGCACAGAGGATTCACTGCCAAACAAAGGGCAAGCCTGTAACACTGTCACCAGACACTCCTAATACAAACAGATCTTATTGCAACTGCCTCTGCCTTCACCTTCTGCATTCCATGAGCAACACATGTCACACTTGCAACATTCCAGTTTTGCTAGGATGTCCTGTATGACACGCTCACACTGGCAGAGGCATGCAGATAGAGCTCTGACAGCATATACTTTGCCTGTATAAGAGTTCAAAAGCAATGCGGAGTAATTCAGGTAAGAAAATGCCCTATTTTTCATAGCATACAGCTCTAATGGCTCAAACGACAACAGTGTAAAGGAAGAGGGCTCAGACCCTGCACTCTGAACTGACATACGGAATTCATACTGACATGCAGATGACGAATTCCATGAGCTTCACTCCACAGCACGCTCTATTTCAGAGTCCAGGCATTAATATATGTTAGTAGCAAACAACCTTCCTTGCTGTGTGGACTCCCAAAGTTCAGAACCTCAGTGGAAAAAAATGTAAGACAAGTTCCCTTCCACCCCCCATTAACACTCAGGGACACCTCAAAAATGGTGAATGCCTACCCCATGGTTTCTAAGCCTTGTTGATGAAATCACTGAAAAATTAGGCAGCACTCCCAACCCTCTCAGAGCCAAAACCTGACAAAGATGAAAAGCAAAACACATAGAAGTGTATAGTAATGCAGGGTTCATAACTTTCAGTATGCCTTTATCTGTCCAAAGAAGCCACCTGGATGGTTGTAACTGGGATTTCAGATAATCAAGACACTTTCAATTCAATTATGAGGTGTCAAGGGACACGACCTGGTTTGGGGTATGAGAGACCTGCAGTTCAGCTGAATCGCATCTTTCACAGGCCCGGCTTTATCATCCCGAAACGCTGAATTAAGTCACCCATCCCGCCGAGCTCCGGGAGCAGGTCGGCGACAGGAGCCCGCCACGGGCGGGCAGTACCTCGCCTCAGGGGCGCCCCGCGCTCACCGAGGAGGCAGCAGCCCCGATCGGCGGGGCTCTGCCCTCAGCACAGCGCCACGAACACAAAGTTAAAAGAAACGGGGGAAAACAAAAACCCACAGAGAAAAACCCTCCGCCGAGCCGGCAGGCCCCGGCGGCTCTTCCCCGCCCCGAGCGAGCACCGGGAGGCTCCCTTTCACCGGGGGTGGTGGGGCGGGCGGTGCCTCCCCTGAGGAGAGGGAGCCCGGGCGGGCGGAAGCGGAGGCAGCGCCGACAGAGCGGGGCTGAGGTGCGGTTTGAGGGCGGCAGCGAGGGGCGGAGGAGCCGCCCCGCTCTCCTGCCATACGTGGCAGCCGCTCCCCGCCGGGCCGGGCCAGGCCGTTACCCCGCTCGCCCGGCCGTTACCCACCTTTTTCACTCTGCGGGCCGTGTAGAGCCCCATCCCGTCCTGCACTTTTGATGACTTCAGGGCAAACCTATCCGGCACGTACATGCCCAGCATTTTGCACCGACTCGGGCCGCCGCCTGCTACCGGGGAGGAGGATTACCGGGGACTTCCATCCCACCGGGAGAGAGACCGGGGGAGGGGGCAGGAAGAGGGGCTGGTTGCGGGGCTTCCCCGGCTCCTGAGGAAGAGGGGAGGAGCCAGGCCGCCGGCGAGGCCCCTGCCGCGGCCGGGCAGCGGCGGGACGGGGCGGGGCGGCAGCCGCCGCCGGGGGCGAGGCAGGCCCCGGCTGCCCGCGCCCGGGGGCTTCGCGCCCTCGAGGGGCGCCCGGCGGCTGCGTGTGGGTTTATTATATCGCGTCGTGTGAATGTCATGACAGGAAATACGAAGCCTTTGGGCTTCCGACGGTCCCGCTGATGAGGCCTGGACACAACGACACGCTGTGGCGCAGGACATGGCAGTGGCAGCCTCCTATCGTGTCGCCGTGGGCTAACGCACAAGTAGTGTGGGCTGCAAAGAGGCGTAAGAGCGCCTTCATCACCCGTGGATTGGCTTTTGTTCCCAGAGCTCTTCATCACCCAGTCACGGCCTTGTGGTCCAGTGCCGTTCTGACAATCGGTCTTCCTCACTGAGTTGAGCTTTTCACTCAGGTTCCTGCAGTGGTGTGACCTAAAGGCAGGTGTGAGAGGAGAGAGGTGAGAAGGCAGCACTGGGCCAGATTTGGGAGACGGAGTTGATGGTGAGGCCCAATGGAGGCAGAGGGGTCCCACCCTGTCACAAAAATTGAGTTGTTTTTTTTTTTAAGAACTGAGACCTCTCATGTGCTGAAATATATATCTGCTGGTACTTACAGATACGGCTGCTGAAGAGAACAGGGGTATTCTCACCAGAGACAATACCCAAACACATTTCAATGCTACGTAACACTTTCCATGAGCACTTTGTTTTCCCAAATGTCACTCAGATTTATCCTCATCATTTTTGTATTGCAGGAATGGGTAAATCCAGATTTAGTTTCAATTTTGAAAGCACATTATCCTTCACTTCTGGTGATTGTTTTTGAGGGAACTCAGATGGAATGCCAGAAATTTAGCAACTTTAAAGGAACACAAACATAACAGTTTTTGTCAAAAGAGTAACATCCTATATATGTACCCAGGAAGGGCACTACATTCTAATACCACACACAACCTAGTTCAAACTAGATTGAAAGGCAAACATGGAGAAAGAAGTTACACTTCAGCAGGTTGCTAACATCACACCAGTATGCTTCTTTTTCATAAAACTGCAATATCCAACATTGGAATTCTTCTAGAGAGTTGATTAGTTTTGGTTGGGATTTCAGCCCACATCATACATAGTTTTGCACTCTAAATTGAAGTAGTGACCACTGTAGTTGGAAAAGGGATTTGGTTACGTCTGATTATGCAGTTAAAGCCAAGTACAAAGGCGTGTGAGGAAAGCAGAGGGAAAAGGGAAAAAAAAACTGGGGAAAATGATATAGGCATATTTTTAAACTGTGCTGCAAATATTAATAATTAGACCACTGGAATGTTAGCAACCTGTTTCTCTTAGGATTCTTCCAGAGACATTAACAGATGTATACATAGTAGAAGTAAAGTATTAAAAGCGTCTAGTTCCCACCAGTATTAGAAAAATTTTGTGTTGGTGCCAGTTGGAAGGAATGAAAAAGTGTCCAGTAATTTAGTTACATCAAGACAGTAAACAGATCATCATAAAAGTGTGTGTATTGTTTTGGATCAGTTGGATTTCTGCCAGTCCATAGGCAGACAATTAGGGAAAAATAAATTTTAAAAACCCCAGGGCTGGCTGTACATGAGAATCCCTTTGATTGCTTTCTAGTGCCCTTATATATTGCACACAATGATGCCACTTTGTGTTCATTATCTAGAGTCTTACGGTAGAGATCATAAGGCTTAAAAAAAACAAAGGTAATGCATATTCTTCCCAACATGCACTTATATACACAAATATGTATATAGTGCTGCATAATATAATTCAATATATGAGCAACTGCTCTGGTAAGTTAGATGAGGCCCTCACTTCGACAAGAAAAACAAAAGGAAGAGGGAATTCAACATGGTTGGAAGAATGACTTTAGGAATTAAATCAATCAGACAGACTGGTTTTACACCTAGATCGATAGTCTGGACACTGACAGTTAATCTAGTAAAAAGTAAAAAGAATAAAATGGAGGATCTCAATCTATGTAAGTAAGAATTCTAACACCTCAGAAAAATATATTGAACAGAGGGGAGTTAAGTTGCCTGGGCCAAGTGCTTCAGTTTTAAGAGTAAGAACAAAATTTAACTATTCTTTTAATCAAGATCCAGCTACAAAGCTTCCATATGCATAACTGAACATACTTAATATTGTGTACTTAATTTTGTGTACTAGAAAATACTTAATTTTGTGTACTAGAACACTTTGTTGAATGGAGGCCAATTTGTCTTAATATGTTATTAGATTAAAATGTTGGCATAATTTTCTATCTCTGACTTTATCCAAGAGCTATGAATGTTTTAAACTAATTTTCCACTGTATGAAGGCCTCTATTTTTATCTTAAAAAAAAAAAAAAGCTGGACGTGCCTCATTTTGAACCTTAAAAGATTATATGTACCTTCACGTAAAAGAGATAGTAAAGCATAATTTGCAATGCATATGATGGCTTTAAGCTCTTGAAGTATGCAAGACTAATTATTTTCACTTATAATCTTAACTATTATTCTAACACGGAATTCAGTTACCTGTGTCTCATTCAATTTAAGCAAAATAGGAAAGATACTATAGCATTGGACAATACGGACACCAGTCTCTCCTCTTGTAGTGTGGTGGGTGTTATTAGCTAAATAATGATTAATATAAATTCATTAATAATAATAAATATTAATCAGATATTCACAACTGCCTGGCCACCTGTACCAGCATTTTTTCTTTTTATTTTAGTCAGCCATTGACCATAAGGTTTTAGAAATGGGCTTCATGCACAGCTGGTATTTGTCCTTTCTGGTTCATACAAGGGCTACCGGGGGGAAACAAAGTCAGCCTTGTTGAGCACAAAGCTGACAACTGCTGCTTGAGCGGACATGTACGTTACAGCTCTGATCCATTTTGTCCTAGCTGCAGTTACAAGGAGGGTGAGGTCTGAAAGGTCCAAATGAATCAAATCAGACAGAGCAAAGATGAAAGACATCACATCATGCTGAATGAATGTTAATCACGAGGTCAACAGCAAGCATGGAGCCCCGTAAGTTTCAACATAACTGTTTCATATTTGGTACGTACATCGCACAGGTGCATCTAGCCTCCCATAGTCCTCTGTTTGTCGTGAACAAATTAGATGCCAGCATTGCCTTCAGCTGAGGGCACAGCACATACCAGTGAAAGGGATTTTCTTGCTGGCAGTTTAGCTAAGTCACCTCTAAAGTGACCGACTGAACCAGTGAATACACGCTTCTGTTACCAGTCACTGCAGATCCACCAGGGTTCACTGGCATAGCTGGCAGCAGCTTGGAAGCGTGAAGAAGTCAACCCTGTGACACGACTACACTGACAGAACTTCAGTGCAGACCAAGTCTCAGACTTGTGAACCATGAACCCCCTAGTACCCAGGCACAAAGAAGTGCTTCCAGGGCTCCCTCCATACACACAAGCAGCCACCAGATACCATGGAACAGGTGAATAGCTTTCTGCTTTATTAGTAAAGGCTCTGTTGAACAAAGCATGGGAAGAACTTTTGTCAGCCCATTTCCAGCCCATGTTCCCAGAGACTGAGAAGCATGCCTTGGTGTGCACCTTCCAAAAGCACTCGTATCAGCTAGCTTTTAGTCTCTGTATCATAATCCACATTGACCCATCAATTTCTTCTCAGAGGGTCACTGCCAAACAAAAGTTATCTTTGCACTGAATATTTCATCAGGTGGTATCTATCCTGTACAGTTAAATCACAACCCTTCCCCTATTTATGGCTTGCTTCCTTCAAGTTCCCACTCCTAAGCAGCAGAAACACCTGCCCAGGTAACTTTCTTTGCTCTGTTTTCAAGTATTCTCTCCTTGGCAATTGCATTAAAACAAGTACAATTGAAGGGAGGGTGACAGTCAATCCAGGAATGTTTGTTCTCACAGAAACAACCAACTTCATTGCCAAAATGCTGTCCAGGTGGCCTAACTGAACTGATGGGAGGCACTCATGCTTTAAAACAATGTCTGAGAAACTGGGTTGTGTGCACAACTTGGACAAAAGATCACATATGGAAACCACAGTCGCCCAGAGAAAGCACAAATGACTTATCTGAGAGTCCTTCACCCAGATTAATGACTGCATCCATTCAACAGAGTTGATTTACCACAGCCAGGATAAACAACAGTAGATGTTGTTCCAAAAATAGGAGGCAAGTAGCTTTGGTATGTACACAAGATAAAGGTATTTGTTCCTATAACTAAGAATAGACATACTCGATAGGGTCCTGCAAGATTTCAAATACACATTTTCTCTTTAACCAGAGTCCAGGAAAATGGACTGTAAGAGGATTCAGTGTGGAACAGATTGAGTATGAAAACACACACAGGTTTTACCTTGTGTTGCACACTGAAAATAATCCAGAGTTTTAAAAAACCCCACTGTTGAAATTACACTACAAAGTTATATGGAAGGGGTGAAAAATATTACTGTTTCATGGTGAAATCTTACCACCAGTGAGTCCTTTCCTCCTCCTGAGGGAACACCAAGTTGGTAAGGACATGCAAAACTGGACAAAATGCATGTTTTCAGTTCTACTGCATATAGTGCACTTGATTCTAACCATTAAAGCACACTGGTATGTACATGAACATACTCACTATTTTGAGATACATCAAATACATTTCAGTGAACACAACTAGGAAGTTTAAAGGTAGAATATGGGACTTGTCAAACTTGGCACCAGTCACTGAATGAGCCTCAAACATAGAGTGAGTTTTCTTTTTTTTCAGGGGATGGGGGTGTTTGGTTTGGGTTCCCCCTTTAAGCTAAAATATCATGCCAGCATAGGGCTTCTGGAAAAGTCTGAGAGGTAAGTTTTACCATTCTTTCCCAGTTGCTACTATAATTTGCAGGCTTTCCATGTCATCTGCTTCATTCCGGTTTTAATTATTTCATGTACACAGTTGTAATGGTTTATTTCGTATGTCATTAAGATAACCTCATTACTTTTGTTTCACATTCTTAACTCGCTGCACATACTTCAGTTGCTATTTACAAAACAGCAAAAATTATGGAGAGAAATAAATGGGGACAGCTGGGTTCCATTTTTATTGGCCTAATGCTTTGATAGTTTTAGCATTCATTTCAACTGAACCAGCCAGATGAATTGTTGGGGATCAAACAAGTCTGAGGAATATACCTCAAGTAAAATCATTTATTCTGAAGTAACTCATTAAATAAAAAACACATTTTGGTGGTAACCTTAACCAAATAACACAGTAGATAAATAATGAACCACAAGTAACAAAGAAAAATATGAGACAAAACAGAGTTTGAACTCTTGTAAACCTAACTCAGAGAAATGCTAACTATTTTAAGGTAGATATTTTTAATTCCTTTGTTCATTATCTTACTTCTTAAATAAAGGTACCTTTAATATTTATATAGTAGGTCCAATACATGTTATCCTGCAGACTACTTCAAAATGGCTTAACAGGAGACACCCTTGATACATCTTTCTTTCCTCTAGTTCTGCTTTTTACTTCCTTAATTGCTTGGTCATACATGGAGTTAGTTATGCTTAGGTTAATATGGAGCTATAAAGCCACTTATGGCTTACCCTAGGGCATATCCACAGCCTGCACAATGCCAACCAGCTGAAAAATCTCACCCCTCCTTAAAGAGCAAACATTGAGCTATAACTCATTTGTAGGCTAGCACAGAGAAACCGGATGTGTTGACGCAGTGTTTCTACATTGCTCCACAGCTGCTTGTTTAGAACTACCTGGAACACTAAGGAGAAACACAAGGGTCTCCAGCAGCCTTCAGATTAGAAGCCTAATGGTGTCGGGAACTATTTACATAACTTCCTTGGAAAGAGAAAGAGGTGTTCTCAGAAGAAAGCTCTTACATGTTCATGGAAGCTGCTGTGCCCCAAATGAAATTCCATGGCAGGAATCCATATGTGGTGACAAACAAAATTACAAGAGTTGCTTGTCTGGAGTTACAGTACATGTTGCAACATCATACCGGAAGCATGGTATGATACACCCTCCACCCGAGGAACAGTTAATTAAGGGTCATACTTTATAAGTTAACATGTCACATTCTAAGAAACAAAAATATTTAAGACAAAAATGGTCTTCAAGATGCCAGAAGTAAACATGCCAGCCACTGAAGAATCTGGCAGCTTAGAAGGAAAATGTGTTCTCCAGAAGAAAGGATGGCTTTTCATACCTAATCACTTGTTTGGATAGTGTAGTATCATCCCTAAAGGTTTTCAGCAACTTCACATTTTTTTCCTACCTCCTCTTGCCCCTCAGGCAGTTGGGCTGAAATCAGAGTGTCAAATGGGGGTTTTTGTTTGGTTGGTTTTTTTGGGGTGTGGTTTGTTGGTTTGGGTTTTTTTTTTTTTAAAATATATATATATATATATATCCTTTTAAGGGTTCCTTGGATCCTTAAGTATTAGAATATCAGCTTTTGCAGCATCCACAGCAATACCAGAATTTGATTCTGGCAGCTGACAGATCTGAGAAAGGGTAGTGTTCACGATAACGGCTTCCCTTTCCCAGTTTGCACATTCGCTGGTCCACAAAATATTTCGCACTGCAGACTGATCATGTTTGCAGCTACTCTTTTGAGAACTTCCTTCCTGGACCTACGTATCTCCTTTCCAACCCCATCCACTTCCTCTTAACCTGGTAAGATCAGGAGCAGCACTTCAAAAACAATCTTTGGCTTACCTAGATTATACCCATTTGCAGGACACTTTGAATATTGTCAGACTATTTCCATTTTGTTCATTTATATCTGTGTGTTTCCAGTGGGCAAATGTTTAGCTTTGATCAGGTATGCAAAGGTTTCAGTCAGGTATTTCCCTGGAATTTGCCAAGCCCATTTCTGTGACTAGGTACAAGGTCATTAACTTTGTATGGGATCATTGTTCTTTTTTCATTGTAAACAACTTCCCAGAGGGTCTACACTGCAGTACCTGGACCAGGATGGAAAAAGGGCTTTGCACTTTCTCATTTTGCATTGAATATTTCAGGAAGCAAAGGTTTCAGCTTGTCTAGTGACAGAATGTGAGGGGAAGATGGGAAGAGGAATATCATACAGACCTGTCACGGTTTTTTTGATCATCTCAGCTGCACAGAGTTCAGCCTAAAAAAGTTTTTTGTTTTTTTTTTGACTACTCCATTCCCCAAAGAAACCAACTAACATATATGGGAAAAATCCTCCCCTTCTTTAAAGCCAATGGCAGCAACTATGGCATACAATTCTGACAAGCTGAATATGAAATCATATTGCTTTAGTTCACACAACATGCCAGCATATGCAGACACAATGACCCTTCCCATTGTTTCTGAAAACAAATCCAAGTGTAATACTCTCAAATGAAAGATTTAGAAACAGAAGCAGCAAATTAACTAACAGAGCTTAGTAAAAGCTGTGTATGCCTTTAAAGTCTGCCCTGCTTTGGGGACAACGGCACCCTTGCTACTAGTAATCACCAAGCACAGTGACTCTAAGTACCTGGAACAAATTGTGTTGACATGGAGTCAACTTAAACCATATGTTATACTACCAAATAAAAACTTAATCTCTTAGACCTAAAACAATCTACGTTACTAAACAATTAAATGTGCCTTTTGTAAATATGACAATAAGCCCCATCTACTCAGTGTCTCAGGGCTTTTTTTTCCAGGTCTAACAGTGGTTGTTTGGTCTGTATTTTCTGGTGATCTGAAAAACTTAAGTTATTCTTTCCCTAATGCACTTTGATTTGCTGAGGAAAATTCAGAGCTATTTTTAAGGACTGCTTTCCTTTTTTGTGGCTTGTTTTTTCTACACCAGTTCTTTCAGAGCTTTCAGTTCAGTGAACATTCCAACCTAAAAAATTATTTCCCCACTAAATATCTCTTCTAATCAGTGCAGAGTTGGCTTTTTGTTTTTCTATAAACCAATACAGACTTCTTGTGTTGTGATATTTAAGGTCATACAAAGCAGTAAATGCTAAAATTAGCTTTTAACTTGTCTCTTTCTTTGCTTATGAGTGCAGAGTAGTTACTGTCAAAATTTCTCTCAGATATTTGAAGTTCTAGAAGTTAGCTCCATGATTTCTGAAGAATTTTATCCTTCCCCCTTTGAAAATATTAAAATACATACATGTGTTTGCATTTTCATTCCCAAGCTGATTGCATATTAAGTGTTCACTCCTATTGTTTCAGAGGTTTTTAAACTAGGGTTTAAAAAAATTAAGGCAAAATATAAGTGAATAAATACCAGATTAAGCAATAATTTGGGTTTCATAATGATGGATTAAGTAATGACCACTTAATTAATCCACATCATAGGGACCTAAAAGCAGCACAGTAATTTCACTGTAGTAGATTTTTACTGCTATCTCACATGACAACTTCATATAAGCAATATAGGAAAGAAGTCTAAAGATCTAGTAGAAAATTGTTGAAAATACTGAGTAGGAGTAAC
Source organism: Phalacrocorax aristotelis (assembly GCF_949628215.1). Taxonomy (NCBI): domain Eukaryota; kingdom Metazoa; phylum Chordata; class Aves; order Suliformes; family Phalacrocoracidae; genus Phalacrocorax; species Phalacrocorax aristotelis. The sequence goes on from NC_134279.1 coordinate 6,684,889, forward strand.
TCACTTCTGGAATAGCAGACTCTGCCCTGAGCCCTCTAATATTTACATTTTTATCTTGACAAATTGAAGGTGTGATCTGATAAAACAGGTTGCGGTTCAATAGTGAAAAGATCTCATAGCTACAAAACATAAACAAAAGGGTTAGAGAACACAATTCCATAGGCAGCAGCTCCTTAGAAAAAGTACTGGAAGCAATAGTGGGTCTTAAGCTGAACCTGGGTCAAAGTTATTACGCTGGTCTGAAACTATAATACATACTCTTATTTATACACCCCAGCATGAAAGACTGCAAGATAAAGCAATCTTCAGTATTAGTTTAGTCTCAGCTGGAGAACTGGATTCATTTTGAGGCATCACATTTCTAGAAAGAAGTAGAAGAGCAGATGGAAGTTCTACATGTTTTTGTCAAGAAAAAAATCATGTCAGCTATAAAGCCTGTAACTGCTATAGGAAGAAAATATAGACAAAGGAGAAGTAGATTCCAGATGATAACCTTAGATATTGATCAAAAGCCTAGTAGATATGGCCTCAGAAGAAAGATTGAAGGCATTAAAGTGTTTAGTCCAGAGAACAGAAAACTTCCGGATATGTAAAAATAGTCTTCAAATACATTAAAAATACTTTAAAGAAAATTAGAAAAACCACTTTTTTCTTTTAGTGGCCACTATGGACATGAGAAGAATGAATAAACAAACTGAAGCAAGTCAGAATGTGGACATTGAAAATACTGTCTAAATGAGTACAGTACTTGCACAGGCTGCCTAGCAAGGTCACGGGGCTTTCATCAGCTGGAGTCTCTGAGAACAGGCTAGGCAAGCATATGAAGTGACACAGGCACAGCCAGTGCTTGACATAGCCCTACACCAGATGATTTCCTGAGCTCCTTTCTAGTCCCTTTTCATGCATCACACTTTAAACTCATACAATCGCAGGAAAAGTGATGGCAGACTGATACATAAAGTATCAGTACATAGAGAAAAAAAAATTTTGAGGTAGCTTTCTGATATCCAGCAAGGACCACAAGCCCCAGCTTTCTACTTTTTCTGATTTGACATTGTCGCTTTTTCTAACCCCTCCCCTATTGTTGGTGTCTGTTGGTCAGCTTTAACTGGAAAAAAAAAATATAAAACTCTCCAGCCTTCGTAGCTCTGGTGGTTTGCTCAGGTTCAAAGGGCTATTCAACAGGCTGATGCAAGAAAAACCTGTTGAGGGTCATTACATTCATAGAAGCTGTGTCTATCTGAGAAAGTCTCCATGCCTCAAATACTTGGAGGCTAGACAAGTACGCAGGGGCAACACTATGCACACCTGACCCGGTCATAATTTCTCCTAGAGACTTGCTATTGGACACTGCCTTGGAGTGACCTCTGGTATACTCAGATGTTAGGCTCTGATATAAAAGAGCCCAGAAAAACCACAAAGTTAGGGAATCTTGGAAATTCAGAAATTAGAGCACAAGACTCCAAAATACTTGTTTTAAAACATTTAGTGTAAGCCATTTCCATTATTTTCTTCAGTGACAGGAACTGACTGAATCACTTTATGCAGTAGCAAATAACTCCCGGGCCACATCGTTACACATTAGAAGTGTCTTCCTTCAGCTCAATGATATCCTATTTCAGCTCAAGTGTGACTTCCTAAACTATTTTCACCCACCCTGTTTTTCCTGTCAGCCCCTTCAGGATCAGCTCACTCTTTTTTCCTTCATTAATGGAAAGTGACTTTCCAGATCCAGCTTCTCCCTGGTGAGCTAGTTCCTTCAATCCTAACCATTCACATACGTGCCCCCATTGCATAAAGGTCATGCCTTCTCAGGCCCCATTTCCCATTAGGCTTGCGTTGAGTTGATCATATGCTTCTTCTGGGAGCAATACATCTTAAACTTAGCTACTTCCGCTCCTGCTTGCAACCTAATCTTGATGGGGATCTTCACGTAACATGAACTTTGTCACCAGGCTGATTCCTACTCTGTGCAACTGTTTTTAGTTGTTGTGAAAAAACATAGAAATTAGGCTCCCTTTCAGTACCTGCTCTGTGCCTATCATTTAGCTCATCATATTTGGCAGTCCAACCACACAATAAATTCTTTATAAAACCTTGAAAGAGCTTTAATGCTGTGAAATATTTTTCCACCATTCCTGAACAGGACATGAAGTTGGAACACCCTGTTAGTTATTCCTGTAGCAGGAACACAGCTGACTACTGTACTATGAACTTACAGTGGTTTGTTAATAATATTGTAGCAGATGGATGACAACTCTCATTACTGGCCTCTACCTTTTGTGTCTGCCACGTGGTTTTGGATATTCATATTTTCATTTCTTCATGGTTCTTCAGCACTCCACTACATAGGGTATTGTAAAGCTGCTGTTTTTAAATCCTTGGAGAATGGCTACATACATGCAGAAGATATTTCTCAGAACAGCAGCTATGGAAAATTCATTTTGGCACTCTAAGCACATTTTCAAAACCTGTCCTATCCTTTGCCCAGAGACTTGTCTATGGTGATCTTTCACATAATTATTGTGCTGTTTGGCCTCACTGTCTTCCTCCCATTCTCAGAAGAGCAGTACTTGAGTTAACCTCTTTTCAATGGCATGAATGTCCACTACCTTCTACCTTTCAGTATTCTGTTTAGCTGTGTCTCAGCCACCAGTGGAAGGCTTAAACTCCCCGATTATCCACCACTACATACTTGTTAGTTTCTTCCTGAACTGTGAGCTGGAGCAATTTAATTTCCCTGGTCAGGAAACCTGGTCACAGAAGAGAACAGGTTGCTCTAAGGCCTACAGTAAATGGGAACGCAAATAGATCTACATTGCTTACTTGGGGAGCTAAGCCTAAATCCCAGGTCCACACAAGAGGCAACACTTACATAGCTTTAATCATCTTAGACCAGATCTCATGTTCAAGTACATAACCTTCTTGCACTGCAGCCTGCATACCTACTACTTTCCCTTCCAACCCCTTTCCAGCCTCTTTATTCTCATCTTGTTTTCATTCCTGCTTCATTTTGCATTTCTGGTATTCCTTTGTGCTGGGAAAACACCCTCAACTTTTAGCTACCAAATACTTCCCCTCACCCCCCCGCAAAGAATTTAACACTTTTTTCCATTAATTCACCTCAATGCACCACTGGTCTCACCATCAGCACCACTTCAGCCTATCTGATACACTTTGAATTCTGAAAGATCATGTTTCAAGCACCAGCGCATGCCTCCAGTATTTACAGACCCTGGATTTTTTTTTCCTTTTTATGAAGTGTTGAATTTACAGATATCAATGGTATTTGACCTGAGATATTAGTCAAAAACCCAGGTGGCCAAACTGTTAGGGGTAGAGGCAGTGGATTTGAAATGCAAGGAGAATTCTCATTGACATCAAGGGTCTAGTGTCTGGGAGTATTATTTAGAAGGCTGTTGGATTTTTTTTTTTTTCTGGGTTTTGGTTATTTTTAGAACAGCTGAAGTCAGGGCACTGTGTAATTTGAGGTGTATCTCATAAGAGGCAATACGACATTCAGCCAAATAAATTGAATGTTGTTTCTTTTGGGTTTTGAGTCCTATGCACAGTACAATGTTGCAACGAGGACTGTGCCTTGTGACTGCTTCTGTGAAGCAGAATTTGTACTGAGCTCTGCTTTGACTCTAAGCTGAAACACATTCCTGTACTGTTCCTTAGTTATTCTGTAACTTTTTTTTTTATTTTAAATTATCTTAGATTTCGGGTAATCCTGTGCCATCTATAAGTTGCAAGGTTATAATAAGAGATTTGGGAAAGTTGCATCAATGTGGCAAAGAGGCTATCTTCTAGTCAATTTTAAGAATACAGATTTTTTTTCTTCTTGACAAACACAAACTATGTGGGTTTTTTTAAAAATCCATATATAAAAATTAAATGTTGTTCTAAACCTTTTTGGAAATGTTATGTGAACTCTTCAAAGAATGTTTCCTTAGCGCACACACCAAATTAGAGCTACTAACTTAAGAACAGACAAGAACTATCCTAAACATACCTTAGTGCTTTCCTTGGGTTTCAGTCTCCTACCTGCCTGTCCTCCACTAAAGTCCCTTTCTCAGCTGATGACTTATTTCCCCAGGAAATACTTACTTCTAAGTGCTGTAATGAATACCTCTGGAAGAATGGGAAATTCTTACTGCTTTAACACAGACCTAGTGGGCAGATAACTTGAATTCTTCTGGACATCTTTGCTTCGCTTCATCCAAATAGCTGTTGTATTCTGAAAGAGAAAGCAGAAGCCAGTCTGGCATATAAACATTTAAAACAGATCAGAGAGTTTTCCACCTAGAGGCCTCAGCAGAGCCAGCCTCACCAACACCCATGGTCATGAACTGCTTTATACGGCTTAAGGACCTGCATAATCAGGGATACTATAGGCATCTATGTTTAGAATGAACTGAGCCTAACAAAAACCAAACAACCAGCAGACCAAACCACCAACATTTGTCAGGAATTAGATTTTCATTAAACCGTGCAGGATGAGTATTTGAAAATGGCTTCTCTGTTGAATGCTTCCACTTGTAAACTCTAATCCTCATTATATTCTGTCTGACACCATGGGTACTCAGCAACTCTGTCCCAAATGTTCAGAGTTCAAAGTCAAGTCAGCTGAAAATGTAGAATCAGAGGCAAACAGAGCTGCAAGTTCTTGTTAGTATGTGCTGTATAGCCTTGTGGGGTTTGTTTTGTTTTTAAACTAACACATCCAGCCATATACCCTCTAGTTTTGCAGAACTTCAAATAAACAAAGAGTCATCTTAAAACAAATGAGATTGTGTACTGACGATATTTCAGAAACAAATGTCATAACATTCTGAAGAACTGATTCCAATAACAATTGTTCCAGTTTATGACCACCCACTGAATAGCATCAATTTCTGTAAAATTAAGTTGTGCCCTCATATCCTCTATTAATCTTTGTAAATAACATTTATTTTTACATTGCAACTATCTAGAACTCCACTACACATCAGACAGATAGAAATATTTTTTTGATACCATAATGTGCGAGTTTCTGGCTACTGCACCCCTTGGGGCACTGTATTTCTTGTTAACATTATTTAACTGTGGTGCCATGAGGTAGATACAAGATTGTGAAATGCACTGGTTTGGAAATTGTGTGTCAGACTCTAGAGACTGCCTAATTCCACTCCCCCACCCCCCCAGTTACAGTCACAATATCAAATAAGAAAACTACAAACACAGTACTTCTGTTGTTATTAGAAAGAAAAGTTGCACATGCTAGTCTTTCACAATACTTAGTGGGATAATTTATTTAACTGTGGGGGTCTTATTTCCAAGTCTGTATTATACAAGACGTCAGACTAGACGACTCTAAAAAAATGTAAGAAGCAGCAGTCATCAAGTACACAACTCTGGCTCAAATGATTTTTGGATATTGTTGCCAGGGTCTATAAGGATCAACTGTAAAATGATTTATGTACATTAGAAAAAGAATCAAACAATAAGAGAAAAATGAAGAAAACCAATAGCTCTTTCAAAGATTGAGTTGTGTTATTACAACTATTTTGTGCAGCTTAACATCGCTTAGTGAAGTTACTCGGTTTAGAAAGCACTAGAAGGATTAAAGACAAGAATATAATTTCTGGTTTTATTCCCTTCATTATTTTTGTTTTCAAAATTGAGACAGAAATAAGAAATATGTTCTTCCTCACAAGCAATGTAGAATGATCCAAAGAAGTTCGCTCTTTCAGACAAAGCCTTCTATTTAAACTTTACAGATCTACTTAGTTTCACAAAGCAGAGATGTCTGGAGACTCTGAAACAAGTGGGGGAAAGGATCTCACATGGCACCTTCTCAGGAGCTACTTTCACCATTCACCAAGAACAGAAGCTGGTACAAAAGCATGATACAAGCCTGGTAAACCTACATCTTGGGACAGAAGTTGACATCTGAGAGCAGATTAAGTCAGCAGTGAGTTCAGTAACAATCTGAAATTAGTAGAGAGGAGGGACCAATGGAAAAACATGTGTGGGTGTGTATGTCAGATTAATCTAATGATTAGTAAGAGGACAAGTGTATGGGGAAAAACATGCTTTCTAAAGAAAAGTAATAGCTATAAAAAGACATTTGAAAGATGTCTGCCACTATGTTGCTTCCTTTCTGAAATAGTCATCCCTGGTTAACAAGACCAACAAATCCTACCATTTAGTCTAAAGCTGTAGATGGTTCTTTTTACCCTGTGCGAAGCCTGCCTATATAAATGTTTTCCCTTGGCTCAAGTGGATACTCCCCTCTGACATTTCAGAGAAAACAGTGCCACCCCTCTGGGTCAGGCTGCAGAGAGTTTGCGTTTGATATTGTTTGTGGGATGCTGTTCTATCTATCACACAATAGGGTTTCTGTTTCTCCATCGGTTCTATTGTGTTAAATCACACTGCTTTTTTTCAAGTTACATTAAGTTATATCCTGTCAGGCGGCCTAAGGCATTTAGACACTGGGTACCCCGTAAATTTAAGTTATTACTGCTCAGTACTGCTGGTAATGAGTTAGTCATCTTTTTTTATAATGCAGAAAGGGAATGCCTGAAAATACACTGCAGCTGCATCTTATTTAAAAGTGTGTCTTTCAAGAGGTACAAGACATTAACATGCCCTTTCTGAAGCTATGAAAGTCTGCCAAAACTATAATAATGCTTCACAGAAAGGCTGAATGAAGTCCTGCCTACACACAAGAAGTAGCCATAGTTAGCCCTTGTCCTACAACATGGCTGTGGCCAACCTGCATGCTGAACATGCCTCATTATTCTGTTAACATGGGTGAAAAACATTAACCTGCGCAGTCACAGCATACAACACAATGACATGGTTTCACCTGGTCGGTGCCTAAGCAAGGTTATTCCTACAGCATGAAGGGAACCTAAGAGAGAAGTGAGAGAGAAGAAAGCACAGCAGATGCCCAGCACTTAATATGCAGCTGCTCCTACAGTCCTGCCTGTCTAACCAGTAGATTTTTTTTTTAACCCAACCAACCTATTCCTCACATAGGCACAGGTACACATCTATACACACAAAGCCCCCAGCAAAGAACAATGGAAGCAGATTCTCTGTTTCCCTTCTCATGCTTTCTTAGGGAAAAAAAACCCTAACAACAAAACCATCTTTTTTTCTATTTGGAGTTACTTAATTTGTGCAATAGTGCTTGATACTGCATTACTTCCATTTAGTTTACAGACTGCAATAAGAGTTACTGGGTGATATACCATACATTTTAATTTTAATGAAACACCATCAAATAAGAATGGCAATAATTTATTTACATCTTGTGTTTTGCATCTTTACAGACTTGCAGGCAGCAGGCATAACCCTTATTTCTAATGAAATTTGGAAAGTTGGAGAATGTTTATAATAACTAACATTGAACTATGACTAAAGACATAGAAAAAAACCTAGAGCAATCCAAAAGGTTGGGAACAAAACATTAAATAGACATAAGTGAAGCATTTGGCCATTGCAGGGATTTTAACTCTTAATAGTTCAACACAATTAATTTCTAATGCTCTTGAGTTGGCTTTTGAAAATTTGTTATTAAGAGGTATTGTTATGACAGGTTACGGTCACATAATAACCCCTGATTTAAGAACCAGATAGTTATTTGACCTGATAGATCCCATCAATTAAAGGTGTTAGCAAGAACTGAGAATTAAAAAGGTTTCAATAAACTAAAAAACAAATCCAAAATACTTTCTTTGTAAGAAATCTACTGCTTTAAGTCTAGGAAGGGACAGCTACTGCTTTTGATATCATCCCACATAATATTTTGTCCCTCCTCTCCACCTTATAGTATCTGCCTAATGGGACAAAACAATCAAAAACCTCTGTCATCATATAAATCAAGACATTTATCCATTTTGAATGCAATATGCCATTGACAAGTGCTACAGCAGCCCAACACCAGTAGGAACAAGAGCTGGCTTGGAATAGGTTCAAAGACAATTCATTTTTAGTAGATTCTAAGCATACCTTTTATGACAGATCATTTACAATTTTGTTCCCCCTTTCCCCCTCACTTCCCTCCCATAAAAACAATGACAAGTACGAAGAAAACATCAAACGAAACTCACATTCAAATGGAGAGAAGGATAGTCAGGAACATGGATTCCCTGCAGGTTTGAGTAACCTGCAAGCTTTCACTTGTTCATTCAGCCATCGAAAAGCATATACCCACAGGCCTTGTCCAAGGGATAGACATTTGGAGTGCATTAAGCTTCCAGAGGGTATGTGTGCAAAACCCCAGTATGAAACCATTATTAAAAAGGCTCATGTTTGCTATTTCTGTGGTTTGTCAGAAAGGTCAGTGTTTAAGATGTTTTCATTTAGTGAAAATGCGCCTCTATTCTTGTTATTGTTGTTTGATTGTTTCTTTCATGTATGTTCCTCCTCCTCCTCCATATCATTGTTTGTCATCATATTGTGAAGTATCTTGCTGTTCCTCTAGTTGTCATGGAACTGGTTAGGTGTTACAAGTTTGTGTAACTTTTCATTACAGTAGCGGTTAATTTACAGATGGGTACGTTCCTGCTGCAACAACTTCTCTGAACTCATTAGGAAGTTTTAGACTGGAGTAGGATAAAACCAACCATATTCATTGTGTGGAGTAGTGTGGGAGCTGCATTACTTCAGCAGACAAAGACTTGTTATGCTTCTCAGGAACCCTTCATCAGATCTTTCCTCTTAATCTGACCTAAGCACCTACACTGAGCAGACACCTACACTCACACAGGAGGTCTACTACAACAGTACCAAGTGTGAACAAAATCTTTCATCCCAAAATACACCAAATACTGAACCTCCACTCTTCATTATGAGCACATCTGCTGGACCAGCAGAAATAAGCAGCCTAGGCAACAATTTTTTTTTTTTTTTGGCTAGCACTTAACAACTCTAAAGCACAGATTTCCGTTGAGGTACAAGGCAGTCAGAGAGATTGCCTATTTAACCTTTGTACAAACTGGAGGTGTGGATACTGTATGTTTTCTCCACTCTGAGAACTCATAAAAACCTGCCTTTTGTATTTTGAAATGGAAAAAATATTACAAAAAAATACAAAGAAGCACACAAGCAACTTTTAAAAGATATCCAGAAAACATTAACAGATAATTAAACAGTAGCTAAATATTTATACTGTACATTTCACCTTTATCAGAACATACCCTTCTTTTTCCAGAAAAAATATCTCTGTTAGGGGCTAGGACAGACAGTATCCAATTTATTTTTTTCTCCTGGTATATTAGAGTGATGGAGCCAAGTGATCCCCTCTGCAGGGGGAAGGATGCACTATCTTCATTTGAGAGCTACTGGGTATGCTTAAGGCGGGAGAAGCAAACAGCAAGGAGACATAAGCATGCAGTTCAGGCTCGGGAGATAGCCAAGAGCAGCAGGAAAAGCTAGAAACAAGCCCCAGTGACAATGGAAAAAAAACACTCGCTAGGAACTAGAGTGAACTCACAGTCTGCTTCAACCCCGAAAGCCACAGAGCTGACTGAAACCAGGACTGGAAGCAAGGACAAAGTGAGCAGCAGGAGATTTGTTTATAAACCCTTCCCCATGTCTAGTCTGTCTTTTCTCTTTCTCATCTCTGTTTTAAGAGGTTTGTCTGATGTAGGCTTTTTGTTCAAAGAAAACCTGAGGTTTGAGTTTAAAAGCTCTTTGAGGGAAGAGGTCTGGAGAGACCTACCTCAAAGCTCTGGTCAGATTTTTTTTTTAAATGACAGAGGTATTTTGGAGTTTTATTTAATTATGGTGACAAATACTTAGCTACTACATGTAGCATATAAGTAGTGGCTCTATCAAGCTGTACCTCTTAAGAGTGACGGCATCACATGCTATGCACAAGGACACAGTTTCAGCTCAAACATCAATGACCTCAGAAGCAATACCTTCACACATGGATACCAAGTCAGCATGAGGCTCTGGTGAAAAGGATTTCATAACTTCATAGTCCTCCATTTCTCCCATACTTCATCCGAACTAGGAGCTGCTGATCAAAACCTCTGGGCAGAGCCTCCTGCAAAGCATGCTATGAATGCTAGACTGAGTTATTATACAATCAGCTGTAATGCTACTTGAGCAAGGCCAGAGGAGGGTGATCAAACATCTCCAAAACACAGTAAGAAAATGGGCTTTGATTGTCAATACCAACAGGGAACCTAAGACTAAACAGGATCCAGAAATAGCTGTGACTTGCTTCAACCTACTGCTCAAACCAAAGCAACAGGCACTGTGTTTTCCCCATGTCCTTTAGGCCTGCTCCACCCTTTCTGTAGAGGGCATGAGAGGAATTACCCGACACTCAGCAGTCACCATTTACAGACAAAACCAAACCACCATACTGTCTATACACTGTCATGCATCATCTGCTTGCAAACCATGGTGCACCAGTCATTGTCACCGTGCTGTCCTCCCCAGCAGCCAGCTGCACAGTTTGAACAAGAGAGGGTGAAAGAACATAAGGAAGCCATTAGAGGTTAGGAGCCGTTGCCCAACACGACTCAAAAAAGGATCCAAGGAAACATAATGGAATCATTCATGAGCAACTGTCCATCCGGTAAACGTCTGCAGGCAGCCTGCAGCTGCTCCAGTTCTCAAGACTGACTACACCAGTTCTCTAGAACAGCACAATATATGCATTAGCTTAGTGTACCTGCCTACTAGTTTTAAACATGTCAAACATTAAAAAAAAGAAAACCCAAAAACCAAACTTCTGGTCTGTGAAAGAATGGCCATAGCCACAGACAGAGACAGTACCTGGGAAAAGAAAAACTGAGAGGAAGAACAATGCCTTGCTCTTGAACGGTGAAGGGAGGGAGTTGTCTCCAGCTTCTAATTATAATGCTATGCAAAACAACTTGAAGTAAATGTATTTGTGTTTATTTCGCATTCAACTTCCCGGTTGTGTGATGGGAAATTAAGGAGGATAAACACAGTAATAATAATGGGGCCAGATTGCAGCTGGCATATGCATGGGTGTGTGGGAGGAAAAACACCAAGAGTGCCCATAGCCTATATGCAAGCTCTGCCTACGCTCAGCAAGGTCTTCATCCTTGTGTCCTCAAAGAATTAATTAATTCCCCAGGACACAGGGGATGAGTAAGTCCTGATTCCACCAAGGAGCAAAATAAGACCCATGCTTAACTGCCTGAAAGGAAACACCCTCCCACCAACATCATCCCTCCCTGATCATAAGTTATCTGGCTTTGAGATGTAACATCCTTTTTAACAAGCATACTATTTTGTGTCTATAGACAGCAAGTATTCAAGTAATAACATTTGCACTTGTTCTTTTTCAGCTTTCCTCACAGTAGAGAGGATCAGTAAGGGAAGTCTTCATAGGAGGAGAAGAACTTTTTTTTGAAGTGAATGATAAACATTTATCTAACAGTTCATCAAAAGGTACCTCAACTCTACACTTTTCAGCAGGCAGAATCAAACTGTACATCAGCAGACTTCCCAAAATACACAATGGCTGCAAGATCAGAACGCTAACTCTACGTTCATTATTTGCTCCTGCCTATTATGAGATTGGTAAGTCCCTTTTGAGTTAAGCAGATACCTACCATTAAAGAGCAAGTTGTGCTGGAAAATAATAACTAGCTGCATTCAAAAACCCACCAGTGTTATCAGGTCACTAAAACTTGCATTTATAAACATTTCTCTTTAAAAAAAATTACTAAAAAAGAGGGGCGAATATGACCCCCACACCCTGGTATCAGCAGTGGTTGTCCAGGCTAACTAGGGGTTATGATTATTATACCCAGTTATATGGACTTTAGAGGAGCAATAAAAGCATTCTTCTGAAGTAGGCTTTGGAAACATTGAACAGATGAAGTGAAGTAAGAACTTGCATCTCCGACAGGATTAATACCACAAGTTTATAAACCAGTCTAGACACTTACTTAAACAACTAAACCGTCTCTGAATTTTATCAGTTGCTATTGTAGCCTTTCAGATATTCACTAAAACTCTAAACACCCTAAAATCTGTAGACTACCTAAAGACAACAAACGAAAGGCTGTCCTCAATAACATGGAGCTACTGGGGAAAAGGTTTAATATGGAAATGATGTGAAAAGCCCAGCTTCTCCTCCATATATAGGTTTAAATTACACAGCCAGAAACAGCTGCTGCAGCTCAATAGGAGAATGCCACATTTGTAAAACATCAGCTTGAAAAGGCAGGGTAGATGGGGCAATCAAGTAGAAATGCATGTGCTGTAAACATTAACACTTACAGAAATTGGGGGGAAAAAGGAAAAATGAAAATAATGTACTTTACAAAACATTTAAATCTCAGTTTTTGTTCTATATCCCTCTGTTTCACCTGAAATAGCGTGCAGTCCCAGGTGTAGAACAACACAGGTAACAATATAGGTATGACTTAGGAATTAAGTTAAACCACTGACCACCAGACATCAGATGATTTTCTAATCCAGACTCTCTGATTATTTTCCTCCATCCAAAAAAACCCCTACTTCTACTTCAGGATTAAGCAGAATAATTTCTTGCCTCTCATTGTAGAGGCAAAGCAAGCTAAAGCAGTGTTTCCCATTTGTGATTTAATGAAGAAGCAGTCCCACTCCCATCTTACAAGCAGGTCGCACATGGTCAGTGAGACCCTTCACTACCAGACTTGCTAGATTTGGAAAAAGAATTGTGACACAATTAAAATGAGAATTCAGGTCCTTTAGGAAGGCATGCATTATAAGATTAAGAGTTAATAATCCTGTCAACATTTATTTAAGCTAAGCCATTGGAGCAGAAATTTACAGTTATTTCAGCTGCCTGTGGCTAGAAACACACATTTCTCTTAATAAAGTGAACAACTAAGACCATGCCTGCTTACTTCTAGCATGTATTATACTATGTATTACTAGTAAGTGAGAGGTTTCGCTTGCAACGTGACACAAGTAGTCTGTAACCTCTCCTGTCAAAACCACCCTGCCAAATTCCATATCTGCCGTCACTTACTTGGCATCCACAGTGCCTAGGGCAGGTTTTTCCAAAATGTTTAGTGATGGCTGGACCCTCCTATCATCAAAATTAGTAGGAGTAAGTTTGATGAGAACTAATGCCTTCTGGAAATGCTCATGCAAAACTAGTCCACATGTACCAAATGTGGCTTGCTGTGGTGGGAAGATGCATTAACATTTGCTGAGTCTGGGATGTGGCCTTTTTACATTGCCTACACTGAAACCATGCAAATATATGTACACAGATCATACAGGTATGTTTAGTCCCTATTCAGATAAAAACAAATTAAGCCTCTGAATACCTGTGGCCTTAAGCAGCCTATAGCCTACCCTTACTGCCACCTAAGAAAAGTCTGAACTACCGTCTGAACCCAGCATTAAAATAGGGGTGTAGTAGGGGTGGACAAAACAGGTAATGAGAATCAGCATGGGTATGAACACAGCATTAATACCCCCCAAACCCAGCAATAAATTATTTCCTCTACACCAGACTTTTAACACTTTGCTATTATCAGCACACATTTATGATATTATATAGTACTTATTCATTGTTTACTCAGAGAGCAGAGAAAGACTTCCAGAATCCTTCTGTTTGTTTGTTTTGTAGAATAAGAAGACATCACAGTTTATGTTAAAACTCTTATGCTCAGTTAGCTAGCTCACTCAGGAGACCTAATACAGGTAAGAAGTACATACACTTCTCAAGACAAAAGGAAGAAAGAAGAAGGAAATGTTTTCTTCAGTAGGACCACATTTACAAATCACTTATAAAAAACTGGCTGAAATTCCAGTAACACAATAAAGAAGACAGAAACATTTTCCTTAGCAGAGCTAAAAACCAAAACCCTACAGATCTGAAAATTCTCCTTTTACTTAGAAAGAAACTTGAAGAGGCAAAGACAGATTGATTCACCTACCTCTAACAACACACTCTTATCTTTCTCCCCTCCTAAGGCAGGAGAGGCATCTTTTATAGTTCATGTTAAAAGGCTTGTTAAAGGAAGTAGGGTCACTTGGCCCCAGTGGTGGGGCTGGTAATGAAGCCCAGCTGCATCCTCCCAGGCTCTGTGGGGCTGAGGGGGAGCCACGCGCTCTGGAGAACAAGCTGACGGTTCCCTGTGGAACCAGCTTGCGCTTTGTGTAGCTGCTCAAATCAGTGAAAGCGAGGCAGAAGCAGATGGAAAAAGCCATCTTCTTTGGTGTGGTTTTATTTTGTACCCATATTGCCATAAAAAGTCTACGCAAGAGGGAAGGCCAACAGAGAAAGGGGTTTTCACAGGATTCTCCTTATGTTTCCATGGCCTCAGTAGCTGGCTTTGCTGATACGCTGCAGTCCTGTGTTTTTTAACATGATTGTTACTCACCTCCCAGAAGAGGAAGTGAAATTGCTCTGAGTTTATTTATTGGGCAAAACCGTGCATCTTATTCTACTGCACCTTCGAAGCAGATGTGTTTGAATGAAAACCAGCAGCAAGAAGTAACGGGCAAAAAAAGTTAAAAAGTATAATAGGCAAGAGAAAAACATTCACATTCCTCTAGCCTGCTTCTAACATCACTGGAATGCCAGGAGACCTTTTAAGTAACAGCAAACATTATGAAATGGAAGAGGACATAAAAGAAAATGTTAATACCTCAGGAGTACTCTGGTCCTTCCTAACTTTCTGCAGAGGGCAAGAACTTCATGTATACTTTGGCATCCAGAATCTTACAAAATATTTTCTTTGCATATGCCAAGACTTCATCTGTTCATTTTAGCTTGGACCTGCAGGAATGCTTGCAAAATGAAATTGGAAAAGGGAAACAAGGGTGGAAATACACAGTTAAATTCTCCATTTTATTCCACCATAAGTGATTAGTTTGTGGTTAAGAACACTACAGATTACTATTGGTGGAAAAAGAAGCCAAACACCCTCCTTTACCCAAATAGTAAAATATATTCTTGGCCAAAGAAACAATTTAAATTATTCTATACACATTATTTATCAAATGCTGTCAATTCACATGGACCTTGTACTCTCTAGAGGGCCCAAAGTTTAAAGCCCAAATCCTGAAATGAGATCTGCTTAGTGGAACCCCTGCCCCTACGCTGACTTCCAGCTGCAGCAGGTCCCTGCGTGGACACAGAGCATCACGTTACAAGACAGGGACCCAACTGACATTAATTGTACCAGGTAGCTACTAATTAAGTTGCTACACAAACGGGGGGGAATTGCCAGCCAGACTGCTTTAAGAATAGTCCCCTGGACCCAAAGCCAGAATGCAACGGTTTCAGCAAAGTAACCCTTCCCAGCACAGTTCCTTCGTTTGCTAATTTAATTCATTATGCCAAGAGTGAGTTTGTTTGACTTCTCTGGGAAATGAGCTTGCACTTCTGAAGCAGACAAAAACACTGCGAGGAGACGCCACACTTTTCAAACATGAATTACATTCCTGGTGCTGGCCAAGCGAGAGGATAAAATATGCAGTCATACCAAAACTGTGGGTTTGAATACTTTTATCTGAGACATAAAAAGAAGTAACTCTTTGACCTGAAGTGCTTGTTGAAAGTGGCCTTAAAACCTGAAGGCTCGCTGGCCAGATGGGCAGAACTGCACGACAGCTGGCGTTTGGAACTAAACACTGCACTCACAAGTACAAGGTTTGTTGCTGTTTTTATTAGTAGTGGTGTATTTTTTACAAGACAAAACAAAAATGAGCCCCACTCGTAGAAAATGGAAGAGATAGCTTCTCTAACTGAGCCAAACAGGGGTGGGCGTATATTGACTTTTCCTGCAGCTCTGTCAAAGACCAACAGCTTACCAGTATATGAGTAACATTTGATGACTTCCAGTCTTTAACCTATGGTAAAAGCTTTTCATAGTGTACACCAGCCTTCAGCCTCATGTCCTCTACTCAGTACCAGCTAAGTGTAAATTATATGCTTTATTGAAATGTGTCTCTACTTCTAAGTAAATCTGAAGTCACAGTAATTTGAATTAATAGCTGTAGTACTGAGAACTCAAATTACTGGCTCTGCTGTGCAGATCTGGGACAATCCCTGTGTGGTCAGTCAGACCAAAGATGTGTGTATTGCCACAAAACGTGAGGGCTGATCTCTGCTAACACAAAGGTTTATGAATAGGTTTCCAAGCAGAGAGAGGGCGAGAAAGAAGAGTTCAAGGTTCCTGGTACAAGGTTGCTCATTATTGTTTATGTACTGAATTAGATAACATGCATTTTCACATCCCATTTACCTGAATGTATTCAAACATAGTAACTTCAAAGCTAAATAGTCTAAAGACTTTGAGCAACCACAACTATTGCATTTTTTTGCCAAGTGCGAAGGTAAAAAATGTGTTTGCTGTCCCGAATAAGCATTTTTCTTTGTCTCTGGTATGTTATCAGTCTTAAAACTGCTACTTCAGACCCAAACAAATATGGCTTTGAGACCCAGTTGTTTTTTTAACAAGTGGAGGTCTTGAAGTTATATGTCTGTGTGTATAATTGGTTGATCTGTTATGCAGTTTTGCTACCACCAAAGCCCTAACTTGTGTTCCATAACTCATGGACTATTTTGTCCTTTGGGCTCGCTGAGGCTTGCTTTGTAAGGCTGCTGCCAGATTTGTCAGTAAGTAAATCAGTAGAATTAGATAAGCTCCACCTTGACTGATGAAGGCATTGAAGATTATCTTGTGGCATGCAATGGCTCAATGGCTCTTTACTCATTTTGAAACAAACAACAACAACAAAAAATCTGTAGAGGATTTCTTCTGTATTACACAGTCCTACAGTAGATACTCCTCAGTGAGGCACTGCCACCAGAGTGGGCCACCGTGTACTGCTTTCCTACAGCCCTGCGTGATCCTCAACTGCATATTCCAGTATGGCATTTTTTTTCCCCAAGGGATACATACCATCAGTATGAATGCTGAACTCCATTTAACCTTCTATTTCCAAGCTTACGTTTCTACTTTAATTACTTCTCCAGCCTTGTGCTTAAAAACCTTTTAAATGTTGCGTGTGTGTGTGTGTGTATTTGGTATACCAGCTTTTTTTGACCTTTTATGCCAGGTATCCATCTATTAGACTCTTGAATAAGTTTTTCATATATGTGTTGATGTGAAACTAGGGGTGCAGATGTGACAGTGGATTACTAACACGATCCAGATCTGCGACTAAGTCAGACCCAGCGTAGGGCAGCAGTTCAAAGTTACTCTTGTTCCATGGCCCATGTGAAATGAGTCTGTAGATTTGTTTTATTTCTCTGTAGACAGAAAGCTGTACATCAGTGAAAAGGTAAGCCAGAGGATGAAGACACATACAGTCTGAACAGCATTCACAGCCAGGCTGACTGGCAGTGATGGGGCATGAGTAAAGCTCTTTGGTCACCCATGCTATGACTCCTTATGTGGGCTCGGTGCTTCACAGTCAGTCTGGAGCTTTCCCAGTAGGTGATACTTATTTTACTTTACTGCCCAATTCAGTCACCTCCACTTAAGGGTGACTTATATTTGCACTGTATAAAGACTGGTGCCCTAATTTTTACTCCGTGCCTCAAAATAAGAACTGCCTCTCTCAGATCCACTTGACTCCATTAATGGGATGATTTTAGTAGATGTGATACTAGTATGGTCTCAGCTTTATCCAGAAAAATAGAGCTAGTTGTTTGGGAAAAGGCGAATTCCAGTGGGGATAAAAACAAATGTTGTGACATTTTTCTTTGAAAATGTAGTGTTCAAAAATAGAAGATGCACGTATCTTGAGGATTTTTTTCATTTTGTGGTATACTGCAAAGTAAGTAAGTGTTAGCAGGCAGGAAGGCCAAGTGAGCTGGACAAACATCCAAACAGAGAAATCTGACTAAATGGAATAAATAGAGCTGGAATGGTGATGAAACATGTTTTGAAGTAAACATTGTAATAGGCCAATGGAAGGGGTACCGTTCCCCACAAAAATGGCAGCAGTGAACAGAGAAGTGCTTAAAAAATGCAAGTGTTGCCTTTAACGGAAGGATTTGGTAGCTTTTGGAAAGTGAAATGTAGCGAAAGTATCTCCCTGGTAACTGGTGATCTAACTGGTACCACAGTCCCATTCTTGAAGGACTCCCAGCTGTAGTCATCTACTGCTCACCTTGACACGGTAATCTAGCAGGCGTGTGTTACTGAAGCTGTTGGCTTTAAGAAATCAGATGTTTTCAAATGAGAGGAGATTCTCTCTGGAGAAATCTAAATTTCAATTATTAGGTTTATTACATAATTACGGTCAACACAGCAGGCATGTTCTGATCAGTCTTCATACAGTTCCTGCCTCTCTTGGAGAATCATCACAGCAGAATCGGCATGTGGAGCGGCTAGGGAGCTTGCACAGCTACAAAACCCTGCTGCTGCCCACCAGACTGCAAACTGAAATGTGCTGGGGGCAGCAGAAAGGAAAACCCAAAGGGCTCAGCACTACGTGGCCAAGGAAAACTGGGGCTCACCTCTGCGGGGATGGAGAGTCCTTGTCTCCCCTGTGAGCAGCCTAAGAGGAATCTCCTTTTGCCCTCTGTGGATTTTGGTCCCTTTCCCTCATCTTCAGAACCCCAAGGGGGCTGCAAGCACTAAAGTCACAGCAGCAAGATGTTTTGTGGACAGGCGCCTAAGGAAGAGACAGAAACCGTCTTTGAATAAGCCCCAACATCCACCACCTGATTGCCGTGGACTAATACATACAACGGGACCAAGAAAAAAAGGTCTTAGTCAAGCCATTCTGAGGCCCTGACCCGTACTTTAATACTGGGACTGGGGCAGTATGTATCCTGCTCTTAGCCGCTTGAAATGGGGCTGGTCTAGTTGCTTCTCAGAAGTGTGTTTTCCATTAAGCAACTCTAAACATATTTTTGTGTCAATGACGGTGACGTGGAAAAACAAGTAAGAAAAATTTAGAAAATATGAGATCCAGACATTTAATATTTTAAAGAAATCTACACAATGGAAATAACTGCAATTTAAATGAAAGTACATGGTTTTTTCTTAGCACTACCATGCTTGTTAATAGAAAAAAAAATCCTCTCAGCTTATTATTACTGTGGTCAAAACCAGCAGCATCCAGAAAGCAAACGCTTTCAATGATTATCTAACAAAAATAACAACTGCTTCTCTGTGTTATTGGTTTGAGTTGTATGGTCTCTAACTCAGACTGTGAGCTCCTTGTGAACCGCTGGCAGCACTCGCAACCACGACAAAACAGGATCCATTCTCACCCCGGACAGGGACGAGTGAAGCTCCTCTGGGCTGTCCTGCTCCTTTAGTGCTTGTATCACTGTAGACCCAGAGTATGCCACAAATACCCCTCTTTCAATGGCCTGAGCTCTCTCACAGATTTTAACTGACTCAGTAACATCAGTAATTCTACTGCACTTCAGTCACCTTGCCCACAAATATGAAGAACAACAAGAGAGGGGCATGTCCTAGCTGAATTCAGTTCAAGTTTCAGCATGCCTCTCCTGTCCCCAAGTCTGTCTGCCCCCATATAATGTCAAGAAAAAAGAAACAATATATAATCTAGTATTTTTAATTTTATGTACAGGAATATTACGTTATGGCAACTTTGTACATGAAATACATACAGTATTTAAACATGAAAATCAACTAGGTAAGAATTTACATTAGCAATGAAACTGCTTCATGTGCAGCCCAGTTAATACTTAGTTTAGATCTGTACTTTATTGGGGAGATATTTTAATAGTTTACAATCATAGAAACATAAACATTTAAAACAAGACTCTATAAAATAATTTACAGAAACCCTACCATCTACACTGAGAGTAAGGGTATATGTCTGTGAGCTTTGTGTGCGAATAACAAGGTGGACAAATGATGTATCTCAGCCTTTTAAGTATAAAATAATTTAGAAGCAGTTCATGCAATATGGAAGCAAAGGAGTGCCAGTTCCTTCGAGGTTTCCTGCTACCTTGGACATCTACCGAGCATCACATGTGGGTCACCGGAGACAAGATAATACCGTTGCCAGATGCTACCAGAGAGCACCAGCCTTAGTTCCTCCAATTACTTATGTAAACATAAATATACAGGTTGATATCTTTTCTACACAGTACAAATACAGGTCACAACTTCGCAGCTGTGCAAGTAGTCAATCTGTATACTTGAAAGTAGGATAATGTTCAGATGGGAGTTCCATATATTTCTATGTACAAGGGCACTAACAGAACTTCCTCGTTTTCACCAATTTGCTCTGATATTTCACAGAGTGCCCGCCGTGCCCTATCACGTAAACATCCAGCAGGTAGGACTTGCCAGGCTGCAGGCCTCTGATTGTCTCTGTGGTCACTGCTTTCTGGATGTTCTGGCTGTGGAAGTATTTACAGAGAACCTTTTCTGACTTCTTCCTCGTATCTGGACCCAAGCACTGGTTCTGCTCTCTTTTCTTCTGCTCTTCATTGTAATTGTCATCCACTTCCCTTTTGTAGATGCAGAATTTGTTTCTTTCCTGCGTGCCCAGCCACGCCACCGTGACCGAAGAACACGTGCGGAGCTTGTCAAAAGCTTTAATTCGCGTATCTTCAGGAAGAGAAGGAAACGACTGCTTGTTAGGCCTTGTTGTAGCCAGGATCTTCAGCATAGAAGCACCTTTTTTGCTTCCTTTCAGCCTAATGAGATATTTAGCTTTTGCTTTTCCCCGAAGCTGGAACTGCCGCACACCCTCCACGTTTTGAGACAAGAGAAGTTTTCCATCTCTTCTAACTTGGATCTGAACAGCATCCAGGCATGAATGAATGGAGAAAGTGACTTTCTGGTGAGATGAGACGGGAGCAAACCGTAGAAATTTGACTCCCTTTCTCTTGATGAATACATCCGTAACTTTGCCATCCTTGAGTTCGACTGTTTTCTGTTTAGCCTCCTCCTTCGTTCTGGCAAAGGTGCCAATGTACGCGGTGCTCATGTTAGTGTTGGTATTTACCGCAAACATGTCAAAGTAGTACTGCGTATCAGGCTTCAGGTCAGACACTGTGAAGATATTCTTGTTCCCGATACAAACTTTATGCAGGTCAGCTCTTGGCTTCGAGGACGTGTGGCGCCCAAACTTTGATGATGATTTTAGGAAACCACGTTCTTTGCCAGAATTGTTGTCTGAAAGGAAGCCAAAATGGGCAAAGTCAAATGGACTGAAATCCAGACCTGGTTTTGGAGCCATCATGAAGGCATCGTCAGAACTGAGCTTGGCTTCAACAGCACAGAGGCTTTTGAAGTTGTGTTCTTTACTGATGACTATGCAATACTGAATTGGCTGTTTCAGTAAGGAGGCGGTGGGACTTGGTTTCCACGCCAGTGTCACTGTTGTACGTCCCAGGGAAGTGACATCGATTCTGGGATCGTAAGGTAGTTCAGGATAAGGTTGGTCCGACTCTGGAGTAGTGGTTGCATACGCTTTAAAATGTGTATCTTTCTCTGTCGACAGCACATCTAGCTGGTACAAACCAGACGGGGAACTAGAGGACACAAAGTACTCAACATCATTGCCTTTGTAAGAGAACAGCTCTGTGCCTTCCTCATTAGTAATCTGCTGTTTCTGTTGCTCAAGAGGTTCTGGTTCACCTAGATTACAAGCAAAGAAAAACAGTTGTACAGACGCAATCTGCAAATATGAGAAAATAAAATTCTAACAAGCACTTCTACATAAAATACAGAAGTGAGATGACAAAGGAAGGTTTTATCTTCTGAGGAAGATGTAATCAATACTTCAAATACTGTCAAATCAGAGAAGGAAATTGGCTTGGCACTCAGGCTAAATCCAAGCGCAACAGAAATTGCACCTGAGCAGTATTAACAGAGTCTTGTGAATGGTAGCTAATACCTTCCACTAGAGTACTTCACGCACCAGACTTGGAGATGCCATGCAGTTCCCCAGGGGGAACTGACTCTGCTGCCTGTCTCTGGACTTCAGCCCTTAGCTTTAGCCCTCTGAGTCTCACTAAAATTTTGCACCTAAATACAGTGGGGGCAATGTCTGTACAGTGTATACCATACAATGGGGGTGGGGGTGGGGTGACATTTTAGCACTTGTGTGAGAGGCTCTGGAAGCCAAAGACCTTTTCTCTCGAGTAGCAGTTATACGGCTATTTCCAAATAAGCTTCATGTCTACAGATGGCAAGTCCCCTCAAAGGGGCGAGCTCAGCCCTGCTGCCACACCAGCCCTGTCTCTCCAGTTCTTATCTTGTGTACACAGCTCACCGCAAAGCCCCCGTGAAATTGGGTTACGCTGGGCAAACACAGTTTGTTGTGGCAGCGTCCACCGCACTCTGTAATTATAACTTTTTATAAAAGCTTTTACTTTTTTTTATAAAAAGCTTTTACTTTTACTTTTTTACAGCCTTTTTCCTTGTCATGTTGCTACCTGCTGCCACTTCCCTGTGCAACCACAGGACTGGGGCTGAAGGTCCAAACAGCAGATCATAAAGATGGGCCTGCCGCGAGACTCGGCGTCACACCGAGACTGGTTTGAGGGGCTTTGAATCCAGGAGAAAAGCAGGTCTCAGAGGCAAGGGAAGTCACTGATGGTTTCTTACCTGAACCTTCTCCACTGGCTTCCTCCGGGAGTTCTTGCACACTCAGTTTCCACTCCAGAGGGGCATCACATGGTGTCACTGTCACTGCTAAGGGAGTGTTGTCCTCTTCAACCACAAAGAAATACCTAGGGGAAGGTTAACAGACCCATACATCAGTAAGTCCTGATGGCAGCCAGCTGGTGGGACTGACTTGACGTGATCAAGGTTGATCTTGGTGCAGAAACAGAGGCAAAAGCGTTACTTACAGGCAAGCATGTGCAGAGGGAATATGGGAAGGCTGGTGGGCGAGAGCTACGGAGGTGAGGGGACTCCTCCCACTAACACTGTGCTGCAGAGTTCACCCTTTGCTTGTCAAGACACAGCAGAGGGGTTTCTGGCCTCCTGCCCTCCCTCCACCACTTTTTATACCTACACTAACTATATACAGTATAAATGGTCACAAAGGTGTAAGTGAGGAAAACAGGATCCTCCCTGGAATTTAGGGATATGCTCTTTAAAGCAGGACACACATTTTGTGCTATGTCCAGGTAAGGGCCCTAGAAGCATGTATAGATAGATATATGCACATTCAGCTGTTCTCCTGCATCCCCCCCAAGCACCACAGGTCATTTATGGTAAAATGCTTCTCACCAGTGAAGGTGTATGATCTGAGGAGGAAGGTGGCAATACTGGTCTTCCCTGAACTCTTTAGAGCCTCAGGTTCTTCCCCAGTCTAACCTCAGTGTTTTCTGACCCATAGGGTCGAGGATCGGAAGTGGGGAGTTCAGATCAGACTCGCTTATCTGTGTCTTCAAAGCACAGTATGAAATAACAGAGAGAGACAAGTGTGGTGGGGTAAGCCTGTAGTTTCTAATTTCCTTCCCACTCCCTTTGCCTCCAGGCACAGTTAGTGGCCCCACCTCAGGGAACTTGTGCGGTCTGTGGGAGCTCTGGGCTTATCCCAGGAATCAAATAAATTGGATGGACCTGCAGCTGGGAAGGGCAGACTGGGATGGAAACTCACACAGTTGCTTACTTTACCAGACAGAACACTGGCATTTGTATTTTTGTGCTGTGGATCCAATTTTTATTTCAAAACACGCAGCAGATAAAGCTAGTATCTTCAAAGTACAGCTTCCTCATTTGAGCCAGACAGAAATACCTTTTAGGCGTGTCTCGGAAGAGGTAGCTGCTAATTTCAGCTCCATCTGGGATGACTGACGAATCATGAAAAAATGCTTTGTCCCGGATCTGCATTTGGAAGAGCTCCTCATCTCTGGTCGGTAACTTCTGGGGCCTGGAGCTGAGCGGCAGCAGCAGCAGCAGCAGCGGGCAGCGCAGCAGGAGCATCCTACAGCAACGACAGGGAATCCCGCCTGAGGAGGGCTGCACCACACGCAGCAGGAGCTGCCGCCAGCTTACCCCGCGCTGGTGGGTGAGACCGTGGCGAAGCACCGGTTTGTTCATGACCGGCGGGTGCTGACTCGGCTAGCTGCAAACACATGTGGCTCTTGGGGGCTGATTTACTGCTGAAACACAGGCAGACCTACAACAGCTCACGCACTTTATGTTTTGAAGGCACCTTCACTGTACTGCCATACAAGCACTAGAAATTCGTATTGTAAGGACAATGCACGCGCCGTCACAGAGCTTGGATAAAGTATGTAAATAAGATTTTTCCATCTTGAGCTGTAACTGAAAGCAAGCCCGCGCACTGGCTGCAAATTGATATCTCTCCCTCTCATTAACAAAGAGCAAAAGCCTTTGACATACTTTGATCAAGCTACAGTTTGATGTTTTGCTATAGCAGAAATGGAGCTTTCTGGACATGGGAGCTAGAGTAACCGCAGAGGTGGAGGGCACATCGACTTTGCTCTCCTTAGGAGATTCCGGTTGGGCTTTCAACAGTCCTTCAAAAAGTAAATATTTCCAGTGAAATTGTTCTTTTTAAAAATAGTGAATTAGGAAAACATGTGATATAAACTCACACATTTTCAAAGCACATTGGTATTAGCATGCAATTCGGCAGGGCTTAATCCTCAAGCCTGATGGGAATTGCAAAACACAAAAGCAGAGAATCCCTTACAAATTAGGCATAATAATTCATAATCTCAGCCTTTCATTGTTATGTCTACAGCTAGGTCAGTAATGACTGCCCTAACATATACAGTGGGACAGGCTGGAAATCTCCCTTCAGTACAGTGGACGATCTCATATGTAATGGCTCTGGTGTGGGGGGGTGGTAGAAGGGAAACAAAGCCCATTTCTGGTATGAGTACAGAGAATTTAAATTGCTAAATTATAACATTTTTTAAAATTAGAAAGGAAGACACTTAGGCCGTTACCTAAACTGTGTTAGCCACTAGCTTTGGGGAGAAGCAGGATAAAAAGCTAAGCTTGCAGGAACAGTTTAACTTGTTATTTGGCTGAATGTGCAGTCATGCACTGTCCCTTGTACTGCGCTGTAAGTTAACTATGGCTTTATAACAAGCTCTTTACCTTTCAGATCAAACCTACTGTTGAGATTGTTTTTTTTTTCCCCTCCACTTGACCTTTCCCTAATATTTTATGTAAAAATATCAAACATAAAGCTCCTTGAGAAGTGGCATGATGTAGTCTAAGCCATAATAAAATTGCTCTTTTCCTTCAAGCACTTAATGAAAATACAGGCACCTCTGAGGGAAGCCCCTTCCATAGCTTTACCTTCCAAAAACCCCAAAGGAGGCACTGGAGGCCAGTGCGCTCATGGCGCAGGACCCTCCTCCTCGCCCCAGCCCACGCCCTCCAGCCCTTTGGGAGCTTTTGGTAAGACCCGCTCCTCCACAGCCCTGAAATCCCCACATGCCCCTTCCTGCTCTCCTCTTTGGGGAGGCAAGTGGCCAGCAGCCTGCCAGCCTCTGCCCCTCTCAACCTCACCACATCCCTACCGAAGCTCGCTGTGGGCACTGGCATCCCAAATGAGGGAATTCACTGCAGGCAGCATGGGGTCTTGTCCTCTTTTTCACTTCCAAGCTCCTGACAAAATCTTCCCAAATCCCCCCTCCGTGCTGCCTCTAGCTCCGCTTCCAGGGTGCACAGAGGCGAGGCTGTGGGATCCGCCTCTCCTGCAGACTGCTAAACATGGCCATCCACATGTAGGACAGCAGGTCTTCGGACACCAGCAAGGCCCATGGAGGGCTGTTTTCACACTCATATTGCTTCCTCTGCCTCTAGTATCATTATTTAATTGCTCCTTCCACCAACAGTGCAGGTCCCCCCCACTCAACCCCTCCCTTCCTCTCCACTGTCCCAGTCCCCGTTATCTCAGCTCGTTCCCACCCTGCTTTCTACTCTTTTCTCTCACTCATGCTGTCCAGCTCTGTCCCTGTCCTTCATTTCTCTATTTGCCCACTGAAACTGATGATGCAAGAGGGAAGGGAAAATAGGTAGCAAACCCCAAAGTAACCATAAGCCACAAGTGACACGTACTGAAAACTCCCTCACCAGGATGCCACCTCCTTTCGCTCATGCCTTCCCTCACACCAAGGGCTGCTTCGCACTCCTCAGCTTGCTCCCTCCTTGGCCCACCATGTATTCCTATATTTGCAGCTAGATCCTTTCCTTCCTGAGTGGAAAACCATGGGAAAGATGAAAACGAATGCTTGAGGTTCACCTGGCAAAGTTTGCCCCACAGTCATGTCCCAGGTGGGCAGGGAGACCGCAGAGGAGCCCCCTGCAAGCAAGCAGCAAGCATGCCTGGAAGCTCTGCGGCGAGCTTGCCAGTCGATGGCCCCACCGTCTTGCAGGGAAGCCCTGGTGTGCCACGGCTGCCAAAAGCTATTTTGCAGCTGGAGAAGCCTGTGCCCTTATTTATTTGGTGATAACCTGGTGACAACAACACACAGCGGCGGTTCCCTGTTTGCAGGGCTTGCAACGCTTCATCTGTGACCCCACCCGGAGCGCTGCGTTCAGCTCCAGGGCCCCCAGCATGAGAAAGACACGGACCTGTTGGAGCGAGTCCAGAGGAGGGCCACGAAGATAACCAGAGGGCTGGAGCACCTCTCCTATGAAGACAGGCTGAGGGAGTTGGGGTTGTTCAGCCTGGAGAAGAGAAGGCTGCGGGGAGACCTTATTGTGGCCTTTCAGTACCTGGAGGGAGCCTACAAGAAAGATGGAGAGGGACTTTTTACAAGGGCAGGTAGTGATAGGACAAGGGGTGCTGCAAGAGGGTAGATATAGATTAGATATAAGGAAGAAATTCTTCCCTCTGAGGGCTGTGAGGCACTGGCACAGGTTGCCCAGAGAAGCTGTGGATGCCCCGTCCCTGCAAGTGTTCAAGGCCGGGTTGGACAGGGCTTTGAGTAACCCGGTCTAGTGGAAGGTGTCCCTGCCCATGGCAGGGGGCTGGAACTAGGTGCTCTTTAAGGTCCTCTTCCAACCCAAACCGTTCTATGATTCTATCTCCGGCACTCACAGGTCTCAAATTGTGCGCTTCGTTATTGTTTGGGATGTTTTAAAAACAGGTTGCCACAGCGCTGTGCCCTACAGAAGGGAAAGGAGTAAAGGGCTTTACCTAACACATGCAATTGCTACTTAGAGTTAAATCCCGATTTAGCTTTCCCAGTGCTTGTCAAAATTCATCCCAACAAGGTCCTGACTTAGGTTTTGATGACAACAGACGTATTTCCTTGAATTCAGAGTGAAGCATTGATACTTATCAGCAAAGTTAATGACATTTGACCTTTTGGAGCAAAGATCATTAAGTCAAAATACTTGCTGACTTGAGTCATCAAAGTCAGCAGAAACCTCGTCTCACACAAAGCAGGATGAGTTTTGTGTGCTCTAACACGCTGTTTATTGATTTTTCAAGTATTATCGTTGCCCAAAAGGAAAGAAGTACTTTCCAACTTAATCACAACAGTTAGAGCAGATTATTTGGTTAGGTAAGAAACTGTGACACTTTCTGCAGACAGCATCCTCCACGTGAACCCCTTGAAACTGTGATCGTGTATATTCCCACAGCCAGTTCCAGCGCAATGTAACCTCTATTAAAATAAACGATTTTTGATTATAGGAATACCCAGGCTAAGCCTCACTTCTTAAATAATTTCACTAGCTAATTCACTCAAAAAAGTCCTGTAGGCAGCATTTCTGTCTCCATTACCAATTGCAGCGTAGTGACAAGGTACAGATTTGTCTCTGATTTCTTTATCTAATTGTAAAAGCTCTTCAGCTTAAAAATAACCACAAAAGACACATTAAGGTTAGCTCTGGGAGGCCTGGGCAAGCAGCACCGGCCCACCCCACATATGAAATAGACTGAAAAGTTGTCAACTGTTACTGAAAGAGGAAAGTTTTACAATCTTTGTTCCTTCACAACCGAATAAGATTTTGAGTGCTTTCATTTTCACATATCCAACCTCGGGAGGCTTAAAATGGGCCTGATTTTCATGCACAACACTTCCAAAAGCAGGACAGCTCAACAGCAAAGAGGCATCCAAAACTCACTCACAGTTTTTGGAAACTGCGCTATCAGTGCTATACCACCCTTTCACACCAGTGAATAAACAGATTTTATTTTTTGCTGTGCACTCATTATAATTTGGCAGAGTTTTAAGCTAAATCCTCTATGGTTTACTCAGGCAAAACATCAAGAGGAAAGCAAAAAAAATCAGTTATTCATCCCATGTTTCTTCCCAGGCAAGTTCACCACTGGGCAATGACTTTGACAGAATCCCTCAGAAAATGCACTCGCTTGATGCACTCGCGTGAATTCGTGCTCTCCCACCCAGCCCTCGGAAACCTCCGACAAACGATTTTCTTGTCTCAGTGTGCCGTGCTCCGAGCCGGTTTCATTTTTAGAAACCAGGTATAAGCCAAGGCCTAAGTACTGCACTGTAAAGCCATACCAATTATGTGAAATATGTTGTGCGATTGCTTATTCTCCAGACTGTGCCACCTCCTAAATGCCTTTTATTCCCTTTTCTACAAGTTCATCTTGTTTTCTTTTCTTTTAAACTCTAAGTCAATATTTTATTGATATATTCCTGCTGACTGGAGGGATTTGCCTGCTGTTTATCACTGAATTTAAGAAAGCGCCAAAATAAACAGTCCTAAGTGAAATAATAAGCACCATTTTCCTTCTCCAGGATTGCAAAAGTGCCCTCTAATGGCCCATCTTTACCTCTTGCTTTTTCCCCAAACTATTCTCTAAACCAAGCCTTAAACCCAAGCGTGAAGGTAAACCTCCCACCCCGTCCTCCTGGGCAAGGCTGGTGCTGGCTGCGGGGTAAGGAGCAAGGACGAGCGGCGGGTGTGGGACAAAGCTGGCACCCCGGCCACCCGGGAGGTCACAGCCTGGCACCGGGAAAGGGGATGGCTCACCAGCCCGGCTGCGCAAGGACACCGACCTTCCCGGCATTGCCGGAGGTGAGGGAGATCCCGCTCAGCAACCATGAGGTTGGCATGAAACAAAAGGTATAAACCTGCTGCAGCTTGGAGGGACCAGGACGGCACACGCAAACCCCCAGCAACAAGAGCATCACTGAAAAACATCCTTGAGACAATATTACTTGCTTGTATAGTCTTCCATTTCCAAAATGTGGCAGGTGGCTGGGGTTGCCTTGTATTTTAACCTGGCAGGCGGCTGGTCCTGTGCCCAGGTGAGCAGCTCCGGGGCGGCACAAATACTCCGGCAGCAACAGTCATGCCTCGGAAAAGGTTAACTTAATGGCCCTCTATGTATTTATTTAAACAGATCAACAGATGCAAAATTCATGCTGTATAGTTGGAATGGGATATAAATTATTTTGAACACCTCAAAATTTACCACCTTGCCAGAGGTTTGGGGATTCTTTTTCCTTCAGAAAGTAAAAATAAACACAAGCAGCAATCCGGCCATTTTATAAATTTGAGCTATAAGCACGCACATGAAAATCATCATTAAATCGGATCACAGACTTTATGATGATTACAATTCATTCCTAGCTTTTTAATGATTTCCACTCAGGCAGTGAGCCTTACCCGACCTTTCCAAAACCCCACGTACACAAGCCCCCTGCGCAGCCTTTAGGGCCTTTGCGCATCAAACTTTGCACATCTATACGAAAGGCCTGCAAATACCTAGGTAAGCTGCAGTTATAAGCAGAAACGGAGAGGGTAATGGATTTGCAGCTGGCTTAGGTTCCAAGCTGGGGGACAAATTAGCCGGAGCTGTGGCAGCACCTCACGGGCTCTTCTCGCAGGCCACAGGATCAGCAGGGTGGGCGCATCCTCAACCAAAGCCAGAAACAGGCAGCCTTGCGGGCAGATAAAATCACCCCATTTTTAATTTTGCCAGTCAAGCCTACGGTATTTTCTGCCTGCCCTAAGCAAGCTGGGTTTTTTTCCAGCGAAATATAGTGGTTGCACAGGGTGTACCCCACGAGGTATCAGAGGCTCCCCGCTTACATCCCATCACAGAAATCCCACCCAGCAAGCCAAGAGTCCATTTTGTCTGGCTGTTTGGGTGGGATTTTGATTTCATTGTGCATTTATTTCACACACAGACACACGCGCTCACGGGAAGGCTCGATGCCACCAAATACACCTACGCTCTGTAAAAAGGGAGCAAGAGCATTAGGTGCACCATGTGCAATGCCAGCGCTGTTCACAAGTCATCTTCAAGTGCCTTGATC
This sequence comes from Phalacrocorax aristotelis, assembly GCF_949628215.1. Classification (NCBI taxonomy): domain Eukaryota; kingdom Metazoa; phylum Chordata; class Aves; order Suliformes; family Phalacrocoracidae; genus Phalacrocorax; species Phalacrocorax aristotelis. Next base: position 6,715,076 of record NC_134279.1, read on the forward strand.
TATGGAAGTAATTTGCTTTACTCCTCAGCTGTCTGCAGGTCACAGGGACCTGTAAAGGATTTACAATGACAAAAAAAAAAAAAACAAACATCTGGGTTTACCTGCAGCAAATGCATCTGGAATAAATAATCCCTAATGTTTAATTACAGAGAGTAGAAAGCGGATGACTGTAATTTAGTGAGGATAATTTCAAGGCACTGCCTGCCACAGTACTTTTGTGTTGCATTTCTTCTCTTTTTATTGTATGGATGGTTAACTTTTTTCCCTCCTTATATCCTACTTTTAAACTCTGGTGCATTGGGGGGTTTTTTTTTGGTTGTTTACATTACCCATGCTGCATCTCATGGTAAGTCTGTAGATTTATTGACACGATTTAAGTCCAGTTTCAGAACTCAAAGGGCTCTGTGCGACTTCTTTGACTTATTATAGGAACGCTGCATGTAAAGAGGCTGCGAGCTTTTCCATTATACACTTCATTTCTAGAGATATGTAACACAAATATAGGCACTTTGGCACAGAGTTATCACCTCGGCAACAGAGAAGTGTAAAAGCGCCTACCAATTTTGACTGTAATACAATTAGTTATTTTTAACGTGCAAACAAGGAAAAATCATGACTTTGAAATTTTAAGTATTTACTGGGAGCTGCTCGGTTTGTTTGTTTAGGGGGAGACCAGAGGGGAAAAGTGAAGGCCTGCCATTTAATACTTACTATTCCCTAAAGGATCTGGAAAACGTTTGGTATGCTTTTCATTTGGGTTTGATGTTTTTTTTTGTGTGTGGGTTTTTTTTGGGGTTTTTTTTTTTTAAAAAAAAGCAACACTCTTGAAAACTTGTTGTCTGGTCCTGCCTCGTGCCTGGGGAAAAGCTTGGGCCACGCAGGGCTGTGGGAACCCCGCGGGAGCTCAGCCAGCGCAGCCCCAGCCAGCCCCTCCGCCGGAGATGCGCACCCGCCCAAAGCCTTTCCCTGCAGAACGGGGTGGGGGGGACACGAGGAACACAGCCCCAACAGGGACGCAGGGGTGTATCGCTGTCTGCGCGGATTTGAAAGAGAAATATTTTTGTGTAGCACCACAGCTGGCTTGACGTGGCAGCTCCCGTTGGCAGGACCAGCTGTAACTGGGAGGGCAGGAGCACTTACGGACCTGTAATCTGTGGATTAAAGCTCCCTAAGTACACACAGAGACGATGGACCATAATGGTGCCTTTGAAGCATTTGGGGTCCGCTGTGTCAATAATCTGTGGATTAACTGACCGCCTCCTGCAATTCCAATTCAACCCACGATTTTCCTTTGCTGGGAGTATTGTTTTAGCAAAGCAAATCACAGTAGCATGGGAAAAAAAAAAATCCAACCATGTAAAAATCAGAAGGTATGAAGAAATACAGGGACATTTCCACGAGATCTTAATGAACAACAGTGGCAACAAGCTACAGCTTAGGGGAGAGGTTAATTCTGAAGGGGTAACGTTGTAAAAAGCGGAGCTCTCTCATATTAGACATGTTGAAAAACATACTGAGGGAGATATGGTATTAAAAATAAAATTTTACATGGACTATTTTGTTTCTAAACTGAGCCTTATTTATTTTTCCACTTTTAGTGGAAACAGATTCAACTCTGATTACATCAAAATCGCCACCCTGGGGCTGGTGGTAGCTGGGTGCTTCAAAAACCAGCTGAGCCAGGAGATGCCATTTGGGGCACTTGAGGAAATGGCTAGTTTTTCTTTCTTTAATCAGAGACCACATACCAGCGCTCCTCTCCTTCGCAGCTATCTCAACCCGTGCAACTCAGCCGCAAGCATCAAAACCAAACAAACAGTGAGTCCCCAGCGACCCCCCGTTACAATGCCCGGTTGTTCTCTCATACCTCTCCTTGCGAGGGGATGGCAGCGGCATGGGAAGAAGCGATGGGCTGGAGCACTGGGTGGCAGCCAGCTGGCAGCTCACCCCTCCGTGCCGAGCTCCGCTTCCCTTGGCTGCTCCGGCATGGGCTGGCCTGTGTCCTTGCCATTGTACCTGCTCACCCTCCCAAGCCCGTACAAAATCCCCAAGCAGCCAGCCGTCGCTCAGGGAGAGGGCAGGCATCATGGGATGGGTGACCAGTACCCAGCTCTTCCAGAGTTAAACCTCCTGCCAGATGCCCAACTCAGAGAAGGGGAATTTTTTCCATGCTCTCAGCAGGGTCTGAGCCCCAGTAGGTGAAATAAGATAAAGCAGAGAAATCTTAGTTTGCACAACTCCAGGCCATTTAAGATAACCAACCCTGAATGCCACACAGCTCTGCCACAAATCTTTCATCGCAAGATCTGGAGGTGTTTTATAATGGAGAGTAATTATTATCCCCTTGTTACAAGCAATAAAAGTGGGGCAGCGACTTTCCTTGTTCAAGGAAATCCCAATATAATCCCTTCCTTTAATCATAAAACAATAGCTACTTTCCTTGGCCAAGTCACTCCGCCTTCAGCACAGCGCTCTCAGTGTATGTTACTGTCTCTCCATAATGAATTTCAGCAAGGGGATTAGTGGGGAGGAACACAGACAAACAATTACAAATTACAACCAACATGAGCATGTTGGTATTTGGTACGGAGTTTCCCACTGTTTCTCTGGAATACTTCCGAATGACATTATGGGCAAGTGCCCTTGCAAAAACCCAAAAGGGCCGGGGATGACTTATGTGTCAGGGTATGATAAAGAGCAGGAGCAGAACCGGGGTCCGTGCATCCTGCCGGCGCATCCTCGGACCGCCAGGGCTTACGGCTGGAGGCCAGAAAGGTCTTTGGAAAGGGCTAAAACATAAAAACAAAGTGATTAACTGCATTAACTACTGCAGGAGTTAAAGCTTCTTGAGCCATTCCTAGGGCCTGGGGAATACCCCTCGCCTGGCAGCTGCCCGTGGCCAGCAAGGTGTTTGTTAAGGGGAAGAAAAGAAGGGGCTTGTACAGGGCAGGGCGCTGCGGGAGAGGCAGCGACAGGCAAGGGGCTGCGGGTCACCAGTGAGACTCGCAGGGCAGGAGCAGGGGGAAGCCGAGCCTCCGGCGGCTCCAGCAACAACTGGAGCGCTCATGTTTTGTGGAAAGCTGCGCTGTGAGCACACTGTAATTCCTTACACGCTTCTTCCCTTCTACTTTTTGACAGATGATTAAAAAACAGGAAAGTTGCTGACTGCCTTGAAACACTTGTAAGTACATATAGGCTGATCCCCTCAGCTTCCATCAGACACGCAGTTTTCTTCAGCATCAGGAATGACACCACACATGTATGTAGGATTACAAGCTGCAGCCAGCCCAAGCACATTAGTATTCAGGCCTACTTCCCTACCTCTACACGCAGAGTTTTCCTGCAACAGCCAGTTATGCCTGCAGTAGCTCAGAGAGTAACAGCAGCAGCAGCTCACCAGAAAGCCCTCTGGCTGCTGGAAGAGCGAAGCAGGGCAGCAGCTCCAGTAACAACCCCTATTCTGGTGCTCATGCCTAAGAGGCGATTCTCTGACCCCCGGGGAAGCAACTGCATCCCTGCGCCGCCGCCAGGACAACGTCCCGCTGTGGTTTGCAGGGGTGGCGGATATCTCAGAGTGAAAACACAGCAACAGGAACTCACATAGAAACTGCGGCGGGCATCTGGCACAAAATGCAATTGTAAGGTTGTATTCTAGGTTTTTTTCAATCCAGGAACACTCGTAGTTAACTAGATACGGGACAAGGAGAAAACAGAATTTATATGAACAGGAAAAAAAAGTTCTATTTTATTCTGTTCTTTCCTATATTTTTTCAATCTTATCCCTAAGTTGCTTTTAGTTACACCCAAATCATGTAATCCAGATCCTCAGCTGACTTCAAAGAAACTATGACTTCTTCTACCGAATCGAGAGTCTAGCCCATAGTACTTATGACCACAGTAATGCGTTATGCTGATGGGTGATCCCCCAAAATTTCCAATTCCTTTGTTATCATCAGAATCCACATTTTTCTGATTGAACTTACTGTCCAAAATTTGATTCAGTTTTAATATTATTTGCCTTCAGCTTTAAAGGTATGCAAAGGAAATCTTAGGCCCGACAAGTCCTTAATGAACCCTTAAGGTGCTCTCTCATAATGATTTGTTAGGTATCGTGGTAATTCACAGATTCTGTGTCTCATTTTCCCTAGTTGGAAAAGGGTTGCTGGAAATATGTAAACATTTGTCAAGTGTTTGAAAATGGAAAGTATCAAATGTAGTGCTAAAGATATTGATATTTACATATTTCTACCAGCACGCTCAGCATTAAAGATGCCAGACCTCACCCACAGTTACAGCAGCAAAGACTTTCCAAGACCCAACGTGGATATCGGCCCCCACGCTGATCCCCACCGTCCCTAGAAAGCAGCATGCACAATTTCTTAGCCACACCATCAGCTCTGCCGACCTTCTCAGAGGCTGCGGTGGCTGAGAGCACAGGATGGCCCATCGCCAGCAAACCACATCGCAGGCAAGACGATCAGCCTCCCCACTTCTCCTGTGTGTCATTTAGAAAATTACCTCTTTCGCATGCTCACTTCTATAAGCTGCACGGGGAGGGACAAGGAAAGGCAGGGATGCTCACGCTGGCTAAATTTGGCCTATTGGCATTTAGTTCCTTAGCATCCTGCTTTTAAAAAGACACAAACTCCTATAGAGGGCAACTCAGTAAATTAGTGAAAATTATTAGCGAAGGACATTAGCTGCTCTGAACTTCTCGACACAGCTACCTGCAGTCAACCCCCCGTGGTGCCTGACACTTCCCACCACCTCCAGAGAAAATCCAAACTTCTGCTTCCCCAAGAGCCTGACCTTTGCTCGGCAAGGTGGGGGAGATTCGTCCTGCCCAGCCCCATGCGTGGAGCCTCCAGCCCCCATTTCCTAATCCTCCCGCTAGTCACTGGGACAGATGACAGCAGTGAGCACGCCTGATGTTCACAAGGGAGCAGGGACCCTCACAGGAGGAGAGCGCCCGTATGGTGCAGGGTGGCTTCCAAGGTTACTCAAAGCTGTTGCAGCTACTGAGAAGCAGGAGAAAGATTTAGGACAAGCGTGGCCAGGTGCCGGAGGAGCTACAGACCCCCGCAGCCCGCGTGCCTGCCCTGAGCCACTCAGTGGCTGCCACAGGGCACTGCTTGCCCAGCATCACTGAACACCTCCAGGGCTAAGGAGCCATGTGATGGAGAAAGGATTCACCTCCGAAGAGCGAAACGGTACATGACCAGAGAGATGGTGAAGCATGGCCATGGAGATCGATGCCACAGTTGGGCCTATGGTCAGAGCTGACGCACGCATCTGTCCTAAGATGTTACAAGACTCTGCGAGTGATAGGATGAGAGGAAATGGCCTCAAGTTGTGTCAGGTGAGGTTTAGATTGGATATTAGGAGACATTTATTCACTGAAAGAGTGGTCAAGCATTGCCACAGGCTGCCCAGATTGGTGGTGGAGTCACCATCCCTGGGGGTCTTCAAAAAAACATGTAGATGTGGCACTTGGGGACATGGTTTAGGAGGCCTGGGGTGTTGAGTTGGGGGTTGGACTTGATGATCTCAGCGGTCTTTTCCAACCTTAATGATTCTATCATTCTATGAGTCCAACCACAGCTCGCCAGCCACCACAGCCCATTATTCCAAAGCAGGACAGGAGCATGTTCAGGAGCTGTCAATCTTCAGGGTGGCTTTCTAACACTTTTTGGGTTTTCTAAGTGGCAGATTTCTGGCACGACCAAGCTGAAAAGTCTTTCCCGAGTGCAAAAAGACAGGCGCTCTGAAGGGACACGCTGCAAGAGTTTCAAACCTGCCAGGGTCAACTGCAGAGCTGTGATAAGGGATCTCAAAAATCAGACTGTCAAAAGCGGGCAGTTTCAGCTCCACCCTTCTGCGGGGCCAGTGTTTATTTGTCCAGGCTGGCCGGTGAAAGGTTAGTCCTTTATCTAGTTACGCGAACAAAAGAGGAGGGAACACACATAGGGGCGGATAGCTCAGACAGTCACGGGTGAGCGAACACACAAACAACCCCAAAACCTTCAGGCCTTCTTATGGTAACCATACATCCTCGGCAGGCGGAAGGGAAAGGCGGAAGGGAAAGGCGGAAGGGAAAGGCGGAAGGGAAAGGCGGAAGGGAAAGGCGGAAGGGAAAGGCGGAAGGGAAAGGCGGAAGGGAAAGGCGGAAGGGAAAGGCGGAAGGGAAAGGCGGAAGGGAAAGGCGGAAGGGAATTTCTACATTCAGAGGTGGCTGAAACATGTGCCAAGGGCCTTTGCTTCCCCAAAGGGGGAAGATGTGGTGAGAGCTGTGGTGTGGGACCCAGTGCTGCCTTTGGGGGATGTCCCTTCACTAGCGACTGGAAATGGCGGTGAGATCCATGGATGAAAGTTTCTGCTAAAGGACAAAGTATCATTTCAACATCACTGTTAATACTGCATTGTAAAACCCAAAAAGCTGTTAAATTCAGAAAAACTGTCTGCTCTTCGGTGCTTGCCCCCTCAAGGGCTTTCAGCAGGCCCAAGTGGTTTGGGCTGGAGCTGAGCGGGGGGTTCTGCCCTTGGGGATGACGCCCTCAGGTCCTGTTTCGCTCCTCATGTGCACATTTCACCGAGGGCCATGAGTCAGGGTCCACGGAGTCCCCGGCTGAACAAAACCAGGCTGAATGGGGGTGGCCATGAACCCAGTGAGCAAAAGGTTGAGCCTGAAGCATTTTTTGGCCTACTGGAAGGACATATCGCTGATGTATATGGATTTTGCGTTTTCTAGTTGAAGCCCTAATAGCCTGGATTCTCTTATAAATGCTTTGCAACTGCTTTTTCTTAAATGAGTGGGAATTAGAAAGCGCTCCGTAAATTAACATAGCACATGTCTTTCCCTGAGCCTGCCGCCCTGCTATCGCACACTTGCAAGAGAGGTGTTATACTCTTGCTTTAAAATACCTACTTAATTCAAATGTTAAATTAAGTTAGACTTGTTCACATGATGTGAAAAGGTCTTAAAACCTACTTGTTTTTCCTAGTATGAATTTTTTTCAACTATTGTACTACAACAGGATTATAAAAGTTTTAATTGGCTGACATTAAATCTTCTCTGTAAAAATGTAACTTTAATACCCGCTAGGACCATTAGATTTTTATTCATTATTTCTCATTACTGTAAAATCAGTTTGAGAGAGCCCCTAGGGTCTTCACCAGATAAGGATAAGATCCTATTAGTCCTACAAATCATACTCAAGTAAGTAATTCTTACCCAGGAGAAAAAGCCCACGGGGAATTAAATGCAGATTTAGTAGCCAAAGGAAGAGAAAGAACGGGGACTAGAAACCGTTAATGCTGCTCACTCATGTTTTCCTTCGCATTCAGAAACCAGCTGGCAGCTCCGAGACACTTGGCTTTCCCGCACCATCATCATCCCGATCTGTAAACTGCTTAATTTGCATCAGGTTTCTGGATTTCAAAATGCTGAGACACGTTTAGACTGTTTGACTATAAACAAATTAGCGGCAAATCTGCTGCACCTAAACAAAGTAGCAAGAGAGAGAGAGAGAGCGCTCACGTCTTCACGATGTTCTGGTTGATTTGTAAAAATCATCTACCCTGTTTAATAATCCCTGCAGACGTGTGCAAAGAACCTGCGATCGCATCATGCCTCCCGCCTCCCCACCAGCCTTTGCAGCGGGAGCGGCAGCTGGTCTAGCACTGCTCTATTTTGGTACCGAGCAAGTTAAAAGTGAGAAAGATTAAAAGCATCGTTTTTCTCACACCCTAATAAAGCTTCAACCCCTTTAAAGTTACTTTTCCTTAAATAAAAAAAAAAAAAGAAAAACGCTCAATTAGGCGAACAATGCTTTTCCCCTGTAAATCACAGGGGAAGTGTCGGCCTCGGTGGTGTGTCACGTTGCGAGCGTGCGAGGGTCACGCTGGAGGGGCACTCATATCCGGACCCGCGGAGGGGGGAAAGAAGTAGGAAAGATAAATTATTGCCTTTTGTTTTTCAGATTTCCAGGTGCTCGCAGTAAGTACCCACTGCTTCTTATCTCAGCTGTCACGCAAGCAACAAACATCTCTCCAACTACTGAATTTAATTACCCTAAAACCAGAGAGGTCCTGATCCGGGCCAAAACCCGAACAACCCCGTGTGCTCTTCAGCAATCTGTAAGAAATGCTGAAAATGCTGCGGTTACCTAAGTGCTCGCCCCTGCCCGGGTGGAAGGACACGGCCCACTGAGAGAAAGATGCTCGGTGCAGGATTCACCTGCATCCCTCTGGTAACTCAGATATATTTTTACTTATCGAAGCAGTCATGGACTGGGGGCTGGCTTCTCAGACCACTCATGCTACTGATTTCTCAAACGGCATTTAAAACCCATCCTGTAAAACAACCCCCAGAAGATCATCACGTTTTTGGGGAAGTTATAGTACCAGCTGTCTCACACATGAACGGAAAAAGACGACGCTTTGCCTGTTTCTGACATGTCCCGCACAACCAACGTGCTCCCCGGGGTGCAATCGAAGCCACCTACACAGTCACAAGATTTTCGGCTGGTTCCTGTTATAGCCCTGTGTTAACATTTATCTTTCTCCCATTCAGTGGGTGTCCTTGAGTACTACAAATTAGAAAATTAATTCTGAAAGAACAAACTTCTTTTTAATATTTAGTCTCTCCCTCTTAATTTATTTCCAGCTTTAAGCACGTTCTCCTGGAGTTATGATTTATTACCCTGACCTATTTCCCAATCTAGGGGCAAATACTTCCTCTCCTAATGACATCTTGTTAAAGTTTTCAAACATCTCCTCAGCCTTCAAAGCTCCTTCCATCCATCCATAAGCATTAGCTTATTTGAGTCCTTTTCTCAGGCAGAAACGATCCCTGTTTGATTTCATGAAGATTTTTGTCGTAAAAGTAGCGTATTCTCCGTCACGATGTAAAACAAAGTGTGGGGAACATGGCTTCTGCGCCCAAAGCAATGCTCACTCACTGCAACACTTGTTATTTAACAGCAGTACCTGAGTCCCTTCTCACTGGTCTTACCTAAGATATCCTCTTTCCTTTAACATAACTCTGATTTATTCTCCTTTCACTCCTGCCCATACAGTCAGTGATACAGAGCTCAACAGCATTCGGTATCACACCGGGTTTGCCGGAAGCAAGGTCGACATGAGTCTCATGGGCTGTCCATACACTCTCACACAAGCCTTATGTTCCAAACATGTATTTCTTTATCTATAATTAGTCGAGGGTATCATCCTCGACGCTGGGCATTCCCACCAGTATGTGCACCCTTTCGTAAGGGCTTGCAAACTTCTTTTCCTACCTGAAGGAGGAGGCCCTTCACTCCTTTCAGTCAGGTCTACCCTTCTCCTCTGCATTTTATAATCAAACAGAAAAAGAAAGCAAAACCTCCCCCGGTATTTTAACTCTCACGAGTGGTTGAACTGGTAGCCCAGAGCAGCCATACATTCTTCCACGTTAATAACATCAGCCTCTTTGAACGCACTGAACGAGAAACGTGCAGTTTTCATTAGAATGCCCTTAATGCAGAAAACGTGCGCGTTCGGCAAGGTCGAATGGAAACCCGCCTTCTCTGGTGTGTCCATCGGTACAAATTAGTAAATCTGCCTCTTGCAAAGCAAGCCGGGGACTGAAAAGATAAATACCCACTTAGTAAAACAAAATAAAACCAGCTCTAGAAAGATGCAAGACCCTGAAGGAGGACTGAAATAGCCCCTTGAAAATAGTGAAGTAATGGGCTTACAGTTTTATTATCCGTATAAAGTTTAGTGACTTCAAAATGAACGCGAAGCCAAACAAGACTTGTTATCCCTCTAAAATCTGTGCTGTAACTGAAGCCAGTACCCAGATGTTCTGTGGTAAAATCCGCCGCTTCGCTGCATAAAAGCACCACATACCCTGACGTACAGTCCTGGCTCGCCTTTATCCAAACCTACTTAGATTCTGGGTTATTTTTCTAGCAATCTTTTAAACTGCCATGGGAAGCATAAAAGGTGGCCTCCTACAAAACCGTTTGGTACCAGCTTGAAATGTAACCATTTGCAGAAATAAATCAGGATTTCTTTTTAATAAACTGTTTATTACCAGCCTTTCGGAGCATAAATTGTAGAAGAAAAAGCAAGGTCTGAGTTTAATAAACATCTCATCCCTTTATATATATTAAGGCAGAAGACCCTGGCACACTTCAGAGCAAAATCTCCGGTGAACCGGCTCCATCCAGCCCTACCGAAGCTGCGGGACGGGGAGCGGAAGGCCACCGCACGGCTGGAGGCACAAAACCACATTGCGCAGCCAAGGTGAGCCCCTGCTCCCCCGGCACCATTAACATGCCCACCACTAGCTTCAGCCCTCAGGGCACTCCCACGAAAGGGTTTACCCTCTCATTTTCAGTGGATTTATAAGGTGGACAACCCTTCTAAGGAGGACAAAGTGGTCTTGAAGACACTGTTTCTGCCCCCCCCCCCCCCCCCCCAGTTTTGGCGTACAAGCCATGACGTTTCGGGGCAGTGTGGGCTCTCGCCGAGCCGGCCGGGAGCAGTGTGACACTGAAGGAGGCCCCGGGCTCCAAGAGAGGGTCATGGCACAAGCAGAACCGTGGCACCAACCCATCCCCAGCCCAGCTCGCAGGAGGAGGAGAGGCGTGCTGGAAAAACCACGGCAGATGGGCCGGAGCTGCGTGCCGGGAGCTTTAAACGTCGGATGAACGCCGAGTATGTGGTGAAGGCATTCGAGCCGAACAGGGAAGGCAGCCACAGGCGTTACGTGATTTTGAACAGCTTGCTTGACAGTTTGCACCATATTGTATTTATAAACATTGGGGAAACCTAAATGCTTTTCCTTGGTGTTTCCTAAGTAGTCATCCACAACAAAACATGCGCGCAGGGCAATCCTATGCGGCTCTGCCTCACCTCCGTGACAGCCTTCTTAAAATTAAAAAAAGGGGCCCAGATTAATCTCTGTGGGATCAGCATCCTACACGGCATTCAAATTCCCTCTCAAACTGCGCATCTGATCACCAAACCCCGAACTCCCCCAGGGAGGGGCTGGGGCATGAGGTAACCCACCAGCCGATGACACCAGCAGCACGTCACGCGTGTGCCACCACCTGCCGGGTGTGGCCCGCGCCAGGGAGCGGAGGGGCCGCAGAGCACGGCACAGCCCCGGGCAGGCGCAGACATGGGGGTCGTGTCGCCTGGCTGGCGGGGCTGTGATGGCACGCTGCGGTGCCCGCCCTCCCCAGCAGAAAAATCAATGGGTTTTCTGCTCCGGGGCTGCACAGAAACAGGGGCAGTGTGATGCACCCACAGTCCTCATCACAGAAACGTGACAAGGCTGAAAGAATTTTTCAGAGGTATTATAAAGCTCTTTCAAATTAAGAGGGGCTCATTACGTACCGACACAGAAAGTCCACAAGGAACAGGTATCATTCTCCTCGCAACAGGATGCTACACAGCCACGGGACCCCAAATACACCCACACAGCACCCACACGTGATGCACTAGCGCACGTTTCTGCTTCATCACATTTTTAATGGTTGAAATAGAACATAAAATCTCTCGCTGTTTTAAAAAGTCCTCTCCTCCTCCAAATATTAAGAAGTTATAAATTCTAGAAATTACTCTAAGTACTCACAGAGACTCTCAGCGGTACTAGAAAGCTGGCCTCGGCAGCTCTCCTCTTGCAGGTATGCAATTTGCTACGAGGTAGGAGAGTGGGGCTGGGAGGATGAGGCATTCCTGACAAGAGGCAATCCAAAATGCCATTCCTAAAATAGCTTAGGATCAGCGATTTTTGAAGTAGGCTAAACAGAATCACCAAGTTTTTCTCCCCGTTCCCTTACAGCACAGCTAAGGGTGCTGACGTTGTCTAACACCCGAGCGCTACTTTTACGGAAACCAGGTTATAGCCGAGCCAGCAGCGCCTTGCCAGGGTCACTAGTGTATAAATCACTCGCCGCCAACCGTCCAGGAAGGAATTCACCCTCAACTCGCTCTCGTCTCTTCCAGTTTTACACAGATACAACTCCACCAGCTTGACCAAGCATGAAATCAGTGCACCTAGGCTGGAAGCCCATCATACGATGGTGCTGGATGGGGCTGCCAACGCAGCCTGACCGTAGGACGCTCTGACGGAGACACGCACGGTGCCGCGCTTGTGTCACCGAACGTCACCTGGTATCTGCTCGCAAACAGCCGGCTGGGCCAGGGAGATCTGTGTATTTACACTGGGGACCTTGCCTCCCCTCTGAGCTCGCCTCCTGCGGCTCACTCAAGCCCCAAGAACAGTGATACTGTTTAAGCGTTTTAATTAAAGATTGTAACTGGATGCTAACCAGATCCTTTGGTGGGGAAGGAAAGTCCGAGGGACGCTACAAGCTTCACAACCTGCTTTCTGAAGCCAGCCTTACGGAGGCTGCCTCGCTTGCATAGGTGCTCGCCGGGATGATTTCCCGGGCAGCATGTCATGGACAAGATCACGCTCGTCCCTGGCACCGAGCTAACCCATCACAGGAATCAGGGCAGGTTACCGCTCAAGCGTTAAACACATCCACAACAAAAATGCTCATGAGAATCACCGCTTTTCAAAAACCTGCGCTAGCCTTTAACTGCGAAGGTTTAAATACATAAAAGTTATATCTGCAAGTGATTAAACAACACTTCGCAGCCATTGTCTCTGTGCTGTCGAAATAAAAACGCGACCCAAGCCGCACGTAGCAAATCTCAGCACTCACATCCCACTGTTGAGTTTTCTGTCTACTTTTTTTGGTAGCCACTTTTTTTTTTTTCCCCTCCTCTCCCACCCCTCCAAAAACCCGAAGTCCGATGCTAGCGAAGCAGAGCCCTGCCAGCCTGGCACACACCCGCTCAGCAGCAGTGCCCGGGTGCAGGAGGACGAGCCGGGGTTCCCGGCAGCAGCCCAGGCTGCGGGGCACCGCGAAGAGGGCAAAAACGGGGAGGGGAAAAAAAGAAAAAAAAAAAAAAAAAAAAAAAGAAGAACGCAAATCTCAAAGGGAAGGGGGGAGGATCCGGGAGGGCGCCGAGGTCCCACCGGCAGCATCCCCGCTAGACGAGCGGCGGCGAAGCGGTGCCGGGACGGGGGGCTCGGCGCTGCAGCCGGACGGACCGCGCCGGGGTGGCCGCTCCGTGCGGCGGGGGGTCCCGCAGCCGGCTGGGGACGGAGGACGGGGGGGGCACGGTGGGCAGCCCCACTGCCCGGTGCCGGTGGCTTACCTTACCTTGCGGCGTCCGGTCCCGTCCCGTCCGGTCCCTCCCGCGGCGGGGGTGGGGATTTTTTTTTAGGGGGGCGGGTGTTTATCTAACCCCCCCGCTCCGGCGGGGACGGGCTGCAGCGGGGACTGTCACGCAGGTCCCTTCGCGCTTTATAGCCCCTTCCCCACCCCTCCCCGAGGGGGGAAGGAAAAAAAAAAAGAGAGGAAAAAAACAATAAGAAGCAGAGAAAAGGAGCCGGGGGAGCCCCCCCAGGGCCCCCGCCGCCGCCCGGGGGGAGGGCAGGGCCCCGACTTCGCCTCCCGGGAGGAGCGGCGGAGCGCCGGTAAAAGTTTGCAGGAGGGGCGCGGAGGGGCGCGGAGCGGCGCGGAGGGGCGGCGGGCGGCCTCTCGCTGCTGCTGCTGTCGCTGCTGCCGCCGCCGCCGCCGCCGCCGGGGCGGGCGGGCGGGCGGGCGGGGGTTGCCCCGCGGGCGCGGCCGCCCCGCCCCGCCACCGGCACCGGCAGCGCTCCGCGGAGGGGCGGGCCCGCGGGGAGCCCCGCTCCCGCACCGCGACACCCCACACCGCCCGCTCCCACCCACCGCCGGGCTTTGCACCGCTGCGCTGGGAGAAGCCGCTCAACATCCATCTTGGAAGTGTTATCCTGCCTGAAAGTCGGGACGGGAGGACGCGGGGGGGGGGTGGAACGGGATGCTGCGGGAGAGCAGCAGAGCTCCCGCTTCTCTTTTTCACGCAGCCCCTGCTTGAAGGTTGCGGGGATGCTGCGGAGCATCCCGACAGCGGTGGGCGCAGGAGAGAGTGCTGGGGAGGTGGGCGAGGATGCGTGAGGAATGGGATTTATTAAACCCTCCCGCAATTTAGCGAGTGGGGCTCGAAGCTGCGTATGCAACCTCTCACCGTCTCCCTCGTTACGTTTTAACCGGAGGCAGCTTTCAGGTTCGGGGAGCCGGGGACATTTTTTCTTACCTGGAGCTGCAACGAAAAGGAGGAAAGTATCCTTTGCCATTTAAAAACAAACCCCTCTTCCTTTTTGTTTCTTTTTTGGCACATCACTCATAAAAACATCAAGTGCTACATAAGCATTAAACAAGCTATTACCAATAGCAGCTGATGGGTGATTTCCCTGAGGATAATCATTCCTTCCTCACTACTTCAATAGATTTGGGGAGCAAAAATAAAATTAAACCTCCTTGTTTTTTGCAAGACTGCTGAGCAAATCTGACAGCAAAGCCTCAGCGGAGGGAGGCGAATTGTCATATTCTATAGGGTGACAATCAGCTGCACTCTGTGAAGACACAACCCCCAGAAGAGCTCAAGCCTTCAGGGACACGTAGCTGTCCAGACCCCTGCTAATTGCCATCAGTTACTGCCACTTACCTCCCACTCCGCCAACTCAGAGAGCAGCCGGGTCGCTCAGTGCAAGCCAGCAAGTGCTCTGCCCAAGGGTCTGCTCAAGAATATAAGTTCACCGAAAGAAACCCGGGATTAAGAGGAGCCCCGTGGGAGCCCCCATCCAGTTATCCTTCTGTTTTCACGTCCCTAATTTTACATATTTCACAACTGTATTTATAGTTTTCAAATAGGTTCAAGGGTAGGAGTTTGGGGAGGGGAGGAAAGGCACAGAAGTTTAGAATTAATTTATGCATGTTTAAGAAGGACCTAAAAATACCTGGTATTCGCATACAGCATCTGACTTCTTCCTTTCTAGAGGATCGTTTGCCTCCAACTGTGACACCTCAATAAAAAAGAAAAAAAAAAATCTCAGTAAACTACACGTGCTCCTCTTCTGCTGCAGAAGACGCTGAGATTCAATCATCCAAAAATGGGAGAATCTGACTAAATAAGAAAGCCCAAATTAGTAAAGAAAACCCAGAGCAATCTCACTCGTTTTTCCCCAAGCCTTTGGAGCATGCAGGAGCCAGCGGAGAGGGATGTGCTCAGGTGAAGGCAGGCAGCTACCTTCAGGTACGATTTGTGGCACAACAGTGTTCTGTAGAGCCTGCAAAAATGGCTGGCTCCAGTTTGAGGTCATTAGAGGTAAAATATTGCTACCCAGCCAAAGAGCTCTTGAGGCTGTGCGCTTCACACACAGGCAAACCGATTATTTTTAACCCGAGGACAGGTTTAGTGCTATTGTTCTTAGAGGATATTACTGTTTGTGATTTCAGGGGAAGCAAGATGACATCCCTGGGATATTATTTACTGAGGTATGTGAATACCGGCTCCTCTGCGTATAGATAAGTCTTTTTTTGGATGCTGGCAGCTCCACCTCCATCGCAACTGTAAATCTCTGTCGTGATTTAAAGAGTAGCGCAGAACGACTCCCAGCCAGAGGAGCAGTTAAAACACTTTCAGAACAAGATTCGCCGTTCTCAAAATTTACAAGGTACAAAACTCTTAAACATAGAAATGGCAGGCGGATTTGGGATTTAAATGCTGAAAATTACAGGCGTGCCCGGGAGGTGCTAGGGCAGCCAGTTAAATGGAAACGAAAGAGTGAAAGCCCAAAACAGCAAAAGTCTTGTGGATGGGTGATTGCTTTTAAATTTATTTAACTGTCCCAGGTACTATCCCAGCAGCTAGGAAATTGGTATTGAAATCCTGCCCCCTGAATCCAGAGGTGATTCATGTTTGCACAGTCTTCACAGGAACAGGTCTCAGGCACGGCCGCGTACAACACCCAGGGCGAGAAGTCTTTGGCTGTAACATGCCATTCCTTATACCATTGTGGCAAAACTGAGAAAGTAAAGGGGAAGAAGATCGGCAAACCTCTAAATGACTCAGCTTTGGGCACTCATCTTTTCCTTGCACCCTCTCAAAGGCTTCCAGGAAAGTGAGTTTTACCAGCAAAAATGAGCACAAGAGTTAATTTCAAGGGCTGCATGCGAAATACTGATGAGAACCAAATTATTCATTCGCATGCAGTCGCAATCTTTGTCTGTAGCCCCGGATCATTTACTCAGGGGCTGAAACTGTTTTGACTTAAGTGAGCAAATAAATATCCAAAATTTGGAACATCTGTGATTGGTTCACAAAGGCGACTGTAAACTGGGTAACAATTGTGCTCTTCACGGTTTCGCTGTGCTGGGAGACGCCATTAGAGCCGATGGATAGGTGTTACCAGAACACAAGACGCATGTTAAGTGTTGTGGAGAAAGAGAGGAGGAAATGTTTAAGAAACTGTCCAGCGAATAAACCTGAATAATAAATCTTTCTGAAACAAAAATGGAAATGGGCAATTGGATATTCTAGGAGGAGAGAAAGAGGGATAATTCATCATATAAATAATTCATTGCCGATTTTAGCACCCAGTGCTGCTGTGCATTTGGTATGGAGGACAGATGACACTGTGTGCGCTTGCATGTGACTAATTGCGTGTATATATAATTTTTTTCACCCAGTTATATGGTCCTCATTGTGATGCAGATCTGAAGATCTGTTATCAGTAATCCATCAATTAACATTTGTTGCTAAGGAAAGGGTATCGTTATTTATTAACCTCAGAAACTGAGATGCTAAACCGGACTTATCAATCAATTATGCCTCATAGGCCATGATGGGATTTAGTTATGCAGCATCACACAGTGCTCGCTCTCTCAGAAGAGGAATGGGCTGAACAGCAGGAGCCTTGAGAGGCATCTAGGAAGCGTCTGGCTGCGTAGCTGCCACTGCCTTCCCCAGCAGAGCACCATGTGAATGCCCAGGTGGAGTCCGATCAGCGACAGCATGCAGGTAAGCAACAAAAGCGAAATAATCTGCTGTAACCATATAGATGATGCTCCTACTTTCAGTAGAAATGCTGATGTTGCTTACTGGGTTTTGCTTGCCTGAGGCTGAGCCACAGGTTTCATCTGAGCAAGAGTTTGTCTTCTGCCCTTTAGGCAGCAGGCGGGTGCTGCTTGAAGCAGAGTGAGCTGCGTGCGAGAGGCGTGCGAGAGGCGATGGCCTTTCAGGCCCGGGCAAAGCACGAGCACGTGAGAACACCTTCCCCTGGTGGGCTGCTGCTTCGGCAAGCGCAGCTCGGGCAGGTGAGGAGCAGCACACCCAGCACAATTCCACCCAAAACCCAGAGCTACTGCGACCAGCAGCGGGGCGGTGTTAGCATCCTGCGAGCGGTCTGCTAGCTCCGTTCTCGCCTCAATTACAGTTTCTTGTTTAAATAAGGGACGTTTTCTTTACCCTATCTTGAGAAAAATCAAAAGCATGTGCAGCAGTTGGCATGCAGCTTGCGATTTAACTCAATATTACCCCTGCATTACTTAAAAGTGCTGGTGGGAGAAGGATAAAACAAGACACCTCAACAGCAGAGCGTGGTTAATACAATTTCGCGACACCCTGTTATGTGCCCTCTAGGCTTTACCCAGCTGTGGTGTAAACTGACGCATTGCCGCTGACCCTAAGAAATTACAGATTTGGGCTGCCCTTAACTCATTACTTGCCTATTTTACCCAATTATGCTTTATTTATTAAGCTAATCTTTAAAATCTCTTGGTGTTGACTGTTTTACACCTCCAGTGTGTTCTTTTTAATCCTACTGTTTTATGAACTGATTAATAAGATTTTTTTTTGCCCCAACAGCACAAAAAAAGAACACTAATCTAAAATACAGTCCAAGTAGCCAGCATTAGCATTTCCCATATCGTCACTGGAAAACACCTGCTGTTAGACACCACTGTAGCACTTGTTTTAGTTTGCCAAATTTGATGTAATATTATAAAAGCAGATTAAATATGAATGATTTTTCTGTAAAATCCCAAATCTGCATGTGAAAAAAAATGACAAGCAGAGCTCTCATGCTCCAAGCATTATTTCATAATCGTAACTTTATTCTGAGAAAACAAAAATGTTAATTTGCAGAATTTAAATAATCTAATCTACTTTCCAGATACAATTGTTAACAAACCATTGATTTAATCTCAAACCCCTTAAACTCTGATGCAAAGTATCTATTCCTCTAATTAAAACTAATGAATTTAATAAAGGAGAATGGTAGGATAATTAAACATACTATGAAGTATAGGCTACTTTCATCTAGAACACTCACCCTTTAATTCTCAGGTGACTAGGTGTTCCCTCAGACAGGGCCCAGACCTGAATTCTTGTTATATTCCTGCCTTCAAAGAATAATTGTTTTAGACATGTCACTGCAAAGTGTTTATTCAAGTCACTAGTTTTGATCACAGTAGCACGCAATGGAGCAACAAATTCTTTCCTTGGCAACAAGAATTAGCTGTTCAAAAATGGTACTTCAAACTAAACACTAACTTTTTTTTTTTTTGCATTTAATGCTTCACAAGTCCTAAGCTTCAGCTGTACGTACAGCTCCTGCATGAACATGGACAAACAGGACATTCTGCTCACCATAAAACCTCAGTGCAAAAGTAGTAACTGCAATTTTTAGGGCCAATTTGAGGACTCCGTAAGTACTTACCTGAAATAAAAAGATTGTGACTTACCTGGCAGAAAGCTAGAACTGATTTGAAGAACTGATTTTGGGTTTATCTGGCGACACTTGACTGAGAAGGATTTCCCTTCTCACAGGACAGACAAGGGGAGTCTGTAGTGTCCTAATTCCTTTGAGGCCACCAAAAAATGCGCAGCATCAACCTCCTCCTCCTCTCCTTCCTCCCTCAAGGTGAAGACCAGCCTTCGGTATTGTCAGCCCTCATTTCAAGACTGAGACTCCTTCCCTTCTGGTTAACCAATAACAAGAAAAAAAAAATTACAAATTCTACTTAGCAGAAACACCCAAATCACCCTTGTGACACTGTTTTTCCCTTTGGACTTGCCTAGAAGATCCCAAGGTGAGTGTTACGTGAAGATGCTCATAATCTTAGCATTTTTGTGCATCTACAGCAGGTAACGTTGCTGCGTGCAGTAGGCATGGCTCTCTCTTGGTTGAATAGCCTTGAATAAGCGTTGACCCATGTAACTGAGCGTATTTAATCAGCAGACACCCATGATTCCTAGGAAATTGGAATATGCAATTTAATTAATACACAGAAAACACTGCTCTTTCTTGCTCAAAAGGGAAATTGTCAGTCATTGACCTGATAACACCGTTGCTTCGAGAATCTGAAATATATCAGAGCTAAGATTTGATTCTCTGTAACTACTGATAGGGAACAAGGAGGAAACGAACTCTTAACCTTTCTCCTCTGGGGAGCCCCGGGTTTCAACTTTACCCATTTTCAAAGTCTGCACTATGGGCTGTAACAATACAAAAAGAGGTTAAATTAAGCGTGGTGCAACATCTGGCTACTGTAAAACTACAACTAGCCGCCACACAGCACTTAGCATACATCCAGCTGCGTTAACTCACGTATGTTCCTTTTTTCTTATCCAGGAGTACCCAGTAGCACCCAGCAATTAGCGGCGATGTTTTGTGTGCTGGCATGCACTTAGAGAGCGGAGGAGAGCTCCAGGCAACAACAGAGCGGTATGGCAAGCTATAAAATGGTTCCTCTAAAGGCATTATTGAAGGGAAGCTCATCCTATGTGATTTAGAATAAAAGATCATCTGACTGTTTTTTTTCTCACAAACCCAGAAATCCCATGGTACGAGGCAGTAGGCCTGCTTCACGTTGTCTGAAACTGGAGGCCGTTTGGTACAAACACATTTTTTGGTTGGTTGTTGGAGCTTAAAACAAATCTGATAGAAAATGAGTGAAATTCAGCTTTACATTACCCCCAGGACATCCCCAGTGCCATCAGGATGGTTGTGTTGCATTACAGAGAACAGAGGTGGGCTGCAACTACTTGACTGTCTCATTAAGAGGTGAAATTAGTGATATCCATTCATTTTGCTTTCCATAAAGAACGTGTCTTATTATTACCTCACACTGCAAGGAGCAGGGGCCAACTCTCATCGGTGCTTGTACCACCCATGTTGAAGATAAGCATGATGTCCTCATAGCCGGCTGTTCACATTGCGCTCTGATGTATCAGTGTAGTAGTTTGATTACATGAACAACAAATGTGCTTCTAAAAACATGTTTTTAAGAGCTTTCGAGGCACAAATCTGAGAGGTGATGTGCATACCAAACTAGCACAGTCCTGGTGGCAATGGCGTCTAGCTGGACCTCTGAATTCACGGATTACGTCTTTCAGAAAACTTCACAGACTAAGACATGCTGAATTCTGATTTCTTTGCCACACTCCAAAGTTTTAATAGCTGTTTTTTAGGTAACTAAGTTTAAGGTCGAATACTACTTCTCACACCCCAATCGTATATTTTTTTCCTCTAAACCACTAAGCAGGTTTTCCGGTGCTTTGGTTTTATATGGGTTTAATAGCTAAGGGGTGTAATTATTATAATTAAATACGGGAAGCATACTAAGGGACAGAAGGATTTGAGGGAATAAGTGCTAAAAAACAGTTCTGCAAAATAAGTCAGCGACAAGAAAATGAAAACATCGATGAAAGCTTCAAGCACTTCTAGCCACAAAAATACATTTCCTTTTTCTGCATCTTTAGCATCAAATGTTTCCCGTTAAAAGCAAGCGCTTACGAAGGCAGGCTTGCTCAACTCAACCCCGTTACGTGAAAAAATCCAATAAAAACGAGGTCTATGTCCTATTTTCTCAGCTTCTGCAGCAGCCGGCCAAAGCTTTATCCCTCAAACACGAGCTCCATCTGGTGGACTTTCCCAAAATGTCGAAGCGTCCATCTAGCTCTCCCGGGGCTAAATTCAGATGCCCAAAGACACATGGGAATTTCTGCCATAACCTGCTTCAAGGGATTGGCTGTGGTCCTCAGGGCCAAATCCAGATCTATAATCCCCTCCAATGAGAACTCACAGGACCGGCTGTCCAGCATCAGTCCTTTGCCACAGAGTTGGTCTTGCTTTGGTCCACCTGACGGTGCATTCAAAGGACAACTAACCAAAAGCTCAACCTGCCCAGCTGTTCAGCTCTTGCAGGGAAAGTCATAGACAGATTTGTGCCAGATAGAGCCTCTGACTTTCTGTGCTCTGAAAATAATCTATAGAGCTTTCTTAAATACGTTTTCTGATGTCAAGCCTTACAACGTTCCTGTGCAAGCAGTATCACAGCACCTAACACCCTCTGAGACACCTCTGGGGATCCTACTTGGCCATAGCTGCCCATACTGAAGGGCACAAGCCTCCCATTGCCCAGCACCATATCTGCAGGTGTTTTGGATACCTAGTGGCATCTCAGATGGCACTAGGGACTGTCTTCAGACAACAAACTGAGCCAGGTGGGACTCGTTTCTGGTCACACGGCAAACCAGTGACAGGAGTCCCGATCCCTCAGCACCTTCTCTACCTACTGCACCCAGCTGCATCGACAGGAGAGAGCACAGCTCAGGAATGACAAAGTTCCCAAGTTTGCACTTTAGGATGTTACCATAGTTTTTAATCTTCTCTTATTAAACACTGGATCCTGTTAAAGATATTTTGCTGAGTCTGAGTAGGACATCTATTTCAAAGATCTATAATTCCTTCCCGTCTCAAGTGAAGAGATGATAAAGACCAATGCAGGAGATTAAAAGTTAATCGCAATAAATTGCATTGGCCGGGAAAGCAAAATTTACAAATACACAAGACCGAAATTATATGGAACACAATTATGCAAAGCTTACAAACCAACATCTTATATAACAGCAGAAGTTTGTCTCTGACTGAAGAACACAGCGTGTGGGAACGCACGTAACCTGTTTGCCTTCAGAAGCACTCGTCGTGTTGTCTCTGGTAGAAGCCTCCACAAATTGGGCTGGATTCATAGGGCTATGTGAAGGCTTGCACAGAGCCTCGGATGTGTGTGTGGAGTCAACAAGCCTGACTAGTTTGTCTGTTTTTTCATAGTATTCATATGTTGTGAGGAGCAAAAGGCACAACAGGGACGCTTTCTATTTACAATTTCCTTGTAGCTAAGCACATCAGGGCTATTCAAAAGAAGTTATTTGCGACTCTTGATAAGCGCGAGGACTGCTTGTTGGAAGACGGGCAATTAACAGAAAAACACAAGACGACACACACTGAATGTCTGTGTGTGGTCCTCAGGAAAGCCCATGGGAGAGCTTGCCTCAAGACATTAAGAAATTTGTACAGGTGAGCTTACTACCGAAGCAGTAAGGGCCAAGGAGGAATTGATAGGATACATTTATTTAATATTTCCTCTCATTTTTACAACCTAGAGGAAGACAGGGAGTCAACTAAATCAGAGAGCCGGAGTGGAAGGAGCACCCCTGAACTAAGTGGCTGGAAATACTTTTGGGGTATTACTATTCCAAATGGAATTGTTTGCTTAAAGATAATTCTTTTTCTCAGCACCAGTTTTAAGGTTTTTTGTACAAGCCAATGAAATATTTCCAACCCTAGTTTCTTCTCCCATCCCTCTACACAGAACCGGCATTTATTGTCTGTAAACACCATGACCTGCTGTGCCAGAAGGCTCTGAGGAATTTACTAAGATCGCTGCGTAGAAAACTCTTACACGTAATACAAGAAACATGCAGGCAAAAATTTCACAAGCCCCAGGTTTCTTACAGGAATCTTCTTTCTCCTGGGGTCCTTGGGTACCTCTTCTTTTTTTTTTATTCCTGCTTTTGGTCATTTTTCTGGGGATAATCAGAATCCAAACTTGGAAAAGGAGATCGCTGTGGCAAATGAACAAATGTACTCCCTGGGAGTGGAAAGCGCTCTGTCACACTGTATACAAGAGTATTTGCACAGTGCTAACCAGCTGACACAGGCAGAGAGAGCAAAGTCATGCAATGCCTTCGCGTACAACCAACAGTTGATTCTACCAATTGCCCCAAGGAAAAGTCCCCAAAAGTAAGGACATCCCCCTACCTGGCAGTATCCCCAGCGTTGTTGAGAGAACAGGCCTATCAAGGGCAAAGGGTTGCTTTCTAAGATTTCTGAGTGTTGGCTCAGCAGGGGGAAAGGGAAAGGAAACAGCATTTTAAAACCAAGCAAAAGCCAAATATGAAATATATGGCTTAGAAGCTACTTGTTTCCCCCATCACCATCATAATCTTTGAAAGCAGGATAAAATGCAGCACGTTTGTTTTCAAATGGTATTTTAATCCTGTTCAGAAAGAAATGGGATGATGGAGAGCTAAAGAGGGAAACAGCATTAGCACCAGCTACAGCTTAGCCACAGCAATGCTTTGGTAACAGCCTGGCACTATGCAGACAAGGCAGCATCCTCAGGTGCTGCTTATTGCGTCCCACTTTTCCAGAGAAGATAGCGAGGTTTCTCTGTGAAACTATCAAGATGATGGCACTGTCCACAAAAACCCCATTGCCAAATCAAGGGAAGACCAGCATCAAGGCACTTCAGCTGTGCTAACATCAGCCTGGCACCAATAACATTTCAATCTATTGTCTAGATTAGGTGCCAGCCCATCAACTAATTTATCATGCACAGATTTATAACCTTCTCCTGCTTTATTGATAACATAACAGATTTCCTGTGAATTGGCCTGGATCTGGGTTACAAATGTTCATGCTCATTCCCTCTAGAATCAATAAAGCTACTTCACAGCATCAAGTCACATATTGTTTGAAGAATGTTATTATCTCCAAAGCAGAGATGAGCCTGTACAGCAGTGACTATATTTTGATACCCTTACTCATACACAGTTCCCACTGATGAAAATGCACAGGTTGGACTCCATCTTCTGAACCCACAATGCACATGGAATTACATTGCCTGCCCTGATTTTTATGTATACATACCTGAATGTGCACATATATTACTGACATTTTATGTTTTGATTTTACTGTTCTACTGACATACAATTTTATCAATGAATGACTACCAAAAATATAAAATGTAAAGGTCTCATTTCCCTAAACAGAGGAATGCACCAGGCTTAATTTTGTAGATGAGGTTACACTATTTTGGTATGCCCTCCCCTTGTGATACACCTTCAGAGCGCTGAATAAAGTGGAGCTTTCTTGCACTGAAACACTAGTCAGCTGGAAACACTGGAAAACCAACATATCACATTATGTCATTGTAACATTATGTAACCCTGTCTTGTGTTATATGACCATAATGGAAATAAAGATTGATCACTCTTACCCACCTATCTACCTTTTATGGCTTTATCAGACAGCCTTCTGAAAGGCAGCTGTTCCTACACCAAATGAAGAACATGAAACTAAATACTCTTGAGGAAACAACACATATATCAGAAAAATGTGCTTATGGTCTGTAGTATGATCGCTCAGGCGATTGCATGCCTAACTCTGCAAGATTCAGATCACGCAAACTCTAATATCAAGAAAAACATCACACTAATGCCGTAACTATCTGAGTGCCCACAGCGCATAACATACACATCCCACACTTATTCATTATGGCCTGCCTCTCTCCCGCAGAAAAATCTCACCAGCTCTGCAACCTGTGGACCCAGGGGTGGTCAGGCAGCATGGCCCTGGGTTGCTGAAGCTGGGTCTCCTAGGGACAGGTCTCACCTGCCTGACCTCCTGTGTGAATTCTCTGATGTCTAATAATTCCAGAGTCCACACTGCAATTTCCTTGAGCTAAGAGGTTCCTCTGTCTTCTGTCTGCCCACCTCTAGGAAGCTAATGCCCTTGAGATCTGGCTTTCCATCAGATTTGACTGAAGCTGGCAAATATGACGTTTCATAGATGTTACAAAGTCACCAGGAAGGCCTGGCAGACACATGCCTGCACTATCAGGTATGTGCATGCACGCAGCCAGCACAGCTTCATAAACACTGCTCCATAAGAAAGAAGGCAAAAAGCACGGACCTGTTCTGCCTGGGACCCTTCCCCTCCGTGCAAAGGTAAGGGAGGGTCGTACCTGTGTTTGGGAACTGCTAAAAATAATACACTCGCTGTAATGAAGAGCTTGTGCCTTGCACAATGGAAACCAACTCTGTGAGGCCAGGGAATGGCCCAGGAAGCCTTTGGGAAAGCCAGTTTTTATACTGTACCTTCTCACTACATTATGTCATTTCATACAAATGCAGCCTTCCTCTTGGCTGCAAGCACAGCTTTGCTGGAGTGGCACTGACCTTCTCCTTCCTGCTGAAACACCACACGCTGCTGGGTGAAGGAGACCAAGGAGAGGAAAGGTGTCTGCTGCCCATGGCCACTCCAGCCACGCTCACAGAGGTGCACCACGAGCCTTTCTGCAGCCTGCGGGCAGAGAGGAGACGGGGGTTTAGTTCTGGAGGGCCCCTCATCCCAAAAGAAAAAACAGAAGTGGAACAACAGTACACTTTTGTGAGCGGGACAGACTGCTTTGGAGCCCAATTAAACAGTTCTAGTAAACTCAAAGTACTCTTATAAAAGAGTAAATAAAAATCAATGGAAATGCACTTTTCCCTCACCAGCATATAAAGAGCAAGCCAGCGTTGAGAAAGCAAGCATGGTGGCAAGGAGTGGACTCTGCCAGCCCTGAATACAACACCTCCTTAACACAGGCAAAGCTTCTCAGCCTGGGAAGACTTAAAAAATTAGAGCCTGGTGAAGCTTGAACTCCAAGTTAAAAAGCAATCTTCATTTTCTCTTACTACAATGCTCTCCCCTGAGGACATGGCATACTGACTCTTGCTTTGTGGCCAGGTTAAAAGTTTTAGCAATCCTGCTAGATTTCTTTCCCAGAGCAAAGAGCATGTGTATTTATAGATTTAGTTTTTACACTCAAACCTTCATAACTGAACGCTTATTTTCTATGTGTGCAATACAAATACACAAGTACACACCTGAGCACAAACTGGGATGTGTTCACGTGTGCATGAATGCCACCACTTGCACATACAGTCCTTCAACCACCTGGAAGAGCCTGAGTTATCTGCATGCATTTTTCCTATAGAGCAAGGGAAAATGCATGCAGTTTAGCCAAATCGGAATCAGCCTGGCTGTACAGAGCCCCACCAGGTTTCTGGGGACTTCAGAGGCAGAAAGTCTGCAGAATCTTAGGGAATGAACCATAAAAGTTTAAAGTAGCCTGAAAAATTTAATGGATATTTAGGTGCCTGCAACTGAAATGTCATATTTTTGAGAATGATTGACCAAGATGAATGTCATCTGCTTAGTAGTCATGAAACATCGTGTCAGTGTTACGCCCTACTAGCATACATAAATCAAGGTGCAATGTCTATTATTTTCTTCACAGATGAAGAAAGGCTTACAGTCTTCATAATATTAAGCTGTTCTAAAACAAAAGGAAATACTGCTCTTGAACAGTAGCGATGTTTACATACAGAAACTAAACAAAATTGGGCGGAATAGGCTGAATGAATCAGAACAAACAAGAAACTTGTAAGGGATATTCCTTCCTTACTAATATCCACCCCTTCCCTGGTACTACTCAGAGGTTTTTCTGTTTGCCTTTCCCACGTCTCTTAACTGTGCCTTCAGATACAGAGAGCCTCACAACATGCTAAAGCTTAAATGTTTGCATTCATCAAAGTGAAACTTCTGTTAATAAGAATTCAATTATTTGGAAAAGTTTCCTGGTGGTACAGCACCACCTTTCTAAGTTCACTTCCAAAGGGAATTTCACTTCGCGTAAACCTCGCTTGACTCATAAAATACAAATAGATGGTTTGCTGTGACTCCAAAGTAAAGGACTTCAGAGGAACGAGCATGAAAAGTGGAGCCTGTCACAAGCATCTGTGGAACAGTAGGAAGTTATGGTAAGCTCGTGAATCGCAGCACTGTCTAAGGCTCCCCAAGGGAATACTATTAAATTAACAGCACATTCAGATTAATTGCCTTTTTTTTTCCTACAGATTTTTTTTTTTTTTTCAGTTGCCCGACAGGTATCTTGTAATGCAGAATTGTGGTTCACAGAGGTCACCCTGTAACACAGTGGGTTTGATTTGGTGGTGAGGTTTTCTGGTTTTGCAGCTCTTTCATAGCTGTGTTTCAAAGTCCTGAGTTATTAATTTATCAGACAGAAATAGAAAAGCAGCTACAGCGCTCTGACCCAACCACACCCAAATCCTCAGGGAAGTCAGATGTCTCTTCAGAAGTCATGAACGGTGAGATAACATCACACACGCACCTTGAATTTTAATCATCACTATTAAGGATTAGGAACAATCCCTGTGAGCAACCAGTTTTGCTGGCATTACTGAGCCAGACTCAAGCCTGCTTTTAGCTGACTGTAATGCAACATTCATGCCTCAAAACTGATTTCAGCAAGTTCCCTTCCCTTCTAGAGCAAGGTCATAACTGGAAGCTCCAAGGCCCGTTTGGTATCCCCACCCTCACTAACTCTTGACCACAGGGGAATTATCACTGGGAATAAAGTAATCCATCCCTTGCTACTGCCAGTGTAAGAGGGCATTGCTATACTAGTTCATAAGTGATCAGCTTTTCTCCTGCACGGACGTAATGTTCCTTCCTAAAAGAAAGCTGAAAATATGGGGAAATTGACTGCCCCTCCAAAGCTGTTTTGGTGTCTGAACAAGTCATTTATGCAGAAAGAATTTCAACTGAAACACCCCGCTCTTTGGTGTTGATGACCGTGTTTTTTCTGGTATCATTGCTAGTCCTTCCATTCATCACAACTAGGATTGTTTCTTCTGACACTATTTCTACAGATTCCATGCTGGGTCACGACTAGAAAGGACAGGCTGCAAATTTGGCATTGTGGAGAAAGAGGGAAAAAGAATAGGAATTACAAAAGACTGGCTCTTATTTCAATCTTCAGAAAAATGCAGCTCTTTCCCAACTTTTAGCATAGGAAAATAAACTGGCTGGTGCTTTATGCCTAGCCTTAAGTAACAGTTTTAAGTGACTGCTAGATTTAGTGAAAGAGGTAGCTGGTTTTGTGAATAACTTGCAAAGGACATATGCTTGTGCCAGCTCTACAGGGTAATGCCATTGCCCTAAATGGATTAACTTGGGATTTGCACAACTAAGAGCTGAGATACAGGATGCCTGAACACAGGAAGGCACAAAACGAAAACTTCCTCCAAGAAAGTGAAAACATCTCCCTTTCTCTCCTCAACTAAACCAAATAATTAAACGAAAGAAACCAACCTGATGATGAAAATGCCAACACAGGAGCTTTACCCTTCATCAAAGCTGTAACTTCGCTCTTAATCGGGTCATGCAATACAAACATTAGCAGCACACATCCTGCTTTTGCACCACGAGATTTCTTTTCCCTATATCCTTTCCCTTGGCCACGAGAAGAGCCCCAGAGCCCCCTTGGTCTAATAACTCCCATTAAGACCAACCAAGTTGCAATCTACAGTCTCAGCCTTGCAAGATCTTAACTCCTACAGCGATCAACAGATTGCATCAGAAACTGTGCCACATTCATGTACCCTACCTGCCTGCCCTCAGCTCTGTTCTCGCCACCACCAGCCCATTTCACAGTGAGTGGCCAGCGTGGACCCTTTGCTCTCACATAGGCAGCTCTTTAACAGGAAGCACCTGGGTGTTCCCCATTTATAGGGCAGGTGGAAGCGAGGCTGTTGCTGCCGTAAGTGAAAACACAGCATTAGCCAGCATCCTGGCTCCTGGTGGGAAAGTGTTTTATTAATCAAAAAAATACTTTCCACCCTGTGGTGTCTTGCAGACCTTTAAACTTGCATCTGCAAAAATCAGAGGAATTCTGCTGTCATTCTCACAACAAAGTTAAAATATAGAAACCATTTTAAAAACTTGATAATTTTATTTTTTTAAAACAAGAGAGAGAACTTCAACCTGATTACAAATACTCTCTAAGCTCAGCACAGAGTGACATGGGCAAGGCAGAATTTCCAGCTCATTAGGGTAATGCTGCATTCCCAGTCTATTATAGGGGGAAGAATAGGGGAAGCTGGAGCAGCTGAGCTTTGCTTGACCAAAAGGTATTGTCATACAACACCAGCTTTTTCTCATTCTATTCTAGACTACAGAAAGGGAGAAGCGGATGAAGACCAGAAATTTTGGGCATCTCATAATCCTAATTCCGCCAAAACACGTTGCCATAGAAAGTGAAATGCTGACAGAGCAGTAACTGGTAGGAGGTTGGGAGTATGATAAGGAGCTAGTGAAGTGCAAGTCTTCGGGTGTGGGGAACCAGAGCCAAAGGGTAGAGTGCATTCTTTCATCCACAGCATTCACCATGCATTTCTAGTTCTACTATTTATATAATTCATTTCATCTCAGAAGAAAATATTGTTGGTAGTGTGTTCTTACTATAATTCATGAGACTATATACAACAATGTAACAACTTTCATTGCAGCAGGTACACATTAATCCCTTTTACAGGATTGTAGAATGGCATTCCTTGCCAGTGGATCTAGAAAACAAAGCCCTGACCACCTTCTAGATATTATTAAAAGACAAAAATCGTATGCCAGAATTTGAAAGGCCATTGCAAGTGAAGAAGGTTTAGAAATCACTCATACAGAGAAGAAGTTGGGAAGTGGGGTTACAGGAGAGATTTGAAGGAAGACAGGTGTTCCTGACAGGCAGAACCTGCAGACTCTGCAGTAGCAACATCATCTTATACAGAATGCAAAAGCCGTGCTCTGGGAGGCAAGAGGAAAGACAAGAACCTGGGAGAGCCTGAGAGTGTGAAATGTTACATAGGAGATGAATGAGAGATGAAGTTTATTATTTGGACAAGAAATCTAACACTGATGCAGTAAAAGATAAAAAAAACTAGTGAATGGATTCAAGGAGGGAAAACATGACCCAGGATTTTGCTTGTAATCTATTGAACCATCCTTAGATGTGATATCCAGCTTTCCTATTATTGGATAGCATTAGTGTGTATTGGAGGCATCCTACATGCTTTGCCCACAGCATTACCATGAGTCCGTTTCCTCTTATATCCAGAGTTTCTGAGGCAATTAAAACAGCTCCCAGCTTTTACCAGCAATTTCAAAGTAACAATTTTTCCTTCCTAAAATCAACGACAGCCTGAGACTAAGAAGGGATGCTATTTAGTGATTTATAAAGCCAGACAACTTACTTATCACCAATGAAATCTTAATGTCATGCCACACCTGATATACATATACGACTAGAAAGAAATATCTATAGAAATAGAATGAAATAAACATTGGCATGACTGTCACCAATAGCATTTCAAGCCTTCTGAAGAACAAGACAACATACATTGTTGACAGGCACAGAGCTTAAAATACTTGGGAAGTAAAATAGTGGTGAATCGAACAAAAAAAATTTCAAGTCAGCAAAATGCTGGTGTCACAACTGCTAGCTCCACAAGAAAAAAAAAGAGAAAAAAAGGAAAAAAAAAAGGATGGGACAAAAATTCCCAAAGGACCCCAAGCTTTTAAGTACCTCATTTGAGTTAATGACTCCATGAGTTCAAACGTGCTCCTATTTTAATGTCGGATAATTATTGTTATGGTAATCAAAACATCATTTAGTGAATCCAGCATACTGAGTTGAAAGTAATGTAAAATAATATTGCAAGCAAATAATTTAACTTGACATATGAAGACTTGCTCTCATTCATAGCAATGAAAATTTCTCCACATGTTTAGTATGTAACACTGCAACCAAATGGAAAAAAGTTCCGATTAGAAGAAAAGTCTACAGAAACCCACGCCAAAACATACATAAAATGTTCCCCCAGATCTGTTATTTAATAAAATTTCATGTGTTTATTAGCTGTCATAATTCATCAGTCTGAAGCCATACAAACACATGTCAACACACACACTCCCACCAGCAGTAACAAGGTTTTCCAAGGGCTGATCATGACCAACACCTGGACCTACCCCATCATTTTAACACGCTGAGTAATCAGCTTAATTATGGGTCAGTTCCTTATCGTATACCTAAAGTTCATCACCTTGTAAGCATTTTTAATATGGCAATTCAGTCTGTCACACTGAGATAAGTCATGTGCTCCTGACACATCTCTCCTGGTGGGCAGACTGGCCAGCACCGATGCAGGACAAACATGGCCAGGTCACATCTGTCTTTCTGCTGGATGAGTGAAAACATCTCCTTAAACTGCTGAAAAGTTTTGACAGAAAACCACTTCATGCTTGTCTTGTTTCCCCAGGCCATTGTGAGAGAGGAAGCTGGGGGGCACAAACCGCTCGTGTAGCTCATTACTGCTGTTACAGCTTCAGGCATTCAAGTAAGTGCCGTGCCTGGTATGAAAAGAAAGTTACTCTCTGTATATTAATTCCTTCC
Organism: Phalacrocorax aristotelis; assembly: GCF_949628215.1. Taxonomy (NCBI): domain Eukaryota; kingdom Metazoa; phylum Chordata; class Aves; order Suliformes; family Phalacrocoracidae; genus Phalacrocorax; species Phalacrocorax aristotelis. The sequence goes on from NC_134279.1 coordinate 6,746,428, forward strand.
CTTGCAATGGGTACAGTAATTCCTGTATTCCCAAACCCTGAGCGGTTCCTACGAGAAAAGGAAAGAAAAAAAGAAAAGGCCTTTCACAAACACATTTACAGTCCTTACCGCGAAATTGGTCCACTCACAATGATACACAAAAATATCAGAGAAAGCTAAATAGGGAGAATCAGGTGAAAACTTTGGCGGGTGTTTAGAAAATACAATATGTAACAAAGATTGGGAAATGCCAGAAGGTCCTTTAAAAGACTGAGGAGGAACTGGGAGTGCTGATACCCAGTTTCAGAAAAGCTTGAGGAAAGAAAAATACCTGTTATGAGTCCTATGGTTGATTTTATCTCAAATAACTCACCCCCTCAAACTTGTGTGGGTCACTGCAGAAAGCGTATCCTTTGGGGGTGTTTGAGTCTGACAATGCTAATTCAAATAGATGACACCACCTGCATTTGGGAAACATACATCATTACGAGAAAATCAGGAGGAAGAAAAACTGTCCAGGCATTTTTTATGCATTTTAAAAGATACAAATCCTCTATCATTTAATACAAGGACTACCCCACACTTAGCATGATCAGGATCTGTGTGAGTCAAGATTTACAGTCTTGTGCCCAAGCCAGCCAAACATTAAAAGCCTGTGACTAAACAGAGAGAAAAAAAGATACCCTGCAAAGTCCATTTTCTTACTGTGAATGGCTCGCGTTGAATCATCCGCTTGGGCCAGATAATGCTTGCACAAGTTGTCAGATAATGAGTTAAGCGCCACAAATGGAAGGCATAAACCTTTGCAGTTAGTTGGGGAAAACAGTGGAAATGAATGAAATGGGGGTTTGTTGCCTCCCACACCAACCACACAGAAGCTCGTCTGTTTTGAGGATTCACGACGTCTCTGAGTACGGGCTGCTCTGCCCACAGCACTGGTCACCTGCTGAGAGCTCGCATTGAATTAGGTTACATTATAATTGGATTTTCCAAAGGCAGTGCATTAACATTTTCCATGATCTCACCCTTATTAGCCAAATCACTAATCAGGAGTAGCGCGGTTATATTGTTTGCTGGTTAAACTATCTGCTGCTATAGTGTCTGTAAGCCAGCTCCAAATTCATGCGGAGATGAAAACTCCTCTCTCTCTCTAACAGAGAGTGGGGAGTTTATTCTGTAGCTAATGGTGCAGGCAAACTCTAATTTTCAATAGTTCATGAAAAAGCAATTTCTCTCCAGAGGCCAGTTTCCTCAGTGCTTTGCTTGTGTTTTTTCCTGAGTCTGTATTATAATTTAGGAGCGTTGATTCTTTGATCAGTGTAGGCAAAAGCAGCATTGCTGTAAGATGTAACAGCAGAAAAATCCTTTCCCATGGACTGTTCCTCATTGTGTCCAAAATCAAATGCTGAACATGTTTAATCCTGTAAGGTTATTATTTTAATGCACAGACCTTTGTATATCAATGGGAATGGAAATACCTGTTCTAAAAGTAGAAATGAGACATACAGGCAATCTCTAACTGATGACTCTCTACAGCTCAAAAAGCTGTTTATGTGGTAACTTAAACTCATATTAACTACTCCTGAGCTATAAGCAGACTACACAGGACATCTTATGTGGCCTTATGGTGCAAAAAACCTCAGTTTCTTCTTTCAGGTGGGATCCCAGCAGATTCGGGTACCTGCCTGAAAGTAAGCAACAACCTTGCAAGTAGATGATCAGGTAATGTTTGCTGAACATCCATTCACCACAATTTTCTGAAAGAATTTCATGGTCTAAATACAATTTCATTTAAAAAGCCAGGTTTTATTCTCAGGTTAAATGTTACACAATGATGTTCAGATTCATTACAAGAATAATTTGGAAATACAAAGCCATTTTCAGCGAGAAGGTAAACCCGTTAAAAAGTTCTACTAACATTCTTCTGGTACAAATAAGTACACACAGGAAAAAAAACTGTGATTACATTTTTCATATCATTTTGGAGCCAAAACAAAAGGACAGCTGGCCTTGACTCAAAGAGGGGAGTAGGCACCTTCTACCTGGCCTGGTATCAGCGGTACCCTGCTTACAATTACACAAACGTGTTTGAACAGTGAAGCAGATTTCTTTTATACCAAATATTCAAGAAAAAGAGTACAGAATTCAAGATGGTATATCAACAAATCATTCCCTGGAATCAAATAAAAAACACTATAATTCTGAAACAAACAAAAAAATCACAACATTATTGGGCTTATAAGCTCTTGAATTCAAACCAGATGCGACTGTCTCGGAAACCCCAGCAATAGCTGCATCTTTCCTCATACGGCTTTTTAACAGATTCTCATAAGCAGCACAAACAGCATCTTCAGAACAAAGGGCAATAACGCTTCCCAGCAGAGTCTAACTGGATCCTGAGGATCACTAGCCTGTATGATCTGCTTTTCTATTGTCCTCACAGGGATTTCACCAGGCATAAATAACATGCACTGAAGAGATAAGGAGCTAGGGGCAAAAAAAACCTCAGAACAAAACAGAATAATGAAGTTGCGAGACTAGCTTGCAGCTTTTGGTCTACACTTCTCCAGGCCATCGGCTGTCAGCGATGTGCTCCCTTCTCTGAGGATGGATCTGCAAAAGTACATCAATAGAAATTATTTTGACATTGAGAAATACAACTTGCTTATGACTAATTTCCCTCTATTTTGTAACACATAGACACGCACCCCCGGAGCCACCACTGTACATCGTTATAAGCCTGTAATCAATCCAACACAAATGACAGTAAGTGTTAAGAAGCAAAAGAGAGTAGGGATATCATACAGTGCACTAGTACTCTCACCGTCTCAACTTTCATCTAGCCCTGATTGTTGATACAGAGCAAACAGTAGGGTCTAGTAACCTAAAACCCCCATGTAAAATCTTTCTAGATCTCTGAAAAGAACAGCTGACATTCAGCAGTGTTCATAGGCATACACTAGCATTAGGTGCACCCGAGAGAGCAGGTTAAGTATGACAGAGGGAAGAATTAGATAGTAGTACCTACTGCTAAGTAGGTGTCTGTGGTTCAAAGACTTGTTTGATAGTAATTCACTCGAGGTAGGAAAACAAAATAAAATCTAAGAAAGGAAATATACTATTGCCGGTGTAACACATACTTCCTTCCTGCAGTTTCAAAAGATTCTGGAAATGCTGTCACACATTGCTGCTAGCACACACACAAGTGCACACAGTATTTTGCTTATAAGAGAAACATTAAGAGTGAAATATTTCCAGCAGGGTTTTGAATTTGCCTAGGAGAATTGCTCTGCAGCTGCTACACAGTAACCCCATCATTCACTTCCAAACCCACAGAGCTGATGATATCCAAACGTATACGAAAGAAAACTTGATCCAAAAGGTCCACATTTGTGGCAAGCAGCAGTTCCGTGAATCACCAATTTTGGTGACACCTTTTTCTTTGCAGGTACTGTCAGAGCTAAAATTCACATTATTTATTCACAAAAACCAGGAAGAACAGCAATTAGCAGACTGGTTCTTTGTGCAAGGCAGATATAGATAGGTATTTGTGTTTTCATTTCATTGCCTGCAAACAGCCCCCTATAACAACAAAGATGATGGAACACCACTCTTCTAACAAGAAATGTGCTTCTAAGCTTTGCATCAAAGGTTGGTATCCATATAACAACACAATTTGGAGAAAAAAAAAAAAAGAGAGGTCTTGGATATCCAAACACTTCAGGCAGCTATATGGTGGGGATGTCCCTCAATTATTTTTGTTCCTTCCCAGTCCCGAGTCCCACTGGGACACACTGAGGTCACCCTGCTTATGCCAAAATGCTTTTGGCTTCTAAAGTTCTTGCCCAGCTGGTGCAAACCAGTAGACACCACAGCACTGCTGGCACAGTCTGCCAGAGAAGAAAGGCAAATGTGATAGAACATGTAGTTCCCAAAAACAGTGTCTCTCTCACCTCGGATGGAATTAACTATTCGGGAAACCTTCTGGATATTTTGCAGTACGAGCAGGCTTCAGAGCCCAGCACAGAGTACTTACACACTTAAAACATAACAGGCAAAGGATGGTGGAATCCATATAACGAGGGTAGGTAGCACTTGGCTGCTACTTTAACAAGCAAATGTCATGGAATGAATTTTTACATCACTTCCTTAGAGGATCAATGAGGAACCAAGGATATTTCCAAGATAGCAGATGGATGCATCATCAAGTCACCAGGAAAGAAAATGATTTAATGAAAACAGCCACCATGTCACCTATTGCCAGAAGACAGTCATCGACGACCCCTTTCAGGCAGGTTCCCTTAAATGCCTCGATTCTTCCCTGTGTTTCATTCTCAAGGGAAAGAATAAAAAACACCAGTGTGTGTGAAGCCATTTCAAATCTAACACGTACTGAATGATAATTCCTCATTTGTTGCTTCATAAAAATAAAGTTATCAAATCATGCAGCTGTTTAAATTACATATCCTGTTCCTCTTCACATGAGACTTTTCTGCCTAGTGCTCTGACAAACTACAACATGTTCTGTGATCTTTAGCTCAAGTTGGCTTTTGAAAGCAATACCTTTCTAAAAAAGGCAACTTCTCATGTTCTGGAGTTAGAAATGAAAGGTGTGCTAATGGCCTTTTTGTTACACTGCAGTAGCAGAAATCAAGTTGTATCAGTAAAAATCCTGAAAATAATCACATTTTCGTTCCCAGTGGGGATGGCAAGCTCCTAATTAAATCTGTCTTGACTAGTCAGGAACACTGATAATTTCTAAGGTAATGTATGCACTGAGGAGAAGCTAATACCAAAAACATTTAGGGTCTGGGATTTTTTCCAGGAAAATTAAGATGTCAGTTAATTGACTTTTTTTTCTGTCTGATTTTCATTGAAGACCTCCACAAATCCATTTTTCAGTTTTTCACACACCCCCCCCAACAGATGTCATTATTTTCAGTGGAAAAACCCCACACTTCTCCCTCCTCCTCTTCTTCCAATTAGCTGTAATTATAACAACATTAGCAGCAAAGTAGGTACCCTGAGGCAAAAATCTGGGAAGCAGCAGAGTGTCGAAGGGAACAAGAGATTATATTATAATGAAAGTAAGCGGACACATCATGCTTCTTCATGTGCTCATCTGGCCATCCTTAGGGCTGTGCAGGCTGATTTCTGCTTTCCCTAAGCGTGCCAAGATGAGGCGGTGACCAGCTGCTCTCACCTCTCCCACAAGCCTCCAGAGCTACCCCTTAAACTGAGAGGTAGGTGAAGGGCTACGTTTTGGCTTCTCCCTATGCCTGGTATAACCGGATCCGAAATAAAAACCTACAGTTTAGGTCAAAGAAATCCGGTGGTTATATCTGATGTTCTGAAGGGGTAACTGCGGTTCTTAAATACATGTACTGAGAATCTTTCTGCTGAGAAAACAAATACAATAAGATTAATTTTGGAAGAGAGAAAAGCAATACATGCCAGCAGTTGTGGCATGCAAAAGGGTCCTTGCTCCGAGTAGGCTTTGAGCAATAAACCTCTTTTCCAGAGAATTTTTCACTAAAAAACTGGGTTCAGGGAAAATCTCCAAAATGAATCTTTTTTTCAACTGTCTTTTCAATTTTGCACAGTTGGGTACGGAAGGAAGTCAACACTGCTTGCCAAATAAAGTGACATTAAGTACACTTGCTGGAAATGTTTCTGCCTTCCTCCTTAAAAAGACCAAAAAAAAAGCAAACCCCAAACAACAAAACTCCCAAAAACCTACAACCAAGAGTGAAAAGATCAAAACCTGGTTCCAGAAATGCTGAGTGACAGAGCACGGAGAGACTTAGGAGCAAATGTCCCTCCAAAGGCAGCATTGTTGTACAAACAAAGCTAAGCTAGAAGAATTTAAGCACAGTTTAGGACCAGGATTTCTACACAGCAAAGTTACCTGGGGAGGGACCAGCCCAGATGTGGGCAGGAAGAGTTATTCTCTTGGGAATACATTGCTGGTGCAGTGAGACAACATCTCATCTCATTGCCATCTTCCTCAATCTTCACCTGCCTCCCACCACTTACCTTTCCACATTGCCCTTCTATCTTTATTGTGACCTTCAAGGAAACATCTTTGCTTTTTTTGGAAGTGCAATGATTTTCCCTAATGCTGCCTTACAGACAGGCGCTTGCCCTGCGAGGACACTTGAGCTGTCTTTCCCTGGCAGCCTGATCTCCATTGCAGCCCACCTACGGAGCACGGCTGGACACAAAATGTTCCTAGCCATCTCTTTGCCCTGCCTGCTTGCAGCTGGAGTATTTCATATTTGGGAAGATATGGAGAAGAAATACTTATGTTCACAGACAAGCTGAACTCTGGTACGAGTTATCTGCATTTTTAAGCAGTTTAACAAGAGGTTTAACATGAAACTTTCTGGATACAAATGGGAAGAAAATGCTAGTAAAATCAGTCCAATGAACCTGAACACAGCCCACACCCTCCCATTTGCAAACTGCTTGTTGAATATTCCTGGATTCAGTTTGGATCCCAGCGGTAGTGTGGAAAATTGAACTCTTGATGAGATTGCAGCATGAAAGAGCAGGAGGCGAGGAACCAGGTTAAACACTCACCTTCCTGTGGCCATGCAGACATACAGCTGGCAGGCAACTGCATTCTGCAGTGCAGCCTGGCATGGAAGCCATGGGCATGCCTTTAGTACTTGTTGCACTGCGAATATGCAAGGGTGTGGAATACATCAACTCACTAAACACATCATCAAGGACTGAATTTTTTTCCCATCCTTTTTGGAAAATTGTATTTTACATGGTTAGTAATTCTTCACCGTCCCAAGCGACCTCTGGCAGGTCAAAGTTGTCTCCGTGCTTACCAACAGAAAGGCTGTGTTTTTTAACCTATGAAGCCTGCTAAAACCGTTTCTAGGGTCCCAAAGCCAGAGGGGCCTGAATAGTTCTCTGTTCACCTTTAAGTAAGCTCCCTAAAGCCAGAGACATGTTTTAAAAAAAAATTCAGTGGTTTTATGCAGCCAGGAGGATCATCAACCTCTGGTTAAAGAGGGTAATTCAACAATAACTGTGGGCAACTGCAGTCAAATAAAAACAATAATTGATAAAGTAATTTAAATCTTGATTACTGAATCAAAAATATAAAGGCCAAGTCTTATCCACAGAATCCCTTTCTGGACATCAGAATGCCTATATACAACCCGTAGTTTTTATTTTACTTATTCAGGCTTACAGAGAAGTAAAAATATTAAGTAAATGTAATCAAACACACATTCCAGGATTGCTAGCTGTGTTTGATCCCCTCCACATATTCATACACACACGGTCCTACCATCACATTTCCATGCCGTACATGAACAAAAGCAGGGATAAGAGACTCGAGCATGCTGTTGCATCACTCTGAACTCTGTGTTCAAGGGCAGGCTGATGTGATTTCAAGGCTGACGACTGGTCTCTCAAGCCACAGCAGCCAGCCTGGGGCAAGTCTGGGAGTAACTGCCTCTCTCTATAGAGCAACTTCAGCCTTATGTACCACAAGGGCTACAAAACCCTCCTCTTCATCCAGATTTTTAACTGGTCCATAGATACTTAGCTGTAAAACAGAGAGGTAGGTCACTAAAACCAACTCCTTATGCTCTTTTCAGTAGGATTAAATCCTTAAATGGCCCCTAGAAACTCTAGCTGCAAAATACAGACGCAGAGATTACTTCACCAACAAGAAGCATAGGATAGCTCTGAGGTGTTTTAGCCAAAGAACCAAGGACCGCTCAGCCCATCGCTGAACCTCACTTAACTGACAAATTTCTTGGGAAAGAGGGAGCTGATGTAGCCCTGATTAAGTAACAAGCAGTGCTCACTACTCCAAGCTCTGAACAGACACATAAGGTTTTTGCATAAAACCATACATCATAGCTGTAATCTTAGCAGCTCCCTTTAGCTTCACTCTCTTCATAAAGCTAAATTGCAAGGATTTCATTTAGATAATTACCATTGCCTTGCTACTGTGGAACATCTCTTGTTCATTTTCATTTTGGAAAGAAAGGCTCAATGGAAATAAACCCAGGTTTTTCAGTGTTTTGTCGGGTTTTTGTTATTTGTTTGTTTGTTCCCCCCTCTCCCCCCCATTTTGCCCTCCTATTCCTCTTGTCCTTCCTGTATTCTGATGAAGTTATTTCCAGGCTAATTAGAAAGGGCTGAAAACAAAAAGAGGCAGATCCAAACCATCACACTACCCTGAAATTTCAGTGCTGGAGGCAACATCGCTCCTCAAACTTGTGCATAAGTGATCTTCTGCCAACTATCAAAACACAGATCTGTGGGAAAAGTAACAGACTGGAGTAGAAACTTTAGAAAATAGGATAAAATAGGATTGATCAAAACTCTGTAGCAGATTTTTTTTCATTTTAGAAATATTTCAGTGATTATCCTATTTCTGTAGATACAGGCAGAGGTGTTTCTTATAGAAAACAAAGACAAACAAGGCTTCACAGAGCCAGCAGTCCTTTAGGACAGCCTTCTTTGAACACGGGAGCAGCTAAGAAAAGTGGTGACAGTGAGAAGAAAAGTACAGATATGGTTACGGGAGAAGCAGAAAACATGAGATCACAGCTGGTTACAGAAGGACCTGGAGAACCTAAATCAAATGCCAAAACGCCTGGGTGCAAATAACTTCTTCCCTCACAAAGGAGGGGAGACAGGGAGGAAAACACAATCCACGTACAAGTATACAAAACTGCAGAAAAAATTAATAATTCCTCCTTGGGGACAATATGCCTTTTCAGTCCCAATGACATTACAGCAAACTAGTTAGAGTTGATGTAGAGACTCTCATAGATTTCCAGTGTCTTTAGAACAGGCTTTTTTGATGTTATGTCAAAAATATATATCAGTTTCCCGATTCATTTCACTTGTGTTCAGCTCTAAAGTTACATCCTGTGACCTGTATTTTCTAATTCTTCCTTAAGCAAAAGTACCCAGTGTCAAAGGAATATTTGTTCAGTTAAGGGAAACTTAAGGGTCTTCCCTAGAAACATCAATCTACTGAAATATCATTCCTAAAGGAAACTGCCTCATGCCTAAAAGTTGCTGCACTGCTGTGTTGTTTTTCTATAATAAAGCCCTATCTCAGAAGAGACAAGATTTATTGGTCACTTTATCGCCTAATGAGGAAATGAAAAATGGGAAATGAGACTCAGGAATGCTGCTGCACATACTAGCTTGTTTAAAACCGTCATTGTAATTAGACCTCATACAAAACAGAGCAAAGATATTGCAACATCAAGAATACTTGCATGACGTACTCTTTGAGTTTCCACCTTTGAAGCCTTTCTCAAAATACTTAAATGCAGATTTGTTATAGGTGACTATATATAATACATAAGCCCAGGCTAGTGCCCTTTCATTGATAGTAGAAGTTGGACTTCACTGTGATCAATGGCTAATAAAATAATATTTATCAGTAAAGTTAAAAAGAATAAAAGCCCTGAAGCTGTTGAAGCAGACATCCTACACAGTGCTATGATGGGACCTGTTGAGAAATCCTCTTCATGGGGACTGAAGACAAAAAGGAAGGGAAAAGTCTCCAGAGGTCTCCCTGTCCCATTTAGAAGGAGGTATTTGGATGTTCTGGACAAGGAACAGGAATAGAAAGAAAGAGCATGGTTTTCTAAAAAAAGTTTTTTTGGGGAGCCAGAGTCAACTCATATAATCAAGCAGGGTAAAAAGAACAACTCACTCTCTTCAGATCCCTTAAGTGTAGTGCCCTGGACCACAGCTGCAGTTGGTGGCTGGACTTGTTTCATTCACTGTTATAAACATCCTCCCTGTATTCTCTTATGCAGTAAATAATTTTGAGTTTAAGTGGGAGGAACTACAGAATGAATCTCCTGTCCTCTCTCGCAGTCACAGCCCTACTTTCCCTACAACCACATCAGAACCCTCCCAACAGTCGCCATGTAATTATGGGAAGCTCATCCTCCATTTCAGCCAGCTACGTTCCCACCCCACCCTCTCTTCTGAGCAAATGTGGACAGCAATAAATAACGGAATAGTTCCTCTGTAGCCATCTTCTTCTAGATGTTACAAAACAGCCTTTGGTGATGAGTCCTTAGCACCCCATATGGTGCCCACTCGCACCGTGAAATGGTAGACACATGAAGCACACATGCTCCTGCAGCGTACACCAGCAAACTTTGTTGGTCCCCTGCAGCACATGATGATGTATCATTCATCTGAGATGGTATCTCTACAAAAGGGCCATGAGACGCAAGAACAGAGCAAAATACAAAGCTTTAGGTGCCATAATTCTCAACCACTATTGAGAAAAAAGGGGTGGTTTAGGGGAGTTTCTGAAGGAGAAGATCCAGAGGGACGGATTCCCACCCAGAAGAACATCCCTTCTTTAAACTCTCTGGCATCCATCTTTTGAGTGGTCTCAAAGTAGTATTTCGAAAGATCCAGGAACTTGGCGTGATTTCAAATCCAGGTACAAATACTAAATACTCCTCCTGGTTTCCAAAACATAGTTTGCGCCGACACTTTGGCAACTAATTAATTTTGTCCATTTACATGGTCTAATTTTTAGACTTGGCATCTTGAACTGTCAGAGCAGATCAAGAGTAGCAATGGGCATTTTGCCTTTAAAGTGAAACAACATCCCAAAGCCTGTAACATTGTTACAAACGGCTTCTAAAATCTGCCTCATCCTGGCCACCAGGTTCGGCACATCATTAAATTCAGTCTTAGCTGGAGCAACAGAAGCTCTAAGGACAACTCTGAAGATATATTTTCTTTAGGATTATTACTAGGTGTTTAATGAGGCAAACATGTGATCCTATAATGTGTAATAGAGACATTTTATGAATTGCAATGAAGCTGAAAGCCGTGAGGTAGATGGTATTACATCAGAAATCTCACCTGTGTTGCACATTCACGAACCTCTGCTCTCTGAGGCAAAGCTGTCACATAAGCACTCAACAGATAGAGAAGTTCACTCTACAACCCTCAAAGGCCCCCATTTAAAAAAATGTACATTTAAAATATGCTCTGTACAGCTGTTGTCTTACCATTTGCCTTGTGCTGCACATCTGGCGGAAACTGGTCAGGAACATACCACTGATAGTCTGGCTGCACAGAACAATAAAACATTATTACAGCAATATGGACTTCATAGACACTTCAAACAAAAGAACAGTGACATGATAAAAATATAATCGTGCTGTGAAGGTTTTTATTAGTCATATAAAAGTAGTTTACAAAAAAATCTTATATTTAGCTTTATATTTCCACTGATCGAGCCTTTCAGCTTGCTTCCTTTTTTATGACATGTGGTTTAGATGCTGCACTCATTACAAATATTGGTGTAAACCTTTCTAGATCCCACAAATCAAAAGAAACATTAACAGAAACAAATCAGATTTTAAAAGGGCTTAAGGAATAAAGTGCACCAGAAGGTACTAGCAGGCGTCACATTCTCTGTATTCAAGAACCCCAGAGAAACCTGGTACACAGACCTGACAGGTGAAGCTGGTCCAGTTTGAATACATGTAACGTCTGTAACATGTTTCAGTGTGACAGAAATAACCCATATAATAAAGTTCCCTCCCCTCCTCCCTTCCCCACAGGTTAGCATTAGCGTTACTATAACATTGGCTGTTATCAAATAACTTCTTGAAAATACTGTGGGATGGGAAAAATTCCCATCTTTCTTCTAAGAGGAAGTAGTGGGAAGGTTATGTCCATGCAAACACAGTTTTGTCCAGGAAAATCCTGGGAGAAAGAAATACTGCATTATAGTTTATACCACACACCGTGTTAAATGAGTAGCAAATTACCACTAGAGCAAACAACTTTGGGACAAGGCATTTCAGTTGAAGCTGTGTTAAGCTGTCTATCTGGTTTAAGTAGCACACGCAAGCTGTCAAAGTCCAGGTAATTACTGCTTCAAATTAGTTAAACTGGGAAAATAATTCTTGTTTTACAGAAATCACTCTGACAAAATCCCGAGTAGTCCCAAGGAGACTCTTACAAATTTCAACTTGTAGGGAAGAAATTTCATAGACTTCTAAAGAAGTTTTGCCTAAATTAAGATGGCAAGATGAAGCTGAGATAAAGCAAACAGATTTAACTTTTACGTATGCTGCCATTCATAGGTATATAGCAGTAATCGCTCTCATACACTGTCAGGGGAAAAGGAGCTATCCTATTTTCACTTACATTATACCATCCACAGGAATTACTAACTAATTCTGTGCTTGTGGGTCAACAGAATAGGCTTTGATACAAAGCAAGACTCTGCTTTGCTTGCAGCACTGGTAGTTTTTCCATTGATGGCTCAAAATACACTTATTTACATTGCATTTTTGAGTTTCTGTTGAATTTTCTATTCTCTGGTCTACTCTTTCACACATACTTACACTATGCAAACTTGAATGAATTTCAGAAACAAGAGATGTATTTCATGTCAGACTAAACAAAATGTTTCTACTAACAATGTAAAAAGGAACCAAAAGGTGCAACATATAAAAAGAATGAGAAAGCAAAAGCACAGACTAAACACACAGGATTACGTATGTTAACTTGGGACACTCATTAAATTCTAACACCTTTCTTCATTGCTAAACAAATTGCTCAGGGAGGTATCAAAAGCTCAGAGCAGCAACACTGCACTCACACGGACAAAGAATTTCAAAGAAAACTCAGAATGAAACTGGGAGTTACAAAGCAACCAGTCAGACTGACCCCAGTGCTCCGGCAGGAATGGCAAAGTTGTAAACCCAGAGATCCCTCGCAGAATTAGAAACCCAGATGATGAAAGATCAGGGAGAAGAGCCAAAATCATCTGGGACAGCATCCAAATTGCAGTGAAAAACATTCTGCAATACTTCCAACTCTGATAAATAGGCAGATAAGCACACTCCTGAAGCACAGAAATGACTTGTTTGACCACAGCTTTTCGTTGGATTTCTACAGTCTGAAAGCCTCGTATGCGTTTTGCAAAAATTCGGCTATAATTCCTCAAATAATGAGCATCTTTCCATATGTGACAGTTTTATAGCCAGAAACAGATATTATGTATTTAAAATGACATTCACCATGTTTAAATGCATTCTCACTACATTTGAACAAGCACAGACCGCTTAGATAACCCAAAGCACTTGAAAATACTGATTCAAAGAATGGTGTTTTTGCTTGAAATAGACAACTCCCCCGCACAGAACCTGCCCTAGCGCAAAGCTATTCTTCATGCTGAGGAAGACAGGACCCTGTTGTATGCCAGCAGATTTCCCATTGTGTTAGCCACACTCAGATAGAACTTCCACTTCTGCTGCTTTTTAAAATGTTTTGATGCAATACACAGGCTTGCTTGGGAAAATTGCATTCCCACAACATTCACAGCCAGACTATCTCACCCTCAGTAGAACTTTATTCCTCGCATAATCCTGTTTCACAGCAACGTACCAGAGGGAAGATACTACTGGGTACAAGTCACAGCATCCGGGATTTTGCCCTTAGAGTTTAATAGCAATGTTGTGAATCCTGACGATAGTTTGCCGGCCTGCCCCAGAAGGCATACAGGGAACCTGGGATTGTACCGTCTGGCTACAGCGGAACTGCCTGACAGCAGGACAGTTATATGACCTATGAATACGGAAGCCATAAGTGAAGAAGGAGGAAAGTCCTTTTCCAAAGGCAGGGCTAGAGAAAGAAATTCGCAGTGTAAGACACAGAAATAAGACATATTAGTCAACAAGCTTTCCTAGACTAAATAGAGGGAAGAGCCCAGAATAATGATGACCACAGCTTTTTTGTTACTATCATTTGTGTTGAAGGACCAGAACTGGGCTCCAGAGAGCAGATTCATATTTCGGAATTTGAGTAATTATATAGCTAGAAAGGGCTCTGAATTTGTGTCTTAGAAGTAAATTAATCTAAGAAATCGGCAAGAGTCCAATCAAACAACCTTATTTTTCTAATTAAGGAATGACCACCAGTATAATTGAAAACAAATATATAAAAACAACCCTTTTTCTTCTTAGTGGTATTGTAGATAAATAGTATTTGCCAAAGTAAATTTAAAATATATAAGAATATATACTTAAAGTATAATTCATCAACCAAATATTTAAACGGCTGCAATTTTTCCTCTCTGTGCACAGATTTCTGTTGCTTATGCTTTGATTTCCACATGGCAGCACTCTGCAATTCAGTACCAAAGACACTGGAACAGCAAGGAAGAAAAGAACACAACTATCAAGAGAAAATCAGCATTTCGGGGCAGATAGTAAGGGAAGAGAGGCTGTACTGAGATCAGGAAGACTGTTGCAGACCTAGGGCTAATTCTAAAACCAGCATAAAATCTTGACCTGGAACTGACAACAAACTGGGAAACAACAGATTTAGTTACTGGTGAGGATGGCACTGTGACAGCACCACCTTATTCTCCTGAGGTCACCATGCTGTGAGAAAACCAGTGCCCTTGTGAAATGGGAGATGGTGGGAACCTTACTGAGTGCTGTTGCTGCTCATGTACCCTGCGAGACGCTGGATGTGCTCGAGGATCTTGATAGTGAAGGACCAACCCACAAGTCCCATAATTAACACACGGTGAGAGGAAGAGGGGAGGTGGGTAGACGGCCTTCTCAGACTGTACCTGGAGGTCTTTTGTCTGTCAAAAAAAACAAAAAAGAAAAGCAAGAAGAAATGCATTAGTACCAGGATACCATGACCAACAGAATATTCACATACAAATTCATCAGTAAAAAGCGATGGGGAAGAAACCGCCCCCCCTGCCCTCTCAGCGTGGGTCACAATGCTGCTTGTTTAGACCCTTCAGACTGTTCATGATTTGAAAAACTCATTTAAGAAAGCTGACTCGCGCCACACCAGAGTCTTGACACTTTTTAGATGAGAAAAGATTGGTTTCAAGATATGGCAAGCACATTTCTGGCTGTTTTCTATATTCAAGAAACATTTTCATTACCCACAGTAGCTTTCAATAGTTTGAAGCAGGACTACATGGGCAGGCACTTGCAAAACAAGAAAAATTAATAATATTGGTAAAGGACCAAAGTCAATGGCCTTGAGATTTGGGTCTGCCTTTTCTTAGGCCTGCTGTGTCCAGCAGAGACAACAGGAATTTGCCTAAGGACAGAGCAAGGAGGAGTAAAAGATGAGTCACAACTAAATAATTTGACTTAAGAAAACAAACTAAGAAATTCTCTATATGGTTCCTCTCATGTTTAAAATCCTTCACAAGCTCTGTTTAATCAAATCCCAAGGCAAGAACAGCCAGACAAGATCTCTAGTGTAAACTCTCAATGCAAAGCAGGGGCAGTCGAGTTGTGCATACACGACACAGCACTTGTACTGCCCTTTGGGTGTGTTGTACGTGTGCGGTGCCGTTGGCATTTCTCCTGGTCCAGAGGTGCTGGGGAGGAGTGGGAAAGGCCTTTTAACCCCATTTGTAAACCCCCTCTTCACTGTCACCGCTGTGAGAGGTCCTCACAGCGTCCTTTGACTGGTTGGGGTTGCGCAAGAAATTTAGTCTTTTATAGTCTCTACATAATACAAAAATACATAGAAAGAAGGTGTCTTTGAGTACTCTGGCTCCTACCAAAAAAACTTCTTTACTTTATTGAACCACCCAGGAGTGGGCTGGTGGGTGACAGAAACATACCTGAAAGTTATCGCATGCAATGCTAACAGATTTATCCAAGGTATATGCGTGGGATGTCCCGAGTGGCAAATCACGGCATTCCCTCTGGCATCGCTATTTTTACACTTGCATGAAAAATGCCCAAGCATCCATAAAAGCACTGACAAGTCTGAGGCCTTCCTGCAGCAGTGCCCACCATTGGGCAGGATGCCCAACCTGCTTCTCCACTCGTGCTGAAGCCGACGGGAGTGAGGGAGACTCGACAGCACCTTGCCTTTGATATGGCTGTAAGACCCTACAGGTACCGATGCATGGCTTGGTTGAGAATAAGCCCATAGTGAAGTTTCTGTTTCACAACAATGGTGGGGACGACAATAAATCACAGAGCGTTTTGGTAATTGGCCATTCTTTTAAAACATTGCACAATTTTGTTAAGACAGGAAACCTCAACATTTCATAATTTTTGAAGGGGATTGAGAAAGCTCAGAGTTTTGCATGCCATGATTTTACTATGGCTTCCTGAATGTCTGTGAACAGAATAGTAACACTACTGTGAAGAGATAAAAAGGGTGTTGCAACAAAAAATTATTGCAGCGGCTGCTCAGCTAATTTGGATGGAGACAATTTTTTTTCCTCAGTGACCTTAACATTACTCTAATTCCACTGCAGAGGTCAGGATTCATTACAGAAGCTTTTGTTTCAAAAGTGGGTTTGATGTTACAACTCTTACATCAAGTGCCAGTGAAGCAGTGGATTTGGTTTTGGTTTCCCTCCCTCCATTTTAAGATATGTTTGAAGAGTTTTTGCAATAAATACTCCCTTCATCTACTTAATTTGGAAGTCATCTCTAATGATTTCTCATCTTCTTATTACATTACTTTGGAATGATTTCATCCCAGGTGGTGACCTCATATAAAATCCAATGTCAATTAATGGAAGCCAGAAAGCCTTGGGTTGTGTGGAAAGTGAGAAAATAAAAATAAAATACACATGTGCTGGCAATGGTAACTTTCTTTTGACTCATACCTGAGAGTTTAGTTTATTCAGTTGAGACTGTAATCTCTCATTAATTTTCTGCAATGCTTCTTTCTCCTCATTAAGTCTCTCTCTGTCAGATCTCTCGTTTCTGAAGTCTTCTTCATATATTTGTACCTGCAATCATTATCAGTATGTGAAATTCAGCAGAGCCACAACAGAAATTTTCATCCACTTTGTTTTCTGGTTGCTTTTTAAACACTGGCCAAGCAGCAGGGTGCATTCCAAAAGAATCCTCCTTCTTTATAATTCTGGAACACAAATTTTCCCTTGTCTTTCTTATGACTAAAGTGACAAGCAATGTTATTCTCCGGTGGCATCCGTCAGTTGAAACAGGCCATAGCTTCAGCATTCAGAGACCCTTGTAATTTAAAAGGCTGACTGGCAGATAGCAGTTTTAGATATTATACATAAGATAAGCACTAAAGACATTAAACTTTTTAAGGGATAAACAGTAGGACAAACATTTTACCAAAATTTTTTCCAGTTTACTCTGCAATTGTGAGCACTTTTAATTCCTCCTTGTATCTCACATGCAAGCAGGTGGCATCCTGGTGGAGATGGGAGGTGTTGGCGCAGCACAAAAACCTAACTTTTAGCACGCAGTCTGACACGATGTTATCACCTGGCCCAACCTAACGATGAGCCAGTATCATCAAACAGCATCCTGCTTTTTTACAGCCCACTGAATACCGTTGGCCTTAAGCCTACTTTGCTTTACACCTTTTCGTAGTTGTCTGAAGCTTTACCTTTCCCACTGTGCTAGCTGTCTACCCAAGGTGTGGCCCAAAGGACTAATCTGTGCAGAATAAGTGATAGTATTTAGAGCCATGGTCACATATTAATGACCAGAAGACTTGGACTAGGCAGGACTGTCAAGGAATTTAGAACTTGGCTGGACCACTGTGGGGAAAAAGAAAAACCAAAACCTGTAGGAAGGTATCGTGTCCCAGACGGTAGAAAACATAGGTGGAAAAAATAATTGGCCCATGTACCTTTTGTGTGCCATAGAGGACTTCTAATTCATCCTCTCGAACCACAGCCCGAAGAACCTACCTGCCCCGGTGTAGGAGCACAGGGGAATGTTATGTACACAATTCAAAATGGTAATACAGAGGTCTGACCCTGTCCCTGCCTTTCAAATACTGAAGGATGAAATGGCTTAGCTCTTCTTATGTCATCAGGAATCATAGCATTTCATCCCATTAAAAAAATGTCCGACCACCTCAGGCACAGGCAGCGAGCACATGCATTCAGAAGCAACGGACAAATCATCCATAAATGAATTGGTGTTAAGCTGACTGGCTTAATTCTTCAGCTAATGGGCAGGCATCCCCCTGGTAAAAAGCTGGAGGTTGGTGGCACTTCTAATGAAAAATACAGAAAAAGCATGTTGGGGTGGGAACCACCACCAGAACTTTCAGAAATCCTTTCACATCCTCTTGGTTGGTCACTAAAGCCCACTGACAGTCTATTTCCAAAGAACTTGCTTGCTGTGGCTCATGCCCTGCCCGTCGTACGGATCCAGTTTTCTTTTTGCTGGCAGCAGCACTATGACTTCACAGGAGGACTAAAGAAATGTTAATACCTCAGAGGAAGAAAAAAGTCAACACAGGGCTCTGTAAATTATTTTCACAACTTGCCTGTTGCAGCTAATTTTTGCAAGGTTTTTTCAGACCCGATGGACCCCCACTAGATGTAACCCCCTTCCTGAATAACACTGGGTAAAAGGAACAAAGGCTTCTGTGTGGTTGTGTGGGGACTCAGCTCCACAGCCTGTGCCTGGAGGAGGCATGCGTGCCCCTTACCCGCCAAAGCAGAGGCAAATCTGTTGCCTGCAGAAATCTAGGTGTCTCGTATCCCTGTCCATCTACACATTTCTCTCCTCCGTATTTCCTCATTTCTTCTCCCCCAATTCCCTCTCTGCTGTCCCACCTCCCTCCTGCTCCCCAGCTGTACGATCTGCTGAAGCTGCAAAGGAACTACTTTGTCACAGTTTTGCCATATATTCTGTTGCCCTGAGAAAGAGAGGGGACACCTCCCAGGGAACTAACGCTTTCATCTCTTCTGTCGTGGCCAGGGATGGGCTGATGACAACCAAGCTCTGGTGAGACTCTGTCACGTTGCTCTTTGTCCCAAGAGTCCCTCCTCCATACAGTTAGAGCCTTCTGCTCCATTTCGTGCAGAAGGAAGTCTGGACTCACTGTACTGATTTATACAACTAGAAAAAGACATTCATAAAATGGATACCCCATGAGAATTCTGAAAAAAAATTGGTTTACTCTATTTTATTGTGTAGAATGAAATAACTCATTACTGTACAATCAAGTGCAGGATTTTATTCTCCAGCATGTGGCAAGCATTACATTAGAGAGCAAAATCTGGCTCTGCTGTCAAACGTGACAGAAACAAGTATTTTATTCCCATTGAATAAAATTCCCGTTCTGATCACATCCATTTGTGAGTCAATACCGTTAACCCTAACACTGTCCAGGATGACAGACCTAAAATGTAAAATGATCTGAAAAGCATCATCTTTTTAAACAGATTCTTTCATATGGAAAGAAAAAGAGTGCACAAAGCACTTGAATTCCTCCGAGCAAAGATTAAAAAAGAAAAATACACACACTTGTCTATAGTGATTGGTATGCAGGTTCAGATGAAAATGTTTTGCCTCACACTTTGAAAAATTGCAGTGCCACCACTGTAATTCTCCTAGACTAGGATTCATAGGTAATTCACTAAACTTTCAACTTCTAAGAAAAATGGATCAGAAGAGACAATCAGTAACTCATGAAGTTTAGCATTGACTCTGGATGAAATTCAGCCCCTAGCAGAGAGCTGGCAGGACGTCTCCAAGGCTCAGGGGAGCCATTCTGCTGCTTTGAGTCCTACACAAGTCCTTGCTCCAGTACTTTGGAAGGACTCAGTTTCACTTGGTGGACACTGCTGTGATGACAGCATCTTAGGAAACACCATTTGAATGGGCTATGGCTAAACTGGTTCTTCCTGTCAAAAGCTCTATGCAGCAAGTCTGCCAAGGACAATTCCAGGGAGAGAAGGCAAAATCATGCTGTATGAAATCCATCCAGGCTTACTTCCAGCTGTTCTCACCTGCTGTCTCAGAACTTCAAGCTGGGTTCTCATGTCCTCAAGGCTGTTCCTGTCACCTTTCTCTGACAGAGTCCCAAGAACAGGTGAGCACTGCTTTTTCAACACATCCAGAAGGGCCTACAATGCCAAACAGGAAAATTACTAAACAAAGATTCACTACATAAAGAAAAAAAAAAAACCAACCACCAAACCCAAAACAAAAACAAAAACCCCCAACCTTTCAAATAATTAGAATGTTTGCCCTCTAAATAAACACATTAGTGTAAGTCACAGACTTGTGGGTGTTTTCCCTTCACTTGCAGTTGCTTCAGTTACATACACTGGATATAAACCCCATGAATAACATAGATGCACGACTAGGTCCAAATCAAAGCATCCACACTACATCGATGCATTTGAGGCAGTGCCATTTTACTGTCCTTTTACCTATAACTATAACCAACATTTTATGGAAATCACAGCTGCAAATCTCATTCATAAACACCACTTCCCTGTGCAAGTCAGAAATTGGGAAAACAAAGACAGGTATCTAAACTCAGCGGAGGCCAAAACCAAGCAAACAAAAGATCCAAGAACATAAAAGCAATATTCAATAAACATGTGACTACAGTAAAGTCTGACTGAAATGGTTTTTTTGCACTAAGAGTACAAATTTCTTCAACTTGAACCAAAGTAAACCCTTCGGTTAAGAGGAAGTTATGTACTCTCTATAGCTTGTCACTAGAGGGAGTTATGAATACACACACTACACTGATAACGCTCTTACTCTATTTTCCAGTCAAATTCTTCCATAGTTCTTTGCAGTTTTTATTTCTTTTTTAGCAGTATTACACAGCTCTCACTCGGACTGGGAAAAATTTTAAATCACTCTTACCCCTCTCTATGAATTACCACACATTACACTTATATATTTCTTATTTACACTAGAACAAATATTCATCATTCAGTACTTCTTAATGTCTTTCACGTAAGACATGAACACAACTAACTTCATCCATTTTAGAAAGTTTAATTCCTGCTAATGATCCCCAGCTCCCCCTTGCTGGCCACACTCTATTCATGCTGTAAGGAAAAGAGGGAAGGTAATTTGGAAGGGGAAGAGGCAAAGGGGGAAGTGGCCAAGCAGAACCCGTATCTAAAGTAACCCAAGGATTAATATTAATTTTCAAAAGGTCAACAAAAAATTTTTTTAAAAATTAGTGCTTTCCATGGAGAGCACAGAAGAGAAAATGAAGGTTTTTTATCTATAGGCTGCTGTCCCTAAGAATTGTGCAGAAGAGAAATCGGTATAATAGTGGCAGTTTGTATGCCATGTCAATCCATAAAAAGGGTTGAACATAAACATGGGAGGATGAAGATTACTGATTAACCCTCCGTAAGCTATCTGTAATTAATTAGTTAATTATACATAGCTTACTGATTAATCCTCCTTTTGCCCCTTTGAGCCACTGCTAATCCCTTTTAGGCTATGACATTGCAGTGCTCTGTGCTAATAGTAAAACAAATAATAAAAACAAGTTTCACATTGGCATTTAGGCTGGACACAGATCGCTGTCAGCAGCACGAGTCAGTGGCATTTGACAATATCATGGTACGTACGATACGTTCCCTGGCTGACTGCAACCCAGATCCTTTCCCAGGTGTGTGCTTTGTTAAGCATACTGCTGAGGACAAAGATGAGTGAAACGTGGTTTTCTTCTTCCTCCTGCCTACACGGGATATGTCTCTTATTTTGCTGACAGTCACAGAATCAGGAGACTCATTTGGGTGGCAGGGAATCTCTGGAGGTCCAAGCCCCTGCTCAGAGCCGGGCCAGGGAGGTCAGGTTGCTCAGGGCCTGTCAACTAAGTACTGAGCATCTCCAAGTGGGGTGATTTCACAGCCCCTCCAGGCAACCTTTTCTAATATTTGACCACCCTCAAAAGAAAGTGCTTCAAATGCACTAATTAGTTACCCTAATTCTTGAAAAAATGTCACTATATTGACTATTTTTCTTGCAGCTCACTTCCTAGAATCATAAAATGATATAGACGTATTAGGTATTTGGGCAGTTCTTCAGGTTATCCAGAAAATTCCATCTTAAAAGGTTAAGAGTAGAGAAAAATAAGGCGAGGATTTTTTTTTAAACCTCATTTGGATGCAATGCTGAGAGACCATGTTTTACCGCTTCAGATAAAATAAGAGACTGTAGCATGAATAAAGCTGAATCGGTTTTGGGGTCATACTAAACGCAGATCAAAATCTTTGAGGAAAGATTGTAAGAGACATGCTGAGAAGCACTATGTATGGGGGAAAAAATTAAAGTTTTGTAATGTTGCTATTAGGTCAACTACAAATTATTGAGAATTACATTATTTTATTATAGGAAGTTTGCGTTCCCGAGTATAAAATGGAGACTAAACACTACTGAAGCCAATACTCAGAGATGTAACTGGAATGTTTTTCTTTCAAAATTCCCACCACTCTGAACTGTTTTAGTCATTTATGGAAGAAATGATGATACTATTTTCCATTGGTTTTAAAAAACAACTGTAAATAAAATTATCACGAGACACTTCAAATAAAAAGTAAAAAGGCTATTTTAAATATGTAACTAACTTTCTGTAATTGGTCCTGTATGAAATTTTTGCACATGATCAAAATCTTTTGACAAGATCAAAATGAGATGAAGCCAAAAGTAAAAAGATCAACGTACTTAAAGTAAAAAGGCTAATGTACTTAAGAAACAAGTAGCAATATCTTCCATAAACTGAGAACTAAGTAGCTTAAAGTGACTGAGATGAAAGAACATGTGTATTAGTAGGCACAGTTGTACTTTAAAAGACCAAAAGAGCTGGGTCAGCTTTGCTAAACTGTCCTCTGGTGAAAATACAATTGTCCTCTGTAGCTATAGGGAAGGAGCAAGTGCCCCTGAGAGCAGTCCTGCTTTCACTAGAGGACAGTACTGCTTCATGGAGAGGACAGATGTGCTTTGTGCAAGCAGTGAAGCAGATCTGTTCAACACTGCTACCAGAAGAAACTAATATCGTCTGGCCAGAATAAATTCAGCCCAGTTGAAACAGATTAATGCATCTAATGAAAAAGGGTTACAGTTCCAAAAGAGCCTTCCAACAGGATCACAGTAGAAGGAGCTTAAGTGATTAAGGAAAATGTTGTCTGATTTCAGAGAATTTCTAAGAACTTCAAGTCACTGAACCTGCTATAGCAGGGGACTAGATTTACAAGGGCACGGAGGTTCCCTTCTAGTCTTATTTGCATTCACAACATGAGGTTTGAAGAATGCAAACACACAAAATCAGCGAAATATTGCTTGTGGAA
Source organism: Phalacrocorax aristotelis (assembly GCF_949628215.1). NCBI lineage: Eukaryota > Metazoa > Chordata > Aves > Suliformes > Phalacrocoracidae > Phalacrocorax > Phalacrocorax aristotelis. The sequence continues at coordinate 6,769,505 of NC_134279.1, forward strand.
AAGTGTGTTACATGAAATTGATATTTCATTTGAAAGTCTATTTACCTAAGTTCCAACCACATCATAAGACAGCAAAATAAAACATTGAAATAAGTTTTACAAATAAGTCCTTGATTGAAAGTTACAGTAAGTCTTGTCAATGCATTTCAAAAAGAGTGAGAGATCATGTGTTCTGTCAGATTTTTGGATATGGCAACATAATTTTTTGCCCTGCCTTTTGCACATCATGGCCCTTTAGCTGTGTGTCACTTGCACAGCAATGGTTACAGCAGTGCATTTCCTCAGGAAGTGTTTGTGGTTCACCATGAAATACAGAATTGTTAGAAAACACCCACTGTTTTATGTGATCTTTTGATTAAACAAAGCTACTTTTATTACTTTCCCTCAGTTAAAAAAATAAATCCCAGTTAGCTATTTTATGGCAATTTCCTCAATGAGGCATATATACGCATACATACTTGTACGTATGAATATATATAGATGCAGCATATAAAAAGTGAGACAGAAGCATTTCTTGTGAAGAGAAGCCATTTTTCCTCAAACACAGAATACACGTAGAACAACAGTTTTTAACCTGTATTTTTTTGCCCAGTGTTTCAATGGGTGCATATGAAAGCACCTTTGTGCTGCTTACCCTTTTGTTCTAAGGATGGAGAATGTAGAGAGAGGTTAGATATGACACATAGAGAGACTTCACAGCTGAAGCCAAAGAGTCTCTTAACTTTCCTGTTTACAATGCAACCCTATTACCTACCAAGAACAGCATACACAGGTATTAAAGTAAGCTCTTGCTTATTTCTCCAGCTCCCTAAAGGGGTTCATGAGTCCTACCATGAACAAGGTGTTCACCCAGGATGGAAAAGATGGGCATCTGGTAGTGTCACTGCTTGCCACCAGAGACCCTAGAATTACAGGAAGAGGTCATGGTCAGTGGCTCACTTTTGTTCATACCTTATTAAGACGACTTATTTCACTCTCATAATGTTCTTTCTTTCTGATCATTGAGGCATTCTTCTGCTTCAGGAGCTTGTTCTCTTCCTTCATTTCATGGAGAGCCTCACTAAGGGCCTTCGTTTCTTTCTGGTATGCAAAAAGACAGAGAGATGCTGCTGAAATGCAGATGGAACCATTTTTCAAGAACATTTTTTCAGAATATCTGCTGTCTGGCAGATGTGCTGCATTTTTGTTGTCCCAAACACAGCTGGGAAGGGAGGGAACAGGAAGGCAGATGGTTAGTAGAACCCAGATATGATAAAGTCTGTTGAAATTGTTTTGACCGCTCACCATATGAGATGAGAGAGAGGCAACATACCAGACCAAATCCCTGCTCTCTACAGTCTGCAATTGCACAAAGCCGTGAGAAATCTGGCAGGCCAAGCAGATCAGTACTGTACAGAAGATCAACTGAAACCTGCATTACTCTTACGTATTCATAGTGTAAGGCCAGGGCTAAACACTGGTGGAGTCCCAGCTGTTCCCAGCGTCATACGACATTAAAGACGAAACCAGATCTCAGTATCACATAGTCTGAGGGCTTTTTCCACTACACAAGAGGATGAAGCAGGTCTCAGCCTGCTCAAGAAATACCAAGTTAGCAACCGAGGCTCAAAAACCCACTTTCTTTGACCCCACCGGAGTTGTTGACTTCAGCTTGACCCTTCCTAGTGCATGTGCCTACACTGTTGCCACCCCAACAAACTACCAAGACGACGTCCCTACTTGCAACAGGATTCATACACTAGCCTTTCAAGTTGGCATTATAGGAATTAAAGTTTGGCAAACCTGTCCTGATAAGTTTGATGCTCTTCTCCTACTGCTTTCAGCACAGCTATTATCAATTTACAATGAAATTGTTGAAACTGAAATCTTACAAAGCTAAGATCCAAATCAGACCCTGAAGCAAGGGGCATTGTGTAAGCTTCTTTCCCAGGGTAACGCATTCCTCTCTAGCCCGCTTTTGCCAGACTGTCTTAGACCAAAGCTGTTTAGACATATGAAAGAGAATGGCCTGTTCTACCAAAAAAAAAAAAAGAAAAAAAAGATTTAAAATATTCTTATGCAGCTGCTTTATGTGATTAAAAAAATGAGATCCAACAATCACGCACAGGATGCCATATGGACGCTTTTTCTTCTGTACAACAGACATCTCTGTGCAGCCACCAACTAGGCATTTAGTGTTCAGGCTCATGAGAAGTACATCACTGTGTACTAACTGACCAACTGAAAAACACCCTTGAGTAACTGTCACCTACACATGAGGTAGCTTCATTTTCCTGCATTCTAAGCTAGCTGGAACATTTCATTTTCTCCAAAAAACAGACAAGATTAGCAGGGTACCTCTGCATTAACTATAGGAACTTACCCAGGAGCTAGCTCAAGCTGGTATGTGCATATATGCTTTAAGATATTAAAGAAAACCAAAACACTAAGATCCATATAGGCTTTTAGCTATGCTCTTCTCTTCACCTTTGCCATCCTCTTTTCCTAACTCGGAGAACAAATTCTCCCTTTTGGAGGTTGACACCCGCATGAACATGGCCATTTATAACTAAAGATTTCCAGTTTTTCACATTTTTGAACATTCTGAACTCTTACAGCTTATTACTTCTTATTCAACACTGAATCTTAGGTGTTACGGCACCTGGACTTTCCAGTGACTAGGTGGGTCTTTGATTCCTGTCTATAGGAATCAAAGGGTATATAGTCATGCCCAGAGAGAACAACAACAAAAAAACAGATCTCCAAAACAGGCAGTTTGGAGGACATGGGGACAGATAAAGCTCACATTATCGTTCTGAGCACGCCATACCTCCAGGTGCATTAAAAAAAAAAAAAAAGCTCTGTAAGACATCAGCAGCATGTAATCTGTCTCACAGTTGTTTGGTGCTGCTGATGTTCCTAAATGGCTCAGCAGAGCACTCAGAGAACTGCCACTCTGAGTAAACAGATTTTAAAAGTACTGTCAGGTTGCTGGACTAGGTAAGTAGAGAACAAGCTTATTACTTTGCTCTGGAAATTGCCCTGTACAGCCCATCCCAGCTCTGTGGCTACAGGTGGATAAGTAAAACATCTAAAAAAGAAAGGGTTGTTACCTTTAAAGAAAAGAGAAAAAAATAAAAATATACATATACACTTACACATATATAAAACCAAATGCAGGTATGAAGAATGTTAGATGCCATGGGGTAGGGGAAATCAAACCAAACACAAAGGCCAAAAAATCTAATCTTGGTAGATCTGTCAGCTTGGGCCCCTTCCGCATCTGCTGAACTTTAAAGTAACAAGCCTGCTCACATGCTTTCAAGCTGAACATATCTCTCAGCATTTTTCTGAATCATCCCCTGGCACTGCTTTTTCTTCATCCTGCCCTGAGGGCAGTGTAGGATAACTTGAGTTGGCACAGCTGCTGACATGGGTGTTACAATCCTTACTGCTCAATCAAAAAACTCTACTTTTAGCAGCTATTTCTGCAAAGGTGTTCATCTCCTGCATCCCTGCATGATATCCAGAAAGTAAAGAAACTCAGGATAATTAGAAGGGTTTACTGGCTGAGTATATAATTTGTAAAGAAATTGCTGATCTAAGGCTGAAGTTCCATGCAGGTTAACCTGTCCCTGTAACAGATTTTTGTATTATATTGTCATTTAGTTCATTACTCATGTACATAGTAAAAAAATTGGGAGAGTGTACCTCTCATCCTTACCTCTTCAAAAAGATCGATAGGGCTGTTTTTCACACCTATCTTATACTAAAGGGCAGGCAATAAAAAACTTGGTAATATGAACAGGGAGATGGATTGTCTTGCATTGAATCCACACTTGGAGCAAATACAGGCAGTGATTCAACAAGTACTTAATGACATAGTTTGCTTTAAAATGTGTAAACAGTCTTATTGGTTGGAAATCAAGCACGTGCTTAGCTAAGATCATGCCGTAACTGATAAGCAAGTAAGACGAACGTTCTGCTTATGAAGATAAAAGCTAAGGGCTTTGCATTTCTTTTCCTGCAGCAGCTAACTTACATCTTATCTGAACCTGAAAATGATGCAATTGCCACCTGTTTTCGGGTTTGTTTCTTGTTATCAAGCAAGTAGAGAAGCCTGACTTCAGCCATCAGGGCACCATCCAGAAACTCTTACAAGAAGTTAGGAAATGTGCAATACCATGGAGCAGAATGAGAACAGGAAACACCACTCTGCGATGCTTGTAAAACAGGGCATTAAGTTTTGTGTATACGTTGGGTATATACATGCCGATCACCCAGGCTGGTGGTTTTACCATGGTGGGAATTCAGCTTGGGGATCTAGCTTTAGATGCGATGCCTACACAAAAGCCAGTGCTAAGGAGTCCTGAGAGGTGCCCAGCCACTCTCGGGGTGAGGTAAATGTCACTTTAGAGCAGCTGATCAGCCCAGGCAGTTTCAGCCCTAAGAACCACACTGACTACGTAGCTCATATTTGTGGGGAGCTGAGATAGCTAGCACACATATATATAGCTAGTACTCCTATATTGTCAATACTAAAATATAAAAATGGGCATCTGGAGCTGAATTCATTCCTTCAAGTATTTATTGCCAAGGACTTCATGTAACATCTGCAGTAACATCCCTACTCCATTTGAAATCACTGTAGAATTTTCATTCACAAAAGAGATTCACCCGAACTGAACAGTGAGAAATCTCTGCAGTATTCATATCAATCTGCTCTTTACTCCCCCAGGCACACTAATGCCGTGCTTTCTGCCGATTGCTATTGAAATTACTCTCTCTATATAAATAGTTCTCTGATCAGACAGAAGATCAGCCACTGCCTTGGGTACAATATTGAAGAGCACTCAACACCACAATCTCATCTCACGGCTGTGCAACAACCCACACCCTGCCACTCACAAAAAGACAAAGAGGAAAGGCAGACAGTGTTCCACACTGAGCACAAACTGGGTAACAGAGTGCACCCTCCTACCGTTTCCTGCAATGGCCTCTCTCTCCCCAGGGCTCGCAACTTTTCATCTTCTGGATGCTGTCGATGTCTCTCTTCCTCCAGCTCACTGACTCTCCTCTCTGACACGTCCAGTTTTGCTTTCATTTCTGCCAGCTGAAAAGCAAGTGACAGACCGTGGTGGGCTGCCTAAGGATCCTGAAAGGCACAGCACCTTGAAGGTGCCTTCAAATCCTTTCAGCTCTCAGCAGAGAGGCATAGAAGAGTGGTTCTGGTTTTATGTAAAGTCCCCCAGCCACTGACTTTCCCCTCTCCACCTCCAAGCTCCACTGTTCTGTCTGCAGCAGAGACTCTTAATAATCCTGGGCAAATTCTCTGTTGGTGTTAATCCAGTTGGGTCTCGCACTGTTTTGCTGCCAAAGGACAGCTACCACAGGTCTGTCCCTCCAAATGAATTTTCCATTTTGATGTTCTTTTTTTTTTTTCTTTCCCTTTTGCAGTTTGGACTCCCTCTGCAGTGGTGCACATCCAAATGATCTAGCCAGATGCATATATTGGACCCGTATTAAGTGAGGAAGCACCATTTAAATTCCTGTTCTTTTCAGGGAAAGGAAAAAAAAATATCAAAGAAATGATCCACATCTCAGTAAACCTTACTGGAAAATATTAGAGGCAACTTTCCGGATAAGCACATTAGGTCATTCTGCAAAATTCCTTTTCATAGAAGAAAACAGGAGGTGAGAAGTGTCAGTCAATTAACCAACTTGGTTTTTGGAATATCAGGCAAAATTTTGAACAGCCAGCTTCACTAGGCAGCTGAATATCATGTCTGCAGCAAAGATGCCACACAGCCACAAGCAACAAATGAAAGCTATGCCAATGGGATCTTGACAAAAAAAAGGAAATAAAAGGTATTTATTTCCTTTTTTTAATGAAAAGCTTTTGTACAGAGCAGTTTCTCAAAAGCAAGAAAGTCCCTCTGCTTATAGAAGGTAGCATTCATGGAGGATTTACCTGAGAGATTCCCCATTACAAGGATCCCCAGTGAGCTTCCAGGCTTCACAAGCCAGCCACAGATGATACAGACCAGTGGCTGGGCACACCAGGCACTGCAGGCTTATTTTCAGTTAATTGCGCTCTGAAGTATGAGCAATTTTTATTACCTTGTGGAGGGCATGAAGATCTCTGCTGTCATGTCCACCCTAGTCCCTACTCTTTTAGAGCTGCCCTGCTTCTCTGGCTATTTTGTCCTACTGAAGATTGCACACACATTAGCTTCACTTTTACATGGTGAAGCTTCTTAAATTTGTGAGCTGAAGACTAAGAACGTCTTTACGTCTTTTTTCCCTAAGATATTTACTGTAGCTATGGCTGGTCAGTATTTAAGCACAGACTTGACTATCAGCAGGTAGCATACATATTCCAATAGAAGTAGTCAGCATTGTTACCTGTTTTTCATAAAGCTGTTTCATGCTTCTAAATTGATGATCCCATTGCTTGTTCACCTCCAGAAGCTGTAATTATCAGGAAGTCAGAGTAAATAACCCTTATTTCAACACCGTCAATAAATAAAAGAATAGAGCAGCAGTCTAATCCTCTGGCTATGAGTGTTCACAACCTCCTCATTATCTTGCCAGTTCGTTTCAGAAAGAGCAAGTTTAAGGTTTGGCAAGCTTTACAGTCCATCTGCCAGTGGTTTGGTATTTCAGTTAAAGTATGTGAGCGTTCAGGAAATAACATTCAGGAAACATGCAAATACACAGTAAGCTTCAGGTGAATCATTTGCAACACTGTACAAATCCCAGGCTGCAACTCCTAAATGGCCAAGGACTTTCTTGTTAGATTGCTTTAAGTTCCGTAGACATAATTCCAATTAGAAGGTCTCAGACTTCACACAAGTGAACTGAAGATTCCTATTGACTGCAGTCACTACTGGGTGCAAAACCCTCTTGCTTTCTCAGTACCACTAAACCGAGCAAGCGCACGCATGCAAGATGGGGACATTGGCTAACACCACGAATGTAAGTGGTAGGAGTGAAGTCAGCACGCGTGCATTTTTATTGGAGGAAGCCAAATAGGTCCCTCTGAAGCATTGTGCTTTGTAGGATATAAGGTCACTCTTTAGGATGCTCAGCAAAAGAACGTCTTCCAGTTTGCTGCTGTGACTAAGACACCACTGGCTACTACTCACAGTGGTTCCTTGGCCTTTGCAATAGTGATCATTAAGAAGATTTGCCCTTTATACCGTATAAATCTCTGCTCTTCTAGATTCATAGCCGCGTTACAATAAGTCATCATTTGTTTTTAGGAACAGGTCTCCAAATATAACCCTGCCTAGCTTGGTAGAGAGAAGTAGGGCTATAGGAACTAGTTTAACACAATTTTAAGCGCTTGCACACTTCAGGCTGTGAAGAAACACAAAGCAGAAAGTCTCCACAGAGAAATTGTCTCACAGGAGTGCAGGTTGAGATTCCCACAGGAAAAACATAGGTCTTGCTGGACTGGTGGATTAAACCCACCACATCATAAACGTGGTGTAAATAACAGTGATAACACATTCAGTGTTTTCCTCCCCCGGCCACATCACTGACATTGTACGGCCTGTCCTAGAGGTTATTGTATCTGTAAAGGTTAAGGGTGAACTCAAGATTACCTCTCGTCTCTGTCTTTCCAGTGAGAGGATCTGTTGTTCCAGAGAATTGGCTGATACAGTCTTCTTTTTGGTCAGTGACATGTGCCTTGACTGGAGAAAAGAAATGGTGAAAAATGAATGATTTCAGCATCCTCTCCAAGTCAAGATTATCATATAGAACTCCCATCCACCTGCCACGTGCATATAAAGAAACTGAAACAGCAACATTTTCTTACATTTCAGTACCTTTACACCTGCTGACAGGAGATTCTGAAGCGTACATCTGCTTTAACCCTGCTTGGTCTGTGTTTTAATTAAAGCATTATGCAAATGGACACAGAAATTAATAAATTATGTCTATTTGTACCATGTGAGAGACAAGAACACAAAATAGGATTTTAATTATCTTGCAGATGGTAATACAAACAAGCAGGACAAGACACAGAAGTTGAGCATAAGTTGAACTGGGCATAAATAATTTCCTTCATTTACAAGAACTAGAATAATTAGTAGTATTGCCCCTGGTAAGTGCTTGCAGGCCCAAGGCAATAAACATTAGCACAATGGGCTCGAAACAAGCAATACAGAAAATTAATAGGCCATTTAAAGAATTTAGGAAATCAGTCTGCAATTGTTCCTTTTTTTTTTTTAAAAAAGTGTGGAGTTTTGCCCATGCAGGACAACAGCAGCTAACCTCATTTTTATAATGGCAATGTCATACATCTTAATTTCCAAGAAGTTCCTATGGATTGTCATAAAAAAAAACATGTGATGTATTAGATATACGTACATAGATATATATTAAGAGAACTGCACTGGAAAAAAGATACATGCTCATAAAAATAAAATATACTATGTTCAGATACCTGGTCAGGGATTCTCCCTAAATTCTCAACCAATAAATGAGAAACTAGAATAAAAGTGTGAGCACTTCCGAGGTCTTAAACCTCCTGAAATAAATTTATCTTCTTCAGCTAGAGAATTTAAGGCTAAATACCAATGAAGAAGATCAAAGCATAGTTTTGTTGTGTCTTTTCACAGGCAAAAATCCTGACCACGTATTTGCCCATGGCCAATCCTGCTGAGCTCTAACGTGGAGCATTTGACTTCCACGCCAGAAAACACTTAATCCCTCTTCCAGTAGAAGTTCATCATATTTATCTTAATCACACATTTTAATCACATATTTAACTTCTGAATTCTAATTCTAAATTCTGAATTCTAAATTCTGAAGCAATTACCTGGCAGTCAGTGGAGTTATTCACATGTATAATTTTTTTCAGAATCTGGACCTTAGGCATGTATTTAAGTGTGTATTTAAGAGTCCTATTAAAGCGAAGAGGACAACTCACGAATCTAACAGATGTGTATACACCTGGCACCAACTGGCCCTAACACTGCTCACAGAAGTTGTTGGGTCACTAAAATGAACCACTTTCTACCCTTTGTAGAACAGCATATTAAAATGACCAGATACTTTTGGGGAGAGGGGGAAATGCTAGGGAAGGTTTTTCTTCTAAGAATGCCATATCCAAAAATATTTCTAACATTTCCTTCTGCTCTTAAACAGCATTAATCATTCAGATACATCTACAGGAACACAAAAACGAGCCCATAACTGTCAGTCTACAAAGTGACATGCATGATACCTGCACTGGCTCAAGCCAATCCTGTTAATCAGACAACACTTCAGAGGACAGCCAAAAGAGTCACTTACTTCTAGTGGGTCTGCTGGGGCTTCCATGTCATTCACACCTGCCCACGTGCATCCAAGACGGCCTTGAGCATTTGTTTCAATAGGGGTCTTTGGAAGAAGAGCAATGAAACAGATATTTTACATTGGCTAAAGGAGCAGAATTGCATTAAGACCCAGAAGATCCATGAGTGCTGCCTGCCTGTGGAAGCAGCCGAGGTTCAGAAATAAGTGGTGGAATTTTGACTTTAATCTTTTCCTCCTTCCTGGCTGGGGCTTCCCAGAAGGGTTGAAGCACGCTGCCTATGACTAATACTCCGGGCAAGGCAGTTCTCTGCTTAGTGTGCATGTAAATCGCAATCAACTGGCCAGTTCACCCCGAGAGAGGAAGTTGCACATAGAAGTCAAGAAAGGGTATTTCTTTTTTTTTTCAGTAAATAAGAGGACAGGGTTTCCTATCCCTGTTTCCAGTTGTAAAAGATGACTTACATAAGTATGGCAAGTATTAAGTGACACTAAGACAGCATGAACTATCATGATAGAAAAATTTAGTGAGTCATGCTTATAAAGGAGTAATAGCAAAGTATTAACAGCTATGGGGAAGAGCACACCAATACAAACCCCAAGATGTTTAGGGGAAAACCATAACTGGAAAATTTATTTACTTTCCTTGAAGAAAAGGTGCACAAAGGTGAAGAAAGACAGGGGTGGTTATTCTTCTCCTAAGGACATCATATTTGCAGTTCTAGTACTTACCTTATCTAAGCTTGGATCTAGCTTCAACCTACTCAAGTCTTCACTTGAGTATTCAAGAAACTCAACACTTCAGATTTGTGTCTTAGTTTCCCGTTTGGAAAAAGAGGTGAACCGTACCAAGTTAAACTCACAGGGAAGATTAACAAAGAAAAGGCTTCCACTGACTTCACATATAAAGTCACAATGAAATAGGAAAGTGCAAAGTATTGTCATCTTCAGTCTTGGAATTCTGAATAATGATGGATTTGAGAAGGAAGTGTGAAAGAAAAATGATTTTCCTTATTGTAGAAAGATCCCTGGGTCTGAGGCTTTTCCAGTGGGGCACAGGTTGCTTATCTCCTTTTCAAGGAACGGAATGAAAGCTAGCCTGTGAAATTTGACATAAATCTTGCCATTTCCAGAAAAGAATTTAGACAAAGTAAAGTAATCCTGTAAAATGGTGGAATTTAACAGCCACATTCCAGACCTCTGGTTCATAATGTGTGACTAAGCAACTCCTCTTTTGCAAGATGCAAAACCCGATTTTGAAGAAAGCTGCTATTTTATAATATTTGCATATGAAATATATCCTCCCTACCATAACGTTATTTTTGTTTTTTTCCTGGCTTATGGAGCAGCTGGAAAACTCATGGGGTATAAAAAGAGAAATTAAAACCCAAATGTTATCTTAATGAAGGTATTTTAGATTCTACATAGAAGTCATCCTACCTATCAAAAAATAAAATTTAATTGTACCTATACCAAAAATAGGCTTTGCACATATCCCTCTCAGGTACAGCATTGGTTTAAAGAAGGAAGATCTACTGGCTGATAACACAACTGCAATTTCCACAATCGCATTTCTTGACATTTTCTGTAGTGATTAATGTATCATAAGAAATACGAGCCAGGAACTGTCACAGGCAGTGAAACAAAGTAAACCTCTGTAGCACCAAAGCAAGGCTGAGTGAAACAGGAAGGCCATCCTCCGGGAAACAGACATGCGAGAAGGCCAGCTTCTAAAAATGAATAAACATACCATGCTACCTGAGAAAGTGTAGTAATAGCTAGACCATAAAATCCCCATAGTGGAGAAGGAAGAGGAAACACCACACATTTTAAAAATGAGACCATGTATTAAAATATTACTAAAAGTTTACACCAAATCAAAGCTTACACTTAATGACTTCAAAGCACTTTGCAGAAGTAGGCAATAACCCTATTATACACATAGGGAAACAGACCAACTGAATGCTAAAGGTCATCCAGATGTTACTGTCAGATCAGAGAATGATGATGTCACCTTTCACCCACAGCCTGACCATCTGTCTGTCACAGCTGCGCCTGCAGCATCCATTAGCAGGCTATCACTGCATCATTTTGTGTTCTGACTGTACTAAAGTTAGGGCACATGAAGAGTCAGGAGTCAGCTGCTGAAGAGGGTACTGTAGCTAGACACAAAGAGCAATTTCCTATCATCTTCTTGCAATGTCCCGCTACCTTGCGCTGGCCTGCTACAGTCCTACAGATTATAAACTCAAACAGTCCGTCTCTGTCTATAAAGTACCAACACTGAGCATCTGATTCATAAAAATACAATCATAAAACTTCCACGTTGCACATCTGCTCTCAAGTGCAATGCTTCCCAAGCAGAGATACCTTCCCTTACCCCGGCTCCCATGCTCGGCGGTCCCATCCCCATTCCAGCAGCAGCTAGCCTTTGAGAAAAAGCTCATGTTGAACAGCTGTATTTTACAGTCTGGCCTCCTAAGGTAAACCAGCCCCAGTTTCTGATTTCCTCACAACAGCACGCTGTGATGGGCTATGTGAGGTGCTGAGCAGTCCCTGAAGCACAGACAGAAGGCCAAACCTAGGGCACAGTTCTACTCGTGAATCACAGCTGCCACCTGAAAGATATTAGTGCTCAAATTACTTTGAAGGGAGGATGAGGCTAAGACCCTGGAGTGCATGCCATTACTCCCATCATTTAGTTCAAAACAGTTTCCTGAAAAGCTGAATAGTTTCCTGGAAAGCTAGGTAGACATTAGAACTCCAAGTCCTTTGTTGTTGATATCTTAATGACTGTATTAACAACTACTGAAAGAGAATTATTCTCTCTTGGACAGGATGATTTGAAGGTGCCATTTATAGTGGTTTTAATCAGTTACAACACTATTCCTTTCTGCTCTCCCCCTTGCCCACGATGCTATGAGAGAGCTGGGGAGACCTGGGGGAAAAGCTGAAGCTCCTGGAAGAGCAGAGGATAGAACAGCATCAGCATCTCCCCTTTCCATGCCAAAATGGCCCACACATTTGTCCACTTTCGCTCTCTGTGAATCAAGTTTTGCTGTTTGCATGCAGTGTGGCACTGCCAGTGAATGCAATTTATACTGGCCTCATTTATTGGGCAAACCTTTCACCTAACATAACAGTCTTGTTTCAAAGACAAACTGCTCCCTGCTGATAATCAATAAGCTCTGAGCTAGGCATGCCTGTGTGGAAGCTCTTATATTTGTTACTGGCCTTCCATCCTATGTATACATGTTAAAACCAGTGCCAAATTTTCTTGCATCATCGTAGCTATTGCTCTTCAAGACAAGTATTTTAAACAAAATATGACAGGATAGAAATGACATTAAGTACTCTTCAATGCCTAGCTAGGCAAGCTTAGCATTCACACAGATAACGCTGATGCCCCTTCACACAGTACCTAAAGTCAAATGTCTTTTAAAAGTCTTAACAGGAAATGCATCTCGAGGGCGACAATGTGCTGTTCAAGAACAACGGTGCTGTCCAGTTTTGCGAGCAGCTCAGCGGGAGATAGGCACCTCGTTCCCTCCCTTGCAAGTGCTTTTCTGTACTGATTGCCACATTACAACAGTACGGGGTATTGGAAAGAGAGACTATATGTGAAATCTATACAAAGAGGAGAAATGACAATGAGTAGGGAACAAAAGCTCAAGCTCTTCAGAGGTAGTGGTATTCTTCCAGCAAAAAACAGGAGAGGTTGAAGCAAAATTGTTGTCTCTCTCTCTCTGTGAAAACACTTAACGGCACTGAAGAGAAAGACAAGGACATAACATTCATTTTCTTCAGTATTGCGGACATGAAGACACTACATTTGTTTATCAGTCTACTGCTACGCAATGAAGAACTTCATTGTACAACAGCACTTCAGAAATCTGAGATATATAAAAATCCTTGAAAAGAGGACTCTTTTGGACAACTATCAGACTTCAGAAGTAAAAAAAAAAGTTATTTTAAAGGCATTTACACTTGGTTTGAAGTTATTGAATCAAATAAGCACTTTTTAAATTGCTTGGAGAATTCTGGTTGAAGACCAGATTGCAAATGCAGTCGCAAACCTGAAAATATGTTTATGGATCCAAGCAAACTTTCAAAAAAACTGTTAATTTTTTCCAGCCTGCAAAACATAGCCAGACCAGTTAAAAATTTTGGAGGAAAATTTGTGCTGGTACTACATAGTCACAGGAAGCTCAGGAAGCTTCACAGGAAGGAAGAAGGACAGCTGAACAGAGTGTCTGTAAAGCATGAACAGGTCTGCACAAAACACCAGGAAAGTAAATTTTGGAGGAAAACACAGACTTAGCAGTGTTGTCCAAATGCAAGGCAGTGTATGTTTGCCAGATGTCGCACTGTTTGGTAAATGTCTACAGAAAAGCAGAGAAGACACCCAAGGAGAAACCAAGTGTGCCTGTTCTGCACAGTGGGAACGATGTCAGCCATGCTGAGAGGATGTCCCTCAGCGCTAACGATGGCGAGTGCTCTCCAGGAGCTGCCTAAGCCACTGCATACATGCTGGACACTGCCATGCAAATTAGCACCACCTCTAACACTGCAGCAGAGGGCTTGTGGAGAAAAATCTAGTCACTGTCTTGTCATAGTCAATTAAAAATCAGATTTTACTATGGTGAAAGCGTACCTACTTTAGCTACTAACGTGCAAAATCAAGACTTGCTAAATGTGATGTAATAGCAGTGAGAAACTGGTCAGCAAGTTTTATAAATCCCAATCTAATGCTTGCAGGAACCTTAATTTCCCTAATTATTTAATCTCTTCCTCTTTAAACGAACAAGTCAGTCTGCGTCATGGCATTTACTGGTTACACTAAAAAAAAAAAAATTTACAAGAAAACAGACTGCAGAGAATAGTCTCTAAGTAGAGAAATACAACCTTGGCAACCTCTTATGGTATAACTGCCTCTGACTTCTCCATAACCACGTGTAAAATCACATCAGTCTGCAGTGGATGAAGTTGCTTTTTATAGCCTCCCTAAAATACATAGACATGCTGGCCTTTATCTAGCTGGGGTTCATCACACATTTTAGAGCAAGAACATAAGTAACTTATATTCTCTTTTCATCCATTTCTCACCCCTTATTTCTCCTTCCACTCTCTCTCCAGCAAGTCACTTCCTTCACACATTCCTTCTATCCATCCCAAACGAGGAAACAAAACGTCATTACTCCTGTTGCTGGGAAAGGCTTCTGTTACACTATCACAAAATAGACACTCACAAATTAAGATAATGAAAGCCACTTGTCACTTCTGAAAATTCCATCTGTTCAGTAACTGCAGTGAAATGAAGAACCACTAAAATGCTTGATTCAAGTAAAAGTGAATCTTCCTTTGATGATGACAAAAAGGTAAAATGATCTTTTTTCTTTTTCCCCTAGCCTATCAGGTACCTGCTGTGAGGTTTGTTAGACTTACTTTTTTTTTTGTACTCTTCAGTTGCAAAACTGGAGGAGCTAGATTTACTCTGAGATGACTTGGGTTAAAATTTGGTGGCTCCTGGGAAACCTTCTGGTTGCTTATATTTTGGTTGAGCTTTGCTTTTGGCTTTATTTCTGAAGCTGTTATTATGCCAGCAGTGCTTGCTACAATATCCATTGCAACCCCTTTTCTCCTTCTGGTGCATATGATGAAACAGTAAGAAATGAGACATTTTAGCTGCAGGATAAAATCAGCTCTTACACCAGAAAAAGAATCTACCTCTTCCTGTCTAAACCTGGTCCACGTGCTTCACCCAGAGAAGTGTGCTAGAAAGGGATTTTCCCTTAAGTAAGTATGTCAGCCTCAGCCTTTTGTGCTGTTCGGTTAGGCACTCACTCTGAGAGAAAAATATGTGCAGATGCAAAAGTGTGCCTTAACGTATTGGGAACCAGATAAAATTAGAGCAAGATGTGGTTTCAGAGTAAGTAAAACACAGCACAGGCTTCTGTTCCAGGATTTCCTTTATCCACTGTTTTCCGTCATGGGCAATGGGACTAACCCTTCCTGAACCATACGGGCATGGCTACTCAAGTACCTAAGTATTCGCAAACTCAGGCCTGATGATGAAAATCGCAGCTTCATGGAACAAAAACTGGATGACAATTTGTAACTGTAGCAAACAGACTATTTAGAGTTTTACAACATAGTTCTTGCAAGTACAGATAGCCCTTAAATGAAAAGTCTTTTCTTTTTCACTTCACACCCAAAACAGTTTTGGTGCTTGAAAATTTTTTCTCATATTTTTTTTTTACCAATTGATCCCATAAAATATATTATCTATGTCAACTGTATGTTGACACACAGCTATTTTAGTTATTATTATTCCCTTCCTATCTGATACTTCTGTCTGCCTTCACCTCCCCCAGAAAACATCCTCCTTGTGTGTAAAATCTTGATCAAGCCCTAAACATACTGAAAACACTCTGCATGAGTAATTTTTAGTAATATTTGTATTGTATAGCTTATTCCAGTTGAAGGTAATCGGATTTATACTTAAATTTGAAATAGGAAGCTGCTTTTCTGTGGTAAGAAATGTTTCTTTGGTTTCTTATAGTAAAATAGCAAATCACTTAATCCTTTTGGTGTTCAGTGCTCCCCTCTGCAGAATACAGAACAAGGAACCCTTTCCTTCCTGAGGCATGTTTTGAGGACAGGCATTTTCACAGACTATGGCTTCTGCAGGACTGGAGCTTGCAATCCTTCTCATTTACATACACTCCTGCTGTACATCGCAGCCATAAGAATTGTTAGAGAAGATGAGGAAATAGATAAGTAGATGTGAATTAAAACTTATCAGTTGTTCTAATCAGTAAAAGATTTCATCATATGTTTCCCTTTTTTTGGTCAATGGCTCCAGCAAAAGACATTTCATTAAACTGAGAAGAGCTTAAATCAGTGTAAAATAATGATGCCACACTAATGTCTCGCCTCTCAATTCAGCCTAACACTTAAAAATACCCAGACAGTTTGTTCACCTAGACAAACTATTTACAGGGACACAGGCACTCAAGTCCTTTATATTAGACCACGTAAAGTACACGTGGGTGTCAGGGACCTGAGTACACCAACAGGCTCCGCTTGCTGTGACCTGCCTGTAAGGATGTTTCTCTGTAATCGCCTCCCTCTTTTCCCTATCCGAGAGCAAGGGACATAGCATGACAAGCTGCAACTAAGGCACTAAAGATAAAGGAATCATAGGCTGAAGGACGTGCTGAGAATTAGTTCATTCTGCAGACGTACATTTTCTCTCTCTCAAATATTTGCCTTTAAAACCACACTAATATTTTATATTTTTACGGAAAAAAAATCCTGGTGAAAAAGGGAATTTGTTTACAGACATTTCCAGATAACAGTCTCAAAAGCTATTTAAGTCAGAAGGAAACAGCATTTTGGAGTGTGCAATTTAGACTTTTCACTCCAGGAAAAAATGTTACAGAATAAAAATTACTTGCTGGCTCTGCCAAATAACTTCCTGATGAATGACCAGCACTATATTGTTTCATTATTAACTTTTTCCTAATTCCTAGATATAGAATTTTCCCCACATTTTAAGTCTAAATCAGCATTTCATTTCACGAAATGACATTTTCTGGGTGTTTTTTTTTTTTCCATTTTTGTTTGTTTGGTTTGGCTTTTGTTTCTAATACTATTTTATGTTATTTATTACCTTTGTAACTGAAAGTATTTGTTAAGAAAGGTTTGTTAAGAATATTTCCTCCTTTTCCAAAACACAAAATCCGATACAGCACCTTATACTGAGGTTACTGAAGCTTACCACCACAACTGTCAAGCTGTCACTCACTTGAAGTCCAAGTCAATAACCAGCCAAGTGAAAAGCAGTTTGACTTAAAAAGTATTAATAAAAAATAGCCAGTATACTGCTAGCACTGAAATATCATAAACCTTCCTCCTTTAACCTATGGAAACCACACACGCCCCTTTCGCGGGCAGAAAAGCACTATAAATGTAAAAAGCATAAAAGCACTACTGCCATGACGTTCTGTGTGAAGTGCTAAAGCACTCCACAGAAAGAGCTGAGGTGAGCACATCCTCTCTTTTTCCTCCCCACACCCCCAAAATCCTTTCCTACATCGCCTTCTGTTGGAAGGAAGCTAACGGGGGGGACCAGGTGTTTCCACAGACCAATCATGCCTTGCTCTTCTGCCCTGTAATTTCATAGCTCAATGCTACTTGATTCTGCACCGACTTCTGCTTCTCCATGCTTATTCCTCCCCTGGGGATGGGAATCCCCATTCTTCCCTGTGGCTTCTCTCTCACTGTTTCTAATCCCACTAGTCTGACCTGGGGGCATCTCCTTAGGCTTAGCTCAGCTTCATGCCCCAAGGTCATGAGTCATTCTGGAGATGGCAGTTTACATGTGAAAGGAGCTATGTGCAATTTTGGATTTCATAGGAGAGTCATCTCCTTTACCTCCTCATCAGTTTCCTGCATCATGCTTCGGGGCACAGCCTTCAGACCTTTCCTTCCCCACCCCATCCCGTAATGGAGTCACACAGGCAGGTAAGTGTGTCATCCCTTGCAGGTGGATGGCATTCATGGCTTAATCACTCCTCTCCTCCAGACCTCTCACTCTTCCCTTTCACAGGTTGCAGAAAACAGGAATTTCCTTTTGTCCTCCTATTGTGTGATAAAAAGGAGGCTGCTATTTCAGGGAAGAGGAGGGAATCTGAGAGGGAAACCTAGAACAAATTTCTGTCCTGCTCATTAACCACTGCTTCACTGCAAGCAGAGACAACCATCTTAGCAGGTGGCTTACAATTTTCTGTTTGTAATCCCACAAAAGTATGGGTTTGAATCATCATTTTTCTTCTTCTTTCTTCCTATTTATCTAAAAGCCTTTCTGACACTCTCAGAGATCTTGGTCCCCCACACCTCTGCTCATCCTCAGTTAAATCAGAGCCACCAAATGCCAACAACCTAAAGAAATGCCAGTGTTCTTGGGGTATACAGTTTTGTGGGTTTGTGTTATCCAAAAGGCACAGCTGGCTACAAAGGGTGGCACTTTGGATAATCAGTGGGTTTAGCTGACCTTTTAAAGGACTGAAAAACATAGCTTCTCACTCAGTCTTCTTCATAACAGATTGTAGCTGCATAACAACAAAAATGTGTAGCAAGTTCATTGCATCATTTCAGAAATCAAAAAGTTTCATGCATAATCAGGTCACCCAGGGAACATCCCCTGAATGTTCTTTACTGGCAGATAAACATTGCAAAAGCCGACTGTGTTTACCTTAAGGGAATGCAAAGTTCTCTGAGGGTTCGGACACTCTTGAGCAATAGGTTTGGGGTCCTCGCACAACTGGTAAGTGGTGTTCTTCTCTATCAGGTTCCTTATTTCAACATCAAGCTCCTTACTTTCGCACCTGCTTAGAAAGAAACAGCAACATTAAACTTTACACCAAAACTTGAAGTGCAGAGAAGGTAAATTTCTCAACTGTCTTCTGAATGTGACAACACAAACAGCAGAGCTTGTACTGCACCGAGCTCCTGCTGCCTTCCTTCCTGGTATGCAATCAGAGAGCACTAGAGCAGTGTCACACAGACAATCTCTAAGTGCTTTGAGGCAGAAATTCATGTAAAGTATTTAAACAAGCAGTCTTTATGAATTTTTTTACCTTGTGCATACAAAATCCAAGTCAACCCTTTGGGGGATTATATGAAGACTGCCATGTGCCCTCAAGGCCACCCACGCACCCACACTTTTAAGAACTTTACATTCAAGAAAAATGCAATCAAAATGGTTAGATTGGTTTTTGAACTTCAAAACTAGGTGCTCAGTTCAAAGTTTTTCAATGGCACATTTTGTTTTCTGTAACACCTTATAATGCATTTTCAATTCTTTTTTTTCCCTGAAAAAAATTTCCTTTTAAAACATTCCTATCTTGTAAAATTGCTCTGTTGTGAACACTGAAATGGTGTTTGTTTGGTGGGAAAATTCTTTTCTTTCAGTCTCTCTGCTAAATACACACAGGATTTATGTGCACTTCAGGGCTTGCTCCAAATTCACAGAACTAGCAATTACGGCTGATTCACTTGGTACACCATAATTGTGGAACGTGACTTTGAGGAGAATGGACCTAGGCATAATTAAAACAAACCTCAGAAAGCACTAGACCCAACCCAAGTTTTCAAGAAATACTCATGTCTTCTCCAAGCTCAGACCTTCATTTCCTAATCAGCTTAAATGAACTCTAAGTAATGCATGACCAGAAAGCAAACTGCAAGGCTCAAAAAAGAATTACCAACCCATTATAGCATGATTAGTTCTTGATTTAGGCAGAAAATACTGAATTCTTTATCTGCACTACCAGAAAAACTGAAAGCAGTAAGAATTTATCAGTTACCACAGTTTAGACAGGCAATCCACAGGGATTGCACTGCAGGTTCTGAGGAAACTCTTGAAAGGCAATTGATAAAATTATCCAATAAACAAACTCATCTATCCTAATCATAAAAGCAAATAAGTGCAATTAATTTCATACCATAGCATAAAATGATTCACTTTATTCTTGATATTTACAACATGGAGACTAGAACAGAAATGTATTTTCATTAGCGTGAATGCAAAATCATTTGCAGCAGTACTACAATAAAATAGCAAGAGTAGCAAATAAGGACAAGTAAAACTCAAGAGGTTTTGGTTTTTTTTATTTGCCACCTAGTTGTTGGACTAGCTGGAATTTCATGGCAGTTTCAGAGCTGCCATGAAGCCTGCCTGCACCAAAAAAAAATAGTTTCATGGCAGAAACAAGATACTGGGATGTGTTTCCAGAGCTAGACCTATGGCACAGAGAAATAGGACTTTTACACAAGGAATCAAGACCAGGGTTTTTTTAGCACTGGAAGGTCCTGAAACACTGGAACACATCACATGATTTGTCTTCTCCGCAGAAATGTTTCTTTGTACTAGCCTTTTGGGTTGTTTTTTTTGTTTATTTTGAGTTTTTTTAAAACCAATATAACAACTAGTGCGAGTTCAAGGAAACAGAGTACCCAGCTGAAGAGAGTATTATCTTTTGATAGACCACTTTAACTGACCATAACTCCCTTTCAAAGCCATGGTGATTAAAAGAAAGACCTTCTTGATGTATATTTTCATGAACCTCACGGCAGTGCAGCAGGCTGCAGCTGCTCTGAGCACTTGTGGCAGTTTTCAAAAACCTCAGCTGTGTGTGGGTGGCAGGTGAGCCCCAGCAGCACGGGCACCATGTGGCAGCTTGTGAAGGAAACGGCAGAAGGAAAACAACGAAGCTTGTGAAAGAAAATCAGCCCTTTCCTGTCTCGCTAAATATTGCAAAATCCTGGATAGGCCAGTGCGAGTGACACTTATTCTTTTTTATGCAATTCTGTGTTGAGGTTCCCAAGCAATAAATTCTCAGGCAGCAGCATGACTGAGCACTCTGCTTGTAGCCATCGCTCTCAGTCAGCTGCAAAATGCAAATGTTGCGACATAAGCAGCAACACCCCTTTTCTCTCAAGTACACTTCTCTGGAAAAACAGCATCTTCAGCTCACTTGGACTCCCGTGCCTGACCCAGCCTGAGATTGGTTTGCATAAGAGAATTGGATATACGCTGCGCAGAGCACTCAGTGCTTTTGAGGATGCTCGAAAGAATTGAAAAGCCACAGCACAGAAGCAGTCGCTCATGGTGCAGTTTTAGAAAAAAGCGCATGAAATTATATTTACACAGTAAGGGAGAAGTTATTGCTGCAGCCTCCTTAGAGCCCCTAGAAATGTGGTGAAAGGAAGAGGTTAAGTGAGGTGGAATGTTACTGAGCAATATTGAGGGATTTAGGACAGAGCTACTAAAACCACAGGCCAATATTTTCAGATTGAGCTTTCAAAACGTCAGTTTTTTACCTGTGCTTAGGTAACCAAACCAAACAAACCAACCAAAGGTAGGCTAGCTGCTCTCTTTCCTTCCTCCACACACCTCCTGTGTAAGATCAGTAGAGCAACCAGCTTACCTCTTAGCTGAGGGAAAAATCTCTGGCCCTATAAGCGACCTCTGGTAAAGAGTATTCTGCTCATTGCCCAGGGTTGCAGTCACACATCCTGCTGAGGCAGCAGCAAAACCAGCCAAAGAGTTTAACCCCTCTACAGCCCCGCCACTTTGCACCTTCATTACCTCTCTACTGCAAATTACCATCCCCAGCTGCCAGCACAACCCACTCACCTGGCTTGGTCAAAGTAGTCAAGGTTTCTTAAACTCTATTAAGTCAAATAAAGCAGCTTAGACTAAAACTGTTCAGAATAAAGGAGCAATGTCTAGGTGCAGTCCTGAGGGCAGTGAAAGACGGGCAGCGATCTCTGGCAGGAGTGCAGCAGCAAGTATTTAGGCAGGCTGCACTCACCTCTGCTGCTGGTTCAGCCACAGCGAGAGGAGATGTGTGACCACAGCCTCCTGAGGTCAGAGCGTGAATCAAGCTGGGAAATACCCCATAAAGATGGTGGGTTGGCTTTAAATATTTATTTTCAGCCAGGAAGTATTCATTCCTCTGCTCTGCTCCCAGCAGTTTGGCTGACGCTGTGGCTGTAAAAGACGTTCACCTCTGGCTGCTCCCACCCTGTCTCTCTGCATTCTCTTTTCTGGGCTTCAGAATACCTGGGCAAGAGCTGGAACCAGCTGTGCCTGGGCAAAGGAAAGGGAACTGCAAAAGACTCAAAACCCTACAAATTCCTTCCTGCTCTGTAATATCCATGTGTTTCGGCATCATCACAAAATCAGATAATTACTTCATTGCCTGCATTTTCAGTGCATTTGGTTTTCCCTCAGTGTTTAGAATAAGGTCTTCTGACCAGAAACCATTGCTCCGTTTATCTGTATTTTAATATTCGCCACTTTGATATTTGGAAGGGTATATTTACTGTGATGTAAAGTGTTAATCATAGCTAGTGTATAGACCCATTTTACAGTCCAAACTTTCAGAGCACACAGATGATCCAAGTGCCTGAATAAGTTCAAGATACTGGTGATTAGGAGCTACCCCAGAATGAGACAGCTTTTGATGATTACCTGAGCTTCCTCTGGCGAGCCCTAGAGGGCACACAGCAGTTAGCTTCTGCAAAAAGGAGTTTTTTCAAAACTTATTTTGGTTTTGTGAAGTTCACAAGTACGTTTCTGCACCATTAATACCCCTACTGTTCCTCACTGTTGCCAACATTTTCTAAAATCAGGTATTTCAGGTTTTAATAATTAAATTATGCAAATAGGCAATCTGTTGGGAAAAAAATCAGAAAAATGAAATCCATTCAAATTTAGATTTTTTTTCATGTTTTGTAAAATCAATCATCAGAGAATATTAAAAGCATTTTCATGTGGGACAAAGTATATCTATGTGCAAAAGCTTTCTAAAGTATATGAAGAAATAAAAATACACAACTCTTCCTACTTACATAGTATCCTATGATTAATGCAGAAGCCAATCAAAGACTGGATTATTAACTTTTTTGTAAACTTTGAGTTAGCTGCTAAATTTCCTTTTGTTTTTCCTTTTTTGTCCTAAATTAAGACATTTCAAATGGAAGCAGAACGCACAGATGTAATGAAGGAGGCTGGTCTCCCAGCATAAGTTTTAGCAGCTTGTAGGAAGAGGAGAGACCCAACCTTACTCATAATTTCCATGTCATATCTGAAAAGTAGAAGCCGATCCCCTTCTAGCCATGTCCTGCATTAATAAGAAACTAAGTCTGTTCTCTTTGGTTTGCAAGTTGCTGTATCCATGCAGGACTTCACTGCTAGAGACTAACTGTGCCCCACAATAAAGATATGAAAGTATCTCCCACGTATTCACCTAGCTGCCTTTAAAATGGTTCTCACCGCTTGCTCTGTGGTACCTCTTTGCACCCTTTCAATTTCTAGGCCCTGTCAGCTTTTTGTAATGAATTATTTGTAAATGCTTGCAGACTTCTTACAGCAATTCAGTTTTTCAGCTGGGAGCCAGGCACAATTATTGTGCCCAACAGGTGCTTTGTACATGAAATTCCTGCGCAGATCAATGCCACCCAGCTAAATAAACCATGCTGGTCAGTCTGTCCTAACAGGGTTAGGCAAAGAAGTGTTGGTTGTACACGCACGGGAAATTTTATTAAATTATGCATGTAACTGAGCCAGAGCAAAACCTGTATTTTGCCCCAAATTATGACTAAATCCAGAACATGATGGCACCAGAAAGGAAGCATGATGTGTGGACACCAGTGGCTTCTAACAGCATCAGGGTCACTCCTTGCCGTCCATCTTTTCCGGGTCAGGAGAAGAAGCAGAAGACAGAACAACTCCCAGCAATACACACTTTCATAATGGAGTGACCACCAGTTTTTTATTTATCAAATAGCCAGGTACAAGCCCCCTGCAGAGTCCCAGCTCTGCATCTGGTACCATTTGCGAGCTTTCAGCTCTCCCTGGTTTTTACTGGAAACTGGCATCATTACTTATTAATAGCAGTTACATGGCAACAACGGACACACCTAAAAGGTGTCCCAAGGCATTGATTGCAAAATATTAATACCAAAGGCATGTAACTCTATTTGAAATAGTAATTTCAAGGCTTGTGTGCTGGGGTCATTCTCCTGTGATTGGTGAAAACACAAATACACACCATAAACAACAGTGAGAAAAAGTTTTAAGCCAGGATTTACAGCCAGACGCCAACACCACAGAGTCATATTTTGATGGGAAATGAATTCCAGAGTCTAGGGGTTAAACACATGCTCCATCCCCTTAGGTGGGCTTTTGGATGTATTTATTCTTGCTTGGCTAAGCCTACGGAGCAGATCCACAGAAAGAAATTAATTTCTGCATTTGAATTACGGATGATGAAGTGATTTGGATAAATTAAAAAATGTGACAAATTTCAAGGCAAACCATTTCATCTAATATTTCCCCTTTTTATGATAGCACTCTTCATTTCAGAAAAAGGCTTTTAGAATATAGGAGAGAATAAGACCTGGATTACTAAATATTTAATGTAATTTGTACTAGAAATAGACTTAAAATAGGAATCAAATTAGCCTTTATTCTTAAAAATGACAGTTTATCTGTAGAACTAGCCTATTCTTTTATGTTCCTTATGATTTTACAGGATTTTGCTCACTTAATTCAGTTTTGTAGAGTTCTTAGGTTTTTTTAATGTAAATACATTGGGATGTTTATATTAAAATCTTATCTAGCTAAGACTAAATGACGAAGAATTTCTGGTCCAATAAGCAATGGGAAGAAGAAAATTTTGCCAAGAAAACAAAAATACTTTTGTTACAGAAAAAAATTTTTGCTGCCTCATGAGCTCTTACAAGTTTAGTTGATTCTGAGCTGATAAGAAAATAGTTACAACATGGTGCAGCTCCCTAAGGATCAGTGGTGCTATTCAGTACTCAACACCCAGCGAGAGGATCTCCGCTCAGAGTTTAGGTTTGGGAATTCGAGCCAGATCTCTTGAAATTGAGCTCCGTGAGTTCTATATGTTCCACCTCACATGTACCACTATAAAATAAAAAATACTTTATTGGGCATAAAGCACGCTGCACTGGTACAAACACAAAAAGAACACCTGCCTTCGACAATTATGAGGATATACTTAAAGAAAGTTGTTGGTTTGTTGTTAGTTTTTTAAAAAAGCATTAATTCAAATAATTTCCAACTTAATTTTTTTAACTCAAGTTTCACCACAGAAAAATTCACCCAGTATTTTAAAAGCATGGCTGGAAAGCCAGCCACCAGCAGCAGCGAGATCTACCTAGAACTGCATTGTCTTTGGAGTGAGATGTCCCAGATGTTCTGAAAAAAGTGCTGGCGCTGTTGCTTGGAAGGCAAGTGAGAGATTAGAAATAATCTCACTCCAGTCCCAAGAAGAGAGCTCCATAAGGCACGGTGTGTGACAGGGGTTAAAGCATGTACGCACTGTGACTATAGCAGAGAAACCACTTAAACTTTCACTCAAATCTGATGTAGCCAAAACATCTGCCTGTCACCCCATAAACGTCCCTACACTTCTGTTCCCTTTACGACAAAGGAATGGAGCTTTTAAGGCATGTTTAATAGCCAGCAGCTGCTTGGCTGTCAAATGCCACATCTGGAGAAGCTGTGTGCTGTTAATGTGAACAGAAACAATTATTCTTTAATAGTTTTGCTTAATTTTAAGAATTACAAAAATCACAACAACAAAAGAGGTGCGTGTTCTTAATGGAAACACATCTGGTTTCTCTGAAAACAAGCCAAAAGAAAAAAAAAAGGGCCCAGTGACTAATTGAAGCTGCACCTATAATCTGTCCCATCTCAGTGAAGAGAGAAGGAAAGCTACTGATATAGAGGCACTCAGCATCTCCCAGACTTTGACTATTCCCCTCAAAAATTATGCAACATGAACGACAACGACAACTAGCTGGTTCACTTTAAATGGCACGTTACTTATCACACGGTGCTGCTCCCTCTGTGCCTGGAAGTTCCTGTCCTTTGGGACTGGTTTTCAGTGCTGCCACTTCACTTCTGTACCCCATACAGCCCGTACATCAGGAAAATAACATCATTCCCCTTTCACTTGGATCTTCTGCTTAATTGTACTACCAAGACCATAATTGAATTTCTTCCTGATAGACAGCATTTGGGCTGAGTTCAAACCTCAGGAAAGCCAATTAAATTATTTTTCACCAACCTTCTTGGGCTTTAAACAAGCCATGAGCGAGTTACAGATTACTGTCTCTCTGGAGGAACAGTAAACAGAGCACTGTCACCAAAACTCATCACCCGGGACTCACGTAGCTGCATGTGATCACTAGTGGAAAGGGAATTGAAGTTTTACCATGAAAATCAATCAAATGGAAAGCTCAGCCAAGCAGAGCCACCAAGTAGCATGTGCTTTCTGAACAAATTAATTCCCCCACTGCAATGCACACATTCAGAAAGCTGGTGGGAGATGGCAGGAAAGTATTGAAAGAACTGAAAACTAAGAGTTAAAACACAAGAAGGGAGACAAATCTAGACGTTTTCAAGTGCTTGCTCTTTTTCTAGGAAGACCAATAGCTAGAAAAGCTCGCACCCCTTTTAGGATACTCTCCTAGACTTGGTAGGTACCTTTTTGTAATGGTCCGCCTCCCACAGCCCATTCCAGCTGGCTGCTCACCCCACAGATACAGCTTGAGCACCACCAGTCTATTCAGATCTTACACGTATTCATTTCTATAGAAAGCTGTGATTCTGATACAACTACATGGTTGACATTTTTAACTGGTACTTGACACCACCATCTTTTCTTTTCCCGAATCAGGCATCGCCACAAACAGAACAAGACCTACGCACAGCACATTTTGCCTCCTAGTTCAGCCTTGGTCAGGGTGCAGATGCATCACCAATGCCTTGCTGACCTGGGCTCACAACTGCGCTGTACCCTTGGAGGAAAACGAGTCCATGATTCATTTGGGTCAGTGTTTCCCACAC
Organism: Phalacrocorax aristotelis; assembly: GCF_949628215.1. Taxonomy (NCBI): domain Eukaryota; kingdom Metazoa; phylum Chordata; class Aves; order Suliformes; family Phalacrocoracidae; genus Phalacrocorax; species Phalacrocorax aristotelis. The sequence continues at coordinate 6,796,248 of NC_134279.1, forward strand.
AGACCTGAGATACTTTCAGTGATCTACTAACAGCACAAGCAGAATAAACAGAGCACCATTTGAAATGCAGCCAGGATATTTGACATACAGTAGCTGACAGAGGACAACCAGCTCTGTTAAGCCAAGCCAACTTCTTGCCCATGGTAGCTGTTAGGCAGCCAAGCTTAAAGGCAGAAGCTCGCTGCACAGCTGTTTGTGTCACAGGTCCAGGGCTTGAACTGCCAGTGACTGGCACATGGTTTCACCAGGGGTGCCACCACCAGACAGGAACCTGGCACCTCCCTCCTTTCACAGAGACAGTTTGGAGTCAAACACACTGGCAGCAGCTCACAGTGTCTTGAATAAATGGGAAATCCCAGTCTGCAAGGGATTTTCAATCCAGTTATTTCACAATGAACTAACGTGGGAAAAAATGCCTCTTAGAGGAAGAAAGAAGGGTAGGGTATTATTTCTTAAGCTTCCCCAAACAATCTACAGTTACCTTAAAACAATTTATCTTTTTATATCTCTCTCAAATCCACACACTGTACTTAATACTTTTTAAAGCTACCTTTTAATCATTCTCAGCTATCTCAAAGTGTTTGGGTTTTTTTGGCCAGAGGTTATCTTGCTGCATACAGCAGTATTCAGTGAAGTACTCAGCACTATTAATAATCTTAAAGTTCCTTATTACTCACTGACAATCTTAGAAAAGCATTGCATCCTCACAGCTGCATTAGAAGCTGCAGCCATAATGTGACCTCTTTATCTTTCTATCCTACAGTACAACCTCTTTTACTGCCATTATCAGTAGAAGTAATATTGGTTAGTGAAGAAGCAGGTGCCCAGAGAGGTTGTGAAATCTCCACACTTGGAGATATCTGAAATTTACTTACACAGGCCCTAAGTAATCTGACCAAATCAGCCCTGCTTTGAGCAGGAGGTTGGTCTGGGTGACCTCCAGAGGTCCCTTCCAACCTACACTATTCTATTTTGCTCTTCTCAGTACAGAAAGTTGCCATGTTCCACTTATTTAAACAGAACTGATATAGACCTCCACAGGACAGATTAAAGCAGGAAAAAAGGTATCAGTCTGGGTCTCTGGAAGATAAACTAATTCACATATGCAGGAAACACTTGGCTATATATTTCCAATAATGCAATGTAAATTACTTCTCAAAAAATAAAAATCAAAGAAGTTTCTCCACATAAAACTTAAAGATAGTTAATACCTTTCCATCTCAACACACTGATGGGGGCACAATTCTAGATGATCCTCTGCACTTTTATTCTTCCTTTTGAGCTTCTCACAGTGAATCTATTAGAAACATGGGGGGGGGGGGAAAGCAGACTTTAAGGGTATAGAAACAATCTAGGAAGAAAAACTTAAACACACTATTACAAAGAGAGGAGATAACAATGTCTTGCCTGCATTTCTGTTTTCCTCTTCATATACCATAAGTGGCTGACAAGCAAGCCAGGAATCTACTTCCTCCTTCCTAGCATCATCACCTCTTAAGTCCACAACTCTATCAGGGACAGTTTTGCGAGGGTAGGAGCAATAACAATCTCTGGTTGCTGTGGCAAGAACCTACCCAAGGACCAAAGCTGTCAACAGCCACAGGAATACTGGAAGTGTTGCAAAAAGGGCTTTTTATTATTCATTTTAAAAGAATAAACTGTCTTAAATACTCTAGAGTTCAAGCATGTCCTCACATTGACCAGAAAATTCACATGCTTCATGGAAGCATCCAGTAAAACTCACTGCTCCAAATCTGAGAGAATTTGCATATTGAGTCTCATCTAGATCGCTTGGAGAGAAAAGAAAAGGGAGCCATGTGCGAGTTCTTGTGCACAAGTGTGCCGTTCAGGAGTTATACAAGCTCCTAACAAGATTGCCTCTTGTCAGGGCCAGCTACTGTCCAGCACTGCATTTCCAAAGAGAAAGGAGAGAAATAAAAAAAGCACCCCTCCCAAAGGAAAGGACATGCATCAGGGTAACAGTAAGCAGTCCACATTTAGATATTCCCTTTTGGATGAAAACTTTAAACAGGAAAAAATGCAAGTTTTTTTAATTTTATGAAGTACCACCACCTCTCCATCACAAGTGGGAGGACAGATGGTACTAAGAGTGAGCCAACGCCACCTCATCCAGAGGAGTCATTCTACTCCCGTGCTGCAGGCTGGTAACAGCCCTGGGTAATGTTTCTTCAGGCTATGTGGAACATTTCTAGTTCATCAGAAAAGGAGCCCAGAAATCTTATTCTTCTGATAAGATCAACATGACCAACTATAGCATTATGACAGTTGCTAGAATTGGAAAACAGGCAGGTTTCACATCACCTACCGTAAGGACAGCAACGTGACCACTGAAATGAGGTGGGGAGCCATCAAGAGTGAAACCTGCTCTTTATAAGCAAATAAGTTTTCAATTACAAGTCACTCTATTGGTAACGTCAACCAAATGTGAAACCACAGCTGAACATTTTATAGAAACCATGCTGCTTCATCTATGTGCAGAGCAGAAATTTAAAATGAAAGGTTGCCAGGAGAAGATCTGAGGTGTTCGGCATTCCTCCCCCCTCTTAATTCCCATTCCTGCAGGCATTTCACACATTTTAAATACATCTGGTAATCACCAATTACAAGTATCCTATTAAGAAAAAATGTCAATTCAGTTTCATGTGAAACTTGATTCCAGCTTGTCTGAGTTTTATGAGTATCTGTTTAATCATAACAAAAACATGTTGAAGTATGGAAAGCTGTATTAATTTGATTTCAATAGGAGCTGTAGACACTGGGTACTAATGAGAATTAAGCCTTATTGTGGAGTGCCTAAACTTGGCTTTTAGGTGTCTAACTTTAAAGTATAAAATTTGAAAAATGATGACCTAGAATGAACACTCCCCGCCACCACAAAAATATAAAATGAAATGACTAAATGAGATCTGACCATACTTGTCTGAATTAAACAACGCAATCCACAGAATTCAGGATGCTACTCCATCTCTAATTCTTCCCACTGGGCTTAGACATTTCAGCAGTCTCAGATGCGTTTGCCAAGTTACACACAGAATTGAAGCTCACGTGCTGGGAAATAGGCCACGTTAAAGGGACACAGGTTAGATGTTACTGAGAAGAAGATACCTATGGCTGGTAAAATCCACGCAAGAAGCAAAAGAAAGTTCTGAAAAACTGAAAAGAAAAAAGAAGTAGAAGAGCACAGAAGAAGATATTTATTTATTTATTAGACATGTCACTTCCTGGTTCTGCAGTGACGGGATGGCAAGCCAAATCTGGGGGCCTGCAGGGAAGGTGTGCTGCACGCTCCCTGCTGGAGAGTGCTCTGAAATGGCAGAGTGGGCACTCTGTGTTTTCTGTAGCCCTGCTCTGCCAAGCCAGGGAAACACACAGAAAGGAGCTGCTGAAACCAACAATTCCCAACCCACTGCGTGGCCCAGTTGTACACCCAGCCAGCATAAACAAGCAGTTCTCCAGAAGTCCTACTTCTAACATCTGCTGGGGTGGGGGGGGGTCCCCTCCCCTATGGCTCAACAAGGTCCGTTTTATGCATCTCCTGACTCTTAGTCATATGCAGATTTTTGCAGCACGTCCCTCAGTGCCAGACACCTTGATTTAAAGCCCGCCTATACAAGCCACCCAGCTATCAGAAGCCATTTCATTATCGTAGCACGGGATTACATCCACCCTATTTATATCCAGTCCAAGATAGGAGAAAAAGTACTACAAAGTTATCTGCAGTGATAGCTGGCATGATCCACCCAGCTGAGCACGGTCAGGCTCATGCCAGGTAAGCAGCATTGCCAACTGCCTTGATTTGCCTCCACTGTTTCCAAAACTATTGATGCACAAGGCACTGCTGGTGCAGAATAACAGGTTTGGCTTTCATTTCTTATGGGTTTTTTGGTAAAGCATGTCAGTTCTGAAAGGCTTTTTAAATTTTTTTTTTAATATTTTATTCTTCACAACAAAAAATTTACTGCAATGAGTCTGACCTGTGTTGGCAGCACAAGTTGTGCTAAATCTAAATGCACAATTATGAATCTGAATGAAAGAGAAGCAACTAGGTTATTGAACCATGTGCAAGTCATAGTTATCAAAACAACCCTAAGTTTTTACAACTATAATATGCAATTTAATGCTGTAGGTTATTGGAACAGACAAATAGAAGCCAAGATGAATAAAATTCAGGTACTTCAAAGAATTAAGGCTCTGTAGAAAATGGGGTTATAACAGTCATGTAAAGGATGGCTCAGAAACACACAAATTTTCTCCTTTTGTCAAGGCTTTTAAGAACAGGAACACCCTGAAGTAAAACAGGATCAGTTTTGCTCACAGATTCATGATGTTATGCAATAATTGAAAATGTTTGGTAAAAAAACATGCAAAATTCCCTTGGTGGTTGTCCACCAAATTTATCAACGCTCCATGCCCTAAGTATTTCCTAGATATACCAAATAGACCAAAAAAGCACTTTCTGCATTAAAAAAAAGTTTTCCACAAGAAAAAAATACATCATTCAAGAATGACAACAAGAGTCACTAATCCTAATAAAATTTTAATTATAAATTAATCACAGTCAGACAGGCATTCATCATGCTGGACCTTCAAAATGTTATCAAAATGCATTTCACAAACATCTGTATTGCACTGCTCTTGTCCCATTTTCTTTTTCTCTCTCCAAGTCTAGTTTTAGCTTAAAAGCATCCTATTTTCCCCAAACTTTTGCTCATTTTCCCCAAACCCACACTGTAATTCACTTGTATGAAAGCAATATCTTGTAGGGATACATTGCAAAATCAATGTCAGAAATGAGCCAGCCTAAAAGAGGCAGAGAAATGAAAGGAGTTTTGTTCTGTTTTTCCTGCCTAGATCAGCTCAATGATTCAATGACAGACCACCACGATAAATATGGACACTTTGTCACAGCAAAGGGAGCAGAAAACAGATAGTATGCCCAATAAATGGAAATACATACTAGCAGACTATACATAAGGAATAAACCCATTAACAAGTTACCCTCTCAGTGATACCCATTTCTGTATTGCGAAAGACCCAGGGCCTGTCACAGCCGGCCCGAGTAGACTTGCCTCATTTAAGTATTACCCATATTGCAAAATAGCTCTGAAACAAAGTGGAACATATATAATCATAAATGCTGTTGATAAACAAGCTGGTAGGTTATACATTATCTGTGTGTGGCTGTTGTGTAGGAGGAGTGGGAGGGAGAAATGGATTATTACTGTAAATGTGATTAAAATGGAAGAAGAACTGAAGAAATAAAAAAAAAGCATTTGATGAAAGAGATCCGAAGCAGCTCACTGAAACTGATCTGAAACAGGACTAAAGCCTTTGAGAGTTTTTTGCTCTGAAGAGGTCAAACATATAACATTTCTGTGATCTCCTCCCACCTAGATATTCCCAGGACTGGTAGTGATAGTAGCACTAGTGTGCAGTGCAACCAGACATGAACCAGCCATTATATTACATATCTTTCTGCTTTTGCATCCAATGCTCTTCGCTGCAAATGCAGCTTCAGTCATGTAAAGACAGCATGAGAAAAAGCCACAGACAAACACAGTGAGATCGGCCAGCTCTCTCCTCCCCCTGTTATTTCCTGATAAAGTGCTGAAACTTCATTACTAGACAGTTTCTAACCAAAATTTAAAATCTGGAGCTTGATTTTTGCTAAAAAGAGCAGTTAGGTTCCTCGGTTCTACCTTGGCTGATTTGGTTCACATAAAATGAAACTGGTATCTGCCCTACGTGATGCAGGAAGATTTAATGCCAACTACTTAAAACTGATCTCACCATTAAGTACAATTCTCCTTGGTGAGGGTAACAGTCGATTCAGAATGGCAATCACCCCAAAGAACTTAATTCACAGACTCCCTCCCATGAAGCTCTGATATCCACAGCTTGATAAGCAGTCTATTTAAGTTTCTTGAGAAAATCTCAAACTACACAGCAACCGAAGTAAATTAAAACCCAAAACAGAATCCCCTTGAAAAGGACCAGACCGAGGAACGAGCCCAACTAAAGGCTGAAAACTTTTTCTACCCAGAATTGAATGCCTGGCTTTCAGCATAGAGCAGATGGGACTCTGGAGAGGCTCTGCACTGCAGGTTCTTTGGCTCCAGTCCAGAAAAGGAAAATGTGCAGCGTAATCTCTGCATTTGCTTTGTCGTACTGGCTGCAGCAAGGTGACTTGGCACAGACAGACAGTGCCTGTTGTATAGCTCTTCGGTTGTACAAGCACTGGTCCTCCACCACTGGGTGTGTGAAAATGCTTCCGTTGACACACACAAACTACTTGAAGTGGTAGGTACAAAACACTGTTTTAAACTATATATGGATTCTTAACAAGGTCATATCACTTTTTTTCTTAAATTGAAATTAAGAGAAAACCAATTTTCAGGCATATTTCTCTTTGAAAATTGATCCATTTAACAATTTCTAAACATCTTTGGATTGAAGATCTCGAAAACTACATCTAAAAGTGAGAAAGTTATACCCCAGAGAGTATAAATCCCTTCTTCAACTAGAAATCAGTGGCACAAATGTTACCAAAAACCCACCACAGTCATGCCCTGGCCCGGGTGACAGACTTCTGCATTTGAGCTCACCACGTCAGTCACTCCACACGGGCATCCACACAAATGATTTCAAAGCAGAAGTTCAGTGCCAAAAATATCATGACTACACTTCCAACATGCAAGAGAGTCACATAAGAAGTGACCAAAGAAAGTCATAAATATCATCAAGCCATCCAAGCCACACACAGCATACCTCAAAATACACTCAGTGTTTCTCTGAGTTCCTGTAGTGACCCTGTCTCTCCTGTCATCGGAGGTCATAAAAAAAAACAAAACAAAAAAATAACTGAAAATACTAACCTCTAATTATAAGTTTATGAGCTTGGGAGTTGGGAGGATAAAAGCTTTTCTGGTTTGGGGAGCTTCACAACATGTTAAGAAGTTGGTAGAAGATGTATGATGCCAACCAAAGATGTCACCTAAAGAAAATCCCAACATTATTCCATGTTTTGACACAAATTTTAACTTTAAAGTTATTTGAGGCCCTTTGATATTTAAATGCAACCTGTCACTGATTTTCAGATACTGCACGTAAACTCCTCACTTTTAATATGGTTAGAAGAGATCTTTTCTTCACTGGAAAAATGTTAGGTTCGACTGAAACCAGTTGGTGTACACAGGTCAGTGATACTGTGAACATACCTATTGTACACAATTCCTGTGAAAGCAAGTTGTTGTTAATAGAATATAGATTAGTTCCAAAAATATCTTGATAAAACCCTCAACAATAAATATCTTTGAATTGTTTAAAATTCATTTATCAAGCAGTCACGGATTTGTCAAATATACAGAAATCTGCCAAGTATACAGATCTTCAGAAAAACACTTGCAAACTAGGCGTATTATACGGAATAGCACTGTATGAGCCTTCCCAGTGGTATTTTTTCATGATCTGTATCCAAATTTAATTAGCATGACAAATTATTTGGAGGTGGGTAAGATGTGAAGGAAGTACTTAGGTATTTGTTAAATGACAGCTTTAAATTATGCAGTCAAAAAATAAGCTTCTTGATTATTATTCACTGCCAAAGTATGGACAGGAAACTTTCCAAGAGATAAAATACAGAAGTAAAAAGGAAAAATGCTGCAGGATAAAAGCAAGATTAATAACTATTGTGTTCATTGATAGCGCTCAAGATGGTTTTTCTGAACAATTTTTAATGGAGATCTCACTACAGTGAAACTGTGATATTGTGATAGGAAAGAAATGATGGAACTTTCTTATACAATCCAAGGGAAGAGAGAAAAGATTTAGTATCTATCAACTCCAATGACTTTGCGATCAAGTCTCTGCAGTATGAAGTGGTAGCACAGTAACAGAAAAGAGATTGTTCCAAGTACAGGGCCCACGTGGCTGGGAAGGAAGCAAGGCTGCGAGAAAAGAATTCAAGATACAGGCAGACCAACCTACAAGAACAGAAGTTTAACAGTGAGACGGTAAGAAGGATCCGATTTAGATGAGGAGTGCATCTCCACTCATACTCTCCAGCCAAGCTTCAAAATCCCAGAACAAAAGAGAAAAAGAGCCCTTAGAAAGGTAGGAACTATCAACAAGCCCATTGCAACAAAACCTTGGCATTGCTTGGCTGGCAGGAACACCAGTCCTAAGCAACTCAGAAATGCACGTTGCTTTCCATACGTTCTAGTGTGCCCACATTTCTGGAAAGGCAGTACCGCTGCTGCTAGAAATTAGGACTCTGTCAGCCAGCAGCAAGTCACAGTGTAGTAAGGATCCAGAAGTAAGTCAAGGCAAGATGACCCTTTAAGAAGCTCTTTTTCCCCAGGATTCTAAATGGTCTGCTGTGAGCATTTTGTAACCCTCACAGGTGTACTGACAACTTCTGCTTCATTTTCAGAGGGGGGAGGTCTGGAGCTCATACAGCTGCCCTAGCACAACAGGTACGCGTGCCCTCTGGCAGCAAGTGACACTGGTTCTGAAAACAGAAGGGTTACTGCTCGCTACGATGGGTAGGTGTACTGCAGCTTTATGTTTTTATAAAAAAAAAGTAGTTAAAACAAGGAGGGGAAAAAGCACATATTTGTTTTCTTCACCCTCTACACAAACCTCATCTCACTAGTCTTCATAGCTCACTTCATTTATACCTATTAATTTGAAACATTCTACTTGAAATTTATAGCGCTGTGGCTCCCAGTATTCCTTACGCAGGATTGGAATGCATCAAAACTTTTTCTGAGACACAGCATTAATGCCAATTTACAGCAACAAGGCAAGCAAAAAACCACCTAGCCCACCCTCAAATGCTATGTGGATTACAGAAGGCCATTTGTAGCAGGTGTGGATAAAGGGCCCATCTCCTAATGACAGACCCAGCTAAGGGAATCCTATGCCTGCTCCAGTCAGAGTCAGTAGCACAGGGAACATCCCAAACTCTACAGAACAGGTAAAACTTCCAGAAGTCTCAGAAGAAGCCTTACCCAAGGAAGTAATGTGGGTCAAACCCAGTACAGGTGCTCTGAATCTTCGTATCACTAGATTTACCCAAAAATAACTGTTTGACATAGCTTTAATGCTCTGCATGGCAATAACCTTTCACTAGTCCTGTACCTTTCATTGTCCAACTTTGCGCAAGAAAAGAAAGTAAAACAATTCTGCTATAGCTATTCTATATAAAAATTATGAAGGAATTACAAAGTCTTTAGGAAAAAAAAACTTTTAAAATACCAGGTTTTGGATTTGTGGTGTCTGGTAGATGACAAGGGAAAAGAGGCACCTGACTTCATTCTGAGGCTAGGCAGAGACCCACTGATGAGAGCTTCAAATTAACGCAGAAGTTACTCACCATATTTAGGGAAGGTGTTCGTCTCCGAGCTGCTAGGTTAGCACGTACTAGTCTCAATAAAGGCTCTCTGAATCAAATGAGAACTAAGTGGTTTGGAGGCAAATATATATATATATCTCTCTTTCTCTCTCAAGGTTTAACCTACACCCCAGTCTTAGGGAAACCCCTTTCTTAAAGTCATTCTAACGTTGAGAGCATATTCATATCTCTCAAACAAACACAGCCCACACAGATCTACTTGAAAGCACTGCTTGTAAGAGACCACAGAGGATTCCCTCTCGTTCTTCAGATTACCATGGAACAGTGACACAATGGTACACCCACACACCAGCAAAAGCTGCCCTGTGGGAAAAGCGGCGGTCTAGCATGGTGGAAAAGTTGCATCAACTCAGAAGGTATAGAACACAAATATTAATCTAGAAGCAGAATAATTTACTGTAAGGGGCAGATAGGTTAGGGACCCATTTCTAGGAATGCATTTTAATTAGAATTTATTCTAAAGGTTTCCCTACAGAATCAGCGCTCAGTTCAACCGGCTACAGTCTCCTCATCAGAAGTGACATTCAGCTCTGCCCCCAACCAGAAACGCTGCATTATCATATCTGATTTTCTCTCTGAGGAAGAGGGTGTATAGAGGTGGAGACTGCAGAAACATCTTCCCTTCACGCAGACAAGAAGTGATGCAGCATTTTCAAGAGTATACTATTTATTTCAGGCTTTAGTCCACTGCACACAGGAGTTGATTAATCCAGTTTCACAGACGATAACAATTAGTGTCATGCTGTTACCTAGAAATGAAAGATTCACGATAGGTATATTCAGAAAAAGGTTCATCTTTCAGCCCGATTCTTGTATCGGTTTCAGTTTTGATGACAATAAAACCTCTGCAGTTTTGCACCAAGGACTAGAAACCATTCTGACATTTTTAGGAGACTCCTGTTGTCTTCTGGGTTGGAAACACCAGTGATCTAGCAGCCCTGAGAGCATTTTTATTCTCCTAGCAGAGATATCACATCTGCTCAGTAAAGCAGGGTGGATCTTTTTCTGTCAAACCATTTACACTCCGCTTCTCACATGCACACATAAAGTAATAATTTGCAAATCGATGCTCAAGTCACTGCAGTTTTGTTCAAACAAAAACTATTCTGGAGGCATTTGCAATTACAGCAGAGGAAACAACAGGCCAGGGTCAGGATGTGGGAGATGGAGGTTCAACTCTTTCTCCTGCTTTTCCCTGAAGGGAGTTTAACAGTGTTTGTACCTCCTGGATAAATGTTTTAACTGCTGGAGTTGCAGGGTGATTTCTCCAGTCTTTTGCAATAATTGTCTTCCACTACATATGAAGTATTTACTGTTACTTTGTCAGAGAAAATGTTAATGACTCTAGTTTGATGGTTCAGATATTGACCAACAGAGTTCAGATTTATTGTCTGCCTGGTTAGAATAAAATAAAATTTTAAAAAAAAACAACCCCCCAAATGGCACCAACATCTTTCACTTCTCAGAACAGGGTCCTATTCAGTCAGCTCCACATCAGTCACTTTTTCTTACTCTCATCTCTGGTTTAGTTTTATATAAGCATTTATGAAAAGCAGAACAGCCTCCACAGGGAAGGTTTGAAAGCAACCCACCAGCTAAAGCTCAGTAGCAAACTGCTAGAGTGCTTGTCTCAGAAGGAGAGTGGCATGCACTCAAATCCTTCCAAGAAGTAGAAGAAATCAAAGCCAAGAGATACACCTCTGAGGGGAAATGCTTTTTCCACTGCATGACTCAGTAACAAGGGAATAGTATTACTTCTTCCTCAGCAATGCATTCACACAGAGTACGGTGAATTTAGCCTCCTATGTTTTTGGCTTTCACTGCACTCAAACACAGCTTTCGACTTTGGACTGACCAACATGCTTAATTTCTATGGGACTGGAAATAGTTCGGGTCAGTGTTGTTGTCATTTTGTCATCACCTGTCAGCTCAGTAACAATGATGGGGCTGAATTAAAACTTCCCATGTGTGCTCTTCCTGGGTTTAATATCCGTCACCTGTTCAACAGCACCACTGTGGTTTCTGCCAGGGAGGCCAGGAATAATCAGATTTCTCCTCAGCCAAGACCAGGCAAAGCCAGGAGTGTTAAGCCTTTAAGGTCAGGTGCCTCCTTACCTGAAAGGCTGCATGCCATCCCATGAGTTAAAAGAAGTGACCAAAGATGCCAATTTATTCTGGGAAGCATTCCCTGAATAAAATGCAAAATGTTTACAAGTGTTTTAGCTGGAGTTATTCTGAGCCACACACACTTACTGTCATGCCGGGTTACTTCCAATGCCTCTCAAAAGCCATGTCCACAGCACACAAGGGAGAGATGCACCGTTGTGTCAGCTGCAGCAACAGCTGCCTTCTGCAGATACTAATAGGGAACAGCGTCCTTGCTGCTTCCAGAGAAGAAGAGGTGAAAACATGGGCCCTTCCTTTCCTGTTAACACCAGCTTAACAGCCACCCTGACCCAAACAATTATATTGTTTTGTTTAACTCCTGTAAATGTTAGTGATATGAAAGTAATGACATTTTCATCACAGCAGAGCAGGCACAACAAAATGTTTTGTGGAGGCAGAGTAGTCAATGGAAAAATTGAAGGGGGAACCCCTTTTCTTAACCTCCAGTGGAAAATTGTGGGGGTACAGCAGAAATCACATATGCGTCTTTTTACCTGACTTCCCCACTCCTCCCATTCAGAAAAAGAAAACCCCTTTGGCTACACCATACATAACTGAATAATAAAAATTTCATTGCTTCTTACACATACCCAAGCCACTTATCTAGAGAAAGTCCAGATTGGATGGCTGCCATTCAAATTATTTTATTGTCCACTGAAGAACTTTTTGTTTAGGGGCTTTCCATAGGGGAAAATAAGGAAATGAGTTAGAGAAAATTTAATAGAATGCAAATACAGCAGCTTAAAGTACCGGATCCTAGGTGACTTGTAAAGGGCTTAATTGCCATGTGAGTATTATTCAGGAGAGAAAAGACTACTACAAGGAAGAAAGGAGACTGCAGAAAAAATCATTTCAGAAGTGCTCAAAACAGTTCGAGTCTCCAGTATTCTAGAGAGGAAGCTGAAGACATATTTGCTGTCCAGGAAGTTTCTGAGATATAGTTTTAAGTTTATACTTTGATACCACACTTAGGGCATTAGGAATTCATTCTGCTGAAACAAGGCAGCCTGCTGTTCTCGATGTGAGCATTATTTAGTGGCTATCTACAGCTGCCCTCCTCTCTTTTTGGTGCATGAATGAGGACTGCTCCCACGCACTTATATTTTTCTCAAGCTAAAGACTCTCTTATGTTTCACTCCGAAATAGGTTGACCACTATCCTCATTTTTAATTAAATATTTCTTAAACAGGTTCACATACCCAAGAAATAGCAACATGAGACAGTCAATCCCAGCTATCATGCTTTTGAGGTAAATGAAACCGTTAAAGGTGAGGGCACCTCTTATCCATACTTCATACAGAATTGAAGTACATTTTTGTGCTCACAGAAGGGACTTTCCCCAGGGAGGAAAGTACTGCTACCCAGTTCTACCCTAAATATTAGTGAACCACTTCGATTTTAGTTTGGACTCAAACAGTTTTTGCCTGAGATATACTAAAAGTCAAGGCACTTCTCACTCATTTTGTTCCTGCTCCCTGTGTGTCTTACTGCCTAGCCACGAATAAAAGACCACTCACAACAAACTCTCCCTTCCTTACGGAAAAATTGGAAATGCCACAGCTCCTTTATAAGGTATTAGATGGTGATTCAATCAATTCTTTGTTATTACTCAACTATATTCTTATGCTATTTCACTGGATTTTCTTGAAGATGTTCATGAAGTTGATATGATAGCAAGTATGCAAAGAAGCTTTAAGCAGGCCAGCAGCAGGTTCCAGCAGAACATCACTTTCATCATATTTGTCAGTTCCGCAAACTTAAAGCACGCAGCTTAGTGTCAAGGAAGTTTAACTACAAAGCTTTTTTCTGGCAAACAAGGCCACATTGTTCTCAAGCTGTTTGCCCACCCATTGGTTTCTACCACTACTTTTTAAACTGAAATATTGCAGTGTTTAGATCCTGGTCCAAACTGGAATTAAATCTAATCTTAGGCAATGTCTGAATCCTCCATGAAAGGGATTTCTCCCTCTGCATAATCTTCAGAAATATTTCTTTCCTGTCCATAGATAGTTTAACCTGCTTGCCAATTACCAAGAAAGAAAAGTCAACCCTGAAGCCATACAAAGTTTCCTACTCCAGACATCAGTGAAATTTTAAAGCAACATCTAGTGGTTCAACAGAAACGTGACCTTTACCGCAGGGAGACAGGGTTGGTTTGTTTGTTTGTTTTTTGATGGGGCAAAGCATTTTCTCCCAGATTCAGGGACTACTGAAAATTGCAAGTTGCAGACACTTCTTTGCCTTTGCTCTTTCTTGGCTGAGCTAAAACAACAAGATCAGGCACAGAGCCTGGTGGACTTACGTACCTTCTACTACTACAAAATAGCACAGCAAATTTTCTCACAAAATCATCTACCGCATAACTAAGTTCCTTGTCTCTGGTTTTCTTCTCAGCAGCAAGGGAGTGCCATGAGTTACTATGGTCACCTGGAACAGTGGATACCTCCAGACAAAGGGCCTGATAAACTGCAAGATGTTCAAACCAAGTTCAAGATCATGGAAAGAATGATTATCACAAAGCCCATTGCCGCCCACCCTAAGTGTAAGGGGCACACTCTTGACACTGACCTTTCATTCTAAGATAGACTGTACAAAAATGTGTTTAAAACTTGTCAAAAAACTTTATAAAAACTAGCCACTCTCTTCACTACATTTGCTTGTCCCTCTGGATAGAGTTCCATGGAATTCAAGCACAGCACAGGTTTTAGTCACATTAACTAAAGCACCACTGGAAGTTGATGATCATGGTAAGAATGAAAACTAGAGTGACACTGAATAAGGTAATACACAATAATATAAAACAGTATTGTACAGAAAAGCTGCTCTCTTGAACAGTAAGCTTAGCCTGCCTTTGTCAGTTATCACCACTATTATAGTGTTGTAAATTGTCAACTGAGTACAGGAGATACAAGAGTCTGGGTCAAAAATGAAAGGAAAAAAGAAGTAAGGCCTGATGTACCCAGTGAGAGCTAGTGTTGGCCATCAGCACAGGTGGCTGGATAGAGAAAGACACCTTTGCCTCACTTTGCAGCTGATAAAGGGCAAACAGGGGAAGTGAAGGCACCTCATAGGAGGTATCCTCGTTGTTGGGGGACAGGAAGAAAGGCACTTTGGAGCAGAGGAAGGCCATGAGGGGTGACACGTCTATCACATTTCAGATGAGAATTGTACTTTCTCAGCTTCTCTGGAGGATCTGATGACCTTTTCACAGCCTCTAATGTTCATCATAACACTGAAGTGTGTGTGTCCCCCAATAAAAAGTATGAATCCAATTTTCCCTTTTTGTGAAATCAAGAATAGTATCTGCTCACAACTTTTTATATAGTTGTGCAGGATGTAGAAGCATGTGGTAAAGCTATTAACCACACTAGAGAAAGATCACTTCTGTTGTTAGAAGCCAGATCCAAATATTTCTAATGCAGCTCTCCATATAGGCATGCAGACACATATACGCAAAAAAAAACCCAAAAACAACACGTATAAAAGGCAAACATTCCTATATATTGTCCTACAAGAACACTGCCTTAGAGCTGTTTCCTGTTACCAAAAGAAAGGACTATAAAAATGAAGGAACTCCTGATCTTAGGCTGCTATTTCCACCTCATGTGACCTTAATTTCATGGAAACTGTACCCTTGTGTTATTCAGATTTTACTCATAAAACATAGACAAAGGCAGCGTATAGGCATTGGGGAACAATCAAGAAAAGTAAAAATTATTTGAACAGTACAGAAAAATGTTGTTAAAATGATTAATTTTTATAAATAATGTACGGAAAATCCATTTGCTGTAGTGGAGATAAAGTCCTTTTTTTCTTTTCTTTTTTCCCCTTAAAACTAAAAAAGGAAAAAAAAAAAGAGAGCAGAAAAGTGCTTGGAGCACTAGGATGCCATAGCAAACAAATGCTTCCCTTACATATTTTCCTGGCAATTACAACCTAGAAAAACATGAAGTATTGAATATTATTTTATAAAGTAGGGATATATAGCTACCAATTAATTATAACCTTACCCCAAACTTCTGCAGTACTTCTCTGCGCATCCTACTTTTAAGGAAGCCTGAAACCACAGCAGAGAGCCAGTGAGTCTAAAATATGCTATTACTACCTGTAAGTCTTCCAAATGTTTGCAAGCATGCAAGTTTAGTTCAACCTAGTTTCCTAAAGAAGCCATAATCAGCATTTGCAAACCGAAGATGGCCATTGAAGCAACTGAATTCATATGAGAGGATTATTCAGACGAGACATTCTACCTCAGGAAAAAAAAGGTAATGAAAAGAAAATATTTGACCTTTAGCAGTTCACAGCCTAATCAAAGTGCCAAGGTGACCTTAACTGTCTAGATAGAGATCTCACTACCTAAATGGGGTGCTATTTTCAAAATTTCTACAGAATGCATGGAATCTTTTCCCTTTTTGGAAGTGCAAAAGCACTCGGGTATAACTTTTCCAAATCAGCCGACTCCATGCTACGCACCTCAACACCATATGGAACTGTCAAGAGTGCACTCAATCATTCAGCTCCCAGTAGCCACATTTTATCCAGGCTTGAGTCCGAGCCAGACCACAGACACAGATTCCTAACCTGACTCCTGTGAACAGCCAGCTTGGGCCACCACACTGCCAGTTCACACAAATGTCTAATTTCCAGCCTCTGGAACCCAGAGACACGGACAAATCGCTCCACCCAAACCTGGCTTTGACCCCCAGACCCATGTGGATATTGCACTGTGATGGGGCTTAACAGTTTCTGCTCAACATAGCATGAGACAAGCCTGCACTGCTGGACCCTGAGACACCCTCACTTGCATGGGGTAATGGGGAAGCCCAGCTTTACTCACCAGTGACCTTCACTGGAGAAGCCTGACCCACACCAGCCAAGCTGGTCAGCTTCCAGACCCAGAGAGCCTCCACAGGCACTCACCTGAGTGCCTCTGAACCACACTGCCCCAGTTTGCAGGATGTGCTATCCTGCAGGGCAGCCCAGCTCCTATGGTCCTGTTACCCTAAGAGGACAGCAGCTAAGCAAACTAGGCAATTTAGGGCATTAGTATAAGATTCTGAGTCTTTAGTACTTAAATACGTTTGAAGAGAGGTAAACCCAAAAGCATTTTGGCATTTGGGGCTGTCTTATACCCTCCCATTCATCAGCACCGACACTCCTTATGCTGTTAGGAAACGACCACCTCCTGAGGCCACTAG
The DNA here is from genome assembly GCF_949628215.1 of Phalacrocorax aristotelis. Taxonomy (NCBI): domain Eukaryota; kingdom Metazoa; phylum Chordata; class Aves; order Suliformes; family Phalacrocoracidae; genus Phalacrocorax; species Phalacrocorax aristotelis. The sequence goes on from NC_134279.1 coordinate 6,813,048, forward strand.
TTCAGAGCAAGGCCCCTTAAAAGCATGCTTCCTAAGGAAATCCCCTCACCTTCAGTTAAGAGTATTTTTTTCAAATGTTCTTTCTCTTAAAGCATTAGTCAAAGGCTATGGGAAATTGTACATCTTTGTGGCTTTTATTAACTTATTTCCTTTACAGCAATATGCTGTAAAACCAGTAGTGAGACTCTCTTTAAACTAGAGTGTTACTGTGGAGCCTTCAGCAACCTCATGGCCCTTTTCAATGCTCAATAACCACCATGTCTCAATATATAATCACCACCTCCTGTATCTTAATATTGAAGATGTTGATACAATTTCCTTTTAAATGGTGCTTTTTGTGGGGTTTTTGTTTTGCATTCCTAGGCAGCCTGGAGTAAAATCGGAATTGCTGAGTTATGTTTAAATGACAGATAAAATCAGAAAGGGACAAAGAAAAGGAAATTGCTAGTAGGACTTTCAGAGTCTGAAAGCAGCAGAAAACAAGTTGTCTCACCTAACACTGAGTGTGGAGGCAGCTGTCACCAGCAGAACTGGGGAGTCTGGATTACAGCCTGGAAAAGTTCTCAGGCAAACACTGAAAATCAGGAAGGAAAATCCAGATCTGAAAGAGGGAGCAGAGTAAGTGTTCAGAGAATACACCTGGACTGTCTGCCTATCTCTGCAGACATGAGAAGGCAGGACTAAAGGCTACTGCAAATTGAAATTTCCATCTCCTGTGTGCACACACGGGCACACAGAGATTTGAAATGTGATCAAAACTCCAGCACGACAGAGAGTTGCAGCAGTTACTCCAGATAAAAGAAAGCGATAGATGATGGTTTCAGAAGACTGCAGCTTAAAGCAACAGGAGCTAAACCAATTGTAATATAGATACGAGGATAGTCAGATGTATAATGAAAGAAGGAAATTCAAAGCAATCTTCCACACCTGAAAGAAACATTCTTAAAGCAATTCAATTTTGAATCCATAATGAACTTGTACACACACAAAAAAATGCCAAACCAAACTGTGCTTCTTGCTGAACAAATCTTAACATTCGTTACTGGGAACAGATGAACTAATAATGGTTTGGGGCTGTGATGGATTTTTTTCTTTTTCTTTTTGTACAGAACATCAGAGATATATAACTGCTGAATAATATTTTCAGTTTGAGATCGGTTTTGATCTATTAAACTTCTAAGCTGCTTACTTCTTACTGGAATTGCCATTAATCCCCAAATTAATAAATAAAACTAGCAACATTGCTTGCTTACCCTACAACTCGCCCAAACCTTTCTCTGTTTTAAACTACAACCTACGCAATGGAACAGGATTATATTTTAGCAATAATATAATTTTATAGTAGGAATCCCCTTCAGTTTGAAGCAAACAGCAGCAGTGACTCATTACAAGGCATTTAAAAAAAAAGGGGATTTCCTACTGAAGTAAAACACCAATGAACATTACAGAAAACAAAAATCAGCTAAGATGACAGCAAAGAGGGAACCCAAGGATCCACTAAGGAGGCAATATGATTACAGAATAAAAGTAACGGCTATCATTTCAGCTACAGATACACAATCCAAACCGCGTGTTTGTTATTCTAAAACCAAAACTAGAAGACAAGCTGAAATGTGATCCTTTGCTCAGAAACCCAACCGAGCCAATGCAAGGCTGCTTTCATCAGTCAGCAGCAGTTCTGTAGTTTTTACTTCATCCTAGATTCTGGCAGAGACAGAACCATCCTATGCATCGCCTGCAATATTGTATCTGACACAGAACTAGGCTTCGTTTTAACTATTGCACAAGACAATAGAGAAAAATGTTATCAAGCAGCAAGCCATTACCCAATACCTGGGCTCATTCCATGACTCAGAGTGGAGCAGTCTACTGCTTTCAGTAAGTATGAAGGTCATTTTTGCAATTACTGTTTCTAGTAAAGATAAACTCCCACACACAGTGAAAGCAGGAGGATGGTTACAAACTACGTGGGATGTTTCATACGTAGGCTGCAGAAACAGGGGACGCCTTCTGCCTTGAATACGAACACCAGCAGTTAGGATTTTTAGTAACTGGGTGACAGCGTGAGCTTCTGACAGAGCACTGGCACACCAGTGCACTGCATTCGCAGTGGTGTCTTGTTATTAGAGGCAAGATCAGCAGGCAGAGGATAAACCCAGGGGTTGTTCTGCCACTGAACCACAGCGCTACCTCACCAAGACACGCCATCTGCCTACTTCCGTCCAGGAGGTGTAAAAAAATTGCACAGCTTAATGTTTTACTGCACTCGGCCCTCCAACAAAAGATATTACTGCTGACTGCGTATAGTTGTATTTAGGCATCATCTCTGTACTGCGTTTAGCTACGTAAGATCTACTTCTTCACTACAGAGAGATGGGAACAGGAAGCAATACTAGAAATTCAATCTGTCTTCTGCCTCTGCCATCTACATGCATTGTTAGCACAAAAAGAAAACACCATGTAATTGAGCAACAATTCAAATATCTCACTTTGAAATGCCAGACACAGAAAGCAAGATGTAAGCAGGGAGTGCAAATATGCGTTAATTAAAAGGAAATAATATGAGGGGTATCAAACAGCTTCATTTCTCCACAGCAGCTTCTGCAGAAGAACTGGCCAACACTTCCACCAACTTTTTCATGAAATCTTAATGATCGTATAAATTAGAAGAGGTCAAACTCACCCCTTCGTAAAACTGTTATTCTTTCACAGCAGAGCTTTGTGGATGGCTTTTTAATAGAACAGCTCCTCTGGACTGACTTCTAGATTCAAGTATTAGAGACCCCTTTTAATTTTCTCAGGCTCACATGACCCAATGCTTGCGTCTAGAGAAAAGATATGGAAACAAACAAAAAAAAAAAACCTATCAATGGAAGCAAGGGCATCAATTAAAGGACTAATCACACAACCCTGTAGAAGCAAAGAGGCCTGGGGTGGCTAAGAAAGGGAGGGGGAGAATACCAGAGGCACAATGCATGCAAGGGAAGGAAAGGCTTATGTTTAGACAAAGGAAAAAAAAAAAAAAAAACCAGTACAGCTGTGCTATACTGGAAGAGAATCCACAGCATTTTCTTGAAGCCTCTGATTCTTCCATCTCAGTCAGTAAAGCACCAAGCTAAATTCACGTTCACAATATTTATACACAGGCAGATAAAATATTCTGCTGGGCAAGAAAGAAACAGTAAATCTTCTTCAAATCTCTTTTCAGTCCTCTTTTCCAATATTTCTTCTTCAACCAATTTATCTTGCTACATCTCCCCCACTAGTCTCCTCACCTGCAGGCCCAGCAATAAAGCTGGTTGAAATTTTTCTAAAAGCTGGCCTGTTTGAAAATGATATTTCATTAAAACCACAACTCTTCTGCAGAAATATACTAGTTAAAACAGAAGTTTTATTGGGTGCAGAATTAATTTTCCTGTGAAAATGAAAAAGGGGCAAATACTGGGCCAAAGGGAAGGAGCAGGACATAACCACTGCTCTCAGATCAAACAATATGCATATGTTTCAGGCACTCCAGCTCAGACAACAGCTAGCCTTTCCTTTGCCGCTCTTCATACGCGCTGGACAAGTACTTCAGCACCCACACACCCCCACACTCCTCAACTTTGCAGAGAAATACACCGAGACAAGCGCTTTCAGATGAGGTGAGGCATAGGAAGACACTGGAACCTGCTGCCCACCCATTTGCCCCCTTTCCAGCCCCCTACACAGCCAGGCACTCTGACCTCCTTACCCCAAGCTCGAGAAAAGGCAAGTGTTGGGGAATAGCAGCCTCACTCTGAATTTATTGCTGCCCTTGCTGTGTTTGTCTCAACCAGCTGCTGAGCCCCTGCAGAGCAGCACCTGGGGACAGCATCCTTTTCACCTCCATCCCTCCTGTAGCCCCTGCAGTGGCAGCCCAGTCCTCCCTCATTCCTTGTTAGACCTGAGAAAATAAATTTTTTCATGGTAACGGACAGTGGGACTAGCTTCTGTTTCACTAAGTCAGCATTTTTCTGTAAAAATATTTCCTTAAAAGGGTCCCAACTGTTACTACAATTGTGTTAAATCTTGCCATCCACATAAAGACAACTACTCTTCCCCCAATGCCCCCAGGCAAAACAGACATCCTTATGTTGTGCTCTGATCACATCCACAGCTTGAACGCCTGCCTGCCAGGCAGCATCTCATTTTGCATTTCCAATTGTCTACCTGCTTCTGAGTGCTCCTGCAGCACAGCATCTGCTTGGACATTCTCCTCCAGCCTAGTATTATTGCTCCATTTCTGAATTTTGAAGCCAGTTGCGATGGTTTTCCAGATAAAATCAACTAGCCATACATCCAAAACACACTTGGATTGCAAGCCATTCTGGGATCAGAGCCTGAGGTCTGTTTGTCAGTAGTCCTCTCTTGTGGTGCCCAACCAAATGGCAGAGCTCACGCCAAGCGAGGGCTTCCTGCCAGCAGGAAGTTCCAGTGTCAGAATTCACATCAAGAGGCATTTGCAGAGAGGCAAGCTGCAGGAGATCAGGCTTTTGCTAGTCTAAGAAATTGTTTCAGCCTCTTTTAGCCTGCTCAGCCTTGCCTGCTGTGTTCCCCCAGGGTTAGCTGGGATTCATGTTCTTCTGACCAGGGCAAGGCAGCAGGCTGAGATGCCAGATGGGTGAAGCTGCAACCCACCACATAACTTTGAGGACAGAAGAGAGATCCGTTTTGTAAGTGGTGCTGTACAGAGGACTTCAGTTATCCCCAGCCTTCGCACATTTCACAAAATAAGAGCAGGCAACAGGAAACAGATCTTCCACACATCTAGCCAAAATAGTAGCATTAACTAGGGAACGAGGTCCCTGCAATCAGCAGGTGAAAATCACCAGAAGGTTATCGAAAATGAACTCTTGGATAGTGAGATGTTTAAAGTTGTTTAAATACTCTCTTTTTTTAACGGGAAAAAAAAAAAAAAAATGTTTTAACTGTTTGGGTTTTTTCCCCTCCTAACAGATTTTTTTCAGAACAGGAAGCGTTTACCAGACAGGACAATGAGCTATGTACTGAGTCCATCTAAATCATGTCAGCTGTAACTGATTCTCATAATTTTGATTTCGGAATGTTTCAATCTAAAGTAAATCTAAACGTATTTATTATAAAACGTTAACATTTATTTCTAAATAATACTATACATACATGCACAGAGTAAAATGTGTAACACTTGGATGGAGTAAGGAAGATCAAATTCAACATGAGATAGTGTATAAGTTATTTTTAACATGTTTCTGGGAAGCAATGGATTCCTATTGATGCCATTCATCAGGCTGTCTCTCAGAAAAAGCTTATAATCAAACCAGCAAACTGAATACCAGGTACATATTCACTAGAAGGCGCATGACTATGCGTATTTAACATCTAACTATAAAATATTCTATTCACTGTAGAAATCAATGTAATTTTGCCCCTTGCTTTTTTAGTTCAGTTACACTAATTACCCCAGTGATGTCATATATTGATTCAAGTGCTAAAAAGGAATTCTGCTGTTCTTCAATTCCCTTATTGTGCTATTTTTCTCTTGCCCTCATTTAGCATCACCAGCAAGCATTTAAAAGAGATTTTTGAGTGTACTTAGCATGTAAAACAAATAACTGGAGGGATCAACCCTTTAACAGGTTGACATCCACATTTTCAGGGTTTGCAGCAGTTTTCAGAGCTGTACTGAAGACAGTTATCCTCAAAGTGCCGCAAGAAAAGAAAATTCATTATGAAAGATATCTCCTTCTTGGAAAATGTTAGCATTTATTAAGGAGATAATATGTAAAAATAATCTCAGTGATACTATTTCATGTACGCCTTGAATAAATTACATCACTATGTTTTCCCCTGGTATTAACTATGAGCCAGATACTGTGTTTCACATCAGCCAACTCAAATGCGTCTTAAATAATGAGCTAAGTCTTGTTACGCCAAAGAGGAAGCCAACACATGATGAAAAAAATAAATTACCACAAAACTTCGTACCAAATTACCCAGAAATAACAGCAGATAACAGAAAAATGCTCTTTATGTAAAAAAAAAAAGCAAATGAAGCTGAGATTTGGAAAGCATGTTCAGTGAAACCACACTATTTCTCTCTTATGATTTTATTACCATAATTAATCTCATTCTTCACTAACAGTTGTTTTTTATTTTAAAGAAGGGCTTATAATAAATATTTTCATGTTGTATGCAGCTATGCCACATGCACACAGGACTCTGCTATTTCTGGGGTGCAACAAACTTGGCTCAGCAAAACATCCATTTTCTCAAATATTAGCCCGCAGAAGAAATAACTCGTACTACTCACCTTGTTCTTTCCACTGCCAGGTTTGCCTCATGAGCTGTGCGCACTTGGATTTTGAGCACCTTTGGGAATGGTCTTCTCCAGCCCTCTTCCCCCACCCTGCACCTGTCCTGCAAACACTGAACTGAGAAGTAAAAGTTCCCTATCACCCTCACCTGAGCAGAAACAAGCAACTATTATCTTTTCTATCACTCACATGCCCTGCAGAGGAGAAGAGCAACTTCCAACCGGCGGCCTTCTTACGGATTTAACCCTACTGCTAGTCCTCAAAATCTAAGAACTTCACTGGCACACAGCCAGTGAAGATGACACTGTGATGGTTATTTTTAAACCTGCTGAGTTACTAGATTTCATATCTGAAGAAATTAAGAGGAAGTTATTCTTCCTTGGTGCAGTAGAAAACAAAGAAACAAAGTTGAAGCAGCATGCCAAAGTGCTTTGAACAGTCAAATATGTCTTCATCTACTCCTCTTCTCCTTGGTGCTGGCCTGTATTGTGTTTAATGTTTCAAGGAAAAAGTAAGCTTCAGCGTCAGTTATAAGTCCACAGGATCCACTTATTTCAGATGTGTTACCTCTATCGCTCTTTGCTGAGAATACATCATTGGAAGACCACACTAATTTGAATTCTAGTTGTATTAGTACCTGGGTCTGCATTGAGAAGTTGCTTCAGATGACTTTATTCTTTCACCCTGGGAGGTGTGTGTCAAAAGCCTGTGCCAAAAATCAAAAGCCAGGAGGCTGTTTACAAAGTTTCTGCTTTAACTGCTATTTGTGAAAGATTAGTTAAATGTTATGGTACCTTTTTTTTTTTGTTCCAGGTAGCAGGATGGGGGGTGGGGGTGGTGGTGTGTGTGTGTGTGGGGGGGGGTGTCCTGCTTGTATAACCAAAAAATTCAGTAAGAACACTAATTATTTTCAGCATATACAGTGCTCTTTATAGAACAGCTATCAGTCCAAAATCCAGGAAAACAGTCTAATTAAAATCTTAGCAGTCTAACTAAAACACAAGTCATTAGTAGTCCCCTTATGGTTAGTAATACAGTTAAGATTTACATATACAATCTTCCTAGCATCTGTTCTTTTTTTTCCTGACGTTACACTCAATCTTTCAGCACGCCTGGGGTCCTGAAGGTAACAGCACCAGTCGTCTTCATGTTGAAACACTAGCGGGGTATGAACTCCTTCACTTGGAGGAGTTCATCACTGGTGTTGAGGTCTCTCTGGGTTATGCTTATGTTTTCTCAACACAGACAGCTCTCTCTTACTCAGCCACCAGTTTAAGTTTCAAATTACACCACAGTCCACCCCAGCCCCAAGTAACATAAAGGATTACTGTTGGTTAAAGGATTACATCTAGGTTCTCAGATATTTATATAAATAGCTTTTACAGAGCAAAGTTCAGATATGTCAGGAATAAACAATTGCCTAGCTATTAAGCAGTGTCCACAGCAAAAGCTAGCTAAAGGCCAGACAAGCCCTGAGATGCTCCATTTTCAGGCCAGTACACCACCTGTAGCCTTTTACTACTAACGGCAAAAAGTCCTATTTACCAGGCCAAAAGCCTCCATCCAAACTGCCTCTTCAGCAACAGCAAAATGTTCCTTACAAGGCAACATACCCAGCACGCTCATGGAGTACGCCAACCTGCTAAGTCTGCTGGAAAGCCCAAGTACAAGATCAGACAATTCAAGAGAGGAACAGGTTGCTAGATGCCTGTACAGACATTGTCAGTGCAAAATGAATTGCTCAGTCCTGACTAGTACCTGAGGACACTCAAATCCATTTCTGGACTGTAGGAGTAAGTGTGAACTTTTTGATCTAAGCAATACTATATGTTGAGGAGAATGGAGAAATCACTTTGATGACATTTAGGGATGTCTTGAGAAGGTAATATCAGACTTTAAACTGAACTGGTTGAAAAAATAAAAAAGCAACATGTAAATATTTCAGTTTTGGTTTCATCCAAAACCAAGTTTGAATGGCTGTCTCCTTCCAGCATTGTACTTAAAAAGGTATAAATTGAAACTTTATACTGCAGTTGGAGCATAAATTATTCCAAGAAACAACAGTAGAGAATATCAACTGTTAAATCTGTTAAGACTAGGACAAAGAGTCTAATATTTTTTGCTTGTAATGTATAAAGAAATTTAATTTCTAAAGCAATGAAAATCCTAAGAATTGCTAGATGAGTGCTTAGCTGATTTGATTAGCTACTTATTCAAATAATTTGCTTATCAGTTCTGAAATCCCAGTTTTAAAAACCTGAGGATTTGGCTCATGTAGTATTAATTCCAGAAACTGCACTGAAGGAAGACCCAACAGTCACCATAAAATCTGACAACAGAAGCGTCATCTTTCCATTCTCTGCTATTCTTAGTTGCCAAATAGCATCTCTGATGTTGCGTATTTCATCCTGTCTACTAACTACAAGTTACAAAGACAATCCTGAAAAACTATAGAGGGGTGCAGAAATTTAGCCATATCCCATATGGATTATTTCGGCAACTTTTTGCCCAGCAAGCCTTGCAGTTTATTTCTTCCTCAAAAATGAGTTATAGACGGTTCTGTGAAACATTCCACAAGGTGTCACTAGAGATGCATCAGCCAAAATACTCCTCAAACACCCTCCCCTCTCTTTGCTTCCCCTTCCTATGAAGCATGTTGCAGACAGCTTTGAAAGCAGAAAGAAAAAAAAAGAGTTAATGTCTGCGCAGAAGTGTGTTTGCGCAGCACCGTCCTTTAGGTTGTGGCCTATTAAGCCACTTAGGCAATAATTTGAACAGCGAATAAACCAAGTACATACAGATCAACGGGAAATGCAAGTCAATAAAAGGCATCAACTTTAATGAGCTCGCTCAGAAAATTTGCAATGGGTTTTACGTTTTACACAGTGGGAGTCAGCAGAAGTACACTGCCCCCCTTTTCTGACTCCTAATATAGAAAGAGGAACAAAATCATCAGGTCTACCTCAGTTCCACACTAATATTAGGAAAGATGTTTTGTCTAATTTTATTTTATTTTCAGCATTCATAGTTTTATACCCATCTTTTATCACACCTATTTCTGAAAGCTATACAGGTGTTTTGCAAATATCTGTAATAATCAGATATAATGGCATGCTAATACCCTCATTTACAGTTATCACTTAAGGCTCTTTCTACTGAACACTGTATGAACAAAGTATGAATTCAGAACTACTGTGCTGGATAAAAAAATTATTCCCTCTTCCACCTCCCCCCATATTTCCCTTTCTTGAAAAAAAAAATCTCATCTCATTGGAGATAAGGGTTAATTAACATTTGAAAACCATCTTTGACAGAGAGCTCTCAAGTAGAAATTACATTTCAGTGCCCTATTCTTTGAAAAATAAATATGATTTTAGTAGATAACCTATTTACTTACAGATGAGCAGCGCAGAGGCATATCACTGACCTAGCACTCACCTGCTCCAAAAAAGACTCAAGTACACCAGGTGTAACAACTTATATTGCTTATTGCCTATCAGCCAGTGCACTGGAGTTAATTGCTGCAGAAATTAGTCAATGCAGCCCACCAGTGCTACATCAGCTTCCAAAGAATGCCCCACATGATGCAAGCAGCCAAGTCCTACACACCCCCGCTATGATCTATAAGACTGACCCAAGCTGATTCATTTTTAGCTTTTAGGGGCTGTCCCTTATTTCTTTGATAGAATCCCTTAAATGATCACTTCTCCCTTATTCCATTCTTTGTCAGAAGCAAGAAGGCCGAGACAATCTATCAAATCTTTGCAAGGCAACAGCAGGTAACGTAACTGCTAATGAACCTTGTCCTCACTACATGATCCAGCCTGGACAAAGAGACTCTTAAACAAGAATGAAACCACATAAGGGCTTTTTGGCCATTTTGTCATCACAAACCTGCACTAAATTGCACACCTAAAATAAGAATTAGTGGTGTGGATTCATGCTTCGGGCTTAAGTCTACTAAACAGTTGTATTCTGTCCTTACAGAACCTGAAATAAAAGATTGTGCCAGGAAAACATCTCTAAAAGGTTATGTGTGAATAGCCAATTTTGCCCTTTAAAGTGACTCATACAGCTTATGGCAATGGTTTGGCAAGTATTTTGTGCAAGGAATGCTTAGAAAAAAAAAAAAAACCAGCAGAAAGTAAGGTCCTCATGGCATGTCTAACTAGATGTTTCTGGGTAGAAAACTTAAAGCTTCCCAAAAACATCATGGTTAACAACTAAGACTGAGGGGGAGCATGCTGGGGGGCAAGTTATCAAGAGTGATCGAGCAGCTGGGTTGGTGCTTAGCTGCTGGCCACCCACAAAACCCCTACAACTCTGATAGAACTGGAAGGTTTACGTGCTGTCTTTATGCTTAGGGCAACAACTAAATAAAAGATTGGGAGGAAAGCTAGAAAGAGGACACTGCCAGAGCTTGCCAGGACTGTTTCTGAGACTGAAGAGAATTTCCAAATAGAAGCAAAAAGAGTTCAGACCATCTGAGAAGAGACTTCTGAGCACTCCTGCAGGGAGGCTGCTTGCTCTCTATGGGCATTCCACTCAAGAAACAGCCATGCTGGCTGACACCAAGTCCCATCCATATGATCAAAGGAAAAAAAGAAAAAAGTCCGTATTTATACATAGACTTTAAAATAATTTTCAATGCCGTTAGAAATTTTACATAGAAAGGACTTCTGCTGCTAACTAAAATCGAAAACAATCAAATTTAAAATGTCTCCACTTGAATTGGGAATATAGCTGTAACTATATTATATATGGGAAATACGAGGGCTTTGTGTGCCACCTTTCTTACAGGCCAAATACTAGTTTTATGAGACAAAAAATGTAATATATATACACACATCAGTATAATATAGAGACTATTTAACAAAAAGTATAGCACATATATCATTTTGGGCCTATTTACCCAGTATACAGTTAATACAAAATGTGACTATGGTCTCAGGTGGAGCTAGTGTGTTTTGTCTGATTGTTTCTACTGCTGTCATGGTTGTATATGTGCAAATCAGCCTATAACGTGTTCAAATACAATCCCTAAGAGGCAGTCATTTTACATTTCCTACAACGAACTACTAAGTTATTCTGCACAGATGAGTAAAAATAATACTGTTTTAGCATAAGGCTTCATGTATTTTATGCAGAGGTAGTTTCTCAATGGCTCAAGGTCATCTGTCAGACATAAACAGACCAGATACCAACAACTGCAGAACAGCTTCTAGGAACAAAAACTCCGGGAACATTTGTGATCTCTAAAACATATTAAAAAGCTGGAAGTGATAAGATGGCTACTCCAAAAGCAGTGGAAGCAAAATGGCATTGCCCATAACCATTGACAGGAGCAAGCAACTGTAACAAATACCACTAATTCCCAAGAACATCCAACCCAAATTTGTACCAAGACAACCTAGCAGGACTAAAGCTTCCTTTAGTGCTGGCTGTGTTTTGGATTGTCTTTATACCTGATGAATGAATTTATAGGTTTCTTGATATTTTCCTCTTTAATCTCAAAACTATATAAATTTACTTTGGAGAGGAAAATACTACTTGATAAAAAAATTAACATTTCCTTAATATATTCCTTAAAAACACCCAAACAACCCACAACAGTGTTTGCCTCGTTTCTCATGTGATTATCAACTATTTCCGTTCAAAATAGCTGATTACTGTAAAATCATAAAGTTCCTTTGCCTCTTCAGGTTACTTGGCAAACAAACCAACTAAACCATTTTTGTGGCTATGTCCTGTGCTCCTCCCCACTCAGCAATAAAGTGGTTTTATTCCACTTCAGACTTTATATATGTACATCAAAAACTCTTTAAAGAACTTGATCATTTCAAGAGCATGGTGTAACCCATAAAGGCTTCCTGCTTTTTCTCATGGTTTGTGTAGCCTTGGGTAGCCAGGATTCTTATCCCCCACTTATATTCTGAACACGGTCTAACAACAATTTGTTCATTTGCCTTAGTATTTGTGGAGCTTTAACTTCTATCACGATGGAAAGACTTGTATATTACACCTTGTTTCCCTGCACAAGGGTATTTTCTGCTTTTTTGACTTTAATAGCAATGCTCCCCGACTTCCCTTGAGATTTTAGAGGCTTTTTTTGTGCATAACATGTTGTAATGAATATCTGTGGAGACTGTAATAAAAACCCATCACTTTTTGAGACCCTTTACATTTTTAAGTTCACCATTTCAGAACTAAGATTTCTCCTGATTGCTAATAAATAACTCTCTATTTCCCTCTCGCCCTCCATTTCCCCTTTGGCTTCCCCCACTATATCACCAAATTTGGGAAGCAGGATGTCTACAGCTACAGGCCTTTTAGTGTACTCCAGGGAGTCTGGAAATGAGTTGTCTGAAGGATTTCAGAGAGCCTTGATCTCTATTTTTTAGTACATCCATTCACTAACTTTGTTTCAAGTGCTTAACTTCAAAAACAAGACAGACCAAAGTGTGGTATTTGTTTGTTTTAGAAAACAGAATTTTTCCAAGGCAAAGGGGGTGATTTTTAGATGCTCCTTTCAGAAAGGAGAACTTAAAACATCTCAGGTAAGACTTTGGGGGGAAAAAAAACCAAAACAAACCCAGTTTCTATTGGATTGTTTATAGCATTGATCCTTGGTCACTCATCAGCTCAGGTTTTTGTCTTCCCACTGTTTCAGGCTGTGGCTAAGCCCCAAGGAATTTTTATAGCACCTTCCCTCATACCAGAGCAGACCTGTTCCCCTTTCTGCCACTGACATGCTCTTTCTGCAGGCAGAAACACAGTTTTGAAGTTTCAAGAGTGGTTTTAGATGTTTAAGTTGACAAAATTAGAAAAGTGTAGGCCTTCAACTTCATTTTGGATGTATCCTCCAAAATACATCATGGTTACAGTAGCCTTGTTAGCAGTATCACAGAAAATATCACAGAAACCACGAAGATGAAAATAATGAAATGCTTTAAGAAATTCCTTGTCATGTGCAGCCCTCACTGGGAGCCAAATAAGAGACCCAGTCTTTATTAGCACTATCAGAGAAAAAGAACTTGCGTAACCAACGTTTTTAAAAGCACCATCATACAAGGGGGGGAGGCAACACCTCTCTCCATGTTTCTTCCTAACACTAATTCGAAGGAGAGGGGAGCTTTATCAAACCCTTACCAAATACTATCATCAAATACATGCTTTCAAAAGCCTGTAGGATAACAATTCTCTTAGGAGTGACTGGAAGAGCAAGTGCAAGATGGGTTTTTGTGCGCAGCAACGGTGCCATCTACAGACTGAGCAAGGCCACTGCGCAACCATACGAAGCTGCAGTAGGCAGGGATTTTTCAGTCAATTTTGCCACAAATCTGCTCTTCAAAATTCAAGTCTGACTCACAACAGTTTTAATACGATATTTAATAGGATGTATTTTTATATTTTAGCCATGGAGAAGCTATATATTTTCTAGCTATTCATTCTCAGATTGCATGGTCTTTAAACTCTTCAGATATGGACCAATCCTAATAATAGCTAAGTCCCGTGCTTAACAGATGTGCCTATGGAAACCATATGTTAAAGGCCAGAGGTGAGAAGCAGAAGAACATTACATTTCTGTTGTCACACATACACACACACAAAGCACTACACAGAGCGTACTTTACAGACTCCCAGAAGAAAGTTACTGGACCTTTTTATAAGCCACAGTCCAGCTGCCAACTGTACAATCAAGATGGACATCCACACTTGTTATCTGAAGCAAGCAAGAAAAAAAAAAAAATCAACTCTCCCAGTGCATCTGGCACGCATCATTGAGAGCCTTACTTCCTAGGAATTAGGAATATATAAAGTCAAAGAATTAGAATATGTAAACAGAAACGTCAATAAGTGGCATTAGAAATAGAATGTCAATCGAAATATATCAAGTCATATTCAGAAATAATGCTACACACAAACTACAAGGAAGAGAGCGTTAATAAGCACCTGGAAGCTTGAGCTGATGCAAGCTACGTTTTCTTCATGTACTCCATGGGCCAGATGGAAAGGCAAAATACATCTCTTATTGATGCCAACAATGTCAAGTGGAGCTGATCTGTTTTACCACAGGGGCCTTCACAACTCTGCCAGTGCTCCCTGGCTCAGCCCATGTCATGCATCGCTGCACATGTCTTCACGCTGCCCCATCTCACCACCTTCACTGTGACTGCAGCTGCACCCAGGCCTGCTGCCAAGTGTCTGCCCAACAGCTGCATGCACTCCTCTTGGTGGATCCCCAGCTCTCCTACCACATGCAAACCTTTTGTTAGATAAGGGTAGGTGTCTCAATAATTGCCAAGTTTTCTTACCATATGCAAGCCAAATGTAACCAGTACAGAGGGCAAGGTCTTCCCAAGGGTGCAGACAGCCTGAAATAAGGGCTGGAAATGCAGTTCTTAAATCTGATAGTCAGCCTTGATGGAATACAAATTCTAAACCACAGGACTTGTTTGGTTAATCATCAAAACTCATTGCCTGGTTATTCTAATCTGTATAAAAGAGATCAGGGGGTCACAGGGAACTCAAGAAATTGCTTCAGGGACAGTAATAGAAAAAAGAAAAAGGACAGAGACTAAATGAAAAAGTAAAACAGACTGATGAGGCAGGAAAAGAAGCCAGGCAAAAGGCAGAAGTCAAATCTCGACTTCCCACTAAACAAAGTTCATTGTTAGGAAAGAGTGATCTTAAGCAATAGATCAGTGCAGAGGTCTTTGACTCTAAAAGCACAAGGTTCCTGGGTATGTCACTGGAGTATCAAAAAGCAGAGTACAGAAAGTAGCCCTCATACGAATTGAGAACTATAATTCAGCCTCTTCACTGAGCAAATCCAACACGGTCCAGTTAGCAGCTTGCTCACTCTTCACAGCAGCATCTGGACATCAGGGAAAGACATTGAAAATGAAGAGCAGGCAATTCATACACTTGTTAAAGCTGATTTGTAAAGCAAATCTGTCACAGTACCGCAGAGTTTATTTTGTTGTTGTATTGTTTTTTAATTTATTACCCAATTCTATTTACACAGACATTTCATAATGGGTACACATTCCCATGCAAAGAGACTGCCTCCTTCTAGACCCCAACTCAGTATATACTCACTAGGACACCTATCTTACCAGTTATACCCCACCTCCTCCACCTGACTTGAAATCAAATCTGCTCCACAGCAGAAAGCATGTAAGTTCCAACATGACCGATAACCTTCCCAGTATTCATACTGCTAGCCTTTCATCCCACCTCTGTTGAATGCTTTACTTCAGCCTGTGCTGCAAACTGTAGTCATTCAGGCTTTATACTGGAGTTTCTGTTATTCTTAAATTCTACTCTTTGTTCTGAAATCAGCAGGAATTTTGGTCCTGACTGTGCATCAGCAGAGGCCAAGTTCCCTGGATATTGGTAAGCAGAGACGTAAGTTTACAAATTGCCCTTTTGTGAAAATTTAAGAAGCCTTCAGGCCCCTTTCTCACCCTCTCAAACTTGACCTCTGAAGCAAACACTTCTTATGATAATCACTGCAATAAGGATTTAAATCAGTCAGCTCTCGGAGGTGTGAGCAAAGTAAATAATACCTTAAATATTCATAATATAAAAAGGTTCACTGCAGTATGACCAAGACCAACTTTGCTAGATGGACTCAAAGCTTCAGGAAGTCCATCAGGAAGAATCCCAGATGAGTACAGTCTTAAAAGGTAAACAAGAAGCAAAGTTATGTAAAAAAAAAATTCTTAATCTATTGACTTTTTCCTTTTACAAATGGAATTATTTTTCCTAAAATAGTTGTACCTATTTGCTATTTCTGAGTAGGAAATACTATTCACAAATTATTTCTATTGTAAATTCATCAGCAAATACCTGCCTGCAAAAAGACTGGCTTGCACAACAATTAAAAAGAAAACAACAAAAAGCCAACAACCAAACATTCAAACTCTTTCCCTCTCCAGTGGCATAGATACTTAAGTTAATGCACTTCTGCTTTTTTTATTGCCATGGTTTAACCCCAGCCAGCAACTAAGTCCCCCACAGCCACTTGCTCACTACCCGCCATTGGGGTAGAGGAGAGAATCAGAAGAGTGAGAAAAATTTCTCACTTTTAAGTGAGAAAACTCATGGGTTGAGATAAAGACAGTTTAATAGGTGAAGCAAAAGCCACTCATGCAAGCAAAGCAAACCAAGGAATTAATTCCCTCCTTCCCCTGGGCAGGCAGGGGCTCATCCATCCCCATGACAGCAGGGCTCCATCACGTGTAACAGTGACTTGGGAAGACAAACGCCATCACTCCAAACGTCCCCCCTTCCCCCAGCTCTATGTGCTGAGCATGATGCCATGTGGTGTGGGACATCCCTGGGGTCAGCTGGGGTCACTGACCCGGCCGTGTCCCCCCCCAACCCCTTGTGCACTCCCAGCCCCCTGCTGGTGGGGTGGGGTGAGGGGCAGAAGAGGCCTTGGCTCTGTGTAACCCTCCTCAGCGGTAAGGAAAACATCCCATGGTTGTCAGCACTGGTTCCAGCAGAAATCCAAACCACGGCCCCATACTAGCTACCTACAAAGGAAATTAACTTTGCCCCCAGCCAAAACCAGCACATTTATTCAGCCAAGAATTCATTCTTCAGCGCTGGAAAATACAGTTCCATCTTGCAGAATTTTTTCTCAAACTGTTGAAGCAGAAATTTAAATTAAAACAGTGCACCTGTGATACTACTAGAAAACTACATCTGATCTGTAACATTTATATGTACATACATTAGAGTATTTACCAAGGTGGCATAAATACACGTAGCAATAACACCTATTTCAGATGGGAAAATGAAAGGGATTTACAAATTGGCTACAAGTGCACTGAAAAAGCCTGAAATCCTTCTCACATATTTCTAAGACATACAAGAGAATTGTGGGCATTTTGCCTTAATTTTTAAATGTTTTAATTAAGGCTTTGCTAGGGGGCAGGGGTGAAAGATGGTCTAAATAAGAAATTGAATGTGATTAAAGCTCTAAGTTTAAGATGTAGGAAAAATCATCTCAAGTCTGAAAACCAGAATTTTGAGTTTATAAAGAGGCATGAAAGTACACATTTACACTCAGACACTGAGTTTTGCACAAGGAGAAAGTTAAGCATCCAAAGGCACTTTTGTTCTGGCAAACAGAGCAAACAAAGGTATAGCTGTCAGGAAAGACTAATATTAATTCCATGAGGCACTGTTAAAGCCTCAGCTGAAATGTTGCATTCTATTTAATCGTTCACATTTAGAAAAGATTAGAGATAGAGGAGAAAAGGACCATGAGCAAGGGAACAGTAAACTTACCTGACAAGACAGACTCTTGAGAAACCGTGGTGTGATTAATTTAGAAAAAAATGAGTGCCACTATTGGAAAAAGCAAACAAAACCTAGAAAGCTATGAAGAGATTTCAACCAGAAACTTAAAAAAATGTGTAAGAAAAGAGTGCTGATCTAAAAAAGGTCTTTCAATGTAAGCAAATTACATCTTTTTAAGAGAGGGTCCCTTTCATAAACTGACCATATTCCACAAACAGCAACTGAGCCCAGTGAGCTACACTGCTTACATGTATTCCCAAGCAAACCTCTTAGAGGCACCGTATAAGCTTGTATCAGAAAGTGGTGAGACAGTATTTTAAATATGATTGCTTCATGGTAACTTTGTATTTAACTTCTATTTTCACTGTTACCACCATACAAAGAGAAACAGACAAAAATTCACAACAGTAAAAAATTCAAAGATACACTGTTTTAAAGGCACATAATATTTTCCTAGTAAGAACTGGGAAAAAACATCACACCTACAGGAACTGCTTGATCAGTGATAGCACAAACAGCTAGATATATAGATGTAAAAGGAATAAAAAAATCATTAGCAGAACCAGGTATCAAAGAAAATTTATAGGAGGCTAACTTGGAGTGTATCAAAACAGAAAAAAAAAAATCAAAGAGAACACAGCAAAGCCGCTGTGCAATGGGACCAGAAAGGTTATAGGCCAGTGAGATATGTAGCTGCAGGGATTTACTTTGGATGAGAAAGGAAAAGTCATGATCAGTGTGTTTAAGGAATAGGTTAAGGCTTTCTGAATGTGAACAAGAGTTTTGGAATCAAGAAAGACTTAGTCTTCAGCAGTTGGTCTTAATTTCATGTTTCTATCCAGGCGCTTAATAAAAGGACATCTGTAAAAAAAGTCTGGCTATGCTCTGCGAGGCAAGATATCTCCTGTTAGCAATAGAAGAAATGGATGGACTGACACTGTGCTGACATGGAATTTAAGCCTGAAAGTGATAACTCTATAGATCAGCAATTATATAGGAATGAGTACATGAGGACTGCAAAAACACAGAGAGGCAGATGAATGATTTCTTCCTTTTGAAGGAGGGAAGGGACTTATACAGGCACCTGGAATTTTTACATTCTTACCTTAATCTGGGTACCTTTGTGAATGAGAGCAGTCTAGAGAAAAACAAAGAATTAAAGTTCTGCTCAGTATCTCCAAGCCTCCCCCTCACGCCAAACACACACACAGAGTGCTTCTGCTGTCCAGCTACATAGGGCTGCTTCAAAAAAACCCACGCAAATACTTGTATACGTTACTGAATCTCTGAAGTTGTTTCTTTTGATATGGCTTGAAATAGCTTTTTTTTTTTTTTGTGGAAACGTTTCAAGTTGAGGTTTTCCCATTTTTTACCAGCAAGTGATAGAAATGGATGATATTTGGGGCAAAGGTTTTAAGATTATTTTTCCAAAGAATGAGAAATAAGCAGAAGTTTCTGCTTTGAGAAAAAAAAAATTGAAAATGTAAGGAAATAAGAGTTTTTTGTAGAAAGCTTTGTGTTCCACAGGAAGCTGATCTTCCTATCCCATCTCTCTAAGTTACCAGCTCTACTAAACCCTTTCATCTACTTACTCCTTTTTTAATGGGCAATAATAATCTAGTACTTATCTTCAACACTCTTTGCGTATTTCTCATCTTTCAGGTTTCCCTTCCTCTCTAGCAGATGACCCATTTAAAGAGCTTCTACCATACTCAAAGCCTCTGCAAGCAGCATATACAACCATTACGTATTAGCTAATCATGTAATCGGAATATAGACAGGACTAACACATTGCCAAGCTGAGAATTTATATACGTACCCCCTTGATGTAGGCACATCACACATCTCTGCTGGCTTGGCAATCATGAGAGACATGGAGCAAGGCTGCCTCCCATTATTCCTTGGAATAGGCTGATATTCAATACTTTAATCGCTATCTTTTAACTCTCCAGAAAATCTTTCCCCTCAAGCCTCAATTTGAACTTTTCTCATCTACATGAGTTGCTATTACTATCTTAGAAGCAACAAAAAAGTAGTTGTTTTATTACATGGCTTTACAACATGTACTCTCAACTCAACTTTTTCAGCAAAGCTAAGCAAAGGACTTCCATCTGTTCTTCACAACCGAGCCTCAGGCAGCTGAACCCTGGACAAGGGTTTACACCTACTTACATGGGCTTTTCAACAGCCTGTCTCTGCTTTGCTCATGCCATCAGCCTTCAAGCACCTGTTCACCTTTCCCTTCAGCATCTCCCTTTATGGCACGCTCCCTTCTAAATCCTCACCACCACTACCATTCCCTCCAAACAGATCACTTCTCATGAGTGTTCTACCAGAGAAAACTAGCATTGCAAGAGAGGTTTTTGCTTCTTGACTGAGAACAAGCAACTTGCAGATTTACAGTTGATGTACAAACATTTTTACATAAACTCACTTTGCAAAGACTAGGCAGTACTCCTCAAAATGCTAACCATAACCCAAGGTCTTAAAGAGCTAAATGATCACCTCTGGATCTTGGTTTTTATTGGGAATTTGGCTGAGGATGTTCTAAGCACACACTGCCAGACTGAGATAGACCATCTTCTCTGCTACTACTTGTTATCCTTGTTTAGGGAACAAAGCCTACCTGAAAACAGAATGAAACGATGAAACTTCAAATGGACACCTGGTCTGCAGAAAAACACACCCCTCACTCAATAGCACAAACGTCTTATGAAAACATTGTCAACACTACAGGGGAAATGCAAGTTCTCTGTTTAGTTGTTCATCATCTTCAGATTGTTTAATGCATGCATAGCACTGTGTTAGCCCATACCAGCATCAAGTCTGCTCAATAAAAGCATAGTTCCCTGTCTATTCATCAAAGTATTACAGCCCAGTACCTATTTCTAAAGCTTAAAAACCATACCCACAAATGAATCCATCAGATGTCCTCTGAAACTAATTCCTCCCCTCCAAAACAATAAAAGACCTCTGCCAGGAAGAAAACTCACTTTTTTTCTTTTCCCCTCCCAAAGAATGGGAAATCTGTAGCAGATGCACTGCTACAGCCAGTTACTGAGAGGATTTGCGCCTTTCTACTCACTGTTTTCCTTGGTTATATTCTCTGACTTCAGTTGAGCAAGACCACACATCTGACACTTTTTCCTGGTGTATTCAAATTTCCAGAGTCTCTGCTCAGTTGAATGTGTCCTTTCAGGCTCCTGTTGTCATCCACACGCCAGCTCCTGGCATCATACCATCATAACTTTAAGGCTTAGCCCCTTACAGCTGAGAATAAAATAAGTTTCTCTTAAATTTGATCAAAGTCAAAGAAGTAAGTGATTAGTAACTAAGATATTAGAAAGAAACTTTTTTGAGGAAGCATTTTTCCTCAAAGAACACAAGTTTTGATAAATATTCTCAGTTTAGGGAAATGAGCGTGGTTATCATCTTTGTTCTCCAGTAAAATCATTAGCCAAAAATTTTTCTGATCAGATTCACCATGCAATTCTGTTCATATAAGATGGGAATAAGCAGGCAAGCTGGGAGGACAGAAGGGCTGTTCTTACCACAGCAACCAGCTGTCACTGGTTTGAAGTACTCAGTTACAGCCACATGCTCAGAAACACATGACATGAGTCATTGCAAGAGACAGGCTAGTAGCCAGGACTGACAACTGACCTGATTTAATGGAACAATTTGTTTTGTTAGTTAAATCAAAGCTGAAGCTCTGACATATTAAAAAAGCACATGGGCAAAATCTTGGTTCTATTTAAGTCAATAAAGGGTTTTCTATTCCCTGCAGCTAGGGCTTCTTACAAGATTAGCCGGCTCTGAGAAAACTATTGTGGCAAAAATGCACAAATAATATAGTTACTATTAAGGACAGTGCAAGAACTGTCTTTAGTGGTTTGGTTTGTATTTAATCTAACCATAGCCACATATATCTGTACTGAAACATTTAACACTTCTCTCCTACCAAGAGACTGGAAGTTTTTGCTCCCCTCTCTCACCTTATTCTGTGAAGTCCTTTAAATCACATCTCTCAGGATTACAGTAACGGCTGGCACCTGTAACAGGACTGGAATTTCATCACAAAAAACAGCCCATATAAGCTGATATGAAACTTTAAACAAAGAGAGACTCAGAGAATTAAGTTTACAGCAGATGCTCCTAGTGCAAAATAGCACCAGCAATGCCAAAAAGGAATTTTAATGAAAAAACTAATACAACAGTTACTTGCTGCCATAACATTTTCTGAGACACTAGTAGAAACAGATAAGACAAAACAAAAATATAGAATACTTGGAAGTTCATTAAACACTCATTAAAATCTGTCATTGAAATTAGCAGTGCAAATAAATAAAAAGCTTAAAATAACTGGTTTTTCAGTTACAGAATCTGTCAAAACACACAGTTCTCATCATCAGCCAGATAAACTTGACACCAACTGAGGAAAACTACTGCAAAAAGCCACCATTAGCCCCTATTCTCCAGGACTGAAAAATTTTAGTAAAAGACCCCTGTCTACAAAGAAGACAGAAATGGCCTTCAAAGGAAATCACAGTTGTAAGTGCGGGCAAAAATCGTTGCTCTTGCTTACAGCATTATTCGAAGGTAATGCACAAGGTCATGCCTGCATGACTGTCTAAAGCAGAACCTGACCTCACTCATGTTGTTCTACCAAGACATAAAATTGTTATTTTATCTAATACATATGCTTATGTAAATAGGAGTGCTCTTAATTCCTGGCTGTCAGGACAAGTCATTGCATGGGAGTAGATCATATAGAATATAAATAGTATATATGTAAATTAAGAGTATGTTACAAACCAGCATCAGAATGCCTTTTCCAATGAAAATTTATAAACATTACAGAAGGATCAGATTACTTCCAATCTATACAAGCATAATTTAGCCTAAGTTTTCATTTACTATGAAATGTAAAGTAGCAATGTAAAAGAATCTTAAAATTCACTGCCAGGGGAGTACCAAGGTCCCTTAGGGGAGGCAAGAGGTGACAGAAGAGAGCACCAACCTTAAAACTGCTATTGAAGGATCTAGCCTAACCTCCGCTGGAGTTGCACGTTATATATTTCAAAGCCTCATTTATGGGATCAGATGACAGCGTACCATTCTAGATCACACTTTTCTCCCAACCCCACACTTGTAAGCATTCTCTTACAATTTTTCGGTTTGACTCACTGAGAGCAAAAATGTTTAGAATTTCTATGGATTTCAAGCCTGGAATTCACTGTGAAGCCTCAAAACAATAGAACACCTGCCCTGTTCTTAGACAGTACTTAATCCACTTTGAAGATGATGGAGAGACAAAAAAAAGTGCATGTCTTCAGAGAAGTGTGTGGTCAAAAGACTGTGACAGTTAATGGAAAGTCTTCTGTAGAGTCCTAACAGGCTCTGGATCTGGCCTTTATATCCCTCCAGAAATTGGCAACACCACACTTTCAACCCATAAGTTACACATCCAAGCACAATTATATGTTAAACTCAGTGTTTATAGGCCACACCTCCAGCATCTGCTCACCCTTGTACAGCACTTTTCCAACTTCCACATTTTTCAGCAGAGCAACGCAGTTTACAGGGCAGTATGCTGGCACTTAAATTTGTACCCAAGAATTAACCTGTAAAAACAGCACATTAACTACGCATGCATTGTTAATTTCTAATATGATTCTCATTAATAAAATCTGAATTTGCGTGCAATGTTTAATCTCTTCAGAGCCAAATTCTGGCTAGCTCTGTCCTCAGAGCTGCAGAGAATAGACGTTAGACCCATGCCAGACTTCCAAGTCATCCAAAAAAGTGTGCGCTTTCCCCACAGTTCCTGTCTTCTGGCTTTCAGCTGTGTATGATCCGGCAGTGTGCCACCACCCAGACACAGAATAAACAGAGCAAGCAATAGTTGTTCAGCTTACCTAAAGCAGAGGGCAAACAAGCCCTAAATTAGCTTAGGAAGAAAAAAACAAAAGAGTTGGGTTTTTTTTCTGGAAATCATACAGTAATACTGTTTTCCAAAGTTTTACTCCTCACCGTTATAAAGTATATTATTTTCTCAACCATTACCCCAACATTATAATAATCCACAAAATATTTTTCCCCTCATTTCAGCATGCAAAGTAGAAAACTATTTTAAATGGCCTATTCAAAGTTATCATATAAAGAGAATACTTTTTCCATTCTCAAAACCTTTGTGATGCTACTGTCCATTTCCTAATGCAGAATGCACGGTAAGCTCAGAGCTGAATAAGGCAAGGTGGCTTTTCAAATTCCTTTTCGCAGCTGGTTGATCGCAGAACTTGACTTCAATGTTGCCATCACTGAACGCCTCCCTCCTGGCTTCGTCCGAGTCAGTTGGATCTCTTTGAGAAAGACTTGCCTTTTGCCGCCTCATAGTAATCCCTGAGCTCCCAAGGTGCCTGGCTGGTGAGGCATTTTCCTTGACAATGCAGAAGCAGATGGCAGACAAAAAATTTTTCTTGAAGTTTTCATTCATGAAAGCATACACAATAGGGTTGCAAATAGAATTGAAGAATCCTATAATCTGGACGATTGCAAAGATCATTTTGACCGTCACATCATCATACTCCTTTTCAAAATTACCTATAAAGGAAAAAGGAAACGCGCTGTAAGCACAGAATGGCACAAATAGCTACTACTTAACCTATTTTTATCCAGTCTGGCATTAGAAGGTTTTGTTTAAAATCAACAAAAATCCTTGCTGGAGATTCTTAATATTAGCAACAGCCTTTCATCAGCAAGGAAAGCCCAAGATCTACCACGAAACTCTGCTTTATGTACATGCAAGTAAAGACAGAGCCATTCAAAGGAGGCAATTTATGAGCCAAAAAAATTGCTCAATGGCCAAGCAACAGAAAAATTCCAGTTTGCTAAGTATAGGCCTTGTTTATTCAAGTTGTTCTGGCTCTGCGTTTCATGTCCACATCAAATGTGTAAGTACTTTAATAACAATTCCTGTGTTCTCACTGACCATACACGGCTACTTTCTGTGTGCTGACGCAGATGAGCTCATGGAGGTTAAAATGCATCTTGGTCACATCTTTCACTCTTTAATCAACGAGATCACAGAGGACTGAATTCCTTGAATTCAAGTACTCAGCAACTAAGCTTTGGATAAGCCCTACAAAGGTTTACATGGCAAGTAAAATAAAGGCCTCGGAGCACCTGAAATAATTTCTGAAATTAGCAATGAAAAGAGAGCACATGGTTCATGGAGTGTTATAGGCAACTTTAACATGGGACAAGCCCAGCAAGAATAATAGTTACAGCTTCTGTACTTCTGATTCTGCCCAGGCATAAATATCATTTGGTTCAGCTGCCTGGCTGCAGGACTACTGATTCATCTGCTACAACCTTATTTGAGATAGAAGAGAAACAGCTACTGCCTTTGGCAAGTAGAGTACAACAACTACTGAAAGCTTCGTCTTGTTCCTACACATAGCCTGCTGCATAGTCCCACACGCTATCCCAGTACCCACGCAGGAGTTGGGAGACGAACAGTGTAAGACCCCTGAGAATAGGGCAAATAGCAAAAAGCAAAGATAACAAGCATTGAGGGCATTTCCAAGTGAATATCCAGTCCAGAACACTGAAAAAGTTCAGCTGAATTCACTGGGTATTATCACTATGATGGCCAGTATTTATATTTCCAGCCTACCTCATTAAAACCAGGCCAAGGGAAGGGATAAATATTTCACAGCAGTTTAACTCAAAGCAGTATGACAACTTAAGCAGATGCAAATAGAAGTTGTCACACATTAAATTAAAATTTAATTTTAATTAACAAGTTACTTGCTCAAGAGGTTTTATACTTGGAAATAACTTGCAGCTTCCAGCCACGTACTTTTGACCTTCAGCAAATGAGGGTAGCATGACACACATAGAAAGAAAAAGAATCTACAAAGATATGCTCACCACCCTAATAGTGAAGCCTTGCTTTTTCTTGAGTCTTGTAAGGCCTAGCAAACCTCCTTTTCAGGACTGGATTACATGCTATACAAATTGAGGAACAATGACAATCTCCTTTCTAAGGAGCTTACATTCTAAAAGAGCTGGTAGAGGGTTTAGGGTCCCTCCCACCCACCCTGCGACAAAGTTGAGTAGAGTTTACAGCAAGACACAAAGGTTATCTTTTTTTATTATTCATACAGCAGGGAAGAAGAGATCTGACTGACACACAATGTATCTCAGATATAAGGTATCTCCCAAACACTACATCTGATAAGAGTTTTTTTGACATGTGTTCATTTTCCATGAGCACTGCGGATCTATCACTTATTAACTTCAGAGTAATTAATCTGTTGTCAGCTACATATCTCTGTTACAAGATAGTGATCCAGGATTTCTAAGCACAACATTAGCCTTTGCTAGCAGAAGATATTCTATAGCCAAGCTTTTCACAACCTGTACTTCCATTATCAAAAAGAAAAAGAAAAACCACTAAGAAAGGCTTTATTGTAAAACACATGGCAGATACTCACTGAATTCTATCATCATGTGAATCACATGGAAAGGGGCCCAACAGACTGCAAAGAGAAACACCACTGTCACCATCATAACAATTGCTCGCTTCTTCTTCCTGAAATTGCATCAAGACATTCCATACTGAATCACTAAGAATTGACTGGTGGTTTGAAGTGTCTCTTCAAGTTAAATCTGTACATGTGTTCTGATGGTTGCAGATGCAAATGAAACCCTGGCAGAGTGCTCAGAAGTACACAATTCCCTTTGAAACTAAAAAATGCAGCATCATATAAATGTAGTACATCAATTAACACCTTTTATTTCTTTCTTTTGGGAAAGCAATGCACTTAACATACCTTGCAAGGCATTTTCACTCTACTCAGGCAGATGCAATTCTAATAGTAAGAGATGGGAGGGGAAAAAACCACAGGAAATTCCATTAATAGCTCAAAAAACAAGAGTCCCTTCCTAGATCTGGGACCACTGACCATGCCTGCAGCACCTGATTACACAGAGAATAAGTGAAACTACACCTGCAACATTCAGCCTTTACTGGTAGGTGAAGTGCTGCAATAAGAGCAAGCAACACACCACCTGCTCCCACTGTAATATCTCACAGACTCAAGGTATACATTAATTTATCATCATCCCCAAACTGATACACAATTCATATAACTGCATTCATAGATCCGAGGATGGATCTCTCAGTTGAGCTAAAGAAGCAGCACTTCACTGGCAGCAGCTACTAGATCTTCTCCCCACCACTGGAAAACAAGCTGAGCAGTAGCCCGAAGATTACATGTCGCTTTAACTCCTGTGAGATTGCACACTCTTTCAGTTTTGATTTACAAGGGTTGGCTTCCTTAA
Organism: Phalacrocorax aristotelis; assembly: GCF_949628215.1. NCBI lineage: Eukaryota > Metazoa > Chordata > Aves > Suliformes > Phalacrocoracidae > Phalacrocorax > Phalacrocorax aristotelis. Next base: position 6,840,029 of record NC_134279.1, read on the forward strand.
ATATTTATCTAATAAAGTGCCTAAGGAATAATTTTTCTTTAAGCTGCTTGTCAGTATTCTCTTTACAGTCAATACTCAAGGTAATGCTCTCCTCAATGAGCAGAGCTGTTCCTAGCTAGCTAGCTTTAAAAATCTGGTCTATGCTTGTAGACTTCCCCACGCATAAGGCAGATTTTTTTTTTTTTTTTGCATTGGTTTAAGAATAGTCAGGGAAAAAAGCTTTCTAGAAGTCAAATTTCCAACTGTATTTTACTTTACAAACCTTGATATTTTAGACATTTCACTCCCATGAATGGTTTGAAGAACTGAAGCATCTCCCACTCGTTTCTTAATCCAGAGTTCATAGCCAATTTTAGTGTACAAAAAAAGCATCAACATCAGTGGAAGAAGGAATAGTATAACAAGAATAATGGTCGTATATATCTTCTGATAAATCGGACTGGACCATTCTTCCAGGCAACAAACATACACTTTTTCATATAGAAAATCATATTTAACCTGTAACAAGTGTAAAGGAGATGAGTCACTACAGTGTTTATCAGGAGTGTAAAAACCAAGCACAAACATTCTTTGCTCTTAATACAACAACCGAAATTCAACAAAGAGACTTTTCAGAGTGACAAAATTCTTCCAAGCACTCTTCCACATCAAGTGTTGGGTTGATCCAAGTTGACAAAGAGAGGTCAGGAGATGCTCTGATTTGCACTGCTCCTCAAAACTTTTGTTTTTTAACAAGGATTTTCAAAGGAGACCTTGGCTAAACATTTTGCAAGCAAAGATAGGTGTATAGAAAGCTCACATATTAGTCAATTTTTTTTCAACATTCAGACTCCCAAGCAGCAGATTCTGATGTGCCTTTCCCCCCCCCCCCCCCCCCCCCAAAAATGTACGGTAACACTCCTTAAACTATATTGGGTACCTAATTACATTTCAAACTAGACACAGTTCTTCCAAACCTCAGGGAAAACTATGTCATCCTGAAACAGTAATCTAAGCCCTACACTGCTGTGTGCCGGTGCACCTACAAACCAAAAGGAAGCCACAGTGGATGTCATAGATGTAATCACTGCTCTGACATAACTGGGGAGGGTAGACATGACTAGCCCATGCTGTAGTCCTTTTTGCAGGGCATGCAAGTCCTAAAGCTTAGTGAGGCATGAACTGCTGTAAGATCTTGATGCTTTAATGTATTGTAAATGTGTTAATGACTTGTAAATAAACTGATTCTTCTTCTTTATCTAAGGCAGGAGCCGAACCCCACTGGAACAGTGGAGGGCAACAAAAGCTTAGATAAGAGGGCAATAGTATGTAGGGAGGACAAGGGGCTCGGGATCATGACATGTCATCTATCCTGCCAAAGACAGTTATCACTGGTCTTTACCAAGGTGGACGGGCCTCCTATACTTAACCTGGAAAAGGAACACTTATAATTTTATATGTTTAATAAATAGCCTCTCTCATGTTGGCACACAGAACAAAAGCTCCACTTCTTTTATCCCACGCTCATTTCTTAGGAGTTTATTCAATTTCATTGCTAAAGGTACAAAAATGTCCAGCAAGGACCTAGTTTAAAATGTAAATTCCCATTTCACCTAACATACCTCAAGCCGCTGCACATGCCAAATAGGTGACCCAACAATAACTGCCAGCAGCCAGACTATGCCTGTAAGCAAATACATTTTTTAATACTTTGTACAACAAGCAGCATAAGTTTTGGTATGAACAGTTTAACATCTTCATCTTTAAAAAGTCAAGCAAAATAGACAATTTAAATAAAGAACAAAGTTTTCTATATGAGGCATACATCAGTCAACACTGACATCAATAACAGCATGCTCTTTTCTTATCAGTTTTCCGTCTCTCAAACTACCTTCATTTATTGGTATTCATGCGTAAAGGCAACTTAATTTGCACAAGCAACATTATGTACCTTCTTTTTGTGTTAAAATGGAAGGATCGTTTACAGGTGTGACACCGCTTTAGCATTGCTTGTATATTTTGAACGTTTCTTAAAAAGAACAAAAGAAGAAAAAAGGCTGCCAAAGATTTATCAGTCTTGGTTAAGTAAATCTTTGACTTCAGATTCGATATTTATTGTCAGGGTTTTGGCTAGTAATTACTACACATAGAGGCACTATCCTTGAGCTATTTTATAGTCGTTACCAGACTAATTATTAGCTCTACCTTGGAATCACTGGTCATATTAGCACCCTCTGTTCTGTCACACCATCTGCACTGAAGATTACTTCTCTATACACATGATTACTGGAGATGCCTAAGATCTTACCAAGCATCGTGAAAGCTCTTTTATTGGTGTACTGCCATTTCATTTTTAGTGGATGCACAATTCCCTGGTGTCTTTCCACAGCAATGCAGGTCATGGTAAGAATCTCAGTTACAATAGCAGTGGACTGAACAAATGGTACCATCTTGCAAGCGAAGGCACCTGCAATAGTCAGAAAGTAAGGTATGCAACTGTTCCAGTTCATGAAAAAGCTATTAATACTAGACTTCATTACTAAAGTACTATTATGCAAAAAGAATGGACTCATATGAGTCTAGCTGTTAAAATAAATCTAAGAGTAAGTCAATTATTGAAGCAGCTTTCAGTAGTCATTCTCCCACTGTACACACTATACCTGCAAAACCAAGACTTCTAAGGACATATTTTCGCTTGCTCCGTATCAGTCAGACTTATTCCTATTTCACTTTTGACCAAGTCTTCCATTACCTGTTCTTATATGTGCCAAGTTACAGGGATATTTATTATCTTTTTATCTTGGCAGATTACTCTCCAGTTTTGTGAAGGTCTTAGTGTTACCTGTTTAAAAGTTTACATTTTCTGCAGTTGCAAAGACATTCCTTCTGCTCATTTAAATACCATATACCTTTTAGTATACTTTGGCACTTAATGCATCATTCTGCCAAGCAATATAGATACAGGAGTCCTCTAAGAGGTGTAACATAAGAAGAGAAATTCAACCTCTTTATCATCTTTCCATTCTCCAAGTCTCCTTCTTTCCTGATTAACACATCATATTAATGACACTGTCCAAATTAAATACAACTTCCTGCCTGCATTTTCACAGTTGTATATGTTCCCACTGTATTTATACACAGCTAGCACAGATCAGATTTCATCACTGCTATAGCTTCCCAAAAGTCCATATTCAATTCTTAGCACATTAATCATGCTTCATTACTCATCCTCAAGACCCAACTATCTTAAACAGTGGTGTAAATTACTCAAAAAACTGATGTCAATGCCCTTCCCAACCTACCTCTCATTTACTCATTTTCTGACCATATTTCTGGGCATAATTTTGTATGCCCACATTCTCACAGTTCCCTCACATGCTTACCATTCAGTAACAGCTACGAATTTCAGAAACAGCTGGGCTTATTTCCCTTACTTGATCATTAATTACACTTTACCCAGATCTAATCCATAAACTCAAAATAGCTGAAGGAATATCTGATCCAATTGTAAGTCAAGCTTAAAGATGCTACAGACACCTTAAGCAATAAAAGCATAGAAAAAAAGAAAGAAAACAAACAAGAAACTATCAAAACATAATCCTGACCTCCATGAAGGGAACAAGGAATAGGGAAAGTTCTGTTTGCTACGCCAGGCTAAAAGACACTACAGTTTACAAGAAAGAATTGGTTTGCTACTGGTCTTAGCAATTCTAGCTGTCAAAAAAATCACTTTTTCTGTGGCTCCAGAAAGGGAAGGGGAGGGCTAAGGGCAAAGGCTGGAAGTCAAGCACCTTTCAAGTACATATTCAACACAAGCAGCACCATGAATGTGCACAGAGATCTGGCTTAAAGCAGAATAAAAATACACCATGCAGCCCAGTTTCAAGCTACTTGAATGAAATCTTAACATCATCAGTAGGAACTGAACGGACAAAGACGCACCGAGCTGCATGCCTGTTTCTCATCCAGTATGTATTTTTGCCAGGGTTTTCTTGCTCAGAACAAGCAAGACAAGGCATCTTGACATCTGGCATCAACAGCATTTTATACAATAAATTTCCCCTCCACTTCTTCCTTGGCTTCAGTAAGGACAAAGTAAATCCCTCATGAAACACAGCCAATATCTTAATTCAGCATCTCATCAGTTTCTCACTACAACCCATGCAGTACGAGCCACACATGTAAGCACCAGACCCACTCAGTCAAATTTGTAATTCTTCAACCAGTGTGTTGAAACTTCTGTAGTGAGATGACAAAAGCAAGCTCAAATCATACCTTCTTTGCACATGGCAAATGGTGAATACAACCAAAGAAGAGGCTACAGCACACATTCCCTGGCTTACTGCCATGAGTAAAGCAGAGAAAGTGATCTTCGGTCAAATCCAATTCCTACTCCTTTGAGTCAAAAGGAGAGTTTCCACTAGCCGTTTCAAGTTTTTTCTTCACTAAGGTAGAAGTGACTCCTGACACAAATAACAAGAACAGAAAGCAAAATTTGTGCATGAAAGAAATGTTTACATTCCTGTTTCACTGAAGAAACAAGTTCGAGTGCTGAAGCTGTGGAAAAAAAAACCAAAACAAAACAAACTTTCACCATGTGCTGTTTCTTACAGTTTGAAAAAAAGTCAGAGTTAAATAAAGTCAAGTCCACTTGAACTCCATTATAGGGGTTTTCCTGTTATGCACTATTCCTTCAGTGAAGTCCCAGCATTCCAGGGTGTTCTTAGGAAGCAAAGAAGTATCACTCTATTACTCTACTTAAGAAACAAAATGAGACAGCGACTTTCACTGAAGTTATACGGGTCTGGTGGAATTTCCAGCTTGTGCCCAACTATTCAAAGAGCAAGCAGAATATCTGAGTTTATCAGGTAGTAACTCCCAAATTCCCAGATTTTTATTGCCTTTTACAGATATCTTCTCATTTTCTTCCCAATTACTACACTGGCAAAGAGCACGGACTACCACTATCCCTTTAGCTGAATCCCAAGAAGAAAACGCTGCAGACACTCCTTATTTCATCTCTTTCAAGACAAATGCACAGTAAGTGATTGCCTAAGCTATACATAAATAAATTAAAAAGTTCATAAAAGGAAGAATCTATATGATGTCTACAGATTGATCCTACTGAACTGGACAGAGGAGTGACAGTAGCACTTCCAGAAATGAGAAACTGGATGTTTGTCATTAGACACAGCTGGGTGAAATAGCACACTAGCACAGGCACTATCAGCTTTTGTACACACGAAAAATGGGAATAATTTCTTTTTAATTAAGATAACTGTTTCAGAATGCTGGCAGTTGGCTTGGGGCAGCACAGAGAAAAAGACAACCTGAAACTATTATTTCAGAATACTAAAAAGCTCAGAGTGACCACACTGGTTATTCCAGGGATATTCTGAAACAGAACATCTGTAAGATGAACTCTTCAGTAGATTGTTTCAAAACACTGTCTCCAAGTCCACAAGCCCTAACAAAAATCTTATTGTTGTTGAATTGGAATAAAATTACTGAAAGGACTTCAGAAGTCCTTTATGGAAGTCCAACTGTCATTTTATTCTTTGGGATTTAGCTGCCTAATGTCCAAAGTCTTGATTCTATCGCCCTGTTCCCTCAGATACTTGCAGGCTACAGGGCCCCAGCATGGCCTCGCAGAGTTGTCTCAGTCAGTCTTACCAAGCACAGAAGAGAACTGGAGAACCACAGAATAATGCTGATTGGAAACAAACTCAGAATGTCTCTAATCTGACCTTGTGGCTCACAGCGGGATCAGCAATCAACAAGTATCCAACTTCACAAATAGTGAATAAATTACAATCATATGATAAATTACATTAGAAAAGAGTGATTATTAAAGTTTCCCTAAGGGAAAAAACTTAATACATGCATCTATTTAAAATATCCTCTTACTTACCAAAAAGTAGTCTCCTACCTTGTAAAAGAACTCTAAATAAACAGACACCTCACATTTTAATGATCAGCTGGAGAGATGCAATCCCTTTCTAGAAAAATAGCTATGAAGTACAGATTCCAAACAACATTAAAATTTATAAACCAATGTTTCTTAGCTGCTGATTTAAATCATTAATTACTAAGGCGAGCTTCAGCGTCAAGTGAAGCAACGTAAGAGAAACTCGATCATTCACTTTTTTCCCAAGCTGACAATCTTGTTATGTTACTACTAATTATTTATCTTAAGCCCCTACTGTCTTTAGATCATTAATAAAAGCGGAGGGGGGAGACGAAGCAAGCAAAAAAGGCAGGCAGAATACACAGTTCTAGCAGGATTTGGCAGCTAAAGCCCACACAACACAGCAACCTCACATCCTTGCCCTCCCAGTCCTAGTCACTGACTCTCAGAAGATAAAGCAGCCTACATGGACTACTCTGCTTCCCGACGTATTACTGTTAATTGACCCAAATTAGATTTCCTCTCAGGCTTCACAATGATAGATCACCTGGTAAGCAGAATCTACAGGATTAAAAAGTGAGAGCAACTTCAAACCCAAAAATCCTTTTCTGTTGCCTGCTTATGTGCATCCGACCCTTGAGTTAACCAGCCGCTTTCAGAACAGAAGGTGCTCCCCTTGCCCCTAAATCAGAATCTGGACACAACAATAAAAATCCAGGATTCATGCAATCACTGACTTACTCCTGAAAACAATGTTTAGCTTGATTCGTACAAAAAGTCTGGCTAGATCCTCACTTAAACTGAGGTTTAAGTTCTTGAGCCAGTCTCCAAAATTTGTGTGGACACCAGCTACCTAAGGTGATTAACGAACACTAAATGAGCCAAAGTCTAGAGAGATGGAGCTTGGGAAAAAAGGATGCTGCTTGCTGCTTCCTAATGCAAAACACACAGCCAGACTTATGCCAGGTCTTTGGGGTACCTGGAACACTTTATACTATACTGCACAAAATACATAACACCTATATAATGCCTCCAAATGTAGAGATAAACACAGATCCAGGAAATTAAGCATTCTGATATGAACCCAGCACTGACGTCTTCTTGTGCTAAAACTAGGCACCAGGAAAACTTTATTTCTCAAATTCTGGTTCACATTTGGGAGGTGGGGCTGTGGCTACACTGAATCTTTCAGAACAGAATTTTGCTTCAGTTCTTTTGCAATCTAAGAAGTAGTTTTAGGCATCTAATATGCCTAAATGAGAAAGAATCCAATTAATATTTTACAAAGACTTTCTAAAGGCTGTTTAAAAACATTTTTTTTTCTTGGAAAGACTCGCTGCAAAACTATCCTTTTCTGCCTGCTCATTTTCCACTTACATCCCCCAGCACAGAAACATGTGACTTTTTTGAATAGTCACAAATAATAATACTTTACCTAATATCTTAAATACGCATCAAAATGTTAAAATGTTTAACCTCCTACAAGGCAAGGCTTTCAGCAAACATTTCCGATAGATCATTAGTGAAGACAGTACTGCAGCATTTAATACTGACCATTTCCAATTGGGAAAGGAAATCATTTGCAAAGGAATCCTGGGAATGAAAATAACTAATTGCTTCTCTTTTTCAAGAAGCTAAGAGGTTCCTAAAAGTATTCCTTATGTGCTGCTGAAAACTGCATAGATTATTCAAGCAATGATTAGTTTTCCCCAATGACAATACACTCAGAAGGCTGCAAATATAAATGATATTCTAATATTCCCTTAAACAATGCTTCATGCCTTCATTATCAGATATTGTGCCTGTAACTACTATTGAGCCATTTCATCACCCATTTAAAAGATCAATTTTTGTTTTATTAGGCAGGCAAACAAAGGCAAAATCCTAAAACCATTCTCTGATAAAATTTAAATTCCTCATTCCTCTGTTAAAATGTTGTTGACCAAGCCCTTGCACTAAAATCTCTATCACAGCTTGTAAACCAGTTCTCTCCAACTCACTTGATACAAGCAAGGTAAGTTTTCTTATATTTTGTAACTTCAGGGCAGAAAACAAGTCAGTCATCAACACACAGATAATACCCTTAATGGCCTTTCATACTTGGGCAATGTATTGTTTTATCAATTCTTGGCTACACATGCATTTTGTGTCCTTAGTAGTTTACCATCTGCGAAGTGCAAGTCTCTCACATGTTACCTACAGAGGATAAAGAACATTATACATACATCTGCCCAGAAAAAGGTATGAGTTTAGCACTTGATTGTAGACCTGTGGTAGTTTAAGTCTGTTTACAGTCAACTACAGCAGCTGAGATAAAATCGTACGGCACGAGCCCATGCAGTTAGAGCATGGACCTCAAATAGCCTATAATTTATTTACAGATGCAAAATGGGAGCCCACACCATTCCTTCTATCCTGCAATTTGCAAGTGTGGACCACACATGTTGGGCTAGCTGATCAAGGTATTCCAGTCTACCCTCCTCCCCCCCTCCCTCCAAGACACATGCAGCTTCTCTGCCTGTGGGTTTAAAACAAAACCACTCAAATAGGCAACACAGACTTCAGACAAACTTGGATCAGCAGCTTATTCCAAAATGCAGCAATCAGTGAGTAAAAACACATGCAAAGATGCAGGAGAGGTCTGCAGCACAGCACTGCTACTAGAACACAAGACTACTGCAGTAAACTACTGTCTGCAACTGTGGTACAAACAACAAGTAGCACAGGTGGGTATTCTGGGCAGAAATAGAGGTTAAAGATCCACATCTTTTCTGAAGAGAGAAAGGGACTCACTAGCAGGGAACAAAACAGGACATGGCAAACAGTCCTGTTCACTTGATGCGAGGCAGAGATTACCAGGTATTTTTACCAAGGAAAAGAACATAACCACCACATCACATGAAACACTATTCTATCCGCATCCTAAAACTTGCTTTCTTTGCCTGATTAATGCAACAGCAAATATTTCACATCAGTCATTGTGCTTAATGTTTACACTATATCAACTCGCAGTAAGAAATTCCCTATACCGAATGTGTGAGTAGGCTAAGTTTCTTTGTTAGCATCGTTTTGCTGCTTTTAAGCAAAACACTCTGCCAATGTATTTTATATATATAAAAAAAACCTAACCCTGTTATTTCCTTTACTGAGGCATTCACTGTATAACCCCTTCTCAAACCGCCTTCATAAAGAGTTTTATTCCTGACCCTACTCATAAGCAAATACCCCAAAATACACAATAGCAGGGCACTGAGAATGAAGAATAAGGCAAGATTTCACCATTACAGATAAAACTACAATAACCACCATGCTCTTACAGAAGTAGATCAATCCTGACATATAACCTCTCACACTGCAGGTAGCAAACAAGGCGTGCTTTTCCATCCCCGACCTGATTTTCAGATGCAAAAGACCTGGTGCTGTGTATGGTTTTGTACCTGTCTTTGGAGTCCTTGTGTTAACTATGCACACTTGCAACCCTTTGGGATTAAAGTGTTTCACACCTCACTTCAGGAGGACCAAAACAGTAGTTAGTTCTTTCCAATAGCATCCCATAATGCCTTAAAAGATAACGGCTACTCTGGAGCTGTGGCTGTTATGTTTGTATGTTCTGCCTCTACAGTCTAGAGTGTTTGCAGTTTTCCCCGCACCTCTCCCATTCTGCTGTGGGTTTCTGAAGGGGAAAAGAAGAGAAAGAAACACAAACACACACGTTCAAGCATGGAGATAGAGAACCAGTTCCAAACCAAAAACAAGTACAAAACCATACTCATGTCTCAGTTCACATCACCTAGTACAGATGCTTGTTTTAGTGATGCAAGTGTAGCTAAACCGAGATATAAAGTGAATAAATGCTCAGAAACCAAAAGATATTTCTAGCATGAAGTGTCTCAGGATGCACTACTTTTCCCAACAGGGATCTATTGCATAGTCAAATAATCTTTTTCTTAACAGAGTTCGAGCTTGCGCTACTCAGAGATGTTGCATTAAGATGGATAAGAATAAGCCTTTTCAGACCAGAAAATGAAAGGCAAAAGGAAAATTAAACCAGTAAAGCTAGCAAGAAAAAGACTCCTCCCAGACTGGCAGGTCCTGATTTGCAGTATAACTGTAATGACCATTCATGCTTCAACGTGTAAGCCTCAAGAATCGGTTACCCTTGAGATACCATCAGTTTACATCTCATTTGTTTTCCTTCCTCGAATTTTACTTCATGCGGGCACACACACCCCAACCAGCGAGGGGTAACACCCATCAATTATGTTACCTGTTATGTCTTCCCAATACTGTGCTAGTTCAAGCTAATTAGCTTCCCAGGACTACAAAGCTGCTATTCAAGTCAATGGGATCTATGGGTCCCCTTCTACTGAAGATGCTCTAGTGCAGCAAAGAGGGTAGACAAAAAGTACCATAAAACCCCCAAAACAGTATACTTTAAGGTATCCAGCTGCTGAATATCTGAAGGTATTTATTGCAAACTTTCTCATTCACTACTTCTGGATTTTCATCAAGCATCCTCAGTAGCAGAAGGTGAATAGCAACATACTTACTCTCCCCATACTTTTCCACATGCCTATGCCAGATCTGCTGTAACCCAGCTCAGGTGGAGACTCCATCCTACCCAACTTTTAGTTGATTCTGGTCAGATGTATGGTCAAGCTGACAGAGCAGGGTCTTACATGTGAAAAGAATCACACCTCTTCTCTTTAGGGAAAGCTACTCAATTCAGTCCTCTCACCCTTATGTGAGATCTCTTGATACCACCAGTCAATTTCTGCTGTATTCTTTGAGTAAGGAAGACTGGAACTATAACAGTTAGAAGGAAGGCACAGCAGTGTAACTATCAACTTATTCCATTATTTCTATTTACACATCCTCATTAGTTTTGGAGTTCAACATCTGTACTGTCTTAAAACAGTGGTACCTCCTCCAAAGACAGCTCATAAGAAAATAAAACAGTTGTCCTTCCTATCAGTAGCCCCCTGGGGTGTACTCATCACTTCTCCCAGAAAGTTCCTGTTTTTCAGATAAAAGTAAAGCCCACTTCACATTGGGTTAGGTATCCAAATGCTTTTCAGGTCTCCTCTGACCTGTCAATTCCTACCCCATATTCTAGTCTGTGGGATGTACTGGAATTAAATCTCCATGTTCTGAAAATAACCTTCACTGTCTCCCAACAATAGAAGCACAGGAAGCCTCGGAAATTGAAATATAACTGTGTCATTTTATGAACATTCTTTCTGTTCATATTGAAATATTCTGAAAAATATTTCAATTTGTGATTTTACAAGATGTCTGCTACTTTCTGCAAAACCATCCCTTTTATTTTTCCACTTAATAATTGTCAAACACTGTTTTAAGACCAAGAAAATGAAGATAAATACCATTTGCAACAGCATTACTTCACCTTTGCCTTTTTGTTACTTTACTACTTCGGAACTGGGATACATAGTAAAAAAAAAAAAAGAAAAAAAGCAATTCTTTCTAGGCATCAGGGACACCTTGTCCAAAGGTCCTTCACATCAACGGGAATACAACGTAATTCCCAAAATATACGCATGCCTTGAAAATAATGCATCATTCCAACGTAAGTTCTGCACATTCCCTCACTCCCTTATTTCTCCAAGGACGCATTCTTTTTCCTCACAAAAGGCTAAGGAGGTCTGATTCCGAGGCGACGGCTGCCACAGGAACTTAAGCCGAAGTGGCGTTTCACTTGCCAGACAGATTTAATTGCTTAGAAAAGGGGGGAAAAAAAGAGAAAGTATCACAAGATTACCTCATCAACACTGCAGAACGTATAGTTTCTCACACACATACCGCAACTTCTGACAGACACAAGCGTGAAAGCGCGCTGGGTTTAACATAACCGGGGGGGGAGTGTGGGGGTGTGTGGCATAGCCGTTATTTAACTCTACGGAAAAGCAGCTGAGAGCAGGCTGAGGTACCCGAGGTGCACACCTGGAGATAGCGCCCCAGTCCTGCCATTAAAGACCACGAACGCCTGAAGAGTTTAAGCCCTGCGGGAGGGCCAAGAGCTCCGCAGGGGTGAGCGGGAATCCCGCTGCCCTGACGGGGAAGAGCTGCCCCCTCACAGCGGGACGGCCGCGCCCTCCGCCTCGGCGGGGGACCAGCCCCGTCGACCGGGGATCCCCGCCGGAACCCCCAAAAACACACCACCTCCCTCCAGCGAGCCCGTAACAACCCGGGACTGCCGGCCCCTGCACCCACCGCCGAACCAGTTGGAGGAGATGTTCTGCAGCATGGTGAAGGGGACGCAGAAGAAGGCGATGAGCAGGTCACTGAGTGCCAGGGAGCAGATGAAGATGTTGGTGACGGTCCTCATGGCTTTGCTGCGGGTCACCACGTAGAGCACCAGGCAGTTGCCGAAGAGCGCCAGGACGAAGATGAACACGCAGATGAGGACGAAGGCCACCTTGGTGCGCCCCGGCAGCTCCGGGATGTACACCAGGGGCTGCAGCCCGTAGAGGTCGATGAACTGCTCCCGCGTTACATTGTTGTCCCGCAGGAGCTGCGCGAACTGCTCCGGGGTAATGTTCAGGGACTGCATGGCGCCGTCCTCCCCACTCCCTCCTCAGCAGCAGCAGCAGCGCCGCCGCCCACCCCCCGCCATCGCCGGACCACCGCCCCTCCAGCGCTCTGCCGGGGCGCGGGGGTGAAGCAGCCAGGCGGGACCCGGCGCGGAGAAGCGGAGGCAGGAATGCAACGGGGCAGAGGGGACCGCGCCACCAGCTCCGCCCGGCGGCAAACTTCGAGGCGGCGGCAGCCGCCTCCACCGCCCGTCGCGGCCAGCGGGGAGTGGCAGCCAATCAGCGTGCAGCGCGGGCCCGCCCCGGTGGAGTGAGACGGTCGGTAAACGGCTTCCCGCCGCGGGGCGCCGCCCCTGAGGGAGCGCGCGGCGTCCCTCCCAGCCCTGCCCAGCCATCAGCCTGCGGTGGCTGGCTGGTGTCTCCCCGGCGGAGGCTGGACATGGCCGAGGTGGGAGCTGAAACTACCGACGCAGCCTCTGGTCATTTTTGGCTCAGACTGAGAGGGAAATGAAAGAGATAGTGCAGTAGGTACATGCATGAGAAGTGGGTCACGCTGCCGCTGGTCCGTGCCCAGCACAAACGAGGCAGCGAGGGGACTTCATCTATCCCTCCAGCCCCCTTGCACCAATGCTGCCGCGGGCCGTCAAGTGATGATGACCCAAAGCTCGTACATCAAGTAATTATCCAAACTTTTGGCCATGGAGCTCACTGAGATCCCAGGAGGCTCCTGAAGATTCCTTTCCCAGGCAGACAGTCACCAGCAGCATAACCACTCTTGACGGAGGAGGCTTGACAGAGTCCCATCCCACTGAACCTAGCTGCTATGCTACTTAGGTAAGGTTATGTAGGCTACTAAGATGCACTTAGTTAACTGGCTGCAACAGTACTTGAGAAAGCACCCCTGCAGTTTAAATGTGGATAATAACAGGAGTTAAGGTCTAACAGAGCGGTCACATTGAAAATATGCATTGATTTGTCTTCCAACCTGTTTTAAATTGCCCAGTACAGCTTTCTTGCTAGCACAGATATACCCTGCCCCTTTTGTACCATATGATAATACATTTAACAATAACTTGTTTTTAATCAGTCACATAATTTATTATCAAAAAGGATCCAGAGAAGGCAATAATACAGAAAACTGTTCTGACAACGCTTCCCCCTCCCCACAGTGATAGATGTTTCATAAAGAAACAACATCATCTGGGAAAATGCTGCAAAATTCTATTTTGTACAGAAAGGATGCTCCTTGCCCTGGGTACATGTCCTTATCTGTACCAGGGAAGTATAAAACAGAATGAAGTAGTCTAGCAAAAGCTGTCTATTTATTAGGTACTTTGTTGCTGGTTTGCCAATGAAAATTGGAGAGGGAAGAATTTACCACCAAGTTTTTCTCAGCAAAATGAATGTTCTCAACAAGAGCAAAGATATTTTGTATCATCTTTGAACAAAAAATATTTGTGTTAAGGGAAAAGCAGTGGAGAGAAGGTCCCATGCTTGCGCTGTTATGTACTCCAATCTGCACAAGTCTGTCCTCCAAATGCTGACAATCCTCTTTTAAGATCTAGCTCCATGGCAAAGAATTAAGATTCTCTTTATTATCCCATTGTGAAAGGGCCCTGCCACCCTTCCTTGGTGCAGTATGGCCCTGTGTTTTCTTCTTGAGACCAATATAATTGGGCTCCCTCTTCGACAGGCTTTCTAAGCTCTGGAAGGCAAATGCTCATCAGACTGACTTAGTTCCTGACATTCAGACAGCCCCTTTCACCTTCTCTTAGGCCTGCCTTGTTGGCTAGAAAAGCTCACTCTTTTAGTCCTGTAATGATCCTGCTGAACTTATGCTCCATAGCGCAGACAGACTTCTTTTGGGTTCAGTATCCCCAGCACATTCCCTTGCACTATATGCTAATAGCTGTAGCCTAAAGCCACCTTCATGTACCCCATTCATACACTCTTTCCTATACCTCCTTTTCATTTTCCCCTCTTTTCCCTCCCCCCATTGTGTTAATAACAGAAACCTAATTTAGAAGCTCTTCTAGTAACAAACCAACCAGGTGCATTTCAGCAGATTTCATTCCTATTATGAATAAAGAAGGGCCAAACGTGCAGAAAGCCAGCCTGTCATCGTGGCCTGCAGTATTGTGTTATTCGTTGCAAAAGCATCCAAGTGTATCAGGAATTTAACAAACAAACAGGAATAAGCTCTCGCCTAAATATTGCAAATAATCAGGGTCTATGGTTAACATGGACATTTGTTTTGCATCTATCCTTGTTCTATTACTAGGATGGCTCATTACAAGTAATCAAACAGCATTAAAAATTAAAAACAGCTGAACAGTTAATCTACATAATATAAACAAATCCTGATGCTGTAGGTTATGGGGGTGTGCCATTACCTCTGCTGCAGATTTAGCTGGGTTTTGCGTCCAAAGAAAGGCATAATGCAGGTAATTTTACAGATAACATTTGTCTTGAATATTTAGCTAGATGGAGAAGATAAATGTAGGATTTACAGAAACTTCCATTCTCTATGAACATCATTGATCCTCTTGGCTGAATCAGTAACAGCATGGACATCATGTGAGTGATATGGCAAATCACTAGTGATTGTATTACCCAGCTTCTTGACCTGAATAAAATTATATTTGGAATAAAAAGGGCTGAGTTACAAGAGGTGACCTCATCTAAAACATGCTGAAATTACTGAAATGGCTTCTCTGCTTCCCTGGGCTACAAATGATTGGTAGGTAGGGAAAAGCGTTGCTTACTTCAGGGCAGGCAAATGGTATGCTGCCTTATCCTTCCGTGGCTGCTGCTGGCTCCTGCTGCTTCCTGCAGTCCGCAAAGCAAAGCAATATGGGGCTGCTCAGACTCTCCCCACTGCCATTCCGCTCTTCAGTAAAATGAAGCGTCCACGATGCTTCTCTAGAAGCATCTAGGTGCATCTAGAAGCATCTTGGAAAACATCCACAATGTTTTCTCTAGAACTGGAAAGAGAGGGTGTGCATGTGTAAGAAGGTGGTCCTGTCTTGGTTCTTAACAGATGAGGTATAAAACAGCCTTTTGAAACAAATGAGTTTCTTTTTCCTTAATTGACTTGCTTACTCTGCAGATTTGAGCAACTTCACCGCTGCCTTGCTTGCCAAAATACATATATACACATGCACGTACATATCTTGTATTATCCTGCATGACATTTTTTCAGTTTCTAATTATGATTTTCCATTACTTTTATCATCTACTTCCAAATCCACTTTTGTTTCCGTTAAAGTCTATCGAGTTTTGATATTTACATCAATGGGACATAGGTCATGCCGCTCCGTAACCTTCGTAATACTTAACAAATTAATCTCTCTTCTAAATTTGAGAAGCTGTAGTGTGCTGTAAAGACTATTATTAGCCTGTACACACCTTTATAAATAACAATAAATTACAAGGCACTTTTCTGTTCCTCTGACTATTATTTGTGAAACTGATGTGTTTAAAAATATAAAGCAGGGTTTGAAAAAACACAAAATATTCTAACAAATAACTGACTATACAGAAACATTGCATTTTGCATTATTCTTAACTTAAAAAAAATTAAGCTTCCTACTAAATAAATAAGTAAAATATTTCTTCTGTATCTAGAGTCCCAGCGAAACAACCTTGCAAGTTGAACACAGATCAAGTCTTGGCTCTGCCAGTAATTTTACTTTGATTTCAAAGAAATCGTATATTCTTTTGTCACAAACTTCCAGACTGATAAGCTTGAAAAGTGGTGAAATATGAGTTGTACCAGATTGCACTCTGTCAAAAACGTTCATTTCTTCCTGCTACCGTATGCTAATTTTTTTTTTCCTAGATGATTCATCAGCACAACACTTCCTTCTCATTCAAAAAGAACAGTGAATTTTCAGCAGACTGAAAAATACTGCCAGTCAGTTTGTGCACAGGTGGTAACCTTTTCTCTTTCAAAGCTAAAAAAAGCTATAATTGTACTCTGTCTCCCTTTTAATAGCAAGAAAGCAATACGATCCATGTATGGCTGCAGTGAAAAAAAGGCAACAACAAGGAATGTGTATACACAGTTTTACCTCAGTTTTGTAAACTGAGCGTGAAGTTTGTAAAACCTGTGAACAGCACACATTTTGAACATTGTGAAAGCAAATCCTTATTGTGTAATCCTAAAGCAGACATTTTAAAACAAATGTTTTCTCCTTCTAAATCTCTAATCACATTGTCTAGTTCAGGCCAAAAAAATAGATGACAAAACTACTAACAGAAAGAACCCCTTTCTCCCTCCTCCTCTTTCACTCCTGTGACATTTTGAAAGACTTTGGAAGAGATAATTCCTTTCAGATCCATGTTACCAGCTTTTAAACAGCCACTGCAACTAACAACTAGTAAACCTTGTTAGCCTTGGATCCTTTGGTAGATGTGCTGGGGATGCACTAGTCTCTAATCCATATTAGTACCACAGCTTTTAGGATCATTCTTCAAAGGAATGGAACAGCTTACCATCATCATTAGGTAATTCTAGGTTAAGTCAAAGATAAAGTAGCTGTAAAAATTGTCAAAGCAGCCTCTGAAACACAAATGTAGTTACAGCATTTGCTGTTTATTGAGAACATATGTTTGGGGAGAGCACTGAGGCTAAACCCGCATGTTTATGTTTACATGCTTTTATACATTTTGACAAACAAACTGTAAATTCTCTTAGGTAAGGGAAAACTTGACACTAATTGGACTAGAATCTTAGTAACTAAGGATACAGCTCAAGGTTGGTCTTATCAGTGTATATCTATTTCTGGCTGTTGCATCATTTTCTTCATGCATGCTTTACTTTCCATCACTTGTGATGACAGGCAGCTTCCACAAAACAATAATATATTAAGAAAAGCATCAATATATAAAATAGAGTTGCACACAGTTGCAAAGTACATAGGAGTGGTTGAACGGAAAATAAATTATGTTAACCTAGTGCATGGGCTAACTCCAAAATGTTTTGTCTCATATTGTGTGACTGTGCTGATAAACACTGCCGGCTGAAAACCTTTATTCTTGTGGAGCCTTATGTCTCTGTGGTTGGGTTCATGCACACCTCTAGATTTAGTGATCTCCGCTTAGTTTTATAACCCAGCCCCATCTGTCAGTGATACTAATGTACAGTGCGTAAACAGGTGTGTGAGAAAGACAAACCTTACAGCCCCATACAGCTATCTAGTCATATTTGAAACAATGATTAAATGAGAACTACTACATGCGTGACTAGACCTCGCTAGTCCTGTCTTTGAAGAGGAACCATAGATCAAACAGTGTCTGTCACGGTGGCATGCTGAACAGGCAGTGTCTCCAAAATGCAGGGTACTCAGTCAGGCAGCTGCCACACACCTGGCGTGACTCCCCTGTGTACCCTGCTAAGGACTGCAGATACACCAGCAATTCACCATGGAACCATGCAACTGTAACAGCTACGCACCTTAAAGAGTTAACGTGGAGACTAACTTTATGTCTTATGGAAAAAGTAGCAACCCACACCAGTGCAGGTTCTTATTCACCCAAACCAAGGCTTTGTTGCTAAGGCTGTTTTGACATTATTTGATTTACAGTTTCTATCCTCTGCACTGTATCCCAGCCCCTCAAGTTGTACAGCTGCAACAGAAATTGCTTCATTGACCAAGAGACTTTTAAAGGCACTATGAGAAATTGATCCCTTCCCTCAAAAGAACACATTTCTAACAGGTCCCAATGCATTTTTACCCCACTTCCTGACAACCTTCCCTCAGGCTCATTCCTGGGTTTTTTTCCTACCACAAATGAAGACTTTTTCAACAAAGTCTGTGCTGGTCTAGGGCTTATTCTTTTAGACATGTTGACTTCTCCTGCCATTTGTCATCCAGAAATGTTTAGCAAGGAAATCAAAATAAGCTGCAGCAAGCAGAATGCTTAAAGGAAAGAATTTAAATGTACTTATCTTCTACTCTCCTTCCCTTTCTCCCCTATTCTCTCTTGTCATCTTGTCATGCAAATGGAAAAAAAAAAAAAAAAAAAGACAGTCAACAGCTCCACAACTTGAAACAATAATATACTATTCAACTTGTTGGGGGGGGGGTATTTGAAGAATGGGTTTAGTGTAAAAAGTTAAGTAGTGATTATGTACATATGTGCAAGTATCGTTCATATACATGCCAAAGTGGTAAGCAATATATTGATTAGGTTTTTAAGTTCCTTTCACATGCTTGTGCTGAGAAGCAATTCACCCACCCTCATTTCTCGAAATCTTTTCTCTTTCCAGTGACAATTCCAATTGGTATTCTCTTACATACACAGAAAACCAGCTACTTTTTGCTACCAGTTATCAACTGCCACAGTTTCCCCTAATGTGAAATTAAATTTCCTCAGCTTGTGATTCAATATCAAGTCTAAACCCTGCCTCATCCCATTCATTAGAAATAGTGACAAATTCTCACCATGGCCAGCCGCAAATCTATTTCTGTTGTCTGCAGATCAGCTGTAATGAACCTCAGGCAACGAGGATAGCACCATGATGCAGATATCCTCGCTCCTTGTATGCCTCATGTCCTTTTCATTTCTTTCAATGATTTCCAGATGACTTGCATCCAAAAATCAGTTCTAAACCTCATGTAAACCTCATTTAAATTACAGTGAAAGGATTCCAATAGTAAATATTTTCTTTCATCTAAAATTGTTCATCTAGCTGTCTGGTCAGCCCCAAATATATCAGAAACCCTGAATAACTCCTCGTGCTTCTTCCACTTTAAGTCATAATTTTTGTACTATTTTTAAGACTTTGGTTGACTGTCATACAAAGCCTTATCTAATCATAAAAAAAAAACTATTACCTTGCACAACTTTTAGCTGTTAGCCCTCTAGTCAGCTTGCACCAGAACGAATTCTCCATCTATGAGCGGACAGGGTAATTTCCACACATTCGTTCAAGAAATAAAACATAAAAGTAATTTCATTTCCTGATAGTCCAATTCTCATTTTCTTCCTTTTTGTTTTTTCTTTTGATACTGGTATTCAGCCTCGTCATTCACAAAACATTGTATTAAATGTCTGTATTACAGTATCTTCTCTCTTTTCCTTCTCAAGTAAAGAGCCATTTATCACAAAACTAGATAGTTTTAGAAACATTTATCACAAAACAGTCTTAGATCCCAAGTAAAAACTGAGGGAACCTTTGGATCTAAAGCTTTCTAGGGAAATGCAGAATATGGTGTTAATGGGGATTCAAAAGGGAAACTGCACCGTTTTGGAAGAGAGCGCTTATAAGAGCTGTCATTAACTTTTTAAATGTCAGTTACAGTCATGATTTGGTTATTGAATATTATTAAAATACTTTGATATGAGGATTGTCATACTGTAATGCTCTCAATAATTTTAAACGTTTCTTTTTATTATCACTAATTTCATGTTGTCAAGTAGACATGTAAGCTCTTTGACGTATAATGACTATCTGACCAAATTTCAGTCACTCATTTTTAAGTATTAAATACACCTCAGGGAAAGTTCTTTCCTAAAGAACATAAAGCTTAAGTTCTATATGTCAAGTATTCAGTTATATAAATGACCCTAAATTATTTCCAAAAGAGAAATTTGTTAGAAATGTACTTTTAAATATGAAATGAGCTCATTAAGCTTCTGTAAACAAGATACTAAGATCATACCTTCTTGCCAAGTGAAAACTTACTGATTCACCAATCATCTTTTGAAAAGCTTATTGAAAACCAGGTCCATTTTCTTGTGCTTTGCTTTTGTGTCAGGTATCACTAGATAATTACTAAAAGCTATGACGCAAAAGGTCATAAACACAGTTTGATACTAGACATGAAGGAGAAAGAGTTAATGAAAACTCTAAACCATGCCTGAAATCAGAGTCCCAAACAGAGCCTCCACAGCCTCACAATGGTGCGTTGCTGGTCAGGCACATACATGAATTTTCTTTAACAGGTGGCTGCCAGTATGATGCACAGAAGCACGAGTTGCCTGAGTGCTCTGTGAAGAATTACAAGTAGCAAATGAGGCTGATGATCCACTGTCTGGCTCTGTATTTAAGAAACAAACTCAGTCCCAGAATAATAAGTTCTAAAACCCTGTTAATAGACAAATTAGTGTGAGCTAATGACCCACTGATCAGACAGGCAATTACTATGCTGAGAAGATTCAGTGCTAATACAAGCATCGATATCAGTCATGGTATAGCAGCCTTATCGGCACTGACCTCAGTCTTAACATCAAAGCCAACACTCAGACAGTTAAGTGAAGCATCAAAAAGGCTGATATTTCATCATCACCTTTTCTTGTTCTCCTCCTTATTACCAAACACAACTGTAGTTTTGGTACCGACCCTGGCAAACAGCATTAAGCTCATAACAGTTCAATTGTACCTCAATTGCTGATGTTCTGGGGGTGAAAACTTTCAGTCACCTCACAGTGGAAAAACAAGTCAGCTTGTAATCTAGCCAAGATTAACCTCACTACTAATGAAGGTCTATCAGACCCATAGGAATACTCCGTGGAAGTTGCAGGCTACTCCAAATTAACTCCAACTGCACTAAAAAGAGGTATCGGCCACCTCGTTTCAAGTTCAAACACATGCATTTTCATGCCAGTCCTGCCTCCCTGCTGTCTGAGCTATGCAAGAAATTCAGGTACATCAAAAGTCTTCCACAGGTCTAAGTCCTCAAAAACACACATACATCAGCTTGAGAGGAAGCCTTGCTTGGGTTGCTCCAGACACATGCAGCCAAGTGCCAGCCTCTGAAATTGAAAAATACAGAGCAATTGGCTTTCTTGTTGGGTCACCTCAGGTTATCAAAAAAGAGCTCAGGGGGCATAATCCTAAAAAGTCAAACAAAGGTCAAGGTGGCCCTCTAGCCTGCCTTACACACTTGCTGCTGCAGCAGCCATGAACTCCAGGCACTGGATGTTTCAGAAGAGGCACAGGGTGAAAAACTGAAGACCTGTCTTCTGTCAGCTTCAATGAGAGCACTGACTTAAGACTCAAAATTTACCTTCTCTTCCCTATAATATGTCAGTCCTCCTTTGCAGCAGAAACCCCACCACCAGCAATGGGCAAGGAAAAAATATTAACACATGTATTTTCTCTCCCTCAGCGCTTCACCCTGGTCCTGTCAAGTATCATCAGAGCTGATGGAAGCAATGACTAAACACAGTTCATTGAGCTCAGCCTACAGAAATCACCTCATACTGGACATCAGAAACCAAATACTGGGAATCGCCATCTGTAAGTAGCCCCTCTCTGGGGGAATCATTTGGCGACAGCCAACTGCAAACAGAAATGTTTCCTTTGTTTCATCTGGAAGAGAGTGGAACAAGACTCTAGTTCCCATAATTCAATAATTTCCTGACAGGGAAGAGAGTCTGTCCCATTCTGGATACAGGAAGACTCAATGGATGATAAGGCACCTCAGATGCAAGATAACATTTCCATTACTTCTTACTTAAAAGCTCAAGCCAACAGCTTCTGTGTTCCAGGAAGCCGTGCTGCAGTACATACACCCAGCTCACCAAAAGAGCTTGAGATCTGCAGCAGGGTTCAATAATCAGCAGATTATTCTGCCTTTTGTGCTCTAATACTGGGAATAGTTACCAAATGACATGCCACACTGACAGTGGACTGTAGGAAACGTGCCACCCATGCCCACAACAATTTTGTTACTCCCAGGAGTTCAGCACAGTTCACTTGTCATGGGTCATTGCAAGGATCTGTATTTTGCTTTATGACAGTGGATTTCATGCTTTATAGCTGCTGCATCTTGTAGAATAGCTTTTGCTCTCTGAAAAGATACTGGAAAAAATAGTTAATATATGTTCTGACATTTTACAACCTTTAAAGGCTGGATATTCCATACTCTGGAGCAAAGCAATTGAATGACTCCTTTTTTACCCGCTCCTTGCAAAAACACTTAAAAATCATAACTCCTGTTGGATCAAATGCCAACAATAACAGTAAAACAGAAGATGCCACATTCACTTCTCTTTGATTAATTTTTCTATATAATATTACTATTTACAACCCTTTAAAAATGCTTTTACAAGTTACAAAGAATTCACAAAGTAAAAAAATAACTGCTTCAAGCGCAAGACAGTGTTGCTGAGAAATTACTTGGGAAAAAAGCTGATGAATAGAATATGAAACCTTGGAAAGATAGGCTGCGACAGAAATAACAAGGGGAGATCAACATAAATGTATTAACAAAATTTGGTAGTACTGCTTAGCCCCACAGGTCCCTTCCACAAAAGAGCTTTCAGAGCAAATCCACAGATAGAGCAAGATGAAGGCTTCTCACCTGGAGAAAAAATATTTCTTATCCTTTTCGATGAAATTAAAATTAGGCTCTTGGGCTTTTTTTCATATAAGGGTCTTTCTACTGTGATTAATCTGCACTTTCTCTGAGAAGGTAATTAAAACAATCACGCTTCTGTAAAAGCCATGGACTAGATTTTCAAAAACCATCTGATGACTTAACAAGTACTAGTCTCAGTGAAAAGCAGGGTATGCCACCACTTACAAAAATCTCATGAAATGGCTACTGCTACCCTTTTTGATCTGGGTGTTTGCTATTTTGCCATGATTTGAATAGGAGCTGGATTGGTCCCTCTAAACTCCAGAAGATTTTATCTCATCAAAACACATTCTATGCCCTGGATGTTTGGTCTGATTGGCAGCAGTTTCCTAATTTAAAGATGATCACAATATTTCAGAAAGGAGAAAGAAAGGAGTGTATGAAATCCCCTGTACACCACTCTACTTTAAACAATCCACACGGTATTCAGGTAGAGGTAAATCACAGGCCCCTTAATATGGCCAGGCACGGGCAATGTGGGGCTCTCATGAATGATAATCAGGCTCTTTGGCTATAACCTGGGTATCTTTTAAGTGTTCATTAATACCGTTGAGCTGGTGACCCTCCTAAGTTGTTGTTGCACCATGATTTAGTTAGGTGTGATTAATTTCTCATAACACATATTATTCTAAATTAGATCAGCTTTCTCTGAATGAGTCCTTTCTTTCAATTAGAATATTAAATCATTGTTCTACCTTTTTAATATTTTACATAACTCCAGCTAGAAAGGGTAGCATAATGTGCTGAGCAGCAAGAGGCTCATGCTAGTACACTTCTGGTGATTTTATTCACATTACCACCTGCTGTTCCCAAAAATAAACAGGAGATATATCTGCAAAAGCACAGAGTTTAAGGTACAGGAAGATTCCAGGATATATTACGAATAAATTGTTTTAGGGCCCTTAACTGAATGCATATTGAAAATGCCAGGATCAACAGCATACAAAAGCAACTGAATTTTGTGCTTTTAAGGGTTTGGGAGTTATTTTTGGCCTGGCTAAAGATGATGATGATCACTTCTGTGACAGGTTGGCTAATTTACTTTCAGTTAATGTATCTCCATGAATCAAGTGTTACAGCAGATAATGTCAGCACATACATGTCATTGCCAGACAATGAAGTAGGAACCAAAGTTTGTCTGAATGCATTCTGCAAGCCTACACATTAATTGGAAGAATATGGGTTAACCTTCAGACAAAGTTTTGGTAACATCCAAAGGGTTATGAATCAAGGGAGCAGAAAAAAAAGGCTGTCCAGACATGAAAAAGAGAGGGCTACCAGTTATTGCCTCCTCTAGGCAGCAGGTATGGAATAAGCACAGTTTGTCACACAGAGTCACATCAGACTAACGAGGTAGTCAGTGGGCTGGCAAAAGCAGTCGCAAGAATGAGACTGAGGGAAGAGAACAGGAGTAGGAAGAGATGGAGTCTCACTCTGACAATCCATGTGGGGAAAAAAAGAGTTTATTTCCCCCTTCAAGCACAACGTCAGAACTAGGTTATACCCTGCTTTTGAATGTGAGGTTAAAAGTGGATCCAGTTCCAAAAGAATTAAAAATATTATTATTAAATAACCAAATGCCATAACCAACCAGAAAAAGATATGTAGGATTTTCACTGTAAGTTACACAATTTCAGCCTAAGGCTTAAACAACAAAAAGCTATCAAAGGTAGATGCAATCACCAAAGACTAGATTTTTGGAAAATTTTATGCACGCGGGTGGTGTTATGCTACAGTAAGCTTTTATAGGTACCTAAACTATCTGTTAGAGAACCGAGCTTTGCAGAAGCGGCTAGGTGTTCAGTTGCCATCCCTTTCGACTCTTTTGAGAGCCTGAAGAGACTTGAATCTTCGTAGGCTGGTACAACATACTTTTTTACAACACTTGACAAACCTGGCTTCACGAGTCTTGAGACACAAAAGTAACTTCCTCAGTGTAAAATCCAAGGATAAGAAAGGCCAAGAAAGTGGGAAAAAGCAAGCTCAGAAAAAGAAAAAAAGAAGCAGGAGTTTTCTGGAACAAATCTGGGCATTAAAGATTGAATTGTGTAAGAAATCCTGGGAATCTTAAATTAATTGAAGTGCAGTGGAACAATCTGATTTTTAAACAGTGTTAGTGTCAATAAGCATTCTGGGCACATATCATTTTTCACATTAAAGAAATGTATTCAGGGCCACTGTGGTCTTTGTTTTGTACGAGCGTGAGCGGTTTACAAAGTAAACATCATGAAATGAATCTAAGTAGTTTTCTCCTGAATGTAATGGAGACAAGAAAAACAGAGCTATGAATCAAATCTTGCCATTTAATATTTCACAGCTGTCATTACATTGTACACTGCCCACCATGAACTTTTTATATTATTTAGATCATTTTATTAAAAAAAATTAAAAAATCAGAAAATATTCCACCTATTAAGGAATCAACAGCAGAGAACTTTGCATTTTTTCAAGAAGCATTTTGACCATGGCTCCATGCACTCTTACAGTTGTTTATTTGGTAAATGAAGTATTTATTTGAAACAGGCAAAGACATTTTTGCCAAAAAATCCCCAGTAAATCAGAAAGTCTCATGCCTGAACACTTGTTAGAGGCTTCCCAAATCCTCAAAAGCTTAATATACCAGTGATTTAAGATATCATCCATCTCTCCCTGGTAGCGCAAAGAGTTTTCTAGAAAAACTGTATTTCTTTAACAGCCTTGGACAAACTTGTGTTTGATCCTGCATATTCCCCAGGGCAGAAAGGAGAAGACAGTTCTGCATGCACATGAACCGAACCCCAGGAAACCGCATTACCTTGATTTTTCTCTCTAAATGTTTCTGCATTTTCACACACGCTATCAAGCAAATTAAATCTCTAATCAGTATTTATGAGCATGCAACAAAAATGAGCCTGTATGACCACTCATCAATCCATTTCAATCAAGATAAATACACTGGACCATAGGTAGGGAACCACGTCCTTTCTTGTGGCTAAAAGAAATTCTAATTATCTTTTGGGGGTACTTAAGGTCCAAGTATACAAATCCAGTTTTGTGACTTTCAGATTGGACTAATTTACCCAGCAATGGGTTGGAGCATGGAGAGAAGGCACATGGAGTAGTCTGACTTGCATTACCCCAACATATATTTTAGTCCCACTGCGGGATTTCAGACACTCTCCTCAACTTCAGAAGAGGGTGAAGGGGAAAGAAGAGAAAGGACACTGTCTGGCAACACCGTTTCTGTCTTTAACACCTCACCTCCATAGAGGGACAAGAGCCTAACCTCCCCATATTTCACAGTGCTGTAGCAGTCCCAGCCATTGCCATCAGCTAGAGGTTAGCAAGCCCCTGGGAGCACGGTGGTGCCACAAGCTTAAGGCACCGCAGGAGCTGTGGCCACAAGGAGGCAGCCAAGCGTGCCGGTGAGCAGAGGTGCAGTCAGGCACCAGAGGCAAGGCCAGGGGAGAGCAGCAAAGGGGCTTGGGGGTACCACTCCCGGGGTCCCTAGCTAAGGGATGGGAAATTCAGATTCCAAGTCACATCCAGCCCAGAGGAAGCCTAACATTGTGTCATCAAGCCTGAATATCATCATCCTTCTCAAACGGAATTTGAACAACTTGGCCAAACTGTCTGCCCATCATGGGGAGATGAAAGCAAGCTCTGTGCATCCTGGGAGCCAGCCACAAGCTAGCCAGCTGCCACTCAAAAGACACTTAGTAATGTTAATGTGGCACCGAGTTAATGTTAATGTGGCACCGAGTCTAATACGACCTCTTGCTATTTAGCTTGAAGGCAGCTCCACTGCTTTGCCGGCTGAGCTGGTTTTCAGCCTGAATTTGCTCAAAACTGCCTAAGAGGATCCTGTAAGGATGATGCCGGGAGATGAGCGTCGCAGAGCTCCCTTGAAATCTTCCTCCCTGGTTCTGAAGGTATTGGGGCCACAGATGAGGCAAGTATATAACTTCTCCTCAGTAAATCCCTAGAAAAGATTTCCTAAGGTTTGAAGTTTCCCATTTCTCCCATACCCAGAACTACTGGCTGCAGTCCCAGATGTAACATCGGTGAACAAAGATTGGTTTTAATAAGGAACCGTTCTTTATTGTAGAAAGGACAGAATAATGACAGCAGTTAATAGCAGGCATGTCCCCCGTGCAAGTGCTTGTGGTGCCTCTGGAATGCCATATGGCATGGCCCACAGACTCTGTCATCAACTGACATTCAGATGCTTGACAACGGAGAGCAGTAAAATGTTATTGAGGGGGAGGCTGAGGTACAAAGAGATATGATTTGCTAAAGGCTATTCTGTAAACAAAACCAGTCATGGGACTTGGGCATTAGGCCAGTGTTTTTTCCACTAGACTACAGCTTCCCCCTGCCATGGTAAATCCATTGCATAGGTGTTCTTTTCTTCCCATCAGCTCTTGCCTAAGATAAAGTATATGCCGCTAGATGACACACGCACCCTGACATGGAGCCATAGGGGAAGAGAGTTTACATCTAAACAGCTCCTCGTTCTCCCAACACCATGCAGTGAAGTGTCTTGCCCTGTATAGCTGTTGTGAGGATATCAGGACAGGCTGGCTCATGCCGGGGAGAAGGCCTGGACAATATGGAGGCAACGAGAGGAAAGAGGGCTGCGTGCCACCTCCTGGAAAGGGAGGAGCGCTGCTCTGCCTTTTATGAGCTGCTAGGTCATAGCAAATGAGCCTCGGGGAAAACTGCTAATCCCACACCCCAATACTTCATCCCTTGGATACGAGGGTTTGGCAGAGGACAGGCAAGCCCGCATGTTCCTTATATCAGCCTGCACAGCGCAGCAACAGGGCTGTGTGTCTCTAACAAGCTGATAGCAAAGCGAACACTGGAAGAGCCTTTCCAAAGGAGCCCTGTGCCAGCAACTTTGGTGTCTCCAAGCAACCACACTGTGCAGGTGCACTGGGCATCTGCATCTCCAGCCCACTGCTCAGAAACAAGTGGATGTTTTGCGTAGGACAACTCATGGGAACAGTCTTCTCTAGCCCAACAGCAACCCAGTGTAACCTTGTCCCAGAAAGGGCTTAAAACTGCAAAGAGAGAAATCAGTTGTTCTTTTCAAATACCTAAAGAGCATAAACAGTGAAGAACAAGAAAAGCTATTTAAGCTGGAAAACTCAGCTGGGCCAAAACCAGAATAATTTTAGTTTAAAAATCAGGAAAAGTCAACGTTTTTACAAAATCTTGCTACCACATCAGTCTATGCAATGCCAACATGTTGAACACAGGATGCAGTTCTGATTCCTTTCAGTTTAAAAACAGTCGAGCCAAACCGGAAAAGGCCCAGGGAAGGATGAGTAATGGTACCAAGTTTTCTCGTGTCCAAAATTCTTCAGCTTGGAAAGGCATGATTAAAGGGGAGAGAGAATAGAACGCTAAAAGAAGAATGCTAAGTGACAGAAGCTGGTGAAGTGAGCATGCCTGTTTCTTAAAAAAAAAAAAAAAAAAAAAAAAAAGAAGCAAACACTGAACAGAATTAAAAACAGGCACAAAGTGAAACTAGCAGTTATCAGGTTCAAAAAAACAAAGAGATCTTCCTCTTTGGGTGGGTTCCAAAAGTGACCACAGCAATAAGGAAAGAAAAATTTGACAGTGCATAAATTTACTACCCGATGTGTTTATTGCTGCAGTGGAAAACTCAGCTGAGGATGTACCAGTGTATACCTGCCCCATGTTAACACGCTTGCCTAAGCCACTCTCAGATACACTTAATAAACCAGGTGGAATTTTCAATCTCATGCACTATGGCCATCCTCTACTTCTTATAAAACTTCTCAGAGTGAGGTTCCTGAACAAGAGCAGAGGATGCAAAGCCTTCAAAAGTAGTGACAGACTAGTTTCTGTAAGGGATTGCATGATGTAGCAGATAAAATATCGCAGACACACTGCAATATCAAGATCATTAAGGCCCATTTGCTTCCAGGTCTGTGCTGCTATATCCTCAGATTTACTTTATCACCTGAATCAGCAGGTATGTTGCTTATTTGCCTGTATTTGTGAGTACTGCAACACCTGGCTGCACTTACATTATCTATATAGCTTGCACTTTTGCTGAAGAATTTGCCTGGATATATTTTCTATTTTCAGGTTGACAATAGCATAAAATATTAAAACTACAATCCTGAGAAAACAAAGTGTTTAGTTTTCTAGGTTATCAACAACTCCATTGTGTTAATATATTAATAACTTGACCCAGATCAGAAAATAGAGGTGGTCATTACTAAACATGCCTTGTCATTCACAACTCAGGCAAGCTGCCAAATCCTGCTCATTCAGGTTTTCATTCATTGCTAACCCCAGGTTCCCAGCTGACAAGACTTGACAAGCTTTGGAAATTGCTCTCCTATGGCTTTTGTCCACAGAAAAGCAAAAATTAACCCAAACCAGGAATTATGAAAAGTTTTTCACTTCCTATGAGAACCACTAGATGCAAAAAACCCCTGCTTTAAGACACAACTACGTTCCACGGGGAGGTGTCCCTTCCGTGTTGCTGCCCAGCCTACCTGATGTCAGCTGCCACTTCAGTCTGAGGCTCTGGCACACTGAATGGGGAAAGAGCTGTGTGATGCATGGCAACTGTAGTGGTGCCATTGCTGTGCAAATGGCTTCTGACCTACTAGCGAAAACCAGACCAGTAAGATATATTAACCAGGCAAATGGAGGCCTGAGGAAGACCGAAGAAATGCAGGGTGCCTGCAGCAATCTTTTCTCTAGCACAGGCTCCAGCTGACTTGCTGTCTGGGTGCACAGCCTAAGGCCTGGGCAGAGTGCAAGTCCTCTGCAGGAGGACCCATTTGAATTGTGTTCACAGATGACAGAAACCTGCCTCACCTTGTGTGCGTTAGTATCAAAAACCTGCTCTAATGAGCTGGCATATGGGAATTACTTTATACCACATCCCTTAAGATTTCTTTTTTAAAATAGATCCATTCCACATGTGCCTTTTCCATGTGCTGCATTTACTATAGGCTTCAAAATAAATTGTAGCACTTCAGGTTCAAAACATTTTCAATGAATCCTCCTTTTGGCTGAGCCTGAATTCAAAGTGGCAACAAAAGCCATTGGGTTCTTCTCTCTGTTGTGAAACAAAATAATTCACCTTTGAAAACAGGTCCATATTGTACGGGTAGGTAAAGGAAATTCCTTGCCACTATTCATCTGTGGCCCTTATCAACCTACTTACATTGGGACCACAGTAAAGATCTTCAAACTTTAATGTCTATCATAAAACCAGGTGATAAACAATTTCTATCCTTTACTGAGAAAACTGAGGTTTGTGGCAATGCAATTTTCATTATACTGAATAAACACACACTTAGTAACTTTGACTCAAATGACATTTACATATGGCTTTTGTTCAAAATGCCCTTGAAAACAAATGGT
This sequence comes from Phalacrocorax aristotelis, assembly GCF_949628215.1. Lineage (NCBI taxonomy): Eukaryota > Metazoa > Chordata > Aves > Suliformes > Phalacrocoracidae > Phalacrocorax > Phalacrocorax aristotelis. The sequence goes on from NC_134279.1 coordinate 6,870,238, forward strand.
AGGAGGACCAAATCAGCTTTATTTCTTTCTCATGTTAACCTTATACACCAGGCCTGCCCTTGGAAAATAATTCTCTAGCTCGTTTTTAGCAAACCCACGTAACTACGTGCACCAAAATGGGATTTTATGCGGGCAACTTAGATTATGTGACTGGGACTTTTCACTGATCTCTATGTGCCAAAAATTGCGGCTTGAAGAATATGGTTTGATTCAGGTAGCTGTGGTAGCAGCTTTTTCTTAAATTGGCAAAGTAATTTCAATCATCTTGTTTGTTATTCCAGAAATAATTATTATGATCTTGCATAATTGCCCACAGTACACAATCTGTGCTTACGGCTAGTATATTTTCAGTAAATAGTTTGAGCAACTGCAGCTATCTAACAGTCAATATTCTTCCCAAGACTGAGATTTGGAAAATTTCAGTATATACTGCCTTTTTATTACAGTTCATTACTAATTTTTAATACCAGACTGATTTAATTCTCACTTCAAGTTCTCACTACATAGGGCTGTAAGGTAACGCATAGTGATAGGACTGATCTATCTCAACAATGTTTTCCAACCAGCCTTGGAAATGTCATCCAACTTGTTCCATAGCTTCATGGTGCATTTGTTAAATGAAGAAAATAACAGTCAGAAAGAAGATTCAGTTTTGAACGGAATTCACAGTGAAACTATCAGATATAACTCACATGGGTGTGCTCCAGGTACTCACCCTACTTTCAAGTGCCACGTAACCATTGCAACATTGGCTTATCTTTCAAGCCAACCCAAGAATATTCAGGCAACTTTTTGGGTAAACACAACAGCAGTAGCAAATTCATGCACAAATTTCCAATGCTTCTCAAAAGTCTGCCTAACTTACCATCTTGTAATGGGAGGTTTTGGAGAGAGGAGAAGATTTGGCGGGCACTCAAGCTTAAAAGCAACCCCACAGCATTTCCATTTTATGTGTCAGAAAGATTTGGCAACATTTGCTGACAAGCAATTCAAGACAACACTGTCAGGATGTAACTGAGGAAGCAATTGCTTTGGTGGCAAACCTGGCATAAAAAGTTCTTGATTTTGCCTCCCGTGCCCTGCTTGCACAGTTTACCATCCTCCCATTTGAACCAGTGCAATGGCTTATGGGTTCACAGTATAAGCCCTAGCACTGAAATAATGAGCTTCAGAAATAACCCATCACCTGCTAGACCATAAGCCAAAGCACAGAGATTTAAATTACTGGACAGAAATCTGCCTTCTTGGCTGATGCCATTACCTTCTGAAGTTACACCCCCATATCCTTCACTTATGGGGTTTGTAGCCTGAACCTTTCAGGGCACAGAGGCATTGGGAAGGTTCATAGCTTAAATCTGGTTTTATTCAAGTTAGCTTGGCCTAAAACTAATAATTGTGTTAAAGGTTAGGACCAAGATCTTAAACTGGCAGTGGAAGCTGGCCTGGATGTAACACGAGACTGTGAATATAGCAACAATATATTCTTGGAAGACCAAGTGTTGAAAGGGCCAGGCAATTTTGTTTGGTACCAGTTGACAACAGGTATGTACCATTTTCCTATAGAGATCCAGTAATGCAACTGGAGGTGACAAATGCCTGGATGATCACTACCAGGTCCAAACAATGAGGATTCTTACAGAGCAGAAGATACAGGAAGGTTCAGGCTACTTGATTGTCTGTGGCTAGCAGTAAATTCAACATGAATTCAAGGAGTCTTGCAATTACAGTCAGCAATGTTTCAGTCAGCACTGGGAGGTGAGAAAAAAGGGCAAGAGTTTCTCTGCATTTATTAATAGATGCACAGAAAACTCATCAAGCTTCTAACCTCAGCATTGGTATATGTGCAGATGCCATTTCTGCCAGGAAACTGAAAAAACTTGTGTTTTAAGTGTGAAGTCTTTATTCCCATAATAACTTTCCTTCCAAACTTCAAATTATTATTTTTACTAAGAAAAGGCAGCTCAGAATAAATTAGAAAGCAGACATCTACATAACACTTGTCTCAAGAGATAATCACTCCCACTTTACCACCAGCAGCAACTTAATGAAAACAGCAAGTGTTTGGCATGCCTTACAGCCATCACACAGGCTGAGGGGACTTCACTGATCCTGAAAGTCCCAGTAGTAATCAAATCCTTGAGGCAATATGCCTTCCTGCTCTAACTTTTCAAACTTTTGAAAACAGCCAACAAAAATAAACCAACAATAGTGATTTTTGCAGGTATTCCTGGGTTTGTTTTTAGGTGAAATTATGTCCACAGAAAATCAGTTTCTTGTTCTGTTGAACAGCTGCACAGCACTTGTTTGTATGATCCCAACAGCAACTGGCTGCTAGAACTGCTTCTTATTTTTATTCTGCCCTTCACTGGAAGATTTCTTTTCCACAGTGGCCTCACATTTTTTCAGGCGTATATTATCTAAACTTGTTCCCCTTAAAACTGGTTATAGGTGTACAGATATATTGCCTATCCTTAGAAATTGTAAGGGCATTATGCATTCAGAGCATATTTGGAATTGTTTAGCTTGGAAAAAAAAGTTGCGATCAACAATATTGTGCTTCATTTTCATATTGAATTCAAAACAGATGAATCTGACTACAGGCACAAAGAATATCAACCTTTGATTTCAGCACCTCCATCATGCTTTGACACATGTTTTCATAAAGAGGTAATTTAAAAAAATTAAAATTTTAAAAAAGAGGATACCCCTGAAAACATTTTGCCCCCAGTTGCATTTTCATTCATCCTTTCAAGTAAGAATGAAAACATCCATGTTGCACTGAACAAACTTATTAAACATCAAAAGAAATGCCATCAAAATAAAAAATGTTGACCAAGGTAAGATACAATTATCACATGGTCAAAATATAACAGATTCTTGAAAACAGAAGTTGGGTCTGTGAGTATTAATTCAATAATATCGTGGCATATTAAATGTTGCTATTGCTAGTGAGACTGTTAATTAGTTTAATAAAGTTTTAGTCTTTGTTCATGAGAAGGGTTCACAGCCCAGTACACTGTTTCGGCAGATCTGTGGCTACTGGAATACTGTGGTAGGACAAATGTCCAACTTTTCTGATTACATTTAAGCAAAAGTATATTTCTTAAAGTAAATATAAATCTTCTCTGCAAACAATGTACATTTTCTGGGTAAGAGATTAAAAAAACCAACAAACAGTCAAAATTATCAACTACATACATAGTATTAGTTACTGCCTTACTTACGTCACCTGGATATTTACAACCCTAAAATAACAATCATCGGATCAGTGCATAGATTCCATTTAGATAGGTATGGCACCTTCACTTCATTTAGGGTGATAAGCAGGGAACCTACAGCTTCCAGATAAATTCCCAACATACTGACGGCATGTACAGAGCCTTTCATAACCAGAAAATGCACACAGATTACTAAAAACTATTGCAAGACTGAATACACCAGCAGTTTACAGTGCCAGAGATGCTCCTCAGAAATGGGTCACCTTGAACACATCTTGTCAGAATTGGCTGATACTTGTCAAAGACCAGTGGCCAAAGCAGCCAAAGTTGCGTCAATTTACACAAGCTGAAATTCGGCTTTTCCTGGGACAGGATCCCTCCCCAGCCTCCCGAGCAGCTGCTGGGACCACACGGTCTTCACCACACCAGCCACCAGCTTGCAAGTCTCATGGGGATGATCAGAGCTAAGCCTGCTGGTGTCTGTTGCAGGATTGATATGCTAATTTATCTGAAATATTCCTCATGACAGTTTGGCACAGAAGCAATACTGGAGCCTGCTCAGGGTTTGGCAACAGAAAAGAAACAACTAGCCACATTTAAATCATTAACCTCATAGCCCAGCGAGGTGCAGTCCCTGCTTTTGGGCTGCTTAATAACTCTGCTGCATTCACATCCAAGAGCAGTGTCCTCCCGTACTGGATCCTGAGTGTAGCAAATCTCTGCTGCAAAAGTCCCCATATAAAAATTGATATAAACCTGCTTTGCCAGACAGAGATAGAAGAACATGGGAGATAAGGTACCTTCAATGCTTTTGAGAAAATGAAAGGAATTATCACCACCAGGAGAGATGAAGACTGAGAGCAGAGAAGGGAAAGAGGACAATACCATGAATCACCATTACCATGTATTATGGAAGCATTAACTCCTCACATTTTCACTTGACAGCACAGTCTATCGTGGCAGGATCAGGAACAGCCCTTACAGCACTATGTTTGCATAACTGTAGTCGAAGTTTCCAATTTTCCCCTAATTTACTGAATCAAAGAAGTTTTGAACTATTAGGCAAAACTAGTTAAATCTATTACAAAAGCAAAGGAAGTTTAGAAAGGCTACCTTACTTTTTAAAACGAGGTATTTTTTCATTGCTATTACAGCTAAAACAGTAGGAGGAAGAAAGCTGAAGAGTAAAACAAGAGTAATACAGAAGCACCTTTTATAGAAGAATATAATTAAAGCAGGTCTCAGGTCATCACCTGGCAAGACTATTAAAAAAATCCAGAATACATTTAAAATGGGAATTTTCTACTTTTAGGTAGTATGTGTCAGGGAAATTGCACTCTCAGAAACAGTTTTTGGGGAAGGCTAGGGAGGCTTAAAATAGGGGAGGGCCCATAGAACCATTTATATGATGGAAAGGAGTGAGGCTCTGGGACTGAAACTTTGTACTGCCAGTCTGTGCTGCTCTGTACTGCTGGTCAGAGGAAAGCATCTGTTGTAAAAGAATAGCTCCTGAAATAAAGCATGGAAGCTTCTCCGAGCAGGCTGCTCCAGAAAGAGCTATCAGATTCTTGAAATAAAGAGCTAATTTTTTGTTCTTTGTCACCCAAGGAAAGAAAAATTGCTATTATACTCTCAAAATACAACAGAGTTAATGTGAAGACTTCAAAGTAGTGTTCCCTGGTTTCTGAGAACTTAACACCTTAATCATTTTTTATTTTCTTCCCCAGTATAACTAAACTGTTATGAATCTGACATATCACATATTTTATTTCTTCATTTAAAATTAGCCTCCTATCTGTTCTACACAGAAATGCCTCCTTTTTGTAGGTTGCATCTTTGCTTATTTTTCAACAAGACAATTTTTTATCCGTAACTGATTTAAGGAAACAAGAATCACATAAGTTATCTATACCTCATCTAACATATAAATTTACTCTGTCCCTCCCAGTTTAACCTGATATTCATAATAAATTTATAATCTATTTTCCCCAAATTAAGTGATTATACCAAAACAGGTAAATTTACGACGTACAAGAAAGTAGTAGCTGTCAAGGTAGTTTAATACTTTTGCAATGAAACAATTGAAGTGTAAGTTGTAAAAAAAGATTGAAAGATTTCATCTTGGTAAATTGTTGGATCTACTTAATATATTAGCACTACAATAAGGTTCATTAGTGTCCTGGCAATAGTATTGCATTTTTCAGAAACAATTAACGTGTGCAAGGTGGAAGTGTTGCGGCATAGTTACCTTTGCTTTGACACAGAATACTTTGGGCTCTTTCCCCTCCTGAGTTTTGAGCAGACAAAAAGCACTTAGAAGCACAGAGGAGGGTTGCTCTAGGAAACGTCTGTGACTAGAAGAGGGAAGAGAAAGTCTCAGAGAGAGATATTTCTTAATTCACCCTGGTTTGTGGTATTCCATTCTGGAAACGGAGGAGTTTTGCTGGGAATTTCTGTCTGATGATTGAATCCATCACTAGCTAAGGCACAACAGGCAGACCCATATGCAGCAAGCATCACAGATGACACAGCAATTGGTCAGAGATACTCATCTCACATTTTGACAAGTCTTCAAAGTATCAGACTGGTTTATTGGCAAGGACTGCTGGATCCCAACACCAAGTTGGAAAGGGACAGGCAAGGTCCCCATCTTCCCAGAGAGGCACACCTCAGCCACAGCCTACCTATGCAAATGTTAGCCGTGGAAAGAATACAAATATTTGAAATATCTGGAAAGCCAAACCCCAAGATTCAGAAAGGTTTCACCCTTATCAAAATAATAAGCAAATAACAGCCTGTCCTGCATCTTGAAAAAAATTAATTTTATATAAACAGGGGGGAAAAAATCAACACAGATGAAAACAAACCAGTAAAACCACATACTAAAAAACAAAGGTAGAAAATTATACCAGTGTCTCCATTAAGCTGCTTGCAACACCTACTTATCTATAACCAAACAAATAGCTTTGAAGAAGTTTAAAACTTAATATATTGCCAAAAAAAAAAAACCCCAACTACAAACTGTGGTTTCTTGTGAGGACTTCCGGTTTCCTTTTCCTTGAGTTTATTTCATTTCAAGAGCAGTTCCTTTACTTTACTCCAGCAGAGGTATGAGACAGAAAAGGCATCTCTGAGTATATCGGCACCTCACCAGGCCTGTCTAGCTGGATTTAAGTCATTTACCTTTCATGATTATTCCTCAGAGAAATGCCAACTGCCAACCACCTCTAACAATGCACTAACACTTGCACTGGTGAGCAGAGTCTTTCCTAGACCTGATATGTCACTGGGCTTTCTATAAAGTCGGGTTCACTTCTCAGAAGAAACATTGCTCTAGAATGGCTACAAGTAATTCCCTTTCTGATTAATTTCCTTCTTTGACTCTGCACAGTGACAGATTATAAAGTCATCTTAAAAGCTGTCAGTGAGATCATGATGATCAACTCACCCAGCAGTCACGATGTAACAGAAAGGTTGCTGAGCTCAGACGCCTGCCATCTGGGGTACCCGTTAGTGAGAAACATTCCCAGACAGAACTGTGACCATCCATGCTTTTGACAGTATTTATTTCTGATTCTGGACATGAAGAGGGCACTGCTCGTATTTTAATACTCTAAATCAGTGACTGTGGGGTAAAGGCCAGCAGGGTAAATACTGTTTGCTGTCACAGAATCGTGACAAACTGGATAACTACTGACTCCTGTAGTGATGCTCACCTACTGCAGCGAGTGCACCGCTTTCAGAAAAGACTCCTTTTCCCTGAAAAATGCTTTTATTTTAACACTGAGCTCCATTCATTTTGAACCAGATGCCATCTTCCTTACTGCTAAGTTGAAGGACTGCTGCTTTTATTTCTGTCTGAGATCTGTAGCTGCTGATAGACTCTTTTAAGGATAGTCTTAATCAGATATTTCTCAAAATTTCAGTCACAAGAAGGCACAATCATTTCTGATCTGATACAAGAATATTTTCCCATTACAATAGAGCATCTTTCTTAAAATAAAAGGCAAGTTAATAAGGCTACCCTACTTTAAATGTGTAACCACCTCTGCATATTTGAAGTTAAATTGTTGATAAAGAGTTAGGAAATATTTTAAATTGCTGGAAATACTCCTAGTTTTTTGCAAAATTTCTCATTACTGAGCAATACTACACAAGTCTCTCAAAGCAACCCTCTGGCAGCAACAGCTTTGATGACAACTTTGTGCTATCACCCACAGTTCAAACCAGCCTATAAAAGGAAGTGATCCCCCTCTGATAGGCACGCTGAGAGATTATCATGGCATTCAACAGCTACCTAGTCTGAAAGAGCAGGTGTTATTTTCTTCCAAGAAGAACTGAGAAATGTTGAAGCACACTAAGCTGTGAAAACATTCTATCCTTTCAATTCTTAGTCAATAATGCAGCAACACTTTTGCTTTGCCTTGTTTTTTGCATAGAGGACTTCCTTGGCTTAGAGACTTCATGACCGTACCAGGGCCCAGGCAGCCCTGGAGAGGGCTCCTTTTCCAGATCAGAGAGCCTTCAATACTCAGACCTCACCTTCTCTTTGCCATTTTTTATTAAGCACCATATTGGCTATTATAGATGCTACTTAGGGGCACCGAACTTTCCTCACATATTGCAAATAAGCTGGTGTGTGGGATTCAGGCTGTGAATCCCACAGCATTGTGGGGCACCTAAGAGTTAGGAGCCGGCTGAGCTGAGGTCCGCTTTTGAAGACATCATCCTACATCCTACTAGGAGTAGCAGATGAGTTATACATCATCTGATGAGTTCAGAATGAATAAGGATAACTATGTGGCCTCCATTGAGAATAAATCTGTTCTGAATTAGGGAGATAATGTTGCCTACAGAAACACATCAAGAGAAACAGTTCTGAACAGGCCTGCAGATCCTCAAAATGCTTGATATCCCAGCTGTGTTGTCTGGAACCAAAGCTTTAAACACCTACTGGGAGTTACTGCAATTGAACAAGGGGTTTGTAAGCATTAGCCATATGGAAGGTTTTGGCAATATTTGACACTGGCAGCTAAAGCCTCCGCAGAAATATTTGGCACAAATCTCCCACTTTGGAGTCTAAACCAATGGAAATGATCTGTACAGTAAAAGCTGAGTTCTGACCTCTCAAAGCCCAGCCTTAAGTACAAGGACACCTAACTTCTACCATTTCACAAACTCGGGGGCTACCACAGATTTTCTTCTTCATCTGGTTAAAAGAGTCTCAGCAAAAGTGCTGTGTGTAGCATTTTCACCTGGAGAGCTGATACTGACCATTCACGTCAATGCTTTTCCATTGCTGCAACTTCTTGTGAGTCACTTCCTGCCATTTGCCTTTGTGCTATTAGGACCACAAATCCTTGTCCCGTGGAATGAGAAAGAGGGAAGACTTGGTCTGTACTTTTACTGTACTGTGTCATTTTATGGAAAGCTCTATGCCCAAGAGTTTGTTTTAATATTTGACACAGTCAGCAGAAGCTGAATGGGAAACAATCATCATATGCAAATTTCGTCAAAATATATAAGTGTAATAGCTCTAATAAGCTCATGTATGACTTGTCAAATCAAGGTAAACATCAAGACTTCGTTTATCCAGGGTAACTATAAATATATCTTTACAAACAATCGGAAATATAAAATTGCTTTGGCCTCAGATGGCTGCAGTCAAAATACCATCTGTATTTAAGAACATACACATCAATAGAACTAGAGACAAGACATGTGTTAGCTTGTCAGGCTTGGACTAGATGGGACACTTGGCAAGTTATGTATCGAATTGGTTCTAACTGCCCCACTGCTGTTACCTACAAAGGCAATATAAAAGCTGGCTGAAGTTACACAAACGCGTGATGCACAATTCTCACCAAAGGAAACACATGGCAGTGACCCATTCCATTTGCATACTGTCTATTGGATTCAGCTTCTGGGGACATCACAAAACATAACAAGTTCATCTAAAGTTCAGTCATGAGCATTATTTAATGCCATGTGTTCAATATAATGCTTAGTTTGCTTCTGTTTGTTTGTTTTTTCCAGAGAAGCAAACAAAGCAGGTTACCACTTTAGGCCCCATTGGATCTCAGCCTACTTAATTTATATGCAGGTTAAGAAATATTTTGTCAATTTTTGGTATCTCAGGATAACACGAATAAAAAAAAGAAAAGCCACATGGATCAGAATGTTCCTAAAACATGTGAAAACCTTGAGATTCACCCCCTTCAGTCCTGTCTGTATATTTCTTTTTTCCACTTTTGTCCATCTGGTCTAATTAGTAAGGCAGGGATTCACTTTACTCTTACTTCCAACTACAAGTTTCCAAAAAACAACAGTTGACACTGCTTCCACGCATGCTACAGGTTATAAAAACATCCCTGCTTTGTCTCTTGACAGCAATTACAGGGAAAAAAAAATGCTGGAGGGAGTCCAAGATTCCCTCAAAGACAGATATTGCTTTGCAATTGGTTTCAAGGTCTTGAATGATATTTTAGTTTTGAATGGCATTTTCAGCCTCAGAATTTCCAGGAACTTTAACAGCTCTGAAGATGCTTCAGAAACAGCAATGCTGCATTACTCCTAGCCTCTGAAACCTGATAGGTGCTTTGAGCTGTCCAGAATGCACAGGGTAGGTGAAAGCAATATAAATCTGAAAGAGATGAAAAATTTCCAATCTCATTAAGTAGGATGGGAGCTTAATAAAGCTTTTAAACACATATGAAGTTTCATTATTGACATAGTTGACCTTTTTCTACATGAAGTTTCATGAAAGTAAAATGAAGAGATTAAGTACCAAGCATATATGAAAGTAGTCTAACAGATTATGAATACAGCATGTAGCACTAAGTAGTGAAGATACTCTGTTAACTGTATCAGCGTAGAAACCTCATTGCATATCAACAGAAAATTACCTAATGTATTTTGGAGCAAGAGATTTATAATAAAACTGTAGCACTGAATGTGCTGGTTTGCCCAGATTTCTGGGCGAAGAAAATATGTAATCTCTTTTTAGAAGTCTTACCCTCCTCAGTCAATACGCAACTTCAAACCTACAACTCTAAGCACGTGCCCTCCACTGCAATATCCCTTGACCTCCATCTCAGCTACATCCCTACCAGGGGAATGCCCTTTATCTAGGTGAGCGTGCCAGCATGTCTGCTAGAGTATGAAAAGCACCAGACTGATCTCATCACAGGGTTAGCATCTGCAATATCCTTATAGAGCAAAGAACAGAAATGCACCACAAATAAAAGTAGGTGAAGAAAAAGGATCATCAACAGTACATATTTTCACAAGTGCAAAAATTAAACATATCCAGCTTGAACTGTCTCCAAGGAACAATCTCTGGTACAGGTGTAGGAGTGCCGCAGCTGCCCAGCCCTATTTCACCCTGCAGAGCACCACATTGTCCAAGCCTGTTAAACCACTGGTCATGTGCCAGCATTGGTGCCAACACCATTAACAGCTGCTCCTCACCCCTAACGTCCTTCTCTCAGTCCCTCTGGCATCTTGCAGTTCTCTTCTGGGTTTATTGTATAGATTCTTCTGAGTCTTTTTTGTTAACTTTACTGAAAGCACCCCAAGACATTTAAAAGGCCTTAACAGACACAGACCTAATGATGGTGAATGTTTTTCCACCATTCTTAAAACTCAGATACATCTGTACTTTTCCAGCTACCTTTTCAATGTTTAAAACTCTTGGGGGGGGGCGGGGGGGGGGGTGCGCAGAGTAGCTAGAATAGGAAACCACTGTGGAGACCAAGAAAGGAGAGGGAGAACAAGAGGAAAGAGAGATGAAAGAGATTAAAAGTGGCAAAGAAAAATAAATCATAGGATCATTTAGGTTGGAAAAGACCCTTAAGATCATCAAGACCAACCGTTAACATGGCACTGCCCAGTCCACCACTAAATCATGTCCCAAAGCACCACATCTACCCATCTTTTCAATAATCCCAGGGACGATGCCTTAACCACTTCCCTGAGCTGCCTGTTCCAATGCTTGACAGCCCTTTCAGTGAAGAATTTTTTCCTATATCCAATCCAAACCTCCCCTGGCACAGCTTGAGGCTGTTTCCTCTCGTTCTATCACTAGTAACTTAGGAGAAGAGACCAACGCCCACCCTGCTACAACCTCCTTTCAGGTAGTTGTAAAGAGCAATAAGGTCTCCCCTCAGCCTCCTTTTGTCCAAATTAAACAACCCCAGATCCATTATTTCTCCTTTTGCTAGAATTAATTTCCTTATAGCATTATCTTTAAGAATGCCAATGGTGATTTTCCCTGAGACCCTTTATTTTTCTTTATAGCAAGAAAATTTTAAACATTCACATGTCTATGATTTCAGAAACTTTTCTGTCTTTGGAGTCTATGTAAAGAAACAAACCTCCCATTGTTTTTAAAAGAACTTGCTGTTTGTAAAAATGTAATTAGTTCACAGGCCTAGAAAGCAGTATCCCCTTTCATATATTGAGATATGGTGACCGAAAGAACACGTGATGCCGATTAGCTGCTTGGCTTCAGCAAAGATGGCAACTACACATATCGCAAAGCAGGGAAACTCACCAGGAGCACACAACATAGTATAAAATACAGGATTCTTTTTTGCCTCTGGGTGGCACTCAGAGTGCATTCAGGGGATATATGGTCCACCAGGCCATTTCTCTCCCAATTACCTACTGCCTCAGCAGTAATGACACTCAGTACGGGGCACACTCCCCTCACCCAAAATAATCCAATGCAGGTTACTATTCCAGAAGCAACACCAGCCTCTGGCCAGGGTTCTCAGAAAAGGCTGAATGCCTGTTCCTGGGCAGCTTTAGAAAAGAAAGGCTTTGGTGGAATTCTTCCATTTCCATCTGCTGGGCTAAGTCAGTGCTTTCACTGGTGCTGGCTGGCAGAGTTCATTTATTGGTGCATTTGTCTTCACACTGCTGGGCAGCAATTGCAAATCTAATTATTGCCAAAGTGGCTCTTGGGGCTTGTGCACAGGTATTTTGCTTCATATTAAATCTAAATAAAAAACACACTAGCAGGGACAAGTTGATAACAATTTGCAACATGAATGCTCTCAAGGAGAGGAGCCACAGCTTTCAACCACCTCTCCCCCCAACCACTTGCTATTTAATTCTTCAGGCAGTACCACTGTGCCAATCACCAATTATCATCACACCATTTACAGGTAACAGTTTTCATAGTTGCCAAGCAAGAGTTGTCAAGTGGGGCTTTCCCACTCTGTCAACACTGCTAACAACAAAGACCTCCTTGATTTGTGAAGCTTTATCTCAACGGGACAGCTTTGTTCATTTTCCTCAACTCATGATCTCAGTGACACCTATATAGTCCCACAGATGCACCTGTCAGAGATTAATAAATAATTCCATTGAAAAAGTGCCAGAAGGAATTGAAAGTAAGCCAAAATGCTTCCAAAAGCAATTTAAAATAGATTTGCTACTCCACGAGGCATGCTTTTTTTTGTAAATACACAAAGGTACACACTGACTGAGAAGTTGCTCTTTTAAGCATGTTGTAGTGTTTCACAGGAACACCATCAGCATAAATGCCTAATAGTCTTGAAACAAACAAGAGTGCCAAGTTTTTCATAGAGGTTAACTCCAAAACTGTGAAGTAAAGAGCACAGTTGTGATCAATACAAAGAAAAATATTGCAGAAGGTGTTAACACTCACTGTTCTTCATTCCTTCCGTATATACTTTCACCCATGCTTCAAGATTTGATATTAAATCTCTGTGTAGATTAGAGGAGTCTTAAATGAACCATTAGCTCACTTATTGTCAGCTGTGCTTCTCTAGCTCTCACAACAATTTATCTTGTCTAATCAGAATGTTATGCTGAGAGTTATGTAATTAGTTTTCTAATTACATATATTCTAATTACATATATTTTCCATTTCTGGAGAATATAATGAGTGTAGAAGACAGCAGAAGAATTAAAATTTACAATAGTTTCTTTCACTGACTTTGAAGTTTTTTTGGGTTTTTGTTTGTTTGTTTGTTTTTGGGTTTTGTTTTTGTTTTTTCTTAAATTTTAGCTTCTTCAGAGTCTTGGATATCATTTATATATTTTAAATCAGCCAGTGATACTCCCCTTCTAGCTCCATCACTGATCGCTTTGCACCGCTCGTGCTGTTCAGAACTGCACCAACCCTGCAAACAGCCACCTATCGTTGTTGCCTTCTACAAGCCAGATAATATTTTTATCCTGACCTATTCTGATCCTATGAAAAACTAAGAAGTCCAACATGTGAAATACATTCTCCAGCCATTCTTCACCAGTGCCTATTGCACTATGGAAGTGCAATGCTAGCAACTGGGGGGTTGCACCAACTAGAACAGATGAAACCCACCCACAAACTCTTGAAAAATCCAGATGTTGGAGTGGGAAAAGGGGGGGAAGTCATGGCATTCACAAGTCCTGCAGCACATACAGCTCAACCACCCAGGCAGAAATATTTTACTTTGGCGTTTCATATGAACCAGATTTGGGTTTGTTGTTGTTTTCAAGCAATAGTTTCATTTCTCCTTTGAAAAAATATATTTGACAGTTTTGCCAAAGCCCATTTTGCCAAAATGAAAATCTTTTCAGCAGACCTGAGTCAAAAGCCCTGAAAAGAAATGCCAATAGCAGGCTTTGCCACTATTTCACTCTGACATGGAAGAAAGGCAAATTTCAAAATATTTGGCCAATGACCACCCATCTTCCACAGGTTTCTATCTGAGGGATTTGATCACATTCATTAGATCAAAATATAAGGTTTCAACTTAGAATTATTTTTCTTCAAACAGCTCTTCAATCTTTCCTTTAAATAAAACCAAACTGGAATGATAATCAGCAAAGATGGCAATTTCATTTTTCAACCAGTGAACAGGCAGGATATTGATATACTTCAGACTGTATATTAATTTATTATCAAGAAAAGAAGGTGTCTATTCCTTCTTTCAGAAAATAAGCTTCTCCTGAAATACGTACCAAACCCAATCCTTTAGGTAGTTTTGTCCTAGAACAATATTTAAAATCAAAAATCAGGGAGACGGAAAAAAACCAAGATCACTTTAACTATGTCATGCCTTGCTTATGACCCCCAACACCCTCAGAAGGTTAAAAAAAGATTAATTTTGAAAAGAGAAAAAAGATACTGAGAACATCCTCCATAAATACCACTATCACTTAAAGGAGTCTTTTCTTAGGGGTAGGCTACATTGGTTTAGTTGTGTCCCCATCCCCCCCCCCCTTTTTTTTTTTTCCTTTTTATTTAATCAAATCAACACAACAATACAGAATGAGAGTAGAGATTGGAATAGCAATTAATGAGAGTAGAGATTAGAATAGCAATTATAACACTAAGCATGTCTTCCACGACCATAAAAGCTATAGAAATGCCTTATTTTAGCTGTTGCTGATTAATTATCAAATAGTTCATTCTAATGTAATTAGTTAATTCCTACATTTATCCTAATTCTTTCAGCGATGTCAGTCTCATTTGTATTGTTATTCCACCACAGGTGTGTATATTTCATTACTGTGGCTAGAAAAATATTTGTGGTTAAAACTATAGTACTACTAGAAAGAAAACTGTGTTTCAGCGTAGAAAGTCATCTTACTAATAATACTTTCTTCTTACTAATAACACTTTCTTCCTCAGAGAGGAGGAGAATGTGACTTTTCCAAACTAGTCTTTCACCATCATATGTTAATGAGAACCTGATGCTTTGTTGTTATCTAGCCAAAAAAGAGGGCTTAAGTATCTGCACTGGGGTGTGCAGAGGTTGCACCTGATGAGAAGAGGTGAGGGACCTCAAAGAAAGGACATTTCAGTGTGAGCAGAAAGAAGGAGAGACTGTCCATCATCAGCTTCTGCACAGAAGTGTGTGGGAGGCCTGACCCTGTCTGAATGACCACAGCTACCAGGAGCTTTCAGTGGCAGATCAGCCCCAGGAAGGTGCATTCATTTGCTCCTCTTTGAAATATCTGCAGCCAAGTCAGGCTTGCTAACGATTTGGTGTCATATGCAGGAGCTGATTTCAGAGATACTGAGTCACGCATGAGGAGGCACAAGGACGATGAGGCCTTCTGTAAGAGGAGACATGCACTGCACGTAGCAGTTAGCTTCCCCCACCTAATCAGGTGGTCCTGAGTATAGCCGAGGCAGGCAACAATGGAAGAAAGGTCTGGGGAACTTGGGCAAAGATGACTTGTGGGGATCAAAGTAAGGCACTTCTCAGAGAAAGGTGATAGGAGAACTGCTCTTTTACTATTAGCTTTTCTCTACTGAAGTTAGTGACTTGAGCAGCAAAGAATCAGGCCGAAGACTCAAAAATGATAAATAGTAATGATGATACTCAGCCTGTCCATGAGGAAAATGTGGACTCTCTTTGGCTCATTTGTGTAATTTCTTCTTGTCATCTTTTTCAGACCTTTCCATCTAAATGAGAAGTTGGATTGCTGTATGGTATTTGAAGACAAGAGGAAACTTTCAGAAGTTGGAAAATGAAAACTGTGCAACTGGCAATAAGATTTGTTTGCATAATACAATATCAAATGCAAAATATTTGAAGAAGATACAGTCGTCAGCCTGGAAGTGTAAGAACTGGCAGTACAAACCCATTCAGAAGATTAAGATGTTTTCCAGGAAAACATGAAAAGCCAACAAATTTCTAATTCCAACCAGGGCAGGAGGTAATGCTTATTCAGTTTTTATAAACTGTTTAAAATCCTAACATTTTAAAAAGGTTATAATCAAACTTTTCCCAAATCCTTTTCTAAAGGAAATTAGAAACCAGTTGAGTGTCCCATCTGAAAAAAAATGTATCCAGAAGAATGAATGCCAAGAAGCATAGGTGCTTATTTGAAATTACTCAGTTGCCTTGGTTTGTAATATTTGACTAAAAGTTTCTTGACAGTTTCACATTCATGATTTCAGACACTTTCACTTCTGATCTAAGATCATCTTCAAAAAGTCTTTCATGAAACTGTACTACATCCACTTTGTTCAGCATTGATAACAACAGAAGATTTGTAGACAGACAAGGCAATTTTCTGCACATTTTAGACCTTCAGAAGTTTCAGTTAAATTTGATTCTAGAAATGAGTCAAAATTAAAGTTGCGGCTGGGGTGAAAGACTCATGTTTAAAGTCGGCTAGCTTGGTTGCCAACTGAGTCTGAAACCATTTCCTTTGTGAAAGTGTCATCTTTTATGAAGAAATTTATTTTAAATGAGATTCTGTGAGTACAAAAAAGGGCATGTTAGTTATTCTCTGTGAGGAATCATGAAAGAAAACCTGAAGGCATTCTACAGAGTGCTGGGGGAGAAGGAAGCTCAAGACTTCTGAAGTCCTGCATACGGCTAGGAGTGATGGCATTGCCAGAAAAAGAATGAGTGAACTTTATGCAAGTCTAATGAAACAGGACTAGACAGGGTAACTCAAAAGCATGGCAATGGAGATGGAAGGTGAACTTACGCGTAGAGATTCAGCTCACCTTCTGACATGTGATTTCATCAGGTGTTTAAAGATGAAGGTTTTACTTTAGGGCAATTGAGGCTAGTTTTGGAGAGTCAAAAACTTGGAGCAGTTTTACCATTGACTTGCAGGAGAAAGCCCAAGTGAATCCTTCTATCTTCAGCTTATTCCTAATGCCTGGGAAGCTGACCTCCTCACCTACTCCAAGCCACTTATTTGTAGCTTTCTTTTCAAGCTTCACAACAGAATGGAAGGCTTTGAAAGTGATTGCCATCCTTTCCTTTTTCTGGTTAGAGAACTCATGGTCCAAAGAAATTTAGGATCAAGAAACAAGTTAATTTGATACAGCCTACTTCACACTAGTAATTACAGAACTACTCCCTGCCTGATTTCCTTATCTTTGAAGAAGTCACAGCTAAACGAGCAGATGCTTGTCAGAAATGTTTATTTGCAAAAGAGATGCTTTCATACATGAGGCAAACTGTTCTGAGATTCAACATGCTTTGAGATAAGCAGCACTGGTTCCTGCCACTTCTTCCTTCCAAACTTTGGCTCTATTTATCTCAATTCTGCATTTCTCCAACAACAGAGATGGATGCTTTTCAATTCACTCCTTGTTTCCCCCAACCCAGGGAATCCAATTAGAAATCAAACTTCGACACATGATCTTTCACCTTTCAGGGCACAATTGGGAGGGTTTGGGCCACCTTTGCAGTGAAAAAGCAGACTGAATTTCATTCATCCCTCCCAGCAAGATGCAAAGCCCATGCTGTCATGGTTCTGCTTTTAAAATCCTGTTTCTTTGTACTTTTATGAATTTATAATGCAGGTAACTAAGAACATATGAAAGATGTTGTGTCTTTATCACATAACCAAATACACCGAAATAGTGAAACATTAGCAACTCATTCAAGTATTTCAGTGAATATCTTGTCTAACAATTATTTTTATGTACTTTATAGCCATTTACCTATTTCAGAATAAATTTAAAATATAGAATCTAATTGACAGTTCTTACACAGATCCTGAGGAGGTCAGAGTCTTCACTGAAAAATGGGAAATACTGTTCAGCTTATATAAAAAGGTAACAAAAGAAAAACTCTAATTCCAAAAGCTTGAAGAACGAGACACTTCAACCATTAAATGGAAAGCACAGCCCAACAGATTTATTTATTCCAGCAAATATTCATACTGATTCATCTTCCTGCCAGAAAGTACCTTTCAAAAGGTCCTCACCTAATAAAAGAGTAAATCCACCTTACCTGATAGGTAGGTAGGTATAGAGGAAATAACCAGCATTTTTGAAAGGCATAAAAATTCAAAACCAGCAGTAGCCATTGCACTTGATTTAAGGATCTTTGGGAGCATACAGCCTTCATTGCTGCAACAGACTCACAAGCACACACCAGCACAGAGCAGGCAGAACTCAAATTCTACCGCAGTCTGTCTGTTTAGTTTTTTACTTCTCAAACATGCAGCTCAGAAACCTAGTTTTTAATAAGTCGCTACCCCCATTTTATTTTGTTTTATGAGACAAAAGAGAAAAGCCGTTTGGGATGCGTGGTTGGAAGCAAGTAAGCAATTCTAGATGCTTCATTTGTAAGCAGATAAAACTGCCAAATGCAAGGAGGTGGAGAAAAGAGCAGATTTGGGGGAGGGGACCAAGGATGTGTATATGCGACTCTAGAAAGGTTATTCTTTGGCAAGAGACCATAAATTCTGCCACCTACACACAGTATCGTCCAGCCTCCTTGTTCACCTCTTCACCACTGTGGTTAACGTGCTATATGAGAATGTCTGTTGATCAAAACAAATCACTAAGCAGCTCCTGGGGGAACAGAGCTTATGTTCAACAGCTCCTTGCTTTGCTCTGCCTTTGCCGTAGCTTTCTTATGAACACCATTGATTTTATTCTTCCCTATAATGTAATCTGGAATAGAAAGGCATGGGTTATCAGTTACGCTGCTGCCTAATACACACGGAAGTTGCATGGGCAGTAAGAAAAGTCGCCAGACTACTGGGCCAAATGGTGAACTTGGAAATTGTTACTTTTCTGCGCCCTATGGCAAGACATCTATTATTCTTGACATGTATTTCTGCAGCCTGTTCTTAAAGACTTCGGAGTCTGACAGCAATTCAGTCCTTCCAATCTATGCTAGCATTTCAGAATCCTTACCTTTGAAAAGTCCTAGTGAGCACCTCTGAATTTTCATTTGAATTTAAGCCAGTTCATTCTTGCTTTATCAACAGCAGTCAGGCAGAACAAGCTGTTCCCTTCCACCCTGCAACAGTCTGTGAATATGTGCAAAGGATGGATCCTGTCAATCTTCTCATCAAGCTAAAGAATATTGACTTGCTTCATCTTTCCTCACAGGTGGTGTTTCCACACTTCCAACAACTCTCCTCTCTCTCTACACAGTCCTCAATTAGTACACAGATTTCTTGGATTTTGGTACCCAACTACTCTAGGATTTGGTACCTGATACTCTAGGAGAAGCTTTAATAATGCAGAAGAACTCATTCATCTCCCTCCCGGGTTATATATTTTATGTACATCCCCCAGCAGGATTTTACTTTTTACAGTCTTCCCCTGAAATTGTCACCCTTTTCTGTACAAATGCTACGCAGCCAGCAATCCCCATGCCACCGTTATTCTTAAGCGCAGCGCTTTACATTTGTACCTGTTGATTAATTTTTATTCTTTTCATACTACATGTCCAGTTTGTCAAGATCACCTCAAATCCTGAGCTTTTTATTCTCCCGCATATTTGAGGCACCCTCTCCGCTTAATGTCCTCTGAAGATTTAAAAAGGCCATTCTCCAGTTCTTTGTCCAAGTCATTAACAAAAACACCGAGTGGTTTTCATCCCTGTCCTGTCCCCACCTATGCCATGTGCTGTTAGACAGAAACAGCAACAGCTATCTGCAGACTTCCAAGAGAAGATGTCAGGGTGTTTTACCCATGCATAAATAAAAGACAGCTGAATATTGACAACTATCACGATGTATTTAATTTTATTCCTAGAAAAATCAGCTATTTCTGATACCAAGGAACATAGGCATTAAAATTCACCCTCCTGCACATAATCGGATTGGGAATTTGGACTTTAAGTTTTTAAGGCTTTGGTTTACACTTCATTACTCAAGAGCAGTAAAATTTTAGCTCCTCCAGAACTAAACCAACACTGCATTATAGGCATTTCTCTCTCTAATGTTTTATCATTTCAAGTTTTATGCTAATTCTTTCTTATTCCATTTAGTGAACTGCTGCCTTATTGTATAGCTCCCTACCTTGAAAAATGTTTCACTGGTACAATGTAGTTATAGTAATTGTTGAAAGATAAACATACTTTTATTTCAAGAAACTAGCTTCCCACTGACAATGAAACCCATTGTTTAAGAATACGAAAAGCATCTCCTAAAGATGCTTCTCATCTCAGAGAAAACTCTTTTTTTATTTCACCTAAAAGCCGTTTGTCAGGAATCTCTATAATCCTCTAAACCTCTCTTCAAGATCATCCCACAGATATTCAGAAATGAACTGATAATAGCAGTGACAAAACCAGGAAAGCTTTGGCTCCCAAAATGGTTTTTAAGTTGCAGCTCACTCATATAATCTCTGCGCACAGCCAGAAACGGGCACGGCCCAGAACAATGTAAGCGCTTACAGTTACTGCCAGAGACTGGGTTGTACTCAGCCCTGGGAATCCTGAAAAATAAATGAAAGATTAGAAGGCTTCTCTCAGCAGTTTGAGAGAGAAGAGAGCATTTCCAGGATGTTACAAGCCTGGCTGCTCTCCTGACAGCGGCCTCGGGGAAGCGGGCTGATGCAGCTGTGTGCCCGTCCCACACCACCTGGGAAGTCCACCCACAAAAGGTGAGGTCTCAGAGCACCACTTTCAACATTTTAGGGAATTTATATCACCAAGGAGATGGTAAAGGACCTTCAGAAAATTCAAAATCAGGTCAAATACATCCACGGTTTTATCTATCACCCCTCTGCTTCTGAGGTGAGGAGCAGCAGATGTCTAACAGCACCATTTGGCAACAGTGGCCAGCAGCAACAGGCAACACAAGTGTCTCATCTGACTGGCAGCAAGAAGTCTATAACAGACAGATCAATCAACCAGAATGAAACTTGTTGCCAGCACTTTGTGGCTATACAGGGAATCAAAAATCAGGCCAACGAGCTGCTGCTGGAGAGACACCCCAGGCAGTCCTACGGCCAAGTAAAGGACAGGTCCAGCTGGAAGATGCAAGAAGGGAGCCAACCCTACAAGCTTCTCAGGAGGAAAACCAAAGCAAGACTGTACAGTAATGCTATTTTATTGGTAGGGGAGAAGGTGGGGAGCAGGGTAAAATGGCAGAGGGAGAATCAGCATTAAGGGTTCTACCACAGATGCCAAACATGTACCATAGCAATATGTAAGGTTAAAGAGTGAAAACATCCGAGAGTGAAGCAGCAAAGCTCCAGTCTTGCTGCAAGATGTCCAAGAAACTATGAAGCCCAAATAAAGGTGAGTCAGTTTTAGAGTCTTAGGTCGGTTAGATGCCCCGAGAATTCTACCTTAATGCAGGGTATATGCTGTGTTAAACAGAGCTCTCACCACACTCCATCAAAGTGATCCTTGAAAAGGTTGCAAAAAGGGCTGTTCCCCAATGACTTGAGTTTTGTAGTAGTCAGCTTAAGACACAATCGTTGACTTAATATTAAACCTAGCATCGGAGTGGGGGGGGGAGGTCTCCAAGGAGAGGGATATGGTCATTGAAAGTAAAATAGAAGAGAGATAGATGTGTGTATATATATGGAGACTTTGGAAAAAAAATTGGAGGTTGGAGGCTTCTTATCTCCCTAGGTCCCAATACCCACTCAGAAACTTGTGGAGTGGAGTAGTGCCAGCCATGTGAGCCACAAGGACAAATGCCCCTAAAAGTGCCCTGAACAGCTTGAGGAAGTGACTGTGAAGCACAGAAAGTTGGGCTGACCAGGGCGTGGAGTACTCAGGAAGGAGTGTACTTGACTGTAAAAACCTGTATACTACCTGTATACCAAGAAGAAGTCAGTAATGATGAGGGGAAGGAATTAAAACCTCCAGCTGAGTATGTACTGGTTTGTTTCCTTCCTTTTCTTTCATCAGCTGCAATGACTAAAGACTTCTTTGGTTTAAAAGACACTTCCGCCCCCCCTCCCCCCACCCCCAATTTGAAGAGCACAAAGGAAAAGCAACTAAATTCAATCAGTTTGCCTTGAATATTTTTTTCTTCTAAATATGCTTTGGCTGCTAGTCTGCACAACTGAATCAGCGTCAGTGTAGGTAAATTGTGTAGAGGCTGACTCAGAGGGATCAGTCAGTCCAGGCAGTTTG
This sequence comes from Phalacrocorax aristotelis, assembly GCF_949628215.1. Taxonomy (NCBI): domain Eukaryota; kingdom Metazoa; phylum Chordata; class Aves; order Suliformes; family Phalacrocoracidae; genus Phalacrocorax; species Phalacrocorax aristotelis. Next base: position 6,892,289 of record NC_134279.1, read on the forward strand.
TGTTTGAAGGGGATGTCTGGCAAGACATCACCTTTTATCTGTCATCTTTTTCAAAGCTAAATATCATCTTACAAATAATGCTGTTATTCAAGTATCTTTCTTTTAGTTAAAAATATGGTTCTCTAATTATTCAGAGGCAGTTTCCAATAGACATTTTAAAATCATTAAATCCAGAAATAGGTTGTTTCTGGTCTGCCCTTTTGACTACTAAGTACCTGTCATTCATTTAACAAGGCTACACAGCAAAGTGCGTTTGCTTCTCTGCCCTCCACAGATCTGTTTTCACAGCCCCCGTGACAGGAAAATTCCCTTGGGATGTAGCCAAAACAAGCAAATAAACAAAACAAGCAAGTTGTTGTAAAACCAGTCCTGTAATCCTGGCTTACTGAGCATGAGTGCTGAGCACCACTGGGCCTCAGTGCCACCATTTGAGCTGCCCAGACACTGACAGACCACTGAGACCAATGAGAAATTGTAAAAGGGGACCCAATATACTTTTTTTCCCCCATAACTGTCAGCACATTTGCCTGCTGTTAGTTCTCTGCCAACAACTTGCCCTGCCCCGTGTTTATTCCCCCTAAGCATATGTCATAAGAAGAAACAGGATTATACAACTCCAAGGTAAGTAAACATAAAAATTTTTGAGTCAATATGGAAGTCAGAGTTTTTTAAAATTTTTTAAAATTTATGGCAACAATGTATGTTCTGATGTAATAAAAATCATGAAAAAGAAATCAAAATGCAGATATTAGCCAGTTCAGCTTTAAAGTGTCTTAGGCTTCTCAATACCATTTCAGAAAAGCACTGAATAGGTTATATAGCCATGTATAAAATTAGAATTAATTTCACTGAAGTTTATTCAAAATTGGCAGAAGGATGATCAAAATGAGGGCATAAGCTTGTAATAAGAAGTGCAAGTCCTGATGCTGTCAGTGACTGTGCTGTTAAGAGCAATTTCCACCTCAGTAAAGAGCATTCAGCTCTTGGCATAGACCATCGTCCTCCTCAAACAGCTGCTTCTCACCCCAGTTGCAAAATGGGCAAGGGGCTTTTTAACAGGATTGAAAGATGGTTCTTCTGTCTATGACTTTTCATTGAACACGGCTAACATGCAAGGATGGATACGTTTTGTGAAAAGACTGTAAAAAAGAATACTGGAGCAGAACAGATCTACAAGATGTGGGGGGCATAAGGCTTTGTAGTGGCAATTTCAGGCCTCTTCCAAGCCTTATTTCTAGTGTTGGTCCTACACCGCTTGCAGCAAGGACATTGTTCTGCCTACACAGATATTGCATTGGCAGAGATGTTCACTGCCATAGGTATGGTCTTCGCTTCCAGAGAGCAACAATTCTCTTTTCACTTCCACCAAATTTGCACCTCCCTGGCCCCACTGCTACTCCTGTGCTGCCAATAGTCACCAGGAAACGGGGCACCCACATCTCTCTTTGTATTTCAGGTAAACACACATGTGGTGAGTTGCCAAAATGCAACAGAGGCAAACTAAAAGTACGACTGTCTGGGTCAACATCAAAATGAACCCTGTAAAGAGGGCAGACTGGCTGCTCATGGAAATCCAGCCATCAAAAACAGTTTTCAAAGATTAATTGGGTAATTCCTTTCCCTTATTACAGGCTATTTCAGCTCTCGCTAAGTCATGGAGGATTGGCCCACAGCCACCAGGGTGCTCACCTCATTCAGCAGCGAGCCCACAGTTTCCCCAGTCTTTCTTTTACTACTGATGGATTTGAAGTAACCCTTCTTGTTATCCTTGACATCCCTCGCCCGATTTCATTCCAAGTGGGCTTTGGCCTTTCGTGTCTCATCTCTGCATACCCTGACAACATTCCTGTATTCCTCCCAAGTGGCTAATTCTTTTTTCCGCACACTGTAAACCTCCTTCTTCCGTTAGAGTTTTTCTAGAAGCATTTGCTCATCCACACGGATCTCCTGGCTTCTCTGCTTGACTTCTTCCTCATCGGGATGCACCAATCTTGAGCTTGGAGGAAGTGGTCCCTGAGTACTGTCCAGCTCTCTTAGACCCCCCTGCCAACCTTCTTGAGTCCTAACCCAGGGGATTCCTCCAAGCAGGTCTCTGAAGAGGCCAAAGTTAGCTCTCCTGTAGTGCAGGGTTGTAATCCTACTTGTTACCCTGCTTCTACTACACAGGATCCTGAACACCGTCTCGTGGTCACTGCAGCCAAGGCTACCCTCATCCTCAACCTTCTTTGTTAGTATAAGGTCCAGCAGCACATCTCACCTCCTTGGCTCCTCCACCACCTGTGTCAAAAAAGTTATGCTCGGTGGTCTGCAGGAACCTCCTGGATTGTGCACACCTCACCAGGTTGCTTTTCCAGCAAATATCAGGGTGGCTGAAGTCCCCCATGAGAACCAGGGCCTGCGATTGTGAGGCTACTTCCAGCTGCCTGTAGAAGGCCTCATCTCCTTCCTCTTCCTGATCAGTTGGCTTGTAGCAAATGCCCACAACAGTGTCACCCATATTTGCCTGCCCCTTAATTTTTATCCATAAGCTCTCGACTCATTCTTCCTCTACCCCTGGGCAGAGCTTGATACGTTCCAGTTGCTCCCTTACATGAAGAGGAACTCCCCCACCTCACCTTGCTGGTCTGCCTTTCCTAAGGCCAAGGCAAGCCTTGCTAAAAGCGAGATTACCAGACCCTGACGCTCAGTGCGTAAGCGGACAAATACCACAACTGTTCCAGCACCTCCCCTTCAAGGGAACCACATGGCAGAAGCAGCTCCACAGCTTGCTTTTCTGTAGGAACCTGGCTGCAAAATGTACGCCATACATCTACCCATCAGTGAGTACATACATTCTCTGTCAACAGCACATAATAATCCTGTTTTCCTAGACCTATTTCCTAGATTTTTTCCTGAACTGTATCGTTTACTTACCTTTCCTATTTCTATATTGCCTCCTAATCCTATTATTTCAGTTTTATAGCCACAGGAAGGAAAAATTTAGTTATGCTTCAGTAAGAAAAAAAATGACCAGACATTCTGAGTTGTGCAAGTGAATCCAAATGAACAGAAAACTGATCAACCCATGCAGAGGACTTGCACAGTTGTGAGGTGTCACTAAAGCCTCTGGAGAAGAGTTCCATCTAAAGAATAAAGAGCTCGTTACGATTTGTCATATAAATTAGCAGGGATCTACAGCTAGATCTTTCTGTGTGAAGAAACGTTTGAAGAAATCGCACTGAACTGAAACTGAGAGACAGCTCTGTTTGCATCTATATTCTCTTGGACCCAATTCTCTTACGCCTTTATTTCCAAATATCATTGTCAGAAAAATCATTTTAGCACTTTACAAGCATGTTGTGCATTTTCCATATCACCATATTGAGGGGGTTTGGGGGGTGGGGTTTTTTGTTGGGTTTGGTGCAAGGGTTGCGGTTCGGGTTTTGGGGGGTTTTGTTTGGATTTTATTACTGATGAGATTCCTTTCCAAGTTAGCTTCAGTACTTTCCTATTCACAAATAAATTCTTACTATTTTCTAGTGCTCTGGGCCTACACTGGGCTATGAGAAGGTGCTGTGTACCGTTGAGAAACCAGGAACACTTCTCTTGGAAAGTCAAACATCTTTTTTGAGCCCTAGCAGGGCTAAGTTACATTTTTTTATGTATACAGGTGAGAATGTAAAAGAAAACTCTCACTGCTTTAGGAATGAAATTGGCTTATCTCAAATTTCAAATATAATTTGGAGAAGAAATGTGTTTGTGAAGAAGAGAAAATTATTTAGCTGACAATTACTAACGCAAACTACTGCTGGTTGGTTTTTTTTGTAGTATCAGAAGAGGTCTTTGGGTGTGAGGCTATAGGACAGAAGGATGTAAACAGTACTAATATTAACTACCATCATTTTAAGTAGAAGGTTTGGCCAAGTGATTACGTGCAATCTGCTTTGGAAAGGTAGCGACCCTTGAGCGTTAATGATGACACTCGGCTGTGGAAGTCCTGAGCCAACCTGTGAAGAAATGAACTACAGGCAAACACACGGCCACTGCCCCTCAGACAGGGGGGCTGGAACTTTGAGATAAATCACCTGAATTAAATCACAATGCTTCATCCCACCACACTCTAGCATTAGAAAATTAATTCTGATTTAATTAGAAAATTACTATCAGCCTTCTGCTTTGGTCACAGGGATTCATCATTTATCAAAGCTCTTCCATCTGCCCGAAAGCAGTGGCACGCCGGTGGCAGGGGCGCTGCCAGCCAGGGTGGATGTGCCATGGGCCCGCTCTGTGGGGAACAACCTGCCAGCTGAGCTGGGTCCCCGCAGGCCGCCCTGACAGCGTTACAGCGTTGCCTCTCCTGACCTTCACGAGCAACAACAGCACTTTAAGCAAGTCCAGGAATGGCTACAATCTCTCTTTCTTGGGACCCTCGGCAAGATCTTGAGTTGCCCCTTGAAGAGCATGGGAAGACTAGGTTATGTATTTCCTCAAAAAACAACCATTTCTGCAAAGAACACAGCTGAAAACCCCGATAATATTTCTGAGAACAGGAATTCCAGGCAAACAGGTACTCAAGCTCTATCTGGCAAGCATTCAAATGGATAAAACCACACATTCAACTTCATTTTAAAAAAGAAGCTACGTTATCTGTTTCAGTGACTAAAACTGCAATTTGAAAGCTTACCGGTGATACAAATACATCTCAGGTTTACCAGGGCTATCCTTTTCTGATCTGGCTGCTGTCCCTCAAATCCAAAAAGGAAAGACTATCTCCTCCCTCAGCAACAAGCCATGCCTCTATTTCCCGTGACATAAGCATTTTTTTTCAGCAGCTTACAAATCTCTGGCAACATTAGCAAATGTTGTCAAGACAGTGCATCTCAAACACTGGCATGCAAATTGTCAGGCTTAATTCATAAATGCTCCCTTTCCAAAGTGTATCTCAGACCAACTATCAACGCACACATGAGAGTTTCCATCTGCTTCTCTCACTTCACTAATTCAATGAGGAGAGGTGATCTAATTCACCAAAGTACCATTATACACATATATAAATGGCTGCTGAAAGACAGCCGCTGTCACGTAAGGTCAAAGAAATGATCAAGTTAGACAAGAGGAAGTGGCAGGGAAAATATAAAGTATCATAATTCTTTCCCATTCTCTACTTCTGGGCAGCTGGTTTTGCTGGACCTTTTCAGGCTAGCTCTAACGGCACAGCTTCAAACATGAGGTGATGTATAGCTGCAGGTCACCGATTTAATGTTGGCTTCGTCTGCTACTGCACGACTTCAAGTCATTCAAATGCCTAGATAGTATTGGGCTGAGAAATGCACCAAGCACATCACTCAGTAAGCTATAAGCAGCAACCCGATATGAGGATCTAACGCTGAACTTGTGACTAATTTCATCCTCTCTACTTGTGTAGTAAGGCAAAGTTTGGAAAGTCAGAGATGTAATGTGGACTGATTACCATCAAGCTCTTTAAGCTAAGGCACTACAGTAGTGGTAATTATCACACTTTGGCAACAGAAATTGTTTCTAAGCTGCCTCTGGGGGGTGAGGATATGGTCTCTCTCTTAACCAGCATCACCAGTTCACCAAAAACCTTAGAAATGAAAGGCAAGTTGTTTTTCAGTGTGCTTTCAGAGCTGGCATTCTCTAGTTTTCATCATCCATACCAAAAAATACGAATCCAAGCTAAAACTATGAGCAGAAGGACCGGGAAGCAGAGCAGCCACCTGCCCAAGAAGAGAGTTAAAGATTGCCTTTGTGCAATCAGCCTTGTAAATTAGAGAGTGGGAGGCAGGACGTGACCGCTTCCCACAAACACGCCGCTGTGAAATACTGTGGGGAATAAGCTCTGCTCAGGCTGAAAGACAGCACTGGCCCAAGAAATGGGAACACGGTGGCTGATTTTAAACTGAAAAATTAGGAGGCCCCTAATCAGTAGAGTAATGGTGTCCTGGGACAGCCAGGACAGAGGGCAATGGAGACAAGCAAGCTACTTTTAAGACAGAGTACCATACATTTGCAAAGGGAGTTGTGTGATGTAGTGGCTGTGATGGCAAGGAGCAGGACTTGATTGCCCAGGATGTCTTTTCAGTCCCATGTTCTTGAATATAGACATAAAATGAGGAAGAATTGTTCTTCCCTCTGCTTAGATACGGTACAGAGAAAAGGCTTCCTACCCAGATAGCTACTATATTGCAAACTCCAGGTGAGGGAGAGTTGTCCTTCAGTAAGAGATAGGCTGCAAAGCTAAAGAGTGATTTAGCAAAAATAGACAAAATCATCTTAATTATAAGGTTTCTCTTTAATTATTTCAATCAGTGTAGAAATACCTTCCAGAAATACCAGTTAGCTGCATCAGAACAGCAAGCAATATATTCCCATTTATGTCTGTGTGACACAAAATCTCAATTCATGTTTTGTGAGTTTCTCTACCCTTTTTGCTATGCCGCATTTTAGAAGTAAATAGCTTTTTAAGTGTCAGTCGGGAAATTACAAAGCCACTACATCATAATGAGAGACAATTTCAACTCACTTTGATTGGAATTGCAGACGCCAGCCCCAACAGCAGCCGGTTTCACTGCTCCCCACAGTGAAAGCCTGAAAGCAGGATAGCAAATTCCCAGGGTTATAGCACAAGAAAATCTCACTGGCGGGATTCAAATGTGTGGCATTTCTACCAGCTACATACAGGGGTAGACAACAGGCATATTCATTAGCCTTCCTGGCAAACAGCAACTCCTAATGTTATACCTCCTAGTTTCATTCTCTGTGCTTGAAAGAATATATTACCATATCAAATATCTAACGTATTCTTCAACAGAAAGTTGAAGAGAAATTAGCCCGACTGTACTTGAATGGTACTGATAGCTATTTTCAGTTTTCAAGTGCAAACAGCGTTGGCCAAAATCCAAGCTAAGATCCTAAATTTTTGACAGTTATGCTGCATCTAGACACATCTCTCACCCACAGCTTCATTTTAGGAACGGTTAAGCCTGAAATCCTATTTGTTTCCCAAGACCAGGGCCTACCCATGCCATTCATTAAAATGCAATGTTTACCAGTACAGAGCGCACAGAAGATTTTGCTCCTCATCTGCCAAAGCTGCTAAGCACAGTACTATCCCAGCATTGATAGTTCCAGGTTAAAGTATTTTCTCACAGCTGCTATAACTCTCAAATAATTGGTGAAGCTGCAACAACGTAGCGAGATTGATTAGGTATTTCAAACAACTGTAAAAATATCTCTAGGCAAGAGAAATTAATTTATGTTAAAGTATTCTTGGTCCCCTGATAACATACAAAGAAAAAAATAATTTGAAAACTGAACAAGATGCAGAGATCAGCATCCAGCACAAGTGGATTTGCGAAACGTCGATGGTCCCTCCTGCAAACCCCCCCACCCACACTCAGACTCAGCTCGGCCTTCAGCACAACCTCCTTCGCAACTGCGAGGGCCACAAGCAGAGGAGGTTTTTTGTGAACAAGAGACTCCTGAGCAACAGAATCAACGCCAGCCCTCGCTCACAAAGGAAAGGTGGTCCACATCGGTTCAAGGTGCTGGTCCCAAACACAGGATATTTTAGGTTTGGTTCCTAGATTAGATTCATCTCATCCTGAAGCACACATGTAAAACACAGGTGAAAGTCATGCCCTAAGCACATGCCATACACATATTTCTCTCCACCAAGCGTAAAGGCAGCACAAGGTGATATGCTCAGGTGAAGACATTCGAAGTTAGACCTGGGCGAAGGGGACATTACAAGAGCTGATGAGCAACATGCAGCAATACTGATGGACAAGTCTGAAGCAAACACCTTCCTCCTCTAAAACTAAGAAAGAAAAATTGCCAAGATCTGGAGAGGGAAAAGGCAACTTGTCTTCAGAACTTGGTATAAAAATCTACATGATGAGTAACAAAAAAACCCACAGGAGAGAACATGAACACTCCCCCTAAAGACAATCATGCTGTTCTCTGCAATTACTTATCTCAGCACCTGCTACCCATTTTAAAAGTGCCTTTCATTTCCCATACACCCGCCTAGTTTTTCAAGAATTAAACAAAAATCTGGTCTCATGGATGTTTTTCATTTTTAATGTCTCAGAAGCATCTTTTCCTATACATGGTTACTGGATGTCGGACATAGAAACATCAGCCAAGAAATCATTCACTCCAGCAAACTATCTTCTTTTCTATTTTAAATTCTAAGTGGATCTTGTCCCTGACTGCATGCAAACTCAAATTTGAGTACTTGCTAAGTACATAATTAACAGACTGTACCTGCTTTGCTAAATAATCTTAATTCTCTTTGTACTTAGAGAAAAACCTGCAGTTTTATGTACTTACACTCCTTGGAGGGAATGCCTGCCCTATACAGGTCCGGCCCCCTCCCCAGCCATTAGCTGAACCACACTCCACCACCAGCTGCCACGAAGGATATCCATGGCAACTACATTTATGCATGTTTATTTGATCACACAGACACAGATAACAGAGCAGTGAGGGTGCCAGAGCGGGGGCACAGGCTGCCCAGGGAGGCTGTGGAGTCCCTTCCCTGGAGACATTCACACCCCGCCTGGACGCGTTCCTGTGCCCCCTGCTCTGGGTGTGCCTGCTCAAGCAGGGGGTTGGACGGGGTGATCTCCAGAGGTCCCTTCCAACCCCCGCCACTCTGTGATTCTGTAGTTCATGTAATAAGGCTAGTTTGTTTCTAGTCTCCTGCTTAAACAGCATGATGATATATACTTGGGTAATCCAATCCAGCTGTAGCGCTGTTCACACTCAAACCGCTCGTGCTGTGGTGGTACGGACCTACCCAGCTTCTCCAGGGCTTCTGCTCTCACAACTAGTGAGGAATCCCCTACCGTGCCTGGGACTGTGCAGCTGAGATGGTGAACATCTTAGAGCAGGTGTCAAGCATCAGGAAGTCACCACTGTGCTATGTAGAGTCTTCATACACTTCCCAAAGCTTTTGGGGTTTTAGGCAAGTGATAAAATGGCACGATAATAATATGAAGATGGGGCAAGAAAGCAAAGTTCTGATAGTCTTTTTTTTTTTTTTTTTTTTAAAGTGCTAAATGGTTTGGGGTGATACAGAAGGTGTCTACAGGTCTCTACCTCTGACTGAAGCTCCAGTTTTAAAGAAAAACGAAAAAAAACACCACCAAACCAAAAAACCAACGTAACTCCTATACAATTCCAGGACTTTTTGGGAGCTCTGACTGAGGTTTAATCGCTGGATATTGACTTCATACTCTGTACAAACGACTTCAATATTATAAAAGTGCCTTTAGTTTACCATAAAATAAACAACCCTGTACAAAACTGAAATAAATACAAAAAAATCTATTCAGTGTCTGACTATGTTTTATGGTAACTGACAATCTGGTTTGAAATCAATTCCTTGAAACATGCTGTATCTGAATTACTTGTGAATCTCTTGGATGACTTGAAATTGAGAATTCGTTTAATCTTCTTCCAAATGTTAAAATATGTCAGAAGATTTAAGATTTAATTCTATTGAAATCTCTAAGTTCATCTAACTGTGCACCTTCATGCTGTCATTTTACCTTGCTCTTCATTCTCTTTCTCAGAAGTAATGCCAGGTTTTCATGATACCAAAAGCCTTGCTTGCATTCACTCCTTCCATAACGCTTCCCATCATTCAACACTAGTTTTTAGAAAACAAAAATAAGGTGATGAGGCCGGATTAGAGCTAATTCTACAAATGCATCACTTAGTCCTGAGAAGTCAGATGCAATTAGTTCTATAAAACGTGTTTCAATGTCCATTCCTTTGTGCTTTGGAAAGATTAATCTCTTATTCCATACTATCGCAGAAGCGAAATGAAAAAGCCTGTTGTGTTCAAGATTGCCATTAGCTAATAAAAATGAACCGGCCAGTAAACAGGAGCTGGGGATGCTCACAGAGTTACCATAGGCTACTGACTTAAAAACAGCAGCCTAGAATAACTTCTAAACTATCAGAATTTACATGTGACATTTCTTGCTAGAAGCTGGACAATAACTTTTTAAACATTCCCAACAGAGCAGGCGTATGGTTTGCATTAAGTCCTTCGGAACAGATTTTAGGATAAGCAATTACAAACATAACATGCAAACAATTACAAATACAAATCTCTCCAAAACCTGCAAATTCATTTCTTCTTTTCTCGTGTTCCTTCTACTTGACTCCAAAGCTTGGAACGAGTAGTAGGTCCATATTACTAAACGTATTGGAAACCTGCATGCACCCATGTCAAAGGCACTGGATTGAGTCAGAAGAGCCAATTCCCTCTCCTGCAGCCCTCACAGGAATACCTCTGCATGTATGCATATGGCGTAATAAATATGCATGTATGCACAATAAATGCATACCGAGAATGCTGTTGTTAAGATCACATGGCCATGCCTTGCTGGCAAAGGAAGAAGCTTGCTGCTCGTCTCTGCATGGAGCTGAACTGGGCCACCTCAGGGAATCAAGTCATTACATTGAACTAGGTAGGAAGGAACAGCCAAGAAGTCCTGGTATCATTCCATCCTCTACCTATATACCCACAAAGCCCCACGAACTGAAGCCCACAAAAAATAATTAGCAACTCCTATTTATTGTGAAACTAGGGCTGCTACGTTCAGTAGTTATCCTGCCGCAGTGAGTGGTGAGAGGTTTTTCTGTTATGCTGCTGTCTCTGCTTGAAACACCAGCCTACGCTAGCAAAACTGATCTTTACTGAGCCTTTAAGACAGGTATCAGTTTTATTTGAACCATGGGGGAAAAGCTAAAAATATGAAAAAAAACCTTGGGAAGCAGAGAACTTGTGTTACTTTCTCTCATCAATGCAATAACCCTCAGTCTCAGCTGTGCAGCTCTTCCTCTAAGACAAGTCCTGTTGACCTACAATGGATTTTTCCCCCAGACATTCCATGAAACTTTTTTTAGCGAAGGAGAGGTAGAACACATGTGAAAATTAAACTAAAATTTGTGCCTGTTTAAAATATTTATCTGCAAAGGCTTGCTCTGTTGAATTCTACTCCCACAAGCATATAGAATTAAGCTACAGTATATTTTGTCTGTGATACGAGTTTTATTTTCTGAAAGCCAATGAGATTTTTTCATTCCCAAGATGTTGTTGGTTTGGTCTGCACAAAAGGAGAACCAGCACTCAATGTGAACAGTTCTTTGGCCTTTCAGGGGCTGCACACAAGGGTGTCCAAACTCAAGTCTCAGCTCTGCCCCCCAAAGAACACTTGGCCAATCCTCAAAATTATCCACAAGCTACAGCCTTGACCTAACACTAGCTATAGCTCTACACAAGTTCTAACCCTGACACTCCAGTGAACAAAAACATCCAACTTCAATAATAAATGACCGCTGCCCACTCAGCCATTACCCTAGTCCTACCAGCCTTCCAGGCTGCAGTTTTTCAGCCACTCTTGATCTAGCCCTTAACACCAGCTTTAATCTTACAACCATATGCATCCAAGACTTACCTACATGTCTCTCATAACTAATGTTAATATTGCCCACCTTAGTGCTGATCACAAACTCTCTCAGGCTAGAAATAAGGCATAAACCAACCTCTTCAATCCCTTGTGTTTCAAGGCCTAGCACTGACCCTGACACAAGACACAGCCTCACACAAACCTGGCAGCTCGCAACAGCAGCCTCTGATGGCTGGCTGACCAGGATCATCTGTACCTTGCTCTTGCAGGCTTAGAAGACAAACAATAAAAGTAGCTCTTTAGCTCTCATGACGTAGCCCTACCCTAACCCCCAAAGCTACACCCAGCAAAACCACAGCGATCCTCCCCTGCGTAAAAACTAACTGTAAAACAGCTGGATCCAACACAGGCATAGAAGCAATCGACTTGGTTCTTCTTGGTGTCTTGAGTCTGAATCCTCACCACCCTTCTAAACCTAAGCTTACAGAAGCCCTAGTGACATAACTAACATAGACATAACTATCAATGAATAACATAATCCCAAAGAATTTCGCCCACCAATTGTCTCTTTGTGTTAGCCTTCCCAATGCCCTAATGACGCCTTTCGTGCCAGACCAAATCATGGCAGAGCAAACTAGGGGGCAATTTACTCCACCAGTAAGTTGTGCTGTCCAGCTGCTGTCACCCAAAGCCTTAACCCACACTTTCACTTAATCCGGCCTTTACACACACGCAACCCCAGCTGTACCAGGACAGATCCCCATCCTGCCTCTGCACGCCTTTCAAGATCCAACAATAAACTTAGGTGTTCAACCTCTCCCTCACCTGACACAAACCTAACCCCTACACAACTCTTGTGTACCCTAAATGCAGTACTTACAAGCTACAAACTGAGTGTCCCAATTTGCAGCCAGACTGGGAGCTCTCTCTAACCCTGACCCCAACCTCGCTCACAGGTCAAGCCCCTCCTACAGCACAGGAGCAGGCTCTGAAAAACACGTTTGGTCCGCTGGCACTGTTGCCATCATTGCTGCCTTCTCAGTAAAATGTAACTGTATAGCCCCATTTCCACAGCACTGACAGCACCCCCAAATTTATCTCTAGGTTTAACCACAACCCTGCAGCCCACGTGTACTGTGGCCGTTTTGCTTTCCACAATCAGGCCTCCTCGGAGACCAGCGAACCTTTAAAGATACAGCTGTAATGCTGTTCCTTTAGCTTCTGCAGCACCAAACAGTACTGCTGTGCTCTGTAGCCTTCTTCATAACTGCTGAGGGGCTCACATCTGCTCAGGAACGAGCCAGTAATCCCTCTCCTCTGCAAGCAGCAGCCTCCATCCTCACGCCCTGCTGCTCCCAAATCCCCGGCCTCCACCCCTCATGCCAGACGAACGCCAACTCTAGCTGGGACTTGGGGCTGCTGAATGCCTCGCGGATCTGAACCCCCAGGTGAGCTTTACTGCTTCTCTGCTGTGAAGCCGGAGCTCCGTGTTGGCTAAGCGCACAGGGAGCCTCTTCTAAAAAAAGCAGCGTCCTGCAACTTGAGTAAATTGTCTGTTCAGTGTCCTTAAAGCTCAGAGTTAATTAGGCAAAAGGCAAATTAAGACTAAAACAGCCACCCAAGGGGCGTACAAGGGGAAATAAAGCTATTAACATCAGACTGCTGAACATCCTAATTACTGAAGTACACCAGAGGGGGGGGAGAGAGACCTGTGAGCTGAAAACTAATAATCAGCAAATTAAAAACGGCCACCCCAAGCTTCACGTGCGACCAGCGGCGTTTCCAAGCAGCTGGTTTCTGTGGTGTAGTTACTCAGAGCAGGCAGAGGTACCAAGGCCTGGGAGCCTGGTGCCCTGGCTGGAACAGAATTCCACTCTAAAACTCTCTCAGTTGTTAACCGCCCACTTCTGCAAGGAGTCTGTTCAACCCAGCATTCCCACAGATTCCCATGCCACGTGCACTACATTAACTACCACGCTGTCGCAAGTAACTGTTTCGCCCTTGAAAACATGTAATCAGCAAAATATTTTCCTGCTGAACACGGTACTGAATTTTCCTGTAAGAAATTAATGCCCATAAAAAGAACATGCTGCTAGTGTGAAATCATAAAAGCTAAGAAACTTTACATTTCTAACACCACAGACTAACAGGTCGTGCATAAAGTACGGGAGAGACTCGTCTAATAGGAGGTTACTAGCAGAACTAGCACAGAAATTGGCTTCCAGGCAATGTTGACCTCAACCATTAAATACCTAGTTATATACTTAGCAAGTAATTTTTAGAATATTGGAGCTCTGGTTATAGTAGGCATTCCAACCTACTGCTATTAAATTCTGCTACAATACTTGCAAGTCACTGAAGGCAAAGGTTAAACTTGCTATGAAGACAAAGCACAGCACACATTAAAGCATTTAGGTTGTGAGAATAGCCTGGATTTTTATATTCCTTGCACATCACGTACTTATGCCAAAATTGTACCGCCCACTACATAATTGTTAAGTATCATTCTACTGCCAGTTTTTGCAAATATAAACAATTGCATGGTGCAAAACGATGGAGAATTAGTAGGTTGGACTCTCCAGCTCTTCTGTGTGGCTACAGGTTTTCCAAATAAAATATTCTACTCAGAATAAAATAACATGGAGGGAAAAAAAGGCTCAATAAAGAAAATAGTCAAGATTTGAAATAGCGAGAAATAAAGGCTTTTGTGTAGAGAGAACAAAAGGAAAGGATGAGCGAGCTTCTCGCTTTCCATGTGGCTCCTCGCCAGGGTTGCCCACACAGGCCTAGAGCCTCGCGGGCACCTGCCCTTGTCGGGTCCGCTGTAGCAGCTACAGTTGCTCTGCCCAGCGCACCTACAGGAAGCCCAGGGACTCCCAACTAACAGCAAAGTTGTGGCCCAGCTCTGGCTGCTGGCAACGGAAGGGAGGAAGGGAGGAGCATTTTCTCTGCTCCCACCAGGCAACAAGGATGCTCTTTTATCTTTGGATGTGAACTCAGTAAGGCCCGGCCTTCCAGACAGATCATTCATCAAAGAGAAAATGGTAACTTAGTCCCTACCTTCAGTTAAAAGCACCTCACTTAGACATGGGAATAGGGATGAACGAGAAAGAGATGTGCCCTCCTTTGACTTTCTAGAGGTGTTCAGAAAGGGAGAGGCATTACCACTCTAGAAGAACACTTTCCATCAACCACCCTGCTACGTGGAGCAAGAAAAACACATGTGTATACTATCGTTATAAGGTAAGTAGAACACAAATTGCATTTCTTTCAAGCTCCAATTTTGCGTTGGTATGGTCACCAGCCTTACCAGAATTATAAAATAAAGCAGCAATGGGTGTTAGAAAGGAAACAAAAGCATCATTTGAATGGCAGGTCAGTAAGTAGACAGTGGACCCTGTACACATCAGATAAGCCTCCGATTTTATGAGGCATACTATGAAATATATATTAAGCAAACACAGCCCTCCTCTTGAAAGCACACTGTGAATGCAACAGGTCTTCTTTCAGCTGTAATCTGGAGCAAAGATGAAAGCAGCCACATGATCAAGGCTAAACCAGAAATGGAACAGCAGCACCTACTCTGCCATGAGGCGACTGCCGTCCCTCTGGCAATTATTGACCCGCTGCTAATGAGTTTCACCCGTGTTCCTTGCCAAAGCATCTGCTAATCTGTATTTAGCTATTAGCAGATGGCAGGCCTTGGGGAGGTCATTCAACTACGTCCTCCGTGTAGAGGCTTCTGAATAAATTTCAATTAAAATGTGACTGAGAAGATCCACATTATCCATTTTTTTCAAAAAAAAAAACCAAACAACTCTCCCGTCAAAGCTGAGCTTTACAACTCATACCTATAATCATCCCAGAGCCTCAACTGAAAGGTTTAAATACTCGAGCTGTTTAAAGATCTGGATCTTCTGCTGTATGGGAAGCCCCAGCAGTGAAATTTTTTTTTTTCCTGAATGAAAATGCCAACAACAGTAGCCAAAAAAAAAAAAACCCAAACAAAAAAACCCACCCCAAAACAAAAAAAAAGAAAAAAATACCCAAACTTTTTTCAGAACTGCGGAACTACTAGTTCAGCTCAGAACTGCAAGTGCATTTCACTTTACTAGTGAGGAAAAATGTTTTATAGATGTGGAAACAGCATTGAAAATGATTGAAAATTAAATAGAATCAATAACATAGAAAAAGGCCATTTCACCATAATTTAGATGGGATCAGGTTATACTAAACTTTTTCTAAGATTGACAAACTCCACCACTAAATATTTTGCTTTATTTTTTTTACAACACTAAGAGTTAGCCTAGAATCTGTTCCACTGATTTATTTGTCCACCATGTTTCACTAAACATGCAGGGGAAAAAAGCAACCAAAGCAGAGACAGAATTATGCGGATTTAATTCAGATGAAGACTGCAAGCATCAAACTCCGTGTTAATTATCGCAGATGAATATCAGAGTTGAAAGGCATCGTTTCTGCATCCATCTCAAACAAACTTTTACTTCAGGATTATATAACTAAATCTGTAGCGCCAGTGTAGCGAGAGGAATGGCACGCATTTTGTCCCGATTCTCTACTGCTTTATACCCTTTGTAATTACTCACAAGTGCGTACCCTGAAGAGCTGAAATATTTTACAGCCACACTGCACACGTGTAAATCACTACACAAGGTACCAAGAGATGGCTTATCGGGCACCGAGCCAGCAGCGTCCGAGGTACAAACCATGAAACCTGTACTTTTTGGTGATTTCAGTTGTGGGAGGCAGAGCGTTCAGATGCTGCTGTTCCCCAGCCCTCAGCAGGGCGCTCAGGGTAGCGCTGGTGCGCGCCCTCACCCAGCCCTGCTTCTGCCATCTGGCAAGCGTAACTGTCGCCCCACTACGAGATACGGCACATCCAAGCCTTTAATAATTGAAAAAAGAGAAGACAATTCATAAACTGCAGCGCCAGAGCGGATCCTGCCGCGTGTCAGCCGCGTCCTGAGAGATGTTGAGCAGATTCCCACCTAAGGGAGTTCAGCAGCCCCCAGAATGAGCCCTGAGTGAGCAACAGAGGCTTTAAGTAACACGTATTCAATATTTTTTATTTAACTGAACTCATTGCTAATGAGGGAATATTTAGAGAATGAGCTATTTTGTACATTTATTATGGCACTGAGCAGAGCAAAAAGGCTGGGGTTAATCCCAGCAACCCATGAGTTTATTTGAAAGAACAGAACAAAACCTAAAGAGATACTTTGAAACCATGGTAAATCTAACCCCTGGCCTGCTTTCATGAATGCTCATTAACTTCCTTTCTTTAGTCAAAGAAAGCGTATGTAAACTTGCTTTCCTCCCCTACCTCTTATTTGAAAGCTCGGAAACGGGAGCTGTCTCTCACTCGGAGGGAAAGCAGATCTGTTTCTGTTTCACTGTAAAACCGGGCTGCTCTGAAATACCTTGTGTTTTCCCCACTCAAGTATTCGCTGCCACTTACACTGCCGTCCTAACTCACTAGGCAGCATCGAACGCACCCCATGAGGTCACTGAGGGATTTTAGCTACTGGAAGCGAATGTCCACTTTGGGTTTTTCACATAAATTCTTCATCCTTTATCTAAATACCTCTACCACCCACGCTCCTAAAACTCCTCCCCTCTTACAGAATTCACCATTCCCACCCATGAATTGGTGATTACGTTTTCCTTACTTCAAATTCTCTCCCTATTCTCAGTGAGCACCGCCTCTCGCTTCCCCCATAGGCACTTTAAGGCAGGATTTTTAGTGCCCCAAGGCAATATCCCATGCCAGAAGCAGCTTTGTGGCATTTGGGTTTTTTTTACACAGCTGAACGTGAAACACCAGTCTCCGTTAGCTTTACAGGAGGATGTAAGCATTTACAAACTGGGCTCAACTAATAAAATCCTGTAAAGCAGACTGAATCCTCTGAGAATCGTTCATCAGGAAGCCCCTCTCCTTCCCCCGCTGTATATGGCACACCAGTAGAGGAGGGCTAAACCTGTGGAGAATAAGGGGTGTCGCTGGCAGCTACTTTGCGTTTCAGATTCAGGCTTTCTGTGTACAGGAGATACCACTAAAACCCGAACCTAAGGCAGCAGGTGTCACGTTTCCCTTTCCCATTACAGATTTGGCTTTAAGAGGAGTTAGTAACCTTGAACTCTGGGCCGGTTACCAATCTAACTATAACGCTAGGAGTGACCGAGAGAAACGCCGTTCATCCCACTTTCAGAAAACTCTCTGTAACCTGCCTGAATGAGGCAGAAAAGTGCTGGGACTCGCCCAGACTCACCCTCAGCAAGAGATTCTTTCTCATCGCAAAGCTGCGCGGTAGGGATTCAGGTTCGCCTCCAGACTGAAAAGCAATATGAAGAAAGCAGCTTTTTGCTTAATTTAGAAGCCACACGGTGTACCTCCTTCTGTGGCTGGATAAACTCTTCACATAAACAACCTCGGGTAACCCTGTTGTCAGTCTGTTACAGCAATACTAAAGAACAGCTTTCTGTGGCTTCCAGAAGAACGTTTTCATTATCTTTGGCTTGTACCTTTTAACTCCTTTTAGGCAATCACTAAAAGATTGCAGCTCACTTCAGGTTAGGTCCAGGCTGCCAAATCACCGCAAGTGATGTTACAGCAATTCCAAGCCAGTTAGAGCTGGCAGCCTGCGATGAGCTGCCTTCCTCCTCTGCGCATCATCTCTTAGTATTTACAGCTACAAGTGGCAAAAAGGGTGGTCGCTCTGTGAAAGGCATATTAGAACTGAATGAGAGTCAAAGCCAAGGAAGCTATCCTCCGTCAGTTTGATAAAAAGAAATGGCTCATCTTTACCCAGTTATACAAATTTCTTTACAATAATATTTGAGTATATCACTCAAAGTGGGAAAGAGGAAATATAAACAGACTGATAGAGCCCTGCATCTGGTTGTGATCCTGTATAAACCTATCGTATAGGTTTATCTATACAGATCCTGTGCTATGTATGTCCTTTGACATGGCTAGCAAAGCTATTTGAAAGAACTTCGGCATGCCATTAATTCTTTTCTGTCTAAAATGTGTTTGCTTATATGTTTTTAAGTAGCTACAAGGAAAAAAAAAAGACTGAAAAAAACCCAAAGACAACAATAAAAATGCCCAGGTCCAGGGAAATGGCATGCAGTAGGATTCCCTCCCGCCCTACCTGCCGCCTGGGGGATGCCTCCAGGCTGGGCCCGCTCTCCCTCCCACTCCCTCTGCCCCAGCGCTGCCTGGTGCAGGCTCCACACCTCAGTGCTTCACCCTCTCCACTCCCTTCAGCAGAACAAGGTACCCAACACACAATTATGCTCAAGCCAGATCTAACCCTTGCTTCTGTGGCTAATACAGATCACAAAACATGCTTAATTATTACAAACTAATGAGCTGTTTTTCTACCTCCAAATGTATCAAAGGTGGTATCAGAGAGAAAACAGAAGAAACACAGGAGAGGGATGGGGGGTAGGAAAGCAAGAATAACAAAGGTATGCCTAGAATAGCTCTCTGAAAAAAACCAAAGTTCCTTTTTATTTTAAGTTTGCAAGCTAATGTGCCCACAGAGTTAAATTGAACATGGGACTTGAATTTAAAACACACTTATTTGCAGTTCATCTGCCAAGTAATTAAAATCCAAGTGCTCCCCCCTCAAGGGTAGAATATCCCAGAGTAAGCGGGGTTATACCAACAGTTTTCTGCAAAACAACACAAGCATAACATATTCAACAAAACACTGGAAGAGATGCAACAGGAGCCTTGCTCACAGGTTCCTGGATGTTCCCAAGAGACTCCCAGGGAGGGGACAGAAAGCAAAGGCAGAAGTAAATATCAACCTAATGACGACTCAAATCATATCACTACAGCACTGGGGAAACATCCCTACCTACAGAAGTGAAGCAGAGGGACTGCGTACATTCTTGCACCAGGTACAGGTTTATGGATACAGTTACAACAAAAGAAAATATTACGTCTGTGAAATATTATTTGAGAGAAAAATATCGGAAACCTCAGTAGGAGGAAAGGTCTAGAACAGATGAACTGAAAAAGGAATTTTCATATAACACACACTGCTGAAAGCACTAAGTGTGGGAGAATGTCAGAACACAAAGTCAATAGAAGGGGCACACAAACCTGCGTTGTTTCAATGAGTTTCCCATAACGGTGGCCAAAGCTGCAACCAGAAACAGAAGGACGATATCCTGCGTGCTCTCTACAGTGAGGTCACTACCCTCATATTACCATTAAAGGGTTGCAATTGTTGTATCACTAAATAACCACATCAGTACACTAGTAATAAAACACCTGTTTTGAAGGACTGTCACTTCACTCTAGAACAACATTGTTCATGAGGTTCAAATCTGCTTTCTAAAATTACATACAGCTAAGCACATGATAAATTTAATTGGTAGAACAGCCACTCCTTGCTGCTAGGAGAGCTTGAAAGTGGCAATCTTTCCTAATAGATATGCTTACTGTGTTAAAACCAAGCTTTCAGCATCAAAGCTAATGGTACAATGAGCACAACCCTGAATTTTAAATGAAATTTGATAATGACTACCCGAGGTTACGGATTTTAATGACAGTCCTTGTTAGAGCTGCAT
Source organism: Phalacrocorax aristotelis (assembly GCF_949628215.1). Lineage (NCBI taxonomy): Eukaryota > Metazoa > Chordata > Aves > Suliformes > Phalacrocoracidae > Phalacrocorax > Phalacrocorax aristotelis. Next base: position 6,912,325 of record NC_134279.1, read on the forward strand.
AAATAAGCTTCACCTGTTGAGATGTTGAGTAGTGTCTGTAAGCACGGCCTTCGGCTGCTGGCACCTACGTGCTGTTCCAGAGCTGCTTCTCAGGCGCTATGGCAAGCCTCAGAGGCTGTCGCTGCTTGTAGCCTTCCTGCTATGACCTTTTCTAAAAAAGAAATGATGGAGCAATGAAGGAAAAACATCAAACTAATAAAGCGCTCCTCATTTAGGCTATTGGAAAGTTCATTCACTGGCCCTAAGCGGGGAAAAGTCCTTGTAATGGAGCTACAGCATTCCTCTCTTATCAAAGGTAGGTTTTTCTTTATTGTACCTTTACCAGCTTTTCATCCAGCCTGATTCTAACCCAGGCCCAGCAACAAGGCTTCAGCACTTCCAGGAAGCCATTTACATAAATAGTAGTTCTCATCATTAGGAAACTTCATCCTAAATGTTCAACCTAAATGTTGTACCTGGCTTAATTTCACCCCATTATTTTGGCTGTAACCAAATAAATTGGTCCTTCACCTCTATTCTGCTTATTCCTTGTAGCAGATCGGTTCCTTCATTACCTTCTGTGTTATACTTCATCCCATTTGTCAAAAATCTTGGTCGTAATGACATCTACAATCCAGTCTTCTAAATTACAAACATGTATTAGCAGAAGGGTTTGCTCCCTGGTTAGCGAAAGGTTCCCACGCTAGCCAGAACGGCTCCGGCTGCCATTACACGACACTTGCAGCTGCCACCTAAGAGCCTGTCCTTATGTTTCTTTTCGCAGTTTTTTATGATCCTACTGCTGCCCTGTGTGCTTATGGTCTGATGTGTCCTTTCTGCATGTTGGTTGCAAAAGCTTATAGGCCGGGCACCTCCTACTCTGCCCAGGGAAACAGGACGTCATGCCTTCGAGCATCAGTGCTCTGACCCCGTGACACAGCAGCAAGCTACTCACTAGTCTACAGAGTACTTCATTATTTCTCTTCATGAAAGAAAATCCCCCCATCCGAATTCAGCAAGCCTCAGAGGTCCTGAGGAGCCTGTGTTTGTCCAGCCTGAAAATCACCAATGTTTTCTTAAAAGAGCAGAACACCTAAGGAGAATAAGCTCAATTCTCCCTCCAGCCCCCTATGGCAGCTGGGAGCCTGAAGTAATTGCTAAATATGATTAAATGCCTTTAGACATACAAAAACAACCAAAACATCAGCCTCCCTGCAGCATGATGACAGTAGGGGAAAATAAGCTTGTTTATACTTATACCTTTCTTCTATGTATTATGCAGTTTATCTGGGACACGCTGATTGTTATGCGTAGATGAATCAATCATTTATTGCAACCACCGAATTCAGAGATTATTAAAATAATCCTGGAAAAGAATTTATGAAGCCAGCTAGTCCATTCCCCAGCTTCAGGGCAGGACCAGCTAAAATTTCTCATTTCTGATATATTCTAACCTATTCTCAGAAAAACTCGTCATGTAGAGCCCATGACCTTCCTGTCAATCACATATGACAGTCTGTTCTCCATCACACTGCCACCAGTAGGACTTTGACAGCCTAATTAAAAGCAGAACTGGCCTTCTGTTGAAAACTGAGGGATATTTGCTGCCTATGATACGCGATTCAAGGAAACATAAAATGCATTATAAAAGGCTAACATGTTGTGGTAGAAAGCATCTGCTCAATTTGTTTGTTTTAAGTCACAGAACCATGTGCCCTTTAAAGACTGTCACCAGGGAACAAAGTATTCGGTCTTTGCCCAGGCCTGGCTGATGCTGTGGAGCCTCCAGAAGGAACTGAGATTACACCATTGGTTTTGGCAGCATCTGGGCAAGCACTAGAGGGAAAAGGTTTCAAAGACCAGAGCGGTATAGGCTGGAAAGAGGCTGAAATCCAGCCAGCAGCACAAGTGGAGCCTGGGAAACAGAAAAGCATGCACAGAATTGGGTGTCTGAAGGGACAGAGACATTTATTGGGAGCTGAAAGGGATTCTCTGGGATTTGTCAGCAAAAAGCCCTTGGAACAACAGCAGAAGGATCCACTGTGTTAGGACGCAGTACTCTAGATGGGGCCTCACTCGGTGATGACTATATTAACAGGGCTGGACCCAGCACAGACCCCTGGGGAACACCGCTAGTTACAGGCCTCCAACCAGACCCTGCCCCATTGATCACGACCCTCTGAGCTCTGTTGTTCAGCCACTTCTCAATCCACCTCACTGTCCTCTCATCTAACCCACACTCCCAAAGCTTACCTATGGGATGCTATGGGAGACAGTGTCAAAAGCCTTGCTGAAGTCGAGGTAAACAACATCCACTGCTCTCCCTTCATCTGCCCAGCCTAGTCGGCTCCCTCCGCACAGCCTTTCCACCCAGCCCCTAAGTGTGTTGCTCCTTGTTTTCCAAAGGCTGAAAAAAAACTTGCTGCATTTTCTATGTTGTTCTCAGAAAGGATTGCAACCCAGGGTTCAAGAGGCAGAATGAAAGTTAAAAAAAAAAAAAAAAAAACACCAACCTGCAGCTAGTTACATAGGAGAAAACCTTGCAAGTCCAGCTTTTGTGTTTATCATCCTCAGAGCTTTTCTGAAGCTTACATATTAGATACTGCTGTGCAATGCTAACCAGAGCACCAAAGGCCACCGAATCCCCAGCCATCCCCTGCCCTGATCCCTAAGCAGGCTGCTGGAGGAATGGCAAAACAGCGGATTAAAGGATTTGTAGATCATGACAAAGTAACTAATAAACACCACTTCAGCCATACCAGGCAATTCCAGAGCAATCAGCTGTTTTGGATGGCACAGCAACAAGCTATCAAGACCACATTTATGCAAAGCTAGTTTAAACCTTCACAGGCAGATAAGAGAGACTTATGCGAATCATAAAGCCACAAAGGAATCTCCATGCATTTTCTGGTCGCTACTGTGCATGGAAAACTGTAATGTGACATCTTCATTACCATTACTGCTTTGCAAGCAAAATTAAAGCCAAAGATAGATTAACGTGCCTGTCTCTCACTTTGTAGGCATGCCTTAATATGATGTTACTGGGGTAGACCTTTAGTGTCACATTTTCATTTCAAGCCGGAGACGAACCTCACCTCTTCTTAAGACAGATAGGATTTTAGACATGAAGTCAGTCCCATTAATACATTTTTAGCATCTGCACATCTTGCTAGATGTGGAGCTTTAATTTTTTAATATTTCCAAAGACTGTAATACAACTCCAGTATAGAGGGGCTTCTTTCATCTCATCAAGCATTAGACAGAGGCACAGGTGTTTTGGATTGGGTCATTTGTCTTCAGCCTTACCAAACCCTGCCGGCAACATACCCTGCACCAAAGCTCCGTTCTGAAGCACCTGTAAGACGTAGGTCTCTAGGTGCAATGGAGTAAAAAGTCCCACGCTGATAGGATATTAGAGAAGTGTAAAACCACACTCCCAAAAGATGTAATTCAGTAGGGAATGATTGCTTCTATGTCCTTTTTTTAAAAAAAGAACTATTTTATAAAACATTAATTTAGAACACTTTAGAATACATCCTTATGATACTGATTAAAGTGAATACAATTAGCCTTTCAATTTCCAATTCCAATAGCCAGGCTATTAAAAGCCATCTTTGTGAATTCATATTTGAGTTTTCTTGGTTTTATTCCATTTGTCTTTAACTTCAAATTCCTAGTAAACAACTCAACAGCAACCAAATCCTTTCTTCTAGGCCAGCAATTCATACACTATGCAGAGAGAAGTCATGCTATTTAAATCTTGTTGCAGACAGAAAAAGTTAGGAAGGGTTTTTTTCACATAAGCCAGTACAAAATGGAAACATCGCTTTTCACCACAGCAGTTTTGCTACATTGTGCATCACAGCAGATAATTAGAGCCACCGGGTAAGGCAAAAAAACACTATTTACTATGCAAAATGTCTGCAGCTTAAATCACACCTAGGGGGTGAGTGATTTACACAATCATTAGGATTTTGAATGCTGCTCTGACAGATGTTTCTGGGAAAGCAGTTTGAAAAATCCTGGAAAGATGTTTATGGAATAAAGTTGATGCCTGTTTTTTCCACCTTATTGGTGGAAATTGTTTCTAGATTCAATTGCTTCTTGAAGGCATAAGGATTTATATACATGAGCCTGAAGTTTGGCCTCTTAATTCCATGCTTCACTGCCAGTGTCTTTAAAGAGTAATGACCACTCAAAATATTCCAATGTTCAGACTTTGCAGTAGGTTGATATCTCAAAAGCCCAAGTTTCATCGTATTTTGCTAAGTCTTATCCTTGGAGTGTTTTCAATCAAGCAAATCTCATAAGTAACCCTGTGACTTTGTTCCCATTAGACCATCAATCTCCACCATGCTGGTCTCATTAGGAAAGGGATCTCAGCCAGGATATAATCCCCCAAAATGTGTAGTGATGATAGTTGTTCTTCACAACACATTATTTCATTGCTACTGGTCTGCACTACTTCCTCTAAGGTAGACAGTGTTTGTAAATCGCTATACTAGACCTCTGTAGTACAATACAATTTCTAGTACAAATAATTCCTTGATTTTGACTGCTTTCATTTAAACTTCTAGTTGTTTGTAATACCTTCAAATATCTCATTTCTCTACAACAGTCACTTTCCCTCACTCCCTCAAGCCCTGCAAGGTTAGAGACCGTGCAGGCTAACACTGTACTGGCATTACAGCCAGCATCCCCAGGGGCAGACAGGGGCTAAAGAGGCCATTTTGCCAGACCCCAGGTATTTACATGTCGGGAAGCTCAGTCTCCTGAAGCCCACCTCACTGAACGCAGCACGCTGGCAGCATTTATCCTTTCATAAACCGACAGTTCCCACCTACGGACGGATGTCTGTTTCCAATACCCTGCTCTCCTTTAGAGACACAGTTTTACTCCAAATATCACTGGAGGTAATTGAAACGTAGAAGTCATTTATTGAATTACAGAACAAGCTCAGGAGTGCGCCGATGCAAACTCCAGGGGCTAATTTTACACAGTAGAACCATTCTCCTTTCCTTCTGTAGTGCTGGCAAACCAGCTGCCTTTCAATATTTGATCAATGCTTTCTAAAGTCTCAGGAAGATATCCTCACTTTAACAAACAAACAACAAACAAACTCAGTACACACACAAATACTCCAGCCACTAAATAATTTAGTGCAGTCTTATTTTAAGAAAAAGATACCTGCTACAGATCTGAGAGTCTCTTTATATTAGAAAGGCACAGGATACAGCAGGCATCTGAAATAGCAAGAGGATGTTGAAGCCACAGTACTTTCACACCAGCTGGGATGATTTTCAGTAAGCTAGCAAGTGTAACAGAATGTGCTCTCCAGAAAATTGCTTTAAATAAACACGTTCCAAATCATCTTTCTTTAAAATTATGCACCAGAATATAAACACCAGGGAAAACAAAAAAAAACATGTATATAGGATTTTGCTGATTAAGAACCGAAGAAACGCATACGATCAGAAGCGCGGGACTTCAGTCAATGTTATTTTTGTGCAAAACTGAAACAGCTCCTACACAAAGCCTGCGCAAGGGAGAGGAGCACAAAGGGAAGTCTGCACTTTTCACAGCAGAGGTAAGGAAACAGATAACTGATCGGGCTGTTCATTGCTCCATGAAATGATGGGAGTTTGCATGACATCCTTTCAGAACAACAGCATTAAACCCTGCAGATTCCCCAAGACCTCTTCTGTCCTCATCTGTTATGCCTGTTCTGTGCCAGCCAGCAAATTCCAAAATAAATTGCCCACAGTGCCTGCCTAAAAGGAACCACCATAACAGGTGCCTTTACATACAGCCCAGAGAAACCGATTTCTTCATCGGGAATTTAATTTTGGATTATTCACTACACCTCAGGCAGGAATTGCCAAGAGCGTGCCAATGAAGAGAGTACTGTGCGTGGCATAACATGGAGTTGGGGGGCACCTAAAGAAAAGGAAAACAGTGACTTGCTCTTTTGCAACTATCCTACGAACTTCCATGATACAGTCAGGTTTAAAAGGACAGCTCATGAAATATCCTGGAATTAAAAAAAGAAAAAGCTCCTATTGGTCATCAGGTATTTTGGAATTTATTGTTAGGGTACAGTGTCTGTGGTTTAGAGCCATACGTTGGTTACTTTACAGATTCACCATCCAGATTAGCACCCTGTGTGACGGTCATTAAGAATCTGCATCATTTGTGTTCAGTTTCATTATAGAAATCTGCATAAATTTGTGGAAATTTATTTAATGAACTTCAAATGGAGAAAATAAAATAAAGTCTTCACCATTATTTGCAATCTGCTTTGGAAACACACCAAGCAGAAAGTCATTTCTCTCTATTCATTAATAATGCTTACTGAAGCTTGGCTTATACGCCAATACGAGGCAATAAAAGAACGTATTGACATTTTTGCATTCAGCGTATTTGTTCACACAAAGAAAAACAAATACGCAGCCAGACCTTTTTGAAGATGTCAGACACTTTGATGTGGGGTAAAAAAAATCAGCTCTTTTTTCTGTCTTACAGTAAGAGCATTTTCAGAGGTGCATTGAATTGTCACCACCATACTTCTCACCACTTTCTCCTACTGTGCCTTTATTGCAGTATTACTCATACATTTATGTGGCATCCATAAAATTTTGACAGCTAAGAAAGCCAGCATTAATTTATTACAGTAAAAAGTATGAACTGCTTTTTTTCCCCCTAAGCAGTTGAAAACTAATATATAAAATCCTGAATTAGGTCCCCACACAGCAGCAGGGGGGAGGTTGGAGAAATGGGATTGATTGATTCTTTTTTCTTCCGTGTCGTTTTCTCTGTTTCAAAATCCAGATTTACCTACTCTGACTTTTTTAAACTTTTGCCAGAATTAATTCTATTTGAGAAAACTTGGAGTCAAAAATGCCTTAAAGATAACTCAAAGCTATCATTTAAAGTGACTTGTGTAAAGACTACTGCATTGTAATCCAACCCAAAGGGCCCGATGTGAGAGCAAGAGGGGCAGAGTGTGCAAATGCAAGCACAGGATGATACCTTACAGACCTCACCCCAATTTTACAGCCTCATTTCCTACTTGTATCGTATACATTTCTTTTTCCTTAATCAAATCTATCTGCTTACTCATTTTTAAAGCAGAACAGTTTAATTGCTTTGCTTTTCACTAGAAACAAGCCTTTTTTTTATATAGCATTTACTCACAGCCAATGAAATGCTTTTACATTTTTAAGAGCGTAATAAGGAATCCAGAGTTAGCGTTTGCTCTCCTGCTCTTCAACTGTTTCTGCATGCTTTTACAATATTTAGTGGCAACATCTCCCCTTCTGTCTTCCTTTCTCCATTCTGCTTGTGCTTTGTAGAATCCTGTTCCCATTCTTTCATCCTTTAACCATTTCCACTTTCTCTTCCCACCTTTTTCAACTCCTGCTCTTTCCTTTCCTCTCCAGCAGCATTTCGTCCCCCAGAGGCGACAGAGGCCTGACAAGAGGAAGGTCCCAGCTTCCTCCTGCCACTGGCCTGGGAGCACTTCAGAATCTCCTTCCCTACCTCAGTCTCGGCATAAAGCTCTTCCTCTCACTACTCTTCACACAGTGGAGAAAGGGTCGGGACTTAAAGATCACAAGTTGGGTCACCACGCAACTGCTAGGCTCTATTGGTCCCTGCTCCTGCTCGCTTCTGATGGCTGACGCTGGGCCCCTGGATCCAGCTGCGTGCCAGTCCCAATGCCTGTTCCTCTGCTTGACTTCCTAGGAAAGAGATTCAGGAAGAGAGCTGAAAAAGGACCTATAATCACTTCTTAAATTTGAATGGCAGGACTGTAAGAAACTCCACCACAGGCACTGACTGGTGAGTCTACTCAGTCCATAGCTGTTTATTTCAGAACAGCTTTGATACAGAAGCATCTGGTGGATTTTCTGAGGTTTATTTTACCCATGTAAATAACAAAACATTCAAGAACACATTACCTTTGGTTGGTTAGCTATCGGAGGAGCACCGCAATCAGATACCAGCAGCATGTGCATCGTGCCTTTACACCCTGTCCTGGTCCCACTGTCAGCGAGGCTGGTCCCGCTGGGAGCTGCCTGACAGCTCCCACACCTGCTGCAAAGACGTAAGATGTTATACTTAACCCACCCCAGGAGTTTCAAAGGGCTGGGGGAGGAGGAACTCTGTTTCTGTGCAGCTAAAGGTATGAGCAGAGCATGGGAGGCCAGCTTGCACAGGGGTGCTGCCAGCTACAACCACAGCCCGGCTGGCTTAAGAGACAGCAATGGAAGAGGAAGATACCCCAAACCACGGTCTTCTAACTTACACCATAAGGGCTTTAAGTATGGGTGCAATACATATTGGGCTTGACACAAACAAGGCAGAAGAGCAAGGCAAAGGCTACAAGAAGCATCAAGGAAAAGTACAAGACTGATATGAAGATGTCATGTCCCAGGGTTTCCACTGAGGCTGTGCATTGTGGACATGCCTAAGCCCTTAACATGGATGATTTTTGAGCACTGTGTAACAGAAGACAGATGTAATCATTGATTTTGGAGTAAAAGAGATTTAAAAACAAAGATGAATACAAACAGGCACAAGCTGCAGCAAGGAAAGCTCTGACTAGCGATAAGAAAAAAATATTTACAGCGATAGCAGTTAAGCACTGGAACAGACTGTGCAGCAAAGCTGCAGGTTATTCTTGGAGATCTTCAAAACTCACCTGCACAAGTCCCTGAACAACCTGACCTAACTTTAAAGCTAGTCCTGGGTTGGACTATATGACCTCCAAAGCTCCCTTTCAATGTAAATTTAATGCAAGATCAAAGACAAGGTAAACAATGTAAGTTCGTGTGCCTACAAATTTTTGTAGATATATACCCAAAAGTAGTTTTATTGACAGCCCTGTGGAAATGAGGCGTAAACCATGCAATGCAATATCATTTCTCTGTCTCTTGCCACCTTCTCCCAAACCTGCAGTTACTTTTGAAACAACTGAGACCACATCAGACAGATTTGATAGAGGTGTCAAAGCTAATACTATTTCTAAATGTTTCAAAATACATATAAAGATTCACACACAATGAGCAGCCACACAGCTGGAAGCACCCAGAGCACACGATGCCCCTGCCCAGCTAGTAGATGGAAAACAGCGGAGGTACCATGACAGCATGAAGGAGAACATAAGATATTGTGGAGATAGCAGTGCAGCCATCAGGAATACGAAAAGCTAGAGTCTGTTCTAGGGACAACAGTACAAATTCACAGAAAACTTGACATCAGTCTACTGTTTATGGAATACCTTGTTATTTGTGTCTATTTTGTCTTACCAGATGTGTAGCTGGTGACTCAGAGGACACTGCAGGAAGCCTGCAATAGAGGGATGAAAATGAATCTTCCCTCCGTAGAGGAGACATTGAAATTCAGATGATCAGCACATGGCCCATGGTGTCTGAGACGCTCTTGCCACAGGGGGAATTCGGCAGGTGAGAGAGGAAGAATATATCAGATCTTTCAGAATTAAGCCATGTACCTACAGACAGGATGGGCACCAGAGGGGAAAGCTGGAAACTCTGCAGAGCAGAGTTTTGTTGAGATCGGTTGAGGAGAGCAAATAAAGCAATGAATCCACAGCTGCTGCATGAAGACTTATAGCAGTGCATAAACGGACAAAGCAAGAGTTCCTGTTTGAAATGGGAAGGTAATATGCCATCTCCTCTCCACTGTGCAGATGGCAGCTGCCGCCACCGCAAACACCAGGGGCAGCTGACTGCACGCCAAACCTTGCTTGGCCCTGAAATGCCATAGTGTACCTGGGGCGCTATAGCTTGGGCTCTGCCACTAAATGTTTTATGACATTCCTGTCTCCCTGCCTAAGGGCTTCATCCTGAATGGAAAACATGCATAAACAGACTGGTAGAGCAGGCTGGCTGCAACACTGAATCAAGATTTAAGATGAAGAGGATAAGAATGTACCTGAGAGGTGTCAAAAAGGTGTCCAGGAAAAAAAATATTGGGCAGGAGAATGTGGATTTAGTCCATGCATATGTGCTGCTTCGTCTCCTTGGTAAGTGCCTAATATTTTATAAAACAGGAGAAAAAAAAAAACTTCACAAAGTCTTGCTCAGCACAATAAGCAAAAACAATAGCACTGCAATATATATATATGATCTTTCAGCAGGACAGGTCCCTTGTTATTATCAGGAGGGTTACACCAGCACAAACTTCATGCTAGGCTAGTATGTAGCTTTTGTTGATTTTTTTTTGTGTGGTCCATACTGCTGACAGGAATGGCATCTTAAACAAGGCATCTAAGCGAAAATCTTCAAGGTTCCTACTTCCTTCATGAGAAACTAATTCATTGAATAGGGGTCCACAATCCAAATCACTGAAGAAGTAATTGAAAATCAGATCAGAAGCAGATGATATTAGAGAAGCAAGGGACAGACAAGAGGCATTTACTGTGCCTTTTGAAGCTCCAGAAATCTAAGTGCTTCTGATGTGGTGTCTGACAAACAATATTTTACAGAATATACTGTCATAATGCAAAAGCTCTAGAAAGCTATTAGCCCCAGTTTACCTGCAGGAAGCCATTTTCTGCTTCTACATACAGCTTTCCACAGTAAAAAAAGAAAGTCTATAAATCAAATAATGAGAATCATTTCACTGCTGTTGAGAAAAGAGATGCTTTTGGGGTCAGACTTCACAAACACAAATACATCTGCACAAAGAAGAAACTGAATAAAGGTTTTCCCTCTGCTGCACAAAATTTTAACTACTTCAAGATCATATAAATGTGAGATCTTTAAAATGAGGATTCATCTGGTTTTCAACAAAACAGTGACTTGAGTCCCCACTTGGAAGAAATGTTCCAAGTTACGCATTTCAATCTTTTCTCCAAAAGGCATCAGGCTCCAGCCCAAATTCAGGGGCCACAGATTCTTAACATTTAACAACACTGCAAGATTTCAGAAACACCACACTCGGATTCACTGCCACCACCAGTTAGCCAGCTCCCATTCTGCATGCTGTCAGCTGGGGATCACATACCAACCTTCCCCATGTGTAGATGCATAGGAGTCTTGCAGATCTGAATACCATTCTCAGCACTTGGGTTTCTTTGTGAACTTAGCTCAAACTTAGCTCATCAGATCCATTAAGTGAATCAATAGATTTCACTGTTTAACACAGCAACTCATACTTCGTGTGTAGCAAAGGCACAGCTACAGTCCTCTCTGTCAAATAAGGCTTCAGATTTACCCATTGATCTGTTGTTACGGTGACTACTCAACACAGCACAGTGTCACTGAGGTACCCTGCAGAGAGCAGAGCTCTTGGGTGCCAATTAGGTCCAAGATTCAAATCAGCCTGCCTTCAACGGTAAGACATGACTCAAGCAGTTTTACATGCGTTTTCTCATAGCTTTTCTGTTTAATTATTCCATTTTTCAGCCTTTTGGATTCTTAAGTTGTAGTCTTGTAAATTAGCTGGCATTCAATAACTCTGGTAAAGATCATAAAGTCATTTTGCATTTATGCCATTACTGCAAGCAAGTTTTTATGGGGCAAAATCATTGCTTCAAGCCTTCTCTTACAGGGATTATGAGCTCACTCTTCAATAAACGATAACAATTAATTAACTCTGCATAAGCTTACCATAAAATCAGGCCAAGAAATCCAAGAATCGTCTGTTCAGATATATCCAAACTCATTTGTTCTGGTCTACTGGGTGACTAATTCACCAGTTAAATTATGGTTCAGACTAATTCGAGCCAGCAACAAATCTCTCTCGGCCTTTTGTTTTTTATTTCCATGAGACTTCTATTTGCCTCATCTAAATTCTGGAAAGATAAAAACAACCCCCCTCAAAAAACCCAAGCTTTTTTTTAAGGAATATAAATTAAGACAGACTAAAAAATTGCAAGGTAAAACGGTCTTTTCCAAAACCTTGGTAGACAGAAGAAATTAAATAGCCCAAGGGTACCACGTTCTGTCTTAGTTTGTTGGGGGTTTTTTTTCTTTTTGTTTTCTTTACATTATGAAGGAAAACTTCAGTCCCTGATTTCCAAGGGCTTTCTGAATGTACACTGCATTAATTCATGCAAATTTAATCATAAAATCTCATTTAATCTTGCTTATTATGCATTGTACCAGCCTGTTAGTATTTTCTGTGTTTTTTTTTTAATATGAAAACAGCTGAAATGAACTAGAAAAAACAATACCTCCTAACATGTTTCGAACACTTTTCACTCAAAACAATATCACTTTTCCTTAACCTCTACTGAAGACTCCCTTGCATTTTAACTCTGTACTTATTTATTGAGCAGAGTTTCACAGAGCAAGCTAAATATCTGTCACCCATTAAATTAGCTCTTTTTCAAAGTTCCAGAATGTTGTAAGCTAAAGAATATAAATCTCCTGTGGTACCACCACACAGCCTCATATATTTTACTGGAACTTCAGAGATTACTAGAGTGGAAAACAGATTACAATCATTAAAAAAAACCGACAATTTTGATTCATTATTCAACCACATTTTTTCAGACCATTATGTAAATGAACGCATTAATTTTTTCTCTACCCTCTGCCCAGAAAACTTTTCACCTCTCCTCTCAAAATAAAGCAGCTGTCTTGTTCAACACTGACACTGGAAATATATTTTGAGAGTGAGGCTGCCATAAAGTGATATGGGGTTGTCACGGTGAGTCCCTTTCCTTCCTGGCTTGCTCTCTCAGCTCTGCTTTCGGTAGGCAGAGCTCTTCCCTGACAAACCCCTCCTCCTGGCTACTCCACAGCCTGCCAAGGGTGCCACCTTTCTTGCTTAGTTCCCTCTGCTATGTAAACCGAGTGAGAGCTTGCTGCATGTACCCTTCCAACATGGGTCACATTTACCAGCACCAGGCCCTGATGCTGCCTACTCCTCTCCTCATAGCCATTTTAGGACACGCTATAGTGTATTCTGTGCTCATACCTCATTTTTGTGGCTTCAAGATATGCTCTTCAGACTGCTTAACCTGGAGGTAACCTGATCACAGAGCAGCTACACTCCCCCCAATAACAGATGTGCCTGATACTCCTCGGTACATGACTGCCAATCCAATACAAAAGTTAACATGTTCCAGGTCTCTTCTCTTTCGCTGTTTTCATGACTTCCCATCTCTTTTCTCGTTTCCTTCCCTCACTATTCTCTGCACCTCCTGGAAATAATCATATATTTGGACAAGAACATCATGTTACAGCCAAAAATCTCTTTAAAATATAAATTGTGACTGCATATTAGCACCATCAACCAGGAAAGGCCTTATTGGTTATCTGCATTTATCTCTTCTCAAGAAAAGCCACCTTTGTATTTTGTCTGATTATTTAAATGTGAATTAGCCTGAGGGACCCCAATCACAGTGAAGTCATGGGGAATCGCAGCTGCTGCAGGCTACATTTCTGCTCTCAATTACTGCGAGGAAGTTGCTGTTATAGACATAGCCACAGATTTTAAAAGTCATCATCATATTTGAGATAATTTTGTCTCACTGTTCAGTGCTCTGATGCCAGTAACTACATGAGGCGGAAAGTACTGTCCCTGAACTCACAGCAAGTGACGTAAAATTCAGGGCGCAATTTTGGGCAGAGAGGAAGGTCCCAAGTACCACTACAGCCCAGAAAACTGCCACAAAGTAAAGGTGGCTCCAGGGTGGGAAGGACAAGGCTGGTAGAGTCTCTACAGTAAAAAGCCAGCAACCCTGAAGGAGGGAGCCAAGAGGCAGCACCATAGCAGGCCTGACTAGGGGTCTTGGTGGGGCTGGCAGCCTGAATGCACCCCCACCCACTGCAGCCAGGGTGCCACAGAGCCCCAAGGCAGGACACACCACGGCCCTGCTCCTCCAGCCCAGAGGAAGCAGAAGAAAAGCAGCAGATAGTTTTATTTTTGTACCAAAATTGATGCCCAAATGGTAATAGTATCTAATGAAAGAGTAATTCTAAGCTCGCACAAAGAGTTTACTGAAATGACCTAATTCAAGCCTGAATTTCCAATGTCATCCCAAGTTCTCAGTAATCGTCACATCATTAAAATGTTGTATCATCCTGTTAAGTCTATCGTAGTCCACACCTGAAAATGTACCTGTAAAATACATAGTATCTATATAATGCATATGGTACTCTTAAGATCTGGATTTCTAGTATCAATGTGCTATTGAAAACTCCTGTAAGATATTCTGGCACGTTCTGAAGCCTGAATAACTTAAGGTTCATGATTTCTTGTTGGAGCGTCTCCATCTGTCTTCACAGCTTCAGAGCTCACCATCAATATCAAAAACGAGGAGAACTTTAATTCTCTGTGCGGGAAGTGATACCAACTCCAGTGGTGCAGGCCCCTGCCAGAGATAGATAAAGCAAGATCTTTTCTGCCTCCATGCTATTTTTCCACATTTAGCACAGAGTAACTTCTACCAATCAGTAATTCTCTAAGGAAACTCTGTCCTTATTCTAGTCGCCGTTTTTGAAGACCTCCATCTGCTGGGGAAAAACGTGACAGAAGATAAACATTTACAGAATTTGCTGTTGGGGGATTTATGAGTTTATTCAACACTTAACTAAGATCTCTCTCCAGCTGTACACAGCAGAGATCCATAAAGTAGAATATCCATTCAGCTTTACCAAGTTCTGTTAAGTATGTTACATAGAAGGAACTAAATTACACATCATAATAAAGCCAGATGAACCGATGCCAAAAGTCAGTCAACAGCTAAATAAGACTTCATGCAGAGAAAGTATCAGTTCAGCATATTTTCCAGCTCAGAGTTTTTTTCTCATCTGTGCATAACAGCATTGCCATTAAAGTGATGGAGATGACAACAAAACTTTACATCTTCCGCACTTCCAATCAGAGTTCCCATGTGACATACAACCATTAGCAAGTCACACACAGTATTGCCACCCCATGGGTCAATTAGCATTTCTGCTACAGAACAGATTAATTAACAGCATTCTGAGCATTTTGTTGGTTTAATAACCACGACGCCAGGAGGGTGGGTACTGTCACTGACTTGCTATGTCAAACTTGAACAAGATACTAAGGCTTTTGCTTCCATTTTCACAACAACAAAATTCTTTTTTCATTTATGAAAGGCTATCCCATGGGTTATGCAGATGGATAAAGGAACATCTGAACATCCTTGTTGCAAATTCCATTTGTGTTTTGGTGGGAGAGCTGACTGAGCTATGACAGGAGCGATGCATTTCTGGGCATGCCCAAAACCAGATATTAAGCATTTAAGCAGCTTCATTGTAGATTTTCAGTATTTACTCCTTCTCTGCATCTACCTAAGAGTGACTGACATTTTCTGAACTTGACTATCTGTAACTTAAAAGTTCTTTTCAGTGACATCGTGTTCTGACGTTGGCAGTGCATCTCTAAAGCAATTATGGCTAAAGCTATTAAATTAAGAGTTCTGTTGATTATACACAATGTTACCAACAAAATGTTCTTTGTCTTTGCTCCTCCTTTAAAAGGTACCTGTTCAAAAAACCTGTATGTTTCTTCTTAGGAAACAATCAATGTCAAACCCCAACTAGCAAAAGAAAAAGCACAAACTTGGAGGAAAGGTAGCCACTCCTTCAGAAGGAAATATAGGAGATTAAAGAACCACCTCACATTTACATCTGTTTACTGCATGATAATGGCATGGATTGCCAGTGGACATTCCATCAATAAACACAGGAGTGAATCAGCACAGGAGATCAGGTTGCAATTCAAACATGCAGTTACTATGCTTGCAAACCTACCAGAATCCCAGTCACTTCTTTATTTCACTAATTAAAATCATTACCTACTTGGATTTAGAAATCCAAAATCAGCCTGAAGTTTAGATATGATCATGTCTCATTTACATTAGCTATTTTTCTTCCTGCATTAAAAGTCACAATTTTCACAGAAACCTCCCCCAGACTTTTAGCACCAATCCCTGTATCTGGTCATTTCAGTTTCTGAAGCAGCAAGATCACAGGACAGCCACAGAACCATGGCCAGAGCAACAAGAAATAATGGATTGCGCCAGTGCCACTTAGGCTACCTACAGGCTCTTATTGCAAAAGACTACATTAGGTTCTGGTTTGCAAGTACTAAACCACAGCAATAAACTAGTACTCTTCTGAATGACTGAGAGTTCAGAATGGGTGTTATCTCTCCTGTTCCCTTCCATGAGTTTCTATAGCATAAACTGTTAGTGTAACTCCTGCTAGAAAAAGGTGAGTAAAAAGGTAAGCTCACTCACACTGATACCAAAAGCAGTTTTTTCAGGCCAGCCACGGTGTTCTGCAAGGTTTTCATCGCCTAAGGACCAAACGAGAATGAAAGGCAATCAAAAACTGCTCTTAAAGCACCATAATGTCTTGATTTGTTCCCAACACCGTATTCAAGAAACTTGCCCACATTACAGCTTTTAGCGGTTGTGACTTGGCGCAATTTAACGCTAATCACGGCGCTCTCCCTGTATCCACTTTGCCATGCTGCTTTCTCCAAGATTGACACCATGTTTATGGAATCAAAACCACCTCTCCTCATCTGTCCAAGTTCTCTGTGCAAGCCAGCAACAAATGATCACATCTCTCCTTGGAGCAAAGAGACATCAGGGAAGGAATGAAATAACACCAAGTCAGCGTTTCCCAGGATAACTTCAGGGCAGCATAATACCCTGAATACCCTAATTGCTCTGATTTAAGGCCAAAGTCAAATCATACCTCTGGAATTTAAAGAGGGATAATCCTTTGCTGTATATTGCTCTGCTCACTCAGCTTCTCACTAACAGTGGACCAAGCACTGAGAGTATTGCAATTCACATTCTTTTTATGTACAAAACCTCACAATCTTCCAGGAAATTTTAAGTGAAAGAAGCACACAGTTAAGCACGCTCAAAGGTCCTTTTACAAAGAAAGGCTAATTATGAATCTGCAGACAGGGTTTGCTTAGATTTTGCTATTAGCAGAGGAGCAAAAGAACAAAAGAACTTCCAAACAGCAAATTAGCAAGCCACTTATTTTCAAGCTTGAATGCAGAGCTAACAGCTCCCATGGAAAAGAACATCCAGACCTTTTCAAATGGAATAAATGTAACAATTACAGCCCAGACAGTCTCTCTCTGTGGAGGTTGTCAGTGAATTACAGTTGCACTCAACCATGGAGTCTTCAGAGCCTCTGTACCAGAGAGCTCTGACCAAAGTTCAAACTTCTTAAACCCTGTATGTTTTATGCATGTTGCAGCCTAACTACTCTTCCGAATACAGGACTCCGTAACAAGGCGTCTTCAAGCCTAAACCACAACCAAGTCTTCCAATGTTGTTCTTATGTGCTTAAACCCACAAGGACTACAAGCCAGAAAGTTAAGGTGCAGGCTTTGTGGAAGTTTCTGAGGTGTTGCAATCAACATACACAAGATTCTCAGAAATTTCAAGTAACTGATCCAAGCCTGTGCACTCCCCTCCTGCGCGAGGCAGTGCCAGTAGCCACTGGCCCACCACACTCTCGCCTCTTCCTTGCCAGGGCCACAGTGTTACCAGTCTGCACCTGGAGCGGAACAGTTACAGCTTTTAGTGTGTGCATGGTCAAAAATAAACATGGCTGCTCCCATTGGCAACTGTAAGTAGAATTTAGTCTATTCATTTATACCCTAATGTGGTTGCTGTAGGCCAGCCGATCAGATGCTGGGCAAGTTCAGTGTCCTGCACCAAAAGCCGTGGGCATTCCAAAACAAGTAAACAAGAAAGAGACAGACCTGCTTCTGTTGATGTCAGATCTTTACTGTCCATCAGTATTTGGCATTGCTCCAGACAAGCACAAGCCCTGGATGAGAGTGCAGCGGGGTGGGATACCTCTCCTCATCCATTGTTTCTGAGATCAGCAACTGGCAGAGATCTGCTTAAAACAAAACTTCAGAACTGAGATGTTTCCTGCTCTATCCAGAAAGGAAACAACAGAGAAGGCAGTCACATTACTTACCTCTTTCAGTTCAGCATAGTTTTGAAAAAAAACTAGCAGTAAGGCTACAATTAGTGCATTTTGTGAGCAGTAAGAAAACCACCACACTGAATTCAGTCCTGTAAGTGAGCCTGGGGAAAGACGGACTGAAGGGTTAAGAGCCAGAGCCCAAACACAGTAGGTGCTCATGTGAGACCAACACATGCATGTACCTGCCACCACCACCTCTGCACTGCAAAAGTTGGTCCACTGGATTTTTGTTGTCCCCCTCCACACCACAGAAGAGGTAGGTCCCTCAGGCAGTCAGGTTTGTTTGGTTTTTTTTTAACAGACACCAGAATACAGCCTAACAAACCACTGCAAACACTTATCAGAAAGGCCTCATTCATCTACACATGCATATATTCCCTTCCAAATGAATAAAATAGGAGGGAGTCAGGAGGGAGAAAGAGATGCATGTTCAAAGCTTTCCTTAATTTTCATTGATTTTTTTTTTTTTCAAAATAGCTTTAGGTGAGTCTTCAATTAAAATAGGTTGAGAAACACTGCCCTGTCTTCTCCCCTCCCCAAGGCAGGACCAGCCACATCTACAACACTCCTGACAGAGTTGTCTCCACTGAATCCCTTCAGCCTATCTAGGCATTCAAGGTCACTCCCAAGAGATTGTTAATTAACAGCCTCCTGACAAATGCAGCATCTTCTGGTGTGGAGAAAGTCTTATGGGAATATTTTGCTTTTTTAACATGTGACTTAGCAGGCAGTCATGGGGAAGACAAACTAACTGCTAGCCCAGGAGTTGGAGAGGGGTGAGGGGTGGATAAAACCTGCCATCAGGGACAGAGGATGGGCCATTTAATCCAGTAACTGGTTGCCAGCAGTGCCAGTCATAAAAGCATCAGAAACAGAAAAAGTACAGGGCTCTCTGCTAGCTCCCAGAAAAAGCAGCTGGGAACAGCGTGAGCTAAACACTGTATATGTTTTAAAATCTACCAGTGGACCTATCTGCATGAACTTGCCTTTTTATGTTGTGTCATTTATAGCCATGGTCTCCATAGTACCATGTAACAGCAAGTTCCATAATGCAATCACGTCACGTGAAATTTTTCTTCCTTTCATTTCTAAACTTACTACCTGGCAATGTTGCTGTTGGCCCCTGGCTCTTCCAATATTACAACAGTAAATGATGACTCCTCTTCTCCTGGTCGTTTATCAGTTCGTAGTCTTCTCTCATCCCTCCTCCCCACCAGTCATTTTTCTTCTCAGCAGCAGTCCCTGCATCCTTTTGGCTCTAAAGCAGCACACATAGCTTACAGGCCATGATTGCATGAAGGCTCTACCTGCACATGGACTGAAGTAAACTCTGACAAGTTATCTTTTGTTTAAATGCAGTGTTATCTTGAACCACGCGTGCTGGGGAGCGGGCTGCTTAGACCCTACTCTGCAACAGAAGAGCCTACTAAGATAGATCAGGCAGAGGGAAAGAGACTCCAAATGAATACAGACTAACATACATTGGCCTTGAGTGAAGGTGACAGAGTGGGTTCTGAGCCCAGGCAAAACATTGTGTAAACAGGTTAAATAATTAAGCAATCATTTTGACTGTTTTTTGTTTCCTCTAGCCAGGTGATGTCTTTGATGGATGTCCATATATTTTCAGTCACTGTAAATGGCATTATGAGGTGACTGTCACATTACATCCTTCAGGTTAACAGATGTTTTATACCCAGCTGTATGGGAGAATCACTGCATAACCTCTTCATGAAGCAGCAAGCTAGATTACCGGAAGATAACAGGATCCATAAAATATTTTAAAATCTTAACATAAAGCAGGAGGAAAAAGGCGCAGGGTGTAGGGGGGAAAAAAAGCGTCATTCTTCTCTTCCCAAGTCACGTCAACTGTCTGTATCATTGTTAAGGAAAATTTTGGTTGTGTCAAGTAAGGAACAACCTGAGAGAAACTGTTTCAAGTAAAGTCTGCATATGGGTCTGCACGTAATGCAAGCAGGGATGCTGAATACAATAAAAATGTAAACTGTGATTAAACACTGGCTTACTGAGTTTATTTGTTAGCAACAGCGTAAAGTCAGTTCTACTCCTAAGCTGCCAGTGCTGCAACACACTAAAAATTAACACGCTTTTTTTTTTTTTTTTACACCTTCAGTGGTGCCAACGTAGTCAGGATCTATAAACTCTTACCTTGATCCATCCATCCTTGTCATCAGAGGACTGTGCTTTGAAAGTAAATATAAAATGCCAGAAGGGTGAGCACAGATAACAACATAAAACATAGTTAATGAAGCTTTAGAGGCATCCACAGAGTAACTGCATTGATTTAGTATTTCTGCATTCAAATACAAAGCGGTCAGTGTGAAAGGACGCAAGATGGGATGAATACTTCGCAACTAATATAGAGCGAGACTTCTAATGACATTTTCACTAGATTTCACAGATACTATTGTGCCTTTTAGGCCTCCCTCATTATAGGCAGCCTGTAGCCTGTTATTACTAAAGGAGGCTTTGAGAACAGGAAGGGTAGGAGGAAAGTACATTTACTGCGAGGTTTATGGAAATAACCACCTACACAGGTTGGCTTTTTCTTATTCCTTCAGGTCACCTCACTGTCATGACACACTTCATAGATGTGTGTGTAAGAATGACCAAGTCTTGGACTTCTTGCTCTACAATACTGCTACCTATTGAAATTCAGGCTAGAAGTAGCCAAAAAGTTAAAACTACAAGACTATTCTGTGGATTACATTCTATTAGCACATGCTTTAGATCCAGGAGGATTTAGGAGCCCATTTCCCATAGATATCCACAGAAGATAAATGCTAAATATTATTGTTGTGGATCTAGGTTGAAACTTTTGCATAGCCATAATATCTCAGCATTTAATCCCTTGAATCTAGAACATCCTCTAAGAAACTGCAGAGAAAACTAAGGATATTTATTTTACTGTTCCTTCTGGTACGAGATAGATGCTTTTCCTCTGTGCGTTAAAAACCTCTCCAGAGGTTATGCTGGGACACAGATCAGCAGCCCTGATCTAGCTGAATAGGAGCTAGATCTGACAAAACACAAAAATCAGGCATACAATTCATCAGATAACAGAAGCCCATCAGACAAAAATGGCCAAAGCTTTCTTGCGGTAGCAGACTAGATTAGTCCATGTCTTACGGCATCTTTCCCCTTTCCTGCTCCGAGAGCGTGTTACCACGTCGTACAATTGCCATCTCTGTTGCCACAACTGGCTGAAATTTAAAAAAATTCAAACACTCATCTTTCCACTTATTTCCACTCCCTGAGAGTGATGAGTTTTTCCTGCTAATTACACAGTTACTTTCTAAAATACCAGATCCCCCAAGGCCTTTCAGTTCCTCTAGACAGTGCAGGGCAGTTACACTGGTGCTTGAAAGGTATGAAAGAATGCCACAGGCTTACTGAAACATGGTGGTAATTCAGCGACTAGAAGTCAGAAGTCTCTGTGTATAAAATAATACTGCACAGCAAAATCTGTTCCACTAAATTCACAAGTTGTAAATGCACGAGTCTAACAAAAATTTTCTGATTTCTCATAACTGTGACTGGGGAGGAAAAGTGGATATTGTATATGGTCGGACAGTAGAAATTAAGTGTTGAACATTAAGAAAGCTGTCACGTGCATAAACCCAGCTTCTATTTCTAATAAAGTATATTGTTCATTATTCACCACCACACATCTTGTTTTCAGTATAAAATGAGAGAACATTGATTATATTACAGGATTCTGAAAATACAACAACAAAAACTTGAATTGTCTGACCTGACCCATGCTTTAGGTTGAGGAAAGCAGAGAAAGCAATCTGAAAAAGTACAAAAAACCCAACCCATTAAGCGAGTTACTTGAGAGAGAATGAGATGATCTTGAGCACCACCACTTGCGATTTCTCGGAACAATAGCACCATCCACTGCCCACATGGCGAATGGCACAGGCACCGCATGGAGACAATGACTTTCCTGTCCCATTTGGGAAACGGGAACTGAACTCACTCACTACATCAACACACAGAGGAACTTGCGCTTTAACTACAGACACTAAAAGACTAGAAACAAGCCTTCCCAAATAGCTCTTTTTGGTGATTATAGCAGGAAATATTTCTTGAAGTCACAACTAGAAAATACTTTTGCTGTTTATTTGCTTTTTGAAGGACTTAAGTGCACTGCCAGGCAGGGAGGAGGCTATGGGTGCCCTCCCTCCCTCAGGTACAGCTGAGAGGGGGAGACCCATGAGTGCTGCACCCAGCCAGACACAAACATCACAACCATTAACGCCTAGGATTCGACTTGGGCCTCACAGCATATTTCAGTGGTTGCATTTTCGAAAATAATTAGCGAAGTGAAACCCATGCAGTGAGAACGAGCCCATCCACATAGCGCCTTCACGCAGTACCACCAGACGTGTCCCTGAATGCAGGAAGCACATGCAGCCATGCCTCCAGGCACCATCTCAGTCCTCACTGTCTTCCAAGGCACTGCTCGGGCAAGTGTGGGCCACTGATTACTATTCACAAGTTGTGACTGGAACGCTCACAGCACCCCTAACAACAAGGAGATGAGGTTTCAACATTTCTGTAGATGCTTTGTTGAACTGGGACAAAAGTAACCATGTGATTAAAAGCTTTACTGAGTCAAAGAGATGAAGCGTTTCATTTACAAGTCCAAAATGCAATGCCAGTAGTAATGAACTACAGACACTTGGCAGGTAAATTATCTACAAAGTGCTTTTTAGTCACATTCCACAAACCTATTCCAGGCTCTGGGTTCTTTCCAATGACATCATCATTCTTAACATAGTCTTTTTGAAGATACTTTTTTTGCCATTTAAAACTTGCAAGACACAGAAAGGATTCATTTCAGACGAAAAAGTTACTATTTCTGATGAAAGCAATCCAGGAGCAGCCGCATGTTCTGCAGCGGTCACCTCACCTCTCCCTGAATGCCAAATGGAGGGAGACAAGAGCCTGCCTATTCTGTCTGTCCCAGGCATTGGAGTAGAGATTTTACATCATGTATAATTCATTTCTTTAAAGAACAGACAAATGTATAGCTATGGTCACAGCAGTGAAATGGGGAGAAAAAAAACCAACCCAAATCGAGCTCTGAAAAGGTCCCATTTCTGAGGCATTTTGATACACTTCAGACAAGTCAAAAATCATTCTTAAAGTCAGCGTCTCTATTAACAGCTTCAGCAGCCAAACTAGCATCTGAATTAGTTAAGGTCTGACCTAATCTCATTTCTCCGAATTCAGTCACCCTCCAACAAGCTTGAAATGAAGATGCAGTAAAAAAAGTTTGTACCCTGTCACTGGTCCAGCAGCCCCACCTCCTCCAGCTCATTCCTCTTTGGAGGGTCAGGGGAAGGGGAAGGAAACATCAGCTTTGAATGCTACCGGGGTACATTCCTAAAGGATGCCAAAAATACTTAATACAGAACACAAAAGCTATCATCCATGCCCTTCAGTGTAATGAGTCACTCACCAATACACTGGACACACTTTGCTGATCTATGATTCTCAGATGTATTGTACTCTAAATCAAAAAGGAGAAACGAAAACTTATTACACCTTAGGCTTTTCACGCATAGTATTGCCTTATTCATAAATTACTGCTTTCAAGACAGATTTGAGTAAATAAATGCCCACAGCAATTCCAGCTGTCAGAGTAGCAATGGGATAAAGAAACAGTACGAACAGCACCACATTGGGTGGTCCAGTGATACATGTCCACAAAATACTGCTTAATTCTCAAAACTAAATCTAAGCTTTAGCACGAGGTTTTTTTTCTATTTTAGTTTTAGATTTAAAGGCCTCAACCAGAATATTTAATCTAAACAGCTGGATAATCTAACAAGAAAATAGGCAGCTCAGTTTAGTTTAACAAGCATTTATTATGAATCCAAATAAAATAAAATTTTTATATGCATCAACAAAAATTGAGGAAAAAATGAAGTAACAAGCTAGTAAATTCCACCTTCTTTTGTTCAATACACTGTGTGTAATAACGTTAAAATAAACACTTTGTGATGAAACAAATAGATAAAGAATATTATGTTTCTAGTAGTAAAATAGTAATCTCCTAACACACATTTCTGGGCATGGGAGAGAGAAAAAGGAGGGAGAGTAGGCTTTTCAGGCAAAACCAATAATACTTGATTTCTTGAAGTTTGCTTTAAAATAGATTCTTCATAGGTAAGAGGGTCGATTTCACTGCTCATGTTACGACTTGCTCTTAACTTAGCAAAGAGATTGATAGGACGTATCAACACTTCAGAATTGTGCCAGAAATGAGCTGAACACAAGTTTTCATGAATCAAAATCAGAAGGCAGAGAGAAGAAAAAAAAAAAGCTACACCAATGATTAACTATTGCCACAAAGGAAGTATATCATAGGCAGCTGTAGTTTAAAGTTATCTTAGGATTGCACTGTACTGGAGATTCCATATTTTGTATTCCTAGAGGGAAGTTACATACCAAATACTAGAAATACAACTCAGTAAACTTCTTCCCATTTTAATTAGACTTCTTAGAGAAGACATAGGTTGTTGGACTTTGGTTTCTCTGTTTCATTACTTCAAAAGGGAATTTCAAATGCTGCTGCACTATTTGCGTCTTAAAGCTTTCTGTAGATGACTGATATTATACTGACCCCTAACACAACTCCTGTTAAGAGTTACTATTTATACATTTTGGCCATAGCTTAAGGTAATTCAACTTAAGCCATAAGCATCAGGTTTGTGACAACGGTCAGCCTTTGCTGGAATAGCTTCACACGCAAACCGATCATCGCATACTCTTCTGCCTTTGGTGAGGGAAACACACCAGAAGCCTTCTTTACACAGCAGACCCTGATGGACACATTTCAAGCGTCAACAGAAAATACACACCAAAATCTACAAAAGGATCAGTAACAAATCACGAAGATCAGATGCTATTTTCCTAAGAATTCTAAAGAAACTGAAAGAAAGTGGAAAATTAAATAGTGTCTAATCTCCAGAGCAGAAAAAAGCAGCAAATGTGGCACCTTCGCAAAGATTTTGGAGGGAACTGCTGGGCTGAAGCTGCAGAGCAGTAGTTCCGACATCCACACTGAAGAAAGGGATAAAAAAACCCAAACCAAACCAAAACATAATAATGAATACCAGGAGTGAGGATGATAAATGTGATACACTGCAGAAGAACCATTAGGGCTTTCGGGGTAAGAAAGTCTTGTGCCCTACCTCTATTTAAATTTTTTGAGAAGTCATTAAGCATACAAACAAGGAAAACAACTCTAAGTAGGTCTGATCCCACGCAGCCATTTTCATAACTGCTCAGCAGCAATCATTTCGTGCATGATTTTACCTCGGCAAATACTAACTCACTGTAAAAACAAACAAAAAAACCCAAACCAGAATCCAAAAAACTTTCAGTCATCACAAGATATTTCTAGCCAGTGGTCATCTAAGCTCGGAGTATGTGCAGCTGGCCACGTTATTCAAGGATGACTAACTGCAAATTAACACTCCTTGCTAACACGTTTTGTAAAGATTTGACAAAAAGCAAACCTGACAAATGCTGAAAATTAATCCCAAGAAAGAAGAAAACAAAATCCGAACACATAATATAGCTTTTTCTTCTGCCAAACACCTAAAAGTCTAAATAAAAAATATTACTGTTCTAGTATTATTACTGGTATATCATGTTATTTGGAAAACATTTGGTCATGTTCCAAAACACTATCCTGTACCACTCTGACAAGCCGATAAACACAACATAGGCAGACAAGGTTTGTAATTGGTACAGTAGCAAACCATACAAGCATCTTAGATATATCTACACTGACCATATTTAAGTCTTTATGCATAAAAAGTCTCAAATACATTTTATGTACATTCAGTTTATTTTTTAAGTAGCTTCTCTACATCTGGATGCCCCAGTCTTCCTCACAGCCAAATAAAAGTGAAAGAAGAAATACTGTGATTAAGGCACAGCCATGGGATTCATGCAATCTGATTTCAAGCATCACCTTTGATTTCACATTGAACCTAAATTTCTTAATTTGGGTCTGTACCTGCAGAAAGCTGTTTGAAGAATCCCTTTGCTAATCTCATGAGGCTCTTATAAACCCAGGAGCAGTTTATGACAGCAGACAGCAAATCCAGAGCAACCCATGTTGAGTCCCATCTCCCTTTCCACAAAGCTGCTTCTCGCTCCATACACATTCCTAGTCCTTCCCTCCACCAGCAGCAGCCCTTGCCAGATGCCCCAGTCGGTTACTGAGGGCATCAGGCTGTAGCTGTATGCCTGGGTTCTGCCAGCCCAGGGCCCTCGATCAGGTCACCCAAGGGGTCAGCAGAGCTTTGGTGCCAGCATGTAGCAGAGGTGGGATCACGTAGCCTGAAGAAGAGGGCAGAGCAGGATTACAGCAGCACAATTTAGATCTGTTTAAACTATGGTGGAGATGCAAACCACACCCACAGCCGTCCCCACATACAGCAGTGACCTGGAGAATTCAGTAAACTGTCCAGGAATAGCAAATGAAAGCATTTAACTGTCTCATTAAAAAAAAAAAAAATGCTGGTTTTGTGTCTGTAAGTCTTAAATGTGAACAAAAAGAAGCAGGGAAGAGAAAGAGAGTGAAAGTGAGAGTGCATGAGCAGGAAAGAATGAGTGCATGTGTGTGAGAGAATGGAAGACAAAGAAGGTTTTAGAGTGGATTAGGCTGTAGTTAGTATCTTCACTTACAAAAACATCTTTCATATTTTACACTGGAAACAAAGTACTTACTAGCAAGAGATCATGATGGTAATAATTCAGAATTACAACATATAAAATTAAAACTTGTGTATTCAGAATGAAAGTTTTAAAGCTCTTAATAATCTGTGAAGAATCAATTTCAACAGGATTATTAAAATGTGCAGTTTCTACAGCTGACGTACGTGACTAACTGATAAGCTAAGTTTAGAACCATGGTGTTTAGACCTTATAATGCATGAAACAGAAGTCTCTCTATTCTCCTTCACACACGTCAATTTAATTTTCAGAGCCAGTCATAAATGATGAACTAAAGCAGTGAATTTAAGGCAGCCTATAAAACAGACCAGTGCTTCTCTCACTGCGCTTTGCTCCCTGCTAACCTGATGAAAGAACAGTGCTGCAACCATCCTCTTTTCACCCAAGATCCCTGAAGTACAGATCACTGTGTTCCCATCTCTTCTCCACCTGCTTCTATCCCAGAAATCTCAGATTGCTCCTACAAGTGCAGCATATCTGCTCTACTTTGGCACTATGCAAACAGCTCGCCTTCCTTCCCCTAGCTTTGGGGAAGAAAAAGACAAAGCAGCACAAAATGAGAATGCAGGGCCCAGCAAGTACCACTAATTTGGTATTCCAGCTATACTGAACAGCAGCATCACTACAGCACCCATATACTAGACTAGACATCAAGAGTTACAGCTGCAAAACATCATATATACTTAGAAGCCTGAATAATAGTAGCAAAAATATACCAACAGTTTGAAGCAATGCAATCATCTGAAAGGGAAAATAGATCTTCAACCATTAAAAACCACATACAACTGTGCTGAGAGGGAAAAAAATTTATTGGTCCTTTAGATTTCCAATGATTGCTTGTATTATATTCAGCAAATTCATTCAAATATTACATACAAATGTTATCTTTTCTTCATTTGCCATGTTAGAGCTAGCTTAACACTCAATGGAAATGTAAGGAATAAAAGCAAAAAAAAAGATAATCTTCAAATTATTAGTGAAATATGTTATTTTTTTTCCTATTTCAGCAAAACACTTGCAAAGAACTGGGTTCTGTGCTCAGTACCCATCTTCCATGAAGACAACTCTCGCATACTCACAGAAGGCACTTGAATTCCTTGAAGTTGGGATGTCAGGAAGAGGAGGGATCAGCTATCACTTGGGTAACAATACACTCATTTTTACTAAGTGCAATGCCAGTATAAATTCAAACAGCCGCAAAGCATTAAGATACAAAAACTCAGCTAGACATGCTAACTAAAGGGCTGCAAAGCTGGAGTACAACAAATCCTTCGTGCCACTGTCACCATTAGTCATCATCTCCGCCACAGAGGAGCAGGAGTGCTTTCCTGTAGTCCCCAGACGTATCTTTCTGTTAATATAACAGACCAGTCACTGTGAGTCACAACCACAGAAATGGGAAGAAAAACAGCAGCCAATGAGGACTCCAACAGATTATACATTTGTCCCACCCACAGGAAATCCACTTTGGTGGCTCTGCACTCAGGAATGACGCAAGGAAATTCTCTGCCTCTTCTGTTAGAGCTATATTTACACAGACAGACTTTCAGAAACAAAAAGTCTCTAAACGCTTTACTAGAACTGAGCTACCCGCTGCATGTTAGAATGCACTTGTCTGCAAGTGAGAAAGCCCAAACAAAAGGAGAAGCCCAAAGGAGTGCCAAAAGCAGCCACTTTTAAATGTGCGAAGGGCACCTGCCATCACTTAGAAAGGCTCCAGACCTGCTCCCTGTAATTAATGGGAAGCTCTGCTACTAATTCCGCAGGAAAGCTGTATGGGCCTGACTGACAGTGCCAAAAGCAACTCCACCTAGCCAAATAAAGAGAGCATAATGTCAGGAATTATAACAGAAAATCATAAGAAGCAGCATTTAAAAGTAAAAAAAAACACCCCAGAAAAATTCCTAGGAAAAAAGGCATTTTGGCTTCAACTTTGCAGAAGCAGCTGGCTCTGGATTTCTTGCTGGCTCTTTCCCATCCACTCAAAGGAGATTATGACTCAGACTGATTCCACAATAAAATGCTTTCCACTTTGAAATGGTGCAAAAGGTTCCACACCACAATCCAAGATTTAAACTTCAACCTCGTGATAAGTCAGACTCCCAACCCCAGGATTATTTCTCTGGAGCCAGAACCCTCTCTGAAGCACTGAAAATCAGAAGGAACCCAGACAAGAAAGAGGAAATGAAGTGGTAGCTAAAAATTGTGTATGAGTAATTGTCATTTCAGAAAACCACATCTGCTCTCCTAGTGAACCCTGGAAAGAAGCCCTTAGCTTTTCACAGGAACTGTCCCCCACTTAAACGGCACTACTTGGTACTTCACAAAACTGCAGACCAACCACCAATTCCCTTAAAGGGCATGGTGTTGCCCAGCTCTACTCACAACTGCCCTCCCCAATAGAAATAAACAGTGGAAGCAATGGCATCTCATTCACCCCCATTTTCCCTGACAACAGAACAGTAATTTTACCTGAATCATTTGATGCAATGATTTTGCAAAATTCTTTCTGAATTCTTTTCTAATATCCAACAGATCAATTTCACTTCTTGAAACCATGACTCTGATCAGGGTATCATCATCAGTGCCAGCCCCCTAAAGAGAAAAGTTTAAACAATAATAAAATATGAGTTTGTTCCAGACAGATGCTGCAGCAAAACAACAAATAAAACCAATCAGAGCGCAACACGAAAGCACAAAGTGCAACAAGGGGCATCTCAAAACACTCCAGCACCACATTTCTACTCCAAAACAGAGAATACCTGGGACAGTATCACAAGTCATTCACACTGCAATGTGGAGAATGGAGGACTGACCACGCAAGGTGCTCTAATCCCTGGACTTCTGTGAAGTGCAATATGGTCAGACCTCTTATTTCGTATTTCAACTCATAGGCTTCAACCGTGAATGCCCATATAAATTTAAAATAAGCCAGTTCCAAGATTACACAGTGGTATACCTGATCACCACGATCAGAATCACATGCAAATCACCCTTTCAATGTAGTCTGAGACTGCAGAACTGTAGTCAGTTCTGGAACTGGGAACACAAATCCTAACAATGACTAATACAAAGGACGTAACGCTGTACAGCAAGACACAGGCAGAGCAACTCATTCCACGAATTATCCAGCTGCTTATTATGAAGGCAAACTTCATAAACCTTTCCCAGCCATACAAACATTCTCCACTCTTTTATTCATCTTTATTGCTTGAAACATTTTAAGTTCCTGTGCTGGCAGGCTGTGCCAGACTAACATCCTGACCCCTCCTGCTCAGACAAGTCAGACTCCACACAAGCTGAAGCAATACAAATTTTCACATGCTGACCTGCTAATGCACCTCAAGGAAGGACTTGGCAGAGCCCCCACGATCATCTTCAGCCTAACGTCCAGGGTCACTCAATCCTTCGACTGGGTGAAATATTCTTGGATTACATCTAAACATGCCCTAAAGCTGCTCAAAAGTTATGCCATGAGTCCGGTGGTTTCTGAGTAGGATTTGACATTAGATAGTGGTAAAAACCAGGCTCTGCGCCTTACCTAATCAAGAAAGCAAACTCTGTGCATTGTAGAACTTTATCATGCCAAACTGATTAATTAGAAATACAAACTATTCTGCTGAAGTAATAAATTATGACCTCTCTTATCTCTAGTGCTTAACGATTTTTATTTATATTTTAAAAATACCTGGGGATCTCAACAGCAGACATTAATCAAGGCCCTTGTAACAGAAATATAAAAGATTTTAAAACTTACAGGAAAAGGTTTTCTATTGCATCCTTTAAAAATAAAAACTAACAAACAGATAAATAAGAAAAAAGTAATCCTCCTCATACAGCTCTCATCAAACTGGTATAATATCTTCTATTTTCCACCTGAACCTTATTTTACGCTAATGCTTATAAAAGCAGTAAAGCAGCTTTTATAAATTGAGCTATCATTTTTTCTCTTATCACTAATTCTCACGCTGACGCCTCATCAACACAACCGTCTGGTAACAAACATACTTCAGTGCTTTTCAGCAAGGGGAAGAGAGGAATTCTTCAGGGAAGCTGAGAACTTGCCTGAAAACAATAGACTACCTACCTCGGTTTTAATTAATATTAGCCACTGTGTGTTAAAAATACAGTTCTCCCTGCTTATCTCTTCCCATCCAAGAGAAGGCGAAGCCAACAGAAACACAGCTGTGTTGCTGACAAGATTCGCCTGCAGAATCTTTTGTAGCTGTTTAAGCCTCTCTCCTTTTCTGTGATGAGTTTCTTTTCCTTCTCAAAATGGGATGGACAGTCACCAAAATGTGTTTCAAAGCTAACTACACCTTCAGCCAGTAAATACCCATATCCGAAACAAAGAGCACTAAATCTGCACAATCTGCAATGCGGATTTTGGTCATCTTTACTTCCTCAATATATCCACCAACTAAAGACACTGTAGTCTTTATTTAGCTGAAGATGCCCAGTGCATCTATCCAGACATTTTCCATTGTAACAAGTCCAAAAACATCTCATGAGACTGATGTTTCCTGTAAAAGATTTATGGTCTGACAAACTTACGATGAACTCAAAGTAAAGCTTATGAATCGTTTGCATCCTCTCCCAGATCTGCATTCCTCAAACCTTAGTGATACAGTATCCTGTTGGCATTAGCAGTGAAAGAAGAAATGAAGAATAAGTGAAAGGGAGAGGAACTGTAGTCGGGGGAGATGGAAAATGACGTATGGAAAGCATGTACGTACCTTCATGGAATAATACAGAGTCTCGGCAAAATAGGCAGGCACGCTTCGGATGCATTTCACTGAAAAAAGGCAAAGGATTAAATTATTCATTGTGATTTAATACAGGACAATCTTTCACTGTCAAGACAAGGTGTGTGTGTTACTGGATCATTCTCTCCAGGGTGGACAATTAAGTATACAGCTGCCAGCTAGTCTGTTCCTCTGCTACAACTCTTTGGGTTCTAGGAGTTTGAATGTACCGTTTCTATTAGAAATAATAGAAAAGAGATGCTGCTAGTCAAATTCTGTTCCCAGTTACAAATCTACTACGACACTGTCCTAAATGAGATACCAGGAAAACAAACGAAGGCAGAGTTTTGTCTCACCTTCTGATAGAGATGCACATGACCGAACAGAATACAGCGCATCACCACCACCCTCTGCCTCACTTCCCCCCAACGCTGCTATCTATTAAAAGAAAAATAAAGGCCTGTCCTCTAAATACAAAAATAGATCCCAGGTGATTAACTTTGAAAAGGAACCATGTTTTCATGCCACTTCCTATAACAACTGCAATCTAAGGAGGCCTGGGAGTAAGCAAAGGAGGCCAGTTCTAGATCTATTAAGACTTAATTACCAACTGCCAGAAGCAGCTTCTCCAAATCACCAGAGGTTTCACGGTCAATGGTCTCTTCAATTTGAAAGCCGGAAATAGTCATATATTTGTCAAACACTGCAAAACAGGAAGCATGCTTAATCACGTGTCTAGCCAGCATTTCCCCCAGTGTCCCCTGCAGCACAGGTTAATGCCATCTGTACCTCATTATCCACAGTTCAAATGCTATCACCCACTCATTCTTCCCTCTGTCCTATTTTAAATAGCTATTTCCTACCAGGTTGCTACTATACAACACGTTCTTGTACCTGGGGAGGAACAACCCCAGGCACCAGAACATGCTTGGGGGTGACCAGCTGGAAAGCGGCTCTGCAGAAAAGGAGCTAGGGGTCCTGGTGGGCCCCAGTTTGAGCACGAGGCAGCAGTGTGCCCTTGTGGCAAAGGTGGCGAATGGTATCCTGGGCTGCACTGGGAGGAGTGTTGCCAGCAGGTTGAGGGAGGTGATCCTTTCCCATCTACTCAGCACTGGCAAGGCCACACCTGGAGTGTGGGGTCCGGTTCTGGGCTCCCCGGTTCAAAAGAGAGGTGGAGCAACTGAAGCAAGTCCAGTAAAGGGCCACTCAGATGATTAAGGGACTGGAACATGTCTCCTATGAGGAGAGATTGAGAGCGCTGGGGCTGTTCAGCCTGGAAAAGAGAAGGCTCAAGGGGGAATCTCATCAACGTGTACAAATATGTGAAGAGAGGGTGTAAAGAAGATGAACCCAGGCTCTCTTCAGTGGTGCCCAGCGCCAGGACAAGAGGCAGCAGGGACACGAGGTTCTGTCTGAACATAAGGAAACACTTTTCTCCTGTGCAGGTGATTCAGTACTGGCACAGGTTGCCCAGGGAGGTTGTGGAGTCCTCTCTGATCCACAAAAGCCACCTGGACATGGTCCAGGGCAGCCTGCTCTACGTAGCCCTGCTCAAGCAGGGCTGGACAAGATGACCTCCAGAGGTCCCTTCCAACCTCACCCATTCTGTGATTCTGTGAACACATCCAGTGAAAGGTTACAGGGAGAAGAGGGAAAGGGAAGTTTTAGGAAATTATAAACATTTTTCCCAGGGTACAGCTATCAGTTAGCCTGAATCTAAGAACTTGTCTACCCTGGGGTACTGCATCAAATGAACTTCACACAAACAAACTGGCCTCTTGGCATTCTATTCAAGTCTGTGGTCATGAATAGCCGGAAGACCTGTGTTTTATATGGAACCCTAAATTTCTATCATGCTAAGTAAATGTTGGGTGCATCAAAACAAAACTTTAGGATTACTTTAATGCAAATAATGGTAAAAAACGAAACAGTAAAATCACAAATCAAAACACCTTTGGAAATCCAAATGAATCCCAAGATTGAAAAAGGAAAACAAAGAGATTGGAGAACCAATTCAAAACTTACTGGCCATTATTTCCAATGGCCTAAGCAGCTTGGTAAAACAGACTTATGAATGGATAAGGAACAGGGAAAAAAAATTGTCTCTTTATTAACAGCTAATAAAATATGAACCTACGAAAGGGTTGATGTTTTTAGGGCTGGATCTCCATCTGATTTTGATGACTCATAACACACTCAGCATCACTTCTACTGCCATGACCTCTTTTGAAAGGGAACAAAACACAATAAGCATCCAGAAACAAACACCCCAGTTGTCCCTCAGACCTACTGCACCACTCCTTCAAGCAGGAGATCACCACTGCTAGGGGGCAACTAAATCACAGCAAACAAAAGTAAAATTATTAAGTAGAGGGAAGATACGATTAAAGATTTCTGGGCTTAACAAATGCAGTACCAGAAAAAACTTTTCTTCATTTCTACCACCAACTGGGTAACGCTGAGACTTCAGGCAGAAGTTTTCAAGAATATATGAACCATGCTACCTACCCCTCCTTAAATGGGAAACACTTCGGGTTCCCAAGATGGTGATAAACTTCTCTTCATCTGTTCCCCATTTCAGCTCCCCAGCTCTAAACAAAACCTGTTGTAAATTCAAGAGATCAAAACAACAGCATTTGTTATGCGTCCACACACCCTGTTGAAAAGCTCTATTTGTCTTGCTCTAAAGAGCGTTAAACTTACTAACAAGCTACAGCTGGAGGGAAAACATGAAATAAAATTGCAAAGTACTGAACTGACTTTAGAAAGAAATATATAAATTCTGAAATCGATTGTGAAAGCATTTACATGAGTAATACTGCTTAAGGCCCTAAAACTGTGCGCATAGTCCCTTTCATAATTCTGAAGATTTCGGAAGCTGTGATAATACAGGATATAAAATCCATTCCTGATGCTGCTTCTTCTAGGTTTTTTTTTTTTCCCTTCCCCTTTTTCAAATTAGACTAGCAAAACTTTATTACATGACAAGTCGTATCAAAGGGAGAACCAAGCTAACTTGGCCCTGGAGGAAGTTTTCCAAAAAGGAAGGGAAGATGGATTTAGAAGCTCTTGGAAACAGGATTTGTGGGCTGCTAAATTCTTAGCAATATGAAACCAGATCAGTAATAGATTTTAATCGTTTTTGCACATTCATTGCTCTTCAGGCAAGTCTGTCTTCAGTGCAGACAACGACCGGGCCAGTAGCAGCACTTAGGAAAGTAATGCACTTAAAGTTGGAATAAGCAACAGGAGGAGGAAAATGAGAAAGGAAAAAAAAAAAAACCAGAAAATTAAATTAGTTCTTTTTCCTGACACTGAGAAGCTTTTTTCCAAATTGTGTGCTAAACACCACGTAAGGAGAAAGGTTGGTACATATCGTAGTATTTAATATTTTTTCTCCTTCCTCAGTGAGCAGAGGACAGACAAACAGGTTACCACCTATATTCAGGCAATCAAATATTTCTTAGAAAAATCCCCACAACCAAATCTGCTGCATAGCGACGCTGCCGGCCATCTGCCTGTCCGTGTTGTAAAACCTGTGCAGGATGTTATGAATTTCCCATTTATGTTTGTCCCACAGTCCTATTCAAAACACACTTGTGACTGCTGCATGCTTTTTTTAATATTAATGGTACAGACTACAAAAGAGAAGGGCAGGGGGAAGCTATTAAGGCATTGCAAGGGTATTTATTTCAAATCATATATGCTAAGTTCTTCAAATGAATACCATCACTCTTCATCCAGTAACAAATGTGAAGTTCGAGCACCACATTTGGAAACAGCAGGAATTTATTTCTTCAGAGATAACAGAAGTTGTGAATGGCATTTTATGTGAGCTCTAAGTTTTTACCTGCCTTGCCACTGTGCAATACCCAAAACGTACATCAATTCCATAACTTAAAAAAAAAAAATTCAGAAAATCTCTTCCAAAAAGTTAAACTTGCTCCTTCAGGCATTCTAAGAGAAGTCTTGCAAGTTCCCTGCGTATTCATACTATCTCATAGTATGAATGCCCATTCCCCACCTGCTTTGAATTAACGTATAGTAGTCATATACTAAAAAAAAAATTTTTTAATCACCACTGAGTAAAAAGGCTGCCCTCTAATGTATCAAATCCTTCCCAAAATATCATATTAATCAAGAGAAACATTGAGGAGCCAAAAATAGTCTTACGTTTGCACAGTCACATACCTCAATCCTGACCATCTCTACCTGGCAATAATAATTAGAAAATTCTAACGTAGTTGGGACAGATTCAGACGTGATGAATGTAAAGATATCAGTAAAGAGAAATGTAACAGAACACTTCTCTGTTTGGGTCCCAGCTCAAGCCAAACGTATGTAACAAACCACGGAGAGCGTTTAGAAATCCAGGACTTTTTCTACCTTTAGGTACTGTGTCTTCTAAATGTAGATGCTCATTTAAAACCAACTGAAGAGGCCGAAAAGGAATCTATCTACCTACTAAGGCCTGTGGTTCATGGGTTTCTTTAATTATGTAAGCCCAGCGAAAGGCAAGACTGACACAATTTCATGACACAGTCTAATCTGTGATTCAAACATTTGCCTCACTGATTTTCAAGCTCTGGTGTTCCACAGGATTAATTTTAATAGCAGAAGAACAATGCTTTCCGAGTTTACATAACAAAGGATAGGCCTGCGCCAATAAAAAGTGTGTCTCCATCTTGCCGTGCTATCAAGAGAAAGTTTTATTGATCTGGTGTTCTGCTCTTCCTCCTCGTACCCTTGAACAATCTATATATTTTCTTTCATCTCGACTGATAATTTAGGAGAGGAAAATAGCCATCCGAAATAACCAAGAAGAAACAGGCATTAAATGAGTTCTTCAAGTTGCTGCAATATTGATCATCACTACAAATAGCATCCAGCAAGAGACTGCATCAACGATACCAATTTACTGCTCATATTCCTCTTCCTGTCTAAAGCACAGGTTTAGTGATCAGTGACAACATCATGGACAGACAGTCCTTGCAAAGGGCAATTTGGGAGTCTCTAGAAACTCTTTAGAGGCAATTCTTAGATTGTCATATGGTTAAGTAAAGCAGAATATTTGGTGTATTTTCTCCTTTTAGTTTTGGTGAACCTCTACGGAGGCATCCCTCACCGAAAAGCATTAATATCTCACTACGACATGTATATGACACATGATGTGTGAGAATTGAATTCAGAGAGAAGTTCAAGTCAGATGTTAAGGAATGAACTGTTAACACCTCTGAGTTTTCCAGCAGTGAGCATCTCAGCAACACAAAGCCTCAGCAATCACAACTCTCACTTCCAGTGATCTAATCACTGTTCCATTCAGGCACCTCATCAAGTAATAGGCAAAACAACACATGCTTTACACTGAAATGTGGAAGTGCCAAAAATCCTGATCCCAATGTTTCAGGTTTTGACACTGCTTTTGTCCAGAATGCACAGGAAAATTGCACAGGAAAATATTAGGAAACACACAGAGAGAACCTTAACAATTTCTCTCTCATGTTTGAATTCTAGCTGTATACCCTCTTTGCAATAGAGCCTTTAAAGAATAATAAATAATTAATATGTGTATTTTTAAAATAATGAAATAATAAAACCTCTAGAAATGCCCCAAAACCCAAGTCATTCACCCACCTGAGCATCCTGCTCAACAAGACCCTCATCAATTCTGCCGTCAGGATCTCTATTGGCCTAAAGAGAATTTTCAGAAGTTGTTAAACTGAAGAATCAGAAGTTGAATAAAAAAAACAACTTATCTGTTACATTGAGCCTGTAAGAGTTACTGTGAGAAGTCAACCCCTAATGCACCTTCTCCAAAATCACCTTATTTTTCCCTTCTGCTTGCATGTGTCTTTATGAAATAAAT
The DNA here is from genome assembly GCF_949628215.1 of Phalacrocorax aristotelis. Classification (NCBI taxonomy): domain Eukaryota; kingdom Metazoa; phylum Chordata; class Aves; order Suliformes; family Phalacrocoracidae; genus Phalacrocorax; species Phalacrocorax aristotelis. The sequence goes on from NC_134279.1 coordinate 6,949,671, forward strand.
ATTCTCTTCTATTCGCTTCAAAACCCCACATAGCAGGCATTCTGCTATACTCATGAGCATCAGAGAAGTTATTCAATTCTGTGATGTAGAAATGTCCCATCAGAGAGCTCAAAACTGACCCTGCAGGTCAGGGGAAGTGACTGTTTCAGAACCAATCCTGCCTATCACCAAGTCTATTGAGAATCCCAGGTTAGCAAGCAGAAAGCGACAAGTGTACATTGGACAGGAAAATGGTAGTGAAAAATCATACACACATGCCTGCACACTAACCTGCAGAGATACTGACCTGCAGCAGGACCACCAGCAGTCTCTGGAAATAGCCCGATGTTTCTCCCGTGATCTTATCCTCCAAGTTGGCCTCATACTCTGCAAGAGAAGAATACCCATTCACCACCTTACAGACCTCCTCATTATTTTGAGGAGAAAGCAAGGAAAAGCAAAAAGTTAATTCGACTCACAGCTTGCAGAATCACTTGCTGGAAACAGCTTTAACAACTAGGACATATTCTGCTTTCGCTTACAACCTAACATTATTGTAAAAGAGGTGAAAAGATAGCATCTCACTCCTAGTATCAGAAGCAGATTACTCAGAATTTTTTTAAATACAAGGTGACTTGCACAGATTCTGCTCTTTAAGGACCTAAAGAGCATACAGATCTGGAGTTATGCTGAAATACGGCAGTCTCACAACTGTACAGCAACTGTGAGCCCAGAAAAGTACAGTGCTAATAAATTTTACCCTTGGAGGCTAAGTCTTGGCTCAAACTTTATTAAGACATGATAATTTCTTTTCTAGCAGGAATCTGCATAGAGATAAAAGTAACAAGTTGAATTAAACACTGCCTTAAAAAAACAACCCCACAATCACAGGGTAAAAGCACGTACTCCTGTGGACAACCAAAAAGCTGCACCTGCTTTAGTGCAAATGCATTTGAACCGAACACTTAGCAAAAGGAAAAAAAAAACACTTCTGTTTTTTAATGTGATACCAGTTTTCTAGTTTCCAATTACTAAAAATCTCCTTTCAGTCAAAGGGATGAGGATAGTGGGTGAAAGAAAAAGATGCATTTGAATTAATTCTAACTATAAAGCATAAAAACACCACGACCTACAGTCACAGCCCCAAAATAAAAACTCTTTTAGCTTATAATCCAAACTCTAGTTTCTTTCAACATGAAGTTTTGCAACACAGCAGAACAAAATCCCACTTATTGGACACATCTATCAGTTCACAGGCAAATCTTATTTGAAAGATGAGCTAAAATCATATTAAGAGAATTGAACAGAGACCCTAGAACTTTATTTTATACAGAACTTTACCTTGCAGATAAACCTGTTTAATATTCCGCACTTCCGCAGGTGTTCTGGAGGCAAGAATTTCAGTCAACACTTTCTCATTTGTTCCTGCTCCCTGCAGGGGTGCAAGTATAAATCAATTGATGGAATAACAAGACGAAAACAAGAATTCCCTTTGACAATCAAAAGCAAGCATCAGCTTATACACATGGACCAAATAAAGAAAAAATATTTTCTTCTCCCTAGTATATTGTGGTGGTTTGGGGAAGAATTTCTACCCGTTCTGTCTTCAAAATCAGCCCAACACTTAATAAAGGCTCACTGCTGCAGGATTCAGATGAGCCCTTCCATGTTCAAGCACAACCAGATATGCCTCAGTTCTTCAGCTTTACAGCCAATGATACTGGGGTAAGTGAACGGAGTAACAGTTTCCTTCTTAGCTCTACCTCATATACTGTCTTTCACCAACTAGTACACAGATAAGCATAGAGCCACCCAGCAATGATCTTTGCCCTTCCATGACCTGTGCTATGTTAAACCCACCCTCTCTTCCACTGCAAACACACACATTTTACTACAGAACCGCTAACCCAGATAGTTCAAGCTGCTGTACTCTAATTACAGCAGGCACAACAGGCACTCTTCACTTTTACAGAGATAAATTTTACAAAAGCCAAGCCAATATCTTGTTTCCACAAGTCAGTCTACTTTGCCTGTAAGAATAAGCCATTGCTCTTCATGCTTCCAAAGGAATCATTTCACAAAAGCAACGCTGACATATAATACTGTGAATTTTTTTGCTTCAGCGTGTTATTTACAGCCTTTCCTGCAAGGAAAATCTGAATACTAACTGCATACAAAGATACCTAACTGTATACACACACATCCAAAATACAAATCTGCCAGGTTACATGTAATAAGTTTCAAAATACAGACTGTTTCAAAATACAGACTGTTTCAAGACCGTGCCTACCAAACAAGTGATGGAGGCACAGTTGTATTAGTTCTAATCTAAGTAACAGCAGTGAAAATTGATAGGGTGATCTTCAACACAGACTTGATGCTCTTTGCCGAGTTGTTATCTTGCACTCAAGCCTCTGCTATCACATCTTCTTTACTGTTGTTGTCCACCTTAGCTGAACCGCAGCTTGTATCGACATCTTTTCCTGTGCAGACACATTCTCTGAAATCCTGTGATCTTGTGTTTAATATCACTTTTTATAAGTGACAAGAACAAAACCACTCTTGTTTCACTACCTCTATTTTCCCTCCTACACCCATCTGCTCTGTCATTCCCCTGTCAGTCTTTGACTCCCAGGTCAACAAGAGGAGCTTGGGAATACATTTTTTCCTTTTAGTCAACAAGGCCTTTATCAGCTTCTTTGCCAGATGCCATCTCCCCTTCCCCCACTGCATATAAAAGACATTACAGAAAATTTCCAGGATTAAAGTTTCTGTTTGCTGGGTCATGGGTTCATGAGCACTAGCTTGCAGACTAAAGCCTACATATTAACCAGACAGTCATCAGGGATCTTGGAAGTTTACATGTAAGCGTCACCTAACCAAGCACTACCTGACACCAGTCAAGTTCAACGTCCTCTGCTTTAATCAACAGGTTCTGTGAACAATCCAGGGACATTTAACTCCTGAATTTGTACAGGCTAATATCAGCCAGGTGTGACAGAGGGGAAAAAAAAAAAAAAAATAGGACCACATGGAAGAAAACACACTAAAGCATCTACACATACATATTGTATATTGTTTCCCTGGCCTTCCCAAAAAGGCACTAAATGCCTTTTAATGCTAAAGGGAGATAGTAGACAAGTAACACTGACAGGGCTATCAACCTTTCCCTCTGTATTACTGAAGGCAGCCTTTAGGACATGTTCAACAATACAGATAATACCCACTCATGATTTTGGTGGACACCAGTTTACACAAGTACGCTAGCCCATCAATTTTGAGGTCGCACTGTAATCCATGAGGGGCAAAACACGCTTTAGGTTAAAAAACAGTCAAGAAGAGACATACAAACAACATCACACTTCAGTGAAATGCCTTGAACTAATTTGCAGCCTATGTGTACAGCTGTAAAACCTAGGCTGCTCACAGCAGAAAAATCTAGTGTCCATGGACTTCTGCACTGCACTTCAGCAACACAAGAATTTAAAAGCAACATGTGCATTTGCTTATTGCATTTAAATCAGAAGGAAAAAGTCTTATGCTATGTCGATTTTAATCTGCATGTACAGCAACATCGTTCTCTTAAGATTACACAGCTTCTTATTAAAATAATCTCACAGAAAACATTATATAGACTACATTTCTAAACTACCTTTAATGAGTTATTAGAATGAATAAGAAACCAGGCAAAACCATGGCATTAGCAATAAAAGCTGGTATTAGCATAACACTCCTAATTTAAAAAAAGAAAAAAGCTACTTCTATTAGCATTCCCCTTACGAACCGAGAGTTCATTCCTAAAAAACAACAAAAGAACAACAAACATTTCATATAATGTATTACTTCCCTTCCCTCATTCCTCTTACCTTGATGGCATGCTTCAGTGCATGAGCATCAAAAATGTAAGTTGGTCTCATCAAAGATACCATCAACGTTTCAAATTTGCCAGTAAGTTCCGACTTCAGGTCATCTACAAGATCCTAATGCAGAACAAACAGTGCTGTAATGAACAAGGACTAACCATTTTAGATGATGGCTGCATGTGTGTCTGCAAGCTAGAAGACTCTGGAGACACATGAAAATGTGCAAGGGACAGGGGTGTGTCTGTTTTACTTGGTACCCAAACTGAAATAAGTGTAGCCAAATAAAACAGAAGAGGATACATGGGCATTTGGAAAACCTGAAACATATTACAATTTTTTTTTCAATACAGAAATTCTTTAAACCCTAGCTGTTCCCTGCACTTGCTGTTTGAAACAAAGGTTACCCAGCCAGAACATTAAAGGATTGAACAATGCTGGAAGAAAGAAATAAGCTGACTTTGCCTGGAACTTACTTATGGCTTTATCTACCACTATATTTGTTTTTTTTCTCTCCTATGATATTAGGCTGCTTTATTTCTGTCACATTTTGTAGCCGTAGAAAATTATTTTCCTGCTGTCACCTTGGGTCAAAATATTTGATAACTCCTTCCATACCAAGGATGAGGTCAGTACTAGAAGTATACTAACAGGAAACTATAGGAGCTTTTGCACAAAAACCCGTCTAAGATATATTGGACCAAAACACAGAGGGGAAAAAAAAAAGGTAACTTCTTTGTGCTAACCTAAAAGAAACAGTCTAACCTAGCCAGCAATTAAGGATATGGTAGGGCAGGGGAGAGGCGGAGACGGAAGCAAAACTAGATTTTCTTTGAATGAAACTTTTACAGGGAGCATGATGAATGTGCCTGACAGTTTCAAATAATCATCGTAGGTCATATTCAGCTCATTTCTAGAGGTATTTTTCTTCTCACCCTGCCAAACAAGGTTTTAAAGGCAGATGCAATTTCTTGACGCTGAGCATTGTTTCTGCTGGTAAGGATCTTCAGAACAGTTTCTTCATCAGTCCCTGAAGTCAGAAAGAACAGAGAGTTACAAACATGCTCTAAAAAACAAACAGCAGTGGCACAAACTCAAAAGGCAATGAAAGATGCTTTGAAAACAACAGTCTACTGACAAACAGCACAAGCATTTAAATAACAAATGTCACCACACCCCAAGCCGGGCTGCCATGTTTGGTATTCTACTGTCGCAAAAATATGGCTGGAGGACCTACATGTTGTTTGTTCTCCACCAGCGCTCTGTTACAAATACTGCTCCCAGCACCCCAGGCATCAGCTACAACATTTAGTCACACTCTGTATTCTGCCTTTGGGCTCACCAAGAGATTTACTTTAGAATAAACAATCTGCCGATTCCCAGCAAAACTCAGTCCAGTAACCCCAAACACCCCAGGGTACAGAAGTGCAGAGCTATTATCCATTTTATATACAATGGTTTGCAAGGTAGCCCTCAGCACAGCATCTTACTAGCCCTGCTGAATTTCTCAGTAGGCTGAGGTGTATCACATTTCCCTTCTTCCCTTCCTTCTGCTTCCTCCCGCAGGCAGCTTCAAAAAGAACAGCAAATTAGATTTTGCTCTCACAGGGAAGTTTTGGGGCAAAAAGCTATAGCGTGAGTTTACAGACAACTTGTTAGTCTACATTCATGCTGTGTGCTTGTATTCTTTTCTCAGAGTAACTGTAATGTGCTTATGCAGTTCCAGATCGTGGGAGCTGTTGCACATTTTCCTAGCACAGAGCTTTTACTATAATGTCACAAATCTCCACAGTTGTTGCCTGTAAACCCACAGTCTAGCTTACTGTGCAGTAAAAAGCTCTGTGTGCAGACAAGCCTCGAGTATCAATTTTTAATGGAGAACGTGCAAACTGCCTTCTTTTTTCCCTTATACTAAACTAAAAAAAAAAAAACAAACTATCCTTGAGAGCAGCACAGTCAAAACTAGGACACACCCAGACTCCTACAGTCCTGAGGTTGTCATTCCATGGCATGTAGATGCATGCTCTATCCTCATCTGCTAATACAAAAAAAAGAGTTCAGAAAGGATGTTTCCAAAGGAGCGAGAGCCCTTTCCTTTTCATAAAATAAATTATTCTTACCCATTCCCTTCATGGCCTTACGAAGAGCTTCTGCGTCAGCTCTGGCATCAAAAGGAGAGAAGGCTGACACGGTGCCTCTCGTGTACTAGAGGGGAAACGGAAAAAAAAGGGCAGGGGGGAAAAGGGAAAAAAAAATCGATAAAATAGAAGATAGCATCTTTTACTTTCATACATAAGCTCAGACTAAATTTGAATCCACAGTCCGAAAGACTATAGTATTTTTTTTTGCAATTGTCTGACTAAATAGCAGTCTGTGGGTATTTAAACACAGCTCTCACTTAAAAGGTACCACCACAGCTTTACTCAGGAGTACACCAGCTAAGTTCAAGTATATTTACATAATGGTGGTTTGCAGGATCAGTATTTACAACACTGAAGCCTGAATGAAGGAAATTACTAAGAAATTATCATTTGTTAAAGTAATTTGGGAAATTAATTGCACAAATCATGTATGCTAGAGAAGTTACACGTAGATCCAAGACAAATTTGGAAAAAAGAATTTCCTCTCCTCAAGGAAAAACTACTGGAGCTCTCAACCAGTATCACACGTTTTTTCCATCACATTGCAAATGAGATCTACTGAACTCTGCTATGACTTCCAATTTTTCATTGTTTTTCTTTTGGCATAAGCAACTTTTTAGTCAAGTGATTCAGCTACATTTCTCATAGTAGTTTACAGCTGAAAAGAAATAACAGTTCAAACATGAGGATAAAAGATCAGCCCATCCAAACACAAAAATAATTCCACTAGGTTTCCATGGAACATGGCTCTTCAGGGACCTTGCAGAGAAGTCTTGCCTTTATTTAACCATAACAGTTCAAGAACCTATATGTGTATAGCTGATTAGTTAATTTATAAACCATAGAAGTTGAGCAATGGCCAAAAGGGGAAACAGCTGGGTTTGGGGAATAGGGAGATTTTTCTAGCAGCTGAAGAAGGGGAATTTCCTGTAAGCACCACTGTACAGAAGTAGCAATCAGTACGGGCAGGGCACTTTTCCACTCTTAAGAGCGAGCATGAAAGGAAGTGTCAAGACACCTACTGAGACTGGCACCAGATTGTTTCACAGGCAGCACAGCCATCTGGCCTCTGCGATGCAGCCTTTCCCTCAAGTAAGCAATTTCAGCCACACAGTGCTTTGGTTTCAAGTCAATGTACTCATCTAAGACAGGTCAGCCAGAAGAGTACAAAGAGGAAAGAGCTGGAGAGGGCTAACCAGAAACCGCCCTGAAGCACCGCTACCTCTCAGGCCACTGTGTGCTATTGCCATCAGAGACTCCCTACCCCTCCCACTGCACAAGCAGTAATGAGTTGCATTTTCTTCCACTGCATTTCAGCAAATCAGAACACAAAGTATCATGGTGTTTAATAGTAACAACGAATTCTTTCTGGTAGATGCTTTCTGATATCCAGCATACTTCCGAGGCATGGCAATTCCCCTGAAGCATTCTGCTTTTCCCATTACAAGCAAGCTTTTAGGCAGTGCTTCAAGCTTAGGTACAGCAGTATGTACTTATTGTCCTTTTCCTAGATAATTCCAAAGGCTGTCATGAAAAAAAATCTCAAGGATTTGGGACTCAATTTTATAAATCAAATTTGATTTGGTAAAACAGATAAACACTGAAAAACCTTTGTTTTTCTCCTCCTCCCTTATTACCACGCCAGCCAGCATGGGGTGATTTAAAATTGTATTTGCTGCTGGTTTCTTTCATATCATCTTAACATAATTAATACTACAGAGCTACCACAATTCTCCCTTGGACATGACCAATGGTCAACAGGTCTCAGAGGAAACAGTTATTGATCTTTAAGTTAGAGTTTTCCTTTGCTTATCTCATTATAAGCAAGTGGAATTCCCCTTCAAAATTCCTAAATCTTGTGACAACAGCCCAACATTCCTCTGTGGCTGTTTGAGACAACGTATGTGTGAGCACTACATGCTAGATGAAATCTGTCTCTGCACCATTCTTCTCATTTTGTTAACTAAGAATAATCCCTTCCATACTCTCCCTTCCAAAGCAGTGCTGAAAGCCTCAACATACACTAAGCTTGATGAACCGTTCCTGAAATTCTTCCGGTGCACCTGTAGTCTGAGTTTCCTTGACATCTGGGCACCATTTGCATTCCAGGCATTCCCTTCTGACACACAGTATTTACTGGATTTTAGTTAACTACCTGCCACAGTACTTGAGCTGCACCTCGCTTGCAAACCAGGAATATTGCTGCAGCTCTGCCATCCAGCATAATAAAAATCCACATCACTTGAGTACCACCACAATAGCAGCTGTAATGGCAGAATCTCCACCTACATCTGCTGTCCTTCATTCTATATGCTGGTGCAAACAGAGCACAACCACAGCAGGGCCTGTTAGTATAAGACAGGCTTGGATACAGCTTTGTGGGCCTGAGTCCACCCTACAGTCTAACTGCCTTCAGAAACCACATGCAGGCAGATGCAATGCAGATGATAATTGGCCCATCATCGGGACAGTGTCAAGCCATCCCTAACTTTCACATCAGAAACCTACTCACCTAGCTTTTTAGGACACTGCAGAGTGGCCCAGCAATCACAGCATGGAACAAAATACTCAGGCGCACCATGTTTAACAGACACAAATCCACCTAAAACACCCTACGGTCCAGAATCAGAATGGTGGGGGTTGGAAGTGACCTCTGGAGATCATCTTGTCCAACCCCCTGCTTGAGCAGGCACACCCAGAGCAGGGGGCACAGGAACACGTCCAGGTGGGGTTTGAATATCTCCAGGGAAGGGACTCCACAGCCTCTCTGGGCAGCCTGTGCCCCTGCTCTGGCACCCGCACAGGAACGGGGTTTTTTGTCATATTCAGGTGGAACTTCCCATGTTCCAACTTGTGCCTGTTGCCCCTTGGCCTGGCACCGGCCACCACTGGAAAGAGTCTGGCCCCACCCTCTTGACACCCGCTCTTCAGATATTTATAAGCATTGAGAAGATCCCCCGTCAGTCTTCTCCAGGCTGAACAAACCCAAGCCTCTCAGCCTTTCCTTATAAGAGAGAACCTCCAATCCCCTGATCATCTTTGTAGCTCCCTGCTGAACTCTCTCCAGGAGTTCCCTGTGTTTCTTGAACTGGGGAGCCCACAACTAGACGCAGTACTCTAGATGGGGCCTCATTTGGTGATGACTATATTAACAGGACTTGAGCCAGCACAGACCCCTGGGGAACACCGCTAGTTACGAGGCCTCCAACCAGACCCTGCCCCATTGATCACGACCCTCTGAGCTCTGTTGTTCAGCCACTTCTCAATCCACCTCACTGTCCTCTCATCTAGCCCACACTCCCTAAGCTTACGTATGGGACGTTATGGGAGACAGTGTCAAAAGCCTTGCTGAAGTCAAGATTGACAATATCCACTGCTCTCCCTTTGTCGACCCAGCCAGTCATGCCAGCATAGAAGGCTATCAGGTTGGTCAAGCGTGATCTCCCTTTGGTGAATCCACATTGACTATTTCTGATAACCTCCTTTTCTTCTACATGCCCAGAGATGACCTCCAGGATGAACTGTTCCATCACCTTTCCAGGGATGAAGGTGAGGCTGACTGGCCTGTAGTTTCCCAAGTCCTCCTCCTTGCTTATTTTGAAGACTGGAGTCACACTGGCTACCCTCCAGTCCTCAGGCACCTCTTCTGTCCTCCATGACCTTTCAAAGATGATGGAGAGTGGCTTAATGACAGCATCTGACAGCTCCCTCAGAAGCACCCTTATCAGTTATTCAGGTCCCCATCCCTCAGTTGCAAATTCAATGGACAACGGCAGAAAGCCCTGCAGTGGTAACAAAGTTAGTCAACGGAGGGATGAGCTGTCTCCTCCTTCCCAAACATGGCACCTTTTGGCTGCAGAAAGAGAGGGCAAGCACCTTTCTAAACCACCATCACTGCCTACACAACTGAAGTCAGCTTTCAGTCACAGAGAATCTGATATAGGAGCTATGAACCAGACATTTCTAACAACATAACAGAGCCATACAGAAGAGTTTCTGACACAAGCCAGACACTCATTTACAGTTTCAACTACAACTCAGCTACAGTTTCGACAAGAGGTAGAGTTTAAGCTTTATTGAAACAAACTGGTTCTTGCAGATGGATCATGGCATCACAACTGCTACACCATCCTGACTTAACGTGAAAAACAACTATGTAACATTTATTTACAAACTTCATAACTTTTTATAGAGGTAAACAAACTACCTTATTTTTAGTATGTCTAAGAATGTTCCTTACCATTTATGCACACAGATACACAACACTACAGCCTCATAGGTCCATTTTATTTTGGTTAGTAAGTTTCCCATCCAGTAGAACCCAAAGCACATCAGTGGAAAGAAGAACACAAGTAGCCTTTGATATAAATCCTTCTGTAATCTGGAGTGATCCCCTACTAAATAGCAACACCCTATACTGGGCAGTACAATATACAGAGAACAGCACACAAGACCTCAACACAAAGAATATCACAAGATTTTAACGCCCAAAACCTATCTACATTCTTTTCTTTCTACATTCTGCAAGACACTGACTGTTAAGTGATCATGTTTAGTGCAAGCGCAGTTTGTGATTACACACTAGAAATTAACAGCAGCTTCCGTTTTCTCCAGACACCTACCAATGATGCCACTGAAGCCCCTAGATACACAAAATCAGCATGAGGAGGAAAGGTGGAGAAAAAAAAAAAAAAAAAAAGAAAAAGACAAAGACATGATCTTGCTTTAGAATTTATGCCCCTCCAAACAAGGAAGTTCACATTCTCTGGGTTGTTTTATTTTTGTTTATTCTGCTCTAGCAAAAGTTTGAAGAAGAAGATACAATCACATCAGGCGAGGGGTTTCCAACCAGCACCTCAGAGCTAAACCTCTCCCAAGAGACAACTTTGCCTCAACAATTTGATGTCAGGTGGCCACATATCCTGGCAACAGCATTATCCGAAAGATCAACAATAGCCACTTAACGAGGCTCCTTTTAACTTTTCCCTTCCAAGCACACAAAATATTTCCCACCCACAACATCCCTTGTTTAGCCACTGTTAAATACAAAGCATTCGTTATCAGCAAACAAAAGACCACACTTGAACTGATTCACATTTCTTCCCGGCTACCCTTGCTCTGTACCCACTCACAGCAAGTTCTTACCAATCAGATTTCCTATAGTTCAAGAGCTACCCCCTTTCACGATGCTGCTCTGTAGCAACAAAAGTAGGGTCTCATCAGTTTGCCACTGGAAAGCCCAGTGCCTAGCACAGAAAAGGAGGTATGTGGCTTTTTTTAAAGCACCCAACTGTTTACAAGATGGCACAGGAAAACCATGGAGTGGTAAGAATGGAAATGGAGAACGTTCTTCCAGTGCAGGGGTTGACAAACAAAGAAGATATGCTATTTTCAAAAGACAGAAGAGAACCCAGAAAGTCACATGCTAGAATAAATGAAAGGCTGCCTTAGGATTTCTTACACAAGAATAAACGTCTTGCAGATAAAGCACAACACAGCATTCACCAGTAAATCAAAAACCTTTACGGCTATTGAAGACCACAAAGAAATCCCTTTTCAAATTGTGCTTTAAAACTAACATCATGTAAGAAATACATAATTATTTCATTACATCCTTACCAACATTTCAAGGTCAGTAGGATGTAAATTACATTGTGAGTAGGTGAACAGAGGCACAAAGCTGGTGCAAACGCAAAAGATGCGTCTACAAAACACCTAAATTTCATAATGCTTCAGATTGTCCACTTAAATGGAAAGAGTAAGATCTGGTCAGCAGACTAGATTCACATCTGCCCCACTAAATTTAAACTCCTGACAAAAAACCAAATTACACAACTTCTGTGTTGAACTCTGAGTCAGTACACCATGGAGATACCAAAGATAGGCAGTAGAGAAAGGAAAAAAAAAAAAAAAAAAAGAGAGAGAGGGGGTGGGAGAGAGGGAGCGAAGAGCAGCAAGCAACAGCAATGTAGGAACCAATACAGGAACACATGCAAAAACACTCGAAGAAGCTGTCATCGCAAGGAACCTCAATAAAGCCAAAGAGCTGCTTAGGACGTGATTCTGAAAAAGCATTTGTACTTTGGAATGTGAGAGAGAATCCCCTGAAGCACTACTGGTGTTGGTGATACTATTCCTGTGCTCCGAGTCACACAAGTGCATTGGCACAACAGGAACTCCGGATATAGTGCACAGCAGCCACACCTTCACTGGCAGCAACCAATCCTTTCCTGCCCTTTTACAAATGGGTACACAAAATACTCCAAACTTCATTCAGGGAAAAATTTGGGAGTAGCAGACCAAAACACAACTGTCCACAGCATGCAAGCAGAAAATATTCTTGCTGCTTTTTTGACAGATTTCTGATTAGCAAACATGGGGTAGCATTTTCAAGGCTGTTCATTCATCGAGCAGGAAGAGATTGCACCATGTGCATCTATGCATTAACAAAGACCACTACACATACAGATGTGTGAGAAAAGGCAGCTCGTTAGGAGAGCAGTGTTCCTCCAAAGAAAGCAGATAAATACAGGCATGAAGAGACCGGTCTGCACAGCACATTACAGCGTGCTGTAGTTTTCCCACTAAATGAATGAACCTTTTTATCCTGGAGATGGAACACACAAAATCCCTCAGGTCTTCGGGGAAAAAAAAAAAAGTTATTTGCATAACTGAGCAAGAACAAATATTTCAGTGACCAAGACTCCAAAGATAACTTACCTTCTTCAAAGGTTTTATTATTCAGTGATGTATCTAGACTAAAACGGACTTCAGTACACTGTGCAGCCTTACTGTGCAGCCTTTGTAAACTCTGAAGCTATGAAAACTACTCTCAATTGACACTCGGCATTTCATGACTGATGGGCATTTTCAGTTCTTACCATCACTTCACGATGCAACAAAATTTAGAACAGACACCTGCCACAAGAGCAGAGCTTACCCTTCAACTTTTTATTTTTATAAAATGAATTACAGACTACAAAACTTTAACACTCCCAGTCTTTTATAGCTGTATAACCGCAGAGGCAAAGAATACCAGTGAAGTGGAAAGCAGCCCTCTGAAGGCTGAAATTGGAGGACAAGACCTCATCATTCCAATAACTTCATCCTGCGACCATCCACCATAGTAACCCAGCCCCAAGTGTCACCTCAGGCAGTAGAAAATTCTACTGTATGAAGACAAGAGTAACTAGTTTGCACTAGTGAAGAATGAAATTTTTCTTTTACATAGATCAAGTATTAAAGTGATGTCTCTGTGGAATAGACAAAAGAATTACAAATTTCCATGCTATTACTAAAAAGAAGTTACCCTCGAGCCTATAAGCAATGCTACATGTACCGTAATAAAAGGCTGTCCAAGTAGATCCATCTCGTCAGATGCCCTGCACTGGCATGGGTGAGGGCCCCTGTTTTCCTAAGATGGATCCTACAAACCAAGTTTGATGTTTGAAGAAAGAAAAATCCCCTCTTTGTCCCTCAAAAAAAAAAAACAACCCACAGGACTTTAAGGATGTAGTAGAACACTGTTGTAAGTTTGTTTTTTTTTTAAGTGAAGTACCCTTTCTTTCTTTTAAAGCTAAACTCAGACATAATATGAGTAAATGTTTACAGGAGTGATAAAACACCACTAATCATGCTATTCATTAAGTTGAAATAATGAAACTACTACTGCATCACCATACAATTACCCTGACCTTTGTGAAGGTACTCGTACACCTTGATGGCTTTCACTTTCAACAGCAGTACAAAACCCACAAAAATGCCATTAAACTCTTATTTTCCTTTCCAGAGCACATGCATTTGATGCAACTATAGAAACAAACACTGGAATCGCCCTGTTTCCCAAGCCTTCATCCAGGCTCAAACCTAAGAGCAGCAACACAAGGGCTGCCAAGAAAAAAATAACAACAACAAAAAACAAACCCACACCAGATGAAGGTCTGTGCGATAGCTGCAAGGCTTCCAGAAGAAATTAAGTTAGATTCGGGAAAGCTGGGGATAGGAGTACCGAGCCTGAGCCACCGCAGGGCACAGCCACAGCAGTATTTTTCCTCCTTCCTCCTCCAGTGGAAGGAGCCTCCACCCAGGCACAATATAAACACAGTACCGAAAACTTGGCCAAACTAGTGGAAAGTGGAGAAAAAAACGTTGTGCCTGACGTGTGCCTCACATGATGAGCTGCTTTCCCCGTCCACCCCCCCACCCCACCCCCGCCTCTCCCCAGGCTTGGGGATGGGCTGATTTAGGGGAGACGGAAAAGAAACGGGCGAGGAGTAAAAGTGAGGGTAAGACGACAGATAAGGCGAGAAAGAGAAGGTGACAGATGAGACGAGGATGCCCGGGGCCGGCCGCGGCGGATCGAGCCCGCCGAGGGGCCGCGGTGACCGCCGCCCGCCTCACCTTCGCCATCTCTGGGGTCCGCCGGGCCGGGGCCGAGTGCGAGTCCGAGTCTGCAAAGGGAGATGCGACAGGGAGTGAGGGGGGGAAGGAGTAACGGCCCGTCCCGCCGCCCTCGCCCCGGGGCAGCGCCCTCACCACAAGCCGGTCCGCCCGCCCGCCGAGCCGAGGTGCCGGGAGCGCCGAGTGAGGCAGGCGGGAGGGCGGCCCCGCCGCTTGCCTCAGCCGGGCCCCACCCGGAGCGGGCGGCGAGCCAGGGCCGCCTCTCCGGGGCCGGCGGGAGCCGCGCCCGGCGGTGCCCCGCTGCTCATGCGGGACACCCTGCGTTCCGGTGCCCTGCAATTCTGCAATACAGGCGGCTGGCGCGGAAGGAGCAGAGAGACAGCCTTTCCTCGGGCTCGACCCTGTTAGATAATCGCTTTCTCCTCCATCTCTGTTACGCCATGCTAGGGTGTAGTCAGTGCTTTGCTTATTACTAAGAAACCTTTTAAAAGAAAAATTACATTTGCAGATAGCCTCCATCAGGTACTCAAGGCCCCTCCTGAGGAAATTTGTATAAAAAATTAACCTGAGGAGGATCCTATCCCATCATTAAAAGACAAGTCTGTACTGAATTTTAAGGCAGACGTTTTATTAGCTGACCTAGGTTAACTTCCAAGCCAGCTAGTTTAGCAAAATAAACACAATGCTGGAACGGAACGTAAAGGCTGTACTTTTAGACTATCAGTATGCTAAGCATTTTGGGTGATGACACTCTTCTCAACATCTTAAGAGCAGGACCATTTCACTGACCCAAGTACAGAAAAGATTCATCTGGTTTGGGAGAGCAATGAGGATGCAGCCTGCGTGGCTCTTCAGTAAGCATTTCCACCCAAAGCTGAGGACTTGCTCCCTCACCCATACAAATGCAATCCAGCTGTGTGTCAGATGAAAGAAAGAAAAGAGACTGCAAAACAAATGGAATTTAGTGTCTTTGCCAACATGAAATATGAGCATAATCTCACTATGTGAGCATTTTAACACGTAAAGGGGAATTCTGCCTTAAAGTGAGTTGTGTTTACCTCAGAAAACACCATCACAAATGCAGATCATAATGTAAATTTAAATATTTTGTACATCATTTTTTGTTGTCCCAGAAATGCATGTACAGTTCAGCGAAAACACGAGATCCACCCAGCTGGCTTCCTTTGCAGGACCAAGGATCAAACAGTTTGCTAAAATAGCCCAATTTACTTTTTCAAGTCTAATTTGAATCTAATCCACTGAAGTGGCATGCTCAAAGATGCATGAAGGGAATCATGAACTGCTCATAATACACATGTGGAAATGCACATATGGATTAGATGTAGAATAACAATACTTCAGAAAACATTATGGGTTATGAAATGGTTTAAAAACTCGTGGTTGACGTTCAAACAGGTTGCTTTTAGTTTAAGCACAACCTTGTTTACACACCCCCACCTCTTTCAGCAGAAGTTAAGACTTTTTGTCCTTACACATTATATCCAGAGCAGATACAGGCTGTGCTACAATAATGTTTCAGGCTTTACCATCTAGAAAATGCACAGATGCACACACAAAGAAATGCAGTGGGATCTAAATCTGCCCCCTTTAGCACGCTCCAAAATCCTGTCAATCAGATTGAAGCACACAAACACAGTGGCAACTGTGCACCTAGTGACACAGGTGTGAGCACAGCCAAATGGAATGCAAACCTCATTAGTGACTCAGCTGTGCGATAAGGAAAAGTTTTGGGCTAACACGGCAGTTAAAAAAAAGGCTTTGTGTCATGTGAACTGTTAATAAGGTCTCTAGAAACCGATAAAGCTGTAGTCCTCACTTTTAAATATGTTACTAGCATCTCTCTACTATAGGAAATGGCGTACACAAAGATTGGTGTATTTGAGACTAATATATCTATTAAACTTCACAAATAAAACAAATCTTTGAATAATTTTGAGAAAGGCGTATATTTGTCCAACAAATTATTTCGCAGTTAGCATCCGACCACCTGGAAGGCAGCTGCACTGCCTCAGGAAGACAGCAGTCCTCCCTCTCCTCTCCTCCCCTTCCCTCTGCCACAAACCCCTCCTGGCTCCCAGCGCTGCAATACAAGTGGTGAATTTTTGGTTTCCTGTAATGCCACCTCCCCACCTATTCTCATACCTTCTGACTTAGGAGGATGGATTTTTCTGGATTACAAGATTTCTGTTTCCTGTGTCTTATTTAGTATCCTTACTAATTTATAGAAATTCTCAAATTTAAGGGAATTGTCAGATGCCTTTAATTCCATTTTTCTCTTTAAACTTGGTGTTGCAGGTTGTATTTAGAATCAAACTAACGCATGCCTTTTGTTCTGCAGTAAGTGTCTCTGCGTACACTTGGCTTCTCATTTCTAGTAGAGAAAGTCTACCTTCTTTCATTTCAAGGTATTTAAAATGGTTTTCCATTCTTCTACCTTTGAGCAGCTTACACACAATAGCGTATTTATTCTAATCTACATGCCCAGTCTGACCCTCAGGCAAACATGAGGTAATGATCAGTCAAATCAAAGGCAACCTCCAGATTTCTAATTGGTGAAGGACAGGGAAAAGAATCTTGGATGTGAGAACACAGAATATTATCCTGCTCTGGAGGGGGTCTGAAATACATGATCCAAGATGAACTGCAACGGTAGGAAAAAGTGAAAACAGAGGCAAAGAGAACGATCTTGCCAACAGATGAAGTTAGGAGCAAACTCTATTCTAGTCAATCTAAAATGTCATCAATATTTGTTTAAGCAAGCAAATATTTGCATAACTTCATGATGCAAGGAGGTCTGGGGGAGCAGGGGGAAATGTTAGAGCAAAACCTTATGAAAGATTTGCCAGTCCATTTGGCAAAAGCAGACGTTCAAAAAACAAATCTCCTGATCAACGCAGAATCTCAATCTTAGCATCGATTTGAACTCAAGGGGAAGAGGCAGAAATAGCTATACCAGCAGATCCAGAACAAACCTGAAGACGTGAACATAGCACTGGAGGGAAATGCATAGTGCGCTGACTGCCTTCAGTTGAAACAATTTAAGTTGGGCTAAAACAGTGACAGATGACGACTCATAAGCATCAGACGCAAGACCTTCATGGTCACCACAGGCAAGTATTTAACCTGACTGCGGCTTTCTAGATTTAGTCGCATTCTTTTAATCTTTTTGTTGTTTTTTTTAAAAAAAAAATGAAGCCAAATTTTCACACAAGGAAGAGCAACGCATTAGGTGAAGGCAGTGTTTCCCCCTTCCAAGCCCCCTCCCTGATCTTTGCACTTTCAAACACTAGTGGAATCGTACCAGGACGTAACAGTCTGCTTCCTAGTGCTTCTGCTGGCACTATGCACTTCCAATCCTTCCTTAAACAGAGCTGCAAACACCTGGAACAATAAAAAGCAATAAAATATGATGAGAAATAGAGTGGCAGTGCCTTAATGACATATTTTGCTCTGGCACAGATTGCAACTTTGCAAGCGGGGCCCTGCCGGTTCCCAATCAGCTTCAAGGCACAAATCTTGTCCATACAGGGTGAAATTTGGGGGTTGGTCTCAAAGTCACACTGTCAAAGGGAAGCGAAATGCTGAAATACCACATTGAGGCTGAATGTGCCTTGATTAAGCAACCAGAAAGTGTTCTGCAGCCAGGAAGCCAAAGTAACCTCAGAAGCACACATTATATTAGCAACCTTGCATTTCCTCGGGAGGCAAAGATAGTGTATCCCCAAATGGATGCAATCCTCTTTGGGCAGTTTTTTGCTCTGGAGGTATGTTGGCTAGTGCTGCTGTGTCAGAGCTTGCCACTTCCTTCACCTAAGCTCTTAAAAAGGAATTTTTAAAGCTACACATTAATCCAGATCTGCACAATGACAAAAAAAATCAGATTATTAATCCACATCAGGGCTTGCTCGCTGTGCATTTCTGTTCCTCCCGACAAGGTGAGGACCTGAGAGACATGTGGCTAGCCTGAAACCCTATTTATGGGACTTCACAGCATCTTTTCGCAGAGGAGGTGTCGGGAGAGAAGAAAGGAAGCCTATCATGGGGACCACCTTCATTTGTCAAACACTCTTCTCCTTTTGGGAAAACGTGGGTTTTGTTGCTTCCCAAAGAAGTGCTCCAAAAACCACCTCTTGTTCTTCAAAGTTATTGCTCTGTATATTGTTTCCCTTTTGAAGAATTAAAAAAACGCAAACTCTCAGCATAACCTGTACCTCCTGGCCTAAGTTCAAGAGCCTGTAGGCAGGACTGCACATTAATGTAGGACGGAACCAGTATGCACACGCTACCCAAAGAAGCATGATCTCACTAAACCTTCTCACTTCTGTATGAAATTCAGATACACAAGTAGGTCTAGGCATATTTCTTCAAAATAAATAAGCACGCAAATTTTCCTTGAGCACTGACCGCAGTTTGAAGTTCAAAATTGCCATTACACCATGGTTTCACAATAGAGTCATCACAGTTGTAGAAGGGAGGCAAAGATTGCATATAAGAGTCATCAGATATGTGAAATAATTAACTTGATATGGGGTTTCTAAAAGGGGCTGGAAAATCTTTTCAAAGTCTGGTTGTACCACTAAAACGCATCTGCATGTCTTTTCCAGAAGCAATGGAAAAGTCTTGGAGGATGAAAAGTTAGCACAAAAACAGTTCATTTCAAAGGCATGTCCTCCTGCAGCTGCTGTCAAGGGCAGGTTGCTAGATCACAGGAAGACCAGTAACATCGATTTTTTTAAAAAGTAAATAAATAGAAAGATAGATGGTTTGGTGTATCAAGACAGTCTTCCAGTGGGTGTCCTCATCTCCTGTCCAAAAGCACCATACATCATTTTGCTACCAATAGTATTTCTGAGCTATTACATGACACTACACAGCTGTTTTTAAGTGCATCACAGAAGAGAAAAAAAGAGCAAGGCCCATATGAAAGGAAAGTTTGCTTCTGCTATGTATCTGATGGCAGCTGAAAAGGGAAAGATCCTTCAATATATCTAACAGAGTTGGAGCACAGTAATCACATTAGCACCGTATTCACATGATACAGAAAGGTCAAGGACAGTTAGTGTCCAAGGTAAAATATTCTCGCTTAAAAAAAAAATCCCATTGCAAAATATTTAGAAAGCCTCCTGTAGAGGCTGAAGTGCAATAGGCTTACCAAGGGAGATTTTCAGGCTTGGGAAATTTCATGGAGCAGACAGTTTCCTTATGAAATTATAACTGAAGATCAATCTTAAATGCTTTTACCCACTTTAATGTCTCTCTGGAATTGAAACAGTCAAAACTGCTTGATGAAGTTTTGAAGCAAAGCAGAAGCAAAGGTGGGGGAGGAAAAAAAGAGCAATTTCAAGTTCATGCTTTGATTAATACTGACCGAGAAGAAATGGTTCTGTTCCAGACTGGGTGCCAGTGAATGGCAATTTCTCAGTCCCTCGCTTCCCTCCACTCTTACACAAGGGGAGCACACAGTTCAACTGTTAACACAAATGTAGAGAGCTTTGTGCTGCACTCTAGCACCTTGGATGCAAGGTATGAGGTGAACACTAAGAGTAATGCTATTAAAATAAGGGAGAAGAGGGGAGGGTGAGACTAGTTTACAGGCAGGGTAAAAAGTTTATAAAATTCTTTCCATGTTGCATGTGACGGCATCAGGGGCTGCTGAAGGACAGGCTAAGAGTACAAAGCAGAAGTTTTTGGGTTTTGTTGGGTTTTTTGGTTTTTGTTGCTTTTTAAAAAGCACTTTGAGACTTGCTTTGGAGACTAAACATTGGCTTATATTCCATCAAAGACAACTTCCTATAAGTGATTCATTACTTCTAATCCACAACCCATTACAGAGCAGTGCTCTGTCAGATTCTTGATTTCTCTCGGGACACCAGTACAATTTGAAAAGGTTAATAGGAGCTAAGAGCATTCATACTAGTTACAGCATCAGGCAGCTGAATTCATCTTACTGGAAAAATATTGTATTTTCTTTTAGTCAGAGGAGGTGCAGGTTTCTTTGAAATTGTCTTTAGAGAAAGAAACATCACAAGGATGTCATCAACACAATAATCTCAATTCAAGCAAAGATAAATCACTTGCGCCAGATTCCAGTACTTGTCTCAGGCCCTGGATGCTAATTTTGATTACTAGGACAGGTCCGCTGCACTGCGCTAAGGCAGGACTTGATCTCCAGGCTGCCTAAGTCTTCCTAAGAAAGAGAATTTCCATCCCGGATGACTAGTGGTATGGAATCCTCCTCTGGGGCAAAGGGAGAGAAAAGGAGCCAGGTGCTTAGGTTGTACGTCTGTATTTCCAGCTGTTCTGCACTACGGTTTACCTTGAGCAGATCACTAATGCTTTGTGCTCTACACACTTCCACGCACCAATGGCGTATGAGGGGACAGCCCATCGGTAACAGCAGAACAATTGTTTTGTCCCCTATCCAGGAACTTGAAGCACTGTGTGAATAATTTAAGAGCCATCACAAACCTTTGAGATAGCACTAAGTAACTATCAAAAGCAACCAGTGCAGGTTCAGAAAGATATTTCTCTTAACCAGGTAAGTAACTAGCTCTACTTAGGGCAGAGGAGCAAAGAGAAAAATAACTCAGTTGCATTAGCTTAATGGAAATTTGAAAGATCTGAGGAAAGAAAATAAAAATCATCCATGAGTGGTTGTCTCCCTCTCTGTGGGGAAGAGAAATAAGTATCAATTTAGCTGAAATGAAGTGGCATAATATCACTAAACAAGTTTGCATTTATTATTCCCAAACAGTTCTAAAGGAGGTCCTGTAACAAGACCTCTTTCTCATCAAGGGACCTACCATTAGCACCCCCATGACAGCCTTGAGATACAGGTGCACTATTATCCTCACTTCAAATGGAGAATAAAGATAAGCTAAGGCTCAGTGATTTCCCCAAGGTCACAGCTGGTGACTGGTAATCCAACCCAGGTTTCAAGTCACAAGCTACCAACTTTGCACTGCTCTGTTCTTTCTCTCTTTCCTTTGCTGAAGGGCCTTGGCGTCACTGAAAACTGCCTCCTTGGTTTACGTATTCACCGATGAAGGAGAAAAGAATCCATAAATTATTCTAAAGGTGCCAGGATAAGAAGCACCTTCCTACCTCCACACTCTACAAAGCTGTTCTCACCTGAAATAGCATAAGCCTTGATTCCCATAAGTAAGAGCAGAATCAGGCCCACAAAACTTTAGTGTGATTATGAGGAAATAAGTCTGGAGGCAAAACCAAAGCAAGCCACATCCACTTGTTTTCTCCTCAGCCTTTCATTAAGTTCCTAAAACATGTTGATCTCAATCTTCCAAGCCACTATTAATCAAACCCCCAAATAACAGAGTGCTTCAATTGCAGACTGCGTGAAGCCCACACCACTGGCTAGATAACCCAGCAGTTTTATCAGGAGGCACTAGTGCCTTACAGAGCTTTAACCTGGAAGCCTGGACCTTCGCTTACTTCCATTCTTTCTTTCCATAACTTTTCATATATTCCCCTGACACTGGATGTTTAGTGCTCCTGTAAACAAGGAACATTTTTAGCCATGATACATTTTGACACCTGAACTAGGACAAATCTACTTAAACTGCCAGCACATACATGAAATCTGTTTTAATTGCTCCTGATAAGTCACTGCCAATCCATGCCGACACAGACACTCTAGAGGAAAAATGCTTAATTTCTTTACTTAATTTTGAATCTCTAAAAGATGAGCAAGTCACTCAAAGGTTTATGCATGGACAAAGCCACGCAAACACAAGACTTCAGGTGTAGCCCTGTATAGAAGAAAATTCTATAAACCTTCCCTCACTTGCTCTCATACAAGGTTGAAGGGCCTGCCGCAGCCAAAATCCCAACCTTCCCCTCAAGAAAAAAAGAATCATGCACTTTTAAACAGCATTTCTTAGCATTCTCCTGTTCCCACCTTGCTCATTGCCAGGCACAAGGGCTTTTTGCCCTCCGTGGATCACTGGATCAACAGAAATAGGAGTAGGTTTCAAGTAGTAGGATATGCATTTCTTTCATAATTCTCTCTGGATCATGTTGTCAATCCCTTTCTCTATAGCAACAAATGTTTCTCTATAGCAACAAATGCTGGTATTTTGGAGGGCAGGCAGGCGTGTGTTTGTTTTAATGTAAGGTGAGATTTCCAGGTGATAATATGATGCAAGGAATCCAAGCTTTAGCAAAGCAAGGCAGCAAATATAATGGACTTCTGATAATTTGTATGTGTAGTCAACATTACCAGTAGTTTAAACTTCTCGCCCTCATCATGTTTTTAAGAGCTGTCTGTATGACAGAATATTTCTATTCTTCCTAAACTAGCTGTGTGTGTGAAAATAAACTGTTAGTTTGGGAGGAATGCCTGTGGTAACATTCCTCTAAAAAGCCTCAGTGCCTCTGCATCTCCTCTTTTGGTAGAGCTTTGTTACCTTAATTTGCATTTTGAAGCATAGAACAATTAATACAGCACACCAACAACTTCCAGTAGCAGTAACCACAGCAGAGCTTTAGATAAACTAGAGACAGGTTAGGGGCCAGGAACACAAATTACATCCTGATGCAAACTGCAGTTCTGTTTACTGAAAGGAGTTCCATTCCCACCCCAGCAAGAACATATATTTACCTATTATTCAGGTGTTCCTAAGGGCAAACCTGGTTTTCTTGATCATACTGACAGCTTTTTGTAATGCTAATTCTTCCAGAGTAGGAAGATGAATTGGAAGTCAGGGGCTTTGAGACCTCAAGTGTCTTTTCCTAGGAATTATATTGTTAAAATAATATTTATTCTTCATAAAAGCACCTTGATGGAAATCTCTACACGACAACTAATAACAGGCACTGAATCCTAAACTACATATTAGCATTGGTTTTGCAGTGTGTATGTAGCTACCGCCACGTATCCTGATCCATTTCCAGACCGAAAACCAGACTGGGTTTTGGCATTCAGATGCAACAGGGTGAGCACATTTGCAAGGGGAACCACAGACTGCCTTATGTTAGATGCCCCTCTTGCCTCCTCCTTGTACATCTGGAGCTCTTCGTTTTGTTACATCTATTTCCAATCAGTGGTTTGAATGTCTTCTCGTGGGTTGCCTGCAACACCGCTTGCTTGCCCATGTCGCAGGTCATCAAAACCCTACAAATAAAATTGCTATTACCTTTCAGGTCTGGAGGTCATTGCTCAAAAAAAGCAAACACCCAGATACAGCATGGAGCTAAGAAGGAACGAGATGTCATGACTGACCCAGCCAAATCATCTTCCCATAATGAGAAAAGAGGAGTATCCAGACCTCACTATCCCTTTGCATATTTGCCTGCACTCACAGCAGCAGATCAGTGAAAATGAGGTTAAAGAGCACTTAAGTTTTGGCACACAGCTTTTCTAAATGTGCTAAATCCTGCTCCTGTATAACTGCTCCCCTCCCAGCTCTGGACTGGTGAGACCAAGGAAAAGGGGAGAAATTCCTGCCCTGATACCTCCAACACTCTTAAAATCCTCAGGCCTTGTAGTTCCACTGCCAGAGGCAGGATCCACAGCAGCAAGCCATGAGCTGTGGAAAAAGGTGGTGCATTCACACCTGTGCGATAGCACTAGGCAAATCAGCATGTTTAAACTTTGCACTCAAACTACCAAACATGAGCAGATGCATTTTATTCTTTTAATACCCAATTTATTTGCCTCCTGGTGTTATATTATTTGCTGAAGACAGCTGCAGACATAAATTACTTTTTTTCCTTCAGCCAAAATAAATAAGTATTTATGGCTAAATAGGACTTCCCTTTCTCTGTTGTGAGCATTCACCTGGCTGAAACACTGCAATAAGAGGCAATGCAGCGAGGCTGAGCTGAGCAAAGCGAGCAGCTGTATGTCCCACAAATGGGTAGCAGCTGCTGCGCCTCTAACCACAGGAAGAAACCAGTAAACACACAAACTTCATAGCAACACCAGCCTCCCTCTGCACAGTCCCTAAGGGCAAGCAACACCCCTCCTGCCCCACATTGTGGCTCTGTGGGTCAGAGCTGCAGACAGCTTCAGCACTCACTATGAGGGGTTTTGGGACAAACTTCCAGGGTCTTACAGCAAGAGGATCAAGAAACACTCCTTTGGGATCTAGAGGCCAGAAGCCTGTATTGGTTGTGCCTGCCTAGTTCTGGAGCCCTAGCATATATAATCTGCATGAAGGCAGTGGTGACTGTCACCGTCTGAACGTGCACTGGTGGTATTTCACGGTATAATTAATATACTGCTGCGCAGAGGCACAAGCCCTCTGCTGAGGCCTGCACCAGAGGTGCAACACATAGCGTGATTCATGCATAGCTCTGCCTCAAAATTATTTTTGAATCAAAGGAAACCACAAAAAAAGAACTGTATGCCAAACAGCTCCCAATGTTAGCAGCTACAGAGCCAAGGACTTCATTAAGATGGATAACCCAGTGTAGCAGTGCTGCAATTCAAACCCAAGTTATCACAAGTTATTCTGCTGAACACAGTGACAAAGAAGGATGCCTGAATTCTGTCAGACCCACATTCCCACTCCCAACCGCTGTAGGAATTTTAGTTAATCCACGCACGTTAAAGCACTCTTAGCGGCAAATTTTTCAAAAATAGCTATGGTAATAGTCAAAGCAGAAGTGAAAACACGAATAATGTAAATGCTGACTTGCTGAAATCCCTACCCATATTTCAAACACAAAATAATACCAGTGATTTTGAAAGCAGCTTAAACTTTATAGAAAACGGGACATCTAGTGGTACTACATGGGAACTGCGGCACGGAGGAGAGAGGGTGTCTCCTCAAGCCCTCTTCCACGAAGACTGACAAAGTAGGCTAATAACAGTGATGGCACATCATAAGAGTCCTCCAAAATCCTAACACATGGCAAAATTTTATTCCAGGAGTTCATGCAACAATCTCCCTTTCTAAGTAATTAAAAACAAAAATACCGCCAAGTGATCAGGCATTCCACTCAATGGGTTGTTCTTGTATCACACACATGCTCTTTGCTTCCCTTTCTCCGCCCAAAATAGTCAAAAGGTTTACATGATGCCATCCCGCTGCATCTGAGTTATGAATTCACACTTCAAAATACAATGTTTTTGCCGTTTTTGTAATAAATTAAAGCTCTGGTGCTGGAGAAAAAGAAAGGCTTTGTTTACCTATTCTATCCCCTACACATCCTAATATTTGACCCCAGAATACTTTTGTTTATTCAGCATTCCCAGCAGCTGCAGGCAGATCCCCCGCTAACTCTGCTCTTTCAGTTTGAAACCATGAGCAGGCTTCTGTAAGTAAAATGCTCTATACTGATGGATAATCTCATGCCGAGTTTGTCTTTAACACAGGCAAAATAATTTCTGAGCTGGAAATGGGCCCAAAACAGATGCAGTAGGGTCAATGGAGGAAAAAAGAAAAGGTCCCAAGATTTTTTAATTTTTTGTAATCCAAACTTAAATGCAAAATCTTATTAAGGACTGATGACGTGTTACACATTGAAGAAATGGATTTCATGCCTGAGAAACTGCATATTAGCAAATCCCACAGTAGTGAAAAACAAATAAGGAGGAAACAGTAAAGCCTATAGATCAGTGAGGTTACTTCAGTACAGACTGCAACCAAAACCATCACAGTTCATAAAAGCATTTCATTTCTTTCTCCGCACTAGCACTGAATAGAGTTTCAGTACTTCCTAACATTCCAATAACGTCCTTCAAAGGAAAGCTGAAGGGGGAAGGATTTTCACGACAGTGAACCGTCTGTAGAGTCCAGTCATATTTCAGTCAAGCAAACCTTTTTTTAATTTGATATTCGTAAAAAGATGTCAAGCAAAACGGCTTTCAAATGGTAAATGAGAAATTCGGTCAAGCATTGGCTATGCTCAAAGGACTAAACTGGAGATACCAGATTTAAAAAATAGAAAAAGACTACTACTAATTTAATTTCTCTTTAAACTAACATTACACAGTTCCAGGAATATGTATTTACTTTAGAAGTTGAAGTATTTCTACAGAAGGTCCCAGGTAATATTTCAGTTCACAGAGCTGCAAGCTGAGACAAGCAAACAGATTTGTTTGTTACATGTCTTCTCACATCAAACACACTGCTCTGTCACAAGCATTGATGCTTGTGTTGATGCTTCAGGTCTCTTACTTCCTAAAACGTTGTCACCTTTGGGTTTTCCATGGAGCCTGCCATTACTTACAGTGCTGGCAGCAGAAAGGAGAGGTTGAAAATGAAATTTGTTTGGGGGCTCAGCACTACCAGTAAAAGCCACCAACTCGCTACCAGAGGGGAACTTTTGTGGGTTCATTAAGCAAGTTTCCTCAATCCATCTTCTAGTAACCAGCCACCCACAAGGCAAGTAAGCTTGACTCGAGGTAAAGGCTCCTTTCCCCCTAAGCAGTTTCACCTGCCTTTCACACAGCAAAAGGACAAGGGGGAAAAATGCTGGGTTTTTTCCTGAACTGAAGGCCAAACTGCAAGTTTTGATTACCTGGCATTATAACAGACTTTCTGGCAGTCTTTCAGGTTTCTGACCAGCATTTAAGTTGCAAATAACAGGGCACACAGGCATAGCTCTGAGCCCATTTGGATTTGGCTCCAGGGACCCAAAATTTTGGCTTCGGCCAGAAAGGGGCTCAAGGCAGGTGGGTCACCTCAGCCCATGCTCAGATTTTGGGAGGCATATGAGGGGATCACTAGTGATCCCCAACAGAGACTTGTGTTGTATCCCAGCCAGTAACTGTGACTGTCTGTGCATGCTCAGAGCCAGTTTATGACTCAGTTTCCCCATCTAAGAATTAGGGTAGCAGGGCTTTGCCAAACACAGCGCAAGGATAAGATGAGCGGTGTACACACAGACCAGGTGTGGCACATTTCCCTCCCAGCATTTTTAGCCATCTACAGGGTGATTGAATTCAGCTGTGTTTGAATGAGCTACCTGATGTACCTGGTGTAGAGCAGAGATGAATCATCTTTTCCTCCATGCTTACTCTTCGCACAATAATGTATTGCAGACCTCTAATTCCTCTGCTAAACATCCATAATCTTCTGACAGCTGAAGAGTCTCCAGTGATTTCATATTTGAATCAGGACAACAGACACAGACAGGTCAGTTAAAGCAGATTTCAGTAAGTCAGAGTTACAAAATTTAAAGACTTCTATTTAAACCAAACTCTGCATTTTAACATGTAAGTGGCTTACATCACTTCAACTACTGACAAATTACCATAAGTCACTCTTAATGAGATTGTCTCGTTAGGGGCTTATGAAAAGACCATGAAGATATACACTTTTTTCCCCTAACTTTAAAGTAAAAGAGGGCACCTCACCCTAAGGTGAGACACACCTCCCTCTGGCAGGAAGGTGCTAACCTGTGTTTGCAGACAAAAAAAACCTCTGTGCAGGCACTGAAACCCCCATAGAAGTACCAAGGAGTGTGTTAACAGGCCCCTCCATATCTCCACATGTGCTGGCTTAGGGCTCCCCTGGTAGACACAGGGGTGCCAAGGGCCTCCCCTCCCATTCCTGGCCCAAGGTGGCTGATTCCTCTTCAAGGGTCCAGAGGTGAAGGCAACAAGAATCCTGCACAGCCCCAGGGGCTTCCTCAAGCCCAGATTTGACAAAGCATGAGAGGTCTCATTATCTAACACTTTGTAAAATATCACTATTTTCCTGAATATTATTTGGCTAAAGAAAACAAAAAAAAAAAAAAACACAAACACATTTCCCTTCCCTCCATCGAGGTACTTCACCATACAGGGCCTCTTCTCTTTCCTATACATCAGAAACCAAGTATAGCAAAATACATATACATGGCATCTGCTTTTCCTGGATCTCCCCTGCCCCTCCCTCTCCCTGCATCCTTACCTGCTTCTCTTGACAGACACCCACCAAGTGGCTCCAGAGGGCATTGCTACTGCCCAGGTCAGCAGGCAAGCCCTGGAACACACCTCCCCAGCTCACACCTCTCTCCAGAAAACCTACCCAGGTGCCTGTCCCACTCCTCTTAATCTCTCTGTTTCCACCCTCCCCTGCAAGTAAACAAGCCAGCTCCCCTTTCTACTGGTAACACCTGTAGTTCATGCTGCTCCCTTCCACCTCCTGACCACCCCTCACTCCCCACACGGCTCCCTCTGGCTGGCAGCATCCTGGAGGGCTCACAGAAGCAGCCCTGGCCTATCCCAAAGAGTCAGCAAGCCAGTGATACTGTCATAATATGAACGTCTAAGCTGAGTTTTGGGAGGCTTTTATCAATTTCAGCATGGGAATACCGAGTATTCATCACACGTCTGATGTTACATGGCATTCACGTCATGTAGAAAGGACCGGTTTGAGTACATCAATCACCCCAAAGAAAGATAAAACAAAAGAGGAAAGATATACACCAGCAATCCTTTCTCGCCAAGCAGAATAACTAAACTTGTCTTCAGCAATCAATCAAGGCTCCAGCAAAATCTGTTCTACTAAAGATAGACTATCTTTTGTGAAAGAACGGATACCTCTGAAAACTTCATTACCATTCGTTAAGACAAAGAGTTGCCTCATGATACTCTCCTTAATGCAGCATAAATTTTAATAAGGCATGCACAAACAACCAGCTACAGAGTGGCTCACAGACTCTGCTGAGCTTTAAGGAAACAATCTCTACAGCTCCTTTTCATGTCCTGTCCTGGTATTGCGGA
Source organism: Phalacrocorax aristotelis (assembly GCF_949628215.1). Classification (NCBI taxonomy): domain Eukaryota; kingdom Metazoa; phylum Chordata; class Aves; order Suliformes; family Phalacrocoracidae; genus Phalacrocorax; species Phalacrocorax aristotelis. The sequence goes on from NC_134279.1 coordinate 6,978,752, forward strand.
AAATCTCTCCTGCTAATCACACGCGGGAGAAATAGCAGCATGCATGTACAGGCTCTGGGCCTGGTTTTAAGTTTCCACCTATCATGCTCTTTCTAGTAATCACTTGTCTCACATCAGCTGCTACAAAGTCGCTTAGACAATCCAAATTGTTTCTTTGAATCACCAACTGGGTACCCAAAACACTATGAAAAGGATTAAGGTCATTGACCTAAGCTTCTTAGGTCAATACACAGACATTGCAGCCAGGCCATGGAATTAATTTTTAGCATTGTATTTGTCTTTTTTTTTTTTTAGTCTTGGTGTATTTTGTGTTTGATATAGCTGATATGCCTCCAAATTTTCTACAAATATTAGCACTATACTAATTGTAAAATTAGGACTTGTACTATATTATCAGGCACATTGATTATTAAATTCTGATATCTTGATACGTTGATAAAGAAACAGCTCACAGTAACATTAATCTGTATGAAGGATACCCAGGCATATGAAGGCTCACTTCATTTGGAAGGAAAGCACAATAAAGTCCAAGTTCAAAATGAAGAACAGAGATGTAAGGGTGTGAGTAACAGAGAGGTCTCACCTTAGTGCTAGAGTTTCCCCTGGATTCAGCCTCCACCGCTGCCTTACACTAACACAGTTCGTGTTTAACAACCCAAAATAAGGTTCATTCCTTTCAGACACTGTGGGTTGGAGGACTGCCTGTACCTGGGAAGGTCATTAAGCAGCCTCTGGATGACCACCGAGGTAGCAGGAGAAAGTGGCCTCCCAACATGGGAGGTACGGAACCATGTGGCACACACCTTCCACCCCAATCCAGCAGTTCGTGCCATTTCAGTATATACAGGGCTCCAGTCTGAACAGGGCAGACTTGTGTCCCAGCTCAGACACAGTCTGGGGTCACAAAAAGCAAAAGGTGAGAGAAAAAACCCTTGGATGAGACCTGTCCAAAGCACCAAGCAGGTGGTGGGAAACAGGCAATGAAAGGAGTCCTCATGTTTGCTGTTAGCATCTGTTAACAACCTTATCAGTTCATATTCTGCCTCCTGGCTGCGCTATTGAAAATGAAATCAAAGGCAGGCAACAGAGTACTTTTTACTCTACATCCATTTATCTTAAACAGAGCATCCCTCACTGGCAGGGGAACACACCAAGCTTGTGACCACCCCACCGCAGCAGTCTAGAGAGAGAGGTTGTGTTAGGAGGTATTTCACTAACTGCTTTAGAAAATATAAGCACAAGGAAAATAATATTTACAGGAGGGAATGAGAGATTTAGTGTTCAGCAGGAGATGCGTGCTAGCGCACACCAATTCCCAGGTGTTAAATAGGTGTGAGTATGCCTTGGTGATCTCAGCAGACTCGCAGCTAATTCAGCATTTAAAGATATTGAAAACATTATATTGAATCTTCTTGGAGGAGCAGAAGTGCCATTTACTAACACAGAGATTAAGTAAAGCCTTGTCTACAAAGAGTGGGATGAAAAGTAGTTTGTTTTTCTCTATCATCTGATACCTTCAGCAAGCACAGACTCAGGCTTTTAACCCTGTTTGCCGAGTGCTGTTTCTGTCAAGACAGGTTCAGAAAAAGAGTAAAAAATTAATTTCTAGAAAACATCCATAAAGACAGAAATAATAAACTAAGCAGACTGAGGACATACATTTTATCCTTGATTACTAAAAAAAAAATTCCAGAAAAAATGGAATATAATTTGAAGACCAATGTTATTGATGTGCTCTGGTCTGAAGAAGTTTATGTTTTTGTGAAATCAAAAATAAAGTACATGCACTTTCAAAGAGAAGTCACCTGAAGCGTATGCTGCTGAATTTCACTAAAAGTCACACTGAAAATGTATAACATTTGGAGTTGTGAGGCTTTCCTTAAACAATTCCTCCAGTTATTGTCTAGGTCTCTCATAGAACTGAATCATACTTCCATTTTTTGTAACTACATCAAGTAACATATTCCCCGTTTTCTAACACTGTCAGTCATTACCCTGAGGGAAGCTAAACTATCAATCTAACAAAAAAAAATTGTCTTCTATAAGCCCAAATCAGATGGATTGTCATACTCTGTACTGAAAGCTTTGTGCATTCAGAGTCCTTTCCAGTTATCTGAAAAAAAAAGGATCAGGTCTTTTCTGCTCACAGAGTAAGATGCAACCGCAAGACCTTGACTGACGACCTTCTTCCCTTTCAAACTTCTTCCTTACATCACGGGATCTAGAGAGCTTTCTGAAAATGGAAACAGATTTGTATCCACCCACCCGAGGCCAGGAGCTGGGACTCTCAAACCCGGTCTTCTGAGTGTGACACAAACCGCAGGAGCAGGTGGCTCATCTCAGACGTACCAGTACGCCTGAATGGAAAACCTGTTTGTCTGAAGTCCCACCAAGGCACCTCAAAACAGGTCTTAAATGAGGGTTGGAGTTTTGATAGCCCTCCACAGAGGTGAATTTTCAAAGTAAATTTTGAAAGACGCGACAACATTTGAAGGAAAGCAAAAGAATAAAGAGTTTCTTGGGAATGCCAAGAAATTAACACTACTGAGCAAGTCTTGCACAGCTGTGACTGTGAGTAGAGCTATGCTACATGTCCCTGTGAAAATACTCATACCAGATTAACCATCAGGAAAAGAAATAGGTCACTGTACTTGTTTTAGAGTATTTGCAAATGCCCAAAGTAGGACATTTCTGGCATAATTCTTCAGTCCTCACCGGAAATTATTTTGGTCCACTGAGCCTTTGTATCTGTTAATCTAGATGGGAAAAGAGGTGATTACATAGTCCACACCTCTTCATAAAAGCATAGCTTTATTCCCTTTTGTGCACCATATAGTTTTCAACATACAAACATTGCGTTCTGTGTGTTTTCCTTGGGAGATTATTTCTTGACTTAACACACCTTATCATCGAGTACTTTCTCCTGCTATTAGTTTTACTAGTCCCTATCTGTACTCTGTGTTGTTATGCCTAGTTATGGATTATGCTAAATAATTCATCTTCTTCCTCAGTGTTTACATCTTTCACGTATTTGCAGATGATCGTGTTCCCCTATAGCTGTCAGCTAACAAAAGCATACATATTTAACTACTTTATTCTTTCTTTCTAAATTCCCCAAAGGCTTTTCATTGCTCTTAGCTGAATTCCCTTGGGTTGTCAACAACGGTCTAGTAATGAGGTGTCCTGACAGCACCTGCACGTTAGGGCTGAATGGAAAGGACACCTCACCCCCTCGGAGGGCAGGATTCCTATGCCTATGCAGTTCAGCAACACACAAGATGCTTTCGTTGCTTTGCAAACTCAGGATTAATTTGCTACTAATGATCACACCTTGTATTTCTCTTGCCCTGCAGTTTATTTGTTTCCATCTTCCCAAGATGATTCATCTGCCTAATCTTTTAGAGCATTCAGCTTACTTCTGACTCTTATCACTGATTAAAGAAAATGATGCACGTGAAGTTTGACACTGGGAATTTAAAAACTTCCCAGAAGAGCTCTGGACCGTGGGACAGGCACTCTTTGCACAAGGGGTGGCCTGTCCTCTTTTCTGAGCAAAAGGACAAGGGGGAGCATCCATCTCCATTTGCAAAAATAATCAGATACAACATCAGTGCAGAAAAGCTTGGCCTCCGTTCATCTTTCTGCCCTGTGACCGTACCACAAGAGGGGAAGGTGTTGCCTCCACAGCTGTGCCCTAAAAATCCCTATCAAGAAATGGAAATTTGTTTGAATGGTGCTGATGTTTGATGCCCTTGGGTGTGTGACGTCAGACAACTCCCCTGGTTGTCCTTCCAAATTACACTGCGGGTGACAGCATTGAGGTATGGAGATTACTTTCAAAGAGCGCTTGTCTTACTCCCATTGTAAGTCTGGGGTATTTATTCCTACACTGCAGGTATTTGTGAAATTAGGACATTTGAGATGCAGTACTGATACCACAACAAGACAAAATGAAGAACTGATAATCCTTCAACTTCTAAATGTTTAACTGAGTAAGTCCCCCAAACTTTTCTATTGCATTGCATTGGTGTAAAGTGCATATATGTCAGAGGAAAATCATCTATTAGTTCCCATTTTCCAGATAAAGGTAACTCAGCCTGTGCCCTGTTAGTCACACTTGTGAAGCCTCATTACAAAAATCAGATTACCTCTGTTTCATGCAATAGAGTAAGTATGAAGTGCTTCTGCAAACCAAGTTATTAAAAGCACCCCAACCATTTGCATTACTTGAAATACTTCAATACCCTTCAATACCCTTGCACTCTCTACAGGCTCTTCCCCACATGCCAATCACTCAGGTGTGAGCTGGAAAGGAGGGCTCAGACTCACTGCAGCAAGGGCTGGGGAGCCAGAATATTGTATGGACACTGTGGACTCTAACAGTGGCCTCATCCTCACAGAACACTGCCTTGCAACAGAGAAATGCACGGCAGGCGTGAATAAGGCAGACCATGTACGCGAGGCACTTGTTTGAATTAGCAGCATTCTGCCCTGTAAAATACACCCCACGGCAATACCTGCCTGCTCTTCCACAGCCAGACCACTCCCAATAGCTGCTATCTAATGTGACCTAAAAAAGAACCCCCAAACCCCATGCATTTAAATAAGAACACACCAGCCGTGTAGTACTTCTCAAATATTTTCCTTTTGCTGAGTTTACTGCACAGCTGTTAACACCTACCTGTAACTCCTCGATGTGTGATAGAATCATTAAGGTTGGAAAAGACCTCTAAGATCATCGAGTCCTTCCTTTCAGGACAAATCTGTGTCCACCCTTTGCTGTGGTGCAGGAACTCACTTGAGAGCTTTACCTCCTTGCCCTGCATAAGTGCAAAGTGGTTCACTTTGGTGTCTTACAATTGCCACCCCGACTGCTCAGTAACCTCAAACCTAATGTAGTGCATTACCAAGCAGTCTCCCTTTGCCTCGCGGACCCAGCACGTATCTATGTGCCATTCCATCTACCAAGTCATTCCCAAATCCTCCTCTCATAGAGTTTTATACTGATGAACATGGGCATGGTGAGAGGCTCTGTAAATAAATGACTGGATCAAAACTTGTGTCAGGGCGCAGGCCATACACAACCACAGAACTCACACTTGCTTGAGCTCCCTCTCTGAAAGCCACTATGGTACAGAGAGCTAGCAAAAACAACGCTGTAAGAGGGCAACCAAAGGTCTGCCTCAAGCACAAGTTTCCTAAAGGCCCGGTGGCTACGTTCCTTCCTTCATGCCCCCCCCATGCCCAGCAGAGGGTGGGGGCAGTCAGCAGGAGGGTGCACCATGCCCCAGGGATCCCTGGCCAAACCAAGTGGACACCAGCGGTCCCTGGGGACATCTGGGGTGGGGAGAGGTGGGATGTTGCCAGGTCTGTCCCTACCTACAGGGGGTGAAGCCTACTTAGCTTTTTAGTCATATGAGGGAAGAACTCCTGTGGAATAAAAGGAGGAAAAATGGGTTAGGTGTGGTTAAAGTAAAAAAAAAAAAAAAAAGTCATTTAAAATGGTGAGCGTCCTCTTCTGCATTGGAAAACACTAAATTTAAAAATACTCTAATCGGGTCAAATTCAGATCTCCGTATGCCGAAGTAAAGCCAACAGAACCTCTCCCGCAAAGAGGCCCCGCTCCGGCGGGGGCAGAGCGGGAGCGCGGAGCGCGCCCGGCCGGAGCCTTCCCGGGGGACGCGGGGAAGGGGAGGCGGCCCCGGGGGCAGCCCCCCCGCCTCGTCCCTCCCTGCTTCTCGCCGCCCGGAGAAGCGTCGGACTCACCTGCGGGGCGGCCCGAGGCGAGGGCAACGGGCGGCTCACAGCTCCCGGGAGGCACCCCAGGGCTGCCGCGGCGGCGGGCGGCGGCGCGGGGGGGCGCCGGGGGCGCTGCCCGCCGAGCCCCGCAGCTGCCGGAGGAGCAGGCAGAGCAGCAGCAACAGCAGCAGCAGCAGCAGCAGGAAGAGCGCCAGGTAAAGGAGCAGGTTGAGCTCCCACTCCATGCCGCCCGCGGCACGGCTCGGCTCCCCGGCCAGCCGCCCGGTGCCGGTCGAGCCGCCGCTCCTCTCGCCGCCCGGAGCCTCCTCCCCTGCGGCAGGGCGGAGAGGGGCACCGGGGCCCCCGCGGAGTCGGTCCTTGCCTTCAACCCCCGCCTCTGCGGCACCTCCCCGCCCGGGCAGGGCAGCACCGGTGCCCTCTGCACCCACCGCCCCGCACCCACCTCGGCAGCTGTGACTTGTAGGACCTCGGGCGCGGGTCCCCTCTTAGAGAAATGATGCTCCGAGACCACTCCTCGCCACCCAGAGAAGCTCGCTGGGGTGACCCGCTTCCAAACTGAGCCTCCAGTTCAAACTGAAATGCCCACGTAGTGGTGGTAGCAGCATCCATCCTCCCCACCTGCCCAGCCTGCATTTCACACTCGTCCACCAGCGCAGGCCAACCAGTTCTCAACTTAGTGGGCATCAGAAAATGTCCCTCTCCTTGAAGACAGCTGAGAACCGTTCCCTTGGCCAGGAGCGAAAGCACTTGTCAGATATTGCCACGGGAATAGAAAAGTTACTTAAGATTTTTGGCCACTTGACTCAGATTTGTATTGCTAACATCTGGCTGTCAGTCAGGTAATGCAGCCACTGCCCTTAGAGCCAAGGGACACACCAGGGACACACATCTGGCATGACCTAGCAGCTCCTGCATCTGCTTTCACAAACGCTCTGCTCAGTGCTTGAGCCTCCAGACTTAAAAAAGACAGGTTAGTGAGGAACACAATTGCAGGAGCAGCTCACTGGCCCCTTCGAGACAGCGGCACCCGTCGGAACAAAAAAATCAGACTTGTTTCACACTCTTAAACTGTTGTATCGGATCTCCCTCTACTCCTCCCACTCCTCAAAGACCACTAGTGCACCCAGGCTGCCGGAGAGCAGATGAGGCGAATGGGGTGGAGGGATGTCATCTTGCTGTGATCCTCGCAGAAAACCCTACCTCACTTTTTGGCTACCACCTGTCTGCTTGCCGACAGGATTCATCTCAGCCCAAGTCACATCCCCAGTGCTTCCATGGATTTATAAGCATTGGAACTGAAATTTCACAGGGTGAACATAACCACTGCGGCATATATTGCAAATTTTGTCAGGGCCATAGAAAGTGTATTAATTCCTGAATAAATACATCGAAAATTTGCATAAATCCTACTTCATAAAGCCTCCCAAATTCTTAATTTAAGTATAGCATTATGGCAAGTTTGAGCTAAGGAGGTAACTACGTATTGGGTCACCATTTTACACCAGATCTTCTATCCTTATTTGACCTCTAGAATAATACTTCATAATAATGCTCAATAAACAATTCAAAGCAAATTGGAAAATGATCATTCACCTTTTGCTGAAGTAGTGAAAGTTCATTCTGACATCTTCATCAATACTGCAGAAAACATTATCTGGCAGAGGCGGAAAGGCCACCACCCATCATTCTCCAGCGCTCACACATCTTGCCTTTGTGTTCTCCTCAGGCACAATAAGTACCACTTTCCCACTTCACTTGTGTTATTAGTGAGGAATTGAACTACTCAAAACACAGTTTTCTTATCAGTGTTTCTTCGCAAGGAATTAAGAATTAGGATGTTTGGGAAATATGGCAAGATTAACTCATTTGATACGCACAGAATATTGATCAGAAGCTCCATGAAAGACAATCTGCGCTTGTGCAAGAGGTACTGATGATACAATGGCTGTTGTACACGAGAGTGACACTTCTAAACCACGCTTCTAACCCTCAGCAGTGACTGCGTTTTAAGATACAATTGTAAAATCGAGGTTGTATTTAAAACCAGTTGAATCAACAAATATATACATTGTTTAGAGGTTTTATGGCCAAAACAGAATTCTGAAATGTCTTAAAGCTGGAAGAGAAATATGTATGTAGTATGGAAGAGAAATAGTTCATCTTCTTTCACTATTGAAATGGTTTATAATCCTATAACTAAATAATGCAGGCTGTTTCTTATAGTCTGTAAAGGAAAGTATAACACACAACCTGAATAAGCAGGAATGCTAGCGTTCCTCCCCAATCCTTACTCCTCATATAAAGAAGCAGTAAGGCTCTACAGAACAACGGCAACAGAATTCCTTAGAAGAGGCATGTGCAAATATTTTCTAAAATGTATCTCCCAATACAAAAGAAAAATTCTCACTTCAAGATTTATTAGTCTCAGAAGAGGTCATCCATATATATATGTATGTATATAGAAAAACAAAAATGCCTGGAAAAGACTACGACTTTCAGCCTTTCAAGGCAGCAAGCAGGCAAGATTAATTTCTGGTGTGTAACACATACTTGGAAGCTGAATAAGCAGGAGAAATAATTGAAAAGACCTGTTCTGATTTAATGGTTTAACTTGATCACTTATTATTTATCCCGCTTATCTTTGGGCTGATACCACCTTTCCTGTAATTGCATCAAGACATGCTGTTCTAACATGGTTACCACTGGCAATGTGGCATGTGCACAGTCAGATTTTCTCATCTCATGTTTGTAACCAAACGTACATATTCATTCAGTTACCCCTGAGTCACAATGGCGCTTTGGAGTATCCAGGAACGGGGATGATACTGGTTTGTCAGAGCTGCAAACCTGGGCAGATTCAATTCTTAGGCAGCAGAAATCCAGGTCACGTTATCTCAGCGCTTCATAGATACTTCTTCCACCAGTACACCAGCAGCAGCGTGATGAAGACTAGCAGAACTGTGGACTGCGAGACGGGTAGCACAACACTGAACTGAATTATTCAAAATAATCCAGGTTTCAAAAGAGAAAATTATCCCTCAATTTTATGAAATGGGCTATCATCTCTTACAGATCAGATGTGACCTATAAGCTTTTCAGTACTCTGGATTTCCTCTGCGTTGTAGGAGTCTCAATATATGGGATGAGATCACATGTATATGGTAGCAGTAAACATTTTCTGTCTTCTTTTCCAACTGAAAAAAAAATGTTTCCAAATCAGTACTCACTTCAGTTTCACACTCCTGAGTTCTTGTATCAAGCCAGCATTTAACCTGCCTGATGAGTAATATTTAAGAGCAGAATATGAAAGTGCTTTTTTTCCCCACAATTTTTATTTATTTTTGCCTACTCTATATGAAAGCAAACTACAGTTTCTACTTTAACACAAACATTTGTTACTTTTAAAGATAATTTGAAGATGCTTCTGAAAGGTTTGAAAATCTTAAACACCACTAAAATCTTAATCTTTAAAATCTTAATCCAGACATTGGTTTTGTATATTCAGAGCCTTCAACTCTAGCTGTAGCGATTTTGACTTAATGTGACGCTTAACTCAGCAACTGTTTTTTCACCTGAATCAATAAAAATCATGAACGCAGTTTGTCTGAAGACAGAGAAATTGCAGGACGTGGCGACGGCAGACCTCTTGGTATTTAGCTATTGTGCTGAGACTCAAAGCTGCAGATTAATTAATTGTACTCACACGGTGGCAGTACAGCACTTCGCCCATTTCAGTAGCTCTTTGGAAGACCACAGAGCGGAACAGGCTGCAGCAGCAAAAAAAGAAGGGGTTCATTTATTTTCTCCTAACTTTGTTGCTTGTCTAGAATCCAGCCTTGCGAATACTTCCCACTCTCCTGAAAGGATCACTGAGAGCTGGGAAGTGCTGAATGTAGCACTGTCTACAGGATCAGAACTTTTGGTGGGATTCTTTGGTGCAAAAAACTTCTATCATGAGAATAATAAAACCCAGGAGTTTATGTGAAGGCTAAGTATGGGTGGCAGCTGCAAGAATATTTTGGGGGTTACTCAGAAATCTAGCCTATGAAAGATGATCAAGCAAATACCAAGCAAGTAGATGAAGCAGAAGTTATTACCAACTTGCTTTAAGCCGGTGTTTGGATGATTTGCTGACAGTTCCGGGTTGCTTTTCTGGAATAAAATTACTTTAGCATATATATTAGGAAACTACTTTCCTAAATTTTAGCCGTGCAACCTGTGACACCTTCCTTCCAATAAGGGACAAACGTGCTTCCGGCTGTGCTTCAGATGAAAAGCTTGTTTAAGCGCTTCTCTGGACGAGGGCCAGAATACCCTGGACCTCACTGCACCAAGCCAGTATGCAAGCTGTACTGTTCGTGCTTGATTTCTGCTGGCTGCATTGCTTGCAGTGATTACCTATCCTCCCACCCGCGTGGAACTCTTATCTGTTTCAAAGCCTCAGAGGCTCTCATAAAAACAAATTAAAAATTATATTATTACATCTATGCAGAGCATTTCTTTCCAAATAATCTTGTAAGCTAAAATACTGTATACATCACGTTGTGCATACAGTTGTAAATGCGTATAGTGGAGGCACCGGAGAGCAGGACTTGCAGCTAACTAGCAAAGGCACATTACAGTTAAGGCTACCATGAAAAGAGAAGATCAATTTTTTATTTACTTTTATTAGGCCATAAAACATGGTTGCTGGAAGCTTGCTGTCAAGATGCTGAGATTCTGATGCGGTTTGTTTTTTTCTTCAGTCCTCAAATATGATTTTCCCTCATAGCTCAGTTCGGTAAGATAATCCAATTCAAGCATTTCAGCCTACAGAGCATTCATCTCAAATGAAGAAACGCTTCTACGTGGGCACAATAGATCATTAGGCTCTTCTTTCCGACAATTCCTGCTTTAGCCTAAGTGCCTGTGATTTATTCACTCACTTTTTCACTCTGCAGTGTAAAACACTCATTCCTTTTCTTTCTGGTTTCAAACACCCAGAGTACTTCTATTACTTGATTACACTTGTAACACTGCCTTCCACTGTACAGAAATGCAGTAATTGCTCAACTTCTATCTCATTAACCTATTTTATTGACCTTATTTTCCATGTAGCCTGCTTCAGTTTTCCAGCACTGTGATTTTATGCCTCCTTAATTTATGCATGAAAATTCTTTACCCTTCCTAGTACATGTGCGCCCACAAAATCTGCAAAGTAGACTTTCTGCAAAGAAGATGCCATAAATCAAAGGACATAGCTGATTTCCAGCCCCACGCCCCAACTCGGTTCCCCTGGAACCGCATTCAGCTCCTCCTGAAGTTCACCATCAAATTCTCTGTGTGCTAATCCTGAATAGGACCAGAGTCAGAAGAATCTACTACGCCTCCCCAGCAATAAAGGTATAATTAGCGCTTCTGGAAATGTTTCTGACAGAATATGTATTAGGGCAAGAAAACCTGATGCAAATGACTGACAACACTGTTGAATGTTCTGGTTTAGTGTAAAAAATGTGACTCCTTTGAAAATACTATTTCATCAAAGCTGTTATAAAACTTCTGCAACAAAGCTGTTGCTGTGATTTGCTAAGCAATAAGACTGCAACTCCTCACCAGCCCAAACACTCAGTAACTCACTTATGTCAAAAGGAGTGATCCCAAAGGGCATGCTGCCACCAGCCTGACAGATCAAGGCACGTGACAGTTCACCAGGAGAGCTGGGACAGGAATATTTCCCACTCTAGCCCCAAGCACAAATCTCAGAATATGCCCAAACTGACATTTTTGAAATTGATGGAGAGTAACATAGTTTAGAAGGCTCCTACAAATGATATAAACCCTTCCAAGGTTGTTGATAGAAACTGAAAAGTTTCACAAAAAATTGTTTCATTTTGAAATGAAAACTACTGCCATGTTTCATAAAACTAGTTTTTGTTTGACTGCTCTATTGAGCAACCACTTAGAGTAAAAATTCCACTGTCTATATTCCTTGTGAGATTAGTACATTTTAACCTATATGAATGATTTGTTGAGTAATGCATCTATTTCCAGATTTCAATTCTCTTTCTCAAGGGGTAGGCAAGATAAACATTTTTTTGAGGAGTATCAAAGTGATTTTAAGTGTTACCATTCTCTTGCAAAGCCTGCAAATGAAAACATAACAAAACCATGCTAGTGAATGAGAACCAAGTAAAATTGATTCATTTATCATTACAAAGATAAGCAAAATGCTGACTAAATAACACAGTGAAAGCTAAGCTACTCAGTGAGGCCCTTTTCTGATCAATATCTGAACTGCTGAATAGTGCAGAATGCCCCGTTTAAGTGTGAAATTCAACCCCATCACCTCTTCTATAGAAGCTATCAGAATCCAGCTAAGCTGAAAAATGCTTAAATTCAATTGCTGGCCCACAATGATGGAACCGAATACAAATACTCATGTTCCAGTTTTCTCGCTTGGAGCGCAAAACCCAGTGATTCCAAATGGAGCTGATAGTAAGCAAATAGGCTATGAGCCTATGCTCCTTTAAACCATTGCAAATAAGAAGAAACTATCCTGAAATTCTTGCAAATCAAGGATGCGGAAACAAAGCTCAGGTCTTGGGAGTCCATCTCTTCTTAAAAAAGTAGATGGTCTCACTCACATTTTCAGATAATTGCTAATTTATTCATGATAGTGATTGCCAACATTACACTTATCCACTTATCCAGTGAGTTGTACTTTTAACCCCAAAAGAAAACCAGAGGAAAAGGCAGAAATAAATAGTAAGGCAAATTGGATTTAATGTGGGTTACTGCAACAGAGGTGGAGACAATTCATTGAGAGAAGTGCTTACATCAATGTCCCTCGCATTGTAAACAAACAAGATCAACCTCTGAGAAAGACTGCCCTGGTTGCAAATTTAGCCTTACTGTGCCTGTATGGTCTTTGCCTGCTATTCAACAGACATTCGTTTTTTCAATGGAGAAAAAAAAAAGATGGTATTGTTTTCAGTGTGCATTACGTCTTACCATAAGTTGATAAAACAGCACAGTACAGCACTACGTCCCACCACCTTTCATATGAAACGTTCCACAAAGACACTTCCTCCTGCTTGGAAGCTGCCAGCTTTCCAAACCAAGTCAAGCTTCTGCAGTTCAAACAGGGATCTCTCTGTGCTGTGCATCATCACCACTAATAATCTGGCTGCCTGCCAGATCAGGTATCTAGTGAAACTGATGCACCCTCAACCATTTTGTGGGTTTATTGGATAGCCCTTTAATCTGAATTTAGAAACAAACAACAGCAAAGAAATCATCTAGTTCACTTCCATTCAGCCACTCGAGCTGTGCATGCCTGATAAAATACTTAGAACTGCTCCTAACCACTAACGTCAATACCTTTGAATACACACAGGACTCTGATCCTGAGGAATGAGATATCTAATTTAAATAAAGCCCAACAACTTTGCAGCATTGCACAAACAGCTTAAGTTCCTCATGGGAGAATGTAACCATCCTGATATCTGCTGAAAAGGCAGACCGTGTTTACCAAGCAAATTCCATTCATTGAGGTGTTAAATGATTTCAGATCTCATTTAATAATATAAAATGACTGAATTTTTTTCACAATACTGCTTCCAACAAATACTATGACATGGGTCAAAACGGGCTCCTAATAAGTATACAGACAACTACAAAACGACAGCACACAAGAGATGTAATAAGTACTCAGAGTGGTAATTTATGGCTTTAGCTTGCATTTCCTTTAACATGCAAACAATTGTAGTACTTCTTCAATGCAACTGAAGTGTCTGAAATTTGTAGTGAGTTTCTGTGAAAGCAACATGAAGACTTCAGCACAACAAACGAAATACATCTGTGTGATAGGAAAGGATCTACAGTAACATACTGGGCAAAATGTTTAAATTAGACATTGAGAATGCAAAGCTTATGGTTACATCCCACTTCTTTCAGAAATCTGCCTTTTTTATTATACAACTTACATATTTGCAAAATATTTCCACAAGTGTTTCCCAAGGTTTATTTTACACATCATATCTGTCGGCTAATAATAAACAACTCAAAATATACTTGCTTTCTGTAATTTAGAAACACTGTTTAACAGTTTACCCAACTGCACATAACTTGGAAATTAGCTCTGTAATTAAAATTATCACTTAGAAAATAATTTCCTTTGTATCAAATCTTAAGTGATTGCAAGTCACTAGTACCTAACCTTCACTTTTCAAGTAAAAAGCTGCACCAAGCAAAGCACAGCAGGACTTAGGGCTACTAATACAGAGCAAACTTGGTCCCAGTGGAAGCATTTTTTCTCAGTGACTGCAAAGCATCCAGAATTTAACCTCAAGCCTTCACTAATGAATATTATCACTGAATTGAAACAGTAAAAAAAGCAAAACCAGACAGAATTTCTACCTAAAGACTGCCAGTTAAACTCCAAGGAAAATATCCAATCAACCATGTAGCTGGGATGAGAGAGAACCTTACTGCAAATGGTATCATATTTGTGGTTAGAGAAAAAGTTGGAAGTGTTGCATCATTTTTGTCCCTGATTGTTGCTTCACATTTAGTGCCATTTGGAAGAGCTATTTGCTTATTTTTGTCCCTGCAGAAAGAGGATCTTTCTGAAATCTCATCAACATTCTTTTACACTTAATATTTGTGACAATATTAATTTAGCCTAACCTGAAAATATAAAACCAGCATGGAAAAATCAGACAGCACTTGTCTTAACTCGCACAAACTTGGAAGCTTCTGGAATGTGACCCTCTCTTCAGTTTGCACTAGAATTTCATTGTGTTAACAAGGTTTAAAAAGGCGGTATAACTATGATATTTCAACAATTTTGTGTGAGAAAGGTCAGAGCGTCTGGGATTTAACATTGGTGGGAAGATAGAGCAATCAATTTTCTCGTTTCAACTCAAACTAAGCATAAAAGCCACTTGTAAGGGCCTTGAGTTTTTACTTACAGGCAACACTTGAGAACAAGAGGAAAGGATGTCCTTCTGACAAATTTTGGAGCTTTTGCCGCATTACTGACTACAGCACTAACTGCCTTCCTCGCGTTACCAGCTTGGCTGTTTTCTAAGGACTGCAGGAACACGCACATCTTGAAGACCAGACACTACAACAGCGTTAATCACTCATAACGTCTGGGGACGCCGTTTTTTAAATCCGGGCGGTTCCCCCAACGACCGGCCCTTTGCCACAGCCCCCGCGGTCTCCGTCCCTTCGGCCGCTGAAGGCGAGATGGAGGCGGATTAATGCCACAGCCCCGTCCCGGGCCCCGCTCGGGGCGGCGGACCTCAGAGCGCGGCTAAAGGTGTGGTGAAGCCCATCGTTCAGGAACGGACCGACAGACAACGACCAACAGACACCCTGACTGGGACGCCTTGAGAGAAACTGCCAGCGACCGCGTCCGGCGGCGGGAGCTCCGCGCCTGCGCACTGACACCCAACGGCCGCCGCGCGCTGATGACGCGCGCGCAGGGTGGGGCGGGGCGGGCGGCAGAGCCGTCGGGGTCCAGCGCGCGCCTTTACCTCGGGATCCGCCATGAAGGCGACGCCGCTCTCCAACTGCGAGCGGCGCTTCCTTCTCCGCGCCATCGAGGAGAAGAAGGTGCGGCGCCGGGTTCCCCTTCTTTCCTCCCTCCCTTCCTCCCTTCCTCCCCTGACCTCTTCCCCATCTCGGGGGGCTGGCCGTCCTCCTCTGCCGCCGCCCTCCGGTAGGCCAGAGCCGCCCCCCTGCCCCTCCTCAGCCCGGGGATGGAGCATTAACCCGGGGTGTGGGTGTTTATGTGTGTTTTGTGTCTCTCTGCAGCGCCTGGACGGGCGGCAGTGCTATGACTACCGGAACATACGCATCTCCTTCGGAGCCGACTACGGCTGCTGCATCGTGGAGCTGGGGAAGACCAGGTGGGTGCCGCGGGGGGAGCGGGGACTCAGCAAGCTTTCCAGGCCCCGCTGTCCCTCGTCCTTTAAAGTAAACGGAGTGTATACCCTTGAATGTTGGGCGCCTGAGGGCCCGCTGAGATCACAGTAAACAGATTTTAAGGGCTGAAGCCTAAAAGTCGTAGTATTTCTAGGATGGGACCGTAGAGAAGTGGGAAGGGAAGGAACCTGGAAGGGGTGGGGTTTCCACGATGAGTCTAGATTACAAATAATTTATAAAACCCAAAAAGATCGTAAGTTTTCATCCTTTTATTCATTGATCTCACATTACCCTTTACGTTCTTCCACAAATCAAATGGCCCCTTTTTGTACGTGGAAAAGCAGAATATATGCACTTACATAAACATTTAGTTATAGATTCCCATGCGTTGGGGTCTTATTTTTAATCCTAACAGACAGGAGAATGCCTTTACTTCTACATTTGATTCTTGCGATTGTTGACCAGAGTTTAAATACATATGACAGGCGTTGAATGACAAACTGTCATGAGTGAGAAATAGAAACCAAAAGCCTAAACGTGTCCTTCTTCAAAGTATGTATTTGGTTCCTAGTGATAGGATTTTTTCCCAGATAAATTCTAGGACTTAGTGGTTTCCTTACCTTTGCAGAGTTCTTGCACAAGTCTCGTGCGAACTTGTTCCCCCCAAGCTCAATCGGCCTACAGAAGGTGTACTTTTCTTTAATCTTGAGCTGTCACCGATGGCTGCACCTGGCTTTGAGCCTGGCAGGTATGTAGCTTTCTTGGAAAGACTAACCAAGGATGACATAAGAGCCGCTGTTTTGAAAGATGTAGGTATATAGTGTAATCATATCCAATTTGGATTAATTTTGTTTTAACAGGCAACCTGAGTTACTGGTGCAACTGAACAGAATAATAGAACGATGCCTGAGAAATTCCAAATGTGTAGACACTGAATCTCTCTGTGTTGTTGCTGGTGAAAAGGTATGAAAATCTAGTAGCTTCAAGTGGTTTTAAACTAAAGGGTACGTATGGTCTGTTTTTAAGGTCTTAAGGTTTTTAAGTCTGTGGTTTGCTTTGGAAACTAGCAGTTCTGAATTTAGGTTGAGGTAAGGATCCACACATCTGACTTTACAATTATCTTTACATATCTACGTAGGCTTTCTGAAGTAGTTGGGACCCTGCAAGCTCAAATACTTCTTTGCAGAACAAAGTTTAAATTGTACTTAAATGTTACGTGTTTTGTCATAATTAACCGGGTCTTAAATCTAGTGTGCTGGGTGTCTTGGAATATATTGAGATCTTAAGTCTTCTTAAGCAAAGACCTGAAGAATACACGCTGTTTCTTTTCATCATTCAAAAAACAAAATTGTTTTGAAAAATGATAACTTCCATCTTAGAATCATGTCACAAATGACCGAGCAGTTTTGTGTGCTTTTTCTCAGGTTTGGCAAATTCGTCTGGACCTGCACCTGTTAAATCACGACGGTAACATTATTGATGCCGCTAGCATAGCAGGAATTGTAGCGCTGTGTCATTTTCGCAGGCCAGATGTATCTGTGCAAGGAGAGGAAGTAACTGTGGTAAGTTGTACCAGATCATAATAAATGTTGTGGCATCGCAGGTAGCTGTTTCTGTCTAAAAGGGAGAATAAAATGTTTATGTAAGCAGATAAAGTCCAAGATACTTAAGTTTTAGGACAGATGTGTTGCTATTCAGAATGTGAAAGGATAGTAAGGAAACCTGCTGAATACAGACTTCTATCGACCTCAGTTTATGGGAATATTAGTTGTAAAAGATAAGTATTTTACAGTATTTTGACAAAATCAAGCATCAGGCCGATAAATGTGCTGTATTCACCTACTTAGGTAGTAAATGGTAAAAATTGCTTGAGAAGAATAACAATAATTCTTTTAGTATCTAGATGACTAAACACAGCCTTTTTTCCTTTGTTTTTTTTTTTCTTTCTTTAAATATCTTTGTACAGTATATAATTTTAAAACTGAATGTGTTTTGTAAATAATTGTCTTTTGGCCGATTCTTTTCAAAGTACAGTCCTGAGGAACGTGATCCAGTCCCCTTGAGTATCCACCACATGCCTATTTGTGTCAGTTTTGCCTTCTTCCAGCAAGGGTAAGACTTTTTTTAAAGTCTTTTGACAGAAACAGCTTATTGTCAATGCTGCAGAATTGATTTTAAACATAGAAGAGCCCTAAAAATATTTATATCTACAAGCCGATTTCTTAAAACATTTTACGTGATGTGAGAGGCCGTGGGAAGATGTTTGTGTTCTGCACAGTGTAACTAACCGGCAGCTTTCCAGATGATGTACAAAAACTTCCTGGGGGGAGTATGTCCGTAATTACTACTATGTAATTAAAGGAATCTGTTTAATTGTTTTAAGGGTAGTAACTCGCTCCAAACTTTTACTCTTTTAAAAACTTGATTCTAGGACCTATTTATTGGTGGACCCAAGTGAACGCGAGGAACGTGTGATGGATGGCCTCCTTGTAATAGCCATGAATAAACACCATGAAATTTGTACCATCCAGTCCAGCGGAGGCATTATGCTCGTAAAGGATCAGGTAAATCTTCACCTTGACCAGTCTTTCTTCCTGTGCTATAATCTTGATATCAAAATATCCTTGACATTTGGAAGCTAAGAAATCGATTACCTGTCTGATTTCATTGGAAAAGATTACATATTATTGGTGCTAGTGGAAGAGCATGGTACTGCATTTGGTCATGCTGAATGAGAGAGGTAGGAAAGGTGTCTTGTGTGGTCAGATGCGCATCTTTTGTTTTTTAACCTGTGGTTTGGCCGAGGGAGTCGGTAAATTAATTCAGCCTGTAAATTAATGCACCCTCATGAATAGCTAGAGGCTGTTGTGCAACCCTTCTGCATCAACTCGTAGCGTATCCAGTCCTTCATACAAAGATGTCTTGTTTTAAGTGTTTGAGACCTCTCTGATGTTCCTACAATTTTTAATTAAAGCCATCTTGCTTTCATGATCGTAACCTGTTGTTGTATGTATAACAGGTTCTGAGATGCAGTAAAATAACAGCTGTTAAGGTCGCAGAAATAACAGAACTAATTCAAAAAGCCTTGGAGAACGACCAGAAAGGCAGGTAAGTGTTTTGGGAAGGAAGGGAAACGGGTATTTGTAAGAGACATACTAAAAAGTAATGTCAACCTGAAGTTTGAACAGCAAATTGGTTTCGCGTGTATTTGAACTTGAAAAGAGAAAGCATTTTTAAGTGTGAAACATCCTGAAATCATGTCTGTCGCTGATTGACTAGGAAAGAAGGTGGGAAGTTCGGCTTTGCAGAATCTATACCGAACCAAAAGATCACCGCCTTCAAAATGGAAAGCGCTGCTGTTGATACTAACAATGTGGAAGAACAAGCAGAAGAAATCATCACTAAAGCTGAGCCTCCTTCAGAAGTGTATCTTTTCTGTTGTATTATTCAGGGGAAAACCAGGCTTCTCGTCCCCTCCATTAGCGCTACGAGAAGCCAAACACACATCCACAATTCCTCGCAGCATAGCTAGCCTTGTAGTCTCCAGAGGAAATGTCAGCTTTGTATGGGTTTTAGGTCTAACGTCTATTAGGTAACTTAATTCCCAGCATGAAGTGCAAAACCCTCTCTCAACTCCCCTTTAAGGATGTTCTCCCCTGGGGAGGAAAGATAAAGCTTAAAAAACAACTGGTTTGGTTTTGCTCAGAGAATACAAAGAATTTACCAGCAAACACCAAGATTTTTCTTAACTGCTTCAGTTTTGCCAAACCTATATTGCACACTGTGGGGACAGCCCAAATTGGGGAAGGGATAGAGAACTCCTGGGGAGACCTTGAAGAATCTGAGAAGGAAGAAGCAGCAGAAGAGGAAGGTGAAAGTGAGGCTACTGCTTTTGAATGTCAGAAAATGGAAACTGAAGATACAAGTACGACGAGGGAAGCTAAGAAGGGTAAGTATTTATTTGTCTTGATATCAGATATGCTTTTTATATCACGTTGTTAACAGCCTAGAATTAAAATGTGAAAGAGGTCCTTAGCAGGAAAGGAGAGCCATCGCAGCCACTCTCCACTTGAGAGTTACACCCATTTGCTATTGTCACTTCACCTGGTCCCGTTTTCTTCAAAAGAAAACTTGATTTCGGTAGTACCAGTAGGGCTCCAAATCAAGCACGAGCCACTCTGAACATTTCTTTGAAAATGCTGTAGTTATTAATTACAAAATTTTCTTGTACAAAACTGACTGCGGGTTTGCGGTTGGTCTGTTTGTTGTAGATGAACCTATTGTGGTGTCTGACAGCGAAGAGGAAGAAGTTGTCATTCTGGAACCGCAGGAGCTACCAAAGAAAACAAGGTAACCACCATGTGAAATTAAGAGGGGGAAAGGAGTGTCTAAGGAGTGTCTTCAGGAAGTGCAGGACCCAGGCAAGGCCAAGAAAGGTCTCAACTGATCAAGGGTGCTATGTAGGTAGCTGAGAGCAAGGAAGTTTAAATCTATGCTAGTTTGCTCCTGTCCTAGGAGCTTATCATCCTGGCTGGCCTGCCGCTCTCTGAAACGGTTAGAGGTGTTTGGTTCATCTTCGTCGTTCCAAAGGGAGCGACAGTGTGAAAGCGGATTTGAAGCAGCCTATTCTTAGAGGTGCTGCGGAGCTTCTGGATGCTACACTGCAGCGCATCTTAGGATTTTTCCCCAAGAAGTGAGATTTATTGCTGTATCCCTGCACTAGCCGTGCAAACCCTTGGCACTCTGTGTAGTATGCTCTCCAGAAATAAAGTTTGAGCTTTGCACTGGGCGCAGCGGATGGTTGCCCTGCTACGGCTGATCGGCCTCTGTTCTTTTGAGATAACACTCAGTACGTGTCTCTGATGCAAATGTTGTTTGCTCACAGACCACAGACCAACTCGAAACAAGAAACTACAAGTAAGAAAGCATTTAACAAAAGGAGAAAAAAGAAGAGAGCTGCTCACTAAAGCCATCGTCCCTCCTTCAGAAATGCTGTATAGTACAGGATTTGGTCTATCATAACTGAACTTGTGTAGATAACTATTTCCTCCCACCCCAGATCTGGTCATGCTTTTATGTATATTTTATAAAACTATTGTACACAGCTTTAAATAAAAAAAAAATTTGCATGTAAGTGAAATTCCCTAGTTAGCATCCAGCTGCAGCAGCAAACTCACTTCTTCGACTGAACTGACACGGGTGCTACAGCTTGAGGTGCAGCGGTAACATCCATAGCTGTCTCAGCCTCTGAGCTAAGCCGCATAGCTGTTACTGAAATGAGCTGGGTAGAGCCAGAGTTCAGGGGCTAAAAAGGAGTTTTGATGCCAGGAGAAGCTTATTTTAATCAAGGCTGCTATTGCCACACTTTGGAAGTGTTTCATACCTTGGAATCTTCTTCACCCGGGGAAAGACCACCTGTGACCAAGACCACCTTGCCCATGTCCCTCTACATCTTACCTTGCACTGAAATCACCTCGTATAAAAAAAATGAACAGAAATGTGTCTACTTAGCAAAACAGCATAGAACTTCTGCAAAACTGTCACAGAGAAGCAAGTCACACTTCAGGAAGGGAGTGTCTTAAAAAGTTTAATTAAATATTACATGCAACAGCCAGGAATGTTCTTGAACTATGGTCAAAGAATTACACTCCGAATTTATAATTGGGCAAAGCAATGACAGGAGGAAGTTTCCGAAATACCTGACCTGTCTGCTTTCTTCAGAAGTAGAGCCAAAGGGGAAACAAGCACATATTTACAAGAGCAAAGTAGGACTATTTTACATGTGACCTTACTACTTCATGAAATCTGAACAGGAGAGAAGTTACTGTTGCAGATATTACATTCCCCACATCAGGCTTAGAACTTAATGTTAAAAAGAAAAAAAAAAAATAGCTCCCAGCCATGCAAAGCTGTCCAGAAAGGGACAGACACGGAAACCCCTGTTCCTCCAGGAGCTAAACCAGCACCTTTTCTTAGTGTCAGTTCTTCCAACCCAAAGTCACGGTCGGGAGTACAAGAATGAGTGAAGATTCAGTTTCTTCTTAACTTCCACAGTACCACGAGACCTTAAACTTCTTCAGGAAAAAGAACAGTGTTCTTTGTGCTGCTATTTCTCTTTCTCACATGTAATATCTCATACCTTACTTGCCTTAGAGGCTTTATTTTTAAAGGACTAGCAGTTAAAACAGAATAGGCAAAACAGTAGTACAGTACAACCTGGGGGATTTTGTTCACAGCTTAGTTGCAAGGGCTGGAATCGTCCCATATTAACTTTGAAAAATGAGATGGGGAAAGATGGAGCTTATTGCAGCGGCAGGATCTGTTGGCGAGGAAAGAGCAGAGTCACATGGGGCAGAGATACCGGCCCCCAACTGAAGCATTTTTTTTAGGCTGTAGAGGAAGTCATAGTGGTATGTTGAAAGTAAAGCTCAGGGAACAAGGCAGCTTTTTTCTTTGCTATGGGAACAGTAGCAGAACAGCGTCCCTTGGAAACAGAGCAAATAGACACTTCATTAAGCAGTAAATTCACACTATAAGCCACTGTAGTCCTTTCACTTAAGTATTGCTGCTTACTCTTTTCTGGGGAAAATAATTCATAGGCTTTAAGTTACTCCTCTTCCAATGTTCATAGTGCTCGGTGGTCTTGGAAAGTTTCCAGCACACATCACAAAAAACCCAGTTTCTCCGGAAGCTCTGTTGTCTTCAAAGAAGAATTGCCAGTCCGTGTTTTGAGTTGCCCTTCCGAGGTCACAAACTGATGTCCCAACAGCAGCAAACATGCTCCTGTATACAAACTCCCTGTCCCGTAAGGCTGGAGAGTTTCCAACGCTAAGCACCAGACATGATGCACCACACAGTTTTTTCCTCCAACTAGTTGTAGCTTTTCAGTGGCAACCTACTGAAATGAAGCTAAGTAAAGGCTATTGGGGAACATGGTAGACCAATGAAATACGGTTCTATGTTAAACATTGGAACACGTATAAAAGTCAAAGTGCATCCTAAAAAGCTCAGACTGGCCAAAAAAAAGGCGGCCTCTGCTGCATACTTTTGTCCTGATTCGTTTTGTAACTGAGTTGGTTCCAGGAGGGCTCAGACTGCAGAGCAGGGAGCAGAACAGTAAGCTTTTAGTTATTGAGTCGAGACACATGAGTTGTCTCGCTCTGAGTTGTCTCACAGCTTGACAGAGCTGAATTTTAAATAGCCCACACCCCAACAGCTGCTCACCATCTGTGAGGAACCTACCCTACCACCTGCTGGGTGTCCAGATAACCACAGAGGCAGCCTTGAATCAACTTGAAGTGGTGCAGTTTCACAGGGCAGCCCTTGCCAAAAAGCTTTAGGAATGAATGCCAGTTTAAGATGGTAGTACTTAAGATGGTAGTAAAACCCTCAGTGGTTTTAAGGTATTTGCAAGACCACTAACATCTGATGTAAAAATTGTTTATTAGCCTACCTAGAAATGGCTTAATTGAACCCAATTTCATGCACTCACTGCTTTACATGCAAAAAGCAGCAAGTACAGGGCAGCATCACTCCGTTTACACAGGTTGAAGGTAAATGTCCTCTTGATCTAATGCCAATTATGCGCTAGTTTGCTCGTGTAACAGTTCTAGAACTAAGGAAATGTAAGACCAGTTTTTGCCACACGCCGCCAAGGAGCCCCTTCCAAGCAAGAGGGGTGTACAGAATTCGTACACCCCACACACAGCCCATCTCCACGCCAGAAGACATTCCCTCCTCTTCAGTGCGCAAAGCAATAGTCCACCCTCCTGCAGCTTAATCCCTCTACCACCCCTAAAGAGGTACTAGGTAAACAGACAGATGACTAGAATTTTTTTAGTAGATATCGATGGGCTTTCAGGACCCAGTGGGACCTCCCTGGGTTTAAATTATTATCAGTTTTACACTTTGACTAGAAAATACCTGTAGCAAGACCGTTTTCTACATACTGGAGAAGTATGACCTGGTATACTAGTTTTGGTTGTGCAGTCCCTGCAGCAGAGCGTCCAACCTTTAACCTGATGGAGATGTGGCAATACGTTACATAGCAACCAAGGCTTCCAGCAACTGGCATGTCCTAAAGAGCCCTGCAAGAGTCAATTCCAGCAAGGTGATCTCCTCATAGCTATGGAGTTTCTTCCAGTATTAGAACCATCAAGCCACATTTTGGATCTATACTAACTTTCAGTTTAAACTAGACAGTATAAAAATGCTACAAATACTGCTGTGCAGTCCAAGTCATACTTACTTGGAAGGAGAAAAAAGCCCTACTATAATAATGTGCTGCTAACATCAATAATCACCATTCTGTGATTCCGTGTTGTTAGATAAGCAGTCTCAGACTTCGGTTGGTCTGCCTGGTTAATTCCGTGCTCAAAGAGAACATTTTTATAAAACCCCTGCTAAATATTTTAACAAGATTGCATGTACAAAAGATTTACATTAAAACCACATAAAACTAACGTCATAATTAAGCTCATCAGAACCTGTATTAATACACCGAGTGATCACATCTACAATTTTCAACCTTGTTTAAAACTGTACATCATTTTCTTGTAATATACATCCTTTTAAAAGATCAGTCTCTTGATTATTACAATAAGTTTAGTGTCTCTGGTGGGTCAATGAGCGATACTCCATGGTACCTAGAGAGGGGGGAAAGAAAAAAACAAAAGATGCAGGATGTCATCTTGCTCGGGTGTTCTCTGTTGTAAAGAGCAGCACGCATATGGCATTGAAGCATGTTTCTCACAAGGCAGAAGACATTTGGGGGCTTGGCAGCTGCCATGCTCACACAGATTTTTAGGAGCATTAGGTACCACCTCCTGCCTACTGGCTGTAGGAACATCAGGAAAATTCCTCTGGTTTCTACCCGACAGTCAGGTAGCAACAGCAGGCCTGGTGGTGAACGCAAAGTATTGCTCAGCAAAACATTGCACAAAAACCTGGGGTGCCTTGTCACCGTTTTGCTTCCAGGCTAGGTTTGGTTAGTTGAGCCTGACTGAACGCTCACGATGCACCCCACCCGCCCACCCCGGTAAGCAAGTTACGTGCTCGGGCGCCTGGGGCATCACACGGTGGCTTATCATATGTGTCTGCAGATACTCACTTTGTACTCTTGTACTTTTCCCTTATGGACTGTTGCGTGTGCTGTGCTGCTCTGAGGTAGGTCTTGTGTAGGTCCATGAGGCAAGGCTTGATGTCTTCAAGTGTGTAGCCTGTTACTTTGCACAGGGATTCAGGCTGAGGGAAAAAGGAAAGGAAGAGGGACGTTTAAACGTTTCTGTTGGCTTATGGTGACAACCACTGGTGGCGCTTTTAGCTTCCTGTTGAAGCTCTGTTCTAGGAGGTTGGCAGTGTGTCGTTTTCCTCAAACACAAAGTAGTTTAATACTCACTGCTCAGATTTTAGCAGTTCATGTAGATTTACAGTGATTCTGAAAACTATTGTATTCTAAACAAGTACTTCCTGCCTCCAGTGCCCAGGCTTTCTTATCACCCACTTCATTATCAAAGACACTACTTACAGCTTTGAGGAGGATCGCCAGAACAGAGTGCATCAGTAGATGCCTCTTCCTTCCAAGAAAAGGCACCCCCCCGTCTCCCCATTTTTCAAATCCCATAGGGAGCAATCCCTAATTAACAGCCTGGGAGCATGGAGGGGCTGCAGTTTGTGCAGCCGAGGCCCCAGCATTCAGAACCGCGTACGAGTACTCTAAATACACGTAGGTTGCAAAGGTGCACGAAGGCTCAAATTTTTGTGCTACATACCCAAGTTTGTCCAGTGATCGTATAGCCCGCTAGATGAAATGCTGCGGCAGCAATAACTGATGGCAAGTATTTCAGGTAAGGGTCAGCATCGATTAGACTCAGCTCCCCAAGGTACTGCAAGGGAAAGGAGGAAAAGGGAATCATCTGCTTCCAGAAGGAAGAGGAGGAGCATGTAAGTTGAACTAGAAACCTAATTTAAGCTTCCAATCCCGCCATCAGTTGGAAGAATAGCTTTTACCATCTTGCACTTACTTCCTGTTTGAGCATCTACTGTTAGCTATTGTCTAACAGCATCCCTGTATACACTTGGTTTTTCAACACCACATTTTATATTTAGAGATCTATAAGATCTAGAGGGAAGAGTGTAGTCGGGTCTGACCTTTGCACAATCAGACAAAGGCTGCTATTTAGGAGCTCTGGTACCTGCCACGCAGTTAAGATTTAATATAGCTCTGCCTGAAACATTATCTCTGTTCCACTTTAGAAATTAAGGTGTGGATTTAGAGCTCACTGCTTGTTGAGGGGAAAACTAAAAGAAAAGTTCTCTTTAGCCAAAGTGGGTGGGTAGGTGTGGCAGTTCTAGATAAGAGAGAGGGAAACATCTAGCAGCGAAACAAACC
Source organism: Phalacrocorax aristotelis (assembly GCF_949628215.1). NCBI lineage: Eukaryota > Metazoa > Chordata > Aves > Suliformes > Phalacrocoracidae > Phalacrocorax > Phalacrocorax aristotelis. The sequence continues at coordinate 7,004,814 of NC_134279.1, forward strand.
CCAAATTAAAGTTCACCAATCTCTGCCTGAGTAAGCGTGTGCGCATGCTTGAGCCAGGCCAAGCACCATCCTGCGACGGGAACGGGGTATCTCAAACAGTAAGTGTTCATTTCCAGTGGTGCGGCACCGCTTCTGGAGGATCGTGCAGCATAACGCATGTGCTCTCCAGACTCGCCTGGAGAGACTGCGTGTCTAAAAACAGGAGGGGGCAGGGAAGCCTGGACTGAAGAATCCTTTAGCGTTTCTTGTCTTTCTACTAAGACTAGGAAATGGAGCTTGTAGAGCGCATTAATAGTAACAGAGTTCTCTAGTTGCATGGGCTGAGCTAGTAATTCTTACTTACCATCGACAGACTCTCCACTTTAGCATTTGTCTGCTCATGTAGGAAATACTGAGTGAGGAACTGGTTGATGGTTGGAGCTGCCAAGTCAAACGACAAAACCTTCAAAATTAAGTGCTCCATCCTTAGAACCTGCTTCTTGGTATAGGTGTCATCTGTGATGTAGACAAACTCTGCTACCTCAGGAGGGTAGATTTCTTCAAACTTTCTGCCAGGAGAAAGAGTTATGAGCAAATAATTGAGGGCTAGAAAACCAGATAACCAACAACATTTAATGAAAGGCAGCATGCAGATTTAAATTCTGACTTGTTAAGTAGCGGGGCACTGCTACCGAACGAGCTTGCTGCGCTTGGGTCAGCAGCTCTTGAACAAGCAGGGTTTGAAATTACTGAGCTACAGCCTGATGTTTTAGCACTAAGACATGTGGGACTTGGAGTTACTGAAATTCCAGAAGAACCCACTAAACTAATAACCAGTACAAGCCAGACTTTCTTTCTGCATGCCTTCTACATATTCCCTCAAACACTGTTCAGAAGCATTCTGCTGCTGCAGCTAGAGATAACATACTCTCGCATTAGGGCAATCTGCAAAGATAGCCTAGAACCTCGCTTGCAGAGTTTCATACAAACTCCCAATTTTTCTCCTAGCATGAAACCCTCCCGAGTCAGTCTGGCTATAGGCAACAGAGATGCGATAGCCACAAGATTTCCATCTGTATGAGACCAGCAGGTGGAATTTTAAATTGAGTGATTTCACTTACGATGCAAGCAGCATAGCTGCAGTACCCACAAGCTGAAGTTTTCCTCTCAAAACAGACATCGAAGAAAGGAACCTATCGATGTAGTTTACAGCTAAGTGCAGGGTTTCATTCTGTAATTTGTATTCTTCTCCAACTTCCACCAGCCAGTCCACAAGAATAGCCCGCATGTTGTTTGTGATATCAGGTTGCTTCTTCATGTAACCCATTTTAGGCTTGCATTTCACCTGTAGGTTTAGATGACAGATAAGATTGAGTTTGGACTGAGTGCTGGTGGAGAAGCAGCTATTTAAACTCCATTACTTCTAATCTGTTTTAACTGCAGTTAAACAACAGTACGTCTAGGATCAGAAAATTATACTTCCATAATCTTGCTTTCCAGCTTGTGTCCAGTGCACGGCACAGTCAACTTTATCACAAGACGCTGGTCTTGTTTTCACAGCAGTGGACAACAGCATCTTATTATTTCTAACAAGGTGTACTTTAGTCACCGTAGTAGTAACAAATGTTTAGGTGCTTTTCTCAACCCCAAATTTCTCCCCCATAAGCTGTATGCAAATGAGAACAGAGACAGCAGCTCACCTCCATTTCCCTAAGGTACGTATGGATGTCGCTGATATAGTCTGGTACGTTATTAACGTTCGGTTTTTTCTCTTCTGTTTCTGAGGTTATTGAAATGTCCATAATACTTGGAGAATCTAAATAGAAGATAACAGCCATGTTAGAACAGGCACCATCAGACGGCTCCCTCGCAGCACAGGGAGGTACCCTACTCTGTGCTACGTCCATGGGATGGTGGCTCTCCAGGATGGCTGGGTCTCTTGCCTCCTGGGCAGACAGAGAGGGCAGATTCCCGCTAGCCTGGGAGTTGAGGAGGCCCTAGGGAAGCCTAAATGTTACTGCAACAAGGAAGCTTCCCATTCCCCTTTCTCTTCTTCCCCCTAGGAATAAAGGGGTGGAAAACTCTTTTGCAATTAGGTAGTGCTCAGTGCATCCTGTGTTACCTTGGTACATAAATGTGAATGCTGTAAGCTTTGCTATTGTGGCTTACAACTGGGCTGGAGTACCAGGGCTTTTTGTAGACTGCAGAAGTGGGCCATGATGTAATGAACCCTCAGACATTCATGCACACGTTAGAGGAGACGGATCTGGCAGCTCCTGTTTCTTTCATACTGGGAGGAGCTCAAAACGCTTGCACCAGCACAGGGTATTACCCGGGAGAAATGTCCATCAACTCTCAGGATTTGCCCGAGTAAAATCCCCTCCTAACTCTGTAGCGGTAGCAAAGGGTGAGGCTTTAAGAGCCCCTCTTGTCCGTAACCTGGTTCCTCTCATGAGGTACGAACAGTTAAGGTTAAACGCATGAAACTGCCTACAAAGAGCAGGGGACGGAAGCACAGAGGCTTAAGTAATAGGTAGCTGGGTAAAAAGCTGTTGTGCCGTGATGGCAGGCTCAAGGGAACCAAATCGGTTCCAGCAACTGAAAAGGTCTCTTCTGAGTCGATCATCCACGGTACATCCCAAACAGCTTCAGGACCCCCTAGGATCTCTGTGGGTGAGGAGCCCACGGGAGTGCACCAAGAGCCCGGGGCAGCACTGCCTGAGGCCCGGGGGCTGCCGGAGCACCGGTGAGGGGAACGTGTGCGTCCGTCTGTCTGTATCACCTACCGAAGCTCAGCTCGATGGCGTTGCCCAGGGGCGCCAGGGGCCGCCGCTCCCCGAGGGCGCAGACGGCCGCACGCAGCCCCAGCGCCGCCGCCGCCTCATCCTCCTTCTGGCTCGCCGGGCCGCCACCGCCCCGCCGCCGCTGCGGCTGCTCCCCGTCCGGCTCGTCCACATGGATGGTGAAGGCCTGCTGCCCGCCGACCGACCGCCCCACCGCCGCCGCGCCATGTCCCTCAGCGCCGCTCCGCGCCGCCTGCGGGGAGAGCGGCCGGTCAGCCCGGGTCCCGCCGCTGACAGCCGCCGCTGACAGCTCCCGCCGCCCCAAGATGGCGCCCGCCGCCCCCCGTGTCCCCTCACCTACCTGCGGCGGGACGCCGGGCCGCTGCTGGGCGCCCCGCAGCAGCCCCAGAGCCACGCGGCTACCGGCGGCGGGCGGCGGCGCCTTGCCGCCCGGGGGGATGTTCTCCTGGTTCTCCTGCCCCGCCAACATCGTCGCGGCCGCGGAGCGGGGACGGCCGGGTGGAGGCCCGGGGCCGGCGGCGGCGGCGGGCGGGCGGGACGCGGGGCGGGCGGGACTGCTGCCGGCGGCCACCGAGTCTCGCGCCGCTCTCGGCGTTCAAGTAGCCCGCGACTATTGAATCGGCCAATAAGAGGGCGCGTCGCGTCACGCGGCCTACGGGCGGCGGCGCGGGCCAAAAGGGTGGGAGGAGGGCGCGAGGGGCGGTGCCTGAGGCGAGGGGCGGGAAACAGCTCTGAGGGCACAGCCCCGCCCGCCTCCCACCCGCCCTTCTTCTCAACGCACAAGTTACTCTTTTTTTTCAAACTTCACTTGTGAAAAACACCCCCCCCACACACACGCTGATTCGTCTCTTTTAATTTTAAATAAAAGCGTGTGAGTTTCAAATTCACCGGGAGTTTCAAAATAAAGAACGCAGACACCAGGAGAAGCACAGAGGAAGTTTAATGCCGTCCACTCTACAGAAGAGTTAATGCACCGCTTTAAAAGTAGGGGTATTCCCCACAGAGAGCTTACCACCACCTTACAACTAAAAGCCAACCTCTACCCAGTGAGAGAATTCCAGGCAAGGGGTAGGCAGGACAGTCCAGCACGCTCACTACTGAATACTGCCCAGCAGTACAAGATGCCAGGTTTAAAAGACAAAATCACTTATGTCAAATGTTGTTTGAAGAGCAAAAAAAAAAAAAAAAAAAGGACTGGGTAGTATTCCAAGAGCCACTGCTGAAAGACAAGCAGAATGAACTATACAAACCAGAGCTGGTATTCATAAAAGATGATCAAGCCCTGGTCGTTGACATCACAGTTAGATATCAGGTTAGAAGGTAAATCAACATTTTTGGCAGACGCGGCAACAGAAAATGTTAGGAAATAGCACCATCTAAAACATCAGGTGTGGGAACTGACCAAGGCCAATATCATTAAATTTATAGGATTTCTGCTAGGTGCACGTGGAAAATGGTATCAGGGCAATTACAAATGACTAAAAGAACTTGGACTCTCTGGTTCCCAGCAAGAAAAGTTAGCTCATCAATTACCAAATCAAGCTTTATTCTCTTCAGTGGACACTGTACACCTGTTCACTAGCAAAACAAGAACCGTTGTAAAATCTTAATGTTTTAAGTGTGTTATATGATGATTTGTAAATAAATTGACCCTTCCTTTCTATCTAAGACGAAAGCTGGACCCCATGGAGTTACTGAGGGCAACAAAAGCTTGTAATAACGAGGACAAGAGTAAGTAGGGACTAACTTGGGCTTGGTATCATGACATGTCACCATTTTTGCCAAAATTGACAGTTACCACCAGACTTTACCACGGTGGACAGGCCACTTATATTTAACCCAGAAGAGGAACACGTATATAATTGTATATGCTAGATAAATAGCCTTTGACACCATGAACCACTCCCACATCATTTCAGCTCCTAACAAAAAGGGCGCAATCACATTATTGCCCTGATTACAAACCTGTATTGTAACATCAGTACTGACGCTGACTGAAGAATGAACAGTCAGAGCTCATCAGGATTCGGATGGGTGTAAAACAGGCTGATCCAGCATCCCCACTATTATTTAACTTATCTGTGTCCCCCTTGCCATGAAAATTGGAGGAGAAAAGAAGCAGCTTCCAATGCTGTTTGAAGAATGTAATAGCTACAGCTTTTGCTGACGACCTGGTGCCATTAAGTAGGTCATGGGAAGGAATGCAGAAAAACACTGAAATATTGGATGTCTTCTGCAATCTAACTGACCTGAAGATGCAAGAGGAGCAGCACCACGGCTTTTGTATCCAGCTGATGAAAGATTTGTATACCATCAATGATCATCCCACATGGATGATTACCGGCACCCCCTCAATATGATTGAATCCAGTAGCTCTGAAAAGTACCTGGGCCTATGTATTGACCCATGGGTGGGATATCAAAACCAGAACTACTAGAGAAAGTGAAGGGATGGTTACAATGGATAGGGAAGGCTGCATTAAAGCCATTTCAGAAGGCTGACATCTTGAAAGGATATGCTATCCTTTGATTGATGTACCTGGCAGACCAAGCCGAGGTGAAAGCTACATACCTAGAAACCCTTGACTCGGCAGGGAATGGCAACATCTTCCAGCAAGTACCTGTGACGCCATCCTGTATTCCAGCACCTGGGATGGAGGTTTAGGCATTACCAGGCTCCTGGGCTTGATTCCCAGGGTACAGGTCCGACGACTAAGAATTACACAGTCTTTCGATGAAGCAAAAAGAGCATTTGTTCACCAAGAGAGTATCGAGAAAGAATTTGAAAAATTGTGGATTGCAGCAGGAGGAGATGGGAAAGATTTCATCTGTTTGGGACCCAAAACCGGTTATGGTGATATCAGAAAAGTTTGGGGGTGAGGAACCACCCGCTCCAAAAGTCACCCTTCCAAGGCCCTGTAACTGGCAAAACAGGAATTTGAGAATTGGGACCAAGCTGGTTTCCCAGGGCTGTGAATTTCCAGCTTTGGGAAGGATAAGATCAGTAAGAACTGGTTAGAGTTTTATAGGTGCATTCCCCACAGAAAGCTTATCGTGGCATTACAGCTAAGAGCTAACAATTACCTCACAAGAGAATTTTTAGCAATTTGCCATGATATCCCGAAGAAAATGGAATTTTCTGCTAAGTAGTAACAATGAACCACGTGAGCCTGGCAAAACAGAATTTGGCAGCCAGAGAAGAGAGCTGAGAGATAGGAAAGCATTTGTTTTATGACTATATCCTTGAAGAACTCGGAGACTAATAAAGGGAACATCCTGCCTCGAAAGACACCGAAAGCTGGGTGATATATAGTCAAGGACGAAAATTAATTGGGACGTTGGTGAGAATTAAAACTAAGTGTCCTTTAGGTGAACTATCCTCATTATAATACTAAAAATTACACCTGTAGGCCAGAAACCCCCCTGCTCAAGCCCCTCACTCTCTGAGTATGCATGGTAAATTTAAAGGGACCCATACCTTTAAGATGAAGTGGGAAAGAAACTTATGCAATGAGTAGCTGACGGGCAAGAATATTCGCAGTTACTGACAAATTTAACTACATAAATACCTTGTAGTTTCTCAGTGTGGTGTGCTAGCTTTGTGGAGTTACCACCTAGCACCCATCTTTGTGCAAAAATGAAATTAATAAAATACCCCCACTCTATGTGTAGTTTGGTGTTTTGCATACTGGGTGACTGAACCTGCTTTTCGGGAAAACAGGCAGACAAGAGAGTCAAATCAAAGTCCTGCCGGCATTGTCAGGCGGAGGACAAGTCCTGCATTACTGGATGCTGCCCAGAGGCACAAGGGGCCAGGATGAAAATGCAAGATCACTTACGCGACTTGTTGCCAGAGGCGGCAAAAAAGGACTGGGTACTATATTCCAAGAGCTGCTGCTGGAAGGTGAGCAACATGAATTATATAAGCCAGACCTCATATTCGTTAAAGGAGACCAGACTCCGGTAGTCGACATCGCTGTTAGATATGAGAGTAAGTCAACGTATTTGGTGGATGCAGCAGCGGAAAAAGGTAAGAAATACTAACACCTAAAAGACCAAATTCAGGAACTGATGAACACTAATATTAAATTTATGGGGTTTCCTTTAGGAGTACGTGGAAAATGGTATCAAGGCCATTATGAATTCCTAAAAGAACGAGGACTCTCCAGATCCCACAAGAAAAGTTAGCTCGTTGTTTATCGAACTGGGCGTAGTTTTCTTCAGTGGACATTATGCATATGTACCTTAGTGAGGCACAAACTGTTGTAAGATCCTAATGATTTAATGTATTGTAAATGTGTTATTTAATGACTTGTAAATAAATGGATTCTTCTTATCTATCTACCTAAGGGGAACTGGACTCCCCTGGAGGGTGACAAAAGCTTAGATAAGAGGGCGATAGTATGTAGGGAGAAGAGGGGCTCGGGATCATGACATGTCATCTATCCTGCCAAGGACAGTAATCACCAGTCTTTACCAAGGTGGACGGGCCTCCTATACTTAACCCAGAAAAGAAACACGTGTAATTTTATATATGTTCGATAAACAGCTGTCTTTAAAATTCAAGGAGAGCTCTCCCCTTTCTGTGTTTCGCACCAGCTACGTCAAGTCTGGTGAGATTCTCATCCTGCTTTCTCAGAGTGGCCAGCAAATACCAGTTAAGCCTAGTTTAACAGGTGATATTGCTTCTGAATCTGTTTAAGTCTCTGAAAACCAGTTTCTTCACACATTCTTACAACTGGAGAACAAACTACTACATGTAGTCTTCAACAGTACTGAAAACATTTTTGCAAAAAAGGTATTTGGTATTTACATCTGATTCTGAGTTTTCTTCAGCTATGAAGAACACGGTGTACATAGAAACTCTGCGCGCATTTAACATACACAACAGTTTATAGGAACTGAAGTTGACTGCTGTATTCAGTACAATAAAAATATATGAATAAAACCTAAGAGCTGACAGTACAACAAAAAAGTGTGGTTTTTTAAAAAAAAAGTAATTTTTATAAAAATTATTCTGCTTTTTCCTTGTCAGGCTGCAGCCTCAAAAAAAGCAATTAGTCCATCTTGATCACAGCCATCCAGAATTTCCAGAAGAAAAGGAACTTTAGTTTTCACATTGGTGCCTTTAAACTTAAATTTATCTATGAAGAGATCTGTGATCATACCTGCAAAGGTAAAACCCCAGGACTTATTATTTCCCTTGTTTTCATTATCATGCGTTTTCATTAACTCATTACACACCAACTATTCTAATTGATTCTGGGTTTAGAGACAAGACTCTCATTAAACTTCATGTTTTAAACAATGATTTACTTTTAAACAAACCCAAACCACTGTTAGAACAGCCCAGACTCCAGCTTCATTCCAAAGCGTGTATTTCTGCCTTAGAGTTACCCACATCTGGAACACTAGGAATAGGAACTATCACAGGATGGGCAACAAGGACTCTGCTTACGCTGTACACACAATGGCTTGTTAAAGCTGGTGTCTGGCAGAGAGTCTGAGCTGAAAGCTGTACGGGGAACACCAGAGGTGGTTAAAGAATTTCCTTCACTAAATCAGATCACCTCCTACGAGTCCCCCTTTCGCCCCATGTGCATTTTTCTGATATTTTGCAAAACTTCCCCACTCAGAACTTAATGACTCATTTCGCTTGTACACATTCTTAAATTCCACCCTGAATTTGAATATGATCCTTACTCATGTTCGTAAATACAAGGATCATCCGAATATAAGAAGCTGTCTATTAAACAAAAAGTAGAAAAGCCACTTGCAAATAATCCTGGTATTTTCATTCTCAGTGATATGCTTGTGATGCAGTGATGCCAAGTCGATTTTAGAAGTTCTCAGGTGAACAATTCTTGAGAACCTTTAGAGAGTTACTCAAAGTCTGCAGCAGCATACAAGCCACTTCCAGTACGTGCTAGGCTTTACTGCCTCACCTTTAACTTCAGACTTTCATGATCAAAAACATTATGTAAATACGCAACCTTGGCCGTACAACCAAGCAGACAATATATACTTAACATACCTATTGTTGTCCTGAAGCCACCCAAACGTATCCACTTCCCAAATTATTCCAATTCTACTAATACTGACTTTGTAACTATTTCAGTCACGTCCAGCATGCTCTCTGGACATTAAGTTGCATTTAATTAAAAAGTTGAATCAATCAACAAACCATAAAGTCTCTCGAGATGTGCAGGTTGTCTCTTGTACTCCTCAAGCAGCTGATCTGCCTCTTCCAAAATGCTGCGGTATTTTGGTAGCAGGAAGTCCACATTTCCTTCGTGAACTTGTAATTCCTCAAAGACATTTTAAATCATAAGAATTAGCAGCAGTTAAGTGTCATAAAAGCATAAAAGTAAGAAGAAATTAAGCTTGGGTCTGACGGGAGGAAGCACTTCAGAGACAAGACAATCCCCTTCTAAACTAGCAAGAGTTATTTTCAAAGTGCCTCATTTTCTCATCTCCTAATGACATGCCAGATGTTACTTGTCACTTCATAGCCTAGATTCTCAAAGTATTGCAGCTTCCAGCTATGCGTACTGCCAGAACAGGATCATGCCACTGCCCAGTCCCTACAGAACAAAGCCTGAGGAAGGCTCATTTTTAGAACAAGTACATTCCTAGAAAGTGTAGCATATGATGAAGTCTGAAGGTAAAAGTAAACTCTGACAGTATCACTCAATTTGTGACAGCAAAAAGTTTTAAAGACCTCTTCTAAAATGCCCCAGTCTACCATCAGACTAATTTAAGATGGTTGACAGTATAGGCATTTTTATCCCCCACAGAAGAACTCTTATTTTCTAGACGAAAGGTAATTATGCCATGCATTGCGACTCTGCTGGAGAACAGCTTTCATCAATCATCAGGTTATTCTACTGCACACGAATAAGCTATTAGCCAAAAAAATGAGCAACAAAAAAATTTGTCACAGAAGATTTGCTGTCTAAAGAAAGCCTAAAAAAAGCAGATGTGCAACATCATCATTATTGCACAAGCATAATGTGCATTCAGAATAAATTCTCTATTATTCTCCACCTCCCCAGTTTGCCAAATCAGGCCCAAGTACAATACTTTTAGTGACAATAAAAGATACACACTATTCTTGTTGGTAGCCAGTTTTTCTATTAATTAAAGAGTTCTGACAACAAGGATTTAATTCCCCCAAAGGACAAAAGAGAATTGGTTGTCCATTTTTATCTCCCCTCAAAAAACCAAAGCCAAAAGATGACGGCAAGTTTTTGACAGTAAAATCCTGGTTGTTGGAAAAAGTCCAAGAAATGAGACAGGCTGCCTAACCGGTACCTCCCAAAGACTAACGGCTGAGGAAGGTATTCAGCAAAAGATTAATAAGCAGATAGTTCAGAAATTATGACACGCTGGGGTGAAGTTCCAAAGCAAGGAAGCCGCATCTGGCCTGGACGATCATCCCCAGATCTAAAAAACTTTTAAACGTTAGTGGAGGTTTGAGACGAAGAAGGAACTGGCAAATAACAGGAGGCAAAGGGAGAACACTAGGTGATAAAGCTGGCTGCCTTCTACTGTCCGATTTAAGCGCCCTCAACACCAGTCAGCAATCCTACATGTTATTCACTAGTTATATAGTACAAATGGGAATTTTACCTGAAGAAGTCTGTCTCCTAGCTTATTAAAATACACGTCCTGGGAATAGAAATGGAGCAGATGCCAGTATGACACACACCTGGCTTGAGCCCTACAGCTTGGTATCTGACAACATAATCCCCCAGGAAAATCCTTCCACAGGAGTACTTACTCTCAGAGCATCTATTAAGTGAACCTTCTTGGCCAACAGCTTCTGATACTCTAATTTAGGGTGGATAAGTTTTAATGTGTGCTTCACAGACTCTTCATTTACATCTAGTAGGGAGTAAAAAAAAAAACCAAGAAGCAAATGAATAATACATATTCCGTTTGTAAGAATATAAAATGAAGTCAAGGGCAACAAAACAGAGAAGAAAGTCTTACCATAAGATATGTTGAGATTAATCTTCCTTTTAGTAGCCTCTTTGGAAAGCACATCTTTTAGGATGGAGATTGTAGAAATGTTGTCAGACTTAAAACGTCCCTCACCTTTTCTACAAAGGAAGAAAAACTTTAACTGAATAAATTTAAACACACATGCATGTATTAGATTTGTCCCTACGTTAAAATAGGCAGCCTGTAGATTAATGCCCAAATCAAAGCAAGCAACCTCTATAAAGGTCATAACGATCCTCCATCTGTCAGGCGGCTGTATACACCCCTATGCTCTTCCTTCCTTCCCAGTGTAATCTTGACAGAGAAGAGTTTGTTCCAGTAAGCGAGGCAAAGCAGTACACACAAATCTCAGGTATACACAGAGCTGTTATCTTTATTGTATGGCCCTAAGGTTATACAAGTAAGATTTCTGACTGTATTCATTCCTCCTAAGTTTTATCACTGCAATACCTTGAAGACAAACCTTGAAGCTTCAATACCAGAAGGGAGAAAAAACACTCTCCCCTTCCCCCCAAAAAAACACCACCCAACAACTTTCTACATCTGAGCAGACAATGCGTACAGTAGGCTGGGAGCAGGCTGGAACCTGCATAATTATAACAATTAATTTTTCCGTATTCTACAGTTCTATTTTCAGGTGGACATACGTAATTTGCTGAAGGAAGATCTACCTATTTAATTTGAGAACAAAGTATCGATCTTAAACACAGAAATTATATTTGCCTAATACAAGCTGCAGAAAAAGAAAGTTTTCAGTTTAATGCTTATCGCATTTTTGTTTGCATGAGAATTAAATGCCTTTGAAGTTATTTCTGCTCCTTGATACAAAAAAAAAGAGGAAGTTAGAAAACAATAGGCATTACACAATAATTTCACTGTATTGGTTGGCTATGTTCTTTAAATTCTAAAGCCAAGCCATCATCTTAAAAATATATCAAGCCTTTCCTCCCTGCCAATTTTGTTTTTTGGACCAACTTCAAGAAAAGCCCTATTCAGGTTACAGAGTGCATCGATACTGGGTAGTGCTCACCCCCGGCAGTGCTTGACAATCCTGTTTAAGAAAGGCTCCTGGTCTTTCTAATGATAGTTTTGGTGGGGCTGAGGGTGAAGAGGGGAACAGCTGTAAGTGTGTGAAACAGTACTTGCAGACTGGTTCAAGAAAGAAAAAGACAAAAAAGCCCCAGCATAGTCACATTGTGCTTTAGTAATTGTATTTTACCTGTAAGTACTTTCCAGCTGCGTACCCAGGAAGGTGTTCTGAAAATAAAATGTGACGCTTTCTCCAGCGGGAGTCTTTTCAGGCACCTCAGGCAAGCAAAACACAACCCACGAGTGAATTTCAGCAAAACTGAAATGGCCTTTGAGCGTCAGTGTGTTCATGGGTCTATGACATGAAGAAATTAAAACAAAAAAAACATAGTTAATAGTTATGAAGGAGGGGCCCTGCCAGTGCACTGGTTATTCATATGAAAAACAGTTTAGTTCCACATGGTGGTTTCCTTTTAATTGACAGCCTGTAAAAAGTCCGCTATCTGGCTAAGTAGTTACATATTGCAGATTACAGCGACTTTCCTGTATTTCAAGACAAAAAGCTACACGCACATTCACGTTCTATCTCCTAGTAGGCAGGCCGGACCAGGGTAAGTAACTAGCTGGAAGTTTTTGACATATGCCGTTTCAAGTTGTTAAACCTGAAACTTCTGACAAAAGTAAATAACTGACAACTCCGCAAATATGACCAGGAGCCTCAATAGTCTCCCATGCTGTAAAAACTGCGGACACAGCACTTATATAAAAAACGAGGCATAACGGAGCTCATTTGCACATAAAAGCATTTGGTATCATTCCTTCAATCTTTCAGTTTTGTTTTGAAGCAAGCAATACCTTGGTGGCAGTACAAGATGTTAACTGAGGGTGGGGAAAAAAAATCAAGCAGAAATTGCATAAGTTACCAGGTGCCTAACAAAGGGATAAGGGGAAAAAACCAGCCTTGGCTCAGTTTTGGAGCCAAATTAGCTATGGAAAAGAATTACATTAAAAGGGTGGAGGGGAAAATAAGGCTGAAACCGAAAAGATTGCGGTTACTAACACGGGAGAGTTTCCTTTCTGCCACACCCTCAGCTCTACTAACAGACGGGGCTGCACTATAACCCAGGTCAGTAAAACGAAAAATGACCTGAAAACAAGGATAAAGAATGGCAAGGAGAGCAGGAACCCCTTAAATCCACATTTTCTGTCAGAAACCCCATAAAATGGAACTACAGGCTCAAAACTGTAGGTTGGGGGTTAGAAATGACACACTTAAAGTTACAGAGTAAACACTGTTTCAGTTGCATTGTGTCAGTTTTTCAAGAGAAAAAGGGACTAACATTTCCTTGCAAATACCTGTCATGGTCAATAGAATGAGTTCTCTGATGAAGTGAAAGCGGTTTAATTTGATATTGATGAACTTGGCAGGTTTTTGGTTGAATTCTTGGAGTTACATATGCTTGAAGTGTCCCGTACTGTCCTTCAATCGATCGAACCTGCAGAAATAGAAGCAGAACCCACAAAAAAGAACGAAAGGGAAAAGATTAATTTAAGACAATTTGGAAAATCGGTGGATATTTGAAATATATTCAAGAAAGACCAGAGTACTTCAAGAATATTTAGAGTACTGTAATTACTTGATAGTGCCACTAAAAATAGAGCAAATCGAGAATATTTTAAAACTAGATGAAGTAGTGTCCAGTGAAGTGCTGCCATATTAGATGAATGAAACATTAAGAAAATAAAACCCGCTAACTTACTTTCTGATCAGTTAAAATAAAAAGTCTGTAACTTGCTTCTAATTCTTCAGTGGCCCCATTCTTTTTTCTTTTTTAACTAAGGAAAAAAATACATTCTGTAGCAGTTGGCAGCAAAGAATAGATCAAAGAATTTAAATGAGTAAACTGAATTTCAAAATATCTGTTAATCTCTTCGCGACAATCAAAGTTCTTCCTGAGCTATTTTTGGAAATAGAAGAGGCCAGATTTAAGCCCAAGTCTCAGAACACCCTGAAGGCAAGTACGTGCCCTCCACACCTCGGAGGACACAGCAACACATCGATCACCTCTCTGCTGAGACCGCAGACTGCCCTAAGAGCTCCGCCACTCATGCAGAACTGACGTGAAACAGGAGTGTCCCACCTACAGCTCCAACAGAGCTGTGAAAGTAGGTAGAAGAGCTACTGAAACAGCTTTATACAAACAGAAGAGCAGACTGGAGCTCAAGCATAGGTTTGCTTTATAACCTTGATTACGTCCCCTATTTTATAGGGTCTCAGAACCCAAAAAGCAGCGTTTTGCACGAAAACCCCCGCTTCAGTGTTTTTAATAAAAATAAGTTAGTAAAGAGTTCTCTTTGGAAATAAAATCACCGAGACTTAAAAGTCATATTGCCTGCACATGCATAAACAAAACACAAAAAGAGAATGAACTCCACGTGGCAGGTGTAAATCACTGGAGATCCTCAGTGCACTGCAGTGGGGTGACAGTAGCAGCTGTGCAGACTGAATCCATCACAGCAGGATCCAAATGCAAGAGTTTTGATTTCACACGGCACTATGACGACACACAACTGCAAGTTTATACGTGTTTTTAGTGAGAGAGTAAAAAAAGAATCCTCTTTTTGCGTATGAATGCACTTGATTGATTTTTCTTGTGTCATTTACTCTCCACCTTCTATTTTCAATACTAAAGGTGGCCAGGGTCACATCCCTAAAATAAGAGAACTGAGACACAGGGAGATGAAGCGACCTGCTCAGAACCAATAAGCACACTAACGGCATGTCTGAAGAAGGGGACCTGGGAAATAAAGAGTCTTAATTCTGCACACTAGGTCCATTATTGCGACCTCATCAAAAAACAGATAACCACCCCCAACTTCCCCACATTTGATGCACCTTACGCAGGCTTAAATTTCTGATGATAAATTTTTGACTGGGAGTTTTATATAAACAAACGCCTATCAGATTAGGAGGCTGCAGTGTTAGGTGACTGCATAAAAAGGAAACCTAGAGCCTGTGTGCATGTTGAAGATTTTCCTAATAATGATTTCCTTCATTATTTCCCCTGGTGGTAGCCACAAAACATGTGAATTAGGTGGATCGTTAAAAATAAACCCCCAAACACCCCCATGCCTTAAGTATAAGAAGCATGGAGTGACCGGATTTGCTTCCTCTCCAAAATACAAATCCAGCCTGTATTCCCTGGTTACTTCCCAGCGTAACTTCCTTCAAACACTTCCGAGGACAAACAGCGCCAGAGCTTTCTTTCCCACACCTCACTCCAAGTTCCACACACTGTCTCCACTATCAAGTATTTTCACAACCTGTGATCTCCCCACTGCTTTCACCTCAGGGACACTCAAGAAGGACCCCAGGCTATCCTCTGAAGTAACACATTTTTAGAAGCCTTTAGAAACTCCACAGACAAATAAAAAGGAACACAAACCCCAGATCAGAGGGTTCTCAGGAAACAACCAGCAGCAGAAACTGGACTGATCGTTCGCTCAGGCTAAGCAGTCAGTCCAGGTAGAGATCTCGCCATTCCAAAGCAGACATCTACATAGCCATTAATTTATTATGAAAAATATTTTGGAACATTTTACCTTAAGTTCAAGTCTCGTAGTATTTGCTTGGCATCGGTAAGTCGCAAGGAGAAAGTTGCTATTTGGCTGTAAAGAGCAAAAAACCCAGAAAGACAATACAAAACAGGTCTGTGGTTCAGTTGTATGTTCTGAGCCTTAAGTCCAGCCCCCTTAAGCAAAAGAAAAATTTCTGCCGGTCTGTTTTAACTGTAGACATGTAAAGTTTTGGCTATTTATGTACAGCTATTTTACAGAAGTTAAATACAAAAAAGTAATCTTTGGTTCCCTTGAATATTCCGGTTAATTTTAATTATGGTAGAGTTTAAAAAAATTCTCTATATAAGGATAAATCATCTGAAGCTTCTTATAGTCTTTAACACCACCATAAAAAACACAGTTATCTACTACAGTGTCAGCCTGCCCCACTCATCTACAATATTAGTCCAACATCCAAAAACTAAAGATTTGTAGGAAAACACCTACTGGTGTTGCATCGCCAGTAATTCTGTAAGTATTTCAGTTTATAATTATTTTATAAAAAATGCACTTAAACATATGACTCCCCACATGGCACAATTTTCATGTTCTAAAGTGATTTTGAAGAGATGAACTAAGTAAGAAATACAATGTTCTTCACCTAAAATTACTTTGAAGTAAATATATGTGATACTGGCAACTCCAGAGAAGAGACCAATACGGCACGGGTCTTTCACAGTCCTGACCAGGCAGGAAGAGCAGCAAGACAGCAGTTACTCCTGGATCCTTCAGCACATATTTAGCTTCTCGTTATGTCAGGACCTGCCACAAACTCTGAATTCTGCAGTATGTCTAACAAAGCTGAGGTCTCCAACGTTACCAAATGAGTAGTTTAACTCAATATATTTAAAATTACAAGTATATAAATCCAAGTTCTGTTTTTAATATACACGATTAAGAGCTTTCATCATGTGATCTCTATAAATACCTCTTCCGTTTCACTTACCTCAGAATCACAGCTGCTAAAACTAACAACAGCAGAATTTTTATCCACATCCAGCAAGTCTATGGGGACATCGCTCTGCAGAACATATGAGGAAGGAAAAATAAAGAGCTTAAGTTCCTGAGTAGCTTCTAATGGATTTATCCTCTAACTGTCATCAATTATTTTAATAAGGGAGAGGCAACGATTGTTTCATCCAAGAGGCAAAGGCCTAACAGACGCAGTTTACTACTTAATCCCGGAATAACATGATGAGCTTTCTCTAATTCTCTTACAGAGTCCTGAACTCCTGTGTGGCTAGCTCACAACTTCAGCATAAGATGTGTAACTATCTTTCAGACATGACAGTGTATTCACAGCTTTCAGACATGAAAGTATACTTCATACATATGCATGAAGTACGGTCACGATTGAAGCATTTCCCTATTTTAATAGGGGGATTACAATATTCATGCAGGAAACCAAGGATCATATTACATAATTATTAATGACCCTTTTACTTACCATAACATTTCTGACACAGACCACTTCTCATCTACATGTGTTTTCACCGCAATTAAAATTAAATCTAACACTGTTTTAAAAATGAGGTTACAGGGTATTGGAACGATTAACTACTTGCTTTGGTACTGCTTTAGAACTTCACAGAAGTGTCAGGAGACATTGATAAATATGCCACATCCTAAAAAAAATATTTTAAAAACAGTTGTATTGTCTTCTCACAGCAGAGGAACACCAGATACTGCTTTCTATTTCTTTAAAAAGCTATAAGTTTTAAATGCTACATTAGGTTCAGGGCTAGATTAAACAATTTCATTATTCCTCACTCAGCTACGGAAACAGCAGACACTACAGAGCTGCATGTTAGCTGTAGCTTAGCATTTCTCTAATAACATCCTAATTGAAATTACTCTAAAAATAGAAATTTGTATTAAGAAGTGAGAAATGAAATCCTACAGTAGTTCTCTCCCATTTATTACAGCAAATTCACCTCACAAATTCCTCCTTACCAACTTCTTCTCCCCATGCATATCCCAAAAGAAAGTAACTCAGTACCACGACTCTTTCTGACTACCAAAGGTAACATGAACTTCAGCTGGTGCAGGGGGAGGAGTAACTAATGAAGGCTGCTCCACTTGGCCGGGATGTTTATCAGCAGTTGCACACAAATCAGCTGCTGTTCCATGCTCCCAGTGCACAGGTGGCCCACACCACTTGGAAATTCATTTCCCATTACAGAGGGTACTTCAGTGGCGAGTGAGAATCTGCACCTCATTCAAGATTTACTGAGTTAATTTCTGTTTAAATAAGGATGGACACAAAAAAGCACACACAAAAGTTACGTGGAAACCTAGAACAGCAGGCATCTTGGTCTGTTTTGGTAGTGTGATGTTGCACTGTTCAATAAAGGTTTACGTTGTATTTGTTCCCTAACAAGCATTTACAACAGTTACTTCAACACTGCAAGGCTATATGCTTCAATTCCCTCTTGTAATGATTCAGACATTTAAAAACCCATATACTTAAGATATTATAACTCAGCTTTTTAAACTGGAAAGTCTCTGAATGCCTTACTTAGATATCAAGAAAGCCAACAAGAACAAAACTGCACTCACCTGTACCAGGACATTATCTATCGCTGTCTGCACCTCCAAGATGAGGCTGTAGCTAGCATCATCCTTATTTAATGTAAACTTGTCATTCACACTGAACGCAGGTACTGATGAAACAGCAGTACTGGACTGAGAGGACTGCTGGTATTTTTCACGTTCCTGAAGTACTTTAATCTGTAAGTGTTCCAATTCATTCCTAGAAGAGGGAAACCACATGTAATGTCTTAAAAAAAAAGAAAAACTATAAAAACTACCCTAGAAATTAAGCAGATTAAGCTTGCAAGGCAGTCAGGTTTATCTTCTGTCCACAATTTTCCAACCAGAAGTGACTGGTGACTCCCCTTCCACATACATAACAAAAATAAAATATAAACTGTATCACATGAAAACGTAGCTTCTGCTGTACTTTGCCAAAAGAGATTTCGATGAGTCACAGGAGAAGACAACTTTTTCCCTTCAAGAGCACAGTGCATTTTGAATGATACGCTAGTGACTACTTTCCTCCCATCATTTAGAAGCTATAAGCAGCATGGAAGAAGGGAATCTTATCTTGCTGATGCTGAGGAAGAAGGCATTAAGACATCATCATGTGAAGGCAAGCTAGAAAGAGACTGCAAAATGAGGCTGCTATTAATTTCTACTTTAAAAAGGTTCGATTCTACTTCTACCTACATTAAGGTACAGAAAATCCAGCGAGATAGGAAGGAAAGATGACATTTCAGCTTTTACCATTTCAATTCTTCCATTTAAATGTCCTTCCAGTGCAATTACCTTAAGGATGAAATCTTGCTCTGCATTTCTTGACTTAATTTTAGTTCTTCACCTGATCCACCTTCTCTATGGACAGGTTCTGTAGTCAGTCCTGTCAGCCAGCCTAAACCAACATATGAAGTTTAGATTCCTTATAAGCTATAAAGAGAAGTCTACACTCTGCTTTCGTATGTGTGGAGAGATGTTTGTTCCAGAGACTGGGTAGAGAGAATTGAAACTTTAATTTAATCCTTTCTTTGGAGGATTAATCTAGACGCTAAGCATGATTTTTTTTTTTATGGGTTTCATTCTTAACATACAGATTGGAAAACACGACTTATTCTTTTTCATGAATCCCTCTGCAGCAGTTTTTATCCGAGTGCTTAATTTTCTTCCCACCTGTGTTTCTCTGACAAAACCTTGAATTATTTACAGTACTATAGTTGACCAAAAAAACAAAAAAAAAAGCTGTGCAATGTGTTTATAGCAAACTAGATGTTGCACAGTGTGCTCTTGAGATCGAATGCTGACAGCTGAAGTGGAAAAAAAATAATCTTTTTGTTTACTTAATGACATTTCTTTCCAAAAGCAACTACTAACTGATTATACGCTGACACCTCAGGTATGGTATGCAGACTTGAATGTGTGCTTATCGCTCTAGTTAACTCATCTAATGCACGCAAACAGTAAGACAGCATTATTATAAAACGCACCACAAAAGCTGACACGTCCGCGATCTTTCACATTCTTTAGTTATCTCCTTCAAGTACCAAAAAAGCCCAATTATGGAGCATGAACTTTCAACAAGCCGCAGAAGTTCTGTTGCTGCCAGGCTTCAAATGTAACTTTTACTGCTCCCGGCCCTACTTTTGCTATCTGCCAACATCTGCTGAACTCACGCTACTGCACATCCTACCACAGTTTGCCTTTGAAAACCCACAGGTGAACATGGGCTTTTGCTTTTTTACTTCCTTTGATGATTCGCAGATCTTTACAACATTCCCACTAAAAGAAGCCCCAGGGGACTTTGGCCACAGTATTGCTGCGGCCTGTCATACCAAAACAATTCATGAGGTGAGGTAATAAGAGTTTTTTAACCATCCAAAGACTATTTAAAAGCGGCACTTGCACACCATCATTTCTCAATAATCGAGAACTGTATCTTGCCAAAATACATGACTTTGAACACGAGAGGTTTCTGCAGGCTAATTTTTTAGCACTGAGGATAACCGAAGACAGAGAATTAGCAGTATTTCAGCTCCCAGCAGTTAACACGCAGCGCGTTTATCATGGCCTTTGCGACAGTCAGGCCAATAGCTCCAATCCTACAGAAAGGCTGCTGAGACACCTCACATGGGGAAGCTTTATTTTCTACTAAAAGCAGAATCAACCCCATTTAAAGCCCTACGAAGCTGAAAAGGAAGAAAATTACTTAAAAGCTGGGGGGAAAAAAAAGATATGCATGTCTATCAATATTTTTAATACAAAAAAAATTTATAAATAATTCCTTCGGACATAACTTATTCATTATTTCATCAGAGTTAGGCAGCAGTTTACACCAGAGAATAACAAGCCGCTCTGTTACACAGCGGAACACATTATGAATATCTTAAAATATAGAAAACATACTTTAAGCACAGGGACCATTTTTTTGAAGTATAAATACTAAACTAGAAGAGTTTTCAACGAAACATTATCCTGGTTCCAGTCAGAACAAACACTTTAAGAGACGTGAGCTGCGCTAACAACACAGCCTGCTTCATTTTTATCACATCACCATAGGCAACATTTGCTGAGTAAATGATATGAAGCTTACCTGAATATGTAGATGCTAAAATTTCATCATACCCTTCTTTTCCTACGCAGCCACCCTGGATTGATGCGATGCTCTCTGACAAAGCCTTCAAATAAATACATTCAAGCAGAGGGAAATATCACTGCACTCATTTTAGAAGTTTGGGGTTTTAAGGGTTGTGCTCCTCCTTTTACCTGCATCACAAAATACCTACACAGACCTACAAAAGAGTAAGCTAGCCGATGACTAGCACAGCTAAATTGGGGTGTTTTAACAAATGCATTCCGATTCTACTCTGCATAACAAAGACATTAAAAAGCAGTTTAAAGCAAAACACTGATGGGCAAGAGTTTTTCCAGCAGGAATTAGCAATCTGACTGAAGGCTGAAATAACTGTGGATCAAATCTATTCTAAACAATTCAAAACCAAAGTAATTATGCTCAGTAAAGTCCTGACAGCTTAAATTTATTATTTTACATGTAAAACACAGGCTATACACAACATGGGGTTGTTTTCTCACGGAGAGAGAAGCATTGCATTAGGTTTCACCCAGGAGGGACTTCAGTAGTCAACAGAGCCAGAACTTTAACATGCCCTCTACAGTATTTTGATTTTTGCTCAAATCAGGACCTTCTGGTTGTTAACTATTAGGATACTGCTTCGAAGTTTGTGTTGTCAACATTACAGAGCTCATCAAATTAAAAACAAAACACACACTTTCATAGTAATGATCTTGAAAACACTAAGTTTTGAAATACAGACTTTTTTTTTAAATTAATTTTTCCAGCAGAGAACAGTATGATGAATGTGGGCTTACATGATCATATCGAAGGACAGGATCATCTGCACTCTCAAAGGTATAGATTTCTAGCATACCATCATCTCGTCCAATGAGTAATTCTTTAACTCCATCTCCCAGAATGTCAAAACTATCAATACATAAGATACCTAATGAAAATGAAAACAAAACCATTTGCTTCATCTTTATCCGTATGACACAAGAATGCACAGGCCACGTTCGGTTACATCGATTCTTGGTCAGCTTTCAAGGTGTTATTAATGCTATTTCTGGATGAGTCCACCAGAGGACTGAAGTCTCCCACAGAATCCCAGACTGGCAGGTGTTGGAAGAGACCTCTGGAGATCACCTCGTCCAACCCCCTGCTTGAGCAGGCACACCCAGAGCAGGGGGCACAGGGACGCGTCCAGGCAGGGTGTGTGCCCAGGGACTCCACAGCCTCCCTGGGCAGCCTGTGCCCCTGCTCTGGCACCCTCACAGGGAAGAAGATTTTTATCATGTTTAGGTGGAAATTCCCACGTTCCAGCTTGTGCCCATTGCCCTTTGTTCTGTTGTTGGGCACCATGGAAAACAGTCTGGTCCCATCCCCTTGACACCCACCTTCAGATATTTATAGGCATTGAGAAGCCCCCTCAGTCTTCTCTTCTCCAGGCTGAACAAACCCAGGTCTCTCAGCCTTTCCTCATAAGGGAGATGCTCCAGTTCCCTTAGTGAAAAGCACTGAACAGAAACCCCTTCCGATGTTCAAATAGCTTACTGTTAAGGGGTTTAACCCTCCCTCATCAACATTTCCCCAGGTGAACTATTTGTCTGTCCACACTACTGTAAGTTTGCCAGTTGAAGACGCAAGCATTCTTTGTTTCCTATAATTGACCTAAAGCTATTGGTAAATGGACTACTATGAATTCTGGCTGAGGTGACAGAAAGAGGGTTCTGACTTGTGCCAGACCTGGACTAGGTACTACTACTTGGCACGTTAGCGGGCAAACCCACTATTAGCGTAGGTGGAAACAGCCTATGATGATTTATCGTGTTTCTACAAGAATTAATATAAAAACCAAGATGGAATTTAACTTTTATGACTCCTTCATATCTCATATGAAGGGTAAAGGCATACTAGGAAGCATTTTAAGAAAATAATTCATCAATAGTTTTTGAGATAATTAAATTTTTTAAAAATATATGTATTTTTTCTATTCCCAGTCTTCTCCTTTACAAATGAGTATGGGTTAATAGGTGCTGCACAAGCAGCACACCAAAGCTAAAACAGGGAAAGTGTCGTACTATGCTCTGATTAGTTAAGCCTCATTGTGGAGCTTTAATATATGCCTTATTCCACCTTCAGACAAAAACCCTCATAATGGCTTTTAAAAAAAAGAAAAAAAAAAAAAGTCTTGCAAGGAAGATGCTAACCTTTCCTCTGAAGAGACTTCAAGACCACTGAACATCTGAAAAATCTGGCAGGTATAGCTGCACTTAGAAATAGTCACCAAAATGATAAAAACCTCAAGTAATCATACGCTGTTTTACAAACGCCACTTTAAAAATACTGTAAAAACAGAAGCGTGCTAAGGTACTGGAAATAATACAAGCAGAAAACCCAAAGACAAACTGATTAGAATGATTTATAAGAAACTCAGAAGAATGAAAGAGATCTTACTTGTATTACTATCACATACTGACGTAATTACAATATGCCTCCAAAGTACCTATGAATAAGATTTCCTGATTATTCTACTTGTTATAAAGCCTCAGATATGCTGGAAAGCTAGAGTGAGAGACTGAGACACATACCTCCTCTCTTTCTTTCATTTCCAATTTCCCACTTAGGTATAGACTTGGAACCAGTGATCTGGATAAGACCCAGTTGACCATCAGAAGTTCCATACACAATTTCTTCTCCAGAATCACCTAAACACGTAAATTGAATTTAGAATTGATTAAATCAGGTACGCCAGTTTAAAAAATTTGAAATGATTGTGTAGTCACACTCTACAGCCCAAGGTAAAAAGGAAATACTAACATTAGTGTTGTGTAACAGAACTGTCAAGCTTTAAAAACAAAAACAAAAACATGAAAACCACACCTGTTCTGCTAATTTCTTCATGGCTATCACTTCACTATGTATCAGTGCCCCCCTGCACTGGAGTTATGCCTAAACACCATTCATAATCCAACACTTTACATTTCAGCAAAGAGAGGCTATTAAATTGCCTTTACAGACAAGAAACAGAGATTCAGAACAGCTTCCAATAGTGAATGTTGTGCCAAGAATTAAGCAAGTAAGAACTACTTTTCCAAACCAGCTCTGAATGTCACTGTCACACAATCTAACTCAAACTAAATTAAGCATCAGATTAACATACTAAAGCGATTTCTGTTACGTTAGAACAGATTAGCAAGAAGGATGATCAAACTATTTTAAGCCTGATCCTTCCACAGTCTTAGTTTATGTGAGCTCTACTCAATATCCTCACCCATCCACGGACGGATGCATCTAGTGGTTCTAGTTATGGAAATCCATGGGTGAGAGAAACCCAAACCCAGAACGTTGACATGGCCCCCAAAGGTCCAGTTTGCATTTACATAATGACACTACCTTCTATCTCACTGCTCCTGTAAGAGCCTTTCAATTAAACGTGACTATAATTTACAACTGTTCAAACCAGTCATACATGTGTGTATACATGTAGTTGTATGTAAGGAATGACTTCACATAGTCAGTTTTTCTGCCGCATTTTTAACGTCACCTTAAAAATCAAGGCAAGATGTAATTAACGAACACAAGCAATAAAATCTTAAAAGTACAGTAAAATAACATTATTTAGCTGTGTGTATATTCAAGATCTTGTTACCCCCATTCCCGTTGTTTAGAGCAAGAACAGTAGGTGGTCCAGGAACTTCTACTTCATACAGTAAATCAGATCCCTAAAGACAAAGAGAACTATCTTGAATGAGTTTTGTAACAAAACAAAACAACCAGCCAAACAAACCCACGCCAGCCAAACCCTCAAAAACCCCCAAAACACCAGCCACAAACCAAACCCCCACAAGGACAAGGAGAAAATTATTATGGATAATAGTGACAGATACACTTCACTTATACAAACTCCCAATACCTAGAGGAGAACCATTTCTATGCCAAAACACTGTGAAGTTTTTATAAATAAAACACAGGACTCTTGAAATGTGTTATTATTAAAAACAATCCATAAATTTGTCTGGCGAATAGATTTGTTAAACCACGTAATATCACTCAGATTTGTCGCAACAGTAAATTGTGAGAGCAAGAATTTCTGAACTGATAAAGCCTTACACATCTGATTCCCTTACGTGAGCACTTTTATAGTTAGAAGAGACCAATTTGTTATCTACTTCCACCTATGAATTACAAAGCCTATCTACAGTGTTTTTATTAATCCTCATTTTGCAAGTTTATAATAATGGTTTTCCTTTAAAAAAAAAAAAGTACCAGCATTATAGACAGTAACACTGCCAAGTAAAATACAGTATGCTTATCCTCCTAATGTTTAAGCCACGCTGATATGCCGATTCCCTTAAGAATCGCTCCAATTCTATGGCATCAATACATAAAACATAACCAAGCAAGTTTTTTAACCTGTAAAACTCTGAGGACTCTGTCCTGACACGCAAGTACCGGCGTAATGCAATTCACTTTATCTACGGGAAGGCAGAGAACATCGTTGATTTTATCTCCTGACAGGTAGTAGTGCTGGTCCTTGCAGTCGCAGTAATGGTTATAGATATAGCTCGCACAAAGAAAGAGATCTGCTCCTGAAATATGCCTGAGAAAGAGAAAGCACCTCCTGTAGCACTTCCCCAGTGTAGTTGCAGTGACAGCCTTTTAGCCCTACTACACGCACGCACTATCGCTGGCGGATTCAAGGCACTAGTGAGCCCCACAAGCTGTGCCAGCTATTAAAAAAAATTTTCTTACGAATGCTAAAACCACAGGATTTCTATAGCTCTCAAATTTCCTATTTTGTCTTCACGTAAAATCCTAAGCATATGTTTATAGAAATTTCCTTAATATATTTTGAGAACATTCATTCTTCTCAAGCCGGTCTGTATATGGCAGCATCTTACAACCCTATCCAAAAAGGAAAATAAGTTTGTTCCTGTTCTGCTCCAGGAAGAGCATACGGACATGATACACCATGGCAATAACCCCAGCTCCGCTCACCTGCATTCGCACTGACACGAGCGCCTCCAGGCCCCTCCCAAGCCCCCACACGCCTTCTGAACTTCACCATGGTTTTCTAAGTTCCTTCCTACACATCATGGCACAAGCTAAAGGTGGACTGGCACTTAGTGTTACCTACAAGCACCCTGGATGGTAAAGAATGATTTCATAAGAATCACCAACAACCTGCTATGGCTACGGAAAAAATGCAAAATATCACACGTACATAGCTTTGATGCTTTCAGTGAGGTTAGTTTCAAACGAAAGAAACTGCTTCCCTCTTTTTGTGAAACCTCTAACTTCTGATCCTGTAGCCACAAAAATTTTCTCCTGCGGTGTATTAAGCGCTCCTCCCAACTCCAGTCTTGTAATTTTTTGGCCCGGCAACGTCTTGAACACCGTCTGTAAGTAGAAAAGCGATTTTCATAGTTACAATATCATATTTATGGTAATCTTTTAACATAAAGCATAGTAAGCGTGCTTTACAATTTCTGGCAAAACTAAGATGCCATGGATTACCTGCAGACAAAATTAATCGGTATGTTTCTCTTCAGAACTGCAAAGCAATCGAGCATTTTATAAGTCAATAAATATAAAAAGTTGTAAAATATAGTAAATTAATACTTTATTATTTCAGTGTTATTCATCCACAGGAAAACTGCAGTCCTGCTGGTAGCTGTAAGTTTTTTGGTTGTTTGTGGGTATTTTTTTTCAAAAAGAACATCACACATACACACTCCCTTCCTCTTACACATTGCATTCTTATTCCAGAAGATGACATAGATTTTGTATTGCTATGGAGTCCTTCTGAGCTGGCTATGAACTTCCTCAAGGGAGGGGGAAAACAAAAAGAGAAGTTTTTATTAAGCTGGGCATAAGCCCAGGCTCATAAAAAACAGTTTGTCAAAATCCCTTAAAGTGACTGACTTAGCGAACCGCTACAGGTTTTTGTCCAGTCACAGTAACTGAGTATATCTATAGCTAAAACCCAACCAAACTGCAATGCAAAAGGTGTTAAAACGAGGGGGTTTTTTTGATGATATACACTGCTGTCTGACCCTACAACTGCGGAGGACCACGTGCTTGTCCAGGCATGAAATCAGCACACCCTCATCATGGCTAGGTATCAGACCGCAGCCCTACCTAGACACCTTCCACAGGTCGCTTATTTCCCATGTCAATAGAAACAGACTTTCAAACTTCATTTGGAAGAATATTTTTAAAATAAAATTTTAAATGGAACATTTCCACTTACCACAGCTTCCCCTTTTTTAATGCCAAAACACGTAATGACTCCATCCTGATCTCCAACAACCACCTTCAAAAGTAGAACGCATCGTTATTTTGTATTACAGGCACAAATATTGTTTAAAATAATGCTTTTCCTAGATTAATCACGTTTTGCTGTATTTAAGTACTTCAAATTCTATGGTACTTAATTTACACAGCCGTATGTAATAAAGTCAGATAAACCACTATAGGTAGGACAGTAAAGCCTAAGAACTATAATTTAAGTGACAGCATCTACAGTCCTTTTTCTGCTGGGCTTTCTGCTTGTAGTTCCAAACACCAGCAACCATCAGGTGGAAGCTCCAGAAAGGCATATTTGGGAACAGTTGTATTTTCGTATTAATAAAAGAAAAAAATGCGCTGTTGTGTCTATGGAGTTTTTCTAACTAGGCTTCCTTAGCTTGAACTTGTATTGAGGAAGATTTTAGAAAGGAATACTTATACTAAAGTGTCAGCAAAACAGAAATGGAGGAACATGCAAAAAATTCTGTGCGGTTTCAGCAAGTTTTATTCCTTATTGGTTCTGAAAGTTTTCCAGAAGCAAATTCGGACTTTTTTTCCCTGTTTTCCCCACAGTTTTCTAAAGCGTTCCAAGCATTTGGTTCCCAAGTTATTCCCTACGGCGGCCTAAGTAAAGAAACCCCGAGGATGATGCGCGATGTCACGAGGGGAGGCTCCACGCCAGAGGAGGAGGCCGGTACCTTCTGCGTCGCCTTTCGCCCGGAGGCGGGAAGGAGCCTCATAGTCTTCTGAGCCGTCACTCCCACCTGTGGGCAGACACAGGCTTTAGCCGGGCAGGCCCGGGCGCCGCTGGCCCTGCGGCCGGGGCTGAGGGCCGGGGGTAGGCGCGGCGCTGCGGGGCCGCCCGGGGGCCTGCGGAGGGACGGCTCAGCCCCGCTTAAGCCCGGTTCTGGAGCCGCGCGCCCGCCGGCCCCGCCGGGAGGCGCTTCCCGAGGCGGCCCCGCCGCCGGCAGCAGCGGGACCGGGGCTCTCGTCGGCCCCGCTGGAAGGGTCCCCCGGGGCGAGGGCGCGGCGCCGCGGCCAACAGCCCGGTCCCACCTGGAGGTAGTCCACACGGGCCAGGCTCAGCTCCATAGCGCCGGCGGGCAGCGCCTGCCTCCCGCCCGCGGCCGCCGCTCCCGTTACCGCGGCAACCTCAGAGCCGCCTTCCCATTGGCTAGACCTGACGTCGAAGGGGCGGGGCCGCGGCAAGACGCGCACCCCGATTGGGCAGTGCGCCGGATGGGGGCGGGCTCCGGGGCGCGGCGGCTGGGGGCCTCGGGGAGCGACCCACGGCCTGGCCTGAGCCCGGCTTAAGCCCGGCCTGAGGCGGCCTGGTGCGGCGGCCCGTCCCAGGCAGTCGGAACGGGCTTCGCAGCGGGTGGCTGGGGTCTCCGGACCCGGGTTCTACCACGTAACTCAGCCTTTGGTGGCAAACTACCGGGAGAACATGGAAGATCAGTAAAGTAGGAATATTTTATTTAACAATGAAGCATCGGAGGCAGTATTTAGAACAGTGTAACAAAATACCGGCCCTGCACCGAGCCGGAATTTTAAAAAAATCATTTCTACCGCATAAAGAGTAGCTTTGGGCTGAGTTCACAGCGCCTGTCACAGGTGGTGTTTAAAAAAAACCCTCTAGTCCTTCCTCTTGAAAGTAAATAATGCTGAATTAAGAAAGGTGGTCATGGGTACGTGTATATACATACATGTTAAACAGTGCTGCTACAGTTACATTCACACTTACCTGATTTTCATTAATTCTTTGTAATCATACCGTGAGTTCTCGCCTTATACACACTACTAGCGTCACTACTAAAGAACAAAGATTTCAAGTAATCCCCCACGGATCTCTAGTCAATTTATGGTATCATGAAAACTGCTATTTGTACCCAGTTGCTGCAAGGACCACAGTACTAGGCTGTATCTGTTATTTTCACTTTTTTTCTTGCAAATTTAGTGCAAAGAATTCTCAATATGTATTCATAAACCTGTTAAAATATCAGCAATTCATACCATTATACCTTTTTAACACATTAAATGCAAAAAAAAAAAAACCCCAAACAACAAACCAAAGAACCAAAAACAAAACAGGATAGTTCTTGCTTTGAGACAATTAAAATGAAGAGCGCAATCTTTTTGTGGTGAGTTAATAAAATTTCCTAAGACTACATTCCAGAGAAGCTGTACATAAAGTTATTTAGTGCTAAAAATCTACAATACGTTTTTCAAGTATAAGATACTGAAATATTATTGCCAATAAATAGTTGTGCTGTAGTCAAAGCCGTGGTTCATTTGTTGAATCATTCACATCGCAACATATTCGGATTTAGTTTCTCACTGAGTTTATGTATTAAAATTGCTAACTCTTCTGTTGCTTGGGACTTATCCTCCAACAGTTCATAGCGAAGGCTGGAGATATCCTGTTTGATTTCCTTTAATTCACCTGTATGAATCATTAAAAGAAATACGTGTTAGCAAAGTTTAACATTCATTCAATACCATTAAGTCACATCAGTGCGTATTTCAGATTATTATAATCTCAAAATGTTCGTGGGAGCAGGCACAGGGGTGGGGCAGGAGGCTTTACGTCGTCTTCATTCTCAATGAGACGGAAGCGTGTTTCCAACCCCTCAATAGTGCCAAAGCTATTTTAATAGTCCATCGAACTCTAATGTTGTGCTCCACCTCTACACAGAGCAAAGGTTCAAAAAGCGCTTTGCATAGGTTAATGAATTAATCACAGCAAAATCGCTGAACAGCTGGTAAATATTAGTATCCCTCTCAGAGAGAGAAAAGGAAAAGAGATTTTTTTCTGAAGGGATGTGTCAAGATCACACAGGAAAAGTGTGGCAGAGCTGGCAATAAAACTCACAGCTTCTGAGTCTCTCTCCTCTTCCTTACCAATATCCTTTGAATTAGAAAAAGTCAACCAATTTAAAATTATGTTACAGTTTGATGCAAGTACAAAACACGCATTTAAAAGAAAACAATTGTCAAGGCCAGGCTCATTACAAGCAACAGCATGTTTTCCATCATAGGATATTCAGTTCAAAAGCAGCAGCTTTTTAAAGTATTCAAACACTATTCTTCCAGCAAGCGTACGGTATGCGAATTCTCACACAGTATTCACCACAGGAAATGATTTGTCACGTATGAAATTAAAGACTACAAAAGAATACCTAAATTCCCTGGTGATGCAAAACAGGAGAAGAAAAATCCCTAGACTTATGTGTAATATAGCTGCAGTGCGTGAGAATGCAGACGTTTCCTCATTAGCATATAGCAGGCTTCAAAAATTGAATCTTCAAAGGCTGGATCCATACTTCGGGTACCAGCGAGATGGGCATGACAGAAAGAGCAGTCGCTACCTTTGCTATGCAGCTGAAGACTGAGGTTCGGGGATTAGCTGACCTGCTCAAAGTGGACTTTCCTCTACAAAATTGGTGATAAAGCAAGAACCATGATTCTTCTGCACCCTCTTGCGCATCTAAACACATATATGCCAATGGCAAACAGCCACCAGGGAACTGGAAAGACCTGTAGGTCCCTGGCTCTGTTGGTGAGAGAACAGTCTCTTTGTCAATCACTAGGCAGATGATTTCCCCCACCACAGAGCAGGAACAGGAGGAAAGCAATGGCGATTAAGGAGGGGGGCACAAGGGGCACACTGAGAGGAAGATGCTTTTAGGAGCTTCTCTGCTTTTGTCACTCACGAGCTCAGCCCTGTACAGCCACATAGGGTGGGGAAGAGTCAGGATAACAGTCAATGCACTATGCTGCCTTTTGAAGGCACAGGGTGGGATTTAGTTTATATTTTATTTTCTGATCCCTGCTTCTCGCTGCAGAGAGTGACAGATGAGCAGAGAGTAACTAACAAGCAACATAAAAGCTATGCTGCCTTAGCTGAGAGGGCGGCCCATTCAGGCCCTTCACATCACGTATGCACGCCGCCACCTGATGCTTCCATGCCAGTAAAAGCCGTTCCCATCCCAAGTTGTTCATCGCTGCACACCAGCTGGAAAGCACAAGGCTGCCAGAGGAGTGGCTGGGGTCAGCATTCCCAGTGCGTCAAAACCAACTAAACTAGCCCAGACCAGAACTACTCATGCTAAGCAGGTATGTTCTTCTGCTGGCAGTCACGCAGATTTCTTACTGGCCGAACCATGACGGTTATAACCTCCAGCCTGTGGGGAACACCACCATTGCTGGGGTGTTACCTTTCCAAGAGCAGAGCCAGCCTGGGAGGGACATCATTCTACTGCCCGATAATTGTTTAGCTAGAGTGCAGAGTAAATATGCCCCATGTTATACACATCCCTATCATTTTGTCTGGGGCCGTGCCCAGAGCTCACAAGTTTCTTTTTTGGAACTTCCTGGAAGTTTGGAGGAAGGAGAACAGCATTTGTCTTAGCCTCATCCCAACGGGGAGTCGGGGTGTGCACCCAGAGCATGCACCCCTCGCTGCTACCAGGGAAGTCCTGCACTGTCAACAACCAAGCTCAGATCCACCACTTCCCAAAAGATCTCCAGTCGCACACTAAAATAGTGGCTACCGTTCTCATTTTTCTCACCATGCAGCTAACTCTAGGCAGCTTTGGTTAATGGCATGCAACTTCACAGATGAATATTCCACACAGCTTTATGAAGGAAGGTAATACAAGCAGTTGGTGGTATAAAGTGGGAGACTGTGTGTTCGGCTGAATGAGACCGGAAGATGTCCTGCAGCTCTAACTAGGACTCTGGAAGTGTGAATACAGTTAGTGGCTTCCTCACAAATTTCCTCTCTAACTGTGTGTCACATCTGTGCTCTTGTTTTCCACTTGTAAAATGGAGCCCATAATATTTCTCAGATCTATTTCTTTGGTCCTACTTGTCCACTTTTGTTGTCACAGGCATATTTCCACTACTACCTACCTGAGTTCAGCGCATTTTAAGTAGAAATAAACCCTCCTTTTACCCGAGACCTCCATGCACCACTGTAACATCAATTCCTAACACAGCATGACAAAAACTGTCTCTGAATATTGCAAATGCAGTCTCTTTCTTACCTTCATTTACTTCATCATTTTCTTTGTCCACTTGTGCTTTCAGAACATAACGTTTTATCAGTCTTTTCATTATTTGCTGCCAGATTAAAACAGTTATATAACCAGGTGAGCATATATAATTAAACACTATTCACTTTTCTTTCTTAACTGTCTCCCTCACATCTGAATAAGCGAAAGAATGAACAGCCCCAGATGAAGCAGTTGCCTCATATGGCCTTTTTGGTGCCATGATGAGATTCATCATTACGATAAAGCACCTTTCTCACCCAATTACCTTTTATTTACAGAGTACCACAACCTCTTGTAGGGAACAGGACAACCAGAAAATCTGACTAAACACCTAATTTAGGCTTTAAGTGGCTTCATAACAGGTCCACTCTCTGTTAAATTCAGTTAACATGTGAAAGGATGTGTAATAGGAAGAGATAAATATTTACCTTTTACAAAGAAAGAAAGAAAAGTTGAGATTTTACAGTACGGCAGTGCAATGTCAGCTGTAAAGGATTCATTTAGAGTGTATCTGTATTTTTATACCGTAACTGCCAGGGTTCCCTGTATGTACTAATGTTCTTGTACTGTGTTAGCAAACCTAACCTAATGCAGGTCATCTAACAGAATTTGCACATTTTCACTAGGGGAACAAGAGCTCCTACTTACTCTTTTATTTCTGAGCTGGGAAGAAGACAGGAAGGTAATATCTGACAAACTCCTCTTAACAAAAAGGAGCATTCCCATCTGTAGGAATGTTGAATGTCACATCTCAGATCACGAGAAGAAAGGGAGGGAAAGTAACGCCAACCTAGTCAGCTCAATGCTTTCACATCCCTTCCCCAGAAATCAGGTTCAGATGTTTGCTTCTCACACTTTCCAAGCTGGGACATCAAAGGAAAATTTGAGTTTTGTACGGGCTAGTTTTTAAATCTTCGAATAATTTTAAGCTTTAAAGCTTCAAACAATGGGGCTTGAATAACCACTGTCTTTTTTCCCAGTAGCATCCTGGAGGTTGATTTCTACACAGAAGGTTTTCTTTATCTGGTGAAAGCAAAACCTACTTAAAACACAAAATTCTGCTAGTACCTCCACACAGTTCTATTACTCAAAACAGCGGCCACTGTATGTACTTACCTGATAGCGCGTCGGCTGATTGAGAATGCTGTTAAAACTGTGCGATTCAAAAACTCTGGAGTTCGACTGAGTGAAAAGGTTTAACTAGAAAGGAATAAGACAAAACTGAAATGTATCATGGAATTCACAGGCATAATTCAGCTCAATTTTTTTTTTCTTGGAGACACCTTGGGGATGTCTCCCTAGTCACTGTTTTGGTGTTTTTTTAAACACTGGTAATTTCAGCCATCCTGTTCACAGCACAGCTTCAAAGCAAATGTGCTCACACAGCTGTGGAAATAATGAGTTATGACTTGGAGGCAGGGATGAGTGGCCAGAGCAAGGAGAGACTCTCTGAACTGGCTTTAACAAAGAGCTGTTGTGGATCTGCTCTCTTAAGCATACTTTTAACTACAAATACATGCTCAAAACCATTTCTGCTTCATTCAAAATGTTTTTCCAAAGCACCACTTTCAGGAATAGCAATCCATTTAGAAAAAACGATCATTGTTCAATTATTTGAGGACCACAAAGCCATCAGATCCCCAATAATTTAAGATTTTCATAGCAGTGGGCTAGAAACAGAAGGGGAAAAAAGTCACCATGGACAAGATGTGGAAGGTTTGTTAATACCAAATCAGGGCTCTAACTGCCATGAAAAGATTTCAGTACCTACCCTAGATTTGGAATTGCCCATTCCCATTTCAATGTCCTTCTGTAGCCGCCTCCTCCTGCACTTCGAAAAGTTAATGATCCTCATGATGAAATAGAAAAAAGATTTGGGGCTTGGTACAAGACTGAATGGTGGAGGTAACGTTTTTCCATCATCAAAATACGACAGCCAAAGTTTAGAACGCGCAAACTTCCACTCTACATCACTGTCATCCTGTGTTAAGATATAAAATAAAGTATGTGCTTTGTTTTTATGAAATGCAAGACTTCTTCCAAATGACATTTACTTCAAATACCTACCCTCTCTGTTTTTACATCAAATGTTATTTGCTTGCTAGCAAGGCTCCCAGTTGTTGTGCAAAAATGCACCTAAATTTATATTTTTTTTTTTTTAGTTATCTAAGTAACTTTTTTTTTTTAGTTAAATATTTTTAAACTAAATTTCAGTTGTCTTTTAATGGCCACATCTCGTTGATAATACTTAGTTAAAGCACGTGAACCATTTAAACAAGCAATGGTTTTGCACTGAGTGAAAGCCAACATTTAAACTCCTTGCTATTTAAAGCAAAACTTTTTTGGTTTTTTAAAGTCTTGTTTTTCTCATTGAAGTGGTCCTACGAATCTGGTACTCGTGCAAGTGACCAAGTATTAGCTTCAGGGCAGACATGGCTTACAATGGTAGTCCTCACAGCTTTTTACATAACCTTGAAAGGTAACTCTCATCTATAATGGAGTACAAAAAATACAAACTTTGTTGTCATGAAGAAATCATCTTAAAAACTGACAAACTGGTTTTGTCCTAATACATGCTTACTGAAGTATTCCAAGGCTGGACTTGGTTTACTCCAAAAGTGAAAAGTTTATTATAACTATTCCTGCTGCATTCTGTGACATTTCCCAGAAGTCACTGAAGATACTGGAAATGACATATCCATTTGCACATTATATCCTGGGTAATCTCCTTTTTCCTGCTAGCGTGGGTGTGTGCCTGAGTCTATGTGAGTGTGGTACTCTTTGAACAGTATCAGAACTCGTGGTCTGGTAAACTAGCACTATAAATATAATTTTATTTGCATTTCAGCAACATCAGATTTATTTTTCAAACCCATGTTTTTAAACATGGTTAAATATTTAAATTTAAATATTTACATCTTCTCTACTTTGAATTTTCTTAACTTCTTTATTGGAGTTGGATGCTAAATAATTCTCTTTTAAGATGAAGGTACTTTGTCATCATAACAAAATTCAAATAAAATATATCTCTTTCAATAACTTTATGTGAAATTCAAATATTCCTTCAACTGAGTCGTTTGGCAGATTAGGAGAAACATTGCCACTGTGTTTTCAGGACCTAAGGCAAAGCTCAGTAAACCTAGAATCAAGTTTTAACATTGTACCTAATGTGGAAAGAAAGCACATATTACATACAGACATAGCGTGTAAGCATTGTGAAGTGTGACTTGGTCACAACAATCCTGAAGATAAGCACCTGTATCATGCTCCACGTACAGAGGCATGTAAATTTAATAAAGTATAGCCACGTATCGCTGCTGAGCATAAGTGTCTAAATCCTGCACATTTAGCTAAAAAGTTTGAGGATTGGATCTAAAAAACCAGATTTCCATTAAATAACACATCAAAATACATTTAATCCGTACCCTAATGATCCATCAAAGATTGAAGTGCTCT
The DNA here is from genome assembly GCF_949628215.1 of Phalacrocorax aristotelis. Taxonomy (NCBI): domain Eukaryota; kingdom Metazoa; phylum Chordata; class Aves; order Suliformes; family Phalacrocoracidae; genus Phalacrocorax; species Phalacrocorax aristotelis. The sequence goes on from NC_134279.1 coordinate 7,040,161, forward strand.
ACATGCAATAAGCATCCCAAGGAAACTGGGAATGAACCAGCCATGTCTAAAATGTTACGCCCAGTAGCTCTGTTTTCTACTTCACAGCAGTCTTCATTTGAATGTTATTTTAGGTTTTAAGATTTCTGCATGGATGACATCTCCCTAGAAGTGTATACGTGGTACAACATGAATTACTTGTCAGATCCTGTAAGGTTCTGCAGCTCGACTGGGCGTTTAGATAAAGTCAGTCCTAGGAACATGGTATTTTTGGTGATCTCCTTTACTGAGGTTATCTCTGTGGTGTACTTTTGCACATCAAGATGCACTCATTGGAATAATTCCTACTAATTCTGCCCTTTTTCAAAATAACAGAACAACTTGAGAACACCTTGATTTTGCCCACCTCAATTTCTTGATATGAACTGTTGATCATAGCAATCAGCATGTTGAGCAGAACTACCACCATTGTTACATTGTATATGCCATAAAGAACATAACCAATGTTCTCTATGAACTTATGATCGTATTTGAGGACAACAGAGGTTACTTCAGACAAGCCAAATATTGACCAAAATAAGGTCTTGAAACTTTCTTCCACTCTGCAGAAAAAGAAAAGAGGAAGACATTATTACTAACTACACAAATAAATATGTAAGTTGTCTTTACAGTACGTGATAAACAATGTCAAGTGATTTGTCTGTGATCCAGGTTTGTAGAGCACTGATTAAAACAACAGACATGCAAAAAAGTATTTTTCACAGTCTGTTCCCTTTCTCCATTGTGCTCCACCAATCCATCACAGATAACAGAGTTGTAGTAACACGTGCAGAACAACAGTCCAGGAATTAGAAAGGTATTAAATTATATTTTGAGATGTAGCATATTCTCATCTCATTATTTTCCAGTCTAACTCTGCAGGGGGCAGCCCTTCCCTGTCCTAATAAAGCTATAAATGGGGCTGATGGGAAGGGAACCGCTGTGCTCCTTTCAAGAGCTTCTGATTAAACCTTCCATTAGGAAGGGGGCACTCACAACTGGGTAGCAGCAGGTTCAGCAACAAAACTGACAAACCAGACAGATTTCACAGGATTTGTTCAAGACTTGTTGAGATCAGCAAGAGCCAGGCACTTCAACAGGAGGCAGGCGCCTCCACACCCTTAAGGCTCTGGGTCCAGGATCCGCTGCCTCTGTGCTCGTCTCCATCCCACGGTCAGGGAGATTCCTGAGGAACCGAGCTGCCAAAGGCTCTCGGGCAGCTCTTCAAGCCTTCAGGGCCTTTCAGAGTGGAACATCTTCAAGCTCCTCTCCTCATGCTGCCATTCCTCTTTCCACCCAGGAAACACTGCTACGGGTTGACTTGTCCTGCAGTCAGGACACAGCTCACTGCAAAGCTCTATCCTGCCGCACTGAGAGGAGCACAAATGGATGCAAGCTAAGACATTTTGGTGTTCAGTGAAGATTTTGATGTGCCTTCTGTTGTACCCTACAGAATTTACTGGAAATTACTTCTTCCTCTGTGTTGCCAGGAAGTGAACCAAGAGACAGCTGTATTTTAATAACTAAAATATGTCGTTATATATGTCCTGAATTACCTGTTTTAACACTGATAAATGATTTTAAAATGCAAATAATATATGTATGGATATATAGTCTAGTAAAATAACACTGCTGTTTAAGAAATTAATATTAATAAGCATTCAAATAGTATGCATATCAAACACTGTCACAAAAGTATCATTATATTTCATTATTTACCCAAAGTAAAGACAATGAGTAAGAATAAGTGCAGAAATCAGGCTCAAATTAGGAGATGGGATGGAATGAACTACATGAAAATATGGCAGTTTTTACAGAAGTCACATCTCCGGTAGAATGATAGGAGAAAAGGAAAAATTCTGAATTTCATCATCCTGTGAAATTGCTTCTGGTTTAGAATGTCCTAAATATTTATCACTTCCAGCATCATCTTGTTTCAGGAAGTAAAAAAACCAAGCAAACAAAAACACTTTAGAGATCGTAGCAAGCAATCTCATTATATGAAGGCAGATTTAGAAACACCATTCTTCTGTACTCATGTGACTAATGGTAATAAGTAGCTCTCTGTAGATTTTAAACCTGGACCCAAAAGAGTCCACTGGAGTTCATAGATTTGTTTCAGCACTGGTCTAGGAGAGAAACACAGCGTCTACAGAACAACCATCTCTGTTTCTTGCCAAATTAAAATTATTTGGAAGCCTATTATTGACATCTGGACTAAATCTCTGTTTATCAATTAGGTCTTACAGAGCCCAGTTAAAGATTACAATCCTAGCGGTTCCTATGGGAAAATATAATTCAGAAGACATCGGTACTATTTTCTTGCAACGGGTTGTCCACAAGTCTGTGTGATTAACATAATATACAGGTAAAATTATTTTAGACTGCAATGAAAGCTTCCATTATACAAGCAGAAAGGAATTGGTCTTTTGCATTCTGCTTTCTAAGGACCTGAGATACCCCATTTCCTGCTGGCTTCAACTGCACTCAGTTTTATTTGAATGCTAGGAGAGAGCATACAATGTCTCACAGACTCTGTTACCCTAGTGAAAAACATGAAAGTTTCATATCGGCTTTTTACTTAAACAGAACTTCATACTTACGTTGTAAAGGCTGGGTTTAGTTTAGCTCCAAGGTAGTAGGAATATAGTATGAACATTCCAATCATAAATGCAAGAAATACCATAATAAAAAGGACCATAAACTTGAAGATGTCCTTAACAGTCCTTCCAAGTGAAATCTGCAAGGGCCCAAAACTCTCATTTGCAGGCAGGATATATGCAATCCGAGAAAAGCTAAGAACAACAGCAATTGCATAAAGGCCTTCAGATATTATCTGAGGATCAGATGGGAGCCATTTATCTCTAGCTGGAAGATATGAAATACAGGGGTAAATATAAGGAGTTACTCATTTATCACAATGTCAAAAAATAAATATTGATAGAATTTTTCCGCTAACATGTCTGAATTTAGTTGAGACAAAAACTGCAAGAGTCTAGTAATTGCTACTCTATTCCTATTTCCTTTAAGTCACAAACGATGAATATAAGTTACATTACCTTTTGCCTGAAGAAAAACTGTACTTGAAGAAACATGACATTTTCTTCTACAGTTTGCATTTTAACCTGAACTATGTAACAACAAACAATTCCTTATTGCTTTTCTTAACACAACTCTATTATTTGCTATCTTAAGAAGCACTATGCTAAAGCCAAAAATTTATTCACATTTTGGTGCTTTATTGATGGGAAGTTAACAGTGTTGGTTGATGAACAATTTTATTCATTAATCACACCGAGCTTTTGCCATTGTTCCAAGTTCAGGATAAAACCTAGTTCCCTTTGAAATAATGACGATTTTTGCCATTTACCTCAATGGAAATAGGATCGTGATTTTTACACACGGTATGCACAGAAACAGTTGAGTTACATACAAATTCATAAATTGCTTATTACGTGAATTAATGCACCATCTTAGCAAAATTACACTGAATTAAAATGTGTTTCATATCAAAATACTATGTGTTTCTAAATGTGCATTTACATACGTACAAATTCAGATTGATTATGTAGCAATTAATGTAAATAACAAAACCAAGTCTGCTATTATAATATATTGAAGTTCATAAAGCATATGCTAATATACACAGCCAGCAGCAAATACAGCCTTTGCTGATGTTGCAAATAGAGATTCATCACACCTTTAATTACAATTTCTTCACTGCAGTAACTGCTTAGTACTTTCATTCTATTTGAGCTGATCTTTTCTGGGCTAGCATCCTCCTTTCAGCAGGAAATGCTGACAGATATTTATGAATATTCATGAACTATATCGAACTACTGCCCCAAACAAAAAAAAATGCACATCAAAATTTTATCTGTGGTGCACTAAGTCAAGAATAAAATATAGCTTGCAAATGTTTAAAATCAAGAGAGTCAAATTTAGCTCTAGAATATAAAGAGTTACAACAAAATTATGGACAGCTACATTGGAACTGATTTTGTCCTTATGCCTGTTGTTTGGTTTTAATATATTAACAAACTTATTTGTCAAATTAGCATCTTAACAGCTGTTGTTTAAATAGCATAGAAACAAAAATATTGAGGCAGGAGTGGTTAGACAATGCTATTAACACAAATATATGCAAATATTAATCTTAAGGCTTCGGAATGTTAGTGTATCCTATCAGTTTTCCTGTGTTCAGATCTGTATTGCAGAAAAGTTAAACTCACCGTAAGTAAAATACTCTATTTCTGGAGGAAGTGTGACCTCAGAGAGATCATTCTCCTCAATGTAGTTGTCCACATATTGTTGTGCTTTTGTGGCCTGCAGGAATGCCAGAAGCCTCGCTGTGAAAGCGGCAATGAAAATGGACAGCATCCCAAAATCCAAAACATTCCATAACTGCAAAATATATTCCCTGGGTCCTTCCAGCCACAGCTCTTTGCATTCTGACCACATCATACCTGCAACAAGAAATTAAAAAACATGGCAGTGTTGGCCAAACTCTTGGCATTTCTGCATTCTCCCATTTCTTGAAACCAGGTCGTACCAGCAGAGAAAAATTCACTTATTTGCAGCGTCACAGCATCATCATACCCCTTGAGTAAGGTTCTCTTGGTTTCAACAGGGTTGATCAAGGTATTAGTTGATACATGGGGACAAAGCTCAGACATCTCCACATAGGGTGGCATAGAGCCACAACTTTGCAGTGGAAGTATTACAGCCTAACAACGTAACAGTATGCTGTACTTCTAAAGAAGAAAAAGTGTTAAATGTTGAAAAACAACTCCTCTCATTTCCTTACCATTTACATTCATAAAACACTTCTGAATCAGACAGATTCATTTTTACAGAGGAGCACAACTACCCAACTACATGGATGACCAAATATAAAGGGTACAGTTATACTACTGGTTCTCCACTTTACAGAGTAAGATGCTTTTCAGCACAGAAAGTAGAATTTGGCTATGTGTAATTCAGTTTTCTTACTCAAACTTCTCCTTGGAAATTCATTTACATGGATTTAATCCAGATCACAGCCCCATGATCACTGTGAGATGTAGTTGTTGGGAATCAAGACTTTTTCTTACTTCAAAAAAGTTGAAGGCAAAAAGAACCCCAAACCCAAACAAAGAAGAAAACCACAACCCCACAGCTCTTTTTCTTGTTTCCCTGGTGGGGTAATTCAGAGAGGGTACTGCTGCCATCCCAAGCATGAGCTGGATTGGCTTGAAGCTGGCTGTCTCTTGAGTACCCAAGAAATTTCTCACAGTGACTGAGTCCTAAAGACCACCAAAACCTCAGTCCTTGCCTTCAGTCAAACAAAGAGGCTGCTCCCTGCAAGTATATGCTTGGACTACAAAAGGCAGCATACAAGGTATATGCATCTCCCTACCCTAACATAGTTTAAGAGAAAGCAGTGATTAAATCAGGAGATACAGGGGATTCAAAAGGCTGAGCAAGGCACCTTCATGCAGCAGCCACAGTAACACCTCCTTTTTCTTCCACAGCCTGTAAAAGCTGAGAACACTACATTATCAGGTGGCTGACTGACTTTTTGTTACATAAAGCACCTGACTTTGATGAAATGCTAGAAGATAGCATCTCCTGCCATACAGAGTCTCAAACAGGCTGACAGCTGATCAGTTGAGGGGGGACAGGAGGTGGCAGGAAACAAACAACCAAAAAAAGCCACAGACAAAAAAAAAAAACCAACCACCCCCACCCCACCCCCCAAAAAAACCACCAACAAACCCCAAGTAATGAGAACTGACTCATTAGCCCCTTGACACTGGTAGAAACTGTGACTTCCCCAAATGCTACCGAAGCACCGATGCCACGTAAGCACTGGGGTGCTAGCACATTAACACCGAGCAGTAGGGACTCCTGACCTTCTGGCACATACAGTACCATAAGCTTCCTAACACCATTAAAAAAAAGTATAATCTCTGTGGTGTTCTCTTCAGCAAACCTGTTACAAATGCCAGAATTACCAAACAGTGCAGCAAATCAGCAAACAAAATTTTACCCTGTGCCACAAGAGGGGCAGCACAGAGATGCTCTGATGGTCTCACCAGTTCTAGTGCACTGTTATCTGCCCTAAGCGTTTATTCTAACCATGCAGCAGCTGGAACAATAGTTTGGGATGCGGGCTTCTCTCCTTTGTTTTAGAATTTATATTGGCAGAAAAGCAGTTGACATAAAGATTGAAGGGGTAATATACCTACCAAGTACCCATACCATGATCAGCATTTCTGTCCAGGTGAACTGGGTAGTCTTCACCCTAAAGATCTGCTTAGGGTAATCAGTAACAGTGACATTCGGTAGCGTTGTTATACCTTCAAATCTGTCTGAAGCATTGAACACCAGCAGGCCTAGGAAAATAATGAAGGATGCTGCATGTGCCACAAATTTCATAAACGGGCTTCGAAGAATTCTTCCAAGCTGCAAAGGCAGAATGAAAGCAGTCACTCAGTTTCCTCAAAGAAACCAACTCTTTCATCAGGCATTTCAGAAGCATAAATGGGCATTCAGAGCTCAGGGCAGTCTGAAACCTCATTTTTAAAGGATACCCTTCCAAGTGCACTGAACTGTGATGCTTTACCATTTCAGACAAGAATCTCCCAAAATCAGCCTCCTGTTAGTGAGTGTTCATGTTATTCCATAAACTCTAGATGGCAATGTTTGAGGGGAAACACTACAAGGAATTACAAAATGTTACAATGGCTGTGACCAGAAAGGGTTTGATCTAACATCCACAGATACCAATGGGGGGGCAGAAGCAAGCCCATGGAAATTAAATAAATGAAATCTCTAAGGAGCAAAATGCTTTCCCTACCAACAAATGCACACTATTAGCTTGTCTATGACTACAGCTCTAGAAAAAAAATTACAGACTCATCTTCTCCTCTCTGGCTACTGTATTCCACACACAGGATATATGTCCAGAGCTATAAGTGCCAAATGAATAACCTGTGTCTACTAAAAATAACGCCTGTTCCATCACAACGGACTAAAAGGACAAGATCAGAAATATTACTATTTTCAAATAAATTCAGCTGATTCCATTTGCATCTGCACCTGGTAGAAGGACAAAACAGCAACAGCAGAGGCAGTCTGTCTGCACCAGAAGACCACACTGGGAAGAGCAGTGGGCCTGTTGCTGTTACTGTATGAAAAAGAAGAGTCTGTGATCCCATCAGTACTACCCTTATCCTGCAAGCTAGTATCAAAAGTGCCAAGCTATAAATAAGGCCACTCCTCTGAGTGGCAGCAAAGGGTTCACATGGCCAGTGCTGCTGCAACTCCCCAACCCATACTCAAAAAAAGGCAGGTATCAGAGAGGCTGGACCACTGACAGCAATTTGTGCGTTGGCTCAAGCACACAGATGGCACTGAGATTCCCTATGGACACTCTTTGGAGACCTCTTGGGAGAATGCACAGGTAGGTTTCCTTGTCCTTCCCAGCCTACTTCCCTTTGGGAGGAGTAGTACCTTTGAAATACGCCTTCTTTCTGTGGCCTGAGTGGGACAAGGCTTGTCCCATCTCCACACATGGTGTGACAAGGTAGATGCTAGACTGGCTTCTTTGTCTTAGCTGCTGCATACCTCTTAAGGCCAAAGGTCTTCTGTCTCCTTTAGTACCACAGAACAGTACACTGCTTCACACATAATGCCTGGCCTTTAGTGATGTTAATATACAGTTCTAATGTGACAAACTATCACTACACCACCAATATTAAGCAATATTCCAAAATCCCCTGCGAAGAGCTGCGATATCAGCAGTATCGTATAAGACGACAAAAACAAGTTCAGCAGATGGGGAAGTGGAAGTAGCTTTCTTATTTCAAGGAATGGTCTTCCTGAAACTGGGGTCAGCTACTATGAACTCAGCAGACCAGCACACACCAAATAGCATTTACTACCTGTGCAAACAATCTCAGGTTCCCTTCCTGCTCCTGACCTTTAGAAAGCATTTTGAAATTACAATATCAAACAACTGACCTGAATGTACAGTACTTTTATTTGACATGAGCACTAGGTAAAATGTCAGGTGTTTCTGGTACTGGGAATTAAAGCTCAAGGACAAATGTCACTTTTCCATATTAGACACCAGCTAAAAATATATTAATATGTTTCTATGACAAGGAGCTGTGAGTGAGGAATATCTTTACTACAGATATTCACGGAAAGTGCCATTTCAGAGAATAAGTAAAGTAACAATTATACTATTTTCACAAAGATTAATCTTTAAAGTAAATAAATATTTAACACAGAAAAGACTTCAGGCTCCCTTGAAATATGCAGGAGGTGAGCAAAATCTTACCCTTTTCGAGGTGAACTACAAAGGCAAAATATAAATGAATGAAACTCACATTTCTTTACTGTACGCTTGTTAAGGAAATAAAATCGAAAGACCACATCATCCAGCACAGAAGTAAATTTACTTGACATTTTTTAAAAAGTTAATGTAACAGAAATCTTTCTTCTGATTTATCAAAGATCTATCAATATACTTCATTTGCAGATGATCCACATGTTACAGGCTATAAAGATTTCAAAGAAACTGCTGTTATTTTCCTTGTGAGATCATCAGGAAAGCAGGAAGCACCCATATGTTTTCATATAATTTTAAAGAGGTAAGAGTTAACAGTTACGCTTCTTTACAAATATACCCTACCACATGGTTGGAATACTGTGTTTAATTTAATTTTGGCCCTGTGGTTCACCTGGTAAACAGACCTCCTAGGGCAGGAATTAACAAATATTTTACTTAAGTTCTGCATCAGTGAAGTCAACAGATGTTCTCCTAATGGTTTATGTGTGAACAGCATCAGATCTTAAGATGCCAGAGAAGACCTAATACAGAGTCTGAGTGATGACTTTCAAAAAATCCATGTTTATTAATGCAAATAAAATTACATAGCCAAGATTGTGAGGTGAGCGTGATCTACAGAAATTTTAAAAAGAAAAAAAAAAGCTCTCAGATAAGGTTTTTTTCTTTCTTTAAACATCACAACAACTCATTTTCATGCTTCATCACTGTGCTCCCCTCTTCACAGTGCAAATAAAATAAATAGCATCTTTTGGCTCAAGACTAGAGATGACTAAAAATATAATTAATTAGTTAAAATTTGGAAACAGCTGCATTAGAGGTACAATATTGAATTCTGAATGCCAGAAATTGAAAAACAGCTCCCAGAATAGTACAAGATACGTAATTTATAAAATTCAGTACCCTGCTACATGGTGCAATCCAATAACCAATGGCTAGAAACGGAAGGCCCAGTGCCACAACCAGCACAACCAGACACTTGATAGCTATGGTCTGCTCCCGTAATCCTGAGAGATTTTCATACCAGATAGTCAGTAGCTGTTGCTGACAGTTTGGATGGGCCACAAACTGTAAAGAAAAAGAAAGAAAACCAAGACATATTATAATGTATAAGAAGAGTTTTTTAACTGCTACATTCATGATCACTTTAAGTATCTGGTGTTTTGACCATAAGAACCATGTTCTTTCTCCTTTCCTTTAAAATAAAGGTTAATAAATAAAGAAGAAACTGCTGAGCTGATTTAAAGCAGCACTTTGGGGACAAGGTTGCACATGTAGACAGCCATCGCTGATAGAAGCTTTTTATGCATTATTAGAACAGCTTCACATACCCGACAGGATCCTGTCAGTGGAACCTCAGTCCTAACTTCCAACAGTTTCTCAGCAAATCAAGCTGACCCAAGGCACCTGCAGAATTTCTGTGTAAACTGTAAATTCTGGTCTGATCAGAATCCACCGTTAGCCTCTTCCCCTCCTGCACATGCTCTTCACAGACCTCCTCAAACATCATCGCCATTTGATTGGGTTATTTGACAAAGGCTCCAAATACCTCCTTAACTATCTATGTTTTCAGTCTAAAACTTACTGAGGAAGGAAATAAATGAAGCAAAAGTATAGTACCTCACCAGAACACACAGAGATGAACACTGAAGGGGTTTCTTCTCTTAGTACCATCAATGGTGCTAGCTATCACCTCTACTTAGATGTACTTGGGATTTGAAAAATAATCAGAAGCCACTTACTACAAATACATTCTTATGTTTGTGGAAAATAAAATTTAGCATTCAGTAATACAAAGAAATTCTATTTTGTGACCCAGATGAAAAGATCATCTTATGGTTTTGATGATGCTCAAAGGACTAACAGATTGTATTTTGCTCTACAGTTTTGTATTTTCCTCTAAGTTCATGCCTTTGATGCTATCTTAGCTGAAAAATATGAAATCCTCAAATTCGCCCGTTTTCGAAAATAACTTTTTCTTTTCAACTACTTTAAGATTTTAAAGGACCCTGAATGTACAGATTGTTATCGCTATACAGCCTTACTCTATTCTTTGTGTTTTAATGAGCTGTTAACAGCTTAACAACACACAGGAGGCTCAGATAAGATCTGAGGTGCATACTTTAATAAAACCGTAAGCATTTCAGTGATTTCTGAGCAAGATAATCTTATTTTTAATGAATTCTTTTATGAGATGTTCCTTTTATCTTTGCATATTTACATTATTATTTATCAATTAAGTATTTGCTCTTTTTTTTTTTTCCTATAGCAGAAGGACTAAAAGGTATCGCACATAATAGTGGAAACCACAAGAGTAGATGTGTACAGATACCTGGATAAATATAGTCTCTGATAAAATGACTAAAAGTTGACACGTTCAGGCATTTAAAGAATGTCCTGATTGTCAGTAGTCTCAGCATACAGAGATACCACTGAATTTCAATTCATTGAACGTCCAGGCCATTTCTGGAATGTTCAACCCTACAACCAAATTTTGGTACATATTTTTCTTGTACCCAGACACGGAGACATGAAAGACGACTCTCTTTTGGCCTAACTGATGCCCGCTGAAGTCGATAGTAAAATTTCAACTGACCTTAACCAAGCAGAGCCAAGACATCATCAAGGACTTCTGTAGCCAACTGCTTTAAAATGGGGAAGCCAGACAAACATCAGGACAAAGAAATAGGGCATCAAGTGAATTTATTGGGATCTAGTCACAAAGAGACATTCAGACGAGTGGAAAAAAAGGCTTAGGATTAAGGCTCAACTTCTCCTCAGACACTTATTACAACACAAACTTGCTCTCCTGAGCCTTTGCTGTAAGTTTTATTCGTCCCTAGCTTCCACAAATTCTTCCCTAAGTGTCCCAAATTTGAAACGGAGCAGAGATTTAAATGTTAAGATACTAACCTGGCACATATTAAGGACATAGTAACCACTACAAAAAAAAGAGCCAAAACCAACAGTCAACTTCCATCTTCCTCCTATGCAGTAAATGCATACAAACGTTATTTTCCTAGCTTCAGTAAGATTTCCGTATGGTCACAGGGAAAGGGAATCATTCCCTAATTAATTATGGAACAATAAAACAAGCTGCTGTCAACAACCGCACTTGTTTAGATATGCTTTAAGTTTTATTTTACTAAAATCACTTTTGATTGAGTTTGTTGAAGGGGGGAGCATGTATTGCTCTGTTTTTAAAGCACTTTTGTATTTCGTTAGGATGAAGCAATGTGGACAGAGGAGACTCTGCAGCCACTCTACCAGGATCATGTCATGTAACCAGGAGTGCTTAGTCCATGTTGGTTGCTGGTACTGAAGAAACATAAGGGATATGAGGGAAGAGGAATTATGTAGCTCCCCATGTTCTTTGCCCATTGGTTTTACATTTCTTGTTAAGCCCATTTCTAAAGTGTTACCATACTCGTCATTATCCCTGTTACTATTATACCACGTCCTGTGAGACCGCCACATCACAAGAGCGGGTGGGACATCAGTTAAGCACAAGGGTAAACAGCCTAGTTATCACAGCAATTTGAAGAAATCTGGTAATATACTTGTCACATTGGCTGACAATAACTAGTAAATTGGAGTAAAGAACGCTAGGCAGTTTCACAAAAAGGAGTTGAAAATAATTCTGATAACTCATAATCCATTTTGGATTGAGTGAGATTTGATCCGAGTTGCTTATACTTTAAAAAAAATACTGTAAACTTGGCTATCCATTTCATTACCCTTTGTACTCTGTTGAGATCATAATGTACTATATACGCTGTTGTTTGCCAGGTCTTGCCTGCAAAACTCCATGTATATATTCCAAATCTCATTAAAAAGTGCACAGAGTAGTGCGATAGGGCTGACTTCTTTAAAAAAATCAATTTAAATAATTGGCAATGAAAACAGAGAACCTTAAAACTCTCAAGAGGAGGAATATTAAGCTGTTGCATAAACTTGAAAAAGGGAAGCAGTCTTCGTATTTTAATCTACTTTGCTCTAAAATGGAAGTCCTGAAGTATTTTGGTGTGTGATTCATTAACCAGTTAAATCACATATTAATGCAGTTTCAACCTGTAGTGGAATGGTCAACAGAAATAAAGAAGATGATTTTAAAATTCTTTTAAGAAATGAATGCCAACTTGAACTGTTGTCACCTTTGAACCTTAGGCACCATAAACACCGCCAGCCTGGCCCACTTGAAAGAGAGAGACTCTTTCCTGTGTGCTTGTGCATTCTGACATATGCCCCTAGCCTCTTTTGCTCAGATAAATTTCATTCTCAATTCAGGACATCAAGGGAGAAATCCCACAGCAGATTAACTGTGGCCAAAGACAGGAAAGTAAATAATTACTTCAAATTACAAAGACATTTTTAAAAAGCAGGCTTAAAACTGCAGAGAAGAGGAGAGAGAACACCCTCGTTCCTCCCTGAGGAGATCACATCGCAGGGAGGACACCCTGAGAGAACACACCATTCCTCCCATTACCAGAGGGAATAGGAAGAAACAGCAAAGGAGCTTTGAGGGAGCTCACCTAAGGCTACGAATCAGCCCACAGGCCCTCTTGCATCTCATCCAGAGCTGCCTGCTATTTTATTCCTCCTGGTTTATCAACATCTTGATCTGCCTCTAAGAGGAGATCTGCCAGTGCTATAATTTCCCCCAGAAAATGGAGGAGTTAATAAGATGCCAATAGTTATGGCAAGTTCTTTTCTGGCAGTAAGTCTAAGTGCTTGCAAGAAGATCCTAGCAACTTATTTAACTGTTGGCAACTGCACAATACGCACGACTTCCAAGCCCTCAGAGCAACTCCTGTTACTTCTCCCATCCGTAAAAGATCTGAAATTCATCCTTCTCTCCAGCTCTGCTGAAACATTTGAATTTATGATTTTGTTGTTTTTATTTTCAACAACTGCAGCCTCTTCTATGTTTCCCACCCCCCCCATATATCTGTCTCCCCTCCAGCTTCATCTCCTCTGAGAACAGTAGATTCACATCATATTTTACCCACCGATCACATCATCTTACAACCTTGTCCCTTCTGCATTTCTCTTCTCTCATCCTACTTTCCATGCAGTTTCTTACTTTTCATTACATAGTGTTCTTATTATCTTATTGATCTTATTAACAGATATATATCTAAAATTTTAGGATCCAATCCAAACCCCAGTGAACAAAGATGCATAAGGACAGTGTCTGGTCACTAAAAAAAAAAAACAAACCCCAATTTTAATTTAGCTGCTTTTCTTGGCATAATTGATTGTAACACTTCAGATGCATTCTGTTTCATGACTGTGACCAAGTCATCACTATGTAAATATTTTTCTGTATGACTAAGAGTAATTATAATATTATTTATTCCTAACATCCTAATGACAGTTTAGACATAGCAGGAACGGATCCCAGCAAACTCTGATACACAAACACATAACATATAAAGAGCACTTTGAATCTTCTTTCTTATTTATCAATTTGAAATGTCAGTGTTTGAAAATTAAATCCTGTGATTTTATTCAAACTCTTACTGATTTAACTTGGAAATTCTACTCTGATTTTTTTTAATCTCAGCAAGAACTGCAGAACCTGGCCCAGAGTCAGCAACTTCTCTGAAATTTTGTTGGCAATCTAAAGACAGAGTTAAGATACAACACTAAAAGCACTACTGCAGCAGCCATTCAGCATACAGCATACTTAGTCCTTCGCTATTGGGGCTGCAGTTTCAGAACCTCAGCTTCAAAATCACATCCTATTTACAAGATGGGCTACACTTTAATGCAGTACCCAGCGTACTAAGTGCAAGAGTTGCACTACTAATAGAAATAAAATCTTCATTTCCCTAGCAGTGAACTTCTGAGCACGTTTGCTCACTTGTCATATGCTCTTTCCTGTCTCTCCTCCCTCTGAAACAGCCACACGGCTCATTAACCATTTCATGGACCTGCGGTTCTGTTTGGCTGTACTGCCTCTTGCAACAGTGAACCAACCCTGAAGGAGCTGACCCAGAAGCACAGCTAGAAATACTGAAAGCTACAAAACAGAAGCCACATCCTTGTCTTCCTCCTACAGTTACAGGGCTGAAAGCGTCCCGTGTGTAATTCCCACACCTGAGTCTATTCTACAGTCAGAATATCGCTATAACCTGCCACAGTTGTAATGGAGCCAGTCCCAGCATCAATGGACCACTGTGGCAGAGACATTTTGTGGCTCAATCCTTGTCACGCCCTCTGTAATGGCCATTTACAGGGAACAGCACATGTATGAACATGGTAACAACTCTGCATCACCTGTTTACTTCCTTCCACCAATCCCATTAGTTTTTTAGGTTCTGAAGTGTATTTGTCATGAATTGGAGTACAAACCTGGAGTTTATCTACAAATAATTTCTCTCTTGCAAGAGGAGAGAACAAGTTTGCTATGTGGAATTGTCTTTTTTTGCACTATGTAGGTTATTGTTATTCTTAGCAGACCTTTGCTCAGCAATGAATTTCATCAGTGACAATGACCTCTTAGAAGAAAACCACAGTCTTCAGCAAGAAAGCTGAGACAGAAGACTCAGCAAAGGTCTGGTAACATTAATATGCACAAGAATTCATATGTTATTTAGATACAATAAGCATGCTTACGTACTTTGATTCTTTCCCTGTTCCATTCTTTTTAATTAATTCAATACTTGTATATATTTACTTTGAATTTTGGTGATTAATATGCCTTTACCTGCTGCAGACCAACTCTATACTGGAAACAATGATTTGCTGTGTGGGATCTGTGTTTACAATTTCTGTTAACCATCTTTTGGGGACATAATAAATACCAACATTTCCCAGTTGTTCTTGCAGGTTGCTTACAATTAATTTTGTAATATATCGCAGATTGGCTCAACAGGTGGCCACAGAATAGTGTTGTTTTTTCTGAAAGACACAAGACTCCTTGCAGAGATGATGAAACTATAATGGCTGTTAAGAATGGAAATGATGATAATCATGTAAATAAGTAGCTGTAAATAATACATAGGCATTGCTGTGTTTCTTGAGTGCTCTCACAGCAGGACTCAGTATTAACTCTTTTCTGTGCTAGGGTAGTGGGATCTTGAAGAGAACAATATAGCTATATATTGAAAACAGCTACGGTAAATGGATATGCATTATGTCAAATCTGTGATACACAGCTCCATTTTTCAACACGTAACATTCATTCACAAAATAACTGTTCATTAAAGACTACTTTGAGAGAGGCATCAACTGAAAACACACTGATAAATACAGGTGCAAAAATGAAGAACTGAAATGAACTGATTAACTAGCCACAAAAATATTCCATACATTTTCAGGACTGAATTTAAAAATATTTTTTACAGGAACACACACAATAAATCATGTAGAATTTCTCACTATGACCCACACAGTTGCAGATAAGCTGTTTGATTTACTGTCGCAATTTAAAATAAATGAAAAAATAATATACTTAATGACAGTTTAGATGTTCTCTTTTCCTTTTTCACAGTAGTAAAAGGAAGACTTCCCCCCCCCTCAAAAGAGAGACCTATGTGTTGACAGGAACACTAATAGAAAGCTGCAAGACTTACTTCCTAGAATTTACTTGCCCAATTAAGTTACTTAAGGTAGAAAGCAAAGGTAATAAAAAGAAATAATTAACAAACCAGTTCTTTTCTTTGGTTGAAACCAACACTTTCACCAATACAGCCTTCTCTTTGGATTAGATATCACACAGACTGGCAGGAAGACGCATCCTTACTTTTACTGACTGCAAATCTGGCTCCACTGAGATCTCTTCTTTTGGCTTAATCAGGAGAAAGATCTGACCAACTGTGGATAACCTTCCTAGCACAGCTAATTATTTCATTAAAATCTCCTGGCAATTCTCAGCTGTGGAAAGTATATTAAACTAAAATCCGTCACAGTAGTCCCCTTCTGCCAGCTTCTGCCTTGTGAGAATTGTCATTACAGACGCTATGTCTCAGCAATGCATCTGACCGCCAGTTCAGAACACCAGTAGAATGATGAGATGACACTTCATTCCTATTACACTGTCCAAAAGCACTGGCTACGAGGAGTTACCTTTTTGACTTCATACTTAATGGCCAGCTTCACACGGCTCAGTGATGCTCTATGTCTCTGCGCTTCAACTGGCTCAGAATTCAAATCCCCATTCAGAATGGCCTCCACTTCTTCGGAGTCTCGGCAGAGATCAAGAACACCAACCACAAAATCCTTGCACTGCATAGACAGCTTGCGATAGTCATTCTGAAACAGAAGGGGTAAAGAAAAATGGCCCATGACAAACATGATTAAGAGTCAATGGCAAGGAACAAAGAACCTGTACAAGATGCTAAAGATTAATAGTGTGTGACTTCTATGCAGTATGTCAAGTTAGGAGTGTATCAGACATTACAGAGCTCTTGTATAGCGGAACCATTTCTTCTCTGACACAAGGTAGCCATTTGAACAGAAGATGATGACAGCTGTTTAACAGAGCATGGGAACATAACAGAATAGCATGATGAAAATAACCCAGATGGGCAGCAAGGGGAAGTCAAATGAACAAATAAGAATCGCAAAAACAATCCAGGACCAGAACTCTTGAAATACTAACTTCACCCTTGCAAAAACAATTGCAAACAATTAATGAGATAACAGGGTTGCCTCCCAGGCTATGAATACATTTCTGCTCTTTCTACACTGCTAAAATGGCTGCTTACTCTTTACTCTGATGTATACCGTATTCATTCCCCCCCTGTTTTTCTCCCCTCTGCTTCCCACTTATCCGTGGAACCACTTCACACCCAACAACCTAACTGCATAGAATAACTGTGGCATGAACTTGGACACCAGTGCTGTGGGCAAAATACCCTAAATTTCCTGTATTGGCAACACAGTAACCAGCTTCTTCAAAGGACAGTTCAAAGATAATAGGCTCCTGAGTCATTCTCTAAGAGACCACCTTTCCACTGACAACACAGCTGAACTGCAGATACACATCTCTGTAAACCTCAACTCTTTTAAGAGCTCTGTCCACCTTTCCCTTCCTCTCTCCTTCACTTCCCTGTCTATATCCATCACAAACCACTCCTCTTCCCAAAATCGCCAATTACTTTAATCTCCTTTGTTTGCTCTTGCTCCATCAGCTTTCCCTTCAGTTACTGCTGGAGTCAACAGCTCTGCCTGTGTCACCTTCTGAAAGTATATAAAGCAAACATTTGTCTTCTCAGTTATTAAAAGACAACTCCTCCCTCCTCCTATTCAGATTCTTTCCAGAACCTAATCTTTCCGTAAAGCATTTCTTCTTTTCCCCCTCACTGCTTCCATTTTGCACAGTACCATTGGCCATTTCCAGACCTGTAGCTTGTTGACTATAGCCATGAAGTCTTACTGGGTCATGCAGAAGAAAGAACTACTTGTTGCTGGTCCTTCCTCTTTCCATCTTTCCTTGGCCGCCTTCAACACTTTGGGATTGTGTCCTGAGCTACACCCATGTGCTGTGATCCTTTCTGTGCAGCTATTAAACTACTGCATCTAGGGTTTTATCCAGTTATGTCTGGCATGCTGCTCACAAGTTTCATGCTCTTCATCCTTACCCTTTTTGCTGCCTCCCTATAAGCAAGCTTATGTCTATCTTTGAGGTGCTACCTTTAAACTTCTCAGTTGCTTGTGTATGTCGACATCGCTAAGATTTCCATCTATCTTATCTCCTCTCTCTTCTGAGAAAACATTTGTGGCTACATTTCAAAATTTTAAGATAACTCTGTAAAGCATGCACATGTGAATCTTTGCTTGCACTTTTTTTTTTAATGCTTGCCTTATACCACCTATAAGCTCTTATGCGACATCTACTTCAGTAGAACCCTTGGTCTTCATTGATGTGTTCATGTCCTCTCACTTAGATTTCTAGGACTTCTTTATCTGAGCTGCAGCCTCTGATTTCCTCACACGAGGCTATATTTGGAGGAGGAAACTTGTCTGAACCTGCCAATTTTACCTTGTATCAAGTGTTTCAGTGCCCAACTGAAATAAGCAGAGCCTTCTTTTTCAATTACTCCACAGCTTTTCTTCATTTTTCCCGCTCCCCACTAGGCCACCAAAAGGCTAGTCTGAGTCCTCTGTCTCTCTACTTTTATGTCCTTGCTGTTCATTTTCAGACACTGCCTTTTTAAAATCACTTTTGGGGGGGGGTACAGATCTTTTTTCTTTGTGGTTCCTGCCTTCTCAAAAATGCTTCCTTACTGCTTCTGCCCTCCTAATTTTCTCATTTAATCTCAAATTTTTTTCCTGAAACCCTCACTATTTTCCCCTTGCCTAACTAACTTTTCCCTCCTTGTACTGCTAGTTTTGTTATATATTTAACTTAGTGTCTATAAAATGGGGTAGAGAAACTAACGTGCTCTCAGTAGTTTCAAATTATTTTGGGAAAAGAGGCTGCACAGGCTGATTGCAGGAATCAGCTATCAATCCCATAGGTCAGATTCCAATATGAATCAAAATGAAACATTACTGGAAGTAAACAAATGCTACTAGGAATGGTGTTATTATGGAAGACTAACACCCCAGATACCGACTTGGAAATGACCGGTCCTAATCGGAGACCTAAACAGGACCCAATTATTTCCTTTGGTCATAGAGGACAAATTAATTCAGTTGTCAGTGAACCAACAGGATGTAAGGCTATTTTAGATTTGTTTTTGTAACCAAGGAGAATAATACAGAAGAGCCAATTATAAAATAATACTGGGATGCGTGATTAAATTCAGTGAAAGGATAAGCAAGGATACGTATGACAGATTTAGGACCTTAAAAAGGCAAAGCCTGGAAGAAAGCTAGTCAAGGGAATGAAACCTAAGCACAGAAGTCTGAATATAGAGAAGGGTTTTAAGTAAAAGATGTGAAAGTGATCAGACATCGGATCCTACAAAGATAAAAACCTTAAAAACCTTGCAGAGGAAGACTCCAGAATGGTGGCTAGAATAGCAGTCTTAAAGACAAAGGGGAACAGTCTTTCTTGACAGTCTAGTCAAGAAAGAAAGTTTCATCGCAGAGCCCAAGAACTACAAGTATAAACTGCTAGAAGTCAGGCTTGCAAGGGATATTAGGCAAAGCACAAAGAGGTAAGATGATGTAAAAAGCAGATGGGGATTTTCTTCCATGAAGATAAAGTAGAGACTAAAGTAAACCCTAGTAAAGCCATAAACAATACCTTGCCCTCAATTTACTGAAGTCCTAGGTTCTTAACACTGTTTATATTTTTTTCACAACAGAAAAATTATGCATCTGTAGAAACTTGAACACTCTCCCTTAAATTTCCAATTTCAAGCTAGAGTTGCTTACATATTTCACTACAGCTAAAGAAAGGCATTTACTGAGATGGCTGAACAAAACCCACAATAATCATCAGATGCAACATAATGTTAACTCAACAGGAGTAAGACTGGTAATCAATTTTTCTTTAACACTAAAGTAGCTGTAAATCCGTTATTCACAGCATATAGGAGGGTACACTAACTTCTCTGACTTCAGTAGCATCCCTATACAGCTAAAAGAGAAACCTTCTTTCTCACCTGAATTTGCAGGAACTTGTAACTTTACATAAAAAAAAAAAAAGAAGTCTGAGTATTTCTATCTATCCTATGCTCAAAGGTGACATCTCATTAAGGTTTAATAAAGTTTTGTTTAGATGCTTCTGTACTATTCAAGTGCTTTATGACATAACCCAAATTTTGACCTTGCATGAATGAACATGGGCTGCCCAGTTGCGGGGAGTGGCTTCATTTACAATGCCTTTTCTCATTCCTTTGCTAACTTTGAAGAAAGGAAAGGAGAAATAATGGACTTCTAACAGTTAGGAAATAGCAATAGTTACTCTTGCTAAAGTTTTACTCCATTTTCTTTACCATTTGACTACTCTCTTTTTCCTTAAAATAACACAGAAATGTAATACTGAAAGTTACATTAGTAAGAAGCTACTCCTCAAACAACCTCCAATATAAAAGTCAGAAAAATCTAATTTTCTTTCCTTGTGTTTAAGCTATAAGCAAGTCTCACACAGATGCAAGAACACATGTACAGCCTGGCATCAGGTTAATAAAAGGTAAACATTCAAGTAAGTTTCTACTATAGTCACACACACAGTTTAAAAGATCAATTAATGTAAGTTTTCTCAATTACTATAAACTAAGCAAGAATAATACCGGCAGTTACAATTGTGAACTATTGCCTACAAATGGCGAAGTGGTGTAAAACCACATTACTTTGGCAAAAGGGGGACGAATGGCGATTGCAGTAGTACCACAAGGACTGCTATTTCAATAGACTACAGATGGTTTCATTTTGCTCGTCTTTTGTGAGTGGAGATTCATCCCCACAAGTGTGTCAGAGCTCCTGACTGATCCTGGCAGAGGGTGCAAAACTCCTGCTCTCACAGCTCACACTGTATTAACTGGCATCCCAAAAAATACATCCATCCACTCTGCGAATAGTCCTGCCGATTCCCAAAGGACAGACTGCTTTACATGGACTATTTGCCTACTACACAAGTGTTACCCACACTTAACGCTTAACTCTGCTACATGTTTCTTTGATAATAAAAGTGATGCTTATTGCCAGATAAGATTAAAGATACGACAGATTAAGTTTTATTCTGTCAAATTTAATGATTAAATACAGGCTGCATTACTTGCAAATGCTGTTACAAGAACTGAAAACCAGTTTGTGCATTGTTAATATCTCACTCACGCTTTGAATCTTACGCTAGGAAAACTTGTCAGATTTCCCTCTCCAGGTCTTTATTTACTTACGTATTAGCAAATCTAATTTATCTCAGTCTATTTGATTGCTTTACAGAATTAAACAGACAAACATCACCCACATTGTAACCATGGGACACAATTCTCAAACAATCTTCTACCTCTAGGGTGTTACATGAAGCTACTCTTGAGGGGAACACCAGAGTAAGGCACCAATAGACCTGCTGATATAGTTAGGTTCTTTGCCTGTTTTTCATCATAATATAGGGACTCTGCTTCCTTGATCCACAAAGCGCTTCTTCAATTACTTCACAGCCTAACTCAGCTGGTTTTACTAGCTGTATCATCTTAAATGATATCTCAAAAAAAAAAATTAATGGTTACACAGACATCTTTGTAACATCAAAAATACCAGCCTGTATTCTATATTTTACTTACACCATAGCTGACACTGGTACATAATGGACAACTGATGACTGGAATTGCAGAACTGCATCTCACGAGCAGTTTCAAAGGACTCTGGCACACATGAACGGTTGGATCTCAGCCTGCCCAACTCTGCATATTCTGTTCTCCCTCATAACATTAAAGACTACCTTGTGAGTTCATCCAGAATTTTGACAAAGAACATATCAATCTGTGTGCAAAGAATGAAGCATATGAACAAAAATCTTCAGCAAATTGATTTCACCCATAAAATTAACTGTTCCAAAGAAAATTTATACTGAGCAGTTACATGCAGTCAAACAAAAGGTATAGCTGTTTTCTGAGCACACATTCCTGCAAGCACCACCAATTGTGACTATGTACAACTGCCTAACTAGTTCATGCACATCATACGCAATCATAGATTTACATCGAGTATTACGTATTAAATGGCCGTTTTGAGAACACGTACATAGTCAGTTTGCATATATAACTACAGGAACTGTATATGCAAATCAAGCACATAAATGCATTAATGATTATGGATCTGGGCCCTGTCCTTTTAAAAGCTGGACCTAAACGTAGACCAAGCTTGAACACTTCTTTGTTAGTTCAGCTGAGATAACACTATGGAAATTTACTTGGAACAGTGACAGATTCTGCTTTTAGATGCACGTCCACATCTTCCGTTGGTTTCAGTAGGAGCTTTTAGCAAAACTGGCAACAGCCATTTATCCTATATAAAGTGGGACTATGACCTTTTTGATCCTTGCTATGATGCACCAAATTTTGACATGGTATCAGCTAGCACAATTTCCACTGGGAGGACTGAGCCTGCTCACACAGGACAGTATTTAGCTAGTATACAGAGACTATCAAATGGCTTTTTAGCTACCTTATCCTGTTCCTTTTCTATGGTGACTCCAAAGGAAAGTTCCATCAGCTGTTCTGACTGCTAGAAATTCTCCCATCGCTGGGCAGTAACAGTTTTAAAGTTCTCAGGGAGGAGGATAAATACCAATTAATTTTAGTAACCCACAGCAGCCGCAGTGGCCAAGGTCTGCTAAAAATAGAGGAACAAGGAAACATAAAAATTGGGAATATTTGTATTGCAAAGTATTTTGTGGTGCTGCTGGGACTGGAAAATACGGTAAATTAACACTTTTTTACATTAAGTCAAGATACAGTTCCAAACTGAGCTTCCCTAGCCACTCTATCAGGTACAAAGCAGTACACCTGGCAGATCTCTAACCGCTTATAAAGACAGATGCCAGTGGAATGCCACTCTAACTTTTTCTAATTTTATAGGTTTTGTCCTTTTCAACAAAAGAAAGAAATAAAACCAGCAGATTTGAGACACTTTGAAAACACTTTCTGAGCAGGCACATTGGTTCTAAAAGCCCTTACAAACATCATTGGCAAAGACCAGAGTGAAACAGAATTCTGGTTTTGCATCTTAGATGCAGAACTTCATCAACAATGCTGCTTTCTTTCTAATTATCTCTACTACATATAAAACACCCCTAAAAACCTGACAGG
This sequence comes from Phalacrocorax aristotelis, assembly GCF_949628215.1. Taxonomy (NCBI): domain Eukaryota; kingdom Metazoa; phylum Chordata; class Aves; order Suliformes; family Phalacrocoracidae; genus Phalacrocorax; species Phalacrocorax aristotelis. The sequence goes on from NC_134279.1 coordinate 7,063,231, forward strand.
ATTGAATCTAATCAGCTGCTTTAAGAGACTGAAATCCAGTGTGATAGCAGTAGGTATGGAAGGGTAAAAGGGGTCTTTTTACAATGGTAGCAGTCTTCACTCAGAGAAAAGCAACTGAAATTTCTGATTTAATCTGAAATCCTGCTGTCAGTCCCTGGAATGGGGACTAGGATCACCAAGGAAGGTCAGAGACATACTGTAGTTCCTGCTCTGGCCACAGGGATTATATGCTGCTATAACGGCCACTAAAACAATGTCTTCCTGCTTTGGCAGCCAGGCACTGATAATCTCTGCTCTCCCCTTAGCTTGTTTCAAGACCTTAAGAGGAGTCAGCAGCGTGTTCAGACAAGCCAGCCATGCTTTACCAGGATTAGAAAACCCAATAAAGAACCTAAAGGTAGGAAGACAGGAAAAAAAAAAAAAAAAAAAAAAAAAAAGACCATTAGGCAAGCACTTAGAAAGGAGACAAGAAAACGGAAATCCAAAGAGGGAACTGAACAGAAGAAAATAGGGGAAGAAGACAAGTGGAAGCAAAGAGCAAAAAAGGGGTAAGAGTAACAAGAAGAAACTACAATAAGATAGATGGAGAGCAGTAAAAAGGAGCAACAGGAGCTTGGAACAAGGACTTCACAAGTGAGTAGGAAGTAAGGAAGCTTGAGGACAAAAGAAGTAGAGTGAAAGCATCTTTAGGGCGCCAGTTTCCCCATCTATTTTTACTCATTTTCAGTACTTATTTTTGGCTACATGTCTTGTATCTTCTGGGGAAATGAGGGTTCACTGGTTTGAGTCCTTTCTCCTTACTTCTGAAGAGAGAATAAAAAATTTAAAAAAATCATTGTAATAAGTTTTCTTTAATATTCACAGGAACTGACTGTCAAAAATGAATGTCCTAAGCCAGCTTCCCACATTTTTAAGACACTTGTGCAAACTCTGGTTTGCATATGAGCATCAGAACTTGTTAGTGTAAATCATAACTGATAGAGGCAGACTGGACTTTGCATACACAAAAGATGAAAGGTTCAATTTAGCAAGCATTTACTAGGAAGCTTTGCCCTCAGGCATTTTTAAACAGGTTCACCCTACATTATTTCTCTGTGGGAAAACCCACCTAGAACAAGTATTTTCTCTATGAGTGCTCCACATCCAGGAAGTGCATTGCTGCAGGCATTCACAGGAAATGCTTCGGGCCTTAACGTATCATAGATATTAAGAATAAATCATGAATATCATCAAAAGTCCCTTTAAACAGACTTGTCCACTTTGTGTGGGAGATGAACTATTTTGTCCATTTTCCTTTACCCTGAAACAGCTCCGCTTTGTGTTGTACTACAGACTGAATTTGACTGGAATGCTTAAGCATTTCCAGTGACGATCCTAAAGGAAAGTGCACCAGAAGGCTATCCGTCATTCTGCCTCGTAGGGAGTGCGAACGTTGGACTAGAAGCCTCCTCCTCCGGGACATGACAAAGCACGCAGTTATTAGCAAAACACATTCAGATGACACACCTATAGAGAAGAAAGCACCGAACAGACAGCTACAAATTGGACTTACATCAGTTGTGGCAAGCTCTCACAATGGGCTTCTGCAAGACACAGAAGCGCTGCTTGCTTTCTCCTTGATCCACCTCTACAGCTCCCAGGGTGGCATCTCATATTACAGCCACGCCAGGAGCAGCCCCATCATACCTGCCCACAGCCCCAGTGGAATACAGAGTCTTCTCACCAGCCCTGCAATTTAGGCCTTTCCCAAACTTGGTTTGATGGCGATGCTAAAAAATTCCCTGCCTCTCCTTTTTCTTCCTTCCTCCCTCCCTTTTCCACTACCCCTTCTCCCCAGGAAGGGCAACAAACCATCGATGCCAGAGGAAAACAAGCAACTCTCCTCCCAGGCTTGGTAGAAACAGAAAGAATGCCCTGTGACGCATCAGAAGGAAAACAGATAGATGTGAGGTCAATGAGGAGAATAATGACTTCACTGGAATGTTTTGCTTTCAATGAGAAGCTGGAATTCCCATGCTAGCAAGGAGCCAGGAACAATTTCTACTGTAGGTGCCAAAACCTAATTACCTTATACACCTGGCAAGGTTAGCAGTCATGTAACCGCTATCCAAAAATAGCGAAATCTGAAAATTCACAGTGGAACCACAAATCCACTAGTGGATTTCTTGGGTTCTTAGGCATCCCAAAATATCAATGAGGCTAAACAGCTGGGAAAAAGGAAAAAAAAAAACCAAACTGAAAACCAGAATATTTAATTCTGTGACATTTTAGTATTTTAAAAACTGAATTAATTTTTTTAAGTTCTGGTTTGAAATGAGAATTCCAGCCAAAAAACATTGCTTTTTCTCCCCCAAACTTTTAAGGTATTTCTTTTCTGACAAAAATTGTATTCCAGGTATCAGTACCTATGATACTGGAGCTTCCCATTAATTTATATTTTTACTGAAATTTTTTCTATTCAGTTCTAATCATCGACATACTCCCCTTACAACAACATGACACAGCTTGCCTTACTCTAGCTTCTGGTGGCAGAGATTGTATTTTCGGTTCCTAGGGAGCTGTGTAACACTTAAATTGAGTCCCTAAGCCCACCAGTGTGTGTAACAACAAACTTTGTATCAGTATCACAAAGGAAAAGGTACTGTTTCTGAGCTGCTGGCCCAGAAGAAAAGTTCTCTTTAAGAAACTGGGGGGGGGAGAAAAAACAGTTTTTATCCACAACCACTGAAGCGCTATTCAGAAAACCCATAAGTCTCCATCTTCAGCACACAATTCTGGAGACCCTGTGGCTCTCAGGTTGTTGGCCCAGTTGAAAAGAAATCAATGATAAACAGGACTGAGTTATACACATCACAGATTTTAACCTTCTATAATGGTCTCTAAATGAGAACATAACTGTACTTCATTGTGTGACGCACATGAGCCAACAGGCTCTGTCCATATGATAAAATTCTCTAATTCTTCAATTCTATGTTCACAAAGAGCTTTCCCAGTTCAGTACTTTTTCAACAGAGGACAAAGACAAATCTAACATTTTTCCTATACTCCTGAATAAATACACTGAGGAAGTACTCAATCTATTTGCCAAATTACACAATACTCAGCACGGTATGAGGGGGTTCCTTCAGCAAAGGAAGGAGAGGAAAAGTTTAAGCTTTTACACTTTATAAGTATGTTGTAGAATACATGAATCCTCATCAGCACTGAAACCTAATTTTTAAATTGTATTTTTACTCACTGGGCTATATCTGGAGCTATTCTTTCTCAGGAGTCTGAAACTGTTTCTTCCTCTTCTGGTAAAGTTCACTTTATTAATTTCTGCCTATATTTCTCCAGGTTGTTATATATTTCTTCTGAGTACTCCACAGTGTTAGCGATGCTTACTGTTGTTTGAAAAGGTTAATGCACCTTTTGCCTCTCTCAGATCATTTATGAGATATTAAATAAACAAGTGATACCCAACCTGCAGAACCCCATTACATTTTTGCTAAAACTAGACACAATGTTGTTGATATCACTACTCACTGAGAACACTCTGTCATTCCCCAAGCTGAGCTTTTCTTATTACACACAGTCTATGGGGCTTTGATTTTTTTGGTTCTAGTAGATCATAGATATTTGGATCTAATACTTCAGATCTATTGGGGTTTGGCTGGGGGCAGGGGGTAAGGGGGGAGGTATTACTGTACTTTTCAATGTATTCACAACTGTAAAATCATAAAAGAAAAGCACTGGGAAACAAACTAAGTCATTAATTCTCTGATGGAGAAGCTGAAATGTATAGAAAAGTCAGGGCTTTGACATACTAAACCAGACACAGCTCAAAACCAGATAAGAGAACCTACATCTGTAATCAGTCTAGCAGCTGGTTTTGAGCAAGTGACATTTCTAAAAGGTCCATCAAAAAAACCCACTTCCTGTATTCCTAACAATCTGGAGCCATCATTCAAAACTAGTACAAATGACAAAGAGGGAATAACATCAGTGCTGCAGTATGCTCAAGAGAAGTGTAATGTTTCTGCTTTCTGCACTTACACTGCCCAGTGTTTGTAACTAAAAACTATCTTTGTCTGCTGCAGCAACCAAAATTGTTTTCCACCTGCTGCAAGGTTATCAGAATACACACTCCACCTTTTTCCAATTTTCTCTGTACACAGCAGGTGCAAAAGCAATTTCCTTTCATTAAAAATTCTTTTTTAAAGGCTTGTGCATTGAAAACTCAAAATCAAGAACAAAAGAGACAATAAATATCATTAAAGCATTTGCAATTGAAAAAGTAAAGACACAGGAAATAATTTCAAGCATCTAAGGACATCATGAAGTAGCAGCAACTTTAAAACAATAACAGAAACAGAGAGAAACACCAAAACACCATTACCTTGAATTCTTTTTCAATGTTGGCCAGCTTGGCAAGTTCATTGCTGAGTTCTAGAGCTGTGAGTACTGGATCTTCACTGGAGAGGGACAGATAAGCCGGACTAGCCAGTCCTTTGTATGCATTTATTCTTGACCTAGAGTGACTGAAAGAATCATGCTTTTGCTTCTCTGTACAGTCATTACATTTGCAGAAATAATCATGAGGTCTTTCTATCCTTGCTCCTTTCATCAATAGCATGTGCACGACTTCGTATTTTTGGCAGTGGGCAGCTAAAATGATGGGAGTGATATCTGGAGAAAAGCGGGTACCGTCTTCGTCATAGGAATAAAAATCATCATCCTGGAGCTCCTGCTCACAAGGGCTCAGAGTCAGTCGCTTATTTACTGAAAACCCAGGATGATTCAAAATTGCTTCCACTATCCTAATGTAGCCCTTGCTGATTGCGAGCAGCAGGGCATCTCCAATCCGTGCCAAGTTCTCTTTTTTTAACAGAAGTTCTGTCACTTCCAAATGTTCATTCCCTACAGCAAGCTGCAAGGCGTTTTGGCCCATGTAGTCAACACAGTTGACATTCAGTGTTTTTGACTCCTCCAGCATTTTGCGCACCACAGGGATGTTCCCATACTCTGCTGCATCCAGAAAGCGCTCTTCTTCAGCTGTAAGACTGGTGCCCCTGTTGTTGAACATGAATGCTGGGCCTCTAATGGCCTGTCGCCTTCCCTTTTCCCTCATCATAGTCATACGTCTCAGGGATGGACTTTCGTCAATGTACCTAATGAGAAAACGAAAAGGTAGCAGAATTTCACTACGTTATTTGTTTGAAGCTTCCACTTCTCCTGTGGCTACAAAAATAATGGCTTATTTTGTCTCTTGTCATTTGCCCATCTATTGACAAGAAGCATTCTTTATCATGCTCTTTCTGCCTACGTGCCTGCTTGTCTGCCATCACAAGGCACTTACAAGTTCAATGCCACAGGCCATTTCTGTTCTGTTAGCCTGGTCAAGATTTCTTTTTTTCCTTACTGTATGTAAGCCATCACTTCTCTTCAGAAACCCCTCCCAACTCACTTCAGTATATATAAAAAATGAAAACACATATCCTACACTACTTTCAGTGGTAATTAGCACTATCCACCATAGGCATTCAAGCCAATGGTTTAAGGAAGGCTGTATTTATGTGCACTGTATTGTAGTTCACATAAACAAGAGGTGGAAACAAGTTTTCTTCCTGATGTCTTGCCAAGCAATACACAGTGAAGCCTGATCTCACGCCTTCTAGTGCTACTACTAGAAACATTAACCAAATCTAGAAGATTCTACTCATGAGTCAATTCAGTCAAATTATAAATCTTTGAAAAACAACAGTCTGTACATGTTCTACAGACTTTCTGGATGCTCAAAACTAAACTGCTCACAGATTCCAGATGCTGGGCATGATCTAGTGCAGACTGGAATCAGCTCTCACTCCAGCTGGACTTCTGCAATGTTGTGGGTTATATTGGGCCTACTTCTATCATACAGCTGCCATTCCAGGAGCGGGAGGAAGAAGCTATCGTGACTTAAGTATACATATATTTTTTTTTTAAATCTCTCATGCATTCTTGTAATACAGTCAAGAAAAATGGGAAAGTCAAAGAGCTATTGAATGAAAATGAAAATTAGAATGGCAGGCTGCACTGGAAATAGGAAACCTGGGTGTAGGAAAGTGAGATTGTTTAGGAAAGGGAACTGAGAACTGGGGAGGCTGTAAACTCCCCTCAAAAACTGGTTACAAAAGCAGAGAGAGAGGAAAAAAGAGAAGGGGAACAGGAGGAAAGAAAGGGGGAGCAAGCTAATTCAGAGAACACAGAAACTGGAATTATGAACCAGCAAAGATACTGGCTGACAGTAGTGGGGAGCAAACAGGAATGAGCTGAGAGAACAGACAGATCATATGCAGAGCTGGATCAAGCCAGGTAAGGAAAAAGAGAGGGGAGAGGAGGTTTAGAGAAGTTAGACTAGGAGTTGCAAAGAAAACAGACCTAGGACAAGAGACTGAGGAGCAGATGCTACGTAGCTGGAAAAAAAACGACAGGAAACAACTACCTAAAACAACAGAATAGATGGGATCAGGCTAAAGTGGTCACAGCTGGGGGAAGAACAGAAGCATTTATGCCTACTAGAGCAGAGGCCAAAAGCCTGAAAAGGTACTTGGGATACCATAACCTTCCTTCACTACTGTCTGCAAATAAATGTGAAACCCATCAGCAATCTCCCTTTCCTTTCTAGTCCAGCCCAATATTGAGAAAGACAGCCTCCAGCTGCTATCAGTTAATCCATTAGCTCAGGGGATAGAGATCACTTGAGCTGATTTGATGGGCACAGAGACACCAGTGCAGCTGGTAAACAATATATGAGTTAATGGAGGATCTGCTTTGAATACATGTAACACTGCATATGCTATATAGAGACAAACAGGCCTTATAAATTTCAAATTTTTTCCTTAAGTCCTACGTGTCTCTGCTCCTCACCCATAAAAAAAAAAAGAACAGTTGGCTCCCTTTTTACAGGAGCATTGTTAAAATTAATTTATTCACTTTGGTGACAAATTCAGATACAAGAGTAAAAGGCCAGACAGAAAAACTGAAGAGGACATTAATCCCTCTCCCCTCAGTGCAAAAGCCAGGTAACGTGCGCTAGGGGAGATGTGGGTCCACGTAATAAATGCTGAGGGCAAACAAAATATTAAGCAGCCCTTTTTAAGCAAACCCAGTCAGTCTGCAGAAGGACAGAACCAAGGGAAAAACGGCACGCGCACCTTTGGCGCGCACAGGGAGTACTCATTTAAGTGAACCTAGTAGAACCTGCGTGGGCAGCCTCAAAAGCTGCATATCCTATTTGCTGCAGGATCAAATCCACAAGCTGAGCAACATTCTCCTAAATGCAGTCTTTTTTATTTTGTGTGTGATCTCTCAACAATGAGCTTAGCTATATTACCGCTGCACAAAATACGCCTGTCAACATCACCAGATTTCCCTGTATGCAGCAATGTCCACCCTGATGGTTTTCATTGGGCATAACTAATGCCATTCGAGTTATGTGTCTGGCCTTCCAGCTATCTGCATCAGTTGGAATAAATTCAGCAAAACATGAAATCTTAATCACTTTATCACTGGTCCCAATACCATAAAAGCTAGCCCATGCTCTGAACGTTTCAGTTAACACAAATGGGCAGTTCCATTGCAGACCAAGTGAAGAGACTCTAATACTCATTACCAAGGGCAGGGCTCTCCTGGGATGAAGCATCTGAATTTTTTACATTTTCAACTGCAGTTGGTGTTTCTGGACTACCAGAAACGACCTGGGTGGCACTGCAGTATAAGCAATGTTAACTGGCATTTCCTTTTCGACATATGTGCCAAATGTCAAACTGTGTTTTGAGCAAATTCAAAATGTGCCATACATCTTGAAATATGTGCCAAAACTGCTTTGCCAAACATGACAGGATCCTTTTTTTCCCTCCCCCCCCCACTTCTGTACCACTTGAGGTCTAACATAGAATTGATTTGATGTCTTAAAGCTCAGGGATATTTCACATTTGGGAGTACTCAGATACAAAGGTTTGAGCCCAGGGTGCACACAGTGAACAGCCACAGTATGCTACTACCTTATTCCCCAACAAAAACGTAAGTAAACCCAGAAATATTGTCTTTTCATAGTTACCTTTTAACAAGATCTTATTATCTGCTATGCCGTTACATTTCTATTCTTCCTCCACATCTGAAAACATACAGCTACAGAAATGTAATTGTTGACAGTAACGTTATGAAGAAGAAAAGTATGTGTATTAAGAAAAGTAAAAAAGGCAGAGAACAAATTTATTCATGCTGGCTTCTTGATTTAAGACGACTCTAAAGTGTCATCCTGAATCTCATTTATCTTTTATGAAATACATAACAATACATTTCTCCCTATATATTCAGTGTAATTTTTCAGCATATTTTGAAGTATGACACTTATTTTCTGCTTTTTCTATCTTTCTTTCAAAGCCCACTGTCTGACTGAGGTGACTCATCTGACTTTCATTAAAAGGGATAGATCCTTCCAAAAGTGTTGCATTAGAACATCTTCCCAATAAGGAAGATTTCCCTAGTGTGCTGGTTTTGGCTGGGGTAGAGCTGGTTTTCTTCACAGTAGCTAGCATGGAGCTATGTCTTGGATTTGTGCTGGAACCAGTCCTGACAACCATGGGATGTTTTGGTTACCGCTGAGCGGGGCTTACACAGAGTCAAGGCCTTTTCTGTCCCTCACCCCACCCCACCAGTGAGCAGGCTGGGGGAGCACAAGGAGCTGGGAGGGGACACAGCCAGGACAGATGACCCCAGGGGTCTCCCACACCATATGGCATCATGGTCAGCACACAGAGCTGGGGGAAGAAGGAGGAAGGGGGGGGGATGTTGGGAGTGATGGCGTTTGTCTTCCCAAGTGACTGTTACGTGTGATGGAGTCCTGCTTTCCTGGAGATGCCTGAGCCCCTGCCTGCCCGTGGGAAGCAGTGAATGAACTCCTTGGTTTGCTTTGCTTGTATGAGTGGCTTTTGCTTCACCTATTAAACTATCTTTACTTTCTCACTTTTACTCTTCTGATTCTCTCCCCCATCCCACCTGGGGAGCAGTGAGCTAGTGGCTGTGGGGGGCTTAGCTGCTGGCTGGGGTTAAACCACAACAGTTCTTAGCTATAAATCTTGTGACAGAAATGATATATTTGAAGTGACTGCAGTATTTTCTCAAAATAAAGATGAAAGTTCCTTGGTATTGTCATGACCAAAATATTGTCAAGTCCTCCCAAAAAAACTAAAGAGTGAAAAATCTTGTACAGCACCATACAGCCAGAAGAATGCTAAGTTCATCCACACCTCCCTCCTCTCTTCTTACCCCTACCATCCGGAAATTCAAAGACCTTGAAGCCAGTGCAGCTCTGGTCAGAGTAATGCATACAAGAAGCATCAGGTACAAGGTCTCCTATTCCATTTGCTGCTTTCCTGCTCTTACATCTAATATTTTAAGCTATCCCAAAGCATGAAGAAAACGGTTAAAATTTTAGTTTTAACTATTAACCATTTTCAGCACATCTCATATCTAATATTTGCCAACTGAAGTAATCAAAACAACAAAATCTCAAGTCACATCTCTAAATATCATTAGACTGGCTTAAAAATCTGATTCAAATAGAACTAAGTGTGCACTAATTATTTGTGTTCTATTTCCTAAAGCTTTTAAAGTTCATATTCTCAACTTTGTCTCCATAAGGAGCTGACAACTTACATTAAAGAGGGAAGGAGAGATGGAAATCACAATGCTCCTCTTCCCAACTGTTCCCAATAGTTGGAAGAACATAAAAAAATTGAAGATATGTAGACTGCATGGCAAAAAAGCCACAAGAGCACCAAGCAAGAAAAGCACCCAATTTTTAAATGTTATATCTTCAGCAAAGATACACCATGCCATTAAGTTCTAGTCCTAGTACACAGGTTGCATAATTACACTATGTGGTGTGCTGAAGGAAGGCGAGAGAACAGAATTCAGCCCCCTTTGACTGGCATGAAGCAGCCACCAAGCCCCTCCATTTTTTTGCACAACTATTTTTCACATTTCACAGCAGAAAAATGGCCAAGTGGCCTATAATGCCTCAAGCCTCTGTTTGCTGCTCAGCACATATAAGAAGGATGGAATTGGAGAAGAGCAATCATGTTAACAAGTACAGCAGTTCCACCACACCTGGACACATTTCACTTGGCCCTAAGCATGCACCAGTTAGGCAGCTGTTTCGAGGAACTGAAGAGCTTCACTGGCAAGAAAGAACTTCCAAAACTTCCAGGGTGGTACACCAGCCTTCAGAATCATTATTCATCAGTACAAAATGCGGACGATCTTCAGTTACAAGTTTATTTCCTTAACTATGCTGCTACCATTAGCCACTTGCCAGCTTAAGTCTAGTTCATTGCTTCCTACTTAGGCAAACTCTCGGTAACTTTAGTCATAGCCGTAACTAACTCACTACCAGATGATTAACAATTAACGACGATGTGACAGGACCCTAAGTCAGCCTCTTGTTGAATAATATGAAAGCAGGACACCTCCACTTCAGCTTTGCAGCCTAACTCTCACGTTAGCGAGGCCAGAGCTCCTAAAGGATGTTATGTACACTCCGAAAAACTAACTGCTTTGTCATAGACCAGGTAACATCATAAGACGCAGAAACCTAGCCTACATTATAACACAGTTATGTTGCCTTAAATATTTTAATCTAAAAATGTATGACCTTCATATATGCAATAAAGAAGTTGTTTGGGTTTTGGGGTTTTTTTTTTTAATTTCCACTAAACAAGCAACAGCCACTTGTCCCTTGTGTTTTGTATGCATCACATTTACTATGACCTTACATCACATTTACTATGACCTTACACTGCATCATTTTGTTGCCTGGACAGTTACTCCTATGTACAAGGCTAGAAATTTGAGCAGTATAACAACTGCAAAGGAGTGGAGTAAGCATTATGATTCCTCTGCTTCTACCATGGATTATTTCAATTGCAGATATTTACTCTTTTAGCATACCCATTTCTTTTCACGTTGAAGCTTTCAGAATCGTAGCAGAAGGACAGAAATGTGGGACAAACAGTTGACCTGAGAATTCCTTGTGTTTTGCTGTTCCTTATCTCATCAACAGCAGTCCAAAAGATTTATGATCTTGTTTCTGAGACTATTTTTTAACACCACAAACTGCACAACCTATTTTTTTAAAAAGGGAGAGAGAGAAATTAGAGAAACAGAAGTTTCATTCTAGGCCTTCCTAGATCTGCAGAGCCATTTTCTAACAGTTGTGCTGAAGAACAGGCTGTTATTCTCCCTGAACTATTAAACGCAATAAAAGATGGCATCAACAATTTACAAGCAGTTTACCCCACTGCTGAACTGCAGTACAACATTAGCGATCTTGATTCTATTCTAGCCCTGAAAAGGAAATGGGAGTCCAGTGATTACAGACAGATCAGATAAGTATATCACAGAAACACCGATGCACACGCACATTTAAAAGCGCCACCACCGGAGCCAGCCCCATGGGAGATGCGGATTGTGCCTCTTGTTCTGCCAAAAGTAACCTCTCAGGTCCCGGTTTTAAAATTAAAGCACGATAATTGCCTTACACCCAAAAGTAAGCGCTCAGACATGCACATACATATGAGCAGTATTTTGGCTCATTACTCCTGAGATATCTTAAACTAAGTGATCTCAAATGTTTGATTTGTTACCATCACAGAAGAGACTGTTGTTCCACATGAGGTAGCAGCCCCTGGCTCTGTGCAGGGCCACAGGCAGCATTAGAGGGGCAATCCCCCCAGCCTCGCTGCCTCTCCCAAATGAAGGCTTTGCCATCCCTCCCAGCTCTGCTACAGCCACTTGCCAGAAGAGGCTGCTGGTACATTTGTTTCTTCACCAGTAAAAATAGTGTCACATTCGTGTATGTTTGCATGGAAGCTTGTTCCACGCAATTTGGGAATGCCTGCACCAAAACTAAAATGTATTAAATGAGAGCTTCCTTTTCCCCTCTGTGAGCTACTGCCTGGGCTTTCCAGAAGAGGGAGGCTCATTCAGCTGAACAGCAGAACATAAATCAGGCCAGCTGCAAGATCTGACTCCGATCTATACTCTCCCACTGGTCTGAAAAGACATAATCCATCATCCAAAATGCCCTCATGTCAGCTCACTGAAGTTCTGGCTCCAAACTGGAAAGGATTAGTCAAAAAAAGAAAAGGAACAAAGCACAAGAGACATCAGGAGGTGTACACACGCTTAGTTTGTTCCTTCCTCCCCCCACCCATAAACTATGCAGAGCTTTTTCCCACCACTACTCTTCACTAATTTCTCAACAGAAAATACTGATCATCTGAATTCCTGTGGAGGAAAAAAAAGGACTATATTTTGATGACGGGGTACACCCATGCACACACAGAAAAAGGCAACCATCTCACCAGGAAAGAGCCAAGCAGCAAGAAGCCCCTTTTCCACTCAGTCCTTTATTTGTGTTCTATCATTCTACTCGGGAAACTAAGCTATGATTTTCAGAGAGACTCAGGAAATCAGGCATCCAATGCCTACTATGTTTAATTTACAGGGTTTGTCCACATTTCTCCCACTGGGACCTGTGAAACAAGTATTACATCCAGCCTGCAGTCTTAGTGGGAATCTGAGGTTAATTACTTTTTCCAGTGATATTTGGCACAGGAGGGAGCCAGCTGTACATCGACAGGTACCTTGCACACATTACAGCTTCCAGAGCGAAGACGTTTCAAATACCAACTAAGTGCATCTTCTTGTGCAAACTACTTCACATTGTCCTGCCCCTCTCCCTTTGCACTGTTTGTCAGTACTGAACATTCAGACAACAAATCCTTCCAGTTAAGGATTCTCATACTCACTTTGTGCATGCTAAAGCCTTATATTTGTCGATCTGTGTGCGTTATGAGCAAGCTGATACTCATTCATTTTATTAGCATACACTATGATTTTAGGCATTAGCACCAAACACAAAATGTTACTCCAGAAGAAAAATCCCACTGCAATGCCAACAATGACCACAGACACATAACAGGGGAAATAGCAGCTGTCGGTCTTCTGCCTTTATGCCCTGTCAGTTCAACACACTCCTACTACACTGATTAATGTCAGCCCTTTCGTCGGTCCACCCGGCAGCGGCTTGCAATCACTGCTGTCATAGACTCCCAGGACAGGATCACAAGAATTATATACCAGGAAGCAATTCCAACAGAGGGAGCATGCTCCAGGCTCAAATGCCTGTGACTGTTCAAACTGAACTCTAGTTTTAGTCCCTGCTGGCATAATACCCATTTCTTTAAGGAATATGCCAACAGTTCTAGGAGGACCCTAACCTAAAAGGGATCCAGAAGTTCAGAACTCATAGCTTACAATTCATCTAAGTTAGCTTCAATTGCCTAAAAATAAAGCGTCAAATCTAAACTAATCGTCTAGGCTCTTTTTATGGTGAATGGAGAAAGACAGGCACCTCACGAAAGAAGATAAATGACTATGCTGGCTTGCTCCCTCATCCCATCAACTACAGAGGGAGCCTAGACAAACAACTTAAGCAGGACTAACTTTCAGGCAGCTAAAGTCATGTGAAAGACTCCTTCACTTGAAATCTGGATTGCTGGGTACAGGGTATTTGTGAAGAATTTCTGCACTGGGATAATTTATGGTTATCCCATTCTAAGCACTACTCTAATTATTTCTGTACTTCACAGTTGTCTCTAGGGTGATCTTAATTATGGCTTCTTCTATAAATGCTGAATATGTTATCTTAAAACTCAAAATAAATTGTCATCTGGTAATTAAAAATATTTAATTAAGTACTAAATATTGTCCTGAAAGTATAAAATACTCAAGTAATCCTCAGAGGTAAGTCTATTTAAACTGCTGCGTGTTATAAAAATAAGTGAATAATTCATGGACAACCTACATTTTGTAAGTCAGAGAAAAGAAAGTTAACAACCCTATTGGTAAAACTGGTTTTATTTCTCTTGCAATAAGTCTAGTCATGGTCAGTATTTATAGATATATAATTGCGTGTTAAAAAAAAAAAAACAAACAAAACCAAACAACAAACCAGCAACTTAAATTTCCGAAGACAACATCAAACAGGATAAGATGCATCTCAGGAACCAAGGCTTTTCTCACAGGTGTCCTAGATTTCTGTGGGGAGGCTGGTTTTATCACAGTCTAGATTTTTAAAAAAATATAAAAGGGATGCATTAGGACTACTAGTACAAAAGGGTGTGACGGGTTCTTTAAACCTTCGCTGAGCCAGTAATGAGGTTTTTCTCAGCAGCTATGTTAGTAGCTAGTAGGGGGGAGAAAAGAAAGATATTAAACCCCTCATGCCCAGCACACCTGCCTGCCTTTTGCTACCTGCTGCTGCGGGGGCAAAGCCGGGGCGTCGGGGGGCAGGCAGCGGCCGGACTCGGTGTCCCCTCGGCGCACTTTCTCCCCACGGCAGGCACCGCCGGCCGGCCCTGTCTCCCCACCGCGGGCTGCACCGGCCGCTGCCGCTCGCTGCCAGGCCGGGCCCGGCTCGGCTCGGCGGGACGGGGCGCCCCGGCGGCCGGTCCCCACGGTCCCTCCCCGAGCCTCCGCGGCTCCTCCGGGGAAGTTGCCGGCCAGCAGCCTCCTGACCCAGCCCCAGTCCCGACTTACGTGGTGCTGGCAAAGGGGGGAGGCGGGTAGTAGCCGTAGGGCTCCCGAAGGGTTTTAATGGCTCTTTGGGGTGGCGGAGGGGGCTCCGGCCCCCCATTGACGCCTCTCCAGCCGCGACGCCGGCGCTGCTGCTCCTCTTCCTCTGCCCCCTCCTCCTCCTCCTCCTCTTGCTGCTGCGAGGGGAAGGTCACTCTCCCCTGCTCCTTGCTCTTCCTGCTCTTGCTCGACATGGTCAGGGTCCCCTCAGGCGGCGGCGGCGGCTGCTCCCGCTCTCGGCCGGCCTCGTCCGGCAGCGTGTGTGGCGGGGAAGGAGGCAGGAGGAGGAGGAGGAGGAGGAAAGCCCTGCCCGGCGGGGCACAGAGCACCTGGGGAGGACAAACCCCTCACCATAAAACCACCGCCGCCCCTCCACCCTCTCCTCCTGCTGCCCCTCAGGAAGGCGGTGCGATGCGCGGGCCGGGAAGTGCCGGTGAGCGGGGAGGCGAACAAGAGACACGGCTCCCGGCGGCAGCTCTGCTCCTCTCCTCTCCCTGTCATCATCCCTCGCTAGGACGGCATCGTTACTGAGGCGGAGGGGACGAGCCGCAGCGGAGAGGAGCAGCCGCCTACCGCAGCTAGCGCTCCGGAGAGGAGGGGACGCCTCTCTCCTCCACCTCCGCCCGCCCAGCGGCCGGCTGGGCCCGGGGGGGCGGCGAGGGGGAGGCGCCCGTGCCACAGGGCCGGTACAAGTGTCCCTCAGCCGCCGCCGCTGAGGTAAATCCTTCTCCCGACGCGCCCGGTCTTCAGGTACCGGTACCGCCGCTGCCGTAGGGAGCCCTCAGGAGGTGCCCGCCGGTGCACCACGGCCCCGGTGAGGAGGGTGCCGAGCCCTTCCAACCGTGGCCGCCGCCGGGCGGGCTCCGAGGGAAGCCGGGGCTGGTGGCGCCCGAGAAGTAAGGGCGTGAGGCGGCGGGCTGCCACCAGCGAGGCACCTGGCGCTAAAATGGCCCGGGCACAGCAGCGGTGTGCAGCCCGCTCAAATCGGCGTAAAGCGCGGTCGCTATTCGGAGAAGTATTCCGCCCTACGCTGGAAACACTTAAAAGTTAAAATTTTCAGGTAAAAAGAGACTCTTTTGACTGGCTTACCACTGTCAAGCGAGTCAAGATTTCCAAAGTGTTCCAGACGTCTCTGACTGACACTTGTCTGTCTTAATTCTGTGTAATGTCAAGCTAAAAAGCAGTGGGAGGATGTCAAGACACCCATTGCATGTGATCAGAGCTAATTATACTCTATAGATGCCAGCCACAAAGATTCTTGCAGTACGGAGATGGATCGCGTCTTTTATTATTATGAGATTTTTTTTGTGCATTACGCCATAGGGAAAATTATGACAAAGCTACAATCCCATTAAAATCGAGCCAGGGTATGTGTGGTTTTATACATAGAGTATGCAGAACAGTAGGTACACAGAGACTACATGAATAGCTTTATTGTATGTATAAATCGACACCTTTGTCTACATACTGCTGAGATTCCATTTTTCTCTTGCTTTAAAATTTTCTGAAGCGTTAAGTGGCTATCGGTATAAATTTGCATGAATAATCAAGAACGCAGGTCCTACTGAAATTGAAATTAATCTAAGTTTTCCAATTACTTCAGAGAAGGTGGACTTTAAATCCAAGTATGACTGCTTAGATAGAATTGTCGCTGCCAAGCATCATTAGGTAATCTCTTAGTATAAAACACTCATTACCTCACACTGTACACTGTTTTCAGCATCAGCCATGGTTTTGCCTTTGTTGTTTTCCCTATGTGCAAAATTGGTACTCGTGAAGCACAGGAAAAGCCAAACGGGTTTCACAGAGATGATTTACTCAGCTACAGCTTTGAAGAAAGAATTGGGTTTTGTTTTCCTTAGTTTAATTAGTTTGCTTTTTGAACTATTTAGTGAAGTGGGTGTTTTATGTCTTTCATAACTGCAAAACCCCATTGAGCTTCAGTGGAGTTATGTACATGGTAGAACAAACTTTGGTCTCTAAGAAACTAATATATTGTGTAGCTACTGTAACTCTGAAGTACTTGGGGTTATTAATTTAGGACCATCTAGGTGTTTAACCTAATTATACATACTGTATCAGTATTATAGATGTTAGAGCACAGCCATGCAACAATTGGTTTGCATCAAACTTTGTATACTTGCAGGGGCCCTTTGACTTAAAAAATGATACTGCCCATATTGTATTTCTTTTTTTTAAAAAAAATCTTCTGTTATTACAGCAGGCTACAGGAATGGACTTTGAATTGCCTCTAGAATTTCCTTTGAGAACAAACCGTAAAAGTACAGCTGAAAGTAGATGAGAAATGTTCTTGCTTCCCAAATATATGCTCAGAGCAAGGCTTCCACAAATCAAGGTTTATTTTCTTTTCAGAAATAGATAAAAAGGCATTTTCCTATTGGTTCTTAGTTTCAAGAAAGTCATATTCTTGCTTTTTCTGTTGCACTTCCCATCACTAATTTGAATTATGTGTTCGGTGGGCTGTGTTTGTCATTATTTGAGTATTGTCTAAACAGAGATTGGTTTGCTCTTTCTGCAATGAAAGGAAATGACTACTATCTGTTCAGTTATCCAGGTTACTGATAATATTTGACTTGGAAGTCATCCTGGCAGAAGCCTTCGTAATACACCCCTCCATTTTGAGGGGTAAAATGATAACTCTCCAAGTAATTACAATACTATATATTACAGTACGTATTTCATGTCATGGAACTTTCACCTAAACTGCCTCTGTAGTTTGCTTCTGAGAATGCCATGTGAGACAGTGGCAAAAAAAAAGCCTTATTAAAGTCATGGTATAGTACTATAAGCGCTCTGTAGAAGGACACTTTTTATGCTATACAATACCCCTGCAACATGGACTTCTGACAAATCTGATTCCCCTCACTGCCTATGTTAGAGGGAAAAAGCCAGTCAAATTTTTCAAGGAAGTGACCATTCCTTCCTTGGTACTGAAGGAAAAGGATAACATAAGAAAAATTGACCATAACCTTTTCTCTTCCTCATCATACTGTTATAAAGCCATTAAGCCAAAATACATGGTTCCTAATGCTCATTTAGGTTAAGTGCCTTTCTCCATTCTGCCCTTCCTGCTTTACTTGCTTTCTGGTCAATTTTGGCCAGCACTCACTTGCATTTGAACTCTACAGCACAATAATGGTGAAGAAATTTCCCCCTTTGTTTATTTGAAGGAGATCCTACCTGAAAAACAGCCAGGATGGCAACAAAAGAATCCATTATCAATCTCAAATGTACTTTGTATGGTTACAGTCTTAGAAATATTTTGCACTTCTAACTGAGATGTGTAGGGAAACAATCTCAGCCACAATAAAATTATGTCTAGAAAATTTACCGCAGTTTGAAGTAGCAGGCTGCTACCAGAACACGGTATCGGGACAGGGATATGAGAACTCTTGTCTGATCAAACTTCAGCCATCTCTGCCTTACTTGACAGTAAGAATTTAAAAATCATTGCTGTGTCTTGGTGGTACGGTTGAGATTTCGAAGTGCCATATTCAGACAAATAAAATGCATGCAACTACACTTTTGAAACACCAGAACAAGCGAGAAACCTAATAGTAGTGAAATTGCACCTTCCAAATCCTGGGCATTGACGAGTATTCTCAAAAAGGGATTTCTGTTCATGAGTCATTTACACATTTTTGAGAAGTCAATAATGCCAATGTTCCAAAATAATTTTTCTTCTCAAAAATATTTAATGTTATCAGAGTATAAGATAGATGTCAACATAGCCAAGCTGCAGAAAGCAAGGGAGAAAGGATGAGGAGATTTGAAATACCAGGCAGAGCAACCCAGGGAACCTTGTGCCGTCTGTTGTTTCAGCTAGTTAAAGACTTTACAGTCAAAGGCTGCCAATCTAGTACATTTTGTGAACACTGACTTGAATTTACAAGGGTTTTGAAGTGATGTCATTTTAATTTAGAAAACCGCTTCCTGGAAGTTGCTTAGACGGGAAAATAATGAAAGGCATACTACTATAAGCATAGAGACTGAACAGACAAGCCTGAAAGATTTACAGCAAATAGTGAAATGGTGCAGGTATGATATAATATTACTGAAGGTGCTAGATTATTCTTCATGGTGTTTTTTTTTTTCTTTTTTAGGACATGAATTTAATGTCATAAATATTTCATGTTGTTTCATGTTCAGGCTGGAATTGCAGCCAGAATACGATCCCTGATTCTTTTCACCAGACTAGCTTGATCAAGACAGGATGGAACTGGATTGGAACAGGGTTTTGTTTATATGGATCAACTACTCTCTGGTGGATTTTTTCTGTCCTTCTCCAAATTAGGAGGAATACATGATTTAGATTTTGAAATTTCAATTGGTAGTATTCTTCAGCTGGGAGTGATCAAAAAAATAGCTTTTCTAAATTGAAATAAGGTATCTAGAGAACCCACAGCAATAAGTTTCCTTAAAATATTGACAAAAACATTAGTTCCATATTTCTCTTTCCCCTTTTTTTTCAACTTCTTTAAGTTAGACGTATGAATGGAGTGAAGATCTGAAATATGCAAAGAGATAGCACAGCTGGCATTCAGTACACAAAAATATCAGGAAATACATTCAGATTCTTAGACAGAACTAGCAGAGCAGTAATACCTTCCAGATCTTTGAGGCACCTAACTGAGTGGAGACGCAAATCAGTAAGACTGTGACAAGAGATGGGGGGGAAAAAAGGTCATTTAATGAATATGCTCTGCCGTTTTCTCGTACCAGAATTTCTCCATGAGGTACGTTTCAAAATTGTTAATTTGAAAATAAATTTCACCTGCTTATTGAAAATGGGATTGTGGACACTAAGGCCTTCTTGTTGAAACAAAGTGATTTAGATTTAAGAATCTGCAAGATCCAAGAAACTTCTAGTAACAATTTCCCTTGCAGAACAACCTTGTATGTCATATGATTACGCCAAATGATTATTTTCCTGCTTTATAAAAAAGTAAGAGTATCTTTTCTCAAGAGACAAAACTGTTTTTTATTTGCTTGAAGTGACGGGTGAAGAGAGGCAAAAAGACACTCGCGGTAACGCTAGAAATAGAATCCAGGTCGTGCAGTACGCTGAACCCTTCTCTAACGCGTGTGTGTACTACTTTCATGAAAATTGGGAAGTTGGTGGGAATAGCAACAGTGTAATGAAAGCAAAATTGGCCGCCTTTGCCTCATACTGGGAAT
Source organism: Phalacrocorax aristotelis (assembly GCF_949628215.1). Lineage (NCBI taxonomy): Eukaryota > Metazoa > Chordata > Aves > Suliformes > Phalacrocoracidae > Phalacrocorax > Phalacrocorax aristotelis. Next base: position 7,083,094 of record NC_134279.1, read on the forward strand.
TTGCCTACTTGCCAAGAACCCGGTGTTTTCAAGGACATTTAGCTCCTACATCAAGGACTTCTATGAAAGTCTAAACAGGTTAATCAGCATGAAGAAAAAAGACGGAGTGATGTGATGTCACTGATCTGTAAGCAGATCTCGGCCTCAGAACTAATATTATGGTTTAAGGCTTTTAAACGAGATGAAAAGATAAATTCCTGAGACTCGAGCCTGTAATCTCATGCACACTGTGCAGCCATTCAGGCCCATGCAACGTGAGTGGGTATGAAATACTGTCAAATTACCTACTGGAAACCAGGCCCTCAGAGCTGTGTGTTGCAGTTGTATTATGTGGTCTACTTTATGATATTAAAAGGCTACCGAAGTCTCCTGCCAATAAAACCATTAGATGGGTACCTGCTACATTTTCAAAGGTCTGCAAAATATCTGTCTAGAGAAAATGAAGATTTTTTTTTTGTATTAAGTGGCAACTGTGTAGACATTTACATATTTGCATCTGTTATTTCCGTTTTTCTAAGGCAAGCCAGGTATGTCTTTAAACAAATCCAATGTCTCTGCACACTTTTGAACAAATCCACAGGATCCTGAGCTTATGCCAATTTAGTTTTATTCCCCTCTTTTCACTCATACTAGTAGAAATTAGAAGTTAACAGAAGTGCTGCTAGGAAGGGGTCTACGGAATCAATCCCTTATCTGTACATTGCCCTGGGGACCGTATGTAGCTTATCAACTTTAAAAGGTATACTTTCCTAAGATTTGCTTCACTTATCATTTATATATAAAGGCTGGATTTTCCTCCTTAAATTAGTTTCCCAGTCCCTGTGTCAGTCAATGGTCTTCAAAACATAAACCTGAATCTTAGCCGACTGCCGAGTGCTGGCAACCATGTGATAAGTAAATTTATTGTCACAAGACAACATCTCTAACAACTCGGTTTTCTTTTTGACAGTGCTTCAAATTTGGGTGGATGAATGCAATGCACCCTACTGTCCCCTTGCTAATTGATAGAAAAATTTATCGCATGGATGTATTCTGCATCTCAACTAATGAGATTGAGAGTTGCAGTGGATGTATGGAGTGCAGAGTAGCTCTTATTTTAGCAAATTAGCAATGATTTTGGTCCTGTGCAAGTAATTAAGTCTGAATATATTTGGACACAGTTCAATCTTTCTCTAATTGGGGGAGCAGGACTCGAGTCACTGTAGGGATCAGAATAGGGGAAGCAGGACATTATGAAAATCATAGCAAGAGGCAAACAGGTCATGTGATGAATTAAAGCAGTCCACAATTATTTTTAAACCCAGAAATGACTGGATTTTTCACATTGTTTTGTGAACTGATATTGTAATATATTTTAATTTGTGGACACATTCTCCCTTGTGACACTGTAGCCGGAAGAAATTTAAACAGCAGCTTACCATTATAAAAGACAAATCTGGGTGACAAGCATGGCTCCCTGAGGAGGGGAAGATGCTTCATCCTGGTTTCCACCATTCAAAGCTCCATTGTCCAGGATGTCTGGTGATTTTGACAGAAAGTTTACCTGATTCTGTCATAGTTCAGGGCCTAATTTTCTTAAATCGCATCAGAACCCTTGGATAAATACCATCTGGTACTAACGACTTGCCATACCTCAAAGCATTAAATTCCTCTTGTTGGAAGAGCAGCAAATACCAAAGCCCAGAGTGTTGATTGAAAATGTAATCTTTCCTTCCAGGGGCTGCTGTGGAATAGGTGATGACACTCAACCACAAGTGCTAAATATTTGAGGGACAGCGACTCAACAGGTCATCCAAAACCACTTATTTGCTGTCTTGGAGGAATGGGCAACTACAAGGGGAGCAGATTAAAAGAAGATCCTGCTGAGTACTGTAGCTCTGCTGTGAGTGGGAGTACATCGTCCTGCAGGGCTCCCAAGTCATTTGTGGCCGAGTGGAAAAGTGGTTCAGTATCTTGTATGGCAAAATCATGTTTTCAGCTCTACCAAATAATTCTTACCCTTGAAATGTTTTGCTGTTCAGTGTACAGTGAAGCACTGAGCACTTTGAATATCATTGTTCCCAAGTGACCAGGAGACAATATTGGCAACTAGTGGATTAGTCTTAAGCTTCTTGGTAGTAAACCTATTATGAAGAGGCCACATCTTATCTCTGAAATAAGATGCGCGCAGAGACATTCATTAGGAGTTAATCAGAATCGATATGAGACACCCAGTGAAGCTACATACTTGTCTGATTAAAGCAGCCACAAGATGCCCACAGCCTGCTTTTGCACAGCGCACAACACATTTAACTTGTACCAAGTTCAGGTGTCCTACAAGGTCAGGGATCCCATATACATATTCTGTGTTAGGAAATGAAAAAAACTCCTACATATACTTTCGTTACTTTTGTTTTTCTGCCTTGTGTGTAAGAAAAGCCACTTTTCAGAAAAGGGAGTGAGGAAATGCCCAAGTTTCAAGCAATTGAGAGAAGCTCAATAACAGAAAGAAAGAAAAAAACCAAACAGGATGTTTCTGTGAGAAGAGGCTACACTTACTGGTAATGATCTTCAAAGTGACCAACAGAGAAGATGGGAAAGTGTGGAAAAAGGGAGACATGACAGTAGTCATAAATTATTCCCTGAAGCCCACTTAAAATACAGTGAAGATGCAATATCTTTTGCCATGAAAATTAGAGTAACTCTACTGTTGTTGGTAACAGGTAAATGTCCCATTCAATTAATGCGTGTTTTGGGGAGGAAAATGGTTGTAAAGGTTAAGGATGAAGATGGTTAAGGAAGCTCAGTGCTGCTGTCTTTCAGCAGTCCCTGCAGTACCTCGGCGTGTGTGACCAGGTGCTGACACAGAGGGATGGAGGTCAGATTTCCGACTTCACTTTCTGACTTCAGGAAAGCAAAAACCTCTAAGGATATTGTCTCTTTTTTTGGTGAGTTCAGGTCAATGGAAACGTTGCGATCACTTTCAGTGGAGTCTGAATTCCATATTTGGCTTTGAATAAACACAGCAACCCATGTTCATGAAAAGCTGGAAGAAGTTTTCCCAGGGTTTCAGAACACAGCCAAATCCAGCTGAACTAGTACCTCAGACAAATTAAGGAGAAAAAGTAAATCTCAGGAGTCCCTGATAGGTTGCATTAATTTTTAAAACACCCATGTCCTGGTTTTTAGGAGTAAACAGCAACTACAGTTGCTAGATTAAAACTCAGAAAATAAGACTGGAGATGCTAATTCAGCAGAAGAGCAGTAGAAGGCAAACTATTTTGCAATAACGTGACAGACATAAGGAAATGTCTTTCATGCAGAAAGTATTTATATGCCCATAATAGAGGTATTTCCATTTCCCCCCATGTTTTTCATTACATTGCATTACCACAGCCAGTATGTGGAAACTGCCTGCAACAATGAAGCCTTTGTCTAGAAATCCTCCCACCCCCGGTCCCTGCCAGGGTTCTAGATTCAACTAAACCATGATTTGATACCAGTAGAGAGGTCAAATAAAATTTCATCTTAATAGCAAGAAGTAAGCACTGAAAAATCGGAATACTGAGCATCAAAATTAGTCTATAAGGAAAAAGCAATACAAACAGTTTCCTGTCAGATGAAACAGCTGTTGACAGAAATATGTGCCTAACAAGTCAGAGATTTTGGAAAAGTAGGAACATGCATATTGTGGACTTTGATGTGAGCATGGAATACATTTGAAGATCTCCAAAGATTATTCATGGGCTTGTTAAAAACATACGTGTAAATATACATCCTGGGTGTGAAACAGTATGTTAAAAGCTATACAGGAGTATTTTTAAAAATTGTAAAGATAAATATGTGGCCAAAATTGGGTTCTGAAATTAATACAATTTCTTTTACATATGTAATTGTAAAAAAAAACCTAACCCGCGGTATTAGATAAAAAAAATTCAAGAGCCTCACACACTCAAACTTTCTATTTTTGAAATTATATCATAAGGCGTCAAAAGGGAGCCCTTTAACTTCTTAACAGTGGAGGCACTTTCACGTTCAAACGGGCTATTAGCTTTGTCCATTTTTGAACAGACCATTTGCAGATTCAGATAGCGCCTGACATAATTCAGCATAATTTCAGCAAACCTTTTAGCAAGAATGAATCTGTTATGTTACCCATTCTGTCTGACACTGACAAATGGAAAGGATTGGTTGCACATGAGTATGTGACTATCTGACAGAAATGGTGTCTCGGTCACACATGATTGATTGACAGAAATGTATCTTGACTTCTCTGTTCTTTCTTCTTGACCCTTTGTAATGAAGAACCTGGTATCAGATAAAAGACACCCAAAATTACATATATTTGCATTATAAAAAGGGGAGGGTGAAAATTATTGTGAGTACGAGCAAAGTTCTGAAAAGGCCAACAATGATACACTGGCTTGTCCAAAACCAGCGAGAAGATACACAGGAGAAAATGAAAAAGATTTTTAGGAGGAGGCAACAGTTTGTTTCAGTCATCTTCAGCGATGACATCACCACAGAAATGAGGTAGATATTGAGATGGAATGGAAGGAAGAAAGCATATCAGCATTTTCATCCTTTTCTCCCAGTGACACCCCCACAATTAATATGACACAGCTGATTAGATCATGAAAGGACTGCTAGACCCTTTCCTTAACAGTGTCTCCCAGTAGCCCTATTAGATTCCCCGTTGTCTGATTATGCTGAGCCAATTAAACAATCAGCATCCAGTTTTGTGGAAACCACAGACAAATTCCAGAGAAAAAGCACTATGATGTCCTTGACCTTTACAGGAACTGAAAGATCCATATGACAAACTAAAATGTTAAACCTGACTTTTCGTCCCATGAAGAAAAATAGGTGGGAAATTTTGTGTACCAAGGCACATAAAGCTTGCTGTTCCCATATAAGTTCCGTACTTATATTCCTTTGCTTTCCCATCTTTCCTCGTCCCCTACACTGCCATCCCCACACAATGGAGCAACAGCTATTAGTAGTTCTCACTGAGACATTTGGAGCCAGTTCAGGAGCAAAGCCTGGCAGAGAATACCTGTCACTGCCATGGATTCTGTCTGACTGAAACTGGGGGGAGGAGGTGGCAAGAGAAATGTTACCTGGGCGTTTTGGATCCATCCTTGCTGCGTTTTGACATGTTATTTTACTGGACTTCAGTCAAAATTGTGATTGTTCTCTTTGCCCTTTCAGCCACTCCGTGTTTTGTATAATTTGTGTCCTCTACCCTTCTCTTCCCCTTGTATTATATTCTTATATTTGTTGTCTCCCATGGTCCCTTATTGCTGTCAGATTCCTCAGATATCCCCTGCCATGCAGTGCTGAAGAAGAGAAGCTCTACCCAAGCTAGCCCGGGTGAGAAAAGAAAAATCTGCATTTTACAACATCCATTTATCATCTTTTTTCACTTATCTTGAAAGTTTTTTCCTTCTGCTTCTGATATGGATATACAGTTACTATCTCACAGAATCCCCTTGCAGGGCCTTGGAGCACAACAGTACAGAATATACAATATAATCCTAGACTATAAATATATAAACAAAATGTACCGGTCACTATAGTGCTGGTTCTGACCTTACTTTCCAGTCCTCTCCCATTGCTCTGCCTTCTGATACCTGTGTGCTGCCCAGAATATAAGATACTCTTGATGTAGGAGGGTGGACCTAACCAACATGTCTGAGATAGATGGTTTGACAAACCCTGCTTCCCAAATTATAACCAAGGTGCAAGACAGCGAAAGGAAAAGAAAGGTGAAAACCTTGCAAAATATATCACAGGCCCTCAAAAGTAAATACAATCCCGAAGGGAAACAGCAGAGAACAAGAAAACAAAAATGTTATGCCCAGGAGGTGATAAATAAATAAATAGGCAAATTACATCAAAAGAAATAATGAAAATATCTTCCTGTGGTTTCCAGTATCTAACAACACAGCAGCTCCCTTAGCCAACAATTCATTAGCATGGTAGGCGTGCATCAAAACTGCAAAGTATTGAGATGTGAATTAGAAACTTTTCTCACCTCAGAAATGAGAAGATACTCCCGTGCAGCAACAGAATATGATTCAAAAGAAGGAAGTTCAGTGGAGCACTATTGTAATGCTCTGATCAGTGCAGGCTGTTTCGTTACACCAAGTAGCCGTTTAATAGAAATATCCTCTAACATTTATTTAAAATCATAACTGATTTGTTAATACTGACGCAAAATTGTGGGGATTTGTGAATACTGTCGATTTGCTTAGCTGCTGAATTGAAGTAGAGTAGAAATAGGAGACGTAATGAGAACGGATGTCAGGAGCATTGTACACAAAACCGATTGACAGTTCAAGAGAAACAGACCCAATCAGAGCATAAACATAGCCTTAAATATTATTAAAACGGTACATTGGGTCAGTCGTGCCACTTGATTACTTTAACATTTGCAACCATATGGGACAAGGACTTGACATGAAGAATGGAATGGCTTTTGCACAGTGGACTATTCAAATTGAAAAATTGGCCAAGTGCATGACGGGCAATTTGCCTTCCTTTGAAGCATCTTGCATTTGCCAAGCAGAGTGGAGAATATTGGACTTGATGGATCGTTGGCTTAATGGAGCGTGGCAGATCCTATGTTCCTATTAAAACTGACTGCCGGAGGGCATTGTTCCAAACACAATTTTGGTATTAGGAGTAAACGTATATGTTCTTCTGAGCTCCCCTATATTAAAAAGTTACAAGTTGCCTGATTTCTGTTAAAATTTATAAATTTTATGTAGCCTGACTTTTTTTAGTGCTTCGCTCTGATTTACAGATGACCTCAGAATAACAATAATTTATTATGAGACTGAGTGAGAAGAAGAGCTGTTCTGAAATCTAAAAGGGAATAGTGGTGTTGGTGAATTCTTTTCTATGTCGCGTTTCTAGCTTGCTTTGCTAGAACAAGATCATGGGAGAGGAGGCTGGCTTCTAAATTGCCTTGTAAACAAGCAAGCAAGGTGTTAAGATTTGTGTAGCTGAGAAATGTTGTGGTCTTGTGGCACAAGAAGTACTTCTAGCTAAAATGAAGGGAATAGTCTCAGGAAACCAGAGATACAATTCAGTGATCACTGTCTTTATTATCCTTCAGCAAGTATAATGCCACAAACCTACTTAGCTCACAGCCATAAAACCTCTTCTCAGAATTAACCCAAAATTAAGAAATAAAAAACATTTAAACCTTTTTGCAGGCAAAGGTGGGGCTGGAATGGGTAAATATCTCAGAATTACATCATTCTCCACTGTCGTCTTTGTGGCAGGTCCACACCCTTACAGAAAGGGCAAGGCAGGACATCTAGTCTGGCTGCCTAGCTGCCAGTTAGCACTACAAAATCCTCTCCTTAAATTTACAGGGACCTGTCTTGAAAGTAGTTAGGTGTTTCACCTGCTTCTCTCTCCTCCTTTGTTAGAAAGCTATTGTAGAACCTTTCCTCTTTCTCCAAATGACTAATTTTCCAAGGCTGGTCCCCTGCTGAACACCATTGTTGTTGTCTAGTGACTGCGTGCGCTAACACAGAACCATACAGCTGATTTGTGCTGTCATTTTTTCAGGGCACAAGCTACAAAGCTGTCGTAGTAATAAATGCAAAGAGCCTTTAAAGTCCATCTACCTCCAAGTCATTTACATTGCAATTATTAAATTACTTCAGAGCTCGGGTGAACATCCTGCAGTGAGCAGTAACGGGAGTGAAGGAGACAGTCACGCTGCCTAACTTCTGGTATCTAATTTAAGTAACGAATTAAGAGCCTGTCTTCCTAGCTTCTTTATATATCAATGGAGAAAAGGAACAGTCGTTCTAAATGCCCACGTTAGGGAATGTAACAAGAGCTTTCCAATTTAGCCACCTATATTTGGTCCCTAAAGTCAGGTGGTGCATTGTAGTCAGGAAGGGGAAGCTCTAAAAGAAGTTGTAAATCCTTGCTCTGACAGATTGGCAACAAAATGGAGATGGGAGAATTCTAGAATTTTGTGAAACACAGAAGTGCTGAGGTCACTGTATTTTAACATGGGTTTTATGTGGTGTCATAACTGAACAAACAGAGGTCATTTATAGCTGCTAACAACTTATGATTGTGCCTTTGTCCTTTTTACTAACAAATCATATTTTAAAACCTTGAAATAGGGACAGAATTCAAGGCAGAACTGAAAGACCAAAGCAATTATTTGTGTCCAGAGCTCACTTCCCGAACGCTTGATTTCTCTTCTTAAATACATTGCCAATCATGTTTTAGTTTTTAGCAAGATAAAAAGAATTTACAACTCAAAAATGTTACTTTTGATACTTCCTTTTTCCTTGGTGCTTTTCTTTTTGTCCTTCTTTAAAAAAAGTGTATAAATGCTTTTTTCATATCTATTCTATTCTATTCTATTCTATTCTATTCTATTCTATTCTATATATAAAAAAACTTATGCAGAGTTTTAAAAGAACAATCCTGTCTGATAGCCTCTGAGCTGGTATCAAATATCCTTGTTGGGAAAAAGAGCAATTCAACTTGGTAACTCTTGCTTTTTTGTCAAAGTCGGTTCATTTTTTTTAAAATTGAAACAAAATAGAAGAATTTACAAACGTGGAGAGAAAGAGGTCAAAGGCTATCAGAAGTGAATTAAAAACAGCTACTGCCAACGGTTCTTGAACTGTAGCCATTGGTAAGTCATGCACAGCAGAACAGAGGATTGCTTTTCCAGCTTTATCTAAGTTTTTCTGTGCTTTCACAGGCATGTTAGAGGCATATGAAGCACTTTGAGACACCAGCTGTACTGGAATCCATTGCTGGAAGTGGGTTTTTAGATGCCAAAAGGATTACTGTAAGATTTGTTCTGACTTGTATCAGACTTGGAGATTTCCTTGGAAGAAAGAAACAAGGAAAACATGAGGAAGAAGGTGAAAAAGAAACATAAATCCTAGAGATGATATATGAGATTACCATCTTCTGACAGAAAAGACAGGAAAATGCTGATGGCATCTGGTTCAACATTTGCATCTGAGCAGGGCATCTGTCAGCTTCAGATAAACAAAAGCTTAACAGCATTATGGCAGGTCCCGGGATGGAATGTACAGTGACAGATCCAGAAAGGTTTTGGCCATTTCTAGTTAGATATGATAATAAAAACAAGCTTCCAATGACCATTTTGGGAATTTCATGAAAATTCTGGCTTCGTACTGTTTTATAAGCTCGCCAAAGGACTTGAATGCTCTTAAGTGGCAATTATTTCCATCAGACCACTCACATGCTTGTTTGGTTTTTTTTTTGTTGTTGTTCCAGTATGTGGCTGCTTTCTAATATACAATTATACAATATATCTGCAAACTAAAAACACTTACCCTCTTTTCTGGACATTTAAAAACCTCAGTCTAGACTACTAGTTACCATTCTGTTGCTGTTCAGAGCTGCAGAGATAATGTAGCTGGATGGCATTTAGACAGGCAGAAGAAAATTGCCCTGATTCAGATTTCATCTGAACGTCACAGCATGTGGAGCCACTCCAATGATTTTAGCTTCAAAATGCCATTTTTTTTTAATTGAGAAAGTGCTTCTTTCCTCAGTGTTTACATAAGATAAATGAGAGTTTCTAGGGGTAACAAAACACAGCTTTGCTTAATTGTGAGACCGTCATTTATGATGGACAAGATTTAGTCCCACTTCAGATGCTAAAGAGCTATGTTTGAGTCTTGTCTGGAGAAATCTGGTGCAGGAAATCTGTCCTAAAGCTTATTAAAAATCTGCTTCTGCACAAAAGTTGTTCCTATGTACTTGCCCATTGTAGGACATGCATACTGAAAAAGGATCACACCTGTGTTTGCTGATGACTGACTTCAAAGTAAAATGCTCTGTTAAATATGGAATTACTGAAGTGAATAGTGGCTTTCTCATGCTTTCATTTCAGGAACTAAATTCCTTACTGTTTTTTCCTTTCCTACTTTTTTTTTTGTGTGTGAAAGATCATTTTAGATTCCATTTTTCGTCTTTTACCTAGCTTCTTACCAGGTCCCAAGTACAAAGCTGCTTCTCCTTTCTGTGCAAAGCTTGAAGGGTTCGGCTTCCTCCATCCTGGTAGTACCGCACTCAGCTGAAGAGAGCTTTACTTGTGAGGACTGACACGAACATGCGGAGTAGGCATTGCTCAGCAAGGCAAGCATCTGCAGACCCATGATCGTAGTACAGAAAAGAGACCTGAGTATATCTGAATTTTGTGCTTCTTAAAAGTGTTTTCATTTTAGGCCTTTCAACATCATGCAAGTATTTGCTTGGCAATGGTCATGCTGCCATACATACAGATGTTTAAAGCTTACAGAGTGCTTTATTTTTTTGAAGAGCTTAAAGAACATAAATAATTGCTATAGTGTACCCACTACTCAAAATGTTAAGCAAAATCTAACTTCATAACAAACTTAGGGCCAGATCATCTGCTCCATGGCAAAAAAGGCTTGAAATTGCTTCACCAGCAGTCATATCTGGCAGCTGGAAAGAGAAGATTATCACTTCTCCTTACAGCACCCAGAGAAGACACTGAAAAGGCATAAGCTGTCATGAGTAACAACTTTCCTGTCATAGGACGTGTAAGATTTTGGGCGAGGTGGACAATGATGAGCAAAGTAATAGCTTTTCACATTGATGACATCTTGGGCACAAACTTAAGTCATTTCTGAGCAACCTGATGATGAAAGTGGAGATAACAAAGAAGATTGTGGGTAATAAGCCAAGACAGTTGCATGAAGAGGTTGCTTCTCAAATTGCCTGGCCTGATGCTTTCTGCTTTCTGAATGTGTTTCTTTTGAGCATGTAAGTAAACAGAGTGACAACCCTTGACGCTGCACATGCCTGCACATGCTTTCAGGTTGCAGGGATTTATGAAAAGCTTGGGCTCATCTGCGCAGTTCTGTGCAGGCTGGGAATATGAGATCTGAAAGGCTTTCCTTTTTATTAGTTTTATGAGCTTTTAAATAAAACATTGGCAAAAAGCAAAAGATATTAGTTGATATAAAATACACATACATCTTTATCTCTGCATGAGAAATTATTTTCATTCATTTTCAAGGATAAAAAATAACTTTGACATCCATTTAAAAGTGGGGGAAGCTGGGGGTAAGGAAAAAAACCCATCTTGTGTGAAAGCTGGTCTCAGAAAACCAAAATGTTCATTTCTCATTGATTCACAGTTCAGGAAAATATATTTGGGTCATTGCCCAGCTCCTTTTGCCCTGAATTTGGATTGGCCATCTTGCCACTGTATTAACAGCAACTGCTGTATTCCAGGGAATGCTTCTGGGAATACATTTTCATATTGTGGTTGCAATAACAGTAAGTACAACTGGTCTTGCAGACTGTGAAATACTGAATGTGTACAGTTCACTCCACTTAGTGCTGGCTGCTTTTTAAATGTATTTCTCTCCTGTCTTTTTAGACGGTGAGGTCAATAGGTTGGCCAAATGTGATGAGAGTTTCTTAGTCAGATTGTGGAAAACACGTATTAATATACATCCATTACTAGTGTACAAAATAACTTATAAATTATGCATTGAACTTTCTTACCTAGGAAACTATTCAAGACCAATTTAAGGTAATAATACAGTGTAGCGGGGGTTGATCATAGGACACCACATTTAAATGAAGATGTATTTTGCTACAATAGAGGTCTCAGAAACCGTAGATATGTAGGACTAGGTATAATCCCAGCCATCAATTCCACTCTCTGACATCAAGCCTAGTAACTCTCACAGATATTTGTATAGCCTGTTCTTAGGCATGTCCAGCAATGCAGATTCCACATATCCTGTAAAAAATCTCTTGTAGTGCTAAAATGTAGTTAGACATTTATTCCTAATATTTAAGACAAATTTTTCACTTGCCATCAAGAAAGTAGATTAATTGCTGTCCAGACAATGTTTTACACTTTTGATATCACCCATCTTTCTCCACAACTTCACTTTCCCATGCAGAAAAAAAATCAGTTTTTTTCCAACTTTTCTTCAAAGGCCTCATTTTCTAAACCTCTTGCCACTTGCTCACCTCTCCGATTATCCTAATCCTTTTTGACACCGAGATCGGTACTCAAATAAGGAAGAATTATGTTCCAATTTAGGCCAAGTACAACAGAGCACCTCACTTATATGCTATATTTCTGTTGATACCCCCTAGAACAATTGCTGTTTTTCTTTTGGAAGGAGTGTTACATAAAAGCATTCCCTACGCCTACCATTTAGGCTGGTAATTAAAACATTAAATAAGCCCACATCCAGGTCTGACACAGTCAAGAACCAACTTTGAAACTATTATTAGTATGAGCTTTCAACACTTACCTAATAACAACACCATTTTGTCCAGTGTTTCTTAGTTTTCCTGTGAGAATACCACTCGCGTCCTGAATAAAAACATATCAACAATCTTAATTAAAGTGAAGTTACACCATACTTACAGGTTAACCCCTGCCCATTCAGCTGGATGTTCCATCTATAAAATAGAAGAGCTGGACTTGACCTGTATTGGTTGAGTCCGTGTTGGCTGGTTTTATCCCCTAATTGTCCTCTGGATGAATACAAAGCGAGTACTCTATAATTTGTTCCATTATCAAAGTGCCATTGGCTGGTCTGTAATTCTTCCAGTCCTAATCTCCTGACCTACCTCTAACAAATATTAAGAGGTAATTGGGAGCAGCAGGAAGAGTGAGCCAGAAACTATGGGCTGATGACAAAACAAGCAGGGGGTGACCTTGCCAACTTGCGTGCAGTCCACCAGGCCTCCAGCAAGGCAGGGCAGATCTGGTAATGCTCACCAGGGTCAGCCACAGTCCAGCAGATTGCCAGGCAAGCCCACAGTGATGGGGCAGGTCCAAGATCAAGTCAAGAAGTCAGTTCAGCAGGGCAAGGTCAAGATCAGCCAAGTACAAGGCTGGGCACAGGTGTACCTGTGGCATGGCTCAGGCAAGGGCTGAAGATGAAGACCTTGACCATAAATGCACCTCCCAAGTGACGGAGGAAGCCCTGATGTGGCTTCCTTCAGCTCTCTCTCACCTAAGCCTGACCCAACATTATATGGCTATGGGTAGATGGCATTTCAGAGCTGGGCTTTCTCACCCGCCTGTGCTGACAGGCAGCCAGGTGCCTCAGAGCGGTGTGAGAGGTTGCAGAGTCTCTTGGTGTATTCAGGGCCCTGACGATGGCTGGCTTTTGCTAACTTATTTCCTTCCTCTTCCCCTAATTTTTTATGTTTTATTTTACAATGTGTAGACTGAAAACTGAGTTTTTCACTGAAACCATTATGACCTAGTCTGGCCTAGTTTGAGTGCAGCCGTGGCACCTTAACATTAGGCTTCTGAAGTCATAGACTTCAAGTTTCCCTACAGGTAGCTTTCACTGGTACTGCCCACCCACTTGCCCATGTTTCCGTGGGCTGATATATACATGATTACATTCACACTGGATGAACTACTGTACTTCTCTTATCCAAGTCTAGTGATACAACTTTTAGACATTAAAAAAATATTAAGTCTCCTTATTCTCCTTTTTCCTAGTTCTCTCTTGCCTGCAACTCATCTTGTAGGGAAGGGGAGTTTCAGGCTGCTTCAGCATCTCTAGACAGATAATGTAAACAGAGAGGTTTTAAGTGTTCTTAAGAACAATGAAACAATTTTTGTAGCCATTAATAATAAGTAAATAATCATTGAATTGGTAAGAATAGAAGATCTGGCCTATTCAAGCATGATTTTTAAGTGATCACAGTTCTAGCAGCTTGGCATTGCACTGCTTGGCTTTTGCATATGCATTTATCAACAGTTTTGGAGGTAACATCACTGTGTGAGCAAAAAAAAAAAATTGTCTGTTTTCATTGGCAGGCGTGCAATGTTTTTTCACTAAAGATGTAAGGACCATATTACCAGGCATGGGGTTGAATGTACAAACTAAGATTAACAGAGTAACTTTACCATCTGACAAAGCTTGCAAGCCCTTATATGCTAAGCAGCCAGCTGAAGGAGATGCAAAATCGTTGGCCAGATAGAATATGTGCACACCCTTTATAGAAACACATAAAAGAAACTTTTATTAAAACAACATTTCTTCAGAATCTGGCGCGGAAGAGGAGACTGCCTGCTTTGATAGACAGATACACAGAAAGAGGGAGGCTTATGAGGGCTGTCACAGGCTCCAATCTGGCTGAAGGCATTAGTGACAAAACGTTGTTACCACCTAACGGGTGTTTAATCCTCCACGCAAAACTACCTATTACTTAGCTTAGTTCTCTGTGGACAAACAACCACCTTACAAAGATCCCGACCCTACGCTACCTAGCAGTTCTGCTGGCAACTTCAGTGACGCAGCCAGGTCACGGCCGTGTGGGGCTGGCTGCAGCACCACTGCTTCTCCTCTACCTGCCTGTGAAGGGGTAGACTGAATTGATTTCCAGAAATATTAGTCAGGCTTGTCAGAATTAGTATATCCACTCCTCCCTGTTTCTGCGAAAAAGTGCTTGCTGGGGAATTGCAGCTTTGCCTCATTCATTCTTCCTGCTCTGCCACAAGTCTTAGTGATGGGCTGAAATAATGTTGGTCGTCCTGATAATAAGAAATGCTTATTTCCTTGCCGCTGTGAAGTAAAACAATAAGTTGCTTTAAGATAATATTTGCCTCTAACCACACTTAGACAACGCACTGAATTTCCACTGAGAGGCTAAACTAATGCTTTAAACTCAGCTCCATGGGTTATTTATAGATCCTCTGCTGGCTGGTGATAATGATCCTCCTCAGGCTTAAGTCACAGGAAGAATAATCCCCTGAATTCAAGACCTTTTATTAATCGTACATGTATTTTTGCTTTGTGGGAGAAGAGCTACGTCCTACCTGCATGCTTGGATGCTATTAACAAAACACCTCGAAGAGCGTATTGTATTTTTCCAAAGGAGTTTTACCTCAGAGAACAGGGACCTGTAGTACTTTGGCTGCTGCAAACCTAATCCCAAGAAACTGCACAAGCAATGGGCTTTATCTTGAGAGTATACTTGCTCAGAACCACCACATGCCCACAAATGCAATGGTCAAGAGTAGTTGTCCCAAACCATACAGTCAAGCAGTCGTGTTGTTTGAGGTATTCAATACTGTAGAATACTAAAATAATTTTTTTCCTTTTTTATGTAATTAATTTAGACAGTAGCAAGCACTAATCACGTAATAGGAAGTCTTGCTCATTATTCAGAAAGAAACAGACACAGAACAAATGCTCCCTCTTCTCTAACCTGCCTTTGGGAAAAGATAAGCAGGGAAATTGGAGCAGAGAGTCTTCGCAAGGCAGGAACGATGAAGCCTTTGCTATACAGTGTCTTTTGCCAGCCTCGCTCAAGTCTCTCCCATGATGTCCTCGCTAAGGAAGCGGTGCAGGTGCAGGTACTTGGGAGCAGGAGTGCAAATGGCCAAGGGAGTGGTCACTGCGTCCCACTGCCACACCAGCACCCATTTGGATGCTGTGGATTCAGGCTTCACTGTGGGCTTCCATACCACTGGGGCAGTGAGACCGGGAGTCTCCAGAAGGCATCGGTTTCTGCGTAGTGCAGTGTCTGACCCCTCGTATTTCTTGCAGAATGCTGAAAAATGGTTAAGAAAGTAATTCTCTGTGTTATTCCCCTCAGGCACATACAAGTTTCTAGGAGGAAAAGAATGTTCTTTGTGCTGATTCATAGAAAAAGGATGCATTCTTTTTCATAAAAGAAGTTTAGCAAGGTTTTGTTTTCATGTGAATCGCATACTGGAAAACAGATATTTTCCCAAGTTATAAAAATTGTCATAATTTCATATCCTTCATCAAATTTTACCCAGTTTTTTGCACATGTAAGCATCGGAAAACAAAAAGCACTCAATGAAAATTTTGAAGAAGATGGAAGCATGTGAAAAATGATTGGCATTACAGATTGCCTATCAGCAATTCCACTGTGAGAATGTAATGAGTCCCTCACTTTCCATGCTTCTAAACCCTGCTGAGAGTTACAGGTGAGAAGTAATATCATAATAAAGTCAGTAAAGATAAGTCTTACACTGCTCCACAAATTAAGAAGGGTCACAACTTTGTTTGAGGATCAGGTCCTACACTAAAGGTAGGAAACAAAGTACGTTTCATTTATTGACCGGAGGTTACACATACCAAAAGCAAGCAAATGTACTGAAAACCAGATCAGAAAATGGAGACTGAAAGACCCTGCAAGACACTTAGATTGCACAGTGCGCAGAGGAAGCTGAGAAAGGTAAATTGCCGGCTAGTTCTGCAAGGTGTTAATCCCACAAGAACAAAGGACACAGCAGGAAATACCGATAATGATAATGAAATTCTCAAGTTACTTAGCCTGCCTTGTGAGGGACTGTCTCCTCAGCAGAATGAGCCTCTGAGAGTACAGAAGGAACTTTGTCAAACGGTCTTGTGATCTTCTCCACTTGTGAACATCCCGAATTCTGTTCATTGGTGACAGAGTCTTGCTTGCACCACCAGTAGCTGCTAGAATGCAGCTCCATTCAGGAAAATATGTTTCAAATTAATTTCTAATACACCATGCCTGCCATACAAGAACAGATAAGAAGTTCTCATGAGATTCCTTTAGAAAAACGTCTTACTAGGAGACCTGACGAGAAATCTCTTTGGGAAAACTCTTTAGTATTGCGTTTAAAATTGGAATGTTGTGCTACCAGATAAAAAGACAAAGATAAAAGTACTGTTTGCCAGATTTACTGATAGGAAGAGTGCCTACTGAAATGTCTTCATAGTCTCCCATAAAAGTTGAAAATACACATATTCCAAATTGTTGAAGGAACCACTCTCTGTTATTCTACTTCAGTATTTCAAGCAACAGGAAGCCAGAAAGAATGAATTGCTCAAAGCCTGGCTACGTGCACAGTGTGGGCTAACTCTCAGAAAAGAAGTGCAGACTGCCAAGTTAGGAACTGCCAAATGAAGCTCTAAAGTTATCAGCCTCGCTTCAGTCCAGTCCCTCTGTATGCGTATGCTGTGATCCATTTTGTCTTCAGCCAGCCTTGCGCTGTTTTTTACCCCGAGAAGCAGTGAAGAGCCCAGCTTGTAAATTGGGGTGCTTTCTGTGCCCCCTGCCTTGGCTGCTGCAAGGTCTGAAGTGAGGGGGTTTGGGGCTGGCAGAGGTGTGCGCACCTGTGGTGGGCAGGCCTGGAGGCAGATGGAGGACGTTCGGGTGACAGAGCGTCACCCTTCCAGCTAGTAATGTAGCCTTAGCAACAACCTGGGTGGAACCTTAAAACTCAGTGAAATTTAGCTCAGTTTCTGTATGGAAAGCGAAACCTACAACACAAAGAATAATTCCTGGAGAAATTTAAACCCTTAGGCCACAGGATGGGGAGACGACTAGGACTTTCCAAAGAAGATGATGTCTTTTTTTTTTTTTTTTTTTAAAAATACCAAACAGCAATGTTTTCCCTGTGTTCCACTCTGAGAAACAGCAAAATGAAATCCTAACAGCAAAGAACCCCATTAACCTTACACGTGGGCTATGTTAACAGTTCAAATTTAATAGAATTATAAACAGTTGGAAATGGAGTTTTCTGATAAGAACCATTGGATAGTCTTAATACAGGTGCTGCTGTTAGTCTTCAAAGCAGCGTCCACCTGGGCAGGTGTGTACGCAAATGTGTATGTGTGCGTGTTTACCTAAAATAAACACGTTTTCTCTTGCTTTAATTCTGCTTCCTGCGGGATGGAAGATGGTGGGAATAATGTTAAAGAACAGAGAACAGGGAGAGTATTTAAAATAACTAATGGATATGTGGATGCTGTCGGATCAAATAGAAATGGATAACATGGATACTGTTTGAGTAGGTGATCCATTACAAGGACTTTGTATAGACTACACAGTATAGCAGTGTGTAGATATATCTAGCAGTTGATCAGTTGCTTATCCTTAGAAACGAAAGTTACAATATAAAAAACCCCTCATATTTGTAACCATGTTTTCTCTGTCGGTGTTAGTTTCCTAACTGCCGCTGGCAAGTATGAAAAGGCACCACATAACCAGCCGCCTCATTTGATTTCAAAGAACTAAGCTAGTAGCAATACAGTGAACACAAAACATATTATTTGGTGACAGTTTTGCAAAGCATCTGCAAAATAAGTAAATAAACAAAAACCCACAAATTTGGTTAAAATTCTTGAGCCTGCAAAACAACACTTACCACAGAACTTCATTAAACAGAATTAATGACATAATCTCTCCATGTTTACTTCTTCAGAACAATTACCTGAGGCAGGAAATCTTTAGATAAAAACCTCTAATGATGCTAAGTCTCCTATCTAACCTCCTTCCCGAAAACATTACAGTTAATGATGACAAATTCTTTCCTTTTCTATCATAATAAAATT
This sequence comes from Phalacrocorax aristotelis, assembly GCF_949628215.1. NCBI lineage: Eukaryota > Metazoa > Chordata > Aves > Suliformes > Phalacrocoracidae > Phalacrocorax > Phalacrocorax aristotelis. The sequence goes on from NC_134279.1 coordinate 7,101,462, forward strand.
CAGTCTTTGTATGTGGTTCAATAAGAACAATATCGGCCTCCTTCTTTCTGATTTTAAATTAAAACTGGTAATTAACTTATGAGAAGTTTACCAAGGTGGAAAAATGTTTTTCTTCTTTTGTCGCTGGAGTTTTTATTTGTTCTGAACTTGCAATAACAGATCAATTTAAGAAAAAAGGCCAGCAAATTCACAGGTTCTGGGGTACAGCGAATGAGGGACTCTGCATGTGCTTTTCTCTTTTGTAGGCTGCAGAGAAAATAAGATAAATCTACAAGAGACAGTCAGAAAGAGATTAGAAAGGGGAAAAAGTACAGCTACAGATGGAAGAAAAACTACTAAAGGTCCGTAGTAGGTAAAATTATAACTATAATAAGTAAGATATGCCACTCCTGAAGTGTTGATAAAAAGCTTCCCTGGAGCTAGCCATACACCCCAAAGATAGAAGAAAGCACATCCCTGCAGCACCCCAGCTACCGCTGCCCGCTGTCTCAAGCTCAGCTCAGAGTCCCTGCAAACACCTGCGCCCACGCTGCCCGCCATGCTTCGTGGGCTGCTGGTGCGTACGACCCTGTGAAAGGCAGATGCTATGAGGAGAATTTAGAAACCAGTAAAATGGAAGGGAATACAAATACTGCCAAATAAACAACCACCTTTCTGCGGTGCATTGCTGTCAAGTCTAGACTGCAGTATATAAGTACTCAGGTGGGAGATCTCATTTCCAGATAACAGTATCTAAGGGCCGCATGTTCTTTGGAAGCACAAAAGTGCCAGCTGATCTGCTTACCTACTGATACTGCTAAATATAATGTGAGTTTATAACAAATTTTCAGCTATTATGCAAAAATTAACTTTGGCCAATTCTACTTACATCTACTGAGAAGAGGGATACACAGTTTTGCAGAAGAATACACGGTGATATGAATTATGTGTTCAGGTAAGGATTGCAGTGTCATTCTTCAATTTAAACATTACGATTTTGCATCTGATTGTACAATAAGTACTATCGATAATGTTAGTGACGACGACTCCTCTGCTGCTGAGGGTATTTGCACAAACCTTTTGCCCTTTAAAGTACCCACCATTAGGAACATGTACGTAGAGCTCTGGAAAATGCTGGGACACTACGATGGTATCATGTACCCCTGAGCAGATGATATCGGGACTTAAATCCCAACAGTAATTTAAGCGTTTCTGATATTAAAGCTGTGATCTGACAATCGTTGCTGGAAAGGTGGTGGCAGCTTAAGACACAGCTATCCACAGCTGCTTGTTACTTCTCTGCCAGAAATTACCCCGGCAGTTCAGCTAGTGGCACAAACCACCGGAGTGCTCCTCATCAACAGCATTGCAGAAGTCAGCCCATCTAATTCAAACTGCTGCCGTGGCCGTGTGAAGTAACTCGGCTGATTTTGCACTAGAGTGGGTGAGGAGAGCTCATGCAGCCTGTTCCCTGGCTGAATTGTGGGGATGTGACTGCCTGCAGATAGCTGCTGCCGACAAATAGGAGAGACCTTCTGCAAGGATTGTCTGATGGTTGCCTAACGCTGCTGCCAGTGCTACCTTTAGCAGACTGGAATCAATAACAGTTGCTGTAAAGATTCCTTATCAGTCTGGATAAAGCCAGAGACTCTACAGAAGCAGTGTCTTAAATGCGTGAAAAGCATAAAGCTGATGTTTGAGGCAATGTAGGTCTACTGATCCAGGGATTCATTATGAAAGCTCTTACTGAAACAGTCAATGAAATTATGCAAAATGTTTTGCACATGCAAAGGAAAAAGCAGCACTTTTAATTCAATGTTGTGTGCCTTCTTCTTTTACGGGAACTGGGCAACTGAAAGGCATTAACAAGGTCATCAGGAAGTTGTTAGCTGAACAGAAGGTTGTGGTGGTCATTTTGTTACTGAAATGGAGCCAGGAGGGCTGAGGAAGAACTTTCACAGCTTCAGGAATTGCTGATACTTTTTAACAGGTTGGAGGAGACCTGAGTCTATGTAAAAGAATAAATGATAATCTTCTGAAGTCCTTGCTGGAGTTTTCTACTTTCTGAATTTTAAATACACAGCACTGCAGCTCAGGCAAGAAAAACAAAACAGTACACGCAAGAATGGACCCTCCTGCCGGAGCCTAAAATGTAAACAAAGCACCCCCCCAAGCAAATGCCTCCCAAAGGCCCACAGCCACCCTTCTGAGTGTTCTGAGTTTTGCTGTTATCTACAGATGTTAGCAGCTTTTATTACCTCCTTATACTCAAAAGTAAACATGATGCTTCTTAAATTCACCTCCCAGATAACTGTCTTTCCCAGGCTACCTAGAAACACCCAAAGAACTAATTATTGCTGTAAAACACAGAGGCTCTATTTTAAAGTAATTTTCCACCCCCATGTGGTTTTCTACCCTGTGTGAAAGTGTGGATGCCTCCTGCTCTCCTCACATCATGGTGGCAGGGCTGGGCTGAGGCAGAGGTGGCCATCAGAGTTGATTGGGGAAGTAGGCAAGAGGCTGGATGCTGATCTGCTCATGGTGATTAGGTCTCAACTGTGAGATCAGGGGCTGCGGCACATGTGTCTGTGCCCTCACCTAATCCCAGTTGTGTACCAGGCACGGCCTTTGTGGGAAGGAAACTGGGGTATTTTGCTCAGAGGTGAGCCTAACACTCATGGTGAGATCCTCGGTTGTGACTGGTAGATGAGAGCTGAAAGTTTTCATCACATGCACCTGCTGGGCAGAGCAGATATCTCCTCTAAGTACCAGGCAGATCCAGACTGAGGCAAGTGTGCCTTGAGAGCAGGAGGACTGTTCATACCACTGCAAGGCCGTATCAAGGTCCCAGGCTGGGATTGTTTGTTCAGAAGACAGATCAACAGCACAGCTGGCAAACATCCAAGACTTAGCTTCCCAGCCCTTTCCAAGCTCCCTGCCCCCATCATCACTCTTGTCGTCTCCTCTCTCGGTTTGGCAGGAGATGGATCTGCTTAGCAGTCCCGGGAAGGCGAGCAGGAACTGCCAGGTCGCCCCGTCAGAAGCTCACTGCTCTGCCAGTGTGCCCTTCCTCCTCACCTCTGCTGTCCCTGCCTCCTTCCAGTATGTCAGCATCAACCTCCTCCATCCCCATGTTCTAGACTGAAATACTGAGTTGGCATCTACAATGCGGCAGGCCAAAAGAGAGTAGGTTTGCTTTTTTGTGGAAGTGCTAGTGCTAAAGTAAGCAGTTGCCCTTTTTGCTAAGTCTGCAAAAGCAAGGGCTGTTATGGTGAAAGTCAAAGGAATACTGTCAATTTAGCAGAAGCCCAGTTTCTGCAGAATTTCAAGTCATACTTGTAAAACCTGTTAAGAGCAGAGCTGTTTATATTGCACAGTTAATACTGGAAACAGTTTCTATAAGAAGTTTGATTTTTGGTTTCTTTCCTTACCTGTCCCTTGTCAATGTAAATTTAATAATAAAATGTAAACTCTGTAAACATGTTTCAAAGCAAAAGTCTAAAACCCTGCAGTGTTCCCTAAAACCTCATGTCACGTCTTGTCCTCTGGTAGCCTCCCTAAGGGAAGTTTGCTTTAAGAACTCACCAAAGAAACATACAGTAATTAGGAAATGTATCTGTAGACCTTTGAGCAGTTTTCTACCATTTTTTGACTCATGGCAAATCCAGTATTTGTTGGCACTTGTCTGAAAAGCCTAGGTTTGCCTTCTTGACTCACAAAATAGTAAAAGGTTGCATTTCTTTAGCTAACTATTGGGCATCTTTGGGAAAATGTGTTGATGTTTGTCACATTGCTGTCACATTTGCCACAATGTGGTGTTGTCTGAAGCACAACGAAAATCTCTCTGGAAAGAATAATATGATTTCCTCCTATGCATGGCCAGGTAGATGCATTCATGAGAACTCACAAATGTTTCTGAAGAAGACTTGAGAAAGAGGAACGCCTAAACACAGGTGAAAGAAAACAACTCACAGACACACCCCCACCCCCACCGTCTTTACAAACTATCTGTCTCAGCGCTGTGCTGGGTTCAGAAAAGGTTCCGCACGCTGCTTGGAAAAAAGCACAAACATTTCCTGAAAATGCACTTAGAGATTAAATACCACTTCCCAAAGTGTTACTGACTTTTTCCTTGCTTCAAAGCAAGCTTTCTGGCCATCACTGGGAAGGGGGAAGGGTGTAAGTCTATAGACAAACCCATCTTTCCTGTGCACGTGTTGAGCCCGGGAAGTAGGCAAACCGCAGGCTGAAGGGGAAATTGTGCAGCTCCTTCTGCCAGAAGATAGGCAGCGCTTCCCTATCTCCTCTGAGCCGGCACCCAGGCGCTTCTCCTGCCCCGCCAGGCTCAGACACCAGGAAACGTGGGAATGTTGGAACTGCTGAAGAGACCCCAATTCAAGCAGATCAGCTGGGCTGACTTTTGCTCTCTCAAATCATTTCAGTGGGTTTTCAGCTGGAGTTTCTTTTATGTCCTTCCAGCACTAGGGAATGAGCTTGTGGTCGGAGAGGTTCCCCTTCGCCACGAGCTGAAACCTGCTGTCATAGCTGGGGTAAAGCCATTTTCACCACTGCCATAAGAAGCATCCTGCAATTGAGATAACAGCTTTGGAAACGGCACGAAGTTGGTGACCAGTTTTGTCTTTTTAACACTGACAGTTTAAATAACTTTCACCCTTAGTTCAAGGATTTTTGCTGGTGTTAACTGTTTGCAAGGGTGGTTTAGGACCTTCAGGTAGACGAAGAGGACACGGTGTGCAAACAGAAAGTGTTGAGCTATCGTTTTCCAGCTACACATGGGAAAGAAAGAATGAAGCGAGCTGATTGTTTTAAGGCAAAAACCAACTCAGTCTTGCACACTGGCAAACAGCAGAGTACAAGCGGGGAAGCTGCATAGTTTAACAAATGCAAATGTGATAAATGGCTTGTTTATAAATTACTTACTGCTTGTAAAGGTAATTTGTGAAGCATTTCTTAGGTAAAATCATCAAAGTGGTATGTCTCCAAGGTTGTGATCAGTGTATTAGTAATGACACTCAGATTATTGCTAAGTGTTACCGCCAGCCAGTTTTCGTCATAATATTTTATTAGCAGTAACAATATATTTATTTGTACAGCTTTGTGTGCTACCCAGGCTAAGTGGGATCTGCGATGATTATACTGCGAATGTGTCAGCAATATTTCATCTGGGTATCTGGGGAATATTAAGGGCGTGTGCCCTGCCTTCACAGATGTCATGGTCAAAACTTTCAGTAATTTCAGCAAGGACAGAACCAAGCCTTGCACATGCTGCTCTGCTCTTTCTCCCAATGACTGTCCACTGACTCCTTTGTTAAATGGTTCTCCATAAACACAATTTTGAGAGCCTTTGGTCTGGTTTTCTGTCGTATAGTTACTGCCTTAACACAGATACTTTTTTCTTCTCCTTCCAATATATGTTTCATTTTTTCCTCTTTATCTCTTCTTTCACCTCTAAATCTTTTTCCTAAAAACCACGCTTAGGCTTGATTATTCCCTCAGTTAAACAATTACATCACCCCTTAAAATCCATGTTATATTTATGCATGAAGAATTCACTGTTGGATTCCCCCACGTTGGTTGTTTTTTTTTTTTAAATTAACAAATGAACAAATAATGAAAGGAATAAACTCCCACAAAGTCTCGGTATTATCCTACTACACAGCACTCATTGACAGAGCAAGTGAAAAGTAGCTTCAACAAAAATGCTAGAGGAGGTTAAAAGAAATGTAGGTGGGTATTTGTCATTACAAAAGGCTTCTTGTACAGAGCTAGTATTAAACATGGGGTGACATCCTGCATGTGTCTTTATACACCCAAACTTCAAGTCTGTGGGAATTTCCAAAGCGCAAAGAACACAGAATCTAAGCCAGAATTATTTGTAAACATGTGATAGATGAGATTTATACAACAGGCTACTGCAGATCTATGAATACAGCAAAGGAAATAATTACAAAGGAAATGAAAGTTAAAAATAGTCATGAACCACCAAAAAGACCGTGCTTTCACCTCTTTCTTTCACAACAGAGCATTACACCCACTTGCTGTGTGCCAGTTCATTCTTCTAGATAACTAGTAGGGCCAGGAATGGGGTCTCCAGTTTAAAAAAGAAACTTTACTTGGTAAATACTTCCTATTGTGTGTTCAAAATAGGTTTTAGATTGCTTAGACAAAAAGCTTATACAATCAGCCTACTCATCTAGCACAAAAAGTCTTCTAATGGTGTGTTTCAGTACAATGCACTTCTTTTGAGAGCAGGAATAACTAAAAATAAGAGAAATTTAAGGCCAAAAACTGAAGCTAACCTACCATCTGATGGCATTTATTACCAGCAGAACACCATAAAATGTAACGTGTTGTGTGTAATGAGCTGTAAGATGTGAACGCTGAAGGAATGGACATAACTGCCTGCAGTTCCCAAACAATTATTTATAGACCTACAGTCACTCAATAAAATTCAATATAAATCAGTAATGCAACTACACAGAAAGAAAATGGGGAGAAAGAGTCAAGATGTAGCTCTGCGGTGCTGGGCATTGCTGTTACCTGCGGTGCAGGTGGTGGCCCTGAGGCCACATCAGGGAGCGGGAAGGCTGCTGGGGTCTTCAGGGGCTTCCAAATACGTGCCCAAAAACAGGCACAACAGGTTCCGTGAACAGATCGTAGGAAAACACAACAGGCTAAAGGAAATCTCTGGGACCATAATAACAGCAATAACTTCCCTAATAGCAACAATTTCCTTAATAGTACGGAAGTTAGAATCCACAGCAAAAAAAAGGAAGCGGTAACACAATCAAGCTTCACATGTGCACATCTAGCGAGTGATGTGGGGGACAGGTGAGAAAGGTGGGTTTTTCAAATAGTAAGTGAAGGATTTTGTGAAAAAACATGCGTAAGTGCAACATGAGGACACTCAAGTGTGTTTTAGTAATTGCCAAGATACAGTGATGGGATATCACAGGATCCCTACCTGTTTGCTTGTTTTGACATGTTATTTTCTGAAATTAAAAGCAACAATTTTTCATGGAAATAGGATTTTTAGTGCTATCTGAAAACCATTTTAATAGATGAATTTTAACAAGTTGTCAGTAAAAGCTTTTGGCTTCTACAAGTTAGACCCTGAGCTTGCTGAAACCAGCATTCATTTCACGTTGTTTGATGCCTGTCTTCTCACAGGATAATCTACATGCAAAAGACTTTCTTGCGAATTTGGCTAAACAGCGCCTGTGTGTGAAATGCAGGTTTTATTATCAGTGTTGGTTTACAATCACACTCATTAACCACATCAGAAGGAAAAGGTTTATAAAAATTTTTGTTTGAAGAAAGTGAAATAAAAACCAACATGTTTTGTTCGTAATTCTCCTATACCGTTCTGATCGACGATCAAAGTGAAAACTACTTTGTTTAGTTTAGAGGAATATGGCAGCACGTCCTTTATGTAGGGTAAATGATATCTTCCTTTAGATTTTCTTTAGGGATTTAATGAAGAATAGCTTGACCCTTCTGCATTTTTCCTGTATTCACGTAAGATCTGGGTGCATGGATCAAGACACCAATAAACTATTCTCAGAGCAAGGAGGATTTCTTCCAGCTCAGGGGGAACCTGTTTGGGAATCAGTTTTTGGGTACATCATGAGATGGACAGCTTCCATGGAAAGACTGCCAGCCTTCAGTGCAGCTCCTTGGATAAAGAAGACTTTGGGAGCAAAAAAGACAGTGCAAGTACTGAAAGGTCAAGTATGGAATAAATTAATTCTGTAATTGATGACAAGTGACTTCCAGCTCTGGCAAATTATGTACTTATTACAAATTATTTATATTTGTTTGTTTTCTGAAGTAAGTGCTTGTGGTTTTATACTCAGATGAAGAGAACAAAAGAATTTAAGATTTTGCCACTAAGCTAAAGAACGTGGTGTTTCTGACCCACCGGCTGCTGCCTTATGTTATAGTGAGTTTTTGCAGTGTCGTAAATATTTTGCATAAGGGGTATTTATGTTTATTTATGTCTAAGCTCAGTGTTTGTTTTTAACGCAATCTAGAATGAGCTCTTATAGTAAACACTGATGTTATTTAGAGAAAGTGTAAACGAACCAGTACTTCCATTTAAATACTCACAGCTCCAGCAACTTCAAAGCACTCACTAAAGCACAGCCGAAGCCAGAATTTAATTTCATAATATACAGATCAGTATTAACACACTTTTTTTCCTATTTGTTCATGATTGTTTTCTCGGAGCTGGGAGAACGAGGGAAATATTTTAAATTCTGAGTTGGTTACTGCGCTGCTCTTCGTCTGCATGAGCCGGAGCCCGGCCTAAGGCACCAGACACCCGTGCCTGCGCTCTGCAGCCTCCTGTGATACTGAACACAGCACCAGGTAAACAATTCCCCAACGATATTGTTAGAGAGCTGCCTGCAAGAGGGTTGCCTGACAAGGGCTTTTCAATCTGATAAAGGCTATGAAGGGGGTCTTTATGATTTCCTGATTAAATGAATTGCCTCATAAAGCAACTGATGCCTGTGATTCAGCTTCTAACTCCGCGATGGCGAACACACGGCCTGGTGCGGGGGCTGCTGCAGGAGTCTGGTTGTTTTGGGGGATGCAGGTGGAGCGTGGTGATGGAAGATGGGGTGAGGACAGGAGTGGCAGAAGGAAGGGAAGGCTCAAGGCTCTGCGGTCGCATGGGGCTGTGTCCCTGCCCGCTCTCACGCTGCTTGGGGAGGGGTCCTGGATCACTGCGAAAGAACGTTGACAGGATTAGCAGGCGAGGAGAGAAACAAGATCCTTCCTTCTTTAAGTGATCGCATATGGCAGTTTAGTAAGAAGTTGCTGGCTTAATTGCAAGAAGGAAATAATTGTTGGTAAGGGAGACTTTCTGCTGCATTACTGATGGAGAAGCGCCAGTGTGCCCAAGCCTGTTTCTTAGACGGGTCGTGCCCGTGAATATCCAGTAACGTCAGCTGGAGCAGTGGCTGCTCCATTCCCCTGGCAAATGCCAGGAGTACTCAGCTGCCCCAACCAGGTAAATAGTATAAGTCCGAGAAATGACTATGAATGTTCCTGGTCACATTTTTGCTTTTGCAAAATAGTGTCATGCACCCAGCAGCTTCTGGTTCGGTATAAATAAATTCTGACAGCCTCCATATTAGCTGGACTTTGACCCTTGGTTGGTATCCATCAAAGATAAAAAGTATGAGTTAAAAGACTTGGGAGCTTTTAGAACAAAGTTTGGAGAAGCATCTGCCACTGCAAAACAGAGGAGGTATAAATAATTTAAAGATGATGCTTTTACTCAACTAATTCTCTTTCCTTACAAAGAAAGACTTGGAGTTTTAGGCATAAAAATAAACATTCTGAGGCAAATGGGAATGCCACCTGATGTAAAATAAGTTAAAGCATAAAGGATGGGGTTATAATTTCCTTAACCTGAAAGTTATATGACAAGACAACAGCGGTTGGACTCGACGATCTTAAGGGTCTTTTCCAACCTTAACGATTCTATGATTCTATGATTTATAAAGTCTCTTTTCAAATCCCATGTTGATAACTAAAGATGCAACACCAAACAGTGCAAAGAACTAAGCATGAAGAATTCTCTGCTTCTGAGACAATGAGAAAAACCTGGGCAAGCTTGAAAAATTATACTCCAGGGATGATGTTCAAGCCAGGGCTGCTTGCACTGTGTGCGTGCACATAACACCATCAGAAGCTGCCATCTTCCCCCCAAAACGCAAATGAGCCTCTGGTACGTTAGAGAGCAGACAGGAATGAAAGAGCCCCCCTGACTTAGCTCCCCCCACCCTGAACTGCGGGTCTAGATATGACAGTCATTATGTTACTCTACCTTTAAGGTATTGAATCATATTACAGTTGTATTTCATCTGTTAATCTCAAGACACCTCAAGAATGGCTTGATGTGTTGGGAGAGGCTTTCTTGGCCCTTCAGATCTAAATAATCGACTGGATTCCAGAAGAAAAAGGTGATTAATCAACTCCTTTCTCTCATTACCTGAGTGGTTTTGTTGAAGTTGATAACATATCTAAAAGCTTTGATTATTTGTGTCCCTTTTGAAAGTAATTTCTACAAATAAATTTCAAATGTCAAATATATTTTATTGTCTGGCATCAGCGTACAGAAGGAAGAGCTGAAAGAAGCAATCCAGCATCATTACTTATTGGGAATAAAATGCAGGGAAAACTCCTTTAAGAAGAGAGAGAAGGAGAAGAAAGCAGGAGGAAAATATCAGGAGCTAATTTGTGGACACTCCCCTAAAAGGTCATGGGAGGCAATGGAAGGAATGAAACTGGTGATGGAAATCAGCAACACAGACAAACATCCCCAAAAATGCAACCTTCAGAAAAGCAGCAGGCAATCGGGCAAGGGTGCTGTGAAAATCCACAAACCTCATGTCAGCACTAACCCGCAGCAACTACCAGCTTCGCTCCCCATCACGCCCATGCAACACCCCTGCCTCCAAGGAACTGCGTTCATGATCAGAAACTTCAACGTAACGCCAAGTGCCCACCTGAAAAAGAAAAGCCCGACACCCAGGGCTTTCCATGGCTTCAGGCTGTGATGCAGTGACCTGCTGCTGTCATCCCCGTGCGAGGTCCCATGCTTTGGTGAGAGCCTGAGAAGACCAAATTTATTTAGACTGAGCTAGATGATGCTGACAAAATAACTATCTGGTGTAAAAAATAGAGGGATCTGAAAACTGAACATATACAAATCTAAAAATGATCTAAAACTGTTGCCACTAATTGTAAAATTACTCTTTGTTATCAGTTTTGGAAATAGTTCTTATAATTGCTGCGTTAGCAAAGAAAGGGACGAAAGACATTTAAAACTGCAATGCTGCTGCCTTTCATAAGGCGAAATGAAGCGTGCTGTTAGGCTGCATGTTACAAATATGCACATGTGCTAATTTTTGATATAAACACAGTGGCATGTTGGACTTAAGCTGGCCTTTATTTAAAAATACTCTGTGGAATAACTTCTGCCCTTGATTTTATCTGTTGCACAAGTAGACTCAAAGCATCTGCATTTCCTCCCCACCACTGGAATTGTGATAAGACCCAGAATTTCAACTACCCTGGCTTTTCTATTTCAATACGAGTAACTTTAAATTGAGGTATTACACTAAGAGCGGAAACCATTTCTCCCTCTGCCTTATTTTGGTTGTTCTGGGACACATTCTCCCCTGTAACTGATAGAGTTTAAAAATAAATCTAGTTTGGCCTTTCAAACGTAAAAATATTTTCTTGAGAAGAATGTGCGGGTTTCTTTTACAGTGAAGGTAAATATTAGTGCCCTTTATGAAACAAATAGGTTCAAATTCATAGAGGGGCAAATATTTTTCCTCGTGTTAACTCTATATTCCAATTTTCTAGCCAGGCCTGTATCAGCATTAAAGCTTTTCTTTCCACCTCTTACACCAGGCAAAGGCCCACCTTCCCCAACCTCTAGTGCCAGTTTTGAGCTAAAGTTTCTTCATATGACTTAGCTGCATGGTCCTCATTAAAGCCTTCAGGCACCATGTGGATAAAAACATTTGGAAGAGCCCCCTGAGACCCTGAGCATCCATCCCCTCGGTGTGGCAGGTCAGAGCATCGCTGGAGTGCATGGCTCTAGCAACAGCAGGGAATGAGGTGGGAAGGGGGGCTTCACTATGAAAACCAGAAGTATTTAAACAATATTTTTCTTACTATGCTTAGTATGATGAGAATGTAATAAAAAAACATGAAGGATAAACCTCATTAGATAACACTTGCTTTTATGGTTGTTCATCTGCTGGGTGGAGGATGCCTGAAGCTGTTCTAAGTACGGCACTGCCCAGCTGCGCTGCTCAGGAAGCCGGGGTGCAGCCGGGGCGAGGGTTCGCCTCTGGTTTGTGGTGCTGCAAGATCACGACATTGCTCGAGCAATAATCCTGCCGGTGCCTTTCTGTGCCAGGTTAAGAGCTCTCACCAGGTGCCCAGGGGCATCCATGCCCTCGTGCAGCGAGTGGGATTAGCTTGCTGTTCGTTGATCTGGCTGAAAGCTAGCTCTGCAGGGAAAACTGTGCAGCCTGCTTGAGCCAATGAGGGGCAGGAGGCAAAAACACAGGGCTCGTAGAGAGGAGCCACAAGCCCTCTGCTCACCCAGGCTTGGTTTCACTTCGGCTTAAGTGAATCCACGCGACCCATAGATGGGTCTCGCTGTTGGGCCAGTGGGAGCAGGATCCCAGCTCAGGGGATCTGTGTTGCCCCTCCAAAAGATTTATTTTGCAGGTACAGAGCAGTAAAACCGGCCTTCTGATCTCAGTGCCCAAGGCTGGGTACGCCTCACCCTGCTGCCGGCTGAGCCCAGGGAGATACAGCATTCTGGAAGAGCAAGCTCACCACCCATCTTGACAGCGTGCAAGTACCACACGGAAAGAGATACACACACATGCATGCACACTCGGTTGCCGTTTTGGTTTCCTCAACTATCCTACTAATGTCTGTAGGATGCACATCTGGGTGATTTTAAAGAAATCTATATGTTTATCATGTTTTATTACATCTGACAGTCAAGTCACAGCCACGCATGTGCTCAAAAATGCCCGACGATTAACTTTTTATCCACCTGTCTTTTGGGGGTGAGGTTTGTCCGCCTGCTTTGGAGGGAACAAACAATGGAGAAAAATAACGAACAGCCATAATGTCAAACTACCCAGCGCCTTGGTCAATGAAACACTCCAGTGCCTCCCAGTTAAGAGACGATCAGACTGCGAGGAAGTGGTACATGCTGTGGAGTGACGGGGACTTGATCCTTCAGCCGTACAGCCTGTGCTGGGTGATGTACAGCCTGTGCTGGGTGATGTACAGCCTATGCTGGGTGATGTACAGCCTGCGCTGGGTGACAGGAGGCCAAGCAGGAGGCCAGGGGAGCGCCTCTGCCTACGGGACGCTGCAAAGGCGGTTGTGGTGACCGCGGACAATCCCTCTGTTACAGAATCCAGGAAAGAGCCTAAACTTTACGGGCCGCACCTGTCGCCTGTGGATACCAGCGGGCGAACCCAGGACTCAGGGCCCGCCTCGCACATCTGGCAGACGGGCCCCGCCAGCTGTGCCAGCCCCTGCGCATGCGCGGCACACCCCACGCCCTCCCCACACACACAAACAGCCGGCACCGCCTCTTTGCGATTGGTGGCACGCCCCCCTTCCTCCCGCCCCCTAGGGCAGCTGGCGCCCTTACCATTGGCCCCGCGGGCCGGCGGCGCCTCGTGGTTGGCTCCGGCGGCGCTGTGGGCGGGGCGGCCCGGCCCGGCGTTCGCCGTGAGGTGCGGGAGGGCCCCGGTCGCCGCCGCCGCCGCCGCTTCTTCCGGGTCCGTTGTGAAGCCGCCGCGGAGGGCGATGGCGTAAGTGCGGGGGGTGGCGGGCGGGGAAGGGACGGGACGGGGCGGGCCCGGCCCGGCGCTCTGCCCAGCCCAGCCGTCCCTCGGCGCCGTGTGGGGCGGTGGGCGTGCTCCCCTTGCCGCCGGGCTGGACCCGGTGCGGGGGCCGGTGCGGGGGAGCCGGCCCCGCCGCCCTCCCTCGGCCTGTCAGTCGGCCGCCTCCGTGAGGGGCGGCTCTGAGGGGCGCCGGCCGCCCCCGCCCCGGGAGGAGCCGGGAGCTGGCAGCGGGCCGGGGGCGGGGAGGGGTCCGGGTCCGCCGGTGCTCCGGGGGAGGCCATCCTCACTCCGCCGTGAGGGCGATGTGCGGCCGGTACCGGCGCGCCCATCTTCCCCCCTCCGCGTTCTGTGGAAGTGGGCCGAGAGGAAGCCCCTCCAGTTTTACGGGTTCCTGGGGGTGTTTGGTTTGTTTTTTTTTTTTGGTTGGTTGGTTGGTTCCCCCCCCCCCCCCCCCTTTGTGTATGTCTTCTGTAGGTTAACGCCATGCAGGAAGGGTGTTAGGTCGGAGGACGGGAGTTCAGGCGCTTCCAGTCGCGCTTGGCCTGTGAGGAAAGTTTCTCTCTTCCTTTCCCTGGCCGTCGAAAGAGGATCTGCACCAGTGCCCGTGGGCCTGGCACGGTGTAACGCGCGCACATGCACCCGTTTAACACAAAATGCACCTGCTTTTTGGTGTGCCTAAAGAAGCAGTGGTAACCTGCGTGCACGTCATGTCATCAGTAAAAAAATCTGATGTCGTTTATCAGCATAACGTGCTTCAACATGGTAATGTGGTGGGGGTGGATTTGAAAGATGAGCGTATAGCTACGTCTGGGTTTGTCCCCTACCTCAAGTCACTTCTCTGCAATCTTCACTAAACTTTGTGAAAACTTGCAGAGTTGATAGCTTGCTGCAACAGATGTATCTATCTATATATAACTGTATCAGGTTTAGTATGAAAAAGATCATGATTTTCATGACTTCCCACGAAGAGGCCATGGGACTTCTATTGTGTAATTTCATTAGTTAATTCTACTTTTCAGGCTTTTTATTTTTTTTTTTAATTGTAGCTGTGCAGGTTTTGTTCCAGTTCTTGCGTGCAAAATGTAATGACCAGATAAACGATCGGGCTAGAGACTTTGGTAACTGAAAATAAAAACTGGAGTGTAGGAGGAAGTAGTCCTTTTTGTAAAAGTATGTTAATAGATTATTCAAGCAATCGTTCTAAAAGCAGTATTTAAGGCCTGCTTAGGCAGTTGACACTAAATGCATGTTCAGGGATGTTTGCTTAGGATTATGGTCAGAATTTGCACCGTTCGGCAGTGTGCATGCATGGGTAGGTTTTACTCATGGTGAATCGTCTCGGGTCGATTGGGTGGAGGTACGTGCGCTTCCGGGACCTCTCTGTGGAGAGCCCTTGCCCTCACGCGTGGCATGCTGAAGTAACTCACCCCTTTTGGGTATGCTGTTAGAAAACTTTGGGATGTGAAACGTGCATCACTTGCTCCTTGGTAATTGTCCTTTTGCAAACTTTATCCTGTGGGAAATAGGCGAGAGTTTACCACTCTTCGTTAGCAGTGTGCAGTTATCCTGTGTTTACAGCAGTGTTGAGATATACTACCTTCTCGTATTAGCTTCTTATCTTTTTATCTAACTTCTTATAGCACTTGTTGCTGCTGCAAAACCTTTGGGTTGACTGCACTGGGACAGACACTAACGAAGACCTGTATGTGGTTCACTTAAGGATGATAGCATATGTAGCCATAAGACTGACTTTTAGTTTGATTTATGGCAGATTTCCCTCTTTCCCCAAAGGCCAGTGGTGTGTCAGAGAAGTTTAGAGGAAGTACTTCTGGAAAAAATCATATGTAAAGTGTAGAAGACTCAATTTCATAGAGTATTTCAGGTACAATGTTGTAGCTCAAATTAAAAAAAAATGGGGGGGGGCAGGGAGAAGTCATTGATTTGTTGTTGAGACCAGCCCCCAAAAGTAAATTTTTTTTTTTCCTTCAAAAAAAAGTGTGCATAAGTGAAGTTCTTATTTCTACTGTTATGGGCTGTTAGGTTCTGTTGTTGGTTTTTTCGGTTTTGACTTTTTTTTATTCTGCAGCATCAAAGGCTGGCAATGTAAGCAGGAAAACAACCCTCTGCCCTGAAGAAGTCTGGGAGGAAGGCTAAACAACATATTTTTATTTTTTAAAATTTATAATTAAATGAAAAATCGTCCAAAGCACAGTTAGGCATTCCTAGGCTAGCAGTCAAGTGATGCCAAGGAGTACTTGATGTTGGTTGCCATAGCAGGAGTTTGTCTTTGATTTCTTCTGTATTAAATCTCATGTCCTGTACTACTGAAAATAAATAGAAACACATCACTTCTGCTGTTTTGGACACTGAATCAGTAGATGCTAAATTTTTCGTCTGGTTTTTCTCACTCCTTTCAGAAGGGTGTTAAATTTTTTCTTCTTTCTTTTTACATAGATGCTTCTCCAGTGGTTTCTATTGCTCTATTAGGTAAAATAAATCATCAGGTAGGCTACTGTAAGAATGATTTTTATCTCATATCTTGCAGTTCCTTTGAATGTGCTTTAATTTTGATTTAATTAATTTTTAAGCAAACTTGTTATTTACTGATATAAGCCAATGTAGTGCAAATGATGTTTAACTAAGGCTGTTCACACAGTGGTTAACAAGGTGTGACTCTCTTCTGTCCTCTGTTTTTAGTTCAGCTCTTTCCGCTGCAGGTTGTAGCAAGAATTAATTAGTATTATTAAAGCAGTAGTTTAGTTTATTTATGGTTTACTGCTGTTGGTACTTCAAGCAGTAGCAGAGGGGGAAGAAAATAGGCCTGAATCTTAGTTATTTTCTTAAAAAAAAAGAATTGCTAATCTTTAATTGGGTATGAGGTACAAAGCCAGTGCAATGTGTCAGGTAGCAGAATTGCGGTGTGAGTGCTGTCACTTAGCTTATTTTTTGTGTACACGTGTTGTTTGAGGAAAAACTCTCCTTCTCTTCCTTCCGCTTACCCTTCCGTGTTGATTAAAGAACAGCAGAGCATCCGAAGCTGTGCTGGGAGGGGTTTGAAGTCTTTGGACTTAGCTGGAGTGTTTTGGGAAAGATGCCAAGGTTGGAAGCGTTTTGTTTTGTGCAGTGTGCCTAATGTGCATCTGGGTGCTGACAGTGTCACCGTACCTTCAGAGGAGAATTCAGTTGAGTCGTGGTTATGTTTGTGACTCTTTTTCTAATATCGCTTGATTATATAAAGCTCTGTTTTCATACCAGCTGTTGCTGGAGACCCCTTGAAAAAAAGTGGAGTGTGCAGGATGCAAAGATGCCATTCCTTTCCTTTTCTCTAAGGAACTGCTGTGGGCATGCCTCCTTTACTGGAGATGTGAAGCATCCAGGCGTATCATATGCGTTCAGTTATTTAGACTACGGGGATTTACCTCCTGTTGTTTAATGTGTTGCTTTGGGTGTAATTGTGACTCCACTGTCTTGTAATTGCTGTAGAAGTTGGGAGTCGAGTATCTTCAGAATGGTAGTTAACATCTAATAACATCAATTAACATAGATTCATTAAACACTGGATTTCTGTGAAGATCTGAGGAATATATCTGACAAATTTATGCTCCCGGTGTAAATTACATGCCTGTGAATTCTAGGAATAGTAGGGGGATTGGCAGGGCCTGTTATTTCCCTATCTGCTTCTCAATATAATGAAATACCAGGTGTTTTCCCCACCTTTGGATACCAGTTTCATTCAGTTGTTTCTACAAGGTATACCAGAAAAAGTGTGTTAGAAAAGATGTAATAAACAGATGCTTCTTTCTCATTCTCATTTTCTTATGCAGCCCAAGACCCACATTACCCTAATGTTCTCAGGCACTGAATAAAATATGTTGCCTTCATCCTCCGCTATAGGTACAGACAGACCTTTACAGGTGAGTTGCTGCTGCCCAGGCTGCAGCTGCCTCTGCCAAGGAGCTGCACTCTGGTGACCGAGAGCCTGGTGGCTGGGCTTCTGTTGTGGGGCTTTTTTTTGTCAACTCGTTCGTATATGCATGCCTTCTGTAAATTTTTAATGACTTTGTTCAAGCAGCAGTTTGTCCTTGCTGTTAAGTGTTAATGTGTCAGGCTGAGGTTAAAACTAGTGATAAGACTGAAATGTGTTTATAAAGATTTGAAGCAGCTGCTTTTGAGTGTTTGGCTTAGAGATAGAATATTTGTTGTGAAAATCAGATCGAGTTTGGAATACTGGAAGTGGGCTGGAAACAAAGGCCATCCCCCACGATTATAACATCACTTGCGTCTTCTTAGTGCTGAGAAAAATGGATTAATATGTGACATGAGTAATTAAAAATAACTTTTTAAAGTGTCTGTCAAGTGTCTGTTTCTGCTATAAAGAAAGCCTGTCTGACCAGGAGGAGCAAATCTACAGCAATATCGAACCTGCACATCTTCAAGCCAGTCTGCTTTGAACATGTCAAGTGCTCTAAACATGCACAACCTGAAAAGCAGGCCCCAAGTATTTCAGTTGGGCCATCATAAATAAAGGATTTGACCTTTATCTCTTCTTGCTTCAGGTACCTCATTTGCAGAAAGAAGACTACATAACCCCTTAAAGGACTTTTGTGAAGATAAATACGAGTATTGGGATTCTGTCACTTCAGTGCCACAGAATCCTCCTCTTCTCCTGTCCTTCTCCTAGGAGAAAGCTAATAGATTTTGTATTACTGTGGTGTGGGGTAAATGAGAGCCACAAGTGACATACTGAATAGTAAAGCTGTGCTTAACAAAAACATAAAAGGCGGGGGAAAGGCAAGTAAAGCAGAACACTTGTTACAGTTTTGGACTATGTTCCGGCACGTTAACTGAGCACATAATCACAAAACAGTAGAGACCTTGAGGAAATTCTACAAACAGTGTGGAGAGGTAAACATGAAGTTCTCTGTCTCTCTTCCTCTTTGGTGTGTTTTCTTGCCTGTATTAGCAGTAAGAGTTAGTTTCACACCTGCACTTAGTTCTCATCCTTCCAGGAGTTGTCTCACAATATTTGCAAAGTATACTGTTACTTTACAAGAATAGAGTAGCAGTATGAATGTAATTTGGAGGCCCATCAACTATGGGTCAGTGTTCCTGGAAAGTGCCACACGTAAAGTTTTGTCTGATTGCAAAGTAATTTTGCCCGTAGGAATAAATGTACCACAGGGTGGGTGAGTGCAGGCGGGTGAGAGGTATGCATGATTCAAACTTATGGGTACAGTATGTAGGGCGTGGTAGGTGAAGACAGATCGGTGCAGGACTCACCAGAAAGAAGTGTTAGTTACTTGAAGTAGCTAATATCTGTCCTGAAAAGACCACATCTTTTCCTGTAAACAGTCATGATGATCCAGATCTTACCTCTCCATCCTTCATGTTGTATAAATGCACAAGGACATTATAAAAAGTGTGTACAACTTAAGTCTCTGCATGCGTCTTCTTTCCTCTTGCGCTAATTGGCATGGCCAGAAATGCTTCATAATGTAAATGGACTAAGCACCTGGTTCCTCTGAGACCCATACTGGGAGCCCACATCTAGTGCAGGTGTTGCTGCTGCCTGTTTTGGAATGGTTACACATTCATTGCCCTCATCCTCTTCCTTGGGTGACATGATAAAGGCTGAAGGGTGCCCTAACAAAAAAACCCAACAAAACCAAAAAAAACCCAAAATCAGTGGAGCAGGTGTTAAAAGATCAGCTCTGGAGCTCCAAAATGATGTATTGACACAGGGTTACTGACGGGGGATTCCTGAGTTTATCTGCATGCAAATAACAAATGTATTCCAGAAAACTTCCAAAGATATCGAATTTGTGGTTATGGGTAGTGGTGACAAAAAGTGACGGTTGTGGTCTTTATTTAAATAAGTAAATATCAGGATCCCATGACTTGCAGTCTCTGAGTTGTCTTGGGATGGTCCTTTTCAGAGCATAACAATATTTGACATCCTGCCTTGGTGTCACATAACATTGGATGATAATTTCTTAGGAAAAAGACACAGGTTGCTTTCTTGAGGGATTAAGTAGTGGTGGTGTTCACTAAGGTGATAGGCAGTCCTCACCAATTAACAGCATTTCCATGGTGGTCTTGATCACAATAGAGTGACCCTGTTGTCTCTTGGTAAGGAATGGAAAAACCAAGTTCTTTCTTCCTTTGTGCTGAAAGTGTTGATTTTGGTTTCTCCAGTTACCCTGTCATTCATGGGTTAAAAGCTCTTAGAGGCTGCCCGCAGAGGCATCATCTGCTTCATAATGCAAGTTGACATGTGGAGTTTTTATTGAGGACTGTGGATGTCTTAAAGCAAATCATAGGGCCATTTTGTGATTTAATTTGCTTTTGCAGTGTCCCTTCTAAAACAAGGGCTTCTTTCTGTGAAGTGTGTGTATATGATGCGTATTATTCCTCTTTGTGGGGGAGCTAAGTTAGTAGCTTCTTTATCATCACTGCTGGAAGCAATGCCTGGTGTTTTGGTGTTGGGTTTTTTTGTTGTTTGTTTCTGTTATATTGCTTTCATGTCCTTTCCTCCCCATTCTATTCTTTCTTACAGAAGAAGTAGCAAACAGATTGTTAGCACTTATTCTTGGGACTCTACTGTATTTTAGTTCAAAACATAGGCTCCTAGTTCGAGGTTCTGTATTTACCCCAATGTAGGGGAGAAAGAAGTGCATTAGAGGCATGTTTTTTTTTTTTCAACTTCTCCTACATTTTGTTTTCAAGTTGTAATAGCGAGAGGAAGTATGGATATTACAGGAAAAAATTGATAAATGTTTAGTTTTGTTGCTAACATTACTAAATACTGACTATTCTCAAAAACTAAGGTCTTCCCAATGTTACTTAGTTTTTATGTTCTAGAGCTCGTGATGGAGAGTGTCAAAGACTTCATAAGGAAAGGAAATGAAGTCTATTTGCTTTTTCTGAGGGTTGAATACTGACAGGCTGACGGGCTGCCAGGAGCTGCAAGGTGTTTAGGAAAAAAAACCCAGGCAGAATTAATGCTTATCTTCCTGTAAGAAGGCCTGTAAGATAAAGTCCAAGGGAGAAGACTTCAAATGAAACTAATGCAAGTAAAATACTGCTATGTAATTACAGATGTTACTGAGTTGAGCTACTCCCTGTTAATCACACTTAATTAATATAACCCAGTTGCAAGGTGATTTATGGGTGGTTTGAATAAGTGTGTAAGGTCAGAAGGACTGGTTTTTTGCTCTCTGTAACAGAGACACTAGGTAGTCACTTTTTATATGATGATGCAAATCCATCCTAAAGCAAGAGAATTAATGGACACTGTGGATTAGGAGGTTGCGGGAATTTTTCATAGCTCCTGAAAGTGTCTGCTTCAGCCTTTCTGCCTGCAGGAGCAGGGGGATCAGTCTCATATTGTCTCCTGTTCCCTTTTTGAATGTTAGGAGGCTTAATACAGACTTATTTTTACTTGTATGTTCAGTTACCTTTTGACTTACTGCTCTGGTACAACAGTTTTATAAATTTGCTACTATGTGCTCTATATAAGGCATTCAGGGTACTAAATTTGGAGGACGTGTTCTGGCATTCTGTTGATCTGTCATCTGTTTTAGGCACGTTCCTGGAAATGGTTTCTCAGAGTGTCTCTGAGAGATGAGTAGAAGTGTTTCTGGAGCTCTGGAGTATAAGAAAGGGTAGCTGAGAATCATGAAAATGTTATTGATGAAATGAAACAAGTAAATTTATATTTATGTGAAACGGACTGTTACAGATTATTTAACAAAGTACATACCCAATTTTCTCCAAACTGTACTGTGCTTGCTACTCATTTTGGGGTTTTTGTTGATTTTTTTTTTCCCCTTCAGTTCTATAGGTGCTGGTGCAAAAACAGTTTAGCAATGGATCAAAGAAAAAATGATAGTTTTGTCCCAAGTATCACTCAGTTGGAAGACTTCCTAACAGAACATGACTCCAACGTTGTTTGGCTGTTAGTAGGTAAGGTGAATTTGCTTCTGTTTTAGTTAAATGTGCTTCTCTAAATGCTGGCATACCAATATTGAATTTCTTACCAAATTACATCAAATTATTGAAAATAGGTTCTTATTTGTCATACAGCTGTTCAGTGAGGTATGGCAATGCTACCGAAGTAATTCAGGAAGGAAAAATACGGAACTGTTGCCAGTACTAATTGTGCTGCAACACTTGGCAGATAAGTCCAATGTGCAAAGGACGATCGATGCTCTACCACTGCGACTCTGCAAAACAAGAACTCAGTGAGAACTTCTCTCCGCGAAATAAGTTTTTCCTAACACCAGAGTAAGCTGGTGATTAATTGTAACACCTTAATGAAGGATCAACATTGTAGCACATGACAGGCAGATACAATAACTTCGTTACACCAATATGTGCATATCTGCCATTTAAGGTGGTATAGTTTGAATAGTGATATAAAGACTATTGTGTTTAATGACATAGCTTCTAGACTAAATTGTGTGCTACAGTAAGCCTTTAAGCCAAACCATTGTATACTCAGTTATGGGCTGTTTTTGTAAATGTGCCTGGTTTAGGATTACTGGTTTTTTTTACACTACTGCTATTGTTTATATTTGTGCGTAGGTACTTTTATTTTCTGAGTCTATAAACAGGTGGGTCAGGGACAGCAAATTAAAGATTAAGTTGTATTCAGGTCCAGATGCGAGTGCTAGAAGTGTGCGATGAATTCAGACTTTGCTGAAGGTAGATAATACCTGCTTTTCGGCCTTGATTCTTGGACCCTGAGTGAGGGGCAGCACAGGAAAAATAGCTTTATTTTTTGACTTCTGGGAAGTTAAAGCGTGTCTGTTGGCTACTGGCATACTGAAATTATTTTTCAGTAGGCCAAACTGAATGGAAAGGACATAGGCAAATTAGCCAAGGGTGCTTTCTGAAGATTGTTTATTTCACTATTTATATGTTGGCATGGAAAATTCATACTCAACATAAAATTCTAAGCGTAATCAAGATGCAAATAAGGGAAGTCACCATGCTGATAGTTGCTTATAGTAAAATGTGAAACAGATCTGAAAAATTTGTCTCTGGAAGCTTTGACTTGAGACTTAGAGATGCTCAGGTCTTTTGCCAAAGAACAAACATGTCAAATTGCAGCCTGCAGAATTTTCTTTCTCTTGTTTTCCTTCTCTGCACTTGATTTTTAGAGTAAATTATTAGTAATTCTAGTTGGAAAGTATGTGGGATATCAGCAATTCCATGCAACAGCTATAATTTAAACCAAAAGCTTTGCTTAGCTTTCTTATTTGCTTGAATATATTAAACTTACAAATTTCTGCTTCAGAGGAGGGTGGGTAGAACTTCAAGAAATAATACAGTCCATCCCCTTTCTCTAAGGGCAGATTGACCTATACACAATTACGCAGTTTTGGGGAGCTGCGATCTCTTCCATGGTAAGAAACCACCTGGTGTTCTAGAAAGAGTGACACAAACAAGAGGAAAAGCTGGGTAGCCTCCTGTTATTATGAGGTTTGGATAGAAACACATTAAAGTAATGTTTATTAACTGACCCAGTTTCAACCAGCCATTCCTCCTTTGCTTTCATCTGCTGACTTCTGGCATCCTGTTATAAGACAACAAAAAAAGACGTCAACAGTTTCTTCTGAATCCTGAAACAGCTAACTTGGTCCCAGTAAAAGAGGTGACAAATTCTAGAAATGAATATGCTCCTCAAAAAGCTGTTGCTCAATTCTAGAATAATTTCTAAAAATCACATACAGTAAAACTTTCCAAGTGTAATTTCCAAAATGTAGTTTCACTGAAGAGGCTTTTAAGATTAAGAATATAATAATGGGATAAGTGGAGTTTATGGGATCTGTCACTTAATAGAAGAGACTAAATTTGGTGAGGGAAAAGCTACAATTTGTGACAGAGGTAAGTCTAGAGGTAAAGGCAGTGCATTAGGACTGTAGTGCCTGGAAACTGCACTAGTTTGCTGATTTTTCTTAGTTTATGTCACCATAAGAGGGTAACTTCTTGGCTTCAGGTATCTAGAAGTTAAGTGTGTAGTTGAACTTTAATCTCAAATTAAGTTTTATTACTGGAATGAGACCCTTTGAGTATGAGTCATTCCACCCTTCTCCATACATTGATAGAGGGCTAGCAGTGAGTGTCTTACTCATCTGAAAGTGAGGGCAGGTGAACGCTGTCCTTGGAGTGTGCTTTCACTGAATGCCAAGGGCAGTTTCTTTCATGGGGTGTAGCTTTAACCCTTGCTGCCTTGTCCTGTGTAATCACCCACGCAGATTTGATTTGTTATACGTGTCAAGCTGCTTACCTGCCTGAGTGTATGAGCTACTTGAATTTTGGTCACACTGGATCCGTTTTCCAGTAAGGAAAAGGCAAAGTCATGCAAGTCTGTCTCTTCTCCCTTCTCCTCATCTTTTGACAAAGCACAGGTGGTGTTACAAAGAGGTGGAGCATCCAACTGCAAAAAAATTAAGGGGCAGTAAAAGGACAGGTTGTTTTTGTAATTTTTTGTGCATTTGGGTTTTTTTATTTTCAAGTAATCATCTATATTCTCTGCAGAGTGAAGGCGCCATACCCATGTGCCTTTCTGCACTTCAGAGTTCCCATAAAAGGCACGTTAAATTGAGTTTTTCAGTACGAAGTGTATACATAAATGAAGAACTTCTCTTACAAAGTTCAGTTAGTATACTGAGTAGATACACCTCAAATGCAAAAAATTGCTTTCTTTCCTACTCTGCTTTGGATGAAACAGAATGGTAATTAAGTTAGGTTAAGTGAGTTAGAACTAGTTTGTTCCCTGGCAGTCTCATTCCTTTTGGGTTTGTCCTTCTGGAGGCTTTGAGAACACTTGTAGTTAGAAATAGGTTACTAGCTCTTAATCAACTGAAGTAAGAATTACTTTGGGGATTAGCAGACCTAATTTTTTTTTTTAACATGTTTCTCATTGGATTGCTGTTTCCTTTTTTCCCTGTCAAATTCCACGCTTGAACTGTTGGCAGATTTCTGCTAACCCAAGGACTGGTACCTTTCTCTCAGGATACAGCGACTTAGGGAATGGTTTCAGATGTGATAGTGTTCCTTCCTGTGCTGAGATACGGAAGACTAGAAATTTCAGTTCATGGTTTGGAGAAGCAATGTAGCATGACTTTTGTTGTGGTGGCTTTTTAGAGTGTTTTGAAATAAATAAGATGTGTGATCCCACATGGTTATGGTTTGATCTATGAAATTTAATTTCTTGGATGATAAGGGATGTAATGAAATACGCGTTACCTTTTGCAGGTCCTCAGGAGGACCTTTTTTCTTTTTATTGGGGAATGGAAGAGCAGTAAAGACTTCATACTTTTCTGAACTTCCCATTTCCCCTTCTTTTTTTTCCGTATCTCTTTACACACTGCTCACACCATCTCTTTAAAAACACCCATTAAAATGTCCCATCATTTTCAAATTTTTTTGGAGAGTAGGAAGAACATTCTTGTGCTTTATAGTTTTAATAGGTAAGGCTTTTATCTAGGTCAGCATACTTCAAAAATATGTTAATTCATTTTAATCTTTCAACAGCGACAATATTGTCTTGTGGATGGATTATCTACCTAACTTATTATAATTCCCGGAACATTGGACTCATTTTAACGTTGGTTCTTAACAGATTATATAAACATGGCTACATCCATATCGGTAAGTTGTTACTACTGTAACGCCGCTGTTTATCTACTGCTTTTTATGATGCCTCAATTTGCTAAAATCTCTAAGTAAAATCAAAGTGTTACTTTCTTACAGTAATTTGAAACTGATCAGCATGGGTTTAATGTAAGAAGGGAAAAAGTTCAATATCATCCTTTAGGGGAGGACTCTTGGTGTAGGTAGAAAAACACCCCCTTTTTCACTGAAGCCTCTCATTGTTTTATATTAAAGTTCACTTGACAGATTTTTTTAATTATAAATTGAGTTTACCTTTTTCTGCTTAGTCTGTGTACTTCATATACTTAAAATTTGTACATTTTCCATTACCCCTTTTTCAAAGCCTTGTAATTGCAATGGTTAGTGTCCTAAAAGGAGAAGATTGACTTCACTCCCCCATGGAACCTGCCTGAGCCGCTTCTGAATTTGCCTCATAATTTGCAGTTAAGGGGTGCAGCTTCCTGTTCCCCTGCACCTTTGAGGCAGGTTACATGGCATCTGAAGTGTGGGTAGTGACTGCTGGAGTGGGCTCAGAGGGGCACAGTGGAGTCTCAAGCCCAACTCCCTGTTTCGGCAGTGTCCTTGCTTTCTAAATAAGCTGTCAGAACAACTAATCATGTTAATCCATACTGGGACTGTGACATGTAGGATTTTTACTGCCTAGAACATTTGCATCAAAATCCATTAACTTTTTTTTCTAAATATTTTAAAACATTTTTGAATAAAACAGGTCAGTACAAATCACTTGGGCACTCACCCACATTACAAAAATATCTGATGCTGAGTCACAGAGGGCTGTATCCCACAACCTCACTCTGACTGCACTTCTAATTTTCTTTCACTTATTCTTCCATGCCTTCCTCTGACTGCTTCCCAGAATGATGATGACTTTAGTTCCAGACTTCTTCTGCAACTATTGATCATAAATGTAGTGAAAACTTTAAAAATCCCAACCTACCCACACCTGCCTGCCAAAGAGACCCCTGCAATAATTAGCTTAAGTCAAGAGTTTAAGAACTGTAATCCAAACCATCTTCAAATCCAACTTTTTGAACAGCAATACAGATGAAATACGTATTGGCTGCTGCGTTTGATCTATGGGCTTTTATTAAAATTTCTCTGTGAAATTGCTATTAAGTAAAGACAGCTGGACATAGCTGGCCAAATATATGGTGTTCTTTGTAAACTTAATCAGTAAGAAGAACATAACATTAATTAAATCCCATGATTTACAGCTTGGCTGAAATCGATTAATGTTGATTTTTTTTTTAATTTTCTTTTTTTTTTTTTTAAACAAATCATGGTTTACTTAGCTTTTTTGTGGGTGAGGTAAACAGCCTTAGGAAAAATATGGGCTATTGCATTACCTGCTGGTCTTTTCATGCTTATTAATCCTTCCTGTTGTAAACAGAATTTGTAATAATTGAACTGAAAACTTAAAGCCATTTAAAATTTGAAAAATTGTTTTGTCAGGAATCTCTATTTCTCTAATTACAGTCTTGCATACAAAGGCTTGATACTTAAAAATGTTCAAAATAGCTTTTTTAACTCTTTTCACAGGCTTTCAAGGCACCTGAATGTTTCTGAGTGACTAGTGTGTCTCAGGGGGTTGGTTGTATTCTTGGGAGGTGCCAAACCCAGCAAGTTTGAGAGTTGTGTACTTTTTGTCTTGTATGTTCTGAATCTCTGACTTCCCTTCTCCTCTGAAATCAGTGTGTTTTCAAGGGGAAAACTCAAGATACCCAGTAAACACATTTCAGATAATTGAATGCTATATTCTTCCTGTTCAGGAAGTACAGCATCTTTAGGCTAACGTCCAATAAACACTTCCTCTCACACTAGGTTCCTTTTCGTTCTCTGTGCTGTCTGGAAAAGTCATGGTTCGTGAAATCTATTTCATCACAGAAGACATGTCTATCAGGTACAGACTTCCAAGGGAGCGATTTCAAATACAATAAACGTATTGTCAAAATGCTACATATCAAAATACCATCTTAAAAATGAGCAATAAATATATTTTTAACACTTAGAAATAACTGACTCTTCTGATGGTGGTATTTAGACATTCTTAAATACTTCTGTTGTTAGGTCATGTGCTGTTCGCACGTTACCATTTGACAGCGAGAGCTGGATAAGATTCTAGTTGTCCTTAATATTTGTAAAAGAAACCACTTTAGAGTTTGAAGGAGGACTCTCTTTCATTAATATCTGACTCCTTCATGCTCCCTCTCTTAAGTCTGGAAGATTAATTTTGGCCAAGTAGTTTGCATTTATTTCCTGGAATTGAGAATTATTTGTTTTGTGAAACACATGCTAGTGAGTAGTTTGTAATTTTGATTTCTACTGTTAAATTTGGAAAGCCTTGAGAAGGCAATGGGTATAGGAATTTATACGAGTTTCAGCTAATGTAGTAGTTGTATAATATTATACCGTATGCTTTATGCTTTAATGCTTTGTGCTTTAATATTGCTTGTACACTACTGCAGCTGCAGATCTCTGCACTGCATAAGGCAACGTGTCATGCAGCTGGACATAGGATTTTGGATTACCACTCTTTTAACTTTTGTTTTATCTAATTTATTTGATTTAGAATTCAAGATGGATTTATCATATTTCGCTGGTGGAAGATGTACAACCCTAAGCAGAAACAGCATGGTAGGTTTCTCAAAAAGGTTTCAAAGTTTAAGTTTACAGGTAGCCTACAGAAGAATGCTTCCTTTGCACAACTGGATGTGTGTAATTGATTTGTTAATATGTGCCCGAAGGGCACTGAATCATCAGAAGGTACCGGTTCTTTTAACTGTTTGATCTGTGTTAGTGGACTAGAAGAACACAATGAAATAAATGCAGGATTCATTATCAGGGACTTGAACCCCTCTTAAGGCAAAACGTTAACCTTAATAGTAGCCTTCACTAGCTGTAGTCTAAGCATAACTGACCCTGTATTGAAGTTTATAACTACAATAAATAAAAACTTCTTAGGTTCTGGAAGTGATTTTAGTTTTCAAGTTGATGTTGTGCTGTCAGTATTTCAGTAATGGTAGGGGATGTTCTTTAGATTTGATAACCCTGTGTCTTTATGACATCTGTGGTCATAGAAGTGGAGAAGTGTGAAAAATTAATTTATTTTTCTTCTTTATCTATGGCTGAAGAAGGACTATTAACACCAGATGCGAGTGACTAATTGTATCTGTGGAAAACACTCTAAGAAAACTTAAGTAGCCTTGTGATGTGTGCTTAGTCATTTATAGGGTTGGAATCTGGTTGGATGAGTCTCAGGTCCTGCCTCTTTTGACTTTGAAGCATCATGGCTCCATTGCAAATTCAAGGAGTCCAGAAATGGCAACTGTCTACAGTTGAGGAGGGCACTAATTGCGGGGGTCGCTGAACTTTGGAGGGCTTTTTTTTTTCCCCCATCTCCCCTTTTGAAGTGGCCTCTGATGGTGTGAAGCCTCTTAGGCTTGTCAGCAAGCTGGTACAGCAGTTGCTTTGTCAGTACCGACTCAACAGCGGTAGGAATACTGCATGTGTGTTATACAGGGAAATATGAGACACCGTTCAATATAGTGATATGAATTAGGAACAGTTGCTCCCTTCTTTCTATTGAGGCATTACTAAGCCTCTAAGGTGATAGGACACAATTCAAGTTTTTTATACCGTAAGAAGACTAATTCAGAAAGTGGTACCTAGTCTTAGAGTTAATTAGATTTTTCCAACCACAGGTTATTGTCCAACAGGTTTTCATAGAATTCTCTTTATCTGCTAGTTAAAAAGTATCTCTCTAGTGGCTCACAGAATGAAAAAATTACTTGAACTTAATACAATAAAGATAGTTGTGTCTGTCTTTTATGGTGGTATTTTCTCTTGGCAGTATTGCAAGGCTTTAACCTTTTCTGCTGGCATTTAAGATGCATAATTAGTGGACAAATAATTCAAGTAACTAAGGAGGTCAGAGGTGTATAAGGCCTGACAACAAAGCAAGGTAAAATAATTCCTCGTTTTCCTAGGAAAACAAGCTTGCTCACTTTACATTTTGATTATTTATCAGAGATACTTTTATTTTTAACCTTAAAGGAAAAATAAAATCTTCAGTGATTCTTAATCTGTTGTAGTGTATTCTTCCCAATACTTCTTAATCTGCTTGATTGCAACTGAAATATATTTCCTCTTAAAGATTTGTTTTGTTTAAGGATTACTCCCTTACAGCTGTCACACAGAAGGACTGAAAAACCTGTTGTAGGTAGACATTACCGATGCATACCTTTGTTTCAGATTCTTCATAAAACAAAAAAAACCAAAATAGGGCTGTGGTTTTCCTATAGAAAAACACACAGGCTGAATCAGGGCTATTAACAATTTAAAAGTCCTTCCAGATTCTTATAAAAACACAAGCCTAAATATTTTAATATTTTTACCTGGAGAAAATACATCTTAGGACAACTTAGATATAAGCGATAACAATTAGTTTCCCAGTGTTGTGGGTTTTTTTGTTTTTAAGTTCTGTAACCGAAATGTGGATGCTCGTAACAATAAATTGAAATATGACAGGAATGGGGTTTTGTTTTTCATAGTGGTGATGAACTTGAAGCCCTGTAAGTGTAAAAATAATGTGACCTCAGTCTGTTTTTTTGGTTTTTTTTTTTTTCCTGAGTGTATTTTAGAGTATTTTTGTGCACAAAGGGGAGGCTAGTGGAGGATCCTGACATACTTTGAGGTCTTAATGAGGGACCCTTTCAGGTCATTTCAGATATCTTTGACATCACCTCTTTGGTAAACAGCTGTACTCGATAATACAGTTTGCAGTGGTAAGATTATTGTATACAAAAAGCTGAACTTCAGCATTGGGACATATTAGATTTCCTCAAAGCTATCTTTGTCTGTTCAACTGCGTATGAAGCTTGTACGTGTCTCTGTCTCCTGAGCAAAGGTAATGCAGACTCATATATTCCCTACTGAGCTTGAGAGAGGAGAACGACTAGAAATTCATTTGTATATTCAGAGGTTTTAGAACCAGAAAGGACTTCAGTGTTCATCCAACCCAGTCATACAAGTTGTAAAGTTTTCCATGGAAGGGAAATAAGTAACCTTTCAAAAAGATTGATTAATGATAAGTACTTGACGCGTTCAATATGTTACGCTAGAGTAAAATCATTTTTAATGCTAGGAATTACATACTCAATCTTGATACAGCTTCAGCTTCCAGGTTGTTACTCCTGTTGGTAAGAAAAATCCAGTGTTCTTCCACATGCCCATGGAATGTGTTCGTGCGTTAGCCAGGAATATTTTTCCCTGGTAACTGCTTTCTAATCACATGGCTTCTCAGCCTTCTTCCTGAAGAGCTAAGAATGTGGCAGCGCCTGCCGATCACTGCTGACATGCTGAGATCCACTGACTTTGCAAGTCTTATGAGGACACAGAAAGAAATAAAATCTGAGCGAGGAGCATGACCTGAGGTTTGTCAGGGAAGAGTGCAGGTTATTAGGAGAAAGAGGCCAAACTCAGAGAAGGATTTCTTGTGCTCTGGTGTATGTACTTTGCAAAATGCTTTATGGTATACTTTTCCTGTTGAACTTCTGGTGGTCAATATATATTTATGATCAAAGGGTAGATTACAGTAATGGATGCTAGGAAGCTGACTTTTAAACCTTTGTGTCAGAAAAAGGAAACATTAAAATGCTCTGCATTCTGGTTTTTTTCATGTTTCTTCTAAAGCTAAGAGAATTAATATGTTACCGTTCTTCTGAGGAGATGAAAACTAACCTCTCAGAATTGATGCATTGTCTACCTGCCCTCTGGAATCTACAGTAAATGTTACTGTAAGACTTGGGTTGCACTGTAATTTAAGGATGCTTCTCATAAAGACTTAATCGCTGTTCCTTGCATAAGAGGAGGTCTGAACTACAGAAAGTTTGGGTAATGGTTATAGATAATCTGTAGTGAAGTTGCATTCCCTGCTGTGTTGGTTTTTTTTTAAGTTCCTCAGTCTGACCTAGCAAGTGCAATCTGTTTTTCAATGTGGCACTATGTTTGTGCTAGGCATGTCATACCAATGTTGGAAGAATTTGATAGAAGAAGTCAAGTATGTGGGTTGTCTTCCTGCTTTGAGTGTCAAGTTAAATCATACTGGGACTTGAGAGTACGTTTTGTACATACTTGAGAAATGAAAGTGGTTTAGGAACAAAAGTTGGAGGATTATGTTGTCAGTAGGGCACACCCAGGTGTCTTGGCTTAGGTGCCACAGCAGAATAACAATTTTCATAGTGTAAAACCATATAGTGTAGCTTGTGAGGTATTTTTTGAAGGGGCAATACTGTTTTGAGAACCGATTCCTCTCCTTTTTATTGTTGGGAGTGACTTGTTTCATGTTGCCATGTAGGTTTTATATAGTGGGTATATTTATGTTGAATTATTTGGGTAGGTGTGATGCAAACATTTGAATAAATAATATCTAAACAATACATCTCCTGCTCTGTAGGAGGTAAATGTCAAAACCTTGGCTACATTAGTAACCTTGATTCCAACAAACATAGCAAAACACTAAAGTTTTATCAATCAATCTGGTAGTTGCTTTTACATGGCCTACATATATGCTTCTTTGAGTCATTTAACTCTATGATGTTCTGATGTGCTTGTCTCTTTTTCCTTACCTGTTTTCTTTTTTTCTTTTCTTTTCCAGAAGTGTCCTAGGCTATGTGTCAAATTGCTATGTGGAGGTCAAATTTTATTTTTGTTATTAGGAAAAAGAGGTAGTTGTCTCTTTAAATCCCCTTTCAAGAAGTTAAATACTACATATGATTGCATTTAGTTGATAAAGTCTAATGCTTCAGGAATTAAAAAATGATATTTATTTGTGTTCTTGATACTGAGATCCCCCAGGTGAACAATTGTGTATCC
Organism: Phalacrocorax aristotelis; assembly: GCF_949628215.1. Lineage (NCBI taxonomy): Eukaryota > Metazoa > Chordata > Aves > Suliformes > Phalacrocoracidae > Phalacrocorax > Phalacrocorax aristotelis. The sequence goes on from NC_134279.1 coordinate 7,133,429, forward strand.
CAATCTTTGTCTGTGTCATCCGTTGCCTATACCTTATTGATGCAATTTGACATTACCAGCGAATGGATTTGATAGTGCTTTTATGAAAACAGGAAAGAGCTGAAACTGGCTCATTAACTTTTCTCTCTGTCTTCTATTCAAGAAAACTGTGATGTCAGTGCTTTCTGGAGACCTATTATACATTTACTTTTTTAAATAATGATATGGAAATTTCTGGTAATTTAGGTGTGAGAGGTAAAAGGTGGGTCGCTGTTGTTGGGACAAAGTGTTATATAGATGTGTAATGTCAGGGGCCAGCAAAGAGGGTGCATTTGATAAAGCAGGTGTCTCTAAACTTTGGCTCTTGGGCAGCTGCATTTCTCCTCATGACCTTGACCCCAACAGCAGCGGTGTTTGCTCTGGCTTTTTAATTTCTAGTGTCTGTGGGAAATGTTGCCTTCGGTTTGTACCCCCAGAGTTACAGACTGGGGACTGCTGTAATAACTGTCGATGCTTCAGCTTCCTAAAGTCTGTTTGACTTAGACCAGAGCAGGTTTTAGAGCAGCTCAGGTCTCCTGGGTGAATGTGTAACGGGCACTCTTTCAACTGGGTACTTAGGGGGAAATTGTGAGAGCTTTTTCCTCACGTTAACTACATAATTAGGTCACATTATCTAAGTCAAAAGTATGTTAAAGTATGTCACAAACAGCTCTGAATGCAATCAGCAGATGTTAAACTAGTTTTTAAGCATTAGAGAGTCGAGCTGACACTACCGTTAAATTTTGAATTTGTGAAAGCATTGACCGTTTGTGCAAAATGAGTATGTGCTTGTTAGTTCTGCATATTAATGTTTTCTGTCTCTCTGTAAGAAAGCTTTTTCCCAGTTCAGGCCTGCTGTACCACAGAGCTTGGCAGGAAAACCATTTGGTTTTTGAGGTTGAATTGGCCTCAAGTACTGATACCTGTGCTAAAAAACAGAGGTTTTTAGCTAAAAAACTGAGGCTTCTGTGCTGTGCATCAAGAGAGATTTTTGTTTGTTTTTATATATGCGACTGAATAAACCTCATTTACCATCTTGTGCAGCTCCTGCCTGGATTTATTTTTGGATTCTGACCTAAGGGTGAAATGTCTTTCAGGTTTTATATTTTGTGTGCAGCCCTCTTATTTGCCAAGTTTTACTGATTTGCTTGGAATGGTGAAACTATTTTGTGGGTTTTTCTTACCACTTTAAAATAAATACTTAAGCAGCTGTTCACTACCGTGTAGGTTGCTTTTGCAAAATGTGCATATTTGAAAAACTGTAAATATTGCGAGGGAATGTTGGAATTGAATTAGAGATATCTTTCCTACTATTTGTTTAGATCCTAAGGCAGAAACACGACTGTATATTATGGTGAATGACTTTGAATTTCATGTGTACAACCGTTCTGAGCTTTATGGACAACTTCAAGAACTATTTGGCTTGGATCCCACAATAATTCCAGCAAAGAAAGATGATGAAAAAGCACAAGTAAACGGGAGGCAGAGAACACATACCAATCTTGAAAGGTAAATTATTATTCGTTTCGCTATTTTGTTGGTGCTTTGTTCTGCAAAGTGCTGAACTAATTGGGTAATGTTTTGTTAGCGTATACTCTGGAGGCCAAATGGTTGAAGCACAGCTGAGAGAGAAATTGCACTGACAAGCCTGACAGTCTAAATCTTTTTCCTTTCCTCAGTCTTCCTACCGTAATAATTAAAAACCACAACCAAACAAACGAAACGCTTCTTGTTTAATGATCAGAGACAGGTTGGAAAATCTGTTTGAAGTACAGTGTGGAAAGGGAGCACGTGCTGAAGAGGATTTTTCTTGCAGAATAATAATGGTATTGCTCCGTAGAAGTAATAGCTGCTCAAGACATTGAATAGACAAAATGTGAGGATCTACATGGTGTTGGGAGGACTTTACTGGGTTTTGAGCTTTAAGCTCAGGCTGATTTCACAAGGTGTCGTTTTAGGGGTGTGCACGTATAGCTACACAAACCACCTTTTATTTTATTCCTCTTTTGGGGTACCCCAGAAAACATGGTGCAGGTCTGTAAGGAGTTGTTCTGACTGCACTACACATAAATCATGTAGATGTTCAATAATAAGCCTCTCTTTAGGCAGAATCACACCAGACTGATTTATTGGCAGGAGCAGAGAAGATCTAATGAGACTTGAGTCCTTCCACTGCTGCTGGCCAGGCCAGTATGTGTTACTAAATGCAGTAACACATCTAAGTGGGCAGCTGCAGAACGCTGTGGCAGTCCTGAGTTTGGGTAAGGGCTGGGCCTCTGAGCCAGTCTCCTCATGTTTTCAGTCTTACGCCCTTATTGACAGGTGCAGGAAGGACTTCTGCCTTTGGGGAGGACCTGTCTTAGGAAATGAAAAATACCCCACCTAAACAGGAATATTTAGAACAGACCAAGTTCCCCCAAGGCAGATTTATTTAACTATTGCTCTGTGTTGAGTATGGCATGCTTGTTTTCTACCTGCGTCAGCTCAGTATACCAGCACCCAAGATGTAGCTGTGTATGCTTCCCGCTGTTCTTCCAGGCTCTGGAGGAGTCTGCAGTAGTCTGCTAGCGGGTCCCTTACAGGAGGCACCCCTGTGGGAAGGAGTGTTCCCCAAGATCTGTGCACCGAAGACCCCCAGAAGAAAAGGTTGGTTAGTTTTTCTGCAGAAAAGACAGAATAATAAACCCCATTTTTTTCCCTGTAGTGTTAAAGTAAAAACAGAATCTCAAGACCCTTCTTCTTCATGGAGATCACTTATTCCAGTCATTAAAGTCAATGTGAGCACGGTAAGTGAAAAGACCCTGATAATGAAAATATTTATTCTTAATTGCTTAATATATTTGTATTATGCTTAAAAATCTGGCTTGCCATTCATTTTTCTTATCTGTTCTTTTTGAGTTTTTGTTCTCCTTCATGCTTTAAAAAAAGTTTTAAAATGAAACCACCAGCACCCCCCTGACACAGTCACAAATCCTGCTGGTGCTGATGGAAACACAGTTCTGTTCTCTGTTGTGGGAAATACTTGTGTCTTAGACTTGTAATGATTTTGAGACTATTACCAAGTAATTAAGCTAGGTAATGGGTGTTGTACAATGTGTGGTGTGTTGGGTTTTGGGGAAGGGTTTGGGGTTTCTTTTTTTTCTTCTTCATTTTTCTTTTCTTCCCTGCATCTTTCAGTAGGGGTATTTGGACACATTCCTTAAAATTTGACGTTGCCTCCTAAAAAAACCCAGGAAAACTGTTATTGAGGTGATAGGTGATACAATATTGAGAGTTTAATGTACAAGGTAGTACTTTTAGGTATGCACAGAATATGGCCAGGATTTTTGTCCGTGGTCTTTTATTTGCACATGGATGGTTAAACTGCATTACTATAGGTAAGTTAGTTGTACATATATTTAAAGAGTGGTCTATAATGAATGATTGGGTTTTCTTTTTGCTTTAGGGTCGCTTGGCATTTGGGAATCATTATCAGCCGCAAACACTTTGTATTAACTTTGATGATGCTTTTTTGACATACACCACAAAACCACCTTCGAGCCACCTCGATCAGTTTATGCACATCGTGAAAGGAAAATTGGAAAATGTTAGAGTCATGCTGGTTCCGAGTCCCAGATATGTTGGTCTTCAGAATGATGAGTAAGTTTTGGGTATTTGTGTTTCCATATTCTTTTATTATTTATTTTAAGAAAATGAAGAAAATAGTATTAGTTGTGTTTCTGTGACTTTGTTTTTCTTTGTGTAGTCAGTTGGCATTTTTACTGCCCTGAAGGTTTTAGATGTTGGATCTTTGAAACTATGTTATTTATGGAGAAAAGTACTGGTTTTCTATATCACTGTAGGTTGTTTTTTTTGGTTTTTGTGTGTGTGTTCTGCTCTGTGATTAATCATACTATAGTTTGGGTTGGAAGGGACTTTTAAAGGCCATCTAGTCCAACCCCCCTGCAATGAGCTGTGACATCTTCAACTAGATCAGGTTGCTCAGCGCCCCGTCCAGCCTGACCTTGAAAGTTTTCAGGGGTTGAGCATCTTGCATTCAAGTTTTATTTTACTTCACTCAGGTACCATAGCTGTATGCAAGCCTTGCCAGCACTAAATTTCTAGCAAAGGTGCAAGGTGTTAACTTCTGTAGAGCTGATATCAATATGGATTGGTAAATATCTTTTAAAAATGGGCAAAAGCTGTGCAATACTTGCTATAGTAGAAATCATGTTACCTTTTGAAGACAGATTGCTGATCCTTTTACCACTGTGTATTCCACATAAGTGGGGTTATACAGCTGTAACAAACTTAATAAGTCAAACCAAAGAAAGGGTGCTTGCATGAAGTGATTTGACACTAGGATTCTCATTTTATTACACTTTAACCAGCAAGACATTTATTTATGTGCGTATTATATTAACATCCCTGATTGATATGGTATGAACATCATAGCCAGAATTTTCTGCGTTATTTTACTTAATGCTTACAACGTTATATATTCAACAGATAATTTGGACAAAGCTGCTAAATTTTGAGCTAAATGTTGAGCATTATTTGCTCAACAAAAAAATAAATAACATATACTATTCCTGGACAATTGAGTGTAAGAGTTCATGTAAAATGATTATGCCTATTGTATACCTCCTAAGCAACAGTATCCAGAGAATGAATTCAGTGTTTGGAATTAAACTGTACATCACTTGACTGTGCCTTAATTGGCTTTGTATCAGCCAAATATGGCCGTCTATGATATGCCTTTATATGTTTTCGAAGAACGTTCTGTGGATGCATACAGAATCTCACTCTTCCAACATGGCGACAAAGGAAAATTTTCCAACTAATATTGAAAACAAACAAGATTAAAACAAAATAGGATTAAGATACTCAAACTATTAGCTTTTGCTTCTGCTTCTGCTACGTATTTTCTTTCTATGCTGTTACCATCCCCGCAGCCCCTCATGGCTGAAGGATGGCACGTGTGCAGAAAACGTGCCCTAATTTACTGGGTAGATTCAACAAATGACCCAGTTCACTGGAAGAGGGGAATGTTTGAATCTTTAGAGCCTGCCCTCTTACGCTTCTTTGGCTTAAAAATTAAGCTGGGTGTCTTAACTTTCAGAAATTCCTGCAGGCAATGCACATATGAAAAACAGCTAAGTGACTTAATGAAATTTTTAACAGACTGACTAATTGATACAAACGTCAAAAACCCACCTTGAAAACTGTCATATTATATTGCAAACAGACATCTCAACACCTCCGTCACTTGGCCTGTGATGCTTTGATAATGTAAAACTATATAAGCTGCTTGAGTCATCTACTATATATTTTCATATCCTTCTTAAAAAGGGAATCAAAAAACTAGTAACAAGACATGACGATACAGAAGAGAACTTTCCTCTTAGTGGGGAAAAAACCCCACACTGAACAAGCAAAACGTTTCTTACACAAGTGTAGTGAGTTCAGAGAGATCAGAAGAGCACAAAAGATAAGTGTATAATGGAATATGCAGACACGGTAAAGAGGTACACTAAAAGAATTGGAGGAAAAGGACTGAGGAAGCCTTCTAGTTACCATGTGGGGTTTTTTTTTTTTTTCTCTCTGCCTCCACTTCCACTTAGTATAAGATCTCATAGCTTTCCTTGAGAAAGTGGAGTATGGCATAGGTGATGAGTATGACATGGTAGTGGGTGTTTGACACTTGAAGAAGACTTAGCTCAAAAACTCTTTGTAATTCTCTTTAAGGTAGTATCTTTGATTAAAACAAAATTATTAATTATTCTAAGTTGGCATAAGGAAGCGCTGTAAGGAAGGCAGAACTAAACAGTTGTTAAATCTGCCCTATGCAATGGCAAATGTTTGTGTCGGCCGAAGAAGTTACTGTCGGGCTCCTAAGTTTTGCTGCTGGTAATGTTCCGAGCTTCCTCTTTCTTGCATTACAAAGCAGAGTAGCTTCCTTTGAGCCCCCGTTGGTGTTAGGCTCAGCTTGAGAGGCTGAAGCTATGAACGCACAGTGCTGTGCCACAGAGTGCTTTCCAGTCTTACTGACCTGCGTGTGCCCATTGAGGGGTGTGGGCAGAATAAACTGAGCTCTTCCCGTGAACTACTATTTATATATCACTAAATGCTTTCCTTCCCACTTCATTCCTGAACCACTAAACAATTTTTTCACATCTTGCTTTACTTGCATCTCTCTGGGGAGGCCAATTCAGTTTTGGACAGAAAAAGGAAATAATTGGAAAAGTGGGAGTAAGTGGAAAGTGTTTAATCTTTCACTGCTGTCGTTACTCTTGAAGTAAAATTAATTTTAACCTTCCTGCTCTGTTGCTTTTGAAGAACTTCTGGAACGTGGCATCTGCATCTGCTGTCTTCCGTATTTTCCAAGCTTTCCTGTGTTTGAGCTGTGATAAAATGGGCAATGTGTTTCTAACGGGTTGCACTCTTAGACCATGTACTTCTATCATGGGAATTTTCTTTTTTTTTAAGAGGTGACGAGTTATAAAAGTGGCTGAGAAGTGGCAAAAAAGTCTTTTGTAGTAAAGATGGAATTTTCACATTATAATGTCATTACTACCATAAAATAATATTATGTGAAGTAACATGTGGTAACACTGTAAGAAAGGGATTGTGATATACCAATATAATAGTCTTAAAATTGTTTTGTGTATTAGTTTTATTACTTAGATCCTTTTATATTGAGGGAAATGTTGTTAAGGAAGAAAAGTCTTTTTTTTTTTTTTTATTCTTTTAAAACTAATGGTCTAATTACTGAGGGTGTCTTGTCCCTTTGGTGTAGAGTGCTATTTTAGTAAGAAAACAATTAGCAGGTAAAAAAACGATATAGGACAAGGAGAAAGGAACTCTTAATGGTAAGAAACATTGAAAGTAGACCTTCGGTAGTTGGTTGTGATTTATAATACCTGAGAGTTGTCTTTGTGGAGAGGAACCTCGTATCTTCGTGCTTGAGTTAACTAAACTTTTAAGTTACTTTAATAATAATAATAACAACATAATGATCAAGTGTTTTTTTGCAGATCAGGGTAGCAGTATGACAGGTACCTGTTTGATAGGGGTCTTGAGACTAGCTAGACTTGAATATTCACAGTGTTTATTTTCAGAAGCTCATTTAGTCTGAGGTAGCAGATAGACGAGGAGTCGCAGCCAGACAGGGAGGGGAAGAGAGGAACTGAAGTTATAACCTGCACTTCAAATCTAGCTTACAAGCAGCTGCATTTGGGCAGACTGTGGTGTGGCCCAGGCTCTTCCACTGTTCCGTCCACCCTCCTGGTAATGTGACAAGACTGATGCCTGGTAGATAAGGTAGCCTGTGGCTCTTGCAGGCAGCCTGCAGTCAGGCTGCTGGCAAGACCGGAATAGTTGCGTGGAGCTGGTGTCTTGGGATCGCATCAAACTTGAGTCTTGCCCACAAAATCTTCCTGGTCAGGTACCAAATACACTCTTATCTCTGCTGTTGGCTTCCTTGATACAGATAGCAGTTTTCTTGATAATTCCATGGTTAAATATGTACTACTTAAAAGCTACAAGCAAGCCTGATCTATGTAATGTTTTCCATTCTGCTTAATATGTTGCATTTAAAATTATTTGAATTCATAAAGATGTATCTCAGTGCATTGCTTTTTAATCTTTATTTTTGCACTTTTTTCCATTACAGACCGCCGAGGCTGATGGGTGAAGGTTTTGTTGTAATGCAGTCCAATGATGTTGATATCTATTACTATATGGATGAACCAGGTACCTTGTCTTCAATATGAAGATATAAAATTTTAAGGGATTTGAAGGCTATTCGTTTACTGGACTTGCTAGACAATTTTTTGTTTTGATGCTGGAAATTCTCTATGCTGAAAGAGTTAGTGTAGTGTTTTGGAGCCAATAAAAACATTCATACCTACGCTTATGAACGCTTATAAGTTCATAAGCTGTTTTTTTTTCTGCAAATGAAAAAAAATTCCCTGAAACAAATGGGGGATTTAATGTGTTTCATATTTAGAATGGTGTGAAATTCTGAGCTGTGTTCTTTTTAATGGTGTCAGCTTCTAGACTGTTTCATGTAAGAGGCCTGGGGAATTCCACAGATGGAATAACTGTACCTGTAGAACTAACGTTTTTATCAGTGAATAGTTTTATATAGATGTAGGTACTCTGTCAGCAGTGCCTTCTACAAGTGTATATGCAACATGGAAGCAATTAATCTTGTTATTTATTCTTGAAACAAGTTATGTTTTAAGCTGTAAACTTAAATTATGTAGGTTTCCAAAAGTACTTCAGGAGTGGGGACAATTTATAGTCAATACCTACTGGGGTTTTGGGAAGTTTGTGATGCATCAATTTCTGAATATTGGAGTGTCTGTCTGCTTCGCTTTAGATCCAGTGCATTATATTACCACTTTACTTTGCTGGAGTTTTTTTGGTTTGCAAAAGGTTTTGTTCGGATTCCACTTAAAGTACTGCCTGAATCTTGAGCAAAGGTAATATGTTCAGTAATGATGTATACTGGTGTAGGATAGGTGGCAATTTCGGATCGTTGCTGAATGACTGCTTGAATTTTTACTCGTAACTCTGGGTCTTCCTTTTTATTTTCTACACACAATGCAAGGAATTATTTTAACATTCTTATTTGTTTCAAAACTTGGTTTGTAATTAGGAGTTGGAACTGAATGTGGATGCATGAAAGCCTGTATTGGTAAAAAGCATACTTCAGAGACAAAACTGCCGTGTATGTCAGCATTTCCTGAAAATTTTTGGTCATGTTCTTGCCCTTCCCCTCAGAGACTGCATTGAATTGTGGCTTGATATTTACGTACTGTAGTGGTCTCAAATAAAACTGACATCAGGACACTTGAATTGATTTGAAGCAGCTTCCTTTAATCATCTGTTTATTATATTATATAGGTCTTGTGCCAGAGGAGACGGAGGAAAGTAATGACGGAGAAGCAAACAACGAAGACAGCAAATTACAGGATCTGCCACCCTGTTGGGGTTTGGACATCGTTTGTGGGAAAGGAACTGACTTCAACTACGGACCTTGGGCTGATAGGCAGAGGTATTACCATGATTTGTATCTTTAGTTTGAATCGTTAATATCTATTATTATTAAGAAAACATTCTAAAATTTCCAGGGTGTGATTGCTCGGACTTGTAATTTGTATGGGGTAGGCTAGGCAGTCTAAAAGAAGAGTCCTGTCACAATGTAAGATCAGTAAATTCATTGTTGTTTATCTCGTTGGCCTCGCAAAGGTAGGATCAGTCAGTGAATTTTTATTAAGTTAATAAACTACATTCCTATTTTTTGTGAACGAAGTATTTTACTGTTTTTCAGGTGTTACATACCTAAGGGCTTAACCATTTAATTGGTTACCTTTAGACTTGTCAAGCTCCTGTTAGCTCATGGGTGGGAATACACTGCATATCAATGAGAAAAATTTTATGGAAGTAGAAATCTGGCTATGAAAATGAGAGGGGAATCATTTATCCCTGCTTAGGAGAATCAACTGCTTAGTGAGGTCTCCAAAGTATTAATTATCCAGATATTTTAGTGACAAAGTGTTAGGCCAGAGTTCTACTACTATTGCTCGCTTAGCCCTTGATGTTTTGCGCGTGAGTATTTCTGGTGGAGACAACAGGATTGTTTAGAGAGTAAAAGTGACATCAGTGCTTTCTCTCTTTTCCCCTATGAATTACCGATTCATACTTCTCTTGGCCGTCATTAATTCTCCTGGGAAACTGTTATGATTAACTGTCTCTTAGGAGTGTAAGGATGGCAGGCCAAAGAGTAGTCATTAGATATGACAGCGTCTTAGAGAATTTAAGAGAAAATGCCAATTTCCAGGACAGTGCTTTGCTAGGAGCGTGAAGTCAGTGAATCATTAGTGATATTTTTAATACTACCAAGAAAGCTCACTCTATGAGCTAGAATTATGACTGACTAGGCAGGAGGGAGTTTGGTTCATAGGTACATTCCTATGTATGGGAACACTTTCGTGTTGTGCCGTGGATAGAAGAGAGAATTTTGGGAAGTGCTTGAATGTTTTAGAAGTACACATCTGTAGGGGTTCTGTGGACTTCTTACTCTCAATTCATATAAAGGCTTCTACAAATACCCACCTTTAGTACATCATGCAATAAAATTTTGGGTTTCCCTAGAATTCTAACAGTGTGTGTTGTGGGGCTTTGTTGCCAGGGTTTCTTGTCCTGTTTTTTATTTATTTATTTTTAACTTTTTTTTAGCTTTTAAGCTGCCCTAGTGGTCAGGTGCTGGGTGCAGGAAACTGCTACCCCCCTTAATGACTTCCACCCCTTGAGACCTATATAAGCTATGCTGTCTGTGCTCCATCTCTCTGGCTTTCCTTTCATGCCGTTGCATGTTCAAATATAGGACTGCAGAAGTGTAGGCTTCGTTTTACTCCCGTTCTGAGGTCCTAAAGTTTTGTATTTTGTTTGTTTCTGGGCATTATATCAATTATTTATGCACAAACTGAAGCATAAACAGATTACTTCCTACTATATTTTTGTAGCAGATTTGTAAACCAAAAATTAGGAATAAGAAGAAAAATGTAGCTTGTTTGCCATCTGAATTACAATATTTTTGTTCTAAATCACTTATGGTCTGTCCATTTGCGGCTTTTATCTGAAAGCCACTTCTTGTCATTGAAACTTTTGGAGATTTCAGTAATGAGTTGGAAGACACCCATAACGAAGACTTGAAGCAAACATTCTTTCTTATCGCATCCAGTGGTTGTCTAAAGACTTGGCTAACTGGAAAATAATTAAGTGAACCAAATAGATGTGTAAATTATGTATGAACTTATACCTATTTCTTCTGTGAATAAACACAACTCTTTTTTTTTTTTTCCTTCTTCCTTACTAGGGATTGCTTGTGGAAGTTTTTCTTCCCACCAGACTACCAAGTTATGAAAGTCTCAGAAATTGCTCAGCCTGGGAAACCAAGACAGATTCTCGCTTTTGAACTGCGGATGAATATTATTGCAGATGCCACCATTGATTTGCTTTTTACCAAAAATAGGGTAAATAATGAAAGCTTATGTAGAAGATACCTTGCCTACTGCGGTTACATTGTGCTTTTTGGTTTTGCATACTTTTACTTGTCGCAGGTGTTCATTACAGAACTATGGGGTAAAAGCTAGGTGATTTTTGTTTTACTTCTTCCATAATTGTGAGCAAATCCCTCAAAGAGAAATATTGGCTGAGATGCCTTAATATTTGTTGGCTTATTTTAAGTTCCTTTTAAGCCTTAAAGCTATATCTTGAGCCATGCCAGTTCCTACAATCTTGGGAATTCATGATTTAGACATTTCCTGTGCAATCTTCCATTACGGTGAAGCTCACCATGATGAAAAGATAATTGCTTCTGATATTGGATGAATATCTAATATTACTAGAGAGATGATAGTGGGGGGAACAAAAGATGTGTATATGTAGGGGTTTGGGTTTTTCTTTCCCATGTTGCTACTCTTAAAAATGGGATATAGCGTGACTTCATTGTACGCCTGCTTTGTGACTGAAAGGGTTTTGCTGCGCAGTGTTAGAAATAAATATCCATCTGCCCTCTCAGGCCTTGGATCGGAATATCTTACTCTGTTTCTCTAAGTGGACTTAAGTCAGCATTTTTTAAGCCTAAAATGGTGTTATTTGGTATCAATGCGCATAGATAGTATGTTAGTAATTTTTCTGAAGGCAAAAAAGACTTCAGTCATCGGGTGCCTTAATCCAGGTGTGGGTAATGATAGTCAGAGGCATAAAGTACACTGGTCGATGCGGTGAGCCTAGAAATAAAGTTTGGAATTTTTTTCTTTTCTTTCAATACAGGAAACTAATGCTGTACACGTAAATGTTGGTGCAGGATCATATTTGGAAATAAATATTCCCATGACAGTAGGTGAAAATGGTGAGTTAAGGCTAAGCTTAATTTGTGTTTCTAATGTTCTTTCCTGAACAGTTATCTTAATTCCTATATGTGTGAATGTCTTGTAGTGTTTTTCCTTTGTGACTATAAGATGTATATTCTTACATAAAGGAACAAGAAGTATTTCCTTCTACATTTTGTTGCAAGATATTAAAGCATGTATGTATTTAAACAGTTACCACATGTTTTGTTTGGGTTAAGAAATACAGATTCCTTTACTAGACAGTGTATCATTAACTGTGTGTGTACTGAAGCAGATTACAGATACATTGTCAATACAAAGCAGGAAGACTTCAGTAGGATTAGTGTAGTAGTTGAATCATGCTGAGAAATGCTTTCTGAAAACTAATTTAACAGCAGTTTATTTAAACAAAACAAACCCCCAAATCCAAGGTGAAGTGGAGATAAATGTAAAGTTATGGGTATGTTCCATGCATTACTCATCTTGTTGGCTGGTTTAAAGCCTTTTGCTGTATTGTTTGTTATCTTGATCCTTTCTGGCATATTTGAGTTTTGTTCTGCAACTTAAACCAAGATCTCCAGAACCAGAGCATTTCCAGACCCAGCAAGAAGACTTGTCATCCCTTCAACATGAAGGCAGAACATGCTAAGCTTTTAATTGACAAGCAGTAGAGGATGGAATTATTGTAGTACTGATTTCTATCATGATATTTCTTGATTGTTAGTGGAATGCTGTAATGACTGGTGAAAATTATTTTTGAATATTTGTGTAACTCCTATGTCTGAATGATTGTTTTATATCTTCTGTTTGCTAGGCTATTCGCCTGCAATTAAAGGGCAGCTTCTACATGTTGATGCCACCAGCAGTATGCAGTACCGGACTCTCTTAGAAGCTGAAATGCTAGCTGTAAGTTTGTATTAGTAAGGACAAAACTTCAGTCTCTAGAGGATTTTTAATAAATAATGTATTTACTTGTCTGTGGAGCTGTTCTTTAGGTTCTTCAACAATACCTTAATATGTGAGGAACTTACATGTACACACATAACTATGCATGTGTGTAACTTTTAGTGACTTACATGATTTATATACCAAGCTATAAGTGTTTTGAAAGCAGTGGAGGGATTGGAGTACCATTTATAAATCTTGCCTCATTTGCTATGTAGCCATGTGTTCATATAGGCTTGACCTTAATAAATGATTACACTCGCTAGCTGTGCTACAGAATGTGTGTGCATAAGTACTTAAAAGCGCTTCAGAGGGCTTAAACTACTTGAGACAGATTTAATACTGCATTATGCTTCTGTTTGCCCACTATTTCACTTTAGCAATACTGTAATTTTGTAGATTACCTATTTCAGTGGTTTTTAAATCACCTTATTAGAGTGATATTTTAAATGTTTAAACCTGAGCATCATATCAGTGGTTGAAAAACATCATATTCGGAGGGATTTTATCTTCAGTGTATTGTGAAAATTGAGGCTTTTAATGAAGACTTTGGTTTATAAATTACTTGGTACGTCTACTGCAACAGATGTATCAGGAGTTCGTATTGTACGTTTCCAAATAAATGAATACACTAACACTTGACCTTCAAACACAGAAAGAGAGGGATATTAAATTATTAAGGAACTGGAGAGGCCGTCTGTTCATCCCAGTAGGAAGACAGTTTTAATTATTCAGCAGAGTACATATGCGAAAACTCCTGAGCTACAGGGTCAAGCATTATCATCTTTTCAAGTAACTCTGATGCTTTTAATGTCTTGTTCACAGTTTCATATTAATGCCAGCTATCCCCGGATATGGAACATGCCACAGACATGGCAATGCGAACTTGAGGTTTATAAAGCAACCTATCATTTTATCTTTGCTCAGAAAAGCTTCTTTACAGGTAACTTCTGTGCTAAATAAGCTACATATCAAATTAAATATTCTTTCTTTAGAATGTCTTTTCAAATTTTGCAAAGGTATACAAGGCCAGGTATCTGATTTCACATATTTAGGACAACAGATTGTTTCTGATGACAAAGTTCCTGATGTTTTCTGTTGCCTGTAAGTGTCTAAGTACATGATATTCTTTATATTTGAGTGGAGATACCAAATAATTTAATATTCTAGCCGCTGAACTAAATTTGATCTGCAGTTATGTTAAGTGATCTTAAATTTGAGGTGAACTTATTTCTATCATGGTTATTGATTTGTTTAATATTTGTCACCTGGGATGTTGATTTCTCCGAGATCACTCTGTCGGGCTGCCTGGTTTTCAACTACTTAGGCTTTAGGTCATGTCCCTGTGGCTGACAGATGATGAGGGAAAGTAATTTGCTCCCTAGGATTTTGGCTGTGAGGAAGAATACATGTACACGAGGCAGCACAATGTGATACGGCATCACCAAACTGTTGCTGAACGTTCCAGCTGCAGTAATGGAAAGAACATTGCCCCATCAATGTGGCACTGCCTGGGCTAATTAGCCCTGCTGGGAGGAAGGATTAATTAGTGCGGGCATAGTGCCATGCTAATAAAGTTATCCTCCGAGTGAGGCCGGAGCCATTACCTGTGTAGTGCTGCAGTGCGCAGCATAGTCTACCAATCTATTCAGAGCAAACATGAACTTCTACAATAACAGTGTTACGCAGCATTAGAAATATTTCTAATGTACACGTTCAGAGTATCAGAGCGGAAAAGCAAAGGAAAGCCGTTGGTAGTGCAGTGCTCTTAGGTCAATGTGTAACTTTGCTACTGAACAAAATTAAACTAGAAAACTTAATTAAACAGACAGCTTTCCCACTTAAAAAGCAGATGAGAAATGGGAGATGGATTTACAGCAAGTATTTGTGCGATATCTACCTGAGAAATGGATACTGTGCATTGTTCTCCTCCTCTTCCTTTTTCTGTAAAGGAGAAAACGGTTAAGAGTTAAAATTTACGAAAAGCCAACAACTTAAAAGAAGAAATCTCTACTTTATTGCTACTAACTTGTCTTTTATTACTTTATGTGGGCTTAGATTTGATCCAAGACTGGTCCAGTGATAGTGCACCCGATATTTTTTCATTTGTTCCTTATATGTGGAACTTCAAAGTCATGTTTCATCAATTTGAAATGATTTGGGCAGCAAATCAGCACAACTGGATTGACTGTTCCACCAAACAACAAGAAAATGGTGAGGTCGCTTTCTTTTAATTTGAAAGAAGAGTACATACTACCAAAAATATGTACAGAATATAGGCTGTATATATAGAGAAAGTACAAGAATTATAAAGTTTTTACTAGAAAAATGTGTATTCAGTGATAGCTACCCATTTTGCTACTGTTGATGTGTGTAAACCATCCTGAAGTTCAAACTTACTTTGTACAAATGCCTGCATTTTTTGGGGAGAGTGTAGTTCTATATCAAGTTTTAGCATCTTTTTAGCAATCTTTTCATTATTTTTACCTATATGTTTGCTAATTTGTCTAAGTAAAAAAATAGGGAGTTATTCTGACAGATTTTTTTTGTTTGTTTTTCCTCTTCCAGTTTATCTAGCAGCTTGTGGAGAAACATTGAACATTGTTTTCTCTCTGCCTTTCACTGATTTTGTTCCAACCACATGTAATACTAGATTCTCACTGAGGGTAAGGTCTTCCCCCATCACCTCTTCTAAATGTGTGTTCTAATTGTGAGATGGTTTCCCTACGTTTTCTTCTTCAGTCAGGATTTTGGAATAAACTCTCTCCTGAAAGAAAATTTCTCTTTCACTTCTGGTTCATATGATTTTTCTTTAAGTAACCTGGAGGTAAATGGTTTCTGTTGCTTATATGAAGCATCCAGTCATAGGCTATTTAATTTATATCTACATATACTTATACACACACAAATATATTTTTAAAAAAATATACACATATGCTTCGTACATACCTATATACACACATTCAGTATGTATATTTACTGTGTATACTTAGACTGTGTGTGTCTGTGTATGTCTTTTAGCACTTGAAAGTCTGTTCCCATTTATTTAGAAATGTGAAAATCTAATGTATGTTCAAAGATAAAAATCAAATATTGGAATGGGTACCCACAAACCATTTTGTAAAGCCATCTTCCAGATATTTAAGAGTTTCCGTATAATAAGTAATGATGATGAAGTGTTTTTTAACAGATGCAGCTAATTCTTTGAAAGACTGTACTTCTTGTCTTCCCTAAAATAGGAGCAGTCTACTGCTGCTAAAAATAAAAAACTAGTTGATGGTGATGTTGGTAATTTTGTATAATTTGAAAGCAAAGAAAGCAATATTTTATCTAATTTTTTTTTAAAACAGTATGGTTTAGTTGAGAGGTAGGGTAGCCTTGGGCCAGTCACAACTTTTGCAGTATGGCCTGAACAACAGGAATCATTGAAAGTCGTGGCCCTGTGTTACACAGATTTCTATGATGTGTTGTTATGTGCAAGTTACTGGACTTGAAACTGTTCAGAACTACAGAGCTCTTGGAATTGGACTAGAAATTGGTGGGAGCTGTGGTCAGCAATCACAGGTGAAAACTGAGACTTCTTGCCTTGCTTTGCCTGTAAAGTGAAGATGATGGTGCATATGAGCATGCGAATAGCATGAGCATTATGCATCAAGTGAATGCAAATTAACTTCTCTGTTACTGATGTTTGATTTTAGGGAGAAGATGTTGATCTTCATCTGTATTTACCAGATTGTCATCCTAGTAAATATTCCCTTTTTATGTTGGTGAAAGATTGTCAGCCTAACAAAATAAGTCCTGAATCTTGTATTTCTGCTGAATGTCAAAGTGGTCAGAAAACAGGCAAACCCAAATGGAGGAACATCACTCAAGAAGAGTGAGTTTTATTGTGATATATATTTGTGTCTTTGTATTGGCTCTTCAGATCTACTTCTTTTGTTTGTGATGAAAGCAGCCTTATGTGTTAAAGGAAAATATTTAATGAAACTATTGTACTTCAAATAAAAGTATGACGTTTCTTTTTGAAAGGGCTGGATGGGTTGAATGCTGGACGGTCCCGAGCGTTGTGTTTACAATTGACTACTCATGGCACCCAATTTATCCTCAAAAGGCAGATGAGCAGTTAAAACAATCCTGTAAGTGTCACTACTTTTCTCTTGTTGGCATGTTTCATTTCAGGAACTGCTGTGACTTTGTTGGATCAAACCGCTTAAATTTGCAGAAATGAATTTTGAACGGAACTACAATTTTATGTCACATGGGAGAATGCTAATCTTTAGAATGCACCAGGTTTGATTTAAACACTGACAACGTTACATGATGAAAACTTTAGAAAGTGTCCCAGTTCTCTGTGTAAAAAGAGGATACTGTCTGTAGTTCATTTCTCCTTGTCCTTAACAAAGTGTATCTCTTAAATGGGTTGTTGCATAACATAATTTATCACTAGGTATGTTAAATATGAAGCACGATATTTTTGGCAGTTCTCTTTGGATGTTGTGATGTTGTCTAACGATTTAAATGTTTAAATACACTATATGTGAGATGTAATAACATTGTCTTACCTTTATGGATATGAAACTGACATTTCATTGTAGCTGGCACTGTTGAAGTGAACCATGGCTGTCAGATATGAGTGGTCAGTGTAAGACTAATTTCTAAATAATGATTTTTAAAATTTAAATTTCTGAACAGTATTTCTAATTAAGAAATATTCTCTAAGTATGTGCTTGCAAAAAAAGGTACAAAATACTTAAATACAGATATGAAAGTAAGTTTTCTTAAATGCAGAGGAAGGTATGCAGGAAGTTACGGGGTTACATAAAAGTCTGTCAGGTTGAGATGGTGGAAGCAGAACCGATGAAGGAGAGGTATTAGAAGAATAATGAGGGCTAATTTGAATGGGCCTCAGCAGGTGTTAAAAGATATGCTGGATAGGGTTTTTAGGTTTTGAGTTCCAACAATTCAAATCTAAAAGAACTCCTGTTTTAGAGGACGAAGCAGAAAAAGTAAGATTCATCTTGCAGATGTTCATTAAGTGCTCTTGTGAGACTCTGTCAGCTTGTGTAAAATTTGCATACTTCAAATTTGAAACATTTATTCGTAATTGTAGCAATTGAACCTGCATTTGAAAGTTTGTACATACTGTTGTGGCTTAACCTCAGCCAGCAACTCAGCCCCAGCCAGCCACTTGCTCAGTCCCACCTGGTGGAGTGGTAGAGAGAGTCAGAAGAGTAAAAGTGAGAAAACTTTTGGGTTGAGGTAAAGACAGTTTAATAGGTGAAGCAGAAGCTGCTCACGCAAGCAAAGCAAACGAAGGAGTTCATTCACTGCTTCCCACGGGCAGGCAGCGGCTCAGGCATCTCCGCGAAAGCAGTAACTTGGGAAGACAAACGCCATCACTCCCAACATCCCCCCTCCCCCCCCCCCCTTCCTCCTCCTTCTTCCCCCAGCTCTGTGTGCTGAGCATGATGCCATATGGTGTGGGACACCCCTGGGGTCATCTGTCCTGGCTGTGTCCCCTCCCAGCCCCTTGTGCGCTCCCAGCCCCTTGCTGGTGGGGTGAGGTGAGGGATAGAAAAGGCCTTGGCTCTGTGTAAGCCCCGCTCAGCGGTAACCAAAACATCCCATGGTTGTCAGCACTGTTTCCAGCACAAATCCGAGACATAGTCCCATGCTTGCTACTGTGACTAAAACTAACTCTGCCCCAGCCAAAACCAGCACGCGTACCCAGGTAACTTAATCTGCAGCTTCCTTCAATGAATAGTCCAGCACAGTCCAGCTCACTTCTAATCTCTGATGCTGATAGAATGTGTTTGTTACAGTAGCAACATCTGTATTTTCTTCTGAGTCGATTGATAGAACTCTCTAAGGCTCTGAGAAACAAATACGTTGTATAACATGAGATGCAGCTTCAAAAAAAGTGGTCATCTCACTGCAGCATTTAGCTAATTTATAACACATAATGTAATGCAAGCACTGAGCAAGCGTTGTAGACAATATTGGTAAGTAAAAGCCGTGAAGGTTTGCTGGCTACAGGTGTGTATTCACTGTAGTTCTGTATGTGCCGGTTCTTCCAGTTAAACTGGTACATGAAATCTTACTTTGTCTGGAGCGTCAATGTTATATGGTTTTCCCATAGCGTTCTTTACTTCCCAGCAATCGCCAAAGCACTTCCAGTTACTCACTTCCTCCTTCTTGCCTTTCCTCACTTAAAAAAGACAAAGTGCTTTCTTCGCCCTAACTCCAAATAAAAAGGAGGAATGAGAGGAAATTTTGGCCTACAGAGCTACCAGTTCAGAATAGGTTTTTAATATAACTTTTGTAATTTTCCTATTTATTCCCTTTTGTTTATTCTGCAATAGCTGTGTGGTTGTGGGAAATCTGCTACACTGAAGTGAAAGCATGTCTTTGTTTAACTAGAAAAGCAAGATAAATAAATGGAATTTTTTTTCAGAACTTGAAGGATTATTTTTCTCGTACATAATTAACCTTGACTGAAATATTCTATATTTTCCTGTCTTCCCATAGTTACTAGATATGAGAAAACAGTTCTGTAGCATAGACATATTAACATAATTTTACTAATCAAATTAGAAAGCTGCAAAAAGTTGTATATTTAATACACATTCATATTCACAGAATTTTGTCCGGCAGAAGCCTAACTTGTAATCAAAACCTGTTTTGTTCTTTATTTTGTTCCAAAGTGTCAGAAATGGAAGAAACAATGTTATCTGTGCTAAGGCCATCGCAGAAAACGGCCGACAGCGTGATTTCATCTCCCACAGCATCAACACGCCTTCCCCTTGACCCCTCAGAGCTACCCCCGGATAAGCTCCATGTAGAACTGGAACTCTCCCCAGATTCCCAGATAACCCTGTATGGACCCCTGCTCAAAGCCTTTCTGTCCATAAAGGTAGGCGTAGGAACACAACTCATAAAATTTATGGATGGCCATGTGTAGGAAAGGGAAATAGCTTGTTTGAAATGGAAAATTAGAATTCTGCAGAACACGTGAATTTAGATGAAAACTTTTTGGAAATACTTGTTTGGAATGACTTTGGTGATACAGCATACTGGGGAGACCTCGTCGTGGTCTACAGCTTCTTCACAAGGGGAGGAGGAGGGGCAGGTGCTGATCTCTTCTCTCTGGTGACCAGCGACAGCACCCGAGGGAATGGCAGGAAGATGTGCCGGGGAGGGTTAGGTTCAGTATTAGGAAAAGGTTCTTCCCCCAGAGGGTGGTGGAGCCCTGGAACAGGCTCCCCAGGGAGGTATCACGCCACCAAGCCTGGCGATATTCAAGAAGCACTTGGACAACACCCTCGGAGACCTGGTGTGAATTTTGGGGTTGTCCTGTGCAGGGACAGGAGTTGGGACTTGATGACCCTTGTTGGTCCCTTCCCACTCAGGATGCTCTATGATTACTGATCTTTAGGGTGGCTAGAAACAGATTAATTTCTTCCCACCTCCCTCACCCTGCCTTGTTGTGACAAAAGCAGAGATGATTGAACATCTCGCTTCTATTTGACTAACAGCAAAACGCTTGGGTTTTGGTGTTTGGTTTTTTTTGGTGGGTTTTTTGTTTGTTTGTTTGTTTGTTTTAAAGATCTGTTTTAGCCTATGCAGATCTAGGCTAAGGTAGTGCTTCTGGAGGCTTTCATTTTGGGTCAGAGGATGAGGAATTTTCTGAGACAGGTGGTCAGTATCAGGGCTCATACTGAAACAGTCATTTTTATGAATGTATATAGGGAATTGTGTGTAAGCAATGAATAGCAGAAAATATTAAGGTTTTGTACAGTATAGGACTTGCAAATACGCTCATTATTTTTTCATGTTGTCACTAAAGAAAATAGTATTAAAATTAGGCTAGTATTGCATCTTGAAGACTTCATCTGATACAGAGGAAACGCACCCATATTTGAATTGCTTATTGAGCTCCTCTTTTGGAGCCCATAAATTCATGAGATGGTTCTGTCTTTCCAAGCAAAGCAGCGCTTCTTCAGTGCTCTTGGCCTCTGGAGGTATATGTGAACAGTGCTATGTTAGATCAATTGATTCTGTGATGATTTATTTTTTTTTAGGTGCAGATTTCTCAGATAAAAATCTGACTTTTATCTTCTAAATCTCAAGAGAAAATTTAGATGACTAGCTTGGTTTTGAAAGCGCACACTCATTGTTCCTTTTAGTATTTTTGTGGCTGTGTTTACATCTTCTTGTCCAGCTGTGCTGGCACCATCTCCTAATAGATTTCTAGGGGTGGGGTTTATGCTTGTTTTCCTGTCTCGTGGTTGAATTTTTGTTTTCATTGATCTTTTTTAATACATGCGGGAGAGATTCCTGGACATGCATTGTTCATGCAGTTTTGTTAAGCCTTCTATTCTTGGGAGGTAGCTTTTTTGGTGTAGTGCACTGTTTTTTTTAACTGAAGTGCTTACTGGCTGGGGATGAATAATTTATAGGTCCTTGCATCCCCAGCAGAAGGTACCAGGAGTAAGTTTCTGGAGTTCTTAGCACCCTCTGCTGGGTCTGCCTTATAAAATATATGTCAAGGTCTGTATCGTAACATCGACCTTTATCTTTTCCCTTTACTAAAAAGGAGAGCAGATTATGTTTGCTTGACTTTTGAGGGTTTTCTGGTTTGGCCACAGAACAGTGCTAAATTCCTATGTGCTAACCCCGAAAGTACTTCAGAGACTCAGTACAAGATAGTAAAATTATGTGTCCACAGAAATTATTATTTCAAGGTTGATAACGAGCCTGCCTTTTCTGCAGGCCTTTTTCAAGGACATGGTACCTTGCAGTTGCTTGCTTACTTTTTTCTTGGTTGTATACTTCCTCTTTGCCTGCTTGTGCTGCAGACTTGTGCTTACGAAAGAACAAAGAAACTTTGGAAACCAAATGAGGCAAAGAAAAGGGAAGGAGGGGGAGCAAGAAACACCATAAGATTCAAATCTTGTTTAATCTTCAGTCCAGCACCCATTTGTCTGCATCTCAGAAATCGCCAGTGGAATTGGCAGGGGTGGGAATGTTTCTGTCAACATGAGAGGCCAAGGGACTGAATAACTTTCTGAGAACGAATGAGGGAGCAACGTTTGTGTCTGTGTTGTAACCTCTATGGTCAGAAAGGATTTTGCTCCACAGAACACTTAGTCCCCAACACTTCCCACACACTGAATTAAACCAGAAAATATAACCTGCATCAGAAAATTCTTCTTGAGACCCTGGCCTTTGTTGTTTGTTTTTTTTTTTAAGGGGGAGAGGAGGTGACAAATTATCAGAAATCTGGTTTTGATGCAATTAATAAATAAAACACAGGAAGTTGGCTTTTTTTTCCTGTTTTGGTTGAATTAGTGATGGATTATCTGTTTCCCAGTAGAATTTGGTAAAGTTACTTTGGTCTTAGATAATTGTGGGGGATTGGCTTAGAAACAAAGTGGGCTCTACACCCAAGGGAAGAAATGTGTATGAACTAATATTTTAGAAGCATGTTTAGGACTTTTAAATATGCTGACAAGTTTCAGAAAGTTAGATGAGAGTGACTTCCTGCGGGATGCTTTGTGTTCTTACTTTCAAAGTTATCTTTGTTATATCATTTCGTTATATCAAAGTTAGCACAGGATCTGTTCAACATGTCAGTAGTAGTACTTCAGAAGAGATATTTGTATTGCATGCATCTAGAATATTGCTACTTTGAGAACGACCGAGAGCCCCTTCTTTTCCTGCAAAGCATGTGGTCATAATTTGCTCATTTAAGGTATCCATTTTTCATAAAATAGAAGTATATATGTTTCTTCAGCTCTAGGTTGTAGCTATACTGCTTATTTTAGGGAGAGCTAAGATTTTAATTTCATTACATTGCCTGTATGTTTTTAATTTGTTTTCCATACGGACGTAACAATTTTTTTTCCTAGGAAAATTATTTTGGAGAAGATGACATGTACACTGATTTTGAAGAAGTTATTTCAAGCCCTGTTTTGTCACTGTCAACATCTTCAAGCTCTGGATGGACAGCCGTTGGAGTGGAAAATGACAAAAAAGAAAATGAAAGTTCCGTCAAGCCGGTTCACCCACTTACTTTACGCCCGTGGGATATCACCGTGCTTGTGAATTTGTACAAAGTACATGGGCGATTGCCAGTGGTAAGTACTTTAGAATCTTAAAATATTTTGCTTCGTGTAATTTTTCTTTTTCTAGTTTCATAATCTGGAGCTAAATTTGAACACCCTGCAACATGAAGTTAAAGCGGTGCTTACCAAAGTGTGTGCGTACTCTCTGTTAAAATTGTGGCTGTCTAAACCAATTTGAGAGATGATTTATTTTGCTTAACTGGGAGGCAAAACTGGGTAATTTTTATATGATTTTTATTCAACGGGCTTGATTTGTGTGATAATATTTTTGATTGACCATTATGATTTTGCTGCTAATTAGCAAAACTGTCTTCTAATGGTGCATTCTGCTCTGTGCAGCTGCATTGTGAGGGATCCCTGGGAGCTCAAACAAGAATCGAGATAAAAAATTGGGTTCACCCAACTGGGTTTGAATTGCTGTTTATGTAATTGTCAAAAGGTTTTTGGAGTTGCACAGGCTTCTTTTTGAGTATCCACTTGGAGGAAAATTAGCACACTTCCTGCTCACACGTTTGCTTCTAATCTTACAATTGCAATCATGTTATGTATTTTCGGTTTCTGAAACAGGTGTGTTTAATTTTTATTTCAGCATTGCAGTCCAGATGGTCCCGAGTGCCCTACAGCTTTCTTGGAAAGGTTGTGTTTTGAGATGAAGAAAGGATTTAGAGAAACAATGCTTCAACTTGTACTGTCTCCAGTGAATTTGTTTCTGAATGACAACTATCAGGTAGTAAGCTGTTTTTCACATGTTTGCGTGTGTGTATTTGTATTGTGGAAATTGCGGTGATCATCATAAAGAAGAAACCCTCTGTGAGAGTGTAGAATCTAAACGTCTTGTTTTTTGGTTGCAACACTGCAATTGTCTTTAGCAGCACTCTGAAGAAAGCGATGGCGTGAAGTCACAGGAATTGCAGATGCATAATCTATATGGGATTAATAGAGCCGTCTTTTGAGAGAGCTGCAGAAATTGGATGTACTGACAGCGTGGTGGCAGGCAAAATTCTGTTTTCCTCATAGCTTTTGTCTGGAGCTAAGTATCTGGATTGCTGATGAATGAAGTTGTCAGAAGGCGCATCTGAAGCTGATGACAATGACAGCTTGAACACAAAAACCTTGATGTAATGAAAAATTGTGTCCTATGAATTTCCAGTTCTGTTATCCAAATCTGCTGGAAGAGTTTTGTATATTTGTTTTTTTATGGGTGTTTCTTTTGTTTATCCCATGAGGAATCCAAGCATTTGAATAGCTGCTTATTTAAGAAACAATCTATTCTGTGCATTGAATGAGACCCTTAGGTGTTGTTCGAACCTGTAACTTAATTATTGTATTGCAATTCATATATACAAGGAAGCTGAAATGAGGTTGCAGGAAAAACCTTTTTTTTTTTTTATTTTTCCTTTTTAAATGATTTAGTTTCACAGCCCTGAGACGTATTGCACGACTTCTTTTCAGTATTCACACTGTTTAGACTTAGTAGTGCTGCGGTTACATGTTTTGCCTCAGGTTTTCTGTGTTCTTTTTAGTTGGATTTATTTTAATTCAGAAACATTAACTTGGACACATAAGACTTCTGCCTGGGAATTTCTGTTGATTGAAATGACTAACGTGCAGGGTGGCATGTTTGTGAAAACAGTGTGAAGAAAGTTTTGATCAGTTACGTGTGTTACTATTACCTAGTGTTTGACTTTGTATTAATTCTTGCCGTTTAGTGTTGGAAATATAAATATTTTGAGTTTAAAAAAAAATTGACCCGTTACTCGCCTTATGTATCTCAAAAGTGCTCTTTGATACTTCCCAGCTCAACCTTAAAGTGAGAAGTTAGTAGTACTTATGTATATAGGACAGGAGTTGTCCCTCTGCCTAGCTGGACAAGTATCATTGCATCATGTTTCCCATTTATATTGTTTTGAAATAGCTTCTGACTCGAGACATGGGTCACCAGTGATATCAAAAGAGTAGGGCATGTTTCTTCTTGTTTAAGCAACTCCAACAGGTTTGCTGACAGTGGAAAACAAACCAGGCAAGATAACAGGTTGAAAAAACGGAATGAAAGAGAAGATCTGCTGTTGACTTACTGTCCATAATCCACAGCCTACCTCCATGCAGTCACAAGCTTCTCGTGTCTGCCTGTGCTGTTTTTATCTTTTCAGCTTCTTTTCTGGCTGGTGGAGTAATATTCTTTCGAAAAGTATTACATCAGAATTTTCATATCTGCAAACGAGTAGCTTTGCTTTAGGTGGCAAGAAATACTTTGGTGAAAAGTGCAACTTAGAGGGCAGCCTCGGATGTTTGTGTTTGGGTTTTTTTACATTTATTTTTAATTTTTTTTAATAATACGTCAGCTCTCCAATAGTAGCGATCCTTTGCAAGTCATGTTTTTTAACCTCATCATTTCAATTGTTAAACATGCTCTTCCATTCTTTGTTTATATTTTATTGCACTAATATTTAACAGATGGTGTCTAGATGTCACCGTGTGGAGTTTACTGGGGAAGATTGTTGGCGACAGTTGCTAGAAATTAAAACAAACTTAGGTTAGGGAAACTTCCCTCTCCCTCTGTAAGATTTGCATATATGTTGTTGGGTGGGTAATGCTGAGAGGTCTTGGGACTGTCTAGCTATACAAACGTCAGCAGGATTTAAGAGGTGAAGACGAATGTGTACGAAGTGTTTCCGGCAACACGGTTTTTGCACTTTCTATTGATGTGTTCTTTGCAAATCTTAGCTTTAACTTCCTTGTCCTTAACAGCGACCTGCAGTGGATGAAGTCCTTCGAGAGGGTCACATCAGCCTGTCGGGTCTGCAGTTGCGCGCCCATGCAATGTTTTCAGCAGAAGGTCTGCCTCTTGGAAGTGATACTCTAGAATATGCGTGGCTGATAGATGTACAGGCTGGAAGCCTTACAGCCAAAGTTACGGCACCACAGGTACCATCTAGAAACTATTTGCTTTGAAGTATTGCTTTTCTTCTTTCTTGTACCACTGGCATAGCACAGATTTTTGGGAGGCACATGATCTCAACTGAATTTGGATGCATCTGTGCCTTAGCTAACCTTAATTTTATAGTTTGAAAATTTAGCCATTTCTATATATGATAGGAGATGTCAAATGAGCTGAATCTGATACTCCTGTTAAATCTAGGTGTAGCAGGGTGGCTAGTGTTATATAAGAATTTGAAGGGATGATAGTAACAGAGCACAAACAAATCGGTAGTGAGTACTGTTGTCACTAGATGTAAACACTTGTATGTTACATGTATGTGTGTTAGTGTACTTTAATACTGAAAGAAAGGCAGCCACAGTATTTACATGCGCTTTAAGTGGTTTAATTGCAGAGTAAATAATACCGCTCTGTAAACAGAGCAGTGTTTTGGGATGCCTTCAGCCATAAACTAGGTAATGAAGAGGAGCAAGGGAAATCCATTTAGAAGGTTTAAGTGTGAGATGACTTAGTTGTCTGTGACTTCCTCTGAGGTTACTTTTCTTTTATGATGCTGACTTCTGGAGATGCAGGTTTGTTACCCCTGCTGGTTAACTCTCTGGGAAGGACAAATGAAGTATCCAGTCGCGATTACAGTTTGCAAGGCAGTTTGATACCCCTCAGGTATAAGGTTCTTGGAGATACACACGTGAAGAGATGCTGCCAGCCATAAGGAGATCGAGTTGAGCATCTGGCAGGAATTTAGCTTGCAGATGAAGTTCTGGCTTTCAATAGCTATGCACAAAGTCACATTTTAAAGTAGGAGACAAATGAGATAATTTGTGGGAGTGTGTAGTATGGGCAGGCCTCAGCAGGAGAGTAGCTGGTAGCTCAGGCGTGCTGCGCTCACCGCATAAATTCTGATGCTTGGTCCCACCGGAACATAGTTTGCTTTCATAACATTGGGTTTTCTTAGGTCAGTTTTAGCACTAACTCCCTTTAGTTTTGTCATTTATTGTGTTACTTTTTTTTTCCCAGATATAATAATGGCTCCGTGTATACAATAGCAAGATCACTTTGATTTATTTCTGGTGTGGGCTGCCAGATCTTTAAAAAAGGTTGCTCTGTTAGTGTATTCTGAGAAGTGAGAAAAGAACAGAAATTCTGTTTCGTAGTGACTGGTTTATTTGTTGATTTTTTGGAAAATTTTTAAAGACGTTTCTACATCCTTCCCCTAAAAATTGGCATTATTTTCTAGGATTAAACACGTATTTCATTACGAGACTTGTGCAGCAAATAAAATCAAAGTAAGGCATACGAGCAATTTCAGTAAATGGAAAGAATTGACTGCAGATACATTTTCATGCTACATATACAGACTTTTGTTTCAGTGTCTCCGAAAATGCTACCACTGATTTCGATAAGCTATACTATTTACTCCACTGCTCTATGTTTCAAAATTAAACCTAATTGATTCAAAGTACTCTAAGGTTAGAGAACATTTCTAAATGCTTGATGCAGCTTCAGGATTGTCTTCCCCTACAAAGCCATCCTCAGTTGTAGGCTTCATACAGGATTTTTATTTTATTTTTTTGTTGTCAGCGCTGCTGTGGAGCAGAATTTGCGTTTGCTCTATCAGGGTCATTGGCTTTTTTTCTCCCGTAGTGTGCTGTATTGCAAGAATTTTTGAAGGGACGACACTAAAGGGAGGAGGAGAGATTTTGTGCAGGACAGTCATAGCTGTATTAAATTCCAGTTAAATTACTGCTGATTTTAAGTGCCCTTTCCTTTGACTAGCCAAAGAAAACTCATTTCCCTCTCATAATAGAGACAGTCATGAATCATTTCCTTTATGAATGAGCTAACTATATAAAAGATATAAATCAACAATAGGCTAATTACTAGGTCCAGTGAGATTCAGCAGTGTTCTGTTTAGCCAGTTTCCTCCTATGCTTTCTAAATGTAACTTTGTTACTTATATACAAGGAAGTCTGACATTTAAATTATGAATGGTAATAGAGTGTTCTGAGGTATTTTTTGAGGTAAAATAGGGGGGGCTTTGTTTTTACAGTGAAGTCAGTTGGTCGTAATAACAAAAGCTGTTGCCTTATATTAAGAAATAATTTAGAAAATTATTTAACATCACGGTGTTATCCATGAAAAGCTACAGGGACTTGCATGTTGTGGTACACACAAAAATAAAAGTCGGTCTTGAGCAACAGGAAATAGACTATGTGTAAGCAAGATAATGCAGCCAGAATGTTATGGTAGGGTCCTTGGTTTGTTCTTACTCCTGCTCACTTCCCCACCTTTGTGATGTTCTTTCAGTACTCTGTCAAATACCAGAAGTTTGTGTACTTACTATTAGACAAGGTGGTGTTATTTGCTTACAGCTCGGGTCTCTTCTGGAATGGGGGCAGACCTTTGTATTTCATGTGGTGTGCCGGGAGTTTGAACTGGAGAGGCCAAAATCTGTAATAATATGCCAGCATGGAATTGATCGTCGGTTTTGTGACTCTAAGGTAAACTTTCATCTGTCTTAATTGCTTACTGTATTTGCACAGGTTCTTTGGAACAGTCTAGAAGTCCAGCCTTAAATTTATCAAGACACATGGAGTATATAGTCAGATTGGATCTCCCTTTGATAAATTACAATTAAGTTTTAGAAAGAAAAGCAATTCTCTCTGGATCTTCCTGTGGGTATGCTCGATGCTTTTGTGCTCTGTGAAATATTTTGAGAAATGGTATCCACAGAAGTCATGCCTAGTTTCTTACCTCTACTGTGGCGTTAAGAGATAAAGGTGCATACTCCAGTGTTCCTTAAGAGACAAAGGTCATACTTCCCCTCATGCTCCTGGCACATTTCCATGGTAGTTTTTCATTGCATATCCTCTGTTGAAGAAACAGTGACCTTTTTTTTTTTTTAATTTTTTAAAACATGGGACTCTTACTTAACCATCATGTCACTGTGGATTCTGCTTTTGGTACTTGTCCCGTGGAATCAGTTTGCATGGTCACTTGAAGACTGAAGGAAGTTTGCCATATATTAAGTATGAAACCCGAATTTCTTCTCTCGACATCCTCCTTTGTTTTGTTCCAGTTTTTGTGATGTTTGCTGGTAGAAGCCAGGAGAGCCAACTGAGTCCCCTGATGTTGCTGGACAGAAGAATTAAATGTTCACTAATGAAAATGAACCTCAGCGCGGAAACACCGCATGTCATACTCATGTTGATAGTGTAGAATAGCTCACTTTTTATTGCTCTAGTTTTAAGTCTCTGTTAAACAGAACATAAATGAAAGGATAACCACAAACTAAACTAAGCCAAACCTCCTGATATACGTTTATATCTCTTTCTTTCCTTCAGATGAACTGTGTCCCAGGGCCGTGCCCAACATCTGATGACTTAAAGTACACTATGACACGCTTAGCCATGGATGGAGCAGATCTGTATGTGGTAGAACATGGCTGTGCCACCAATATAAAGGTAGAAATATTTCTCTTAACAGCAATTAAAATGCTTGTTTATCAATGGAGTTCTTTGCGTTTTGGGATAGAATGGCTTCCAGAATTTATTGCTTGCTTACATGTGATGGACTAAGCAGAATTTCTGAAACTTTGCGTGATAAAAGGTTGGCTTGGACTGGGCCAGGAGTAGATTGGTTTGGCTTCTGCTTAGTAATTCTGTTAATGATCTTGGAAAATGGTAAGGAGGAGCAGATGTCTGCCAAAATAAGAGTGGAATCTGCAGGATTGGTGTAAAACATTTAAGGAAACACTGGGCAATATAAATCTCTGTGTCTGTGCCTGAGAGCTAATAAGAACTTGTGCTGTAAGTTAGTAACGCAGCAACTGGAAATGATTGATATGGATTAAGTACAAGTCAGTGCTTGATAACTCATGGTCGTCTTATGTGATACAGCTGTTTGAATTAAGATGTATCTTTGGCAGAGATGGGAGAAGTGTTAGTGCCACTGCCTGACTGAATCTAGAATACTGCATCATGTATCCTCTGTTCAAAAAAGCATGTGCAGAGAGGAGCTGGTATTCTCTCCATTACCCTATCATACAAGAGAAAACTGGAATAGTTTATTCAGTGTAGCAAAATACAGGTTAAGAGACAATTGAGTTATGGTAACAACAGAAAAGGAGAAAAGTGCTATGCTGGTGTAAGTGACTAGCACTTGTGCTATCCATTAATAAATTAGGTTTTAAAAGGTAGACTTAACATGTAAGGTTTTTGGGACAGCTTCACATTATGAGCAAAAATCTAACTGAAGGAAAGTGGTAGCTGTTTTAGACGTATTTTTTTTAATGACATGGTCTCTAGTCATTTGAATGGCTTGCTACCTTGTGGCAGTAAAAAAAATTGCATTTGTCTTCAAATTCTTTTGAGTCCAATATTAAAAAGCACCATCACAAATATTAACTGTGTTTGCAGGCATAAATATGAATGGCAGTATTTTCAAAGGCAGCTTAATAACCTGAACCACTTGAGAAAATTGTATCCCAAATGTGTTTCATTCGAATTAGAAAAAAAAAAAGATTTCCAGTGCTCCCTTATAGTCTGACAGAAGAGAAGTATTAATTTAGTATAAACCCTGTGGATAGCTCTTCTGTGGCTGGTTTCTTTTTTAGCTTTCCTTCTTTTCCCTGTGAGAAGTTTGAAAACTGGATCTGAAATTTCAGGTACTTCGTGGTGACTTTTTGGAGAGGACTCAAGCTGTGCAGGAAATTTGATCCAATGTCTTCAGATTATTTGAAGTTTGAAGACTAAGCATGTGTGGCAGGGCTATGTCATCTTTTATTAGGGTTCACCACTGTCGGGGAGGATTGATACTGTACGGGCAGGTGGGTTAGTTGTACAGTGACCAGTTTCCCTGGCTAAGTGCGGGGGTAAAGCAAGAACTTCTGGTTCCTCTTTGGAGAGGGTTGGCTCCTGCCGGTATTGTGCTTTTCATAGAAGGGCGGCCTCCTGTTTGATTCAACGAAACTACTAGAGTTATGCCAGTACCAGAAGTGGAGAGTGATCGTACCACGATTCATATGGGCCTCAGTTAAGGTTTAGGATCTGGAATTTCTAGAGTTTTACAGTGTTTAACATGATTGTATCACTGAGCTATTTATTAATTGTAGAGTAAATACAGCTTTGTATTCAAAGTATATAATCGATGTTTTAGTCTAAGGACACAGAATGACCCATATCATGTCAGATCATATATCAGATTTTGACATTTCAGATTTCTCGGTGTTTAGATGACAGTGAAGAATTTAATGATGATTTAATTTTTTTAAAGGTTCATTACATCACCTGTCCTTAGTTGAGCTTTCTTGTTTGATTCCTTTACAAAAGGAGACTCCTAAGTAGAGTTTTTCTTTTTGTTATTTAAAAACTGGCTGAAACTAATTTCTAAGCTTGTCTTCTGTTGTGTGTGTGTGCACATGCTTGCATAAGAACCTGGTTCTTGGTCTTTTTTTTGAGAGAATAGTTTACTGACATCTTTCTGCTGCGTAGCAGGTGGTGTGTAAACTGGTTTAAGCTACTCTTCCTGTGTTTTGCTCATGACTAATCAGAGTTCATGTTATAAATCATGTTTTCAGATGGGTGCCATACGTATTGCAAACTGCAACCTCCACAACCAGTCTGTTGGAGAAGGTGTAAGTGCGGCTATTCAAGACTTGCAACTGAGACAATATGTTGAGCAGGTGAACAATTGCAGAACTGGTCTTCAGCCAATACTAAGGAGGGCATATTGGCTGGAAGCTGGCTCTGTCAACTTGGGGCTCATCACTGCTGACATCGCTTTAGCTGCAGATCATCCTTCTAAGCATGAAGTACAGAGACATTTCTTAGAAACGCACGATAACCGGACTAAGAGGTAAGACATACGATTGAAGGAGGTTCATTTACATTTTTGGGTGGTGTAAGTTAATACATTCATCTAAAAACGGAACTTTGTTTTTTGCTTTTGTGGATTTTTTTTTCTTACATAGATTACAATTCATTGTAGTTTCTTTAAAAGTATCTTGAATGCTTATGTATGAGGTTGGTGATTTGAATGTGCTTGGGCTGTACAAAAATTGTATGATTTTTGGCAAAACCTAAGTCTCCCCTCTGCTTTGCCTTATCCTCCAACATGAAGATCAGGGAGAGGAGGGAATCGAATT
This sequence comes from Phalacrocorax aristotelis, assembly GCF_949628215.1. Lineage (NCBI taxonomy): Eukaryota > Metazoa > Chordata > Aves > Suliformes > Phalacrocoracidae > Phalacrocorax > Phalacrocorax aristotelis. Next base: position 7,165,487 of record NC_134279.1, read on the forward strand.
TGTCCTTTGTTCTCAGGCTGGACTGAAAACAGGCCTTAGAGTCCTGAGGAAGCTGATGAGCAGCTGTGAATAAGATGCCTGGTGTAACTGATTTGTGTGTCTCCCCAAAGGACAATTGCCTCTGGCATAAGCAACGTACACCAGCGTGGAGTGTGTTTGCAGTGCCTGCCTTTGTGCTGAGAGAAGGGGTTGCTTCTGTTAGCATGTATTGTGGCAGGTGAACATAATCTGTGCCTGAGCACTTCATATACATTTGTGATTTGCTCCTTGCTGGAGCTAATCCTTAATTTTATGTCTTACATCTGTGTTTCAGATACAAATCTTCCTTTCTCATTTCATGGTGGTGAAATAGGAGCTCACATATGAGATAGGGATATCCTTTAATCTTGTTTTCACTGAATTTAAATGCACTGAGGCTGATGTGGTCATGCTTTTGTTCTGTTTTGTGTTTTTCTGCCTTTGTATAGATTGTGGTTTTTGTGGCCTGATGATAATTTGAGGAATAAGAGAAGCAAGAACAAGTGTGGCTGTCTTGGTGGTTGTCGATTCTTCGGTGGCACGTTGACAGGACTAGATTTTTTCAAACTTGAGGAACTGACACCTTCAAGCAGCTCTGCTTTCTCAAGTACAAGTGCAGAATCTGATATGTTTTATGGGCAGTCTTTACTGCAGCCAGGAGAATGGATAATTACTAAGGAGATTCCTAAGATTTTAGATGGTGAGAATGCATTGTACTGTAATTTTACTCTATTTTGCCCAAAAGTAGAATCGCTTAACTGTACATTAGTATTTATAGTCTTTTCAATTCTGATTAATGAATAGTACTTGTTGGTTTTGTAGTAGCATGGGCCCTTCTGAGAGCAGACAGGAGCTTGACAGTAGTGGGCAAACTTTCATATGCTGAATTCGTATATTAACATGCAACTCCTTTCTGAGTAAAAAGAAGTTTTTTGACTTGTGTCTGTTCTACTTATATAGAAAGCTGTCTACTAAGACAATTTAATGTTTTGCTGCTATGACTTTATTAATTTTTTTTAGTACATGCTAGTATGTGTATGCATTTCAAAACTAGGGCTTTTATTTGTAATGATTTTTATTTCAGTGGGCAGGGAAGAAACCATTGTAGTTTTGTTATGAGATGTTAGATTTTTCTGTTTCTGATCCTAGGTAAAGCAAATGGTGTAAAACGAAAAGATTGGGATTGCAGATCTATGGGTGTGGAAATAGAAAGAAAAGCACAACATCTAAGCCTACAAGTGCCATTGCGCTCCCATAGCTCCTCATCGTCTTCCGAGGAAACGAGCAGTTCTAGTGCTGCGCTCCCCTTGCTTGCAGGTGAGAAGGACAGCCCATCGTCAGCTACTGAGGATCACTTGGGACAGAAGGAGTTCTTGTCTGGTGCAAAAAGGGAAGATGGTCATGGAAGGTTAGTACTCTCTATCCACGTAGAAGTATAAGTCAACCCTTGAATACGTTATGACAGGAAAAAACCCTGATATTTAGCAATTTATAAAGTGTTGGTTATTTCCTAATGGTACTCCTGAAATGCATTTCCATAGTTTCAGTGCAAATTTGGATCCCTAATATGGGATGATTACCTGATCTGGGTAGAAAATCCAGCATGTAAGACAACAGCACTTGCTGTTAATGTTCGGTTTTGCATCCTCTGTATGTAGACAACTGGATTAACAAGTGGCAGAATTTAGGATGTGAGCAGCATCATGAAAATAATTGCTTTGCTAATAGCAAGTAAGGGAATCACTGAAGTGTTTGACAGGTCCTATAATGTGAAAAGAGAAGCATTAGTAATAAAATAAGCAAATGAACCTTTAATTTTTATTTCCAGTGTTGCAGTTGAGGGTGCAGAGGGCAGCCCTGCATCCCCTGGCAACCAGGAAAGGCCTGTTGGTCAGTCTCCCATGAGGTCTCCACTGAAACGGCAAGCGTCCATGTGCTCCACCCGGCTCGGGAGCACTAAGAGCCTAACGGCAGCCTTCTATGGAGACAAGCAGCCTGTTCCGGTTGGTGTGCAGTTCAGCAGCGATGTGTCTCGCAGTGATGAGAATGTCTTGGACTCCCCAAAGCAGAGGAGGAGCTTTGGTTCTTTTCCGTATACTCCATCTGCAGATTCAAACTCATTTCACCAGTATCGCTCAATGGATTCCAGTATGTCAATGGCTGACAGCGAAGCTTATTTTTCTGCAGCAGAAGAGTTTGAGCCAATAAGTAGCGACGAAGGTCCAGGAACCTATCCAGGGAGGAAGAAGAGAAAAAAACAAGCTCAGAAAACTGAATATAGTAGAGGGTCTATTTATCACAGTGTGGAAGGGCCCTTAACAAGCACAGTCCATGGGGAAATTAGTCAAGATGTTAAAACGTTGCCAATTAAGACTCATCCTTCACAGGCTTCATTTGTTTCAGCTCTGGGAGGAGAAGATGAGCATGTTGAGAACATGTATGTCGCGGAATCTGAGAAGACTGTGGAAAGTGAGCAAATAACTTCCCAGCAGCCTGTAATGGCATGTTACCAAAACTATCTTACACAGTTCCAGGTGATCAACTGGTCAGTAAAGCATCCAACTAACAAAAGAACTTCAAAATCCTCTTTACATCGCCCTTTAGACCTTGACACGCCAACGAGTGAAGAAAGTTCGTCATCTTTTGAGCAACTTTCTGTCCCAACTTTTAAGGTATGGAGGATGGAGGAAGAAAGAGTAGAGGAAGGAGTAAGAATCCCAAAGGAGTTAAAATTGCTTAATACACCTGTAGTGTAAATAAAGCTATGAGAAACTTGAAACTTCTTTGCTTTCAGTTAAGGAATACTTTGGATTTCTGACTTCAGATAATGGGCTGTGTGGCTGGGAGGCTGTGGAAAAGAAAAAATGAAGTTAGAATTCTGTGGATAAGATGTGTGTTCTGAATTGTCATTATTGCGCTTAAAAATGCTGCCTGTTGAATGACAGGCAGCTGAAAGATATTTATGTGAGTTTTGCTTAAAATACATGTTTCACAGAACTTCAGTAGCAGTATATTTAATACTGATAAAGAATAATCTAGGCTGTAAATGCTTTACTTAAAGTTGAAACTCACAGATTTAGCAAATTATTTTTATAAATGGGCTTTTTTTTTTTACTCCTCATTATGTATGTGATGTGAGCATACGTGCTTAAGGAAGGCGGTGAAATGAAATACACGAAAAATAATGGAAATGACTCGGTAGAAAATAGGCATCTAAGTTCTGGAGTTTAATTTCTTATCACTTTGCAGCAAAAACTTTGTGCAAGCCTTTTGTAGATTAGTATTTGGAGTCTTTTAAAGTAATTAGTCTATTTAGCTACGTAAAAACGTTGTAATCTAACCTCTAAAGTCATTAAAAAAACAACTAGGAGGTTCTGTGTACTATATTGGAGAATCTGCATATGAGGGATTCTTGTAAGAAAAACTGTAAGGAGAATCCTTATTTGAAGATACCTTGGGTATTTTTTTCATATATAGAAGGAAGGTAATAAATTTCTTTGCACTTTTATCTTAGATTGTTAAACAGGGTCTCACAGCTAATTCATTACTGGACAGAGGCATGCAGCTTACAGGATCAACATCTAAGTAAGTTGAATACTGCGTAATATAATTAGCATATTTTTTAAGAGTAGGATTTTCCTGATGTTAAATATTTTGGCTTTTGCTAGCCCTTCCAAAATTTGATTTGTAGCAGTACTTTTCAGTGCGGTTCTACTTTAGAACAGAGTATCCTATTATAAAATGTTTGGTGTTGGAAAGCATTAAATAATTTCACTCATATGTTTTCAAGATTATGAACTGCAACTTAATTTAGAATAATTTGCAGGTGCTTATGGTGAGTGTCCATTGCATTGCCAAAAGCTGAACTTGAATCTAGGGAATGGCCTTGCCCTGGGGTTGTATCTGTGCGCTTTCTAAGCTATGCAGTAGAAGAAACCTGCCATTATATGCATTTTGTGACAAATTAACCTGATACCAGGACACTTTTGTATTTCTTTTACAAACCTAGATTATTAATGTGTATTTGACTTGTTTAGTACACCTTATACTCCTTTGGAAAAGAAGTCTGCAGAAAATACAGATGATGAAACGATAACAGAAGAATGGACATTGGATCACCCTGTCTTCCAGACACGGACAACAGCAATAGTAGAAGTAAAAGGAACTGTAGATGTAGTTCTGACTCCTCTTGTAGCAGAAGCACTGGATAGGTAATTAATTTTACTTTTATTACTGCAATGTTAATTGATTACGCTAAAAATTGTCTAAAATTAAAGCTGTTTTGTTCAGCAAAGGTTTAGGTAAAAGGATTGAATAATGTGACTGATGGAACAGTGGGCCCTTGTGCCCAGTGAATGTAATTCTGCATTTCCCATGAAGAAGCTAGAAGAATGTTATACTTCTATGCATAAGAACGTTATGTTATGATCTGGGGAGTGCCCTTTATGTCTGTCAGTACTTTAATTAACACTATATAGAGAAAAATTAATATTATTGGTGGTTTGTCACGTGAAACTAGAAGTTTAAATGGTCTGCTGTGGGCTTGTTGCCTCTCACAGGTATATAGAAGCGATGGTGCACTGTGCTAGCTCCCGACACCCAGCAGCAATCGTCGATGATCTGCATTGCAAAGTTCTTCGAGATGCTGTTCAGAACAGCAAAACAAGCTTCTCAGAAAATGTAAGAAAGGGAACAAGAAAAATGGACAAAGATTTGAGAGAGTATTGTTTTCTGTATTTTACATAGAAGAAGTTTTAATTGAATTCAGTGTTTTGAGATACAGGAGCTAAATGCTTTATTAATTTGGAATACATACTTATTTTTATCTTGTGCTTAATGTGTGTGTGTTTTTATAATCAACTGTTACATACTGTCTTTCAGTGATCAGAAATCTCTCTTTCAGGATTGAAGTGAAGTTTTTCTCTTTTGGACAGTCTAGTCAGTAGCTACTGTAATTTGCATGAGATCATACATTCTGTTCTTAGAAATTACTATAACAATATTTTTGTGTATTATATTCATATCAGCAATACATCATTTACTATTTTACAGTGATTAGGGAGATAGCCTCTGTGAAGTAGAGGAAAGTTCAAACTAAGCTGTGAAAGTGCATGTGCCTTCTTTTCAGTTCATCTGATAGCCTAAAAAAAATTAGCTTGACTAGAATTGTATGGCAGTTCCAGAGAATTAGAAGGGGTTTTTGTCCAAGGTAATGATCATATCTATATTGTATAATTTCTTAGACTACACAGGCTAGTGGACACTAATTATTTACTTCATAATAAGTTGTTCTATGTACGTTATATATGTAGAACTCAAACTTTCAGCTGAAATCTGGTCATTAGAAGTTTACTGCAGAATGGCATTGGTACCCTGATGGGTCTAAACCTACTGTATCTGTAAGTGCTACAGCCCTTGTTCTAGAAATCAGGGTATTGTGCTTTAAATGAAGTCAGAATCTCTTGCTGCTTCAGTGCTAATAAACTATCCTGTTACTCTTTAGCTTAGCCGCTCTGAGTTTCAGCGAGAATAAATTATTTTTTTCCTCCCCTCCAAGTTATCTTCAAAGCAGGATATTAGAGGAACAAAAATAGACACTACCACTACAGGAACAACAAACCAGGGACCAGCACAGACCAATCTCTCACTCAAGCAAGATAATGTGACGATTAAAGGTCTTCAGGCCAATGTTACTGTACCAAAGGTAACAACTTTTTGTTTAGTACACATGCGCCTCACAAGTTAACCTTATCTTGCATCCCTATTAGTTCCCCAAAAGCTTAAGTGAAGCTATGTATTTGTGCTAGGTAACTAACGTTTTGAACAGGATGACTGTTTTGGAGCCGCTCAATTTTATTATGGTAGGTGTGCAGGTTAAGTAACAGCCACTATAGGCATAACTGACTGCCATGTCTTTAAATTATGTTTTTACATAATCTAGGTGTTATGGTTTTATCTCCACCCCCCACCCCCCTCCTTACTGAGAAGTATAAGACAAGGTTGTATTAGAAATTAGTGATGTGTACTTAATGTAACATTTTTTTTCTAAATTTCTTTACTTTTGGGGGGGGGATTTTACATGTAGGTGAACCTGTGTTTACTACAAGCATCTGTTGATGAATCCCCAGGGGTTTCTTCTGGCAAAACAGTGACTCATGTTTCATTAGTAGCTTTGTGTTTTGATAGAATTGCCACGCAAGTTCGTATGAATAGGTAAGAATAATACATATCACTATTTGTACCTCTTTCTTCTTAAGTTAGTCAGAAGACTTACAGTGATGCCAATTTTTTTGCAGTTCTGAAGAGTATTTGAAAAAGTCGTGACTGAGTTTAGCAATTAAATGCATCTTCTGTGTTTTATAAATTAACTTCTAATATCTAATTAGAACTGCAGTTTCTTTAAGAAACGGAGGAATAATTTTGGAATAATTTTGGCACGTCAGTTTTAAGTCATTCTTGCTTTTATGTCATGCAGGATAATATTAAGTTTTTCAGAATTTTTCTACCAAAGCATATGTATTGTCTATCTTACAAAGAATTGTTTTTAACACTGCTATGTCAATAACACTTAAAATTTGAAACAGGAAATAATCAAATGAAATATGTCTATCTGAGGTAGGCTCAATTGTTTTTTCTCCCTTATATTCAAAGGGGTATAGTTGAGGAGACTTCAAACAATGCAGAAACTGGGAGGAATTCTGTTACGTTTGAGCGTTACATCCAAACCAGTAAAATGCAGCCTCAGTCTTCTGGCTCACTCAGATCCAATGCAGGAGCAGAAAAAGGGAAAGAAATTGCTGCTAAATTGAACATCCATCGCGTTCATGGACAACTTAGAGGCCTTGATACAACAGGTAAACCTTTTAGGATTTTTTTAAATTGTGGAAATGTCAGTTTTCATAGAAGCAAATGGTTATGGTTGGCCTTGTAGTTTGGTTGTGTTTTGGTTTTTTTTTTTAATCAACACACATAAAAAGACACTTGAACCTGGAGATTTTGCAGATTCTCTAGAAGAATTTTAGGATAGTTCCTCAAATTATTTCCTGTTATTCTGCTGAAGTGCTAGACTTAAATGTGGGCTAAGTGAAAACTATCAAGATGAACTTCTAAGCAGTTTGTGTGGCAAGTGGCTTGCATTGTAAATATTGACATGCGCTGGTAAAATTTCAGGCCTGGGCTCCCTTCCTCCCACCTGATCTCTTTTCAGCTACTGTTTTTTGTCACCTGATGCAGGGAATTGAATTACGCTGATTTGGTTTCTTACTACTTTCTAACCATTTCAAGATAGCTATAATTGCCTGTTGTACTGGCAATTTCAGCATGACAAACTGTAGATTTTTAACTGTAGCGACTCTGAAAGTGAAAATAAGATCTACCCAGTTATCTTCCTTCTTGTTTGCATTAAGGAAATTCCTTCAAGAGGCTATGAATTAGATTCAGCTGCTGTAACTCCTGGTCCTGGAAGAACTAATCTGGAGAAGATGACCAAAAGTGGAGGCAGTTTTTGTTAAAACTGATTCAATTTTGACGGAATCTATACCAGTTAGTGCCGTGTTTTACTCTGTCCCGTAATGAACAGGAATCTTTAGGACAAGAGCAAGTGCTCTGTGAAACAAGTCTGATTGAAAAACACACAATAAACAATAAAGATAGACCCACCCACCCCACCCCCAGCCCACTGCTGTGCAAAGATGAGTGAGCAAAGGAAGCTGGAGGAAAACAAAAGCAGTAAGAGAACACTGAACTCTATTTTTACTTAGTTATGGGTAGAATCTTAGCAGTAGTGTCCTATGTGAGGTATGTTGCAGACATTCAAGATGGCCAAGTGATTTTTGAATTCTAACCAAGCAAACTCATCATCTTCCATTTAAAACGTTTGAGAGATGTCTTTCTAGGGATCTTAGCATTTCATGTGTACTTCAAAAGTGATTGCACTTCTGAGCTGGGGGTGGAGAGTGAGGATTGGAAGGGATATAAATTGACTCTAGCTCATTTCCTCAGATATTTGACATTTAGCTCTGTGTGTCAGTTAATAGGCAATAGGCATAAAATTGTTTAACATGTTCGTTCAAAAATGTCGCCAGAAGAAAGGATTTATATATAAGCTACATCCTAACATCAAAGAAATCAAGGTGGCATAGTACCCTCCTGGGTCTTAGACAGCAAAGATCATAATGAATTAAAAACTGTCTGAGTCTGTGTTTTCTTAGGAATCAGTGAGGCTTAGCGCTTTACATCCTCCCTACACAGACATAGACATGCTTCCAACCAAGAAGCAGTCTTTGAATTAAAATTAGAAATTTATTTTTAAATATCCTTCAAGTATGCTATAGTTAATACCAAATGCATTTCTACTAAGACATATTCTCCAAAAGCACTGTCAGTAACGCTGTAATTTTTAGTTTAACGCTATTAAACCTTAATTTTTAGTTTAACGCTATTAAACCTTAGGTACTTACTAGGAATGAGCTTTTTTGTAAAGTAATTTCTGGCCAATTGCCAGTTCTGGATAAAACTCTGAAGAGTTTGTTTGTACACATGTCTTTGGAACCATGACTCTACAAAAAGATGAAAAAGGCAGATGTGTTAGGATTGGGAATGCCTCCAAGCTTTAACGTTGTGTTTCTCAGTCCATATTTTTTCCAAACTTAAAAATTATGCTGCCCATATTAACATACCAGGAGGAAGGCTTTTAGACTTCATAAACTATCCTTCTTTTTTTTCTTGCTTGTACTTTAATTTTGGTTTTTTTTCTTTATTTCTCCCCCCTGCCCCAATTTGAGGAATGTTAAAGGGGCAACACTCCCAGAAGACTGTAAACTTCAGAGAGCTATTTGAAGACGTAAGGTTTGGGGTTTTTTGTTTTTTTTTTTTCATTTTGTAACGAAGAGGTAAATATGTTTGTTTTTACAGATATTGGAACTTGTGCAATAACAGCTATTCCTTTTGGGAAATCAAAAGTTCTTTTTACTTTGGAAGAGTTGGATGAGTTTGCTTTTGTGGATGAAACAGATCAACAAGCTGTTCCAGATGTAACACGAATTGGTCCTAGTCAAGAGAAGTGGGGTTGGATAATGTTTGAGTGTGGAATTGAAAATTTGACTATAAAAGGTAAGGCTTATGTAGGCTTTATATTACTTTGCTTTATGAAACTGCTAACAATTGTGTTGTTAGGTCTTCCAGTTTAGCAATTGTGTGATTAGAAATTGCGGAATATGGGTGATTTTAAATAGTACACGTCTATTGTAAATAAATGATATCACGGAGTAGATTATACAGTAAAGGAACTTTTAGTAATCAATACCATTTATAACAGTGTATGAAATAATTCTATATAAACCAGTTTCGGCAGTTTATGAACTTAAATTGAAGGTAGAAATTGATGCTTTCACTGATCACTTAAATGACCGTGCAATTGTACAGAGTTTTTCGCCGGAGTTTTTTTGCTTTTGGTGGGGGGTGGGGTGGGGTGGGGTGGGGTGGAAGCTAGCTTGAAAAAGGGAAAAACCAGTGTATATATATTTTCTGTCATCCAAGTCATTCTTTTCAGGGAATAGTGTTTAAAAACAGTCTTCATGTAAGTACTTTTCATCTACTTGGAACAAACTATCAGAAGCTCTACACTAGCTGTTAAATTGTTGTATAAAAATTGTAGTGATAAATTGATGTGTAAAATGGTAATGCACCTTGTTTAACCAAAATCGTATGTACTTCTCATCTTAATTGCATATCTTTTCAATGGGACATAACCTACAGAGCTTATGCAGAGCAAACATTTACAGTCTTGGTGGGTGTTTTATAGGAGGAAGGCAATCTGGAGCGGTATTGTATAATACATTTGGAGTCATGGGTAAATCAAGAGATACAGAGAGAGGTGGACTGCTTGCATCAAATAACTCTTCAGATTCTCCAACTGGTAGCGGTTATAATACTGATGTGTCTGATGATAACCTTCCTTGTGATAGAATAAGTCCCTCCTCAGATATTAATGGAAATTCAGTTTCAGATGAGCAGGTATGTACATACTATGTAGAAATGATTGGTCTCGGGTTGATTTTTTTCTTTTTTTAAAATGGTTAATGTTCATAATAAGAAATTGATGATTTAACAGATGTCGTGCCAGCTGAATTCATACTGTCTGCTTGCACACTAAACTTCCAGCTTTCTGCAAGAGCCTCTGGTATTGTCTTGGCAGAGTTGGTGGACAGCGTTAGTTTGTTTTTCTCTGCCTAAATGCATGTGAAACTGTTCCTTATGAACAGTGTACAGTATGGTATGTTACTGCCTTTCAGTGCAATCATTTTGGAAAACAATCTCACTTTTGACTGATGTGTTTCCTTTTTTAAGGATGAAGGGGTTGAATCTGATGATCTGAAAAAAGATATACCCTTGATGCCTCCTCCCCCTGACTCTTGCAGCATGAAGCTAACGATCAAAGAAATTTGGTTTAGTTTTGCAGCCCCTACCAATGTGCGCTCTCCAGCCCATATATTTTCAAGGTATAATTTCACCTGATTTAAGAGAAAGAAAATGACAGTTCTGCTTTGTTAAACTGCAGTTGTCGTGGGTAGATTCTGAATGTAAATTCAATAATTTTTGAAGCTTCTCTGGAAGTGAAAATGGATTTTATATATATCATGTTAACTCTTGCTTTGGGTTTTTATTGTCATTTATGTGGAAGCTTTGCTAGAAAATTTTTAGTTAGATATAATTAAAAGAAGAAAAGAAAGGTAAAAACACCCCCAACAACCAACAGAAAACTTTCAGTGATACTGAAATGTGTGAAGGAGAAAGGCAGGGGTGGGTATTTGTTTTGGGTAGGAGAGATGCTAGAGAAGAGAACTACTCAGTGCTGTTGCTATTCAACCTGATGCTTAACTCACAATCTTGTTGCCATCGCACTATAAAGTTCCAAATAAATCCTTCTAAGATAGTTTTTTATATTGCATTTGTACAACAAGCCAAATATTCTTATCTGTCAGTAGTTTAAGCTCAGCATCGAGCTACAAGTTAGAAAATACTCTGTTATTTTCTCAATATTCTTGCCTCAGCCCTTCAGCAAAAGTCCTTCATGACGTATCGTGTAACAGTTAATGTGGGATTCAGTCAGTGATGAAAATTTCAAACTGGATTATTTCAGTAGGCGATACAAATGGGAAGAGGAGGGAGTAGCAGGAGCAGATGGAATCATGAGTGTGTGAGCGTGTAAAACTTAACCTGCCTTAGGTATTTTTTGCCAGTTTTGATTTTCTGGGCAATAAGTCTGTGTTTGTTACTTTGTGACCTTGTTCTGTCATATTGCACCTATTTGAATGTCATTCATAACAACATTAGAAAATCTTGCAAATTGCTGCTGCGGAACGTGAATACTTAATTCTTTTTGTTTTTCTCAATAGGCAGCTGAACCTCCTGAGTACTGCAACACCTGCAGTTGGTGCTTGGCTTGTTCCCATTGATCAAGTGAAATCGTCATTAAATAAATTAGAAACTGAAGGAACCCTGCGAATCTGTGCTGTGATGGGTTGCATTATGACAGAAGCTTTAGAGGTAAATGACCTTTATAAAATCAATAGGCATGTCAGAACAGAGCAGTGTAATATGTAACATATATTTCTTTGGGATTCTGGGTATTTTCACTGACAAACTTAGAGCACCTCATATGAGCCTTTACTTCCAGAACTGGTCACAAGAACTCACTACCTGTGGTTTTTGTACAGAACCTAATTTCAGTGGAAAAAAAATTCAGCTGTTACTAGTGAGGAAGTCTTGTGCTTCTTACAGGAGTGCATCTCCAGGTAAAATAACTGGAGCTTCTGCCTTTGGAAAGGGAAGAGTAAGAAATATGGCTGTAGCATCTGATATATCTTATGAAATATCAAAGTGTGATGAATTATGAAATATTCAGGGTATCTTTTGGGAGAAAATGTGAATTTCTGTGCTCCTGCAGTGTACCTAATCATTGTGTTTACTGGGCCCGCTTGTTAGAGGAAGGGAGGACAAGCGTCGTGAGGGTGAAACATTCTAGCAAATAATGCAAAATAAACAAATTTTTTGTTGAAAACTAGGATTGGTAGAGCTTTTGTGACAAATGGGGTGTTACTGTGATTTGCGACGGAGCTTTCATGTGTGCGGCAGTTTTCTGCTGTTTGTTAACCTAGCACCATCTAGTGGGAAGATTTTGGGGTGATACCCATTGTTGAGATCCTGTCTTACACTGTAAGATTGACAAGCTTAGTGTCAAGCTAGTTTTCTGCTATACTCAAAAATCGTTCTTTGCATCAGTCTCTTATTGCTACCTCCCTTCCTATATCTTTTCTTACCCTTTTTCTAGCATTATCCAAATTAGGAAAGTACCTGTTTTTTTCATTAGCTAGGAATAAACAGGTGTTTTTTGAATCTCGGCTAGCTGTGAATATATATTTGTTTGTCCAGAGGTAACTTTACGAAGTCTGCTATTTGAATCCAGCCTTCTGGTTTCTTACATCATATAAATAAATAAGCATCAAGTATGATTTTTCACGTACCAGTAATTAAAATAAGGTTGGTATCTGTGTGGCAAATGTTTGTTGCAGAAGTTCCAAATGGGGTTAGAAGTTTGTGATATCCCAGGTGAAATCTTGCAGTTCATGCGTGTATTCTGTTTGCAAGTATGAACACATATGTGAAAAGTTGTTACATCTTTATCTAGAATAAAAGCGTGCATTTTCCTCTGAGAAGCAAGTACAACAGGCTTACCAAAGTGGCTCGTTTCTTGCAAGAAAACCCTTCTTGTTTACTGTGTAATATATTGCACCATTACCTTCATCAAGCGAATTACTCCATTATTGAGGATGCCACCATGGTGAGTTACCCTGTAAAAACTGAAATAACTCCATGTGTTAATTTCAAATGTACCAATTCTAATGTCTTAAATTAGGTAACAGTTTAGGGAAAGTTGACAAATGCGTAAATCTTTAAATTGATAAACAGATACTGCTTTGCTCATTTCATTTTCTTTCAGATCTGCTGTTTTTGTTGTGTATATGTAAAATTTTTATTGAGCTATTTTATTAGTAAATACATGAGAACTCAGAAACCAAATAGGCATGTCTTTAAAATTGTTAATGGCCTTTTTTCTTAAAGATAACAGCAAAGTAGTAAAAATTGGCATCTGTAGTTTTAAAATCAAATAAATCTCAATTATTAAGGCAAGTGTGTGGACTGATTAGCTTATTCCAAATTCTCTCCTCCAGAACTAGTTTTCATGTCTTCTAGAAATACTTGGATAATGCAGACAGCTTAAGAAAAGAGAAACCTTAAGGCTGAAGAATCTAATCTTTTTCTTGGTGGCTTTAGAATGTAAATGTCTGGATTATAGTGGTAAATAATGGTTTGAACAAACAAATTAGGCATAAGGAGGAGTGTTTGTTCCTGATTTTGTGTCATTTTCATAATCTAATTCCATGGCTGTCAGATTTAAACATCACATTTTTCAACATATTCAGCTGAGAGCCCAGTGATCAGAAATAGCACAATTTGTGACAGAAATAGCACTGTTTGATTTGTGGTCAAAATAAGCAGCTTTTTTTTTTTTCTTGATCACAATTCAATGATGTAATCAAAAAAATCCCTGGGTTTTTTTTGCCTCAAATTAATGTTTGTAAAACACTGCTTACCAACAATGGAAGAAACCTCATCTTTAATTTCAGTTCTGTTTCTACAGTCAGGCTAGTGCTGCTGTGATATTTAGTCCATAGTTGAGAGCCTTATAATTACTTAAGTATTTTTAGTTTCATGTTTAATAAAGCTGTTTCCTGTTGGTTTTCTTTGGCCCCATGGGCTACATCCTCAGGTCGTGTGAATCAATGTATTGACTGAGTTCAGTGAAGCTGTAATTCTTATCTGTTAGCCCTATGGCTATTTATATCTGAATGGATGCTGTGTGGTGCCAGCGTGTTTCCATCATAAGTCTCTTGAGTATGAAGGTTTAAGGGAGGTGTGACTGGTTTTTCCCCATTTACTTTAAAATGCTGTGATAAGCATTTTTAATTTTTGTTTTTCTTTTTTTCAAGAGCGATGGTCTTCCTGCCTTAGTAACCTTAAAGAAAGGTCTAGTTGCCCTAGCAAGGCAGTGGATGAAGTTCATTGTGGTGACCCCAGCTTTTAAAGGAGTCAGCTTACACAGACCAGCTCAGCCAGTGAAATTGCAGGCAAATGCCTGCCACGAGCATGAGGATGGACTCGGATTAGACAACGGAGGGGGTCTTCAGAGTGACACAAGTGCTGATGGGGCAGAGTTTGAATTTGATGCAGGTATTTTGGTGGTGTTCTGTCTCCATAAATGATCATAGGGACAAGTAGCTCCTCTCAGATCATTTGTATCTTCTTTAGTTTTAATGCTTGAATACATTATATTCTTTTTTAGAATCGTTGCAGTTTAACCCTAGCCAGCAGCTAAACAGCACACAGCCACTCATTCACTCCCCACAGCCGGTGGGATGGGGGAGAGAATTGGAAGAGTAAAAGAGACAAAACTTGTGGGTTAAGATAAGAACAGTTCAATAATTGAAATAAAATAAAGTAAAATAGTAGCCATAGTAATAATAATAATAATATACAAGGCAAGTGATGCACGATACAATTGCTCACCACCCACCAACCGATGCCCAGCCTGTCCCCGCCTTCCCTCTTCTTCCCCCAGCTTTATATACTGAGCATGGTGTCCTATGGTACGGGATATCCCTTTGGCCAGTTGGGGTCAGCTGTCCTGGCCGTGTTGCCTCGCCTCCCAGCTTCTCCTGCACCTGGCCGAGCATGGGAGGCTGGAAAAATCCTTGGCTAGTGTAAGCACTGCTTAGCAACAACTAAAACATCAGCATGTTATCAACGTTATTCTCATACCAAATATAGTGCTGTGCTTTCACAGCACTATACCAGCTACTAGGAGGAAAAAGAATTTTATCGCAGCTGAAACCAGGACAATCATCAAGTTGCTTTTTTAGAATCATCTTCATTTTGAAACAGCTGCTGACAATTGTAATTATAGTATTACCATAATCCTTACTTGTTTGGGGAAAAACAAAGCAGGAGACTTCTCTTTCTTCACATGCTTTGTCTTGTTATTTTCTGCACAAAATACATCAACTTAATTATTTGCTAGCTTGCAATTAGGATTTTGTTGTGCAGCTTCTGACTTCAGTTAAAAACTGTAACGTGCAATTCTGTACATTCTTCCAGGTATAGCTTCAAACCCACCTTCTTATTTGTCCTTTGTAAAGATGTATTTTCATAAAAAATGTTTTTTCTCATTTTTACTACTTCATATATGGTAGATTTCTGTTGCCAGCTTACACATTGCCAATTTAACATAAGCTACTGATTTAGCTTTGTATTTGATATAGAGCTGACTTAAGAATCACTGAAAGGAAGGGCATAAATAAATACATGTTGTTGGAGCACTCTGTTTTGCTGTCTTGAGTTGACTTAGGTTTTTTGTGTTTGTAGCATCTCTATACAATGTTACTGCTTTCAGAAAGACAGCATTTGTTTTTCTTTTCTCAAGTAAGAATTATGTAACATTGAGGTTAAAAAAAAAAATAATAATCAGGAGGAGAATCTGCTTTTGATTAAAAGCCAGGCAGCTTAAAGACAGCAAAACCAAAGATGTTTGTGCATAAAACCTGTATGTAATGTACAGTATGATGCAAATTTTTGCCCCCTTCTCTGAAATACCTGCTTTGGTAGAGCAGAAACAGACCAGTGAAGTACTTAAATTTTTTTTCACCTGTCCATAGTCTTCTGTTTTTCACCGAGAATTTTGACAATGACAATATGGCCGCCTTGTGTAGATTTACTTATAGATGGAACTCACACAAATATAAGTATCTTAATTCAAAAAATGATCAGCCATACCAGAGTGAGCAAAATCAGTGATATTTGGCACCTTCCTTTTGATCTGTAGCACAGAGCAACATTTGTATGATATTAGAAGGACAAAAAGATTTGTACTAAGATTTTGTATTAAACAAAATCCAGTATGTCTGAGGTTTTCTTATTTGTCTTAAAATTCCCTTGAATTCCCATGACAGCTGTGTGTAGGTGTGTGTCAGAATTTGGAAGTCCATGACTGCTTGTAAATAAAGGTACCTAATAATAGCTAACCTTGTTTCCCCATATATATACAAATGAGAAAAATTCTTTGCTTGGTTCCAGCTACCGTCAGTGAGCATACAATGCTCCTAGAAGGAACAGCTCATCGCCCTCCACCTGCTGGTGGCTCTTCTGGGCCTGTAACTGGTGCTGAGATCATGAGGAAATTATCCAAGACTCACACTCACAGTGATTCTGTTCTGAAGATAAAGGTAAGTTTTTAACACTCTGCACGAGTGGAAACTGGTTTGTAGCTGACCTGTTTTGAAGCAGTTCTGTAGCTTGCAGATGAATAAATGCTTGTCTAAAACATAACTATAACTACCTAGAACCGTAACACATGGAAGGTATGCTCCTCACCTTATAAAAGTGATGCTTGATCAGTTGGTCTGTATTCTACACCTGTTTGTTTTTTTTTTCTTGCCAATTAACTTCAGAGCCACGTTTAAAAATGATATGTATGTGCATCATTTAAGGGTGTACATTAACTTTTCTGGCTTTTAATGTATTTATGGAAGCAGAAATGAGGATTTAACTATCATCATACAAAATACAAGATTGGCAAAGCTCTTCAATAACTTGTATTAAAATTAGTGGGGTTTTTTTATTTCACAAGTTGTACAGAGAACTGCAAGATTTTATTTTTATTGCTACTTCCTGAGCAGAGTCTGTGAATGTTTGTGAGTTTTTGGGAGTTGTTTTGGTTTTGTGTGTGTGTTTTAGGTTTTTTGGTGGGGTTTTTTTGGTGTTGGGGGGTTGGTTTTGGTTTGGGTTTTTTTTTGTCATTTGTTGTCTTCTCTATGTATGTTAGGCAACTTGGTTGCTTGTAGTGATTACTTTTCAGCTGTGGTTTTTCACAGAATGACTGAGGTTGAAAGGGACTTTTGTACGTCATCTTGTCCAACTCCCTTGCTCAAGCAGGGCCACCTAGAGCCAGTTGCCCAGGGTTTTGTCTAGATGGCTTTTGAACATCTCCAAGGATGGAGACCCATAAATTGTGACAAAACTCAGTCACCTACACAGTAAAAAAGTGTTTCCTGATGTTCAGAGGGAATGTGCTGTGTTTCAGTTTGTGCCCATTGTCTCTGTTCCTGTCACTGGGCACCAGTGAGAAGGGCCTGGCTCCGTCATGTTTGCATCCTCCCTTCAGGTATTTACATATATTAAGATGATCCCTGCTAAGCCTGCTCTTCCCTAGGCTGAACAGTCCCAGCTCCCTCAGTCTTTTCTCATACGAGAGATGCTAGGGTCCCTTAATCATCTTAGCGGCCCTTTGTTGGACTCCAGTATTTCTCTCTTGTACTGGGGAGCTCATAACTGGACACAATACTCCAGGTGTGGCCACACCAGTGCTGAGTGGTGGGGTAGGATCACCTCCCTTGAACTGTTGGGAACTTGCTCTTTAATGCAGCCCAGGCCGGACAGCCCGGCACAGGCACACTGCTGCCTCACGTTCAACTTGATGCCCACCAGGTCGCCCAAGTCCTTTTCTGCAAAACTGTTTTCCAGCTGGTTGGAGCCCAGCATATACTGGCACGTTTGGCCCCTGTAGCGGATAATTGCCCGCTACTATCACTTACTGCTCCCTCCTGGTGGTCTTGCATGGTTTAGGGATAGGTGGCCCAGATGTTTTGCTTGAAGGCACATTTGGCTCTTCAGTTTTGAAGGTAGAGAACCTGTTTCATAGTTTTAAGCCTTTAAGTGGACCAGGAACCTTCCTCTTGGTGCTAGAAGTCCCCAGCTTCCATTCTTCATCTTCCCCAGAGGCTACATTTACCATCATTCTGGGGATGGAAGGGACTTGGTCTTTAGAAAAAGACCAAATGCAAACAAGGCTCCTATTCAGTAGTATGTACTGTTCCTTCTGTAGACTTGCTGTAGGTGAATTCTACATATCTGCAGTTCTGTTTGTTACTTGTTTGGGTTTTTCAACTGTTTTTACGCATAAATTTTTTTTAATACTTAAGAATTTAATAGCACCTTTATGCACAATACCTGCATGGCATATGACCTGCCCCAAGTGAAGTGCTACTTGTCCAAAAGTTTGCAGGATGAGAACTTTGTGGTTATTGTGTTCTGATCTTATATTCAGACCAGTTTCTTTGTTTTTTTTTCCACAAGGGTATACATCCATATCATTCCTTAAGTTACACTAGTGGAGATACAGCTACAGATTCACCAGTGCACGTTGGCCGTTCTGGAATGGCAGTCAAAGAAAGTCCAAGAAAAGAGAGCCTGCTCAGCTACCTTACTGGGAGTTTTCCTAGCCTGCATAATCTTTTGGAAGGGACTCCTCAAAGGAGTACAACAGCAGTTAAAAGTAGTTCTTTAACAAGAACAGGTATGATGTAGCGTAAGTAAGCTAAAGGGAGGAGAAGGGAGGATTGATTTTATTTTAATGATTTAGAAAAAGTACTATGTTTTCACTATGAGTTACCATTTGTGTTTAAGATCCCAATTCCTCCCCCACCCCGCCCCAAATCATAGTTTTTAATAGCAGTTCCTAGACATCGCTGCACCGTACCATTTCCTAGAAGCAAATAGCGAGTACATCAGGTTTGGAAAAGAAATCACAGCTAACAAAATAAATTAAATATTTTCCTTTTACTTAGGCTTACTACTTTTTGAGTGTAATACATAGTTACTTAACTGAGTCTTTTTGAATGAGCAAGGAAATGAAGTGATCATCCTGTATTTGTCATTTTTTCTTGACCTTGTAAGTAGCTCAAAAAGTGGACTAAAACTAAAGCTCCAGTAGCTTAGTTTGTGTATAATAATTTGCAGATATGTACTGATGGTCTTTTGAAAAACTGTGTTTTGTAGAAGTCTGAAATACATACATTGAAATGTTTATGCTCTCTATTATTGTTCAGAGTGCATTGTTACAATTTTTATAAAGAAAAACAGAGAAGTTTGATACTGTTTTCTCTAAAACCTCTCTCCTTTGCTGTCAGGGAATGAAATATTATTCCGAAAAAAAGGTATTTTGGTTTCTTAATGATTCCTTTCTTCTAATTAATGGTAGAGATGAACAAATGCAAAGACGCTTGCAGTGCAACATCCATTAGTGTTGTAGTATAACTTCTGTGGTAGCACCTGTAGTGCTGTTTGACACGTCGTTTACTGGAATAAACCTTGAGCATTAGGCTTATTTTAATAGTAAATATGTACTGTCAGTAAAACTATGTTGTCTTCCTGTTTTTTGCTGACTTCGCTACAATAAATGCTAAAGCTTCTGATTTATCTGTATAGGAAATACTGTGGCCACAGACATGTTATCTGAACATCCTTTGCTGTCTGAACCATCTTCTGTGAGTTTCTATAACTGGATGTCCAATGCTGTGGGCAACAGAGGAAGTGTTGTACAAGAAAGTCCGGCCACCAAATCTGGACACAACAGTCTTCCAACAGGTATTGCTAATTACAGCTGAATTGAAGAGATTATTCTGGGTTGGCTGTTCCTGTGTTTACCCCATTCTTTCTGAAAGTAATTGAGCAAGGGACTTATATTAAACAGATGTAAATATTATTTGTGGGACTTACAGCAAACTGGAAATTGAACAAATGTGATTTAAGGAAAACTGTTGTTTTTACTTCTCTCACGCTGCCTCCAAAATTTTAGCTCTTTCTTACTGTAAATGTAGCTTCCAAAACTGTGTGTAGCAACAAAAATGCTAAGCCGTAAAACCATCCTTAGTTGCAGAGTTCCGTTGGATTTTGTTAGTTTCTTTTAATCTCTTTTGCGTATGCTGTTTCTGTAAGAAGCATTTTGTACATTGGAATCCTTGCTCTTTCTAGGTTCAGTTTTGAGATAAAACATAAGCATCTATTTTGAGAGTAAAGTGGTTCTTCAGGGATGGGAAGTGGTCAGCTGGTGTAAGGGAATGGAGAAAAGAAAATATGCATTACTGAAAGTCTTAAGTGTATTAAAGAAACAGATACGTAACAACTTAGTGCAGCTTATCTATTAATTCTTGTAAGCCTGTCGTCATTCATAATCCTCAAACGTGTGTATCTTAATTTTCATCTTCACTAAGAATAAATTTCAATGTTTCTTCTATTAACAGTCTTTCAACTGTAATGTATTAATCTTAGGCAATAATAAGTTGTTTTAATTTGGTTTTAATACTGAACAAATAGTCTGATGCTACAAAACATCTTTGTGCTGTACATACTGCTTAACTGGTGTGGCTCCTCTGTAAACTGGAACGTGTTTCTTTGCAGAAAGACTCATAGGGTAGAAGTATAGCTTGCAATTCTTATTTTTTTTTATTTTTTTTCCCCCAGAAAAAGCTGCATTTTTTTTCCTACTGAAACTATAACAGTTTTTTTCATGAGCTCATGTTCCTGAAGTTAAGACTTAGTGATGTAACTTGGCCACAGATCTATCCAAACCATTTTTCTGTGGAGGTGTGTAGTCATATGGCTCTCTGATCAGTGCTGTAAGCTTGAGTTTTGGAGAATCAGGATTAATTTACATTGGCAGAGCCGCTCTGTCTCATGGAGGTTGGGTCCAGTCCAGGCTCAAGATGCAGGCGATTCAGCATCACTCTGCCCTTGGGCTGCAAGTCTGATTGTGAGTAGAGCAACTGCAGGGAAGTTGTTGTCCGTAGCTATTTTTATGAATAGCATATTTGGCTAGAGACTAATCTATGGAGATCTCATTAGTGGATCTTGCACTGGGACTAACAAAACCCAGAAGCCTGTAGCACACTGAAAAAGAAAAGCAAATACCTGCAACTGGGCATAATCTTTGCTTTTTGTTGATGGTATAGCTACTCAGCCTATGAACTATTTCAGTTTAAACAGGAGTTAAGTACCCTATAGAACACAATACAGACAAAAGGCCTTGAGAAGGAGAACAAAAATATGGAAATATTTTTGTGCTTCCCAAATATGAGTTGGATTATCTCTATATTTATTACCTGTTTCAGCAATATCAGACTGTTTCTTTATCCTGAATGCCACTTTTGTGAGGTTATAGACCTGACTAGGACTCTGACTTTCTATGTGTATGGCATGTGTTTCTATATAATTAACCTTGCTGAATAAATTGCTGAGTTGGTGGTGTTAAAATTTGCTGTGGTGTTAGTGTTCCATCAGTATTTATTTTTCAGGTGTGGCACCCAATCTTCCTACGATACCCTCTGCCTCAGACTTCAACACAGTGTTGTCTAGTGACCAGAACACCCTGGATGGCACACACTCACAGCACAGCACCAGTCAGGACGACATCGCAGGTGTAGAAGAGGGTAACCAGGGGTTTCCTGCTGTCCAGCTAGCAGATGCGCAGGTAGGGGTGGTTTGCTGATGTACTGTGGAGTTCTGTAGGAAAAAACTAGTTATTATTTTAAGAAAAAAGAAAGATCCCACAGCAATGAAAATGTTATCCTGGTTTTGTACACGTTTCTTAGATGTTGCTGTGCAGACATGAAAGGCTGGAGAAACCTTTGAGGTGTCCCTTAACAAATGTTATGAATGGTGACTAATAGAGCATTGTTTTATAATTTCAAAGAGCATACTGGAGCACTTATAAGATTAATCTAGTTCTCCAGAGTACTTTTTACTGAGGGGAGCATGCATAAATCTTGCTCCCATAGTGAAGTATTCAAAGCTAGCTTGCTGTGTAGTCAGTCATTTTACCTAGAAAATCCATAAAGCTTCTCCTTTTTATCCCCCTTCTTTCTGTTTTACAGCACTGTCAATAAAACTTAAAAATGTTCCATATTATGTACCTCACATTGTAAATATTGTAGCTCAGCAAATGATGGAGCAAGAATATTAGGAATAATCTAGGCAACAAGGAGTAAATCAGTCGGTTTTGTTTTGTAGGTTGTTTTCAAACCTCTTTTAAGTTACACGGGAATTCAGGCTCAGGATGCAATGCCACTCTGCTACAGAATGTACTTCGGAGAGTACCTTTCATTCTCAGGAACTTTGGACTGCCTAAGAGCAGATATTGTTGATTCAGATACAGCAAAGGAAAGGAAAAGCAAGCGAGCTCGAAGGTATGTTGCGAGATATTTGAAGAAAAAAAAAAAAAAAAAAAATTCCTGAAGAACAGAAATTAGGTTTTTCATGTGAAGACACAGAATTCCAAAGCACTTCCATAGAATAGGGTCTAATGAACTCTAATAGAATAGTCCTTTATTCTTTTAAACTTACCTGTTTTGTCTTCCTGTTAGAATATCATCTTTTTAATCTTCCTATGGAATGGTTTGGTAATTTTAAGTATTTGAATCTCAGCTACTTTTGAAAATTGGAGATTGAGGAAGGGAGAGCTGGTGGGAATAACAGTGGGGGAAATTGGAGAGGCTCTTAAATGCTGTTTTGTAATTAATCCTGTGAATGAGGTTGCTACTTTTGGTGTACATGCTGATTCTTCCCCCTGCTGACTTGGGGCAAAGCTTTAGGTTATGATGGAAACTAAGTTTACAGAACTGAATGATTACTGTTAGCAGCATGCAGTATGAAAGTATAAAAGTTTATTTTCTATATTTAGAACTATGGTAAGAAGGTGGTATCCTAAGGGAAATAAAAGGTTGGATTCAGTAAATTAGATGTACTACAGTGTAAAAAGGTATTTGACTCCCATAAAAAGAAATAAAGTAGTGACTTGTACCTTTTCTTTCCTTAGGCAAGGAGCTGTCAATCTTCCTCCTCTTGAATTCAAACCAGCTTTGATGTTAGAGACTTTCAGTATTAGTGCTGTTGTAATGGAGAAATCCATGTGCACACCTCATAACTCCACCAATGCCCTTTCTTTTCATGACTTGAATAAACGCTATTATAATACTTTTCACTGCAATTTTACAATTTCTTGCCAGTCCATAAGCCAGCACGTAGATATGGCACTGGTTCGTCTCATTCATCAGTTCAGTACAATGATCGATGATATCAAAGCCACGCAGACGGACATCAAACTTAGCAGATACACAGCTGGATCAGCCTCTCCGACACCTACTTTTAAAACCCGCAAACACAGAGACTTCCGCTCTTCTGATTTCAGCCGAAGCTCTCGAGGAAGCCTTAACGGAGGTAACAGAGTGAACAACACCAAGAACAAACGAACAAACAATGAGAACAATAAGAAGGAGTCTCGGAACAAGAATTCCTTAGGGAGGTCAGAAAGAAGAACTTCTAAAGTGTCCAGGAAAGGTTCAAAAGATGTAGTTGACCACATGACTATTCATATGGATGACTCTGACTCTATTACCGTGTCGGAACAGAGCGAACCTTCTGCTGAGTGCTGGCAAAACATGTATAAACTATTGAACTTCTATTCACTCATTTCTGATCCAACCGGGATTTTAGAAAAGTCTTCTGAAACTTTTGGGCCAACAGGTAAACTCGTTCATGAATCCAAGTGATCGAGAATGTGTGCTTTTGCTCCAGTGTATTCATCTGAAACTTGATCATAAGGTGGTTTTTGAAAGTTGCCCACCCCATCTAACTTGGATCGGAGGGGGAAGTGGTGAGGACTGG
Source organism: Phalacrocorax aristotelis (assembly GCF_949628215.1). NCBI lineage: Eukaryota > Metazoa > Chordata > Aves > Suliformes > Phalacrocoracidae > Phalacrocorax > Phalacrocorax aristotelis. Next base: position 7,189,118 of record NC_134279.1, read on the forward strand.
GGGGGTAGCTTGTAATTAATTCACCAAGATAGTGTACAAAAGAAGAAAGTTCTCCTCCTGGCTTTAGAGCATGCTTTGATTCTTTCAATCCTGGACTTAGTCAAATTCTTGTGCAGCTCTCTTAATCTGCATTTGCAGTGGCTGTGGGACTGTGTTAAGGTAACTTTCCTGGTTGATTGTGTACAGAGTGGATCCACTTTGTTCCTCCCTAGGTGCTCTTTTGTTTTCAAGTGGCTAGGGGAAATGTTGTATGTTATCATTCTGTGAAAATATGTAAGCAAATACATAAGTGATTCTGAGGAAGAGCGTTTCTGCCCTGGGAATGACTGAGTAAAAAAAAAATGATCTAGCTTTGAAGCTAGCTTTGAGGGAAGAAAAGGGAAAAATACTAATTTTGGTAAAGTTCAGCAAAGGTTACAGGTGTTTGGGCCATGATTTCACCTAAAGCTTTGAGATCTGGTGTGACCACTGTTCTCTATTTCTATTTTAGCACAGCAGAGTAAATTTGAGTGCTGACATAGCATCGTTCTTTTTGTTGGTGAACTTAGGTTGCTGTAAATATGCAGGGGATGGTGTAGTTACTAGTTAGGCAAATTTTCTTTGGATTTGTTTTAACTGAAGAATTAAAATATAAGAAAGTGTCAAATGAGAGCTTCTGTTAAACAGAGGGCAGTACCTTTTATGCACAGAATATCATAGCTGCAGCATAGCTGTGATATCTGCACAAAATGTAAATTTTCTAACATTGTTTTTATGCTCTGGGTATTGAAAAGGAAAACTTGCTTATCCAAAACTAAATTATGGGAACCTTTGGCTGTGAAATGATCAAAAAAGAAAGAGGACAATTGGAAACGGTCAGAGCGTGTTTATTGTAGAGCAACAAAATCACATAAATATGAATATTTATATAATGGACATAAGAATATATCTATGAATAATAATGAAATCACACCACTCGTTATTGTCCCCATTGTGTCTTGGATTTGGTTCAGCTGCAATGTTATTAGGGTGGAATAAGCGCAGCATAGGTAATTTGCCAAAAGAGTTTGCTTGATGTGCAAGATGCTCAATCCTTGGTTTCATGTACAAATATAAATCAGGTATGCCAAGGATTTATTGTAAAAAGTCCTTAAATAACTCCTTTGTGCTTTTGTAGGCGTTCGAAGCCCAACCGAACCTGCTTGTAGAGTGGTGTTTGAGAATGAACAGGATAACGGCAGAGACACACAGAGGAAGCGCAGCCTGGTGACTTCGGAGCCGCAGCATGTGACTCTCATAGTCTTTGGAATAGGCATGGTGAACCGAACCCACCTGGAGGCAGACATTGGCGGTCTAACGATGGAATCTGAACTGAAGAGAATCCATGGCAGTTTCACCCTGAAAGAAAAAATGAAAGGTGGGCTAAGCTAAGAAGTACTCTGTAGTTAAACATGTAAAGCTGCCACTGAGTTTATGTGTGTGCACACACCTATACCAATGCGTGTGTGTGTGCATGTGTAATAAGCTTTGTGTGTAAGTAGATGTACATTATGTCTGTGTGTGGACACTATAATAACATTCAACAAGTTCTTTTAAAAACTGTTACTGGGATGCTGAAGCATTTTAGAAGGATGCAAGATTTTTTCAGAAAATGCCATGAAGGAGATTCTTTTATTTTCATTTTCATTTCCTTTCATTTTCAAAAGCTTTCTTCTTGTCTGAATTTAAATTTTAGATTACTTAATGTACCTACTAAAACTGTAATTTTTCAAATGGTTTTGTGCTACTCTATTTTTGAAAGCAGTAGGCATACCTGGAAGTATTTTACTGAATGAAATGCCGTTAAGTATCTTTTTTTCTTCAAGATGTACTACATCAAAAGATGACTGAGACATGTGCCACTGCTCACATAGGAGGTGTCAATATCGTGCTTCTGGAGGGAATTACCCCAAATATTCAGTAAGTATGAAGCCTGACAATTTAAAAATCATTCAAGTGCATAGAAGTGGTATCAGTTGTGCGACAGTAAAGGTATGTAGCTTAATATGGACATGATATGCTGTAGGTAGAATCTGTGAAGTCATAGAGTTTGGTGGCAATCATGGAGCTGTTGTGGAGTTGGGCTTGAACTTGCCTTGTAAAGCGAACTCCATGTGCGTGTTGACAGGAGGCTTTTCTATGAAAGGCATATCTAACTAAGCTGAGAAAGAATACGGTGAACGTAGTAGTAGGTTTTAGTCTAGGGCACCCAATTGCACAAGTCTTATAGTTATGTGAGGATGAATACTCCTGTTCTTTTCCGTTTCTAGTACGAGATACTAGTAAGCTCAGAACTGATTGTAGGATCGCAGTGTAAATCGGTAAATGACCTGACTGAAAAATTGTAGGTGACAGGTCTTCTTGTAAAAAGAAAGAAATTAAATTTAATGTAATCAGAGCTTTCAGTACTAATTTTATCCCATGTGGTATACGTATAGAAACTTTATCACATGGTGTGTATTGTTTTTCTTATGCTTCTAATTGTTTTTTGAAGCTTATAGGTTCCACTAAACCATACAGGATGTTATGGTGTATTTAACCTACCGATGCTGATGATTCCCATTTAAGACCTATATTGTTTCTTTAATACATATCTTTTTGAACTCCCTTGATGCATGATTCTTTGTGTTATTTTTACAGTTCTAATATCCATTCTCCACCCTTTATATAATTGACACAACTTGGCAGGGACAGGGGAAGAATCACTTTTTGTGTATAAACATCTTGAGTGACTTGCTTAGCATCCACATTTTTTTTTTTTTGTCATGTTCACAACCTCAAAAAGGGCATGCATAATTTTCCTTTGTTTCTAGCTGAACTTCTTTTTTTGCGAAACAACAGTTGACCTACAGCTCTTCATAACGTAGATCACCCTCACGCAGTCTGAGTGTTAGCTGGGTAACCCTCACTATGTGATCTGGTTTTAGAATATTAATGTTGTAGAAAAGAGCTGAAATAATGTCACTTGAGTCTCTCTCTCTCCTATTAATTCCTGTTTAATTTGGAAGACTCCTATATAGAACTTAAAACATACAGAATTTTATTCATGTCCCCAGCTAAATTGCTTCTGGTAAGTGAGTTTCAGAGGGATAAATAAAAGTTCTAATCTGACAGCCATGTAAGGCTTCTGAAGGCGACTGAAGTTCTTCACATCTGTTTCACATCATAATTTTACTGAGCCTCCATATAGGAAGGGTACAAAAGGAAAGGGGGGAAATAACAATAAATCTTGAACAGCAATAACAGCAAACAACAAACCCTAACAAAACCAAAACCTTCAATTTGGTAAATTTGAAAGTAAGTGTCATATTGTGGGTTACAAGTAAATAACTGACTAATTTTGCATGAATGTTTATTCTTTATTTGCTTTGTTTTTGTTTTTCTTGCTTTCTCTTCAATCTTCATCTGTAGACTGGAGGATTTTCCTACATCTCCTACAAGCACAGCCAAACAAGAGTTTCTGTATGTCATGTTATTACGTTTAATAGTCTTGCAATTAACTCTGTGTTGTGTAGCTAATGGCTGCATTCCTACTGTGTGTGATTGTGTAGGCAGATGTTGCTTGAACACATTTTAGTTTAACATCTAATATTACCTAGACAAGCTTTTAATGTAGCCTGCTAAATATCTGTCAAAAAAAGCCCTTGTAAATGTTAACAGTCTAGCGTTAGGGGCAGATATTACACTCTACGGTCACTACTGTAATTCTAGAATGGTTTCACTGGCTGTTAAGTTCTTTAGCTTAGTTCTTTAGATCTGCTTCTATGCTTATTTCAATGACGTGAAATAATGCTGATAAAAGGAACAGAGAGGTTAGATTTGCTTTGAACCTGGTAAGGAACTGCTGTGCTTGGAGTGATAATACCTGTTGTGATTTCAGCATGAATAGGACCATTCCTTTTGTCTGTCTTTACCTCTGTGCTGGGTTGAATTGCTAGGCATGCTGACCAGGTTATGCTAACACAAAATGTTTTCCTTAAAAGCATGCTTGTGCATCTACTGCTTCTGAAGGTGACCCCCTTCATGTCCCCCAGAACTCTATGTGTGAATGTAGCTTCCCTTTTCTCTCACAAAAGATGCAATGTTTGCTTTCTAGTAGCCTTCTTACTTCCTGATGCTAAAATCCGGAGGTTCTCCCTGGATTAGTGGTCAAGGTGGGAAATGGTACACTGGCAACCTAGAAGCCCTCTTACACAGTGACCCTGCAGTGCTCTGAGAAGAAAAGTTATGTAGGCAAAAATTGTGAGGATCTTGTATTCCCCACCCCCCAAACCAGTATTCTGAGCATAGGTTTCTTTTGCCACTTTAGACCACTAGTGTGTATCTTTTGGTAGGACTTGCTACAACTGCTGTTACAGCATTTATGTATATTCTGTGTTGTGATAATACAGGATTAACTTTAAATGCCCTTAGAGATGGTGGCTCTGGAAGGAGAGGTGATGGACTGTAAAACTGCAAGCGATGTAAAGAAAGCATTCAGGTTTTTGTTCCTTTTTGCGTGGTAGCGATGTTAAACCAGCAACGATACTTTTTTTTTTGCATAGTGTACCACTGAACAGTTGAATTAATTGCCACATGATGTAGTCAACAAAAATAATATAAATAATTAAAAGGATTGGACAAATCCATGTAGGGTAGGTCTGGTGGTGAGTCACAAACACAATGCAGCCTCTGGCTCAAAAAGTAAAGCCCCGATGGCTGGAATTAAGGGAAAGATCACTTTATTTACGCTCCAAGCGTCTCCTACTGCCCAAATTTTCATCTGACTCAGGGTGGTAGTTCCTGTGTGTGCTAACAGGCCTCCTGCTGACCTTTTTCCCCCTCATTTTTCTAATATTCCCAAAAATCTTTTAGGCTGAGTGGTGGCCTTGTAGCCAGTTCTGTAGTGGGACAAAGACTTTGTTCCCAAGTTTGTCTGGAGAGTGATTATTTATGGCATTGATGCCAGAACAGAACTACTTCTGAGTGCATTGCAGGTATATAACTTAAATATCAATTAATGATTTTAATAATATTCAACCAGATCTGTTACAGGCATATCACCGTAGGTAAGCAAACTGCAGGTACATAATGTGCAGTGCTGATTCCAAATAAATGTATGATGACACAGTCGTTCTGTGTTTCATTCTGTCATGGAAGTAGGCTTGTTGTAGACCAGACAAGTGACAGTGAAATTCATTCGTTGCATGAAATACGGTTAATCTTGCTGAAATCTGATTCTCCTGCGACAGCTATATTAATGAAGTGCTTAAAATGGTATGGATTCATATCTTCAGAACTGATTGTAAATTCGGTACAGACTTTAACTCCAACTATATTTATTTTTACCTTCGACACAAAGATAGTTTGACTAGACTGTCTGTCTGGTACAGGTCAGGAAGAGATCTTGCAACTTCCCTGAAGTTGAAAGTTGTTCTTGTGATGCTTGAATAGCTAATGTAGTAGTGTTTTGTGTTACACATGGGGGAAAAAATGTGATCTTGATTGGGTTCACAGTAGTTCAGCCAGAATGGTAGCAGGAAGAGAGTAGAAAATAAGCAAATATCAACAGAAATAATCATGGGGGTTTTTCTCTTTTGAAGAAGTGGATTAAAATAAGTCTGCCCTTTTCTTAAGTAATGCTTATTTCGTGTAATGTTTTCCTGAAAATACTTGTGAATTAAGATTTGTTTTCTCTTTCATATTTGTGTAAATTCTTAAAATATTTTGAAATCGGTTCTACTTGACAGTCTACCCTAAAATATTAATCCACAACCACTTTAGGTCACTTGTATCTCTTGCGTAGCTGTGAAAATCTGAAAATGTTTCTAGAGCTTCAGTAAATTAATCTGCTGTCGATACCTGTGGTTGCATCAGTGTGCTGCGTATTTCTTCATTATAAGCATAAGGACGATGCGTTGTGTTTTTTTTGTTTGTGGCTTTCTTTTTGTATTTCCACTCCTGGCATGCTTTGGGCTCGCTGATATTTTAATATCAGAATAAGGAGCCCTGTGTTGGGGCTTCACAGAAGAAACTTTACTTAGGGAGTAGAATTCATAGAATGTTGTAGCTTTCGCTATGAAACCAAAATGTCTATAGAATGCTTTAAATCATGATACAAAATATATTTTAGTTATGCTCCTTAAAATTTAGTATTTGAGAAAGTTTCACTGAATGTTGTGATTTTATAGAGTCTGTTTTTCACATGTTTTAGCTGATGTACTGCATTGTCACAACTGTATGTCTTTCTCTTTGAGGCTGTTAATATTCTGTGCTGGCTACATAATATACTTCCATTGGGTAACCCTCCAGGAACTGACCTTGGATGAGAAACTTTATTGTGTTACCCCATGTATCTTTTTTAATAGGAGCTTAGTGAATTCTGATATGCCAAAATTTCATTCCGACACCAAAAACTGTCAGCTTTGTGCAGTTGCATTTTTATCTTGGGTAACCGTTGTGAACCATATCCTCCTTAATATTTAAATAAAGTTTAGACTTCATATTTTGGAGTAGTATGTGTCAATTAAATGGCAGTTATTAGTTCACAAACCTATTTATCACCTACTGTGTATTTATTCCTAAATGACTATTTACTCCATTGACCTTTTTGGATGCTAAAATCAGATTTTACTAAGTCGTCTTATGAAAAGGATGGTTCAAGATTATTCCTGAAAAGGAGTTGAAATGGAAGCCTCTTATTTGTTTCTGTGTGTGAAAATTTGTCTGTGTACGTGCAGCCTAGTGTGTGTAAACTCAAATGATCTCACATTATGCAAGAATAACAGTTTAACGGGTATTTTTGCAATGCATGACTTGTAGTTCTCTTAAACGTAGTGTAGTTGTTTGTGGCATGTAGTGCATCTGTGTGTGTAAAGTGGAAGAAAAAGGAATGTGTATGTAGTTTATAAACAAAATCACTTCTATGAGTACTTCAAAATTCAGCTAACACTTAAACCCCCGTTTTAACAGAAAAGTGTAACTGTTTTGAAAGACATGCAAATAAATCCTATTTCCTTTTCTGTTAGAACTGTCGTGAAATGCAGTATTGCCAAATCCCAGGCCCTGTATAGTGCCCAGAGAGGGCTGAAAACAAACAATGCTGCTGTGGTCAAAGTTGGAGCCATCAGCATCAACATTCCTCAGCACCCTGCCACGCTGCACAGCATGATGGTGCGCAGTTCCCACCAGCTCTCCAAGCAGATTTCGGATCTCATCAGGCAACCGTCAACTGCGTAAGTGCTGCTTGCGTGGCACTTCTGAATGCCCCTGGTTGCCATCCATTTACGGCCTTGTGCTACTTTGAACATCTCTGGGAGGGTCAGGCGAGTCATGTATCACGTTAGAATAACAAAAAGTATTTTCTGATCTCTGTCTTGGTAAATAGGCCCCAGCCTACCAAAGAAGATGTTGCGACTCCTTTGCCCTCTGAAAAGACTCCAACAAGTATTAATCAAACACCTGTTGAAACAAATGAATTTCCACAGCTGCCAGAAGGCTTAGAAAAGAAGCCTATAGTCCTTAAATTCAGTGCCATGATAGATGGTATAGCTATTGGAGCAGCACTCTTGCCCTCTCTAAAAGCAGAATATAAGATGGGAAGAATGAGGAGTCACGGAATGACAGGTAACAAACTGTTCTCTGAAACGTTAAAAACATTATGGCTTTTAGCTTGGCCTTGCTAGAAGCATCCAACAGGACTTGATATTTCCGTTGAATTATAGCTAGAGCTTTCAATCTGTTGCTGTTGGCTTATGTTTTTGAATGTGGACTTTAATCAGATGGGGCAGAGGATTTACACATACAGAGTTGCCGGAGGCAGAATACAAGAGCAGATGAAGGCATGTATACATTCGTATATAGCTTCCTCCCAGGAAGCTTCCCTCTGAATGCTAAAATCCGTTTATGATCCTTTATTAACTAAATTCTGATTTGTAAAGCTACCTGAGAATACTCTTGTAGGGTCTCAGTACAGGTGAAGTGGTTTGTATGGCTCCCTTCTCCATCTAATTACAGTGAAGTCTTTGTTTTCTTCAAAAATTAAGGAAGCCCAGAAACATGTGGGTCAATATTTCTAACTGTAGAGCTCTGTGCACTTCAGCATTTTAAAGATTTTTTTTTTTTGTTAATTCCAAAAGTTTTCTTAAATTTAAGGGTAAGTAAAAGATTCTTTTTCCAGTTCATACCTTTTCTTTTCCCGTCTTCCTTTTACAGGTGCCCAAACTAGATTTAATTTTGAGCTTCCAAGTCACAGATTGCGCTTCACTTCAAAAGTCTCTGCCACTGATATGTCAACCATTCCTCCCTCGGCAAGTCTTAACCTTCCTCCCGTCACTATGTCAGGCAAATATATCATGGAAGAACACGATACTTACTCAGACCAAATTTGGAGCATAGATGAACTACCTGCTAAGCAAGGCTATTACCTGCAGGGCAACTACTTACGTTGTGTGGCTGAGGTAGGTGGTGAAGACTGTAGTCATCTTCGATAACTTGTTATTTCCATTCTGTTACATTTCTGTATGTGCAGCTTCATATTATTTTCATAATCTGCCTACTCCAGAAATCTCAGGTTGATCCAAATACAGCATTTGTAATTGTGTGACACTGAAACAGAACTTGCTCAGTCCTTAGTGGATGAGCAGCCAACATACCAAGCAGACAAGAGCACTATATCAGAGGATTTTGAATATGTTGTTTTGTGCAAATAAATAAGGAAGATATGTTTAGAAACTTTTTTTTGGAATGACAATATTTTTCATCAGTGAAGTAGACAAAAGTATATTATACTGATAATTCAAATAAAATGTGATTTAAAACTGAAAAGTTATGCTAACACATCAGATAATGTCCTATATTTTGCAAAAAGAAATACTGAAAAATTTAAAAACTATATAATTGTTTAACTCTCTTATTTTGTCATGATTAGGCAGGTCTATAGATGGGAGAAGCTGTGTATAACCTTAGTAAATGATAAAAAATTTTCTGTTCAACACAGTCTTCTCCTCACAAGTTCTACTTCTGTACCGATTTCCACAGTTACTTTTCACGGAGAGAGAAGTGATGCTGCTTAAAACAAACCTTTCTGGTGGGGAAAAGTGTGGCTTTTCTACTAACTGTATTTCTTTAGTCAGAAAAATAGTCTAGCATGTTGTGATTGAGACTTCTGATGTTTGCATCTTTATGGGAGAAGTTTAATTAGGTGCTGCTCTATGTTCAACCCATTTGACTTATTTCCTGGCTGAAGGAAAGGCCTTAGGGTCTTCAAATTTGTTCAGCATGTAAAACAAAAGGAAGGGGCTACTAAGTACTAGCAAAGGCAAAAGCCAAGTCCCAAGTCATTTTAGAAAATATTTGTATTTTATTTCAGAAATCTCAATGGCAAATTTAAACAATCGCAGGCAGGCTCCAGTTCCTTAGGAATAATCTTTAAGATCAGATTGGACACATAAGTTTACCATTGAAGATATCAGTAAACTTGTTCTTCTACAGTTAGTAGGATAATGCATTTTTAAGAGGTTGAGAGCTCATTTCTATTTTGTTCTGGTAATGGTTTACTATCTGTAGTTCAGCAGCGTTTTGCATACTTCCATGACCGAATCAAGTCCTGCATTGTACTGTCTAAGCTAAACTTAAGCAGGAGAACAAACTTTTTCATATAATAGTGGAAGTCCTTCAGTTTTCTGATAGGCATTCACAGCAGAAAAATTACAAACCAAAACCATTTATTGTTCCTTTTTTATGCCAATACTGATATAATTGGACTTGAAAATATATGCCTGAAAAGTAAAAATGCATTATTTTGAAAATGTAGGCATGGGATCTGTTTTGAAGTTTTGTTCTCAAATTTTGTATTTCTGCAGGTTGGTTCCTTCGAACATAATCTCACAACTGATCTTTTAAATCATTTAGTATTTGTGCAGAAGGTGTTCATGAAGGAAGTAAACGAAGTCATACAGAAGGTTTCAGGTAAGTGGAACACTTAAAACCAACTTAAAGTAAGATCCTTAAACCTGTTTGATGGCAACACGATATAGTTCTCTGGATCAGCTATTTATTTCACAGACATCATCGTTTCACATCTAGCACTCCAAGCAGCAAGAAGCAAGCAGCAGAGCTGGAGATTGAAGTAGTAACAGAGGCTTTGGATATTTTTGTAGCTCTATCAGAAACAAGAGGTTTTATTGGGAAGCAGGATAGTTTGTCATTCTGGACACTAGCCTCTGTCTCTGTCTGTGACGGTTCCTTGCTGGGTTACTTTCTGTATGCACTTTGTTCACCTGTAAAATCCAGATTATTTTATGAAATAACATCAGTATATTCTTTTAAAGGAAAACAGCTGTGTCCAGGGAAAACAGTGTCAATGTCAGTATTATTTAGCCTCTCCTGATTCCTGGCTCTTTGATTTTTTACAGCTAACACGTTTCAGAACTGTATGAAAAAGGCATTTGGCTATTCATTAGATTGCTTTGTGTATCATGCTGTATACTGCAGAAATGATTGGTTTGTTTCTGCTGTTCAGGCTGGCTTCTGTTCTCAGAAAATGTTCAGAAGAAAAAATAGCGTCATCATTAAAAACCCAGTTAGAGAACAGTTGCAAAATCCCTCAGTGCTGTCTCTTTTGCAGTATGCAGTGGAAGTTGCAGACTGAGTTGTGCATTCATCTGTTTGAGTACACAGCCAAAGTAACAAAATACTTATTTTCTTACATAAAAAAACTCTGTCTGACTGAATCACAGTTTGTGCAGCATCTAAAAACAGATCCACTCACTTTCTAGTTATTACTGTTAGAGACTTGGTCCATGTTCAAGAACTGAAAGCAAACTGAAAAGCTGATAACTTGTGCCATGAAGTGATATTTCACTCAGCAAAAAAGTTCTATCACCCTATGCACTGGAAAAAATAGTATAAAATGATACTATTTTTTCTGATATGTGACTACTCTGAGGGGAAATATAAGGACTGGAAGCTTTGTTTGACACATCGGTTATTGTTTGGTAGTTTTGAAAAAAAGGAATATAATTTACTGTGGATATTACATGATGGATGAGGAGATGAGCAGAAGAATAAGAACAGAACTGTAGAAGTGTTTTCTTGTTCTTTACGTCAGAATAAGAATTGGCAGATGGGAATAACCAGTAAAAGAATTAGAAAAAGGAAAAGCAATAATTAATAAGAAGTATTGTCTGTCTATTAAGAAATAATAAGGAAAAAAGTCAAAAAGAAACTAAAATAACTGGGGGAAATAAAGGGAATAGGAATTTTATTAGTTATGTTTTTAGAGGAAGAAGGATGTATGCTTGAGAGAGAATGTTACAGGATGACAGATGTGAATAAATATTCAAAAGCAGATGAAATTTCAAGCAGTTTGATTGTAACACTTCTTGAGTTATCCTAAAAAGTCATTATAGAAATATAGCTAATTTTTAGTGGAAAGATTCATTAATAGTTGGAAACATCATGAGGGAAGATAAACTAAAAAGTGGTAACTAAGTGAAAGGAGTGGCTGTGTGTGCACCTACGTGTTCCTTTCATATACGCCTGTGTGTGTACGTATCTATTTTCATGCATACAAACTCCCGTGAAAGAAATGTGCAGGTTCTAGTGACACGCCCTCAAGGGAGTTCGAAGATGCAGTGGGGAAAATGGGAAATGTCAGAATCCCTGAAGGATAAGAAGAAACAAATTTTAAACACTCTCATGTTCATTTCAGGCAGAATATTTTAGCATTGGGTAGTAAGAGAACACTTAGGGGAAGACTAAAACTTCAACAGCTGTCATAATTCTATTAGAACAATTTTTATAGAGGAGTATAAAGTGGTAAAATGGGAAACCCATATCATATTTCTTTTACAATGTTTCTCAGTCTCTAGAGTTTGATTTCTCCTCTGTTTTTATGTGAGGAATTTATTGCCGTTGCTGGTTCCTTGCTTTTCCACACTATAAATTTATATTGCAAGTAGCAGCCTGATGGTTTTTAGCAGCCTGATGGTTTTTTGAAATGCGACTGCTGCCTTCCATATTGTGGTAATTCATCAGGAACGTGGTCAGGTGCCGGCAATCCATGGGTCTGGGTGCTGAATGCAGAACAAGGCACGGAAAATAGCTTTTGTCCTCCTGGCTTGCAGCAAAGCAATTTCCATGGCTTGAAAACCCTAATTAGCGTAATAGTCTAAAGTGGTTTTTCTAATTATGGTTTCTGTTGCACTAAAATATTGATTGTGTATTATCCTATATAAAGCCTGGATAAGTACCAATTACTTAAGGTGAAGTTGCACAGATTAAAAGCTAGTTAATGAGCAGAGCAGTTCATAATTCTATCTGCAAGTTGAGGGCAGTGTTGATTTAAAGACAGCTGGTGTCCACTTTCAAACTCGTATTACTTTTTGCGCTGGTTTATGTAAAGATTGAAATCCAACTTCTAATATAGCTTCAAGAAAATTATGCTCCCTTAATTGAGAGGGTAGATGGAGAAATTTTATTTAAAGGTAATATCTCTTTTCTTTCTTTCTTTTTTTTATTGGCAAATGCTTTACGAACTTCATGAAGAAATGTCATTGCAAAAATAGACTCTAATATGCATGTGGAGAAGATATGAAAGATGATAGTTCCCTTGCTCAGAACCCTTAGGTTACCATTGTAGTTTTACATGATCCTAATTAAGAATATATGGGGGAGGGGGGTGACGACAAAAAGAGGAGGAGGTTTTCAAGACTATTTGGAGAAGAAAAACATCCAGACAGAAAACGGAGTGATAAAAATTTACTGTTGTTAGTTGTTTGGTGGTGTGTTTTTCTTTTTAATCCATGATTTAACTGCCTATTCTTGCCACCAAATAACTGCAATTGGAAAAACTGGCGTATATGGAGAGAATTAATGGCTTAGCCTTTTCCAGCGGCAAGCCCTTCCTATAAACTAAGATGGAATATAGATCAAATCTCAAGCAGAATTTAAACCTGGATTGCTCCTTCAGGTTAGGGCCTATGGGGAAATGTAACTTGGGATGAAATGTGCCAGGATGAGGAAGTAAAAAAATAAAATAACTGCAGAATACTCTCTCCTCCTGTCACAGAAAAATACTGATATAATTTCAATTCTTCTTTTCATGCAATTTGCACATTATTCAGTCAAGTGTTTAATTCTTATTGTCAGATAGTTAGGAGATACACTGGTGCAGGAGACAAAGGAATATATTTTTGAAAACCAGGTGTTGCTCCTTACAGGCTTTGAGCCTTTCTGTGGAAAGTTTCCCAGGATGGGGAAACATGACTGTCTGCCTCGATTCTTAGTAGAGAGCTATTGACTATACGTAATGTGCGGAAGCTGCACCCATGTTTTCCACCTTCAACCTATATTTGTTTTTATGAGTCTTCAACTAGTCACTCATTAAAATGAGGCTTAATTCACTCTCACCTTTTTTTATATGTATTTGTTTTGAAATGTTTTCTCTGTTAAAACTCTGAATGTGTATATTTAATGGGTACAGGAGGGGAGCAACCAATACCTCTTTGGAATGAACATGATGGCACAACTGATGGAGAAAAACCAAAAATTCTTCTTTACTCATTGAGCCTACAGTTTAAGGTAATCTTATGATGACAAAACAGTGGTCCTAGACGCTATTAATGGCGTTCAGGTTTTTACCACAAAGCTTATTGAATCAGGAATACTCTGCATGAAGAAAAAGACCTTGAGTTTGGTTCCTGGTTTACTTAAAACAGCTTAGTGGCATCGCATGGTGAGAAACGATTATGTCCTCTTTATTTTTGCTGCATAGTGAAAAGGGCTTTTTGTTGTTTTGTTTGTTGTTTTGTTTGTTGGGGTTTTTCCCCTTCTCTATATATCTGAACCAGATCCTAATAACTCTGTACCTTCCTTACCCATTAGGGAATTCAAGTGACAGCTACAACTCCCTCAATGCGAGCTGTGAGATTTGAAACTGGATTGATAGAACTTGAACTCTCAAACAGACTGCAAACCAAAGCAATGCCTGGAAGTAGCAGCTACCTCAAACTGTTTGGGAAGTGTCAGGTGGATTTAAATCTGGCACTAGGACAGATTGTTAAACATCAGGTTAGTCCTCAGCATCTTTGCATGTGGCGTTCTCAATAGCGTGTGATTAAAAAGTACATAACCAAGCCAAGAGGCTGTCTTACTCTGGTGGGTTTTTTTTCTGATCTGGTTGTGGAGTGGGTGTAAAGTGTAGTGGGGCTGGGGAGGGTGTTGGGATTTTGTTCGAAGTTTGGCTTTTGGTTTGTTTGGGTTTTCTTTTGGTTGGCTGTTTTTTTTCAGCTTTTTTTTTTTTTTTTTTTTTTTTTTTTTTAAATAAAAGCTTAAGCATTCTGCAACACACCGGTGTGGAAATTTACTTCCTGAATATGCTCTCGTATTTTGTTAAATAGTCATTCAAAATAAATTTTCTCACTTGAGTCAAGAAGGGACTGAAGTTGGCTTTTCAGAAGAATTAGCAAGTCTTCATTATGAGGGCCAGTTAGTGTACATGCATGAAAGGTGGAAGGAGTCAAGTATGGGTAGCCCTTTGCAATAGTAATGGCCTTGCTACTGAAACAAATCCAAATGTTTTGTTGACATTGCTATTATTTTTAGGGTACCTGAATGAAATAAGATCAGACAAAATCAAAACTTGGCTAGACCTACATTTTGACCTAGTTTGTCATGCTTAGTTTGACAGTTCTATCTCTTCTATTCTTAAACCCACTGTTAGCTGGAATCACTTATTCTATGATATGAAAATATTTTGTGATGCCTAGAAACAAACAAATACAAATCTTAGAACTTCTACACATACTGTCACAACAGAGGATCTGGATATATAAATAGTTATTTTAGTTAACATTTTGCAGTAAATAAGGAAATTAACTCTGCGATCAGAATTTAATGTAAGGAAATTGAAGATCCTCAAAATAACTTTGGCTAGAAGAGGTAGAAGGGGAAAGGAGACATGTTCATTTGTTGTAATTTTACATTTTGTCAAATGCAGTAATGTGATTATTTTTCTTCCATCCCTGAACTCCCCCATGCTGCAAACTCCTCTCTGTTCCCATTTTTTTTAACATTTGAAGGTTTATGAAGAAGCTGGCTCAGACTTTCATCAGGTTGCCTATTTCAAGACAAGAATTGGATTAAGAAACGCTCTCCGAGAAGAAATCAGTGGCTCATCAGACAGAGAAGCTGTGCTCATTACTTTGAACAGACCAATTGTTTTTGCTCAGCCTGTGGCCTTTGACAGAGGTATTGAAGAGACAATTACTACAAATTTGTCTTCATACTGAGAAAGCTATTTTTTTTTTTTCAGAGAGGCCCAATTATTCAATATGTAGTTTATTTCATGTTAAATCAAAATGTCAGGTAGCTGAGAAATTTAGGAGATCTACTGCATGCCAACAGGTTAATAATTCCTAACATCAAAAATTCCATTTGCAGAGGTGATTAGTTTTCAGTTGGTTTGGAGGAAGTTGCTTTTGTAAGTCTTCACAAATGCATAATGCTGAGAATAGCATTGCTTTCTGTATTTTAATGTGTTAACTTTGACACTAAATGATCAGCTTTGTCCATCTTGCCCTTTATAGCATGAGCCTCTTCGTCTCATCCTGAATATGTGTACAACAATGGGGACACACACACACACATCCACTGTCTTAATGTAATGGAGAAACCAAAACATGAAAAAAAAAATTACCTTTATTTAGTGACTGTGCACTTTTTTTTTTGTATGTGTTGATTTCATTTAAGCATTTCTGGTTTCTTCATAAAGCTGTGCTGTTCTGGCTGAACTACAAGGCTGCGTATGACAACTGGAATGAACAGAGAATGGCTTTACATAAAGATATCCATATGGCCACAAAAGAAGTAGTGGATATGCTGCCTGGAATCCAACAAACCTCTGCGCAGGCTTTTGGGACTCTCTTTCTCCAGCTGACTGTCAATGACTTAGGGATTTGCCTGCCCATCACAAACACGCCTCAGGTAAACAAAACGTCTGAAGGAATGTGACTATTAGTAGTTTTTTGAAATATCCATTTGTATGTGGTACGTGGCTTTTATGCCCATGAATGTAATTTTTCATCACACCAATGCAGAAGTCATAGGACGCTAATTGCGCTAGTGACACTGCTTGTGATAGAAATGGTGTTCTCATTTATAGGAGAACTAGGTTATGCGTGTTTCAGTTGGTGTGCGTGTTTTGGGGAAACAACGGATTCTTGTTTACCCCATATATGAGCTTAGCACTTTGGCAAGTCCTTGGAAATCTTTTAGATGGAACGTATTTTCTTGAAACCTTCCATCACAAATTCCAGTTAATCCTTTATTTTTCATATGATTATAGATAGAAAAACTCTGAAAACTGTTGGCTTTAACGTGATGTTCTGACTTGTTTGTTCTTTCAATTAAAACAGGAATGAGTGTGAATAACTATTTGAGATATATAGATATATGTTTTCCAAACAGTTACTTTTCTTTAGGAACTCAGACGGGGTTAAAGAAAGATTTAAAATGCAGTCATTGACAAAAAGTATGCCATTGTAGTACGGAGTAAGCCTCCTATGTTACACAGGATGATGTATTCTTTAATGTGCAGTTAACGAGGTTCTGTATTAAAGTAATGCCTACGCAGTGCATTTTGTGGTGTGTCAATGCTACTTGTTCTGAAAGGGAACGTGCGCTGTGTTATGTTTCTGGAATACCTTTGACTCTTAATGATGTATGGCTCAGTAGTGGATTCTCAGGGTAAGGCTTTGTGGCCATGCAGCTCCTGTTCATTGGCTGTGCGGTTTGCCGAGTTTCTTGACAACCAATGCAGCGTGATCCAACACATTCCCAAATTTGACATTTAGCTCTGTGTATTGATTCTTTCTTCAGACAGATAGGAAAGTACCTAAATCAGTGGACCTAGCTTTCTTGAAAATGTCTGTGATGATTCTCACTTAAGAAACAGTTCTGTGCAGACCTGTATTCCCTGTGTTCTTCCCTTCTTAGAAATGACTGCAGTTATGCCTGTCCCTTCATATATAAGGTGAAGGTGTGCTCTGTGCCTCTGAAGTATAAAATTGAAAATATTACATTGCCAGCTGACAGCAGTTTAAAAAATACATGAAGCAGCGGAGCATTATTAGGATAGATAATGTTAGATGGCTTTGAGAGAAAACCTTGGATTCAGAGACTGTTCCTATGTTGAACTGGGAGTATTCTTAATGGAGAATAATTCCAGAACAGGAATGAATAATTTTAACAATGTAGAAGGAAATAGTCATAATATGTAGAAATGTAAATGAGTAACGAGTCCAGTAATCTAGAATGCATAATGACATAACATTTTGATTGTGAATTTTCTATCTGGCAGCTGTGGACAACACAGTTGGCATTTTCTGCTCTTACGTGTTACAAATTATAGTAGATTTAGAAAAATACATTCTGGTTTATGAAGTCTTAAACTGTATATAGAATAGAATGTTTCCAATACTTTCATGCTGGATCAAAAGAAGTCTAGCTTTGGAAAAGGGAATATGTGGGCTTTTTTTTGCAGGTAAACAAAATTATAGACCTTCATATACAAAGGGCTGGAAAAGAATCAGTCAATCTGTGTATTTAAGACTCTGGATAATTGTAGATACCAAAAAAAAGCACAAAAAAAAGGTCACATGAAAATTAAAGCTACTTTTTGTCGTTCAATCAAGTAATGTGCAAGCCTTCTTGGAGAAAAGAACTGATCCTGGGCTTGTATACTGCGGTCACAGGGCTGTATGGTTTGTAGCCCTTGATGGCCTAGTCCTTGATCAAACATGGATTTTCTTTCCTTTTCCAGATAAGCTTGACTCCTGATGCCCTCATATATTTACAGTGTAGGTGTTGCATTTAGAAAACAACAGTGCAAGACACTGTACAGACAGATGTGGTGCTTTGGAAACTTTCTACAGAGAAGGAGAAATACCAGGAGATATCAGAAGGGGATTAGTTTTCTGATAGGGAAAGACAAAGAGCATTTAATGCATGTACAATATCACTTTGACATGGCAATGATCAGTAAATTCTCTCTGTGATTTTGTTTTCCAGTCTAACCACACAGCAGATCTTGACACTGGCTCTGCTTTAGTCCTGACTATTGAAAGCACGTTGATCACTGCCTGCTCCTCAGAGTCTTTAGTTAGCAAAGGTCACTTTAAAAACTTCTGTATCCGCTTTGCTGATGGCTTTGAGACAAGTTGGGATGATTGGAAACCTGAAATAAGAGGAGATCTGGTCATGAATGCATGTAAGTGGGTGTGATTTCATACTTGACATATTTCAGATATAAATCCACTTCTACCCTTTCCCATGACTTTCAAACCTGCTCAACTTCCCCCAGAAAGATAAAGAAAAATCTTTGGCCTTTTGAAGGCAAAGTGATATGGCTCTAAAAGGTTGTATTCCTTTGTTGTTTTCCTTTATTAACAACTTTATTGCTATATGTCTCACTGTAAGCATTTAAGTTCTGTCTGTGAGATGTTGGAAGAGTTGGATGCATTGCTTTTATATAATTTCATAAGATCGCAGTAAGTTTTTAACGGTTGAATATAGACTATTTTAGTTTATATATCTATATATCTTCTATTTTGGTGAAGATTTAGAATTTATATGGAAATTTAAGTTGATATAAACTTGGATGTTACCAGGTAGGTTCACTTTATGAAATAAGAAAATTCATTCAATGAGAATTAAAGCTAAACCTCCTACCCAACACCACTCATGCTTTAATTGGGGAGGGCAAGAGACTGAGGTGGAATTCAGAAGGGCTGGCCTAAAGCTGCTTTGACTGTCTGCCTAATCAGTGTATGTGCCTCATATGCTTTGTATAGGTGTTGTGCCAGATGGTACGTATGAAGTGTGTTCTAGGACAACAGGACAGGCTGCAGCAGGTAATACACTTTAATAAATCAAGTCCTATATAAATAAAAGATTGATAAAATATTAAATTAAAATCCTTTAATTGTGTTGTAATTTAATTGGTGGTTTGGGTTTTCATTTTGTTTAGTATCTTGTTTTCCTGGTAAAACTCCACAACGTTTTTATCTGCTCCCATCTTTTCAGGCTATTCCAGGTTTTGAGTCACATCAGCAGCACTGGTTTTAGATTTTCACCTGCAGGAAAACACGCGGTGTATATGTGTGTCTTCCTTGGTTGAAGAGTAGTGCTTTATAACAGCAATGTTGTCCTACTGCTTCCTGTCCTAGAGACTTCTAAATCTTCCAGTCCTTCTAATGCTGAGACTGCATTCTGAGCTCCCATTCCTCCCTCACCTCTTCCAGAGATGAATTCTCTTCTTTCTGAACTCCCTCTTCTCCCAGTCTTTCCTACTGGGTTTTTTGGACATTATCCAGAGGCTTCAAAAATACCTGGCAATCTTTGTCTTGGTCATAATACCTGCTGCTTGCTTCTTCTTACCTCTTTGCCCAAATGTCACATCTATGGTGTCTCCTGTCCCTGTAGTTTTGCTCGCTGTCCCCTGCTTGCTTTTTTTGGTGCTGAGGACACATAAAATCGAAACACATGCTGTAACTATTGAAAATTTACTTCTCATGGAATTGTGAATGGCGAAAAACAGGAATAATCCATTTAGAAGAAGGAAAACCAGTATCTTGTGTAGTTCTGCTTAAAACAAGTTCTTTATTTTGATGCTGAAAAGCAACACTCATTAGAAAGATCCTGGGAAGACAGGTATTCAGCAGGCACATCACATATATATTAAAACATCTTCCAGCATCGTTATTGATCACTTGAAAGTGTAAATAGATCAGCATTTTTACGTGCAGATAGCCAGCCTTTATGTTTCTTGCTGTTAGAAATCCTGTTCTGGAACAGTGTACTTGGCTGCAACTGTAAGAGCGAAAGTTTGAGATGCGCTTTTCTGGTCGTCAGCTTGGCTGAAGGGAATGTATTTTCATTAGGTTTGTCTGTGTACATCACTTGTTAAAGAAATATTAACTTTGTAGCCGTGAAGTACTTCCAGCAAGCATTTCAGTTGTAGAATATGTTTTCACCAGAGAGGGCAGAAAAGACAGTTCTTTGATAAACGCTGTCTTGGCTAACTAATGCATAACTCAGTTCAAGAGATTGTTTTAAAAGACGAAAAAGTGGTTAAACTTTTTCCTCTTAAATATAGAAAGTAGCAGTGCTGGAACCTGGACACTGAATGTATTATGGAAGATGTGTGGTATTGATGTCCACATGGATCCAAACATTGGGAAAAGATTGAATGCTTTAGGCAACACCCTCACAACGTTGACAGGAGAAGAAGATATCGATGACATTGCTGACCTCAACTCTGTAAACATAGCTGACCTTTCAGATGAGGACGAAGTTGACACTATGTCTCCCACTATACATGCAGTAAGTGAATCAACGGAAATAAGTGCTACTAATTAGAAAAGGCCTGACAAAGTCTTCAGTCAAATGGAAAGATCTTAGTCTTGAGTCCAGTATGCTACTCCTTATAGCTCATATAACTCTTGTTGGAAATCAAAAAAGTTTGTGTGTTAGTTTTGTAACTCCTTATTTCAAAGGCAAGAAATCACAGGTCATATTTCCACTGGTGTTATGTGGGAATATCAATCTGGATTGGAAAATACGGAGACACAATACCGAACTTCAGCTACCTATATTGGAAGAGTCATGGCTGTAGATAGTTTTTCTTAACAGGAGAGTAAGTTACTAACACGAGCAAATTAGAAAGAATTCTTTTTCAGTGCTTCTACCCAATGTGTTGCTGACCTTGCTTTTTGACTTCACATAAAAATGTTGTAACAGATTATGTTACAGTAACGTTCTTTAATGGCTATCTTAAATAGCCAACAGTGAAAACGTTATCCCAGAACACTAACGTGCCTGTTTGTTGTTCAGAAATCAGGTGGAGGTTCATTATGTGGAGATGCACGCAAGCTAACATTTGGGCAGCGGATTGTAAATCACCTGCTGGGTTTGAGCCCCCCAAACCATCGATACTCTGTTCCTGTAGAATATCTATTGGGGTCAGCGAAGTGTGATTCTCTTCAGTCTAGCAGATCACATATGAAAGCAGGCAGATCCTGCTCATGGGGACATGTATGTAGTAGTTACAGTGTCTCTAACTGAATGATGGGGTTTGGATCACTGCAGAAAATCCAATCAGCTGCCTTTTGAGAAGAAACTGATTCTTTTGCATGCACTAGTCCAAATTTTAAGGTGTGAAATTCTTTTTGCCTATTGTTAAATCGCCCTAATGTCCAATTTGGAGAGGGCATTAATTAGATGTTTATTTTACATAGGAGATTGTTGATCACCGACGGCAGGGAGCTTCTGGTATCCAGACTGGAGAACAGCGAGGAAGAAAATTTGTGAAACGTTTAGTCGATATTAGAGAACTCAATGAGCAAGCTAAAGTTATTGATGACTTAAAGTAAGTTGGGTTTTGCTTTAACTCGCACAAAGTTTGGGAATAACAACCTGCAGGTGACTTTTTTCTTTTCTGCTCTCATCACATATCTTGTGGCATTGTGATGGTCACATGGGAAGTTGTTGTCTTTATTTAAAAATAAAAATTGTCCTGTTGGATTCCATAAGAAAAAACTATATATGCAAGTACTCTCTCAAATTTCTCAATCTCTCCCCCTGCCGATCAGTCTGTATTCTTTCTGGTTCTGCGTTACAATGGCTGATTATAATCAGTTTCTTATCAATTCAAAATCATAGTTCCATCTTGATTTATTATCATGGTGATTAACAAAATATATTACTTTAACAGCAATAAGCTTAGTCTAATTCACTGAAAGAAGAAAAATATTTAAATCAACTATTTTTGCATCCTGTAGGTGATATTTTAAAATGACATCTCCTATGCTGTACCTGAGAAAACCCTGAAGGAAGAATTATTTCAAATTTCGTAGATTTCATCTAAACTACTTCTGTGAATTTTATTAATAATTTTTCAGAATCACGGCTTGTTGGGATTGCCTGGGCTGTTTTCCCCTTCCCTAAGAGAGACTTACTATAAATGGATCTGTCTGGGATGGGAATACAGAGCTTGGTAATTATGTGTCAAATAAGGGAGAGGAGACACGTTCTACTGCTTGTACTTGGAATAAAATTGCTGTCACCAATCAGAGGGCAATTGTATCTGAACTTTGGATTTTAGGTTATATGTTTCTTCTAATAAGAGTTCAGGAATCAAAATTATGTTTTGTGCCTGCCTTTTCTCATTTTATGAATGCTTCAGTACACTCCAATTATTTCAAAGTCGCAGTTGCTTTACAGAGTTTTTAAAATGATTTAGTGGTGTGGGGTTTTTTTTCTGCTGAAGGTAATCTGCTACAGAAGGCTGTCATTGGTGTGACAGGGCTTTGGGCTGTTAGAGCTGAAGGATTTTTCTTCATCCTGCTGGGGATTCTCAGATTTGTCCATGTGATTGTTTTTAATTAAACAGCTGTCGTGTGATTGAAAGTGTACAGGAGGTCCTTGTTCTAGTTGTTACAACTAGAGCTTTTTGAAATAACAGCTTTTCTTACTCTCCACCTTAGCATCATGGTAGGTAGCACTGTTGTTTGGAGGTCTCCTTGCATGCTACTTCGATCTACGTCCTCTTATCTTCTCTGCTAAGGCACTTGGAGAGAGAAACCTTAAAATCAGAGTCCTGTTAAGGAACAAATATTATGCCTGTCAAAAGTTGTATTATGTCACAAGAATAAATCTTCTGCAGCTATATTGGGCACTGGTCATAACTAACTACTGAAAAAAATGAGAAAATGGGATAATTCCCAGGGAAAGCAGAATATCATTGCAACACAGATTTTGAAATGTTGAAAATAGTTTCACCTAGTTTGAAGATAGCTCAATTATGATTTATCCTCAGAAAATTAGGTGCAAGTGAAGGAACTATAAATCAAGAAATTCAGCGCTATCAGCAACTGGAGTCGGTGGCTGTGAATGATATCCGCCGAGATGTTCGTAAAAAGCTACGTAGATCCAGTATGAGGGTAAGCAGTACTAAGTTACCTTAAAGAATGATAGCACTTGCATTGCATATTCCTCTTCTGCGTGTTGATTAAAGCAAGGAAAATGTTAACAATGGAAAAGGAAGGTTAAGAATATCAAATAGCTCAGCAACCCCTTTATCTTTAGGTAAAGGGTTTTTTCCTTTGTAATAATGGAGATAGGAAAATTGAAATTTCACAGAAACTAT
Organism: Phalacrocorax aristotelis; assembly: GCF_949628215.1. Classification (NCBI taxonomy): domain Eukaryota; kingdom Metazoa; phylum Chordata; class Aves; order Suliformes; family Phalacrocoracidae; genus Phalacrocorax; species Phalacrocorax aristotelis. Next base: position 7,212,324 of record NC_134279.1, read on the forward strand.
AATATAAATGGGTTTATTTGCATGCTCACAAGAAATAGTCAGACAATGTGTATCTGAAGATGTTATTTACTCCTTCTCTTAGCAGATTTTAAAATGATTGCTTACTGGACTGACAAATGCAGGGGCAAGCATGTTAACTGCCTGGACAAATGACAGATCCCTGCTGTATGCCAGTTGGCACATGCGCTTTCTATAACTGTGTTTAAATATTAATATAGGCAGAGTTCAGTGATGTAAAAATAAAAACAAACTACTAAGGGTAGATGCTAGAAGAAAATGGACAAAAAACCAAGTTGGTAATCCACAAATGTGTGTGGCTCTTGTCCCAGACCCGATAACAGGCCTGGCAAAACATTATTTTCTGTGTGTCCTAGTGCATGAGCTCCAAGTATGATGCTTCATTAATAAGAAAAGATCTTTCAAAGAGTAATCTTGCTTGCAGCTCTTTCTCAGGTGTTCTCATTTCAGCTCATGTTCTTCCATTACTGTAGCGGTAGCTAGAAAGGATGTGTAAGTGGTCAGATTATTAGCTTTGGGCATACTTTTCTCCGGCAACAGGACATTATCAATTCCATCAAGTGTGAAAAGTGAACATGTATCCAGAGGCAAGATGGAGATGCTGGGAAATGCTAATAATAAGATGCATTTTAACTATTATGGAACAAAAAAAAAAAAATTTTTTTCACTTTACTGGCACATCTGTGTAAAATAATATTTTAGCTTGCCAGAGTTTTTCTCTGGGTTCTTGTTGTTGCATTTAAATACTATTTTTGTTTTAGGCTGCCTCCTTGAAAGACAAATGGGGTCTCAGCTACAAACCCAGCTATAGCCGATCTAAGAGTATTTCAGCATCAGGAAGACCACCTCTGAAGAGAATGGACAGAACAAGGTAAGATTCTGGGAACTGGAGAACTGTGACAGCAACAGCAGTGAATGTAACAGAGGAAACACTGGACTTTGGCCCTAAGAGTCCTTTTACTGGGGGCAGCAGCTATGTGTGGCGGAACTAGGTAGGAAGAGGTAATTTTGGAAGACAGGCATGTTCTCAAAGGCAACTTTTCACCTTTTTTCGAAACTTCTTTTTTGACAGACATGGTAATATGTCAAATGAGGAGAAGTTTCCACTTCTACAACAACTTAGGGTTTTTTACAGAATCCTGCTTTCAAGACATACTAAAGAAACATATATAAGGAAAAATGGCATAGTGTAATCATTTTGATTTCTATGCTTTATTTGCAATCATTTGCCTTAAAAGAAGAAGAAAGGGAGATTCCTTTTGTTTTTTGTGAATGATAATTTTCTTTTAACCTCTTCACCTGTACAACGTGTGTTGGTTTGGTTTCATCATTTAATGGCTGCTGAGCAAACTGTAGTTGTATAATGATCCCTGCTAGTAAAGTGTTTGCTTTGGTTTTAGAATACATGTGTTTGAGTCTTGCTCCTGTAGATCCAGCTGAAGCATTCAAAGTTTGGAAATAAAAATGTGCTCCATTTTTATGTATTAAGTATAAAAGATTTGAAAATTAAAAAGGTGGAGAGGGGTGTTAGAATTTTTTTGACTTTTTTCTATAAGAATGGAAATACTTATAGAAATTTGCTTTAAATTTGAATACTTTTGTGGAAGTGAATAGAAATTAATAAATCATCCAGATGTGAAAATATGAGACAGCAGATATGCCAGCTTAAAACCAGCTTTATAAGTACTCTAAAGTGCATTTTTCAAGATGCCCTTGAAAAGGTATCTTTCTTCTGAATTAATTAACATTCTTGATAATTAAAGCAAAGCAAGTGTTGAAGGCGTGAAGGTTCTAGTGCAGGGTGTGTCAGATGAAAACCACTTTCATTTTACCTTTTCACAAGGTTATCTGAAGAGAATCAGAAATTGTGTGGAAAAGATAATGGGGCTTTTCTGTTGCTCTATAAGAGACAGAGAATTCTGAAAAACTTAATGACTACTTTGGTTGTGAATGAAAAGTAGTATGCATATACTACAAGGCAAAAAAATCCATTTTAGTTGCAGCAGAGAATACATAATCTGCTAACTTGCTTTTTATGTCCCGTGTGGTAGATCACAAGTATCTTATTTTTCTACAATTTCTGCATGTTGGCTCAGGATTGGGAAAAAAAAACACATTAAGAAATAAGCAGAGGTTGGCTAGCAATAGACTACTGGCCAAGTAATGTGTAGCTTCCTTCTCTTTCCTTCTCCTCCTTTTTCTTCCTCATGTACCCCAAGTGATCTGCAGAGGGATCTGGACAGGCTGGATCGATGGGCCGAGGCCAGTTGTATGAGGTTTAACAAGGCCAAGTGCTGGGTCCTGCACTTGGGGCACAACAACCCCATGCAACGCTGCAGCCTTGGGGCAGAGCAGCTGGAGAGCTGCCCGGCAGGAAACAACCTGGGGGTGCTGGCTGGCAGCTGGCTAAGCATGAGCCAGCAGTGCCCAGGTGGCCAAGAAGGCCACCAGCCCCCGGGCTTGTGTCAGCACTGGTGTGGCCAGCAGGAGCAGGGCAGGAATGGTGCCCCTGTGCTCAGCACTGGTGAGGCCGCACCTCGAACCCTGGGTTCAGTTTTGGGCCCCTCAGTACAAGAAGGACATTGAGGTGCTGGAGCGTGTCCAGAGACGGGCAGCGGAGGTGGGGAAGGGTCTGGAGAACAAGGCTTACAAGGAGCGGCTGAGGGAGCCTGGAGAAAAGGAGGCTGAGGGGAGACCTCATTGCTCTCTACAACTGCCTGAAAGGAGGTTGTAGCGAGGTGGGGGCTGGTCTCTTCTCCCATGTAACAAGCGATAGAACAAGAGGAAACGGCCTCAAGTTGCGCCGGGGAGATTTACATTGGATATTTGGAAAAATTTCTTCACCAAAAGGGTTGTCAAGCATTGGAACGGGCTGCCCGGGCAAGTGGTTGAGCCACCATCCCAGGAGGTGTTTAAAAGCCATGTAGATGTGGTGCATAGAGACGTGGTTTGGTGGTGGACTGGACAGTGCCAGGTTAACAGTGGACTTGATGATCTTAACGGTCTTTTCCAAACTAAACAATTCTAAGTGCTTCAGTTATGACTTTATACTTTCTTCCATAACAAAATCGTAAGTACTGACTGTTCTTTTTTTATGGCCTTATATTTGTGTGGTTAAATGTTTGCATGAATGTAAAACTCAACAAGCTGTTGTGTTTTGGTTTTGCTTATAGCTCTCGACTAGGGGACAGCGAAGACCTCCCAGATATCCGTGTAGACGCTGCATCTCCTGGGCCAAGAGTAACTTTCAACATACAGGATTCTGTAAGAATTACTTTATATGCCATATAATTATATTTCCTGTGCCATTTGGTCACAAATTCATGAGGCAGGTATACCTAGGTAGGCCTGAATTGCTTGAATGTTTTGTGTGTCTTATTTCCGTTAGTGTGTGCCTCATATTATGGATATTTTTAGAAGACAGATTTGTTTTTATAGAAGACAGATGTGTTTTGGTTTCTTAACACAGAAATTAATTCAATCATTAGATGAAAGAGTTAAAAATGGGTTTGGGTTTATTTTTAGGCTGACACAGTAGTGATAGAATTGTTTTGGAATTTTATCAGAAGTGTGCAAAAAATCATCTAGTGTTTTCTGTGTTTGAATATATTTAGAGTTTTGGAAATGGGTATTAGTCAGTTTGCAGTAACCCTACAGGTATATCCTTCTGTGTGTTTGAAACAGATTTTTGAATCTTTGGGTTTGTTTATTGCTATGTTTTCTCATTTTTAGAATGTTTTTATTATGTTGGTTTTGTACAGCTGAGAGTATTATAATTGTTTTAATTTATGTATCTCTTTCACTTCTAATTAAGTTGAATAAAACAGCTTTGGGGATTGCACAACAATCCAGCTGTCCAGGGGAAGGGTATTTTCAGGTATTTCTGAGAAGAAACAAGTATTCTTTGCCAGAGAACTAATTTATCTCACAGGGAGCTGCTTTTCAATGTTTCATCTCTTTTGCACTCAGCTAAACAGAATGTATACCAAATTTGAAAATATTTACATTTAAATAAGTAAAGTAAGCAGAAGATTGTGATTGATGGCTGGTGAATTTTCTGGAGTGTTTCTACATCCTTGTGTAGCCCTAACACTTGATAGATTTTGTAAAATGAATTACTGGAATTTTATCTGTATATTTATATAGACTGATCAAGGCTGATGTAAAGTGATATAAGCCTAGCCTTGAAATGTGTGTTAGGAGAGGATTTTAGTGTGTGTGCCTTTGTCCATTATATTGTGTTCCAACATTGCAGGCATCAACACCCGTAGAAGATAATTGGTAGGTGAGAGGATGTCTCCTCACACTTTTATTTCTGATGTAATTCCTATATTGAATGCAGAATAAGGCATTTTCAAATAATAATGAGTAGAGAATGTGCCAAAACTTAATACCCAGAGAACAAATGGTGGAGAGTTTTAACTGCTTTAAAAAACATGTTTAGGGAAAACAGTGAAGATTTTTTTTTCTTAAAAAAAAACCCAAAGCAAAACCAAACACCAAACCAAAACAACAGAAGCAAACAAAACCACCCCAAAAAAAAAACCAACTCAAGAGATAGTAACATACTTTTTCTTCCTTCCAACTCACCTCACGCTCCCAGGAAATAAATTCCTATTTCTGAGAGAGAGGTGGAAATGAAACAGAAATGTGCTTTGCACATATAAATATGTTCATATTTAAAAGCTTGCCAACCTTTTTTTTTTGTTGTTATATATAAGCCCAGTTAGCTTCAGTTTTGTTGGCATAGCAAAATGCTATTAAACACTTAAGACGTATCAAATGTTGAATATTAAAAATAAAAAAACCCATAATGACATTAGAATGCCAGTTCTTCAGCAGAGCTCTAATTTAAATTTGCAGACTATGATGTGTAGCTCTGTAGTAACACTACATAGGTAGTGCTGGTGTTAAACGAACACTTACAGATAGTTTTCACAGTCATTTTAAGAAGTTAATGTTCAAAAATTGGTTGTGTGGTGCTTATGGCATGCTTTATGTGAGAAACAGGAGGCCCTTTTTGGAAATTTGGCCTGAAGTTCATTTTGTGTTAAAGCACGTGTGCCCAAGAGCGCAGCCCAGAACTGCAAACCAGTGCCATACATTCTGTGTTAGCATTCTGCATGCGCGCCTTCACTAACGCTCCTGGGTGTCTCGCCCCTCCACAAGGTTCATGATGATTTTTGCTGTCTTTTGATCTTTTCTTTCAAAATGTTTTTAAATTTCTAAGAAATGTTTCCATTCCTTCTGATCAAGTGAATTGGTCAGAGCATGATACGTATCTAGCTAACACACTGAGCTCAATCACTAGGCAATGGCAAATGTCTCCCCACCAAGCTTTCATTTCTTCCTTTTTCTGTAATCAGTCTTGCAAATTCTACACCTGCTGTCTCTGTCTTATGAGGAACTTGGGAATGAGAGATTATCATAGCATTCTTGCTTTTTTCTTTCCAGAGCTATCTAATGCATTCTCGGTGGAAACAGTATCTGTGGAAATTTAATATCTTCTTGTCTTTCTATAATCAGTTTCCAGAGGAGACAGAAATGGACCTTTTGTCTGTAACTATTGATGGTCCCTCCCATTACTCATCTACTAGTGAAGGCTCATGCTCAGTATTTGGTTCACCCAAAACTCCAGTAGTCTTCTCACCCGGCATTCCCTTCCAGCCTGAAGAAGGACGCCGGGATGACAGCTTATCATCAAGCAGTGAGGACTCTGAGAAGGAGGATGACCATGAAAGAGAGAGGGCGTATTTTTATAGGAAACCACCGTAAGTAATGGTCCTAAGGAAGAACACAGAAATTAAGAAAATGCACTTGAAATATTTACTTTAAAGCTACAAAAACTGTTTCTGATGGAGGATTGAATTTTGCCTGAAGTGTGTATGTGGGATGCAGAGGAGGTTGTGTTCAGCAGAGGGGACTGTGATGGAAGGAGGAATTCTGATCTGAAAAGGAGGCAACTGCTAGGAATTTCAGGGCTTGGAAGAGAACAAAAAAAATTGGAAAGTCAGTTTTTTTGAGGCACAGGGCAGGTTTTAGTGGGACCAAATGACAGGTTTGTCAAACACAACATAACTTTTGGTTTTATCGGGGGATTATATCTCCACAAAGTGCATGTAATAATGTAAAGATTTGCAAATATGGAAATTATTGTATATATTTTTTCTTTCCTTTTCTTGGTTGAGAATTTAAGAAAGGCGTAGTTCTTTATAGCACCCTAAGCTAAGAAAGGATACTTAGTAATGTGTTAACAGAAGATGGATCACCATATTGCTGTGTATCAGATAAGGCCCCTTCCAGAAAAGTTCCTAAAAGATTATATACTAAGTGTGAACGTAGTCTAAGAATGCCTCCTACCATTTGTTCAGGTAAATGTCATGCTAATACCTAATCCACAATTGTGCCTGTGCAGGAGTACCTCTCGCAAGAAAGCAACAGGCTTCGCTGCTGTCCACCAGCTGTTCACTGAGCGCTGGCCAACGACGCCTACCAACAGAAGTATGACTGGCACTACCACAGAGAGAAATATTGACTTTGAACTTGACATCAGGGTGGAGATTGATTGTGGAAAATGTGTCCTGCACCCTACAATGCTTCAGCAAGAACATGATGAAATTAGTTTACGAAGGTAAGAAACATGTTACTTACTCTGTTCTTCATAAAGGAACTATAAGTACTTTATTCTGCTCTAGCTGTTAAGTCCATCTGATATTTCTGACTTATGTTATGACCATATGCACAATAATTAATGACTCTTAAGCAGTGACCTGTTTGAAAAGCATAGAAGATGAATGCATTAGTTTGTTGCCATCACTTTATTTGTAGTAATTATCAGTACTTCACAGCATCACCATAAGTTTCAGATGTTGCGGCCAAGTATGACATGGGGAGTTGCGTTTCTGTAGCAAGAATCAGCATATGCTTCTTGTCTGTTTTTGTTTTTTAAATCATGTTTTATCTTTCATAAACAAAATGTTAGGCTTTCAAAGCACTTGAATTTTTTTTTTTAAGCCTTCAAAGAAGTAACTTTACATCTTAGTGAATTCACATAATGGTTTGACTAATAGTGGGGCTACTGTTGTGTTTTCTTATGATCTCTGAGGGCTCCCATTACTTTCTGAGTGTAAAAGCACGCTGATTTATGTGTCTTTCTTAATAAAATGCATTTATTTTAATTATCTGAAGAAACAGAAGTGCTTCTGATCTTAATGAGGTTTGACCTTATAATTGGTTTTTAAATTCTGCTTTTTTCATGTGTATGTGCTTGGGGATCTAATGGCAGTTTTACATCACTTTTTAAAATTTGGTATGTTGTTAGTGATATGGTGAATTTTAAAAAACGTACTTGTCAACAAGATAATTCTTAATAAGGTTAGTATAAGGAAGTGAGATTTAAATGTTTTACCTCTTATTTTAAGAAGTAGGAACAAATGAGAAATACTTTTTCTTACTAAGAAGTGTACGTAGGAGATCTGTAATTAGAAAGCAATTTGGTTTCTGTCTTTCCAAGACACTTTTTTCCTAAGAATTGATAAAGAAGGAAAAAGAATCTCATAAGAATTTGTATGAAGACAGGCTTTACAGCAGAGAAGGAAAATTGATAAGTGTTTCCTGCATATCAAAGAGTTTTCACAGATCACGTTGGGTAGCATAGATGAACTTGACTGTAAGAGTACAGAGCATTGGAAGGTGTTTCTCTAATGACGTAACAATAATTTTTTAGATTTTACTGCCTGAGGTAATCACATGATGAAAATGGTGAAACCCAGTGTAGGCAGACAGAATGGGAGTAGAGGTCATAGAAAGTAAAGAGTGAAGCAGAAGTTGAAATGCTTCCTTATGTAGTTGATTCTACAAATTTGTTTTAGACATCTCTAGGTTTTTTAATACTAGAAAATACACTGTTGCTAATATGAGTATTAAGCTTGCTTTAATAACATGCAGTATATTTATTTTAGGAGCTATGATCGGAGCTCCAGAAGTTTGGATCAAGAGTCTCCTTCAAAAAAGAAAAAGTTTCAAACTAATTATGCATCTACTACTCACTTACTTGCTGGCAAGAAAGTGCCATCGTCTCTACAGACAAAATCTAGTGATGTGGAAACAACAGTGTTTTATATTCCTGGGGTGGATGTAAAGGTAAGAGAAGTGTATAACTCAGCAGGGAAGCGCTCGCTCTTTCTCTCTGCTCAAATATGATTTCAAAGCATATATATTGTTACGGTATGTACAAGTTCATATATACAGAGTACCTCAGGAAAATCTTTTTTCAGTTACGTAGACACTGCTAAATTAGGAGTCATGATTTCTGTAACTAAACATTCTCTACAGCTTTTTCTGTGTTCTGTATTTTCATTGATAGTGTATATAGGGGGTGTGAACTCTTGGAGTATTTTATTAATTTTACTTTTTATGCAACTTTCTGTATGCCAGTGTTTTGTAGCAGAGTAGTTCCACCATGCACTAAGACAGAAAGCAAACTATGAGGACAGGAACAAATAGTTGGTGGCACAGGATGTGTACGACGTAACAGAGCGGAGGAGCAAGCTTTAGCTGTTGCTCCTAAATAGTTTGTTTCCTCTGTTTCTCTGTGTTTCCTTGATGTTTTTTTATAGTTTATTAATTTTTTTTTTCTACAAAGATTTCAGATCTTTATGTGCACGGCTGTTTCTGTAGAACATGAATTGGAGTGTAACGTATCTTACAATGATACTTCTGTAAATAATGAAAAAAAATTCTTTTGAAGGGAAGGAGTGACACCACACTGCTGTATAGAATTTGAGCTACTTGTATGAATTAAATTGATCTTTCCTTGCTTTCCAGTTGCACTACAACTCAAAGACTTTAAAGACTGAATCGCCAAATACTTCTCGAGGATCCTCTTTGCCAAGAACCCTTTCCAAAGAGTCCAAGCTGTATGGTATGAAAGATACTGCCACATCTCCTCCTTTATCTAGCACTATCCACAGCAAGACTAACACCTTACTTCCTCCCCAACCCCCACCCATCCCATCAGGTACTTATAGACAATAACCTTCTAGAACTGTCATGGATATATATCTTCCCTTCATGTAATCTACTAGCTTTAGATCTGTCTGACCATTACCTGAAGCACTGTATTTATCAAGTCTTAACTTTGGCTGCAGAAACCTGACCCCAGAAGCATGAATGCAGTTCATAAAGCTGAATTTTTAGAAATCTCTTGCCAAACCAGGTTCGGCAATATTTCTGTCGTGGTCACCATATCCTGGTGATGGGCTGTCACTGCCTTCTGCCCGTTTTCATTTCACAAAGTAATGCTTATTACTGGACAACAAAGTTTAAGTATCTGTATGAATAGCGAACGCTGACTGCTTTGTTCTCCGTAATCCAAGAAAAAAAAAAAAAAATCAGATGAATCCTTGTTTTCATACATTACACTGTTCAAAGAATACTTTCACCTTTTAACTGCCTTCTGCCGCACAAGTAATGCGTAAATTATTGCTTTCTGGAACGAGGTTGTTTCTTGTACTACTGAAGCAGCTATTAAGATGTATTTGTATTAACTAAAACACTGGACTAGTGTCCTCAACCATTGCAGTCCCTTAAATAACCATGATTTGGAGTAACACGAGTTCTAATACTTAAAGTTTTGTTTTATCTCCAATGATTCCTGTTTTCAAGCAGGAGTCCATTGTAACTTCATGTCAGATCTAGAGGTATGTAGATTGTACCTCCAACTTCTGAGACGTTCACTCTTCTCTCCGTTGGCATCTGAATATCACTTTACAAACAAAGCCAAAATTTGTTCAAAATTTGATGAGCAGGCAAAATTAATAACGGAAAAAAGTTGTGCGTGGGTTTTTGAGGGTTGATGTGGTTTTTTTGTTTGTTTGTTTTTAATAAAACCAGCAGAGATGCTGGGAGAGAACAGTGAAATGAGGACACCTTCCTCTATTTGTGCTGTTGAACCATTAGTTCTTACTCCTTTAAGTGTCCATCCTCTTTATGATTACCGAATGTCATGTAATCTTGGTTTATACTACTTATCTTCAATTTTGTTCTGTATTTTCCTACCCTCTTTCCAATCCTTGCCTTTTAATTTTTACCACGTCATGTCCAGTTACTGAGTCTTGTTGTTTTAATGTTTGTAAACTCTACATTTGGCGTGGCGGCTTATGGAAATTGTATTTGTATGATGATATGTCTCCCAAAACCAAGGATTGCTATTACTGTATTTCTTTATGCACTGTAGTTTTATATATATTTATTAGTTCTGAATAATTTTGAAACACATCAATTGTTATTTATATTACTTTTTTATATTACTTTTCTCCTGGAATGGAAACGACTTTGTCTTATTGTCATGGGTCTCCAGTAAGAGCCAGATAGGACAATCTAGGCAGAGGCACTAGACAGAGTAGTTTGTATAGAGTGAAAATGCAGTGCTTTTTTTTTTTTTAAATTAGCAAATAAAAGGATTTTTAAGCTCTGTTTTAGTCATGCAGTTAATGTTTATCTTTTTATTGGAGAATTTAAAATCAATATCTTCTTTTATCTCTCTTCATTCTAATAGTCCTATTTCATAAAGACAGTAACTTAGCTGGTACTAATAGCTTCTGTGCATGTTTATATTTTGGTGAGCCTGGATCCAAATGCTAGCCTCTTCTGCAGATTTAGAAGACAACAATCTTTTTATTAGTTTATACTCTGACTAGCTCCAAGCTTTTAAAAATGCTGGTTTAGGATCTTTAATTGTTCTTTGCATAAATATAGTATGATTTGCTGTTTACATTTGTAATATTTTGATGTATATTCTCAGTTTAAACTGACATTCTTCCCAGGCTCATGTATTTATTCTTCCTAATTCCACTTTAATTTCCAGTCATCTGTGGTTACTTTGCATTGTGTATTTGGAGAAGAATTGTGTGTGTCTGATTTCAGTGCTATTTTTTAGAAAGTGAAGTGGTGACATTGACATAAGTGTGCTTGGTCAAGAACACGCGCAGTCAAACATGATAGACTAATAGTTGGTTTTGCGCAGCTTTCTTAGTGAAAACTTATGGTGTAGTTTTTTCTAACTGATCTGATTTATTCCTTTTCAGATGATGATACAGAGAATTAGAGGAAACACTATTTCCTCTAAGCACGATAATTATGAATTATCTTCTGTTTATCAGTTACTGGTGAGTGGTATTACATTAGACAAATTTATCTTTTAAATGTTGCAGCCAAAGGGAAAGGAAGTGGTGGAGTGAAAACTGCTAAACTATACGCGTGGGTTGCACTCCAGTCATTGCCGGAGGAAATGGTGATTAGCCCATGCTTACTGGACTTCCTAGAGAAAGCTCTTGAAACCATTCCAATTACACCCATTGAAAGGAATTACACAGGTATCTTGTGTATTTGTATTCTAGTACTCTATGCTTTTTCTTTTTTGTCTTCTGGTGGCATTGAGCTGCTCTTCCCTTGAAATTCCACTTTCTAATAAGTTTTTGTACTTGTTTAAAGCTGTTAGTTCACAGGATGAAGACATGGGACAATTTGATATACAGGATACTTTAGAAGAGTCCACAACATCATTAGTATCATCCTCAACATCAGCATACTCATCCTTCCCTGTAGATGTGGTGGTTTATGTACGAGTTCAGGTAAGGTTTTAATTCAACGTTCAGTATAGAAAGTAACTCCAGTCACAGTCCTTGACAAAATCCATGCTTCAAAGTTTGCTTTTTAAAAAAGGAAACATATTTTCAAGTGCCCTTTCTGAGATATTCATGTCTAGTGTGATGATAAAATATAATTTCTTTCAGGAGAAGTTCTGATATATTTCAGTCCCGTGGAGACCAACAGAAATGAGCTATTTTGTGACTTCTCAAAATTTCTGAGCATTTTAATCATTACTTCATCCTTGTCTCTTTTGGACTATTTTTGAAAATATAATTCATAACTAGTGTTTATACCCATTGTTTATAGGTACTATTACAAAAGCAAAATAATTAAAGCTTTTCTCACTTTATATGGCAAGTGTAGGAATGTACAGTTATCTGCAGAGCATGTTCATACTGCTTAATCTTTGAGGTATCTGTACTTCTTATATGTGCAGGAGAGAAAAGTGTCTTCAGCGTCAGCTCAAGAGTCGAGTGATTCTCCATAGTTCTCGCATGAGATGAGTGAAGCCATGAATTGGCTTGGGGAAGAAGAGGGGAGGGGGACATACATGGCTTCTGCTGCATCCAGGATTCCTGTTTTTCCTAAAAACTGGTTCCAAATAGTATCCCTGGTGTTGGAGGGATTCCCTGAAATGAATGCATCTATATGAACTTGTGTACAGTTACCTTACTAATTCTAAAACCAGCCCCAAAAGGTTGTAATTTGCTTAGATTTAAAAAACAAATACATAGCACTTTATAAGTCAAACTGGGGATGCTTTAAGTATTTCATATTTGTTCACCGAATGCTGTATTTTCTTTCTGTGTTTCAGCCCTCTCAAATCAAGTTCAGTTGCTTGCCAGTATCGAGAGTTGAATGTATGCTGAAGTTGCCTTCTCTGGATCTTGTTTTCTCTTCAAACCGAGGAGAACTGGAAACATTAGGCACAACGTACCCATCAGAAAATGTGTCAATTGGTGGCAATACTTCACAGAGTGGCTCAAAGAATTCAGTTAGTAAATCTGGAGCGCCAGGTAATATGTATAGGAATGTTTATACTATGTGCAGCAGTAGCATAAATAAATATAACGTTTTGCTGTCTAAAATTAGAGCAGAAGGTAAGCTTTTACACACCTTAAGCCGACAGACATTTCTGTATTAGTGAGTTCAGTAGATTTTTTTCATGTTATATCAGTTTCCTGTAAAAGCTTGCACAGATACAGTATATTGGAGTTTTTCTTGCATTGGTTAAGCAAGTTCAGTTATCTCTTATAAAAGGCTAGGATCAATACATATAATATTTAAGCTACGTTGCTGCTACAAGGGCATAATTTGATGTGCGTTTGGTCTGTTTAATTTTGCTGTTCATAGTCAGGATTATCGTGTTTAAAAATGCTTTTGTACTAAAACTAACTGTCACGAAAAAAAAAATTCGAATTCAGGCTCGTCACCTGGACTAGGCAGCCCTCTCGGCAGAACGCGGCACAGCAGCAGTCAGTCCGACTTGACTACCTCTAGCAGCAGCTCTTCAGGCCTGAGCTTTACTGCCTGCATGTCCGACTTTTCACTTTACGTGTTCCATCCATATGGAGCTGGAAAACAAAAATCTGCCGTTACTGTTCTAACCCCTGGATCAGGAGCCTTAGGTACAGAACAAGAGTTTGTTTGCTTTAATGAATGTTGTTCAAGTTCCACATCGTTTTCTGAACTGAAGATTTGAAAAAGTGACAGAAGATTAAACTTTTTCCTTTCTGGTTCTAGGTAATGTGGATGAGGAACCAACTTCGGTCACTGGCCGGAAGGATTCTTTGAGCATTAACCTTGAGTTTGTGAAAGTCAGCCTGTCACGAATAAGGCGTTCAGGAGGTTCCTCCTTTTTTGAGAGTCAGTCTGTGAGCAAAGCTACCAGCAAGATAGATACTACACTGATAAACATATCTGGTAAATGCTTGTTTATTTTTAATGCCATCTATTCAGCTAATTAGAGAACTGCTGCTCCAGCGATACACTTCACTCCGCAGCTTTTGTAGATGTTATATGAGAGCCATCTGCTTGTAGTGTGTAGTAAGATTTTTGCTTTTTGAGTGAGGTAGGGATTGATATGCTATATTTGAATGGTACTTGGAGTACCTATTTGCAGATGCACCTTTTCAGCCTCCCAATTCCTTTAATGTAACTAAATGGGCATGCTCAACCACATCTCTGACATCGGTCTGCGTGACTTTATGTGACCTTGAATATTTTACATTGTACTGGCTGTGGCTAGGATGGTGTTAACTTTCTTCATAGCAGCCCATATGGTGCTGTGCTTTGAATTTGTGGCTGAAACAGTATTGATAACACACCAGTGTTTTGGCTATGGCTGAGAAGTGCTTGCACAGCCTCAAGGCCTTCTCTCTTTCCCACTAGGCCCAGGAGGGGACACAGCTAGGACAGCTGACCCAAACTGATCAAAGGGATGTTCCATAGCGTATGATGTTGCACTCAGTAATAAAAGCTTAGGGAAAGGAGAAAGAAGGGGGTATATTAGTGGTTATGGTATTTGTCTTCCCAAGCAGCTGTTAGGTGTGCTGAGGCCCTGCTTTCCAGCGAATAGCTAAACATCTACCTCGCAATGGGAAGCAGTGAATAATTTTTTTTTTCACTTGCATGCACAGCTTATGCTTTCCCCGTTAAACTGTTGCTACCTCCATCTGCAAGTCTCCTTGCCTGCCTTCTGTTTTTCTAGCTCTCCCACAGGAGATTGGAATGAGTGAGCAGCACGGTGGGCATTTGGTTGTTGGCCAGGGCCAACCCACAACACAGATAAAGCCTAAAGTGTTTGTGTTTAGTCAGCTTTGAAGTAAAAGTGGGGTTTGAAGATTTGTTATTTATGTATTTATTTTCCCCCACTGCACATGGGATCCTGACTTACCGGGTAAACAGCAGAATGGTTGTGATTAATCTCCCATGAAAGCCCTCAGATGAGGAGTCTGAGGCATGTACAACACAAGTAGGCCCAACATCAGTTATAGCCCATCTTGCCTTCATGAAATGTGTTTGTATCTAATATTGGATTTGGAGAAATGGCAACACCTCAGGAAAACTATTCTTTCATTACAGCAGAGACTATACTGCTAGGTAAAGAAGTATTTGACTGACTATATTGAACACCTATTAATTAGATTTGGTTTCCAAAACCTGTTACTACTGAGAGTTTACAGTTGGGTGTATATGCTTTTTCTTTCCAGCTGTCTGTGATATAGGTTCTGCTTCTTTTAAATACGATATGCGCCGACTCAGTGAGATTCTAGCCTTTCCAAGGGCTTGGTACAGGAGAAGCATTGCTAGACGGCTTTTCCTAGGTGATCAAACAATAAATCTGCCAGGTAAGATACTGCTTCTTACCATGAAAAACCTTTTTGTACAAGGGGTTATAGTAGGAATTTTATAAACACTTATTACCTGTGTATTATTACATATGTGACTAGATATAAATGTATTATTATTTAGTCCACAGACAGTCACTCTAATACGTTTAACAGTAAATCCTAGAAAGAAGAAATGGGAAATATCTGAAGTAGATCGTTAAATTATTTGAAGAGCTTATATTTGTGGAGACAGTAGAAAACATTTAGTTATGGTAAATAAAATATATTTTGACACTCTCCAAGTATTTCTTAGTATATGGGAGGACATTGTTAAACAAAAAAGACATAGTTTTTCTTCCTTTCACGTGCTGCTTTTTTTTCCAGTAGCATCGGGTCCTGGAACACCAGATTCAATTGAAGGGGTAAGCCAGCATCTTTCTCCCGAATCATCACGGAAAGCATACTGTAGGACGTGGGAGCAGCCCTGCCAGTCTGCTTCGTTTACACACATGGCACAGTCACCTAATGTTTTTAGTGAACATAATGCAAGCAGCAGTATGTCACCTGGGACAACATCTCATAGCTTGAAGTCTCCAGCTGTTACAAGATCCAGGAGCGTGTCGGACTCTTCAGTGCCTCAGAGAGGTTAGCAGAGAATGATTTCTTTAGCTTTTCAAAGTATTTCCATCAGTTGTATTAAAAATGTATGTCGTTGCTTTGTAGAAGGCAACCATAAAATATTGTTTTCTGCTCTGCCTGGGAGTGGAGAGTCAATGGCTTAGAGGAAATAAAATATCTGAAATGGATGAAGGAAAATGTTGTTTGTTAGAGTACTTTCTATAAAATTGCAGTTTCTTTTACTAGAGCAGGAGTTGTTTAACTGGGGTTAGACAAGTTCTCCAGCTTAATTTGATTGCATTGTCATCTTGCTGCTCTGTTCTCATACAAGCAATTACCATGCTGTTAGCAGAGGGTCAGTATCACAGTTCATAGGTGAGGTCAGTTATTTCTTTCATCTGAGGCTTCGGACTCATACGGAGAGGTCTAGATAAGGTTAGTTGCTACATAAGAAATAAGTTAACATTTGATTTCTTTTACTACAAATGTTGTATTGTATTTTACAGCAATGTAGCACTGGCTGTGTGGAATACTTACGGCATTAGATAGGAGATTTAGAAGTATGGTGCTTACTTTACTCTAGGAAAAATACCTGTGAGAAAAGAAAGGACAGGTATTTTTGTCTATTTAGTAAGCAAGCAAGATGTTTATATATATAACAGTTTTTAGGAGAATACACAGTTGGAGAAGGATTTATAGCTGGTAGAGTGGCTTGTTCATAGGAAATGCAATTTTTTTCCCAGGATTATAAGAGTATTGTCAGGATTTTTGTGAGAAGAGCAAGGAAAACCCTAATACGTGAAATTCTGTCTTGGCACGTGTGCAAATAATGGCTACCTGAATATTCAAATACTAATAATTCATTTTCTGAGCACACTGATATTTTTAAACAGTTAAAGAATTTGAAATATGTTCTTGCATGACTGACTGCAAATAAAAATCTTAAAGATATTAGTAAAAATAAATGTGTAAAATAAATGTGTAAAATGAGTCGATTTCTCTGACAACTAAAGCACCACATACTGCAAATCCTCTAGTTCTCACGTAATCCTCACTCATAGTTTTGTGGCGCTCCTTGAACACGGTGTTATTTTGTCCTTTTGTAATATGTACAATGTATATATTCTGTCAGTTCTTCCTAGCATGGGGAATAATTTTTTTGCCTACTTCTTTGTTTAGATACTCTCTCAAAAACATCAACTCCATTTAACAAGTCAAATAAAGCTGGAAGCCAGCAAGGAACACCATGGGAGACACTGGTTGTTTTTGCTATGAACCTAAAACAATTAAATGTTCAAATGAATATGAGCAACGTAATGGGCAATACTACGTAAGTATAAAACAAAATCAAGCATGTTTTAACAGGCAGTGTTGTTTTGGGCACAAAACCCCAGTTTCCCCACAGACTGTTAACAGCCTGTTGTCTGCTTGCTTTAAAATCCTAACTTTTTCAGTTTTGAACTGTGAAGCCTCTCATGAATGCTGGCAGATGCTTAATCACAGAATCACAGGTTGGAAGGGACCTCAGGGATCATCTAGTTCAACCTTTCTAGAAAGAGCACAGTCTAGACAAGATGGCCCAGCACCCCGTCCAGACGACTCTTGAAGGTGTCCAACGTGGCCGAGTCAACCACTTCCCTGGGGAGATTATTCCCATGGTTGACTGTCCCCAGTGTGAAAAATTTCCCTCTGGTGTCCAATCAGAATCTCCCCAAGAGCAACTTGTGTCCCTTCCCCCTTGTCCTCTCCATGTGACTCCATGTAAAAAGGGAGCCTCCATCTTCTTTGTAGCTGCCCCTTAAGTACTGGTACATGGGGATGAGATCCCCTCTGAGCCTCCTTTTCTCAAGGCTGAACAAACCCAGCTCTCCCAGCCTACATATGCCTAAACTATGTTATTTACTGCTTTTCAGTAAATAATTTTCAGTTTCTCTTTTGACAGCCTGGAAAATTGTTGTCTACTTTCACCTCTGTTCTAGGTGGACCACCAGTGGTTTGAAAAGCCAGGGTCGTCTGTCTGTGGGTAGTAGCAGAGATCGAGAAATTAGTATGTCTGTTGGCTTGGGAAGATCACAGTTGGACTCCAGAGGGGGAGTTGTTGGAGGTACCATAGATGTTAATACCCTGGAGATGGTAGGTAAGTTGGAAAGCTGCCTGGCATTAGTATATGCTCCAGGCAATAAATGTGAAAAACTAAAGAATATACACAGTATCTCGCTTTGTGAGTCCGCTAGTATATAAAAACTTCGGATTCTTACTTGTGGATTCTGACTGTGAAACACCCTTTGAATTGAAGGCGTAGCCTCCTGATTGGGGCCGATTCAATCTCAGGGTTGCTCTAAAATTACACTGTCTAGTTGTGCAACCCTCCAGCCCCCTTCAGCTGTCTGGACAGATGGCAACTGAAAGATTTGATAGCATTTCAGCTCCTGCTAGAATTTCACAAGTGCTTACGGTCTGGGAAATGCAAAACTGGCTTTGGAAAGAGGCTGGGTGTTGTGGCGCTGCACCAGAGTCACGACGTCCCCGTGCATCTGGATAAAAATGGTGCTTTCTCAGTCCCTCTGTATCATGTGGCTGGTATAAGGATGATACCGCTGGAAAAAGTGATTTTCTTATCTTTAATGCTGTATTTTTGTATTGCTTTCGTTCTATTTCAGCTCATATTTCTGAACATCCAAACCAACAGCCCAGTCATAAAATTCAAATTACCATGGGTTCTACCGAAGCACGGGTTGACTATATGGGGTCCAGTATCCTAATGGGAATCTTCAGTAATGCTGATCTTAAACTACAGGATGAATGGAAAATTAATCTGTATAATGCTTTGGACTCGAGCATCTCCGATAAAAGGTAATACTGCTTCCTGTGTTTAAAAGGTATCATTTGATAAGGTCAAATTCTGCCTATGTGTCTTCTGTCCAGTATTGCTAACCAAAAATATAAGTGACTGCTAGAAAGCAAAGGGTTCATTTTGGATTTGGTGTTTTTTATTATTATTATTGTTGTTGTTGTCAGTGGGAAACAGATTAACTGCTAATTCTTGTTATTTTTAATATCTAGCGAGATATTTGTCCATGGGGATTTGAAATGGGATATCTTCCAAGTGATGATTTCAAGATCGACTACACCAGACCTAATAAAAATAGGAATGAAACTCCAGGAGTTCTTTACTCAGCAGTTTGATACAAGCAAGCGAGCTTTGTCCACCTGGGGACCTGTTCCTTATCTCCCTCCCAAGACAATGACCAACAGCTTAGAGAGAAGCTCACATGAGCAATGTAAGTGGTACAAGAACCAGTATACTTCCCAAACAGGATGTTTTAATAGCAAAAATTCATCTGAGCAACTTTATACATGCAAGTATATCTATTTGACTTGAAATAGTTTCTTCGATACATTTTTCCTGTAGATTTGGGCTGGCAGTAACCTTTCAATGAAGAATGCAAAGATCTCAAGTAACCTGCTAGACCTGGGGTACAATTATGAACTACCTTAAGTAATTTTGCGGTTTTAGTTAAAAATACGTATTTTTTGTTTAAAAAATAAAAAATTTAAAAAACCTTTTTTGCAGTTTTCAAACTATTTCAATAGAGCTGAAATAGTTTTCAAAGTCTATTTTGAAGTCTATTTCATAAAAATCATTTCTACTTTGACTAGCAATGGAAGTGTGATGTTATTCTTACTTTCTGTTAATCATGAGCTGAAACCATAATTTGTCTGAACACGGTCATTGATTTCCAGGTATGCTTGTTCGGGTACTCTTGAGCTAGAACCACCTTGGGTCGCAAAGATGAAACCGATTAAAAAATATCACTCATAATTCCATGTTTGATTAAAAATAGAAATGTGGCAGCAATCTTTTCTGTACCCTCTTTCCTAAAGTTTTTTGTTGCTATTGCATGTTTACTTTGTAGTGTTGGATGCAGCCCATCATCGGCATTGGCCGGGAGTTTTGAAAGTGGTATCTGGGTGCCACATATCCTTATTTCAGATGCCATTGCCAGAAGATGGAATGCAATTTGGAGGATCCATGAGCCTGCATGGAAACCATATGACGCTGGCTTGTTTTCACGGGCCCAATTTCCGCTCAAAATCGTGGGCCTTATTTCACCTTGAAGAACCCAATATTGCATTTTGGACAGAAGCCCAGAAGGTCTGGGAAGATGGTAATTTAAAACATCTCCTCACTACTTGAAATTCCTTTAAATGAGTTTTAAGGACGTGTTTATACGTAAGAAGAAATCAAAGAAAAACTTACTTCCTTTAAGTCCGAATCAAGATTATTTCTCAAAAATATACCACTTAGCTAAATTAATAATCTGTTCCCTTTCCGTCTTCACCACAATTTGCTCTACCTGTGGAGTAATGCAAAGTATATTTTCAAACACACTAGATCCGTCCCTGATAATATGCCTACAGAGTGGATTGTCTGCCTTGTTAATTGCATGTCTGTTCTTTTTGTTTCTGCGTGATGAATTTGGATGGTCTTACTGGTTATATTTGTCTTCATATTGAGAAGTTTTTACTGTCTGTAGCTACTGAGGATTTAATTTTTCTGTTGTTTCCAAGCTTTGTACCAGTTTTTAATGCCACTAGCATACTAATTATTCATGTTAAATACCTGTGAGAGGGAGACATCCGACTACCCTTACTAAGCTGCTTTTTCCTTTTTTTTCCTCTCTCACCACATGCCGCCCACACCTTCGATGCAGGTACTAGTGAACACTCCACGTACATTGTGCAAACCCTGGACTTTCATTTGGGCCATAACACTATGGTCACCAAACCGTGTGGAGCCCTCGAGAGCCCTATGGCAACAATCACAAAGATAACGAGGCGCCGCCATGAAAACCCCCCACACGGAGTTGCCAGCGTGAAAGAGTGGTTCAATTATGTTACAGCCACAAGGAATGAAGGTTAGATTCATGTTCATTAAGTTTTGGGGTTGGTCTGCTTGCCAGGCAGTGTGGGTTGTGCTGTTTAGAAGCTGCTAAATTTCAGGTGGGCTATAGGGAGAAGGGAATTTAAAACAATGGAAGTTGCGTCTTTTCGAGAACCTTATGGTGAACTCCTAGAAAGAAGCTGGAAGTGTTACTGAGCTGAGTCCTTTTTCAAACTGTGCAGTAAAGCCATAATGCTCTCTTAGTGTACAGGACGTGTATGTATCTGGCATTGCAGTAGTTCTAGTCTTTTCCTCTTTCACTATATGCAGATTTTTTTTTTGTTTCACGTCTAGTCAGGATCTTGTAACGTGAGGATCTGTTTCACTGTATGTGAAGCATTTATGGATTACGTTGAAATAGGAATATATTTTAGGCTTCTGTCACCACTTAGGACTAACATGTGACAACTACTCATCTGCCTAAGGCTCTTCAATCTTCAGCTACTTCTAGGCCTTAAAACATTTTGAACCATATCTTTAAATCATTGTTAACTGGAAGATAAAACTCTGAAGATAATATTAAAAGACATCTTAAAGTACAGCTGTTGCTATTTCATTCACAAACCATAGAATCCATAGATGGTATCAATAGAGTTTCTGGAAAGGGCATATAGCAGAATACAGCATACAGTGAGAAGTGAGCAGATGACAGTTTTTGGAAAAAAATACTTTAAAATTATTGATACACTATTCTAATATTCCTTTTGAAAGACACAACAGGATGTAGTGGTTGAAGCTCACAAATAGAGGTGCTATCTGTTAGATGTTTTTATGTAGCCCTGCTTTGCTACATCCGGAGCATTTAAGTATATAAACAACAACAACGTTTGGTTGTTTGATCTTTTGTAGCCATGCTTTTGAGAGCAGGATAAATGTTATAATCTTCTCAACAATCATACACCAGGAGTTTTACAATGAAATAGTAACCTTTGTTAACTTTTTTGTCTTGCCACAATTTTAACAACTGCAAACTAATTCAAATGATGTTGCACGTGTACTATGGGAAGAGTCTTGTTGGATTCCTGGTCACTGATGACTTCTGACAGCAATGCTGCCTTGGTGAATTTAGGTATTAATTGTATTAATCACAAACATCTAATTTGAGTAGTACCATGTTTTCAAACACAAGGGGCACACTTTGAACCCATACAGTCTGTATCTCGCTTAACTGAAAGCTCATTACTAGAACAGAGTTGTGATAGGGTGGTCAGATGAATAAAATTTGGACTTCAAGCTTCCAAAAAACTAACAAAGATTCTTTAGGAGTGTTTAGATGTTATGGTACTGATACTTATTTCCTCCTCCCTTCTTATTATGAGGTGTATTTTGTGAAAATTTGTCACTTTCTGTGCTGACGAGAACCTTTTTTTAATAAAGACTACTGAATTCAGGAATTTCCCATTGTCCATGTAGAGTTAAACCTGCTTCGAAATGTTGATGCTAACAACCCGGAGAGCAGCACAACAGTGAAAAGCTCAAGCTTGCTAAGTGGTTTCAGAGGTGGCTCCAGCTACAACCATGAAACTGAAACCATCTTTGCATTGCCAAGGATGCAGCTGGATTTTAAATCTATTCATGTTCAAGAGCCCCAAGAGCCTTCATTACAAGGTGCAGTAAACATAATTGTTTTTTTCTTGATCCAAATAAACGAAGAGTTAAATACAAAACTGTTGTGTTGTGCTGAGAGAATTTGGTCTGAGAATTACTGCAGATCTGCAAGAAATGACACCATTTTATAATAAAATGTAGAGGGAATTTTGCTGGGAGAGTTAAGATTTAGTCTAGAGACTAAATTAATACGAACATTTCAGCTAGGTTTTAGGGGGTTGGTTTTCTTATTTTTATTAAAATGTTAAAGAGGGAGGCCATTCCGAAAAAAAAGGGAATACGAGATAGGAACTGGAATTTTATGACTTTGTTTTCAAGATGTTATCTTCAGACTGCAGTTGGAACTGGTGGGAAATAAGACTTCTGAAGGTACAAGACATTAATGTAGATGCTTATCTTGGCTGAGCTGTGGTTTTACTCCATATCTGATCCTGGATAATACTGGTAGATAAGTCAACCTTTGGGGTTTTCGTTGGGTTTTTTTAATAGACAAACTAGCAAAATCTTCTATCAGCTTTTCCTACTGTCTAAAATCATGCACTGATAGCGTAGCACAGGCTAGTGATACTGCTCTAGGTTGACTTTCCATGTTGAGGATTATCAAGGTTGCCACATGGGAGTATTTCTTTATTTTAAACATCTTTTATAAAATACCAGAAGTTACTCCGATAAGAAAACTGTTTAAAAAATGCTGAGGCTGCTAAAGACAGATGATAATTGTGGTCCTTCCTGTCTTTTGAGTCTCTGGTTCAGTAACAGCAATGTCATTTTCGAATAATTTGTATTCAAATTCTGTGTACTTCTATGTATACTCTATGTGTCTATAAGTGTGTTAATACTATTTTTTATCTGACTGTAGATACAAGTGTTAAACCAAAGGTGGAATGCAGTGTAGTAACTGAATTTACAGACCACATTTGTGTAACTATGGATGCTGAATTGATTATGTTTCTGCATGACTTGGTATCTGCATATCTAAAAGAAAAAGAAAAAGGTAAGTTGTTATTTATGAGGTAATGCTCATCTGGCAATCCGCAGTTGTCAGACTGTTTGATAGTAAATACTTTCATACTTTTTAATAGGGTTGACTTGTTAACAATGGTTTTAATGTAAGAAAAGTTAAGCCTAACTTTTCTTCCATTGAGATCAACGGAAGTAGTATTAAATGTTCTTGAAATCTGGACTTCATACCATGAGATGATAGTTACCTCTTTCAGTCACTGATAACTAAAACTTAACTATACAATAACAAAGGTTTTTCTGTTAGACTGAAAGCCAAGAGGTATTGGGCACTTCTCAAGAAGTGCAACATTGTTCAGGAAATACTTGAGCTGATTTTAAGTCAGCTCCTGCAGGACTGGAAGCAGAGTAGTTGCATACAAACTTACAAACATCGTAGTTTCAGTGCGCTGACGTGCCACCACTGTGCAGGGAGCTGTACTAGTAACTCTGTGTGGCACTTTGCTACACTGTGTAGGTACACCAGGTTGTTCAAGAACAATTTGGTCACCTCCAATGCAGCATCTATGTGCAGCATGCTGCAGAGAACAGACATACTCCTGGACTTCTGTTCCTTACCCACTACTGGTAAGCTTGTGCTAGTCACTCTAAGTCATCATCTCACTCCTATTTTGGCACCTGCTGTTTAGTTTAACTTTCTCTAAGATGGTGTATACAGATGAAACTGTTGTAGGAAGCTTTATTACTTTTATTGCAGCCCATTCATCAATGGAGTTTCTTTCAAGACATGCATTTTTCTGACTTCAGAATGCTTTATGCTTCCACGTGAATATGTTCAGTTGAAGCATTCAAATTTGGCACATGCACGCTTAAGCTATTTATGGCCTTTGCTAAGAAGGGTAAATTGAAGACAAGTGAGTTTGATGTATATGTAAAGTGCACCAAACACAGAGTGATTTCTGTTGTTGAAGACTTCAGGTGAATAAAGGGCCCAGTACCAAACTGACTGCCTGTGCTCTCTGGTTACATGCATGTTGAAGGGAAGGTCATCATCTAGTGGCTTTAATGCTTTACAAGTAATTATTGCCACGAGTATCTAAAACCTACTACCTTAATTAAGACTTGGAAAAGATTGTAACGGCACTGTATAGGCGTTGATCATAGGTAAAATGATTTTAGATGTTACATTTACTGTAAGCAGAATAGGATATTCTATTCCCTATTGTAGAATAGGATATTCCTATTCTATTTCCTATTCCTATTCCAACTGATGTATTTCAGTTGGAAGGGGCCTATGACGATCCTCTAGGCCAACTGCCTGACCGCTTCAGGGCTAACCGAAAGTTAAAGGGTGTTGCCCAAATGCCCCGTGAATGCTGCCAGGCTGGGGACACCGACTCCCTCTCCAGGAAGCCCGTTCCAGTGTTCGACCACCCTCTTGGCAAAGAAATGCTTCCAAATGGCCCGTCTAAACCTCCCCTGGCGCATCTTTGAACCACTCCCACGTGTCCTGTCACTGGATCCCAGGGAGATCAGCACCTCCCTCTTCACTTTCCCTCCTCAGGAAGCTGTGGAGAACAAGTATTATGTAATTATATAGTAGATGAGACGTCATCACTAAATTTAAAAGCTGCTTATTTCAAGTTTTACAACTTCTGATCTGAAATTTTCTGAATTTTGCCACAGCAATCCTACTCCAGACTCTCATTTGTGTATTTTTTGTCTTTAAAGGCTGCCACAAGAGTAACGTGCCTGTAAATGATGAGTTACCACCACAGTAGAAGTCACATATTTTGTTTTTTTCTGGTGTGTGTGAAATTCAGTGTGGGGCGTAGTAGTTTGCATTTATTACTGAACTGTATAGAAAATGCAACATCTATTCATGTGATATAACATGGTATGTTGTGTAACACATGATGTAGAACACATTAAAATCAGTATTTTGAAAGTTTATTTTGATAACTACCCATATCAAAATGTGTTTACATGTAATTGTGTACAACAGAGCTAGGAGTGCTTCCTAAAAGCACTTTATAGTAAAATGTCCAACAGGTGCAGAAACTAACAAAAGGGGAAGATAACTATTTTTGGTGGAACTTTGTCAAAGAATTTGTTTCTAAGCTATCTTAAAATAAATCAAAATGTCATCCAAATTCACAGAATTGTTTTTATTTCATAAAATACATTGTCTGGAGGAGGAGGAGCTGCTCTTCCTTTTCTGTATCCAAGGAGACCTAAACTCCAGTAAGAGCTGGGTTCAGATCCCGTTAATGCCTTTGGACAAAGATTTAACTATTTCCCCCACCATCCTCCTCCTCAGAGACTACTCTGTCAATCTAAAACAATATTCAAAACTAGGACCATATCTGAATTTTGTTTATGGAATGTAATATGATTTGTCAAAGCCATGATGAATTTGAAAGAAAAACCCCTGTAATTGGATGATGTGGGCTGGCAGAGGGATGGAAGAGTCCTACGTTCCAGTGTTATCCAGTGTCTACTACAGTTTTCATAGCGTATTTTTTACTAGCACTTTGTTCAAACCAAAACTGCCAGAAATTCTGTAAAACTGAAACACGAGGTGGTTCTCCCTCTCTTGAGATTTATGCTTTTGTTTTATTTAAATGATGTACAAAGACAATTCAAGTGAGATGCTCATGACTGACTGGTATGTGGGGTTTTTTCTTCTCTCCATTTTGTAGCAATTTTTCCTCCTCGTGTTTTGGCTGCTCGTCCAGGGCAGAAAAACTCTGTTGGTGTTCTTGAGGACAGCTCCACTGACAAAGAGGCAGAGGAGAGCATTTCTTACACTACAGTCGACTGGAGAGAATTTATGTGCAATACTTGGCATTTGGAACCCACGCTCAGGTAACAAGCAAGCTTGTCTGCAATCTCTTTATCTATGCATTTTACCTGTGGCTGCTATCCTGCGAATGACAAGCGTTTCCAACTTGATGCTGTTTAGCTCCTAAGAGGATCAATCATGTGGATGCTGTTATGGATTTGTCTTTGGCTGTTGGTGCTGCTATCAAGCATACCTGCTACAGGACATGACAAAAGCTGGTTAACACAATTATCTATTACATCAGTTAACTTCTAGATTAGAATTTATGCAGATTAAAGATTTTGTTGGAGGCTCTTCAAAATTAGGATACAGTAAAATCAAACTCATTAAGGACCACAGATTACTGTGTTTCACTCTGTCCTACAGTAGCCCATTCACTTTCTGCTATATAGTTTCTCATCTCGCAGGTTTCCATTTTTAGCATTCCAGTTATAGTTCTTCTTTAAGCGGTCACCTTAAAATAAAAAAGCACTATATACTAGTTGCTATATGGCAGTTTTAACTTAGGTGCTCAAACAGTGTCAGCAAGGGTGCTAAGTGTTCATTCACATATCAAAATAAGACATCAACCCAAGCCAAACAAACCTTGACAGTTTGCATTTTGTGTTAGCAGTCATAATAAATCATTTTAAACACAATCTGGAGGCAGCCCAGACTGTTTTTTTGCCTCCTTGAGCATGCTTTTCCCTTGAGAAGGATGTTCCATTGGTCATCCTCAGCTTATCTGTATAAATTCAGTTTGAAACAATGCCTGTTGGACTGAAGTTGGTCAGAAGTAACTACGTTAAAAACAGATGTTTGTTTATACAAATGCCAATTGCTATGTTTATATACATTTGAGATTAAGTCCCCCCTATTCATTGTTTTTTTTAGATTAATATCCTGGACAGGGAGGAAAATTGATCCCGTTGGTGTTGACTACATCCTCCAAAAGCTGGGCTTTCACCATGCAAGGACTACTATTCCTAAGTGGCTGCAGCGTGGTGTCATGGATCCTTTGGACAAAGTTTTGTCGGTCCTTATAAAGAAACTTGGTACTGCACTACAGGATGAAAAGGAAAAGAAAGGAAAAGACAAAGAAGAATACTAAAAGTATAATGTGACAACTGTAATTCCGTTTGATTTTATCAAAGTGTTTTATTATATTTTAAGAATTTAAATATGGTTTAAAGAGAAACCTAACAGCTTTTTGCTACTCTATTTAAAACTTACATTGTGAGTAACTGTTTACTGTGGTACATGATACCATTCTGTATTTGAAGTTATTGCATGATAATGACCAATGTATATTCTGTGAAGGAATAGCTGGAACACTGTAAATTTGCTCCTCAGTGTCCACTGTTTTCTTATGTGCAATATGATTCCTGCATCTTTAAAATACTTGCAGATTAACTGTGAATTTTCATAAACTTTATTTGCCATAACACAAACCCCTCGATGTGATTGGTAATTGATTTGTCAATGTAGACTTGTGTAAATTATATATATATGTAACTTATGAAACTGTGATTGCCTTAGTGCTAAAAATCATTAAGTTTATTACACTTGTAATAAAATTTAACTACTGTACAGGGCTTTTGTTGTTGTTGTTCAACTTCCTTGATTTTAAAAAAAGGCGTTTTAAGTGTAACTTTGCAGAGACGATCGTAAGTGAGCTGACGGGGCGGGGGGCCGTGCGCCAGCGGCGAGCGGGGCCGCCTCACCCCCCCACGGCGGCAGGGTGGGCCTTTCCCCTCGGGGAGCTGGAAAGAGGCGACGCCACCTCCCGATGCCGGCAGCAGCGAGGAAACGGTGAGCGGCGGCCCCCACCGCCCCGGCCGCAGGGAAGGGGGGGCGGCGGCCCCGCGGGCGGTGCTTCCCCCGGCCCCGCTCGCTCCTGACAGAAATGGGTCAGGGCGCGGCTCCGCTCGGCGCATCCAAGCGCCCGCCGCCTCTCGCGGTTTCGGGTGCCGCCCTGCCCGCCGGGACGCTCCGGTCGGCGGCTGGGGAAGCCGACGAGACACCGCGGGGGCAGGTCGGTCGGCGCCCGTTGCTGCGCCGTGCCCAGGCCGGCTCCCTCGCTGCCTCCATCCCTCCCTCCCTCCTCTCTTTCAGTCAGGGAGATCCCTTCGCGCCTCGGCCGCGCCGCACGTGGCGGCCAGCAGCCGTCTGCCCCCTCCCTCGATAAAATGGCGGGGCTGCGCGGTGGCCTCTTCGCCTCTAAACTGCTGGCGGCGGGAGGGCTGCAGCGGTGGCCGGCTTTGCCAGGCGGCGGGCCCTCTCCTCGGCCGTTAGAGCCCGTCTCCTCGGGGCGGCCGTGGGAAGCCCCCGCGCCTCCTCCCTCCTTTTACTTCAGGCGTGCTCTGCCTGCCCGCTACCGGGCGTTAGCCCAGCAGGTGCGGGTTCTCTCACAGCACGCCAGGAGAGGAGCGCAGGTAGCAAAGCCCTCAGTGCCAGCTCCTCCTGGAAGCTTGGGAGGGACCAGAGCTTCGTTGCTTTAGTTTTTGCCTCGCTCCCCCGACAGGCGCCTGGGGGTGGGTGCGCGGGTCTTCGTATCTTTACAGCGGATTGCAAGAGAAGGCGCAGAGGTGTATGAAGTCTTGCTTTAAAGGGTGGGGGAAGGCGGTTAACGAACCGCAGAAGTGGCTTTGAGCATCGTGGTGCCGGCCGGGAAAGGGGAGGGATTGGGCCGACGCCGGGTCTCGGTTCTCTGCCCCCGGTCTAGGGAAGCAGAGTGGAGGCTGTTTGTAGTGCTCTTGTGAAACGGCTGAACTAAGGAAACTGCAGTTTGCGTCATGCCTTTAACATCTCATAACTCTGCTGTTAAACTTAGGTTGATCAAAAATGACTAGTAGCAATGGCTGGTTTCAGAGTGCTGGAATACCCACCTTTGAGCCCGTACAAAAGAAAACTTTGCCGGCTCGGGCTCCTAGGCAGCCACCTTCAAAGAAGTTTTCTCAGTCTGTGACCGTAAGGCCAAAACTTCCACCTTCTGAGAGGTGCAGTGTACCAAAGATGATGCAAAATTCAGGTATAATTTTCAGTCTATAATCTGGGATTTGCTATTAAAATATAGCGTTAGTGAAAGTAACTTTATTTTTTGTGTGTGTGTGAAAGGTTGCAACCCTCTGGTGCTTTTTCTTATCGCTGTATTTTCTTGAATGTCTTCTTTAGCACCTGCTTGAACTTGTTCCTTTTCTTCCTATGTGTCTTTTGTACTGGAAGTTTGTCAGAGTAAGAGGTTTGTGGTAGGGTGGGCTATACTGCCTGCAGCATTTAATAATTATGAATTCCAAGTTGTATATTAAAAGTGCTGTAGGGGTTGCCAAAACATATGATATGTACTGCTGCATGAATCTTCTTAGAGATCATTGAGAAAAGTTTTAACTGCAGTTCCAGACATCCCAGGATATACTTTGAATTGTCTTTTTAAGTAGTTGTACTGAGGTCAAGGCACCTGTTTATGAGACTTGATGGCAAGAGTTCATTTTAGTTCTTGGCTGGGAGATACTGGTGCCTGAGTACACAGCAACCCTGAAGCCGAAGTTTCCATCCATCCTAGAGATGATACAGGGAGAAAAAGATACCATTCTTTCTCTTAAATCTGAAAGAACACACCAATCCTTGCTCTCTGAAGAGCATAAGGGCTCTGTGCAGGACAGATGAAATATCCACCCGTCCACTGCCCAAGTTCCACTTGTGGTTACTCGTGGGCGTGGAGGGGAGCTGTTGGGTCAGGGTGGGTGTGCAGTGCAGCTCTCCCCATCTTCTGTCCCGGCCACCTCAGCCAGAGGTGCTGTCTCTGTACTCAGCAGCTCTTTGTGGGTGGGTTTCTTTTTCTTTGAATGAGTTATCTACATTTTGAATAATGTGTGTGGTTGCTAAAACTTTTATAGTGTTTTATGACAGGGAGTTCCACTGCTTCCTAGTTTTGTGTGAAAAACCACAGGTGCCATTGTTTTGAATCTGCCATCAGCAACTTACATTTGATCACTGGTTTGCAAGGGAGGGGAGGGAGGAATATATGTTGTCTTTACATGTGATATCTGTCTACATTCAGAGGTTAATGGATTCAGTCTCAAAAGCTTTGATGCTTTTGAAAGAGGAGGTACGCGCTGTTTCAGAATCGGTAGTATTGTTGATGTAGGATTCAGTACAAAGCAATATTGCTCCAGAGTCACGGTTTTTGCTTTTTGTTTTTCTAAAAAAAGCATGTATTGTAAACAGATTTAAACTGTCGGAGAGTGCGTTCAGCTATTTCTTAATTTTGTTTCAGAACCTTTTCTTTTGAAAGCAGCCCATGCACCCCCATTGTCAGCACCTCCTCTGAAGAAAGACCTAGAGGAGTTTATTGCAAGATATGAACAGGGAGTAATAAACCCAGTGTCTGCCTTGCATCAGTTTGCACAAATGCACCACGTACAACTTGAATTGAAAGAAACTAGTGTGGCAGGTAAAGACTTCTTAAATAATATTTGCTTGTTCTTGAGATGGGCTGAATTTCTGCAGTTAGTATTGATGGCACCAATACAGCTGAATTTTTCTACTGTTGATTGTACTACCCTCCACATGTGTTGCTTTTTGGCTGCCCTTTTATTGTCTATACAGCTGTGTGTCATAATTAATTACTACAGAATTTGACCAGGTGAATTGGATAAAATTTTGCCTGCTACCACAATTTGTGAGAAGTGCATAAAGTGAAAGCCACCAAAATTCTTGTGGAGGTGAAAGGTTTGAGTTGTGTTTTTCTAAATTTGTCTTTTTGTTTTGAATTTGACCTTGGAATGAATATAAGCACATAAAACTATGGATTAAAGTACCTCAAAATAATGTCACTCATTGTGCTTGCTTTTTTTCTCTTTTTAAAAGGCAATATCATAAGGCCTTATTTTGCCTTCTGTGCTGTGGTGGATGGTGTGTGCTACAAGACTGGACTGGGAAAGAACAAGAAGGAATCTAGGTCAAATGCTGCTAAACTGGCTCTTGATGAGCTACTTAACTTGGAGTACCCAAGGGCAAAGGCTTCTGAAAAGTCAGGTAAATATTCTAGCAACACCTAATTAGAACTTGAAAAGCTTGGCTTAAAGGTTTCCTGTGCAAAATTTCTGTGTAGTTTTATTAAATGCTTTTGTATCAGGACCTCTGTCAGTTTTCTGGAATCCTTTGGGCAGAGCTATTTGTTGCATGTGTCTGAAACTTCTTTTTCCTTGTCTTTTGTGTATTAGGAGTTGCATCAGTTTGTAGCACAGAGCAGAGAATACTGAAGGAAATAATTTGTTTGTTGCTGTTGCACTTGATTTGCTACTTGCTAGGTAACAGCCATATGAAGTTGATCCTAAGTGGTTTCAAAGTTTTATGATTAAAAGATTTCACTGAATTACTACTTTCAAAAGAATTCAGTTACCATAATGTTTGTCTTCCTGTAAGGGTTGCTGCCTAAACAGTTCTGCACTTACAAGAACATCCAAAGTCAGACAAGAAGATTCTTAGACAATTGGAAACTTTCACTTCCTGGAAACAGTGTGAGATCCATGTTTTGAAATTTGGAATGTCCATCCCAGTTTGAAATTGTGTTCCATTCTTAGATCTCCCCTGTACTCCTGCTGAGACCCAAACTCTGACAAACTCCGGTCGTGCTTCAAGGACCTGTTTTGGTAAGGAGTAGTCTTTGTTTTACTCTGATGCAAATTACCCAGCAAATGCTTGCTTTTTTTTTTTCCTTTTTGCCTTTTTTTTAAACTCTTCTTTAATATATTTAGTCATCTCTGTGAAGTTACTGTTGTTCTAAACATCTCCACTTTGAAGGACGTTATAAGAGTTAGTGTCATTAAAGTAGGAGATGGACCATCAGTTCCACAGATGGACAGAACTTCAGTAAATTGCTTCAATTTAAGTGGTGAATTGGTGACAGAAATAGAAACAGTATTTCTGTCCTTACTTCAAACACTGCGCAGTATGTGATCCAACTTGATCCATATCTTTGATTTATTATTATGAATAACAAAAGCATAAATTGTTGAGGTGTTCTTGTCCTTTATTTATTCAGGCCCATCCTGATAATCACCAGAATCCCAAAAGCGTGTGTTGATAGCAGTGCTTTTGCTATGTGTTCAGATTTACAATTTGGCATGTGGTTGATTATGTCTTCCCCCCCCCGCAAATTTGTGTCCTCCTGGCTTTTATTGTTTTATTTAGAGGGAAGACATCTTACGTATCAAAAACTTTCACAGACACTTGAAGTAGTATTTAACAGCCTGACTGCCAAACATCCTGAGTACCAAAGTTGTGGCAGTTCACTGGCTGCCTTCATCGTTGAAAAAGGCAAGTCTGTTTTGATCGTGGGTATTGGGGAGTGGAAAACCTAGGTTGTTTGTGTTCCCAGAGAGCCTTGATTAATGCCGTTCTGATCTGGTAAATAAAGGTAAAGGGTAGCTCTCCTTCTTCAACATGCTCCATTCCGATGGCTCTGTCATGTGTATGATGTGCTACAGTCGTGCAAATATTCAAGACCTACATAAGCATTTCTTTGTGGCATCTCAAAGAGGAACAAGGGTGTATTGGCCAGAGCAAGCAGATGTGCCCTGAAGGAAGCTGCAGCCCGTGGAGGACCCACATAGGAACAGGCTTTGGGCAGGAGCTGTGGGCCGTGGAGGGGAGCCCATGCTGGAGCAGGTTTTCTAGCAGGACCTGTGACCCTGTGGGAGACCCACGCTGGAGCAGTCTGTTCCTGGGGGGCTGCAGTCTGTGGAAAGGATCCACGCTGGAGGGGTTTGTAAAGATCTGCAGCCTGTGGGAAGGACACACACTGGAGTGATACCTGAAGGATTCTGTCCTGTGGGAGGGACTCTATGTTCGAGCAGGGAAGGGAATGTGAGGAGGAAGGAGCAGCAGAGACAAAGTGTCAGAACTGATGCTTCTCAAACCCCTGTGCTGCTTGAGCAGGGAAGAGAGGAGATAGAAGAGTCAGGAGTGAAGTTGTCCCTGGGAGGAAGGGGGAGAGGGGGAAGGTGGTTTTAGTTTTCGT
This sequence comes from Phalacrocorax aristotelis, assembly GCF_949628215.1. Taxonomy (NCBI): domain Eukaryota; kingdom Metazoa; phylum Chordata; class Aves; order Suliformes; family Phalacrocoracidae; genus Phalacrocorax; species Phalacrocorax aristotelis. The sequence continues at coordinate 7,245,305 of NC_134279.1, forward strand.
TTTGTTTCTTACTATCCTACACTAATTGACAATAAATCTTCCTCAAGTTGAGTCTGTTTTGCACATGATGATAAATGGCAAGCGATCTCCCTGTCCTTGTCTTGACCTATGAATTTTTAAACTTTGTTTTTCCATATAATCATTTAGGTTGTAAAAAACCTTTAAGATGATTGAGTCCAACCTGCTGGGGGACAGGGGGTATGAAAGAGCAGCTTGGTGGGCACCTGGCAGCCAGACAAGGTTAACTGGCCACAGTCACGTAAAAATAAATGTTTTCTCTTTAGGTGGACAGCATGAAGTTGTAGCTCTAGGAACAGGGGAATGTAATTACAGTCAGTGCTTTCAGCTTTGTGGAAGAGTGTTGCATGACAGCCACGCCATCGTTATTGCAAGACGTTCTCTACTTAGGTAAGAATGTGTGTACAAATAGTTAGCAGTTGTCTTGCAGCCGGTTCTTCTCTGTTTTACTTTTGCAAATGCGAATATAAATGCAGTTGCATTTTACGGTTAGTACCTTCTGGATTATTTTCAAATCACATGGATTAAATGTGAACGTTCGTGTATTTGTAAACGAAGTAGTGTTTTTCACATTTACTGTTACTTAACACTTTCTTTTAGATATTTTTATAGGCACCTTTTGCTGTTCTATAATGAAAATCCAGCAAGGACAGAGAAATCCATATTTTGCACAGCACCAGGCTCGAAGCTGCTTACCCTAAAGCCAAATACAACTATCTTTCTCTACATGAATCAGCTTCCAAAAGGAACTGCTCAGTTAAAATCACAGGTGTAAGTACCTTGGCATTTTCAGAGGTGTTGTAGTGGAAGATTAGTTTGCAGTAACAAACACCTTGTGAGTCTGGAAAATACGCGTTGTTGCATGTTTCTAGGATGTGGGGGGGTATTCTGAATTTTTTTCATTTTTTGGAAGCATTAATGTATAGGGTGGTAGTGATAAATGTATGAGATACAGCTCACGTGACAGTACAAAAAACTTTTACTTGGGTTATAAGGTTCAGGACGATGGTTTGCTTATTACAGATACCTGCTTGCCTGTAACCCTCCTCCCAAGATGCTATTAAAATACTAATAAATTATTAGTTTAACCACTGAGCCAGTGGATGTGGTGACGTAATGTCACCCTTTGTACCCCAGGACTAGCAAATAAAAAGCCTTGACTTGAAACAATAGGCTCCTGTTCTGCCTTGTAGAAAAAAGGTAATGAGAGAAACTTGATGGAACAAATGTACTCCTATGCTTATCTTTATACTTCTAACTTTTGTTAAATTTCTGAAGGTTGTATTTTTAATGGTTTTGACATTTAAGAGCAGCAGTCTCTCATTTACCAAGTTATTAAGAAAAACGTTATTTTTTTGTGCCTAACAGTGGTGCAGTGGAATGATGTCCCTGAAAGTCATACAATCATAACTTTTTCATATATACCAGACAGCTGGCTGCTTTCATGCCGTGTTTGGGGTGCACGGAAGGCAGGCTTGTGAACTGGAAGTCACAGCCAGGTCATTGCAAGTTGTGCTGACTGGGGGAGCCCCTCCTGTTAGAATTGCAGGAGGTTTTAGATTGCTTTCAGTGTCATAGCCTGCTCTTACAAGGAGATGGTTGATGAGACTGGATGCGGTTTGGAGTACTTTATCACTGAAATTAATTTTCTTGTCTCACTTTAGACGTCTCAGTCCACAATCTCTCTCTGCTTATGAAACTAGTGAAGAACTGAATCTCCATGTTGCTATAGAAGGCAAGATTTACCTAACTGTTTGTTGTCCACCTAAGACTGTTAGAGCAAGCAGTATGTCAGCTAGCGACAAATTAACAAAATGGGAAGTGGTTGGTGTTCAGGGAGCATTGCTGAGTCACTTCATTGAACCAGTGTATATCAACACCATTCTTGTAGGTAAGCTTAACGCAAGTTGCAGCGCATTTTTTGTATGTTTTCATGTTCCAGTCTGATGACTTTTTATAAAACATGAACTAAACCAAGATGGTTCTTGAAACAATGACAGTATTTTTCTGAAAAGGTACTAAGTGTGTATATTTTTTTTCACTCATCTTTGAAATGCCCTAGTGTAAAACTTGGGGTTCGCTCTTTTGTTGTCGTGGGTTTGTTTCAGCTTGCCAGATTGCCCTCCTTTACTATGTATTACAGGAACAGAGGAAATTCAGCATTCATTTATAACAAATTGCATTTTAGATATTGAGAAAATATCAAATGTGACAAATGCTGTGTTAACTGTTCAGTCAAATGTGGTGACTTTAAGGCAACAATGTTAATCGCTTAACTGAAGAACTGAGTGGTGGGGAAACTGCCAGTATTGAAGTAACTGAACATTTTTAGTTCAGTTCAGTTTAGTTCAGTTTCCCCCTGAGATATCTTACACGCTCTATTGGAAAGTCTTTGTTCAGTTTTGTTTTGTGTCCGTGGTCTGCATCCACCCCACCCCACCTCCCCCCTTGGTATTGGTTAACGCAAATAGGAGTTCTGTTGAGGAATAGGGATTGCCAAGGTGATAGTGAAGTCTCAGGGTTTTGAGGCAGTCAGGAAGACCATACTGTTATGAGAGCTCATTTCAGTAGCTTTTATTTATGTGGTGGAACTAAATTAATGGGTATTATCCTGAAGGTTTTCAGGTGTTTCTTCCTCTCAGTATTTGTATATGAGACTTAGAACACAGATGTCCGAGTTCCCCAGATGTTGAAGATGTAGCAGCTTTTCCTTTTCTAGTACAGAACAAGGTTTTTGAAGTGCTCCAAAAGAACCTGCAAGAATTGGTGAATGCCTGCCTGTTCCTTCTGAGGAAGTTTGGGCACTTTCACTTAAAAGTGATAGGAAAACGTCTGCTATGCTCAGTTATGTGGTATTCAAAGTAAACATAATAATCTATAATGTATTGCCCTTCTATTTAATAGAAATTCTGTGACCGTTCCTCAAGTTGCTGTGAACCAAAGTATGTTTGTTTAGTAGGCACTCGGAAATACTGTTGGATACAGAGTAATGTGGGCAAACTCGTAGTGTATTTTCTAATCTAGAACATCAAAGTTAATGTTGCAGCTTCTGTTTTGATGGTGTCTTCTGCAAGGAATGTGAAGAGTTGATGAAGAATAATTGTTCCAAAAAGGAGGCATCCAATGAAAATAATGATACTTGTGGAGAAGAAACTGGAATAATTTTTGTTCTGCGACCTGAATATTGGAACTTATTTTTCCAAACATTAGTTTTGTGTAGAAACATGCATATAATATAGACCCATGGAAACATCTGCATTCTTAGCTTTATTTTTTTTCCCTCAATTTGATGTACTTACGTGTGACTGATATTGTTTTGTTTAACAGGAAACGCAAATTGCAAGGATACAAGAGGGCTAGAAATAACTATAAAACAGCGTGTTGATGATGCACTTACATCAAAGCTTCCCATGCCTTATCTGGTCAACAGATCTCATACTTACCTGGTGAATGCTGCACACCCAGTTCAGACAGACTTTAAACAGTGGTCTCTTAGTTTGAATTGGTCTTTGTCAGATATGTCACTGGAGGTTGTGGATGGGTCAAATGGAAAAGCCACTGAAAGGTTAGAATTTCTCTTTATTATGTTGGAAATAACGGTTACCCTTACCGTTTTGTGCTGATTTACTGGAGTATTCTTTTTTTAAGCTATGCATGGAGGCCGCTGTATTACCCAACTGAGAAAGATTCTCTTCTGTGTTAGGTGAATGCATCCTATGATGAGATCTAGTTTTAGAGATCTTGTAACTTCACAGTGAGATACCAAGATATGAAATTAAATCATTTTTTGAATTGAGATACCTTTATTCCATTATTGTAGTGAATGTATTAGTTTTCACAGTACATAAAATCAATTAGCGTTTTAGTTCAGATGAATTCCAGTTTGAAAACTGTTTTGGCTTGTTTAAATTCTCACAGCTGCTGATTTGCATTAGCTGTGCTCACTGAAAGTGGAAGTACAATCATATGATCATATTCACAAAGCATTAGAGGGGAAAAAAATCCTGTAATGATCAAAGCAGTATACCTGTAATGTGTTTGTTACTGAGTCGTCTTATTCTTTTTTCATTTTGACTCCAGCTCACCATTCAAAAGTGGCACTTACTTGGCAAGTCGCCTTTGCAAGGCAGCAATGTTCAGTCGTTTCAGATTGCTTGCTAAGGAAGCGGAACGGAATGATTTGCTTCATCTTGCAACGTACCATGATGCTAAGGTAAGCTGTATGGGGCTCAGGGCGGGAAGTTTTGTTAAGGAGTTTCTTAATGGCTACTCTCAAAGCTGGTTTGGTAGCCAGGGGTGAGTTTCTGTTTTGCTGAAGGCTTCACCGGAACCACTGGATCTCCTTTATTGCTTATAATCTTAGCCTGAGAATGTTTGAAATTGCTGTATTCGAGTAAAATTAATCTACTGAATTAATCTTTAACATTCTCTATGAAAGTCTGCTGTGTTTTCCCTCAGCATGTAGAGGTTGCTGGCCATTTTCCTCACATAAGATAGTCTCAAAAGAGTTTGGGGTTTTTTGTTTTAGTTTGTTTTCAATCTTGTATTTTATATTAGTTTCATACGTATGTGGATATTTTTCTACCACAGTGTAGCCTTGTCGGAGGACTCTTATATCATAGAGGAATAGGAAAGTAGGAGTCGTTCATCAGAAGACAGTATTAGTCCCAGGCTTTCCGTTGTGATATAAAAATACAGAGAAATTACTTATAGGAGCTACTGTGATTCTTGATTGCTGTAAAGGAAGTTCACTCATTTCTGTCCATACTTGGAAATATGTAGGCTCACCTTACTTCGCTGACTCTTCCAGGTTTTTCCTCTCCTTGGTTCAAGAGATATCTTTTATTTCCAAAATCTTTATGTAAAACTTCAGCTTTTATAAAGTACGTATCTTCTTTTGTTCCTCCTGTCAACATGCAAGAGAGCATTTTTTTAAATGATTCAAAAACTACTTTAAAGTAGAATGGTTTGCTAGTTGACTCTTCATGTGTTTAGATTTGCATTGAATGATCATGTTTATTTTCTGTGTAAAGGTATTATTGGAACTGAAAAGGTGCTGAAAAAAATGTTTAACAGAACAATTCTCTCATCCCGATAAATGCCCAAATTCTATTAAAAAAACCAGTTTTAGAGTCTGTAACACTTTCTCTCACTGTCAGCAATGGAGGAGACTGTGAGATTTGTAGGTATTGTTTTCTACAAGGTTTGTGATTGTGCGTATTCTATGCTGGTGGTAAAGATGACAGATCTCTGTAACCATCATTCTTGAGTTCTCTCAAGATCTCTCTTTTTCTTTTTTTAGATTCAATCTGAATTGTACCAAGAAGCTAAAAAATTGCTGCAAAGCTACTTAGAGCAACATGGTTATGGATCCTGGATTGTGAAGCCCCCACATATTGAGGAGTTCAGTGACTAACTGTGAGGTGGATTATATGCGAAGTCAGTTTGGATTATTTCTTTCAGTAAAATGTCATTCTGATTAATAAAATATTTAACTGTAGGGTTCATATTTGCAGCAAGAAAATCGTTCCAGAGCTGCTTCCTGTGAATTTAAATGCAGTTATTAAACCATCTGTAACAGTTTAGTCTGTTCCAACAGTTAATGTTTTCTCATAGGTAGGAGTATCTTAACAGCTTTGCAAATCTGTTTTGTTTTGCCCCCAATGCCACATCATTTCTGCTCCCCACCCCCATGGTGTTATTAACATGTTTTTTTCCTGTTAGTTTCAGGATTGCTGTGTATTGATCTCTTCTTTTTCCCCACCTTTTTCATAACTGTCTTTTAAGAAGGAAGAAAGTCAGTAAAAGTTGGATTTCTTTTAAAAAAAAAAACAACATACCAATGTGAGAATCACTTTTGGAAACAAAAATTGGCGGTTTATGCTTTATCTGTAGGCATCCTTTCCTGGTCATTTTAAGACTTTTTTTTTTTTAATAGCATGGATTTGCCAAGTGGCTTGTAGTTTACTGTATATTGGTTGTGGTAGAAGGCTTAAAAATAATTTGTGTACTTCCAAATGTACTTCCAAACTTTGAATTACCAAGCAGTTACTCAAATGTTTGGTGACAATCACTATTTCTGCTAGTGGTTTTAAAGCATTTCAAAGGTGTCAAAGCTGTAAATAACAAAATAGTGTGATGTAGTACGGAAGTCACCAGAAGCAAGGCTCCTTCAACTTCTGTGGGCTGCCCCAGAAACCATCGGATGTTAGTGTTTGTCAATTAGTTGGACTCCTTCACCCACAGACTACTTTATCACTGTACTGAGAAGTCCTTGCAGAATCGTCTGCATCTATAGTCGTCTGAAAAATGTTGCCTGTCAAGAGGGATTAGCTTCTTTGTTAAGTTATGGTAAAAATATGGTAACATGACAATATTTAAAAGGATGTTGTTAAATACCATACGTGGGGGGTTGTGTGATGGTGTGAAATATTAGTGTATTTAAGCCAGATAGTACACTTTCATTATGTTACTTGATTTTCCTATATCATACAATTGTGGGAAGCTGTTAGGTAATGTTTTCATATGTCAGTTGTAGCATAGTGCTGTAGTCATGTTTCAGCTTCTTAGTGTAAGAGAATTCTGAAACAAAAACCTTCTTCCAGTATTTTTTGTTTCCTTAATTTGTTTTTCTAACTAGTATGTGGAGTTTTTACTGGAGACCATTGTATGTTGATTTTCACATTGTTGAAACTCACTTGTCACTACTCTGTCCTTGACCTCTTTTTTTGCTATTCTGCTATTTTGTTTTCTGTTACTATCTTTTAACTTGGAGGGTGGGATGGTGTTTTGTTGTCTTTGTGGCATGCGCTCCATGTAATAGTTGCTCCATGCAATGTTTTTTTCTAAGAATGCTTGAGAACGGCCTTCATATTCCAGGCTAGAGCATAGTGTTGCTCTTTTTTCAGGGGTATTAAAACTTCAATAAATTTACTTGTCAATGTGTTAGCATTTTATACACTTCTGGACCGTTTTTCTTCAGGGACTTAGATGTTTGCTGAGATGTCATCACGAAGGTGTTTTCTGCAGTTAAGCTAGAAGCCTTAAATATATACAAGTAACTGAGCTTTCTTTGTGTACTTCAGCCATTTTATTAATCGAGCAGCAAACCAAAAACATGTGTTCCTTCTTAAGAGGAGAGAGATTCTGTTGGAAAAAAGATGTGTTGTGCTGGCCATGAGAGCTGTATTCTTGAGGAATTAGTTGATGACAACCATATGGATCCAGTTCTTGTACCTGGATTGTTCTTTGATTAAACAATAGCATATGCACAATGCTCTGAGCTAGTAGATGTAAGCATGTAGGTGTTCTATCCCAGGTTTGCCTCAGCTACTTCAGTAATTCCAGAATATATGGTTCTACAACCTTGAGGCAGGCGAGAGTGCTGTGGTTCCAGTGATGGGGCTGAAGGTGTATATGTGCTGTGCGTACCTGTCGGTGATATATCATACATACATACATGGCTGGCTGCACAGACCAGAGCCAGGCACGTGAACACGAACAGCCTCCGCTTGGGAGCTCAGCCTCTCCCCTCCCTGCTTGAAGATTGAGGTCCACGGGTGAGAATGTATATACACGCGCATGTATGGGGGTGTGTGCGTTTATTTTCTTGGTATACAGACACACCTGCGATATGTATACACAGGTATGTCACGAATGACATACGCATCAAATCTGACGTGTAACATGCAACACGTTGAATCTCACATGTCAGATATGACGTCATGGGTTGTGTCACGTGTCACATCACATACATGTCACACATCTTCCGTGCTGTGCGTCTTGCATGCATGTAATATGTCACATTGAAGTTGTGTGTCACACTGTGTGCATGCTACATGCATGCCATGTGTCGTGTACATGCCACATGCATGTCTGTCATGTCATGTGCATGTCGTGGTAGATGTCATATGTGTCACATACATTTTAATTTGATAGTAAAGCTGTGGGATCAAGTGGCAAAAGAGAACTCAGGAAATCTATTTTCATAACTATTGTTAGGGGTTCTGCTTAGGTTTTTTTTACAACTTACAGGAAAAAAAGTACGTACAGTACAGTTCACCTTGCTGTGCATTTTCAGATCTTTTCAGTATAATATCCTTTTTCTTTAAAGATTTCTTTTAAAGCTTGGGCAAATACATGATCCAATCCTGCAGCTACTATTTAAGAATATGAACTTACCTATAATTTGTGGCAAATGTCACAGACAAACATATGGAGAGTTTATTTGCTGTATGTAGAATTTTTATCAATATTTTTAAAACTTCAGATATTTTCTCTTGTTTTTCAGCGAAAGGTTAAACAGTGAGGAAAGTATGCTTCTAGTTCCGTCAAGTGAAACTAGATAATTCATTGACTGGAACTTGATAAATGTTCCATTCCATACAAGCTGTAGTGAGAAATCCACTGTCTGTTTTTTCTATAGATTTCTGAGCAAATGTAAACTGATCTTTGTTGCTGTCTTTGGAGCTATGCTAGATACTCCATTTTGCTGACAGAATATTTTTACTTAGCCTAAGCTTTTACCTTTTACATTAAACTCAGTGTTACATATTCTTATTATGTGCTATGTCATGGCTCAGTTGGCAAACTTCTTTGCACAGAGAAGGGCAGTGACCACTACTGTATATCCACAGTAATAGTTTTTTTGCAAGAGTCTGCTGCAGGACTGCTGTTTGTCATGCTTACTTTCTGCTGCTGCTTTTTGTCATTCAGTGGCCCTTAGGGAATGCAAAATTACAGTGACTTGAGCATAAATCTTCATCTCTGTTTTGATTAGAACTTGTTCTCTGAAACCTGATTTAGTGAAAAAACTAGTCATTCAAAAGTATGTATTTGTAGGCATTTTTATCTTCAGTGAAATGAATACTTTATCATTAACCAGTCAGTAATATTAAACTAGGCCTTTCAAATGTGTGTAGTGATAGTCTAACAGTATTGCTTAGATCTGTTGACTGTTATGTAAAAGAAAGTGTGCATCTATGTCATGAAGTCTATGTACAGCAAAATAGCACTTTGTCAAAGTAGTAATAGTTAATTCTACAGTTTTTTTTACCTTCCCCTTCGCCTTAGATTTTCTACAGAATGGCATGAGTGTGTTTGCATGCTTTTCCACTGTGCATTTTGTTAATGTGACATAGATGCCTTTTATCAACTGCTACATGCAAAATGCTTTGCAAACATCTCGCATACGTTTTAGGAGGCGTAGAGTTATGTATGGCCGAAACTGAAATAGCAACTTAAAGCATGAATCAGAATCTCAAAGGCCTCGTGACTGCAAGCGTGTGCAATGCAAACAGCTTCTTCCTACTGCTACCTCAGCTAGCTTATATGTATCAGCAGTCTTTGTAGTCAGACAGGTACTTTTCTGACAAGGTGTCTTGAAGTGCTTGTTGGAGGTGCTACATGGGGAGCAAACCAGCCAGAAAATGTTTTGAAAATCCACAGCAGGGCATGGCAACTGTACAAAAGTCATGTGGCAGTCCCCAAAACTACTGCCAGAATAGCCAAAGCCTCCACTTTCCATGACTGCACTTGTCTCATAATATTGCAGCCCAACTCCAAAGCAGTTTGTGCAGACCGAAAAAATCACGTGTATGTATTTTCACACAGCATGTGTTTCATTGATGAAGTTGTCAGTGAGCTATGGCTTCTACCTTTCCTTGTGAATGCATGGGTAAGTATCTCTTTACCATCATTTCTTGGTTTCTGAAGTACTTGAGTGTTCCTTCCTTATCTAGCACTTACTGTTTAGGGACGAAGAAAAGGTCTTGGGATTCCATGTGGGGTGTCCAACTGCATGGATCGACCCCAAGGTAGGTTTTACCAGATCTTGAGAAGTGAGGTTTCTCATGCTTATGCAAAGATAAAGCTTCACTTATTAACAGATCTGTGGTCAGTGAAGACTGCTCCTGTATGCTCTTTCTGACTGGGGAGAGCTGGGGCAGCAGTGCAGGTAAAGCACGTGGCCTGATGCTGGAACACGTCTGTCTGCAAAGCCACATGTTAGGTGTGATGCTGTCACTTCAGGGTGCAGCTTTCTGCTGTAGATAAGATTCTTTAGATGCAACTGATTCAAAAGGTTATAATGTTTATTAAGTCACCCAGTGAATAAACTCAATGAAATAATGGATAATCTAAAACCACGCCACTATTACTGAGTTACAGTTACGTTACAACTGTAAATCTATTGTTAGTCTTAAATTCATATAAACTACATCTCTGTCCTATTGAGCTAGAATTCTATTTCCATTCCCTCCCTAATAGTCAGCGTTAGAGTGCAAGTCAGCCCCTGCCTTAGACCAGCTTCCCACATTAAGTCTTTCAGACAGACCAGCAGGTGTTCAAGGCGGTCTCTGGATTTGGCTCTGCAGGCTAGTGTCGCTGCTAGGCAGTCTCAGCCTTACTTGGTTTTATTGTTGTGGTCACCTAGGTGTGGCTGGTCTTGCAGGATTCTGCACGCTAAAATTCCTCTGCAGTTGGCACTACCAGTTAGTAGTCAATAGCATTCATATCATTCTTACATTTTATAGGTGTTTTAGGCTAGTGTCTCTTTGACTTTATCTCCTAGGCTCAGTGCTCACTATCACTATGTCTTTAAGTACTGTCTCACTTTGTTTAAAGGAGGTTTTTTCCACTTTTGCATGCCGCTTATAAGAATTTGTCAAGTAAGAAGGCATCTTTGTAAAGAGAAGCATTATTTTACAAAGATTGACAAGATACAAAGAACTTTCATGAATTTCTTACCCGCTTTTTTCATCATCTGTGTCATACTGTATTTAGGTATTACTGTTATTACAGGCTGTCATTTGGAAGGCATGATTTGAGAAGAGGGTGGAGCTGATTGCGGCTGGGATGATTGACAGTATTTTGCTTTTCTGAGTCCTTGTGGGTGGGGACAGAGCACTCCCTCACTGTGGGAAGAGAAGATAAAGTAGAGCAACAGATACCAGCACTGTAAGTATTTTCCCAGTTTTGGCAGAAAGCTATCATTATTGCCTATTTTCTCTTTGCAGCATTCAAGAAAACTGCTGTTTTTTCCATTGTTAGTCTGGTTTTAAGTGTAACTTAAAATACTCCATACCACACCCACCAGCAAAACACATCAAAGACTAAATGATAGCCTGATAACTGTTGTAGTAGGCTTACTTTCATCAATTACAGCTTGCGTTGTTAGCATTGAGTGGTTGGTTTTGGATTATAAAAGATGCTGCTCTTAGTTGTTTCCTTCTGCATAAACTTAAAATGTCACATGACAGACTCCATCTTCATTTGAAGTAAGCACGTTTCTGAGGTTCCTCAGAAAGATTTTTTTGTGAATACTTAATGTGGTGTATGTTCACATGGGTTTATACATCAATCAATTTTATGTCGGTTGTTGCTGGAAAGAATTGGCCGTGTAAGTGTTCTGGGACATTGGCACCTCAGTTACTTGCATAGGTATTATGCCAGGTGTGTTATTGTTTTAATAATGTTTCTCTGTCTGTGAAGATTTTTGAGAATTGTGTGGTTTGCTTACAGCAATGAGAAAAATGTATCCTGCAAAAAACAGCAGAAAGCCTGTGTAGCTGAGTAGGGCAGATCACAAAAAAAGTTTGGGGTTTTGGGTTTCTTTTTTGAGGGAAGCAGCTTGGTACTAATACTACTATACCTTGGGCTGTATGCCAGCATAAACTGGTATTTTATATCGCTTTAAAAAGGTTGTCTGTAGGTGTCTTGTTTTGAGTCTGGTACCTGTACCTTTGTATACTGGTAAAGGTTTTTTTATTGTGTTTTTTAAAAAGTACAGTAATAAGTTCCCAATGAAAAAGACAGTATTATTTAACAAAGAAGACACTAAAGATTATTTTTATATGTTAATGAAATTTATTAAGTATCATCTACAAGTAACTTCTAGTAGTTTTTTCAATAAATAGTTGTCTCAAGTTTATTGACAAAGTATATTTTGAGCCCGTAGGGCTTACAGAAAGGATCAAATGTGATCTTAGAACAGACTAAGAACATACAGCAGTCCCAAAATGGACAGCAAGCTAGTAAGCCACAGGGCAAAATATATAAATTAGTCTTAATTAAATATTTAAATAAATAAAGTAGCAGTAAAAGTAACAACTGTTGTTTGATTATTTTAGCATAGATTTCAGGAAGTTGCTCAGGTTGTGGTGAAATGCAGGAAAATTTTTCTTGTCATTAGCTTCACAAATCTTGCATCCAGTTCCTGGGGCAATTAGGTCCTGCAATACAGATATTTTTTCTTGATGATTGGTGATAGCTCTCTTGCCAGCTAGTTTTAGCAATAATACATCAACTTCTCTATGTCAAGTCTTTCTTTTAAGAAAAAAAGGAAACCTTAATATTTCAGGTGTTTGGCTTTTTCAGTTGGCAAGTGTTAAGGTTTCTGTAAATGTAAAAATACTGCAAGCTAAATGCGTTCACTCTCTACAATAAATACTGCAGTAGAGGCAAATCTTAATTTCTAGCCCAAAGAGGATTTCTAAAATTATACAAGGATCTCTTAGCCATGGAATTTGTTTATGTAGTCTACCAAGGTGTACTACATTCATTGTTGGGTTCTTCACAGCCATAAAATTCAGGCACGGTTTTTGAAGCCACGGCTTGCGTAAATAATTGTTATGCTCCTAAAAGCAAGTTTTTGTCAGTGTAAGATGCCTTGCATGATTCAGTAAAGAAGATAAATGTCTTATTTCTTAAAAATTTGACTTGCATACAACTAGTAGGGTTCAAATCTGTTTTACTGTATTGGATTATCATGCAAATAGCTGCTGTCATACAGTGTAATGATATGATACTTCTGTATAAAATCCTGTATTCTCAAGAGATGACAACACATAGACCTTGAGGTGTAAAAACTCTGATTCTAGCATTGTTTTTTGCTAACACTGAAACACTACTTTTTTTTTTTTTTAAACTGAGCAAAAAAGATTGCCTACCATAAGGCTCGGGAGGTTCTTTTTGATGTTTTGAAGATGATAAAAATCCTTCTTTTCAATTTCATTCTCCAAGGTGCTCATTTCTGTCAGGTAGCATTGTAGAGTCTGCCAGCTGCACTCCTAAAACAGTCAGCAAAATCATTATATATAGAACTTGTTTCCTGAGGACAACTGATCCAATTTAAAAAGACCTCAATAGCCAGTTGTTTTTATCCTCATATCAGCAATTAGGCTGTTGTTTTCTACAACATACAGTTCACTTGTTCCCCTTAAAGTCATACTGTAAGATGTTGAATGTGGCCTTGGTTCTGTGGTAGATTATTCTAGCTTTTGAAATGTGAGTAATCTCTACAGGACAATTGAAGTGTTGGAATATCTTCTAGAAGCACGAAGCTGTAGTATTTGCTCCTAAATTGAGCCTTACTCCTCGTTGTCATGTGGAAATCACATCTTAGCAAAAGGGTTAATAGTCAAAGCCTCTGTCAGTTTTACAGGGGCCTTTTTAGAGCCACCTTCAGTTAATGTACTTTGGTTGCTCTGTCTAATGTCTGCATCTGATCTGGCTTTTGAATATGATGAATAACTTTACGTATCATTCTTACAAGCTATTTCAGGTGCTCAGTGACAATATGTTATTAATCAGCCTCATACGTTTGCGTTCAAGCACTGGAGCTCTGAGATAGTTATGTCTTGATGTTGCCAGCATATGAGAAAAATGACTCAGATAAGGAAGTCATTGCAGAATCTGGCTTTAAATCTTCACTGAAAAAAATTACTATTAAGTGAGAATTCTTCTGGATTAAAAACTTAATTGGAGGTTCAAGGTAGTTAACAGATAACTTGCATAAAAATTTTAACCACTTCCCAATACTAAATAACTGGATGTTCTTTTTTGTTGGTATCCTTGCACACTGAATTAAAAAGAAAAGTAGTACAGATCAGCAGCCTGCCAATCATGAATAGCCTGTGGTAAAGCTGTACTTAGAACACTATCGGCACTCTGATGTGCAATTTTTCTGGAAAGAAGCAACCACAATGATAGTATTCCTGTGGAACTAAATACTATAAAACATGAATATAGCTAATATATCCAGAATGGCTTGGTAAAGTTTTGTTCCTGAAAAGAACTAGGTAAAGCATAACTGAGTTTCATCAATGGTGTGGCTTATAGAAGATTCGTAACTTCTTAAACAGAGCCTACTAGAGGCTCTGCATCTGCATCAAGTATGGGCAATTTCATATAGATGTTTCATATAGATAATCTATTTCAAATTCTAGTTTCATTCTCAAAATTGTTGTAGTGCTAGCATTAATACAACAGTATTGCCTCCTGCAAATCTTACACAATATTTAAATCATTCATAAAACATCTTTTCATGTGAACTCAACCATATATTAAGCAGGATGAATAGGGAGGATTCATTTTGTGTAACATACTACACAGAACAACTGAGGTAGTATTGTATATAAGCCCGTGGCTGTTTGAGAATACAAGTCAAAACCAGAAGTGTCTAAGAAACTGCACTTCCTACACTAAATTCAAACTGTTCAAGTTTGTCTCTTTTATTTGCTGTTCTTATAAGCAAATTGTTTTGGTGTAACCCAATAATATATAATTTTAAAGTAGCCGCACCTTAGAAATTCTTCTGGAAACAGAAAATTTAAACTCACCTGTTTGTCATCTGGTGTGTAAAGCTCAAGATCAATCTTCTGTAGAGAAGGGAGAGGAAAAGTTAATATTTCTGAAAAAAATACATAGAAAAGGAATAGAAAAGATAGAAAAGGGTCTCATAATAAGATAAAGTCATCCACTTACATCCTTGCTTTCTCCCAGGAATTCTAAATCTCTTATTAAAGCTGTGAGAAGGTGCATTTTTTCTGTTGATAGAGGTGCTCCATAGGCTGCAGTCATAAGCATTACTGCTGAAATACAGCTGAAGATCAGTACTTTGCACATCGTGTCAGTGTTCTGGTTATCTGTATGCTAGTATTTGAGTTGTGATATATGATGAGAGCTGATAAGTTGTCATTAAGCTCCTTACTGTATTTATACTATTCTTTCTGGGGGGGAAAAAGATGGGGGCGTCAGGTAAAAGAGGTTTTATTACACATTTTTTCATATGTTCTCCCTGTATGGCAAGAATCATTACTTTTGTTTTTCCTCCCCTGATGACACTTTGGAATTTTTATAAAGCAAGAGGGATTTTACCTACATTCACTGGTGTAGGAGAAGCCCACACTCACTTTTGGCAGTCCCTCTGTGCTTTCTGCATGAAACACTTTTTCCCTCATGCGCTGTCCCACTCCCCCATAGAATATGCCATAAAACATACTACTGCCACGCAAGTTGCTGTTCTAAAGATGTATAATTTAAACCTTTTTGTTTGTTTCTCCCTATATATTTATCCTTCCGCAAATCCTGTAGCATTATTTAAGTGAAGAAGAAAGAAGCATTCTCATTTTAGTAATTGTTGACTAAACAACAGGAAGAAAGTTGGCTTCCTGTCTGAAGATGGTTTTACCTGTCATCTTTTGCAAAGACAGTTAGCGTAAGCTTAGGTGCATAAGTCAGTCTTCATACCATCAAATTAAAAATGTTTATGAAAAGAACTCCAGCAGAATTCTCTCTTTTGGGATGTTAAACCATTTTTCTATTACTGTATATCTTAATGCTGTGCTTTTTACCCTTGTGTGCACCTTTCACTTTTCTCCAGCTTACAGTGAAAATGCACTGCTCTTTAAAATATTTACAGATTTTCTTACTGATACCTAACCCACTGCATTTTGTGGGATGTGTCACAGTACTGCAGTTCAGAGTAAGCAATCGTTTGACATTGAATTGTTGCATAATATTGTTAGTGTTTTTCATTGCTGGTTCAGGGGTCTGTTAGCTGATACCTTTGGAATGTTATGTGCTGCGTTTAAAATTCATTTTGGGTGTAGTTCTGAGCCAAATACTCCCCCTGCTGCCCAGAAGTCTCTAACGTTATGTGAATCATGGTTCTTTTGCTCAGTAAATTTAGCTGTTGAAGCCGTGTGGAATAAATTCTGGGTTTGCACGCTATCGTGGTTTGAAGTTTTCTAGTGTTTGGGATCAGCAAGACTGGGGGGGTAACAACTGCACTTGCCATTGCTTATAAAATTACACGTGGAAACCTACTTTACATGTTCTGATCACATAATCTGAGGGGGAGTGGATCTGTTCCAAGTTGATTAGAATATGCTTTTGTTTGGATCAAATACAGTCCATTACTAGAATACTTTTTATTAGTGTCTGTTTCTCTGCTGACCATTAAACAGGTGTTAATTAGCAGTGCAATCCCAGCTCCTGAAGATCTTGGTCTTCATTTCCTCTTTTCGAAAGGAGTTCAAACATTTAATATACACAGTAATATGGAAGTCCCAGTGGCTATTGTAGCTTGCAATATGCAGTATTTGTGCAGTTTGAAACCTTTTCTGGCACTGCATCTTTTGTCTCTTGTATTTGTTCTTGGTAGTAATTGATTTCAAATAGGAGTTACGACTGCAGAGGTGAGCTACTGCGCACTGGGTTGTCAGCTTTTCTCCAGGGTGCTTAAGAAGCTAGGTCACTTTATTCAAGGTTTTTAGTTGTTTGGTTGAAAGTGTTTTGACTGTATAAAGTATTAAGAAATACCTCAATAGTGAGCCCAAGAGACGTTTTTGTTTGTAATTATTGCTTACTGTTCTTAACACTACACAGTCTTTCCTATGTCATCTCTGTACAATTACAGAGGTCTCTCTCTTCTTTATATAGCCCTCCCAGCTTCACCACAGAGTTGATTGCATTTTAACAGGAGATGAAATGATTCTTTTAAATTCCCTTGAAGTCATACAGGATAGAGTAAAGCAGAGCCCCCAAAATCCCACCTTCAAAAAGTATTGGGACAGGTGCTGGTGAACATGTCATTTTGGGTTTTCTGTTTTGGTTTTAAAACACAATTATGAAAGGTTAGTTGATTTCTATTTCATTTTCTTTCTAAATAAATAGCATTACACTAAAACAACACTGTAAGAAAACCACTGTAAAATGCACTGTACTTGAAAAGCTTTAAGGAACACTTCAAAATCCTCACCTAAATTTTCAAGGAAGATTAATTAGCAGTAAAGCAAGTATGTAAAGGGAAACAGTATTTGTGGATCGGGGGCTGGGAAGGGAGAAGAAAATGTTTGTCTTGCTGTTGTTTTAGTGGATTGTTTATACTTTTTGTAGTACTTGTGCCTAATATAAAGAATTAGGACTCATTTTCTCTTTTAGAAAATGAGTAAAAGTAAATGACGTGCACTGACTAAACCCCTGATCTGTACAACTTCAAAGTCTGGAAAAGTTTTTACATAGGATCTGACTCTTCTCAGTTTAGGCTCTTAATTTGCTGAACAGAAAGCTTGCATCTTTTTTTCCTTTTTTTTTTTTTTTAATTTTTTCTTTTTCCTTGCAAACCTGATGACTGGTGAATTTTGGAGGGAAGTTTTGGTTTCACTGAGGTATTAGGCATCTTGTTGATCAAGGTGCTTGCCTCCTTTCCCCATCAACCAGAACAAAGTCGTATTCAGCTAGAGTCACTGTGAATGTCTTGTTTGGTGTACTTCGGTTCATGTGCAGGTGTTTTTCAAACTCCTACTATAGTAGCATGCTTTTATAAGATTACTGTCAGTAGAGTCATAGGAACCGCAGCAGAGTTCCTATGTCTGATGAAGGTGATAAACATCAATTTGTGATCATGGTCTGTTGATTTAACTCTTTCTAGCTGTGTTCTAGGCCTGTTTAAAATAATTTTGAATAGTAGAAGTTGTCTTTTGTTTGCAGAGCTCCTAGTTCTAAGCAATAACCTGGGGAAAGCAAGCCTTTAGTATTCTTATTCCACTCAGAAGGGAGACTCGTACACGCATGTTGAAGATTTGAATAAAGGGTTGAGTGGCAGTTGGTTTTCGTCTGATTTTAAGCCATCAAAAGCAGATAGCCATCCTCTCCTTCTTCAGCCTTTTCTCAGTCTTTCTCTTCTGTCAAGCAATAGCAGGGATTTATGATCCTGTCTGCGTTTAAGAAATGGACAATTAATTTTATTGACGGTATTAGGTTAATAACAAAAGAATAAAAGTTAAAAATAATAGCGCTAAACAGTGTAAGTTTAATACACCCTGTAAAACGCAGCACTTGCTTCCCAAGTCCCTGTGATCCTAAAACTCAGAATCTCTAACCTGTTGAATAGCTGAGTGCTGTATTTTCTGTTGAGCGAGAACAACCACGGCAATATCCAAGTTACAGCCAGTAATCTGTGTCTTTGTGTTGCAGTACATTTCTAATAGATACTACAAGTAGAACAGTTTTCAGATAAATGCGATGGATTCCATAATGTATTAGTATTTCATTATAGGAGTGAACTGATGGCTGTTTTTACAAGGAAAGATAAGAAAGCATTAAATGTTTATTGGTTGCATCTGTTGGGTTTATGGCATGAGTTTTGCCGATTCGTCAATGCATGTGGTGTCATCGCTGCGATGATAAAGGATGATGTGGGAAAGCATCCTTTGGATGGCTTGTGTGACAAGGGCAAATGAAAAAGGAGGTAAAAGGAAGCAAGGAGTTGCTATATTGGATTAGAATAATGGTTTTAACTACTTGAATATTGTCCCTGATGAGGGCAAGTACCCACTGTTTCAGGAGAAAGTGTTAAGAAAAACCCCAAAGTGAGTAATTCTTAGAGTGAATTTTTCCTGCAAGAATATCAGTGGGTTGTTATTTTTTTAAGAAAGGCTTTTGGGTTTAGAGTTTTAACTAAAATGATGTGAAAACAGTTGACAATTGGAAATCTGTTCACAAAACCTGTGTTTGAAGTAATTTTCATTGAAAGGACCAGCATTAAGAGGGAACACTTCATTAAAAAAAAGAAGTTCTAGTAATTATAAACTGAACTAGCTTGTCCTTGGGGAAAGTAATTTTAATCTTTCCTTAGGAATTGACGCATGAGTTTTTATTCTCATAAAAGTCTTGTTTGTAATTGCTTAATAGGTGTGGATTTGGTTAAGGTATGGGGTGATGGACTTATGGGAGCCATGGTGTTTCCCGTCACTGTAGTTGGCATCGGCTAAGTGCGTTCTCCCTAACAGCATAGTGAAATCTCATAGTCTAGGTATCTCCCCTCTGCATGTTTAGACAGTCATGAATCTGCCTTGCATGCAGCTGTGCGGCCTGATTTTCATTTTAGAGAAGCGGTGCCTGACCATGCGTATCTCCTCAGTCCATTTTTTTTTTTAATGCAAGTTATTATTGCATCAAATGCCTCATAAATGGTGGTGAGGCTGGTTCTTTCTTGAAAGATTAAGAACCATCTCTAGCTGAACTTTTCAAAGCAAGCGTGACCACATGTAGAGCTTTCGATGTGCTCACCATTAGTAGATTTATTGTTGACCGCAGTGTGTTTTGATTACTCATTTCTGTTGGTAAATGAAATACATGCAACCAAAGATCATTGTTTATCTCTACGGACTAGTAAAAAGCAAGAGCAACAACCAAAAAAAGGATGAGGGGAAGGATCCGAAGAACTAGAGGCTGGTCAGTGTTACCACAGTCCCTGGGGAAGTTACAGAGCAAGTGTGTGGAGACTCGAAGGACAAGGGGTGACTGGCTGTGGGATGGGATGGATTTACCAAAGGGCATCTTCTGCTTTACCAGCCTGATTGCCTTCTGTAATGAAATGATTGGTTCTGTGGATGAAGGGGGAGCAGTGGATGTTGCTTATATCAGCTTTAGCAAGTACGGTTGCTGATGATATCTGTTCAAGGTTGTGGAGATATGTGCTGGATGGGAGGACTGCAGAATGGGTGGGAAAACCATCCGGACTGTCAGGTTCAAAGGGTAGTGATCAGTCATTTGCAGCCTGTAGAGGTCTTGGGCTGTCTGTAATAGGCATCTCTTGTGGTGCATGTATTGAGGAGGTAGATAGGCTCTTCTCTTGGCCTTTTTATATTAACAGTTGATGGTACCTGCTGGTGATCCCACTAACTGGTTTTACATGTGTATAGAATGACCAACAGATTTTATGGACTTACTATAAATCAGTTTGGTTTTTTTCAGTCACACGAGTGAGGTGTGTGGACCAAACATGCAAAATGTGCAAAAATATATATATGGCAGAGATGGATCACTTGGTATATATTTCACCATTAGACCAGTAGTCTTCAAGAAGGTAGTTTTTATACAGTCATAATTGTTGATGTAGGGGATACTACAGAATTTTATTAGGACAAGAGTCTGAAATGACTAAAAAGTTGGGTAACAGTATGTGGTAAATGTTGACCATCCCTAACTTTTTTCCTTTAATAGTTGGCCATTGTAAATATAATGCAGTTAGGGCATTACAAGAAGAGCAGCCTCTTCATTACATATGAAGAAGAGCAACAGAAATAACAATAATTTTTAAAATATCCATTTCAGAAAGTAATCTTACTAAGATAATAAACTTCAGAGTCAGTGTTTTCATTTAATGCTAAAATTTGGGGTGATTGCAAATCTGAATGAGAAAATGAACTATTGGAAGAGTTTTAGCTTAATTTAAAGTAAGTAGGGTTGATAATAAAGGGTAAGGATTAGGACAATGTCGTACAGGTTAAGATGGTGTGCTGTATTTACAGAGGAAATACTGAATTTTTGCAAGATTTCTGGGTGAACTTGAATGGCTTCTTTTTGTGTAGGTATAATCTGTCCTCAGTAGGTCCAGCATATGTTTACAAGGATGATTAATCCTGTTTGGTTTTTCCTTTTGTATCCAAATGGATTTTTTAAGAGCTGTCTCCATAGTTAACTGTGGCCAGTATCAAAACTTCAGTTACCAATTTCCTCTTAGTTGAACATACACCAAAGCTGCTAAAAGTGTTCCTGATATACCCACAAAATTATACAAGTGTTAACCTCTACTAGTTTTGTTTCACACTTCCTTTTACATAAAGACCTGTAGAGACCAATACAAACACTCTGCTGATAAGACACAGTCCTGTGAGTTTGGCCCGTAGATTTTTTTTTTTTTTTTTTTTTTTTGGCATGTGGGTGGAAGACTGAGTAGGTCCTTCAAGTTCTTGTTCTTTTTGATTTCCAGGAAGAAATATGTGTTCCGGACCTAGATGTTGCGTGTTTCTCTGTCTGCTTAAGAAAAGGGGAAGGCAAAATGGAGGCATTCCGAAGAGAGGAAATCAAATCAGAGTGTTGATCTTGAATGGTGTCACCATGGGTTAACTACTACTGGTGCAGTGTGATAGCAAGGAACTGCAGAGTGAAAGTGTCATGAATCCTCTGGGGTTTTTTTTGCAGAGATTCTTTGTAAAGCTGTTGTATAATTACTTGTTGCATACCAAACTCTTAAATACTTAGGTGGCATTCTAGCTATGTTGCCTTCAGGAGTAAGCATTGGTGATGCATAAGCTATTTGGCCGCCAATATCCTCGTGGGCCTAAGACGAAGACATGCTTTGTTGTGGCTGGAAAGAAACCGAGATCTGGCAAACACTCTGGGTAGCTCAAATTGGAACAATACTTTGTTTTCTTTTTGGAACGGAGGAGGACACTTAAGGGGTAGGGACACACTGGAGTGAGAGATAAGGGTGCTTTCTTCCATGCTGTCCTTTCAAAGACCAGTAAATACTTTCATGTTTTCAGGGCAGAATCAATCTGTGGTGTCTCGCTGGAGCCTCACCATATTGGGTGGTGAGTGGTGTCAAAAGTTCAAGAAATTCTCATGTAATAGCCAGGAAGGAACCCCACATGAAAACCTGTTGAGCTATTTGCTGCCACTATGCAAACTCTGACCTTGATTTCTCCTTCAAATGCTTCAGGAACATATCACAGATTGCTTTTGAGTTGCTCTAAAGAAATTTAAAGTTCCTTTGCTGAAATACACAGTTATTGCATTTTATCTGAAGTGAGACACTGGGTGATACAGAGCTGAGAGCACTGTTCTTAAATAATGCTTGTTAGTTGCGTGACAAAAATAAACAACTAGGAGAGGCTGTGATAGTAGTTCTTAAGTGGAACCTCATATGCCTTTATCCAGTGCCAACAACTGCTGTCATTGTGCATGTGCAAAACCAGACAGGTTGGGACAGGTGAGCTTAATACTTTCTGATCTATAAATCAAAGAGATGATGTGTCATCATCCTCCTCAACACCAACTGTCCTGGAAGTACAATTAAATAGCAGATGATTTAATCTCTTTCCCAAATAAGACCAGTCTTCGACATATTATTTTGTGAGAAAGGAAGTCACGCATTCCTTTAAAAAAACTTGTTAGCAGTTTAAGGTTCTAGTACTGCAGTAGATAGGTTGAGGTCCCAAGTGCTTTTTCAGAGGAATTTACCTGAGCTGCAGACTGACAGTCTTTGCCCAGATTACTTCTCGGTATGGTTGGTGGTGAACTTGGGGTATGGTAGAGGGATGGACTTGACTCTGGTTTTGTAATAACTCGGAAAGACAGATTATATATTGGCAAGATGGACAAGGAGCAGAATGGGAAGCTTCCTGTTTCAGACTCCCAAAGTGCAAGCACCAACTGGCTTTTACGGATGGCTTCACAACCATAATAGCTTTTCAGAGAGCAAGCAGAGTTCTAAATGGTGGAAATACAGTTGCCTGATACTATTTCCTTGGCTAGTGCTGCACTCTCTGGCTTCCCAGCCTTTCTGTTTGCATAGATTAACACCTGGGAAATTCTCAGAAGATCATCATGTTAATTTTAAAGCTTGTGCTTTTTCACTGTATCTTTTAACTGCTGTTACGGTCCCTCTAGGATGTCTGGATGGTCTGTGTAGGCCCTCCTGTACGTGTGTCTTGACAGACTGGGTGCCTGCCATGTTGTGATGCAGAAAGAGAGTAGCACTAGGATGGGGATTCAGTTCTTGTGCTCTGTTCATTATCCTGAGGTACAGTTATTTGAGTGTATTAATTTATGGTATAACCTGTAATGAAAAAAGCCACCTTCATTCAGCATACTATCTTGTCTTACAATGATAACCACAATGCTGTTGACTTCAGTGTGTCCATTCACAAACCAAAAAAATAAAAAATGCTCCCTGTTTGTTTTTTTTTTTTTTCTTTTTTCTCCCATCATATACTGTGTTACAGGGGATTGAATAGGAAGTTTTCTATGTCAGGTCTCTGTCAGTTTGAGAATCAGCCAGAGGGGGAATCCTCTGTGCATTTCTGTTGCTTAAGTTTTACAAACAGACTTTAACAGAGGCTGGCTACATGTTTCAGCTCTGCATTTACCTATTCAGGGAGACTAGTGTGGTCAGGTATTCTTGTCTTTTCTTCCTCGTTTTAGCTATTGGAGAAAAAGCCTGAAGGCAAAAGATTTCTAGTTCTCCATATTATTGTTTTGCCATGGTAAAGAGGTTGGCATATACACTGGCAAACTAAGTTGTTGCCAAATTATTCTCAGTCTCTGGATTTAAGACATGTGCTGTAAAATGAAAGTTGAAATTCCCCTACTAGGTCAAAAGGCCAGTGTCAGATTGTAGCAATACAGGATGTTAACAAACCACAAAGAAAGAATATTGTTTTGCGTTACTGAATGCTATGATAATGCACATGCTAAACAGATGGCCTAGATTCATCACTAGATAGGGACAAAAGCTATTGAGGTACAACCTCAGTGCTAGCTGGCAGTAATGAAGGCATTGTACATAGGTGTTGTACTTAAAGTTCAGTTTCTTGATGCCATTTTCTTTTTGCTCACATTTCCCACTTGCTTCAGATTGGTTGTGTGGGATTTACTGGGGAGGGACATCGACTTCCCCACACATACTTATTTTGCCTATTGTCGTACCCACGGCCGGTATTATACTCCTGTACTTTGTGTAGATCCTGCATTCTTGGTTGAGTGTTACAAGCATTAGTGCAGTAGAAGTGTTTGATCAGAGACTGTGTTCCTCTTATTCTGTCCATGTTAGCCAACCCTTCTGTCTGTGGAGACTCTGTGGAGTTTAGTGGAATTCTTTTGAAGATACAAAGGATTTATTCTGAAATAGTCTAAACAATAACACTGGGAGGAGAATAACAGTTTACTTTCCTTAAATTCTGGAGCTATGCTTCATCAGCTGAAGAGTCCATTTAATTTAGGTCTTTCTCCAAAGGTGGCCACAATCAGAATCTTAGGGCATGTGATACTCCTGAGTACTTTTCCAAATGCCAGCCGTTCGCAGCTCAGAGGAATTACTCAGTCAGAAGCAGTTCCTTTGTATTGACTAACCCACAACATACCTCCAGGCCCAGCCTTGAACCGTGCAAACACTTAGCATCCACAGCATAAATGGTTAGTAAGTTCCACAAATCTACCTGCTGTGGCTTTGCTTGTTTTGATCCTGGTTCCTGCTAGGTTTATTTGATGCTATTGCCTTTCAGTCCTTGTACTGGAAGAGGCGGTGAGTCTTCCTGTCTACCTGCGCTGTGACACTTAAAACTATGTGGGACTTTGTCCACAAGAATTGCCTCTTTTCGAGGCTCTCTCTCCTGTCCTACTTATTTATTGTACAGAACAAGAGAAATTTGATCTTGTTGCCCTTCCTTGAGCCCTTTGAAGCTCTGCTCTTCTCCTGTGGAAATGAGGGGAATGCAAGTGATCGTCTTCCTTTTTTTTTTTTTTTTTAAATACAGATTCATGATATTATTTTCTGGTTTTGTTTATAGTTCCTGATATAGGCTGCACACTGAACTGACATTGCCATGGCACTGTAACTCCAAGATCTTGTTTTTAATTGCTAATTGTCAGATTAGAGGCCATCTCTTATTTTTCTCTTTCACATCCTATCTTGCTTTCTTTGGTGAAGCTCCTCCAACTCTCAGCAACACACTGGTATTTTAAAGCGAATAGGTTTTATCAATTGAAAATTACCTGGATCATATAATTCAAAATCTGTCATTGTCAAGTAGGTGGCTTACAGCAAATGTTTATTTCTTATATCCTTGATTTCTTCAGGAAGCAGACAAACACATTTTATCTGTGTAGTGTTAGGGTTTGCTTTCACTGTAGCGCTAACATCAACTTGGATGTTGCTTTTAATCTAGTTCTAATCCATATACTCCTGAAAGAATTGTGTGGGGTGGTGTGCTTTCTTCTTTGTCATCTTCAAATGTAGGTCAAAACGTGAAAGTAGCACCCTTTTAGAATGAAGACTTTATCTAGATGCACATCAAAAATACATGATTGTCTTTACTTGCCAATAGTATTTCATAAATCTCTTTTTCTTTTATTTGGTGCTGCAAGACTCCCTTTTGTTTAGTGGTAAGTGAAGCTTGCTATAGCCACTATGCAAGCAATTTCTTAACTTTTATGCTGTATTTGTCACCGTTGTTGAAAGCTTTTGCTTGGAGTTAGGATAACTCCAGAGAGTTAGGTGGACTCTTTAGAATTAGTTGGGTGTTTCCTTCAGCAAAAAATGTGACAAATGCTATTTAGAGAGAATAGTGTAGCTTTCATTTATCATCTAAGTAATCTCTCATTCTGTGTAAGGAAGTATGACAGTGAATCGAGTTTCTTAATATCTAATTTTAGGAATTTTTGTAATGAAATAACAACTGAAAAAGGTGATGTCATCTCAACTTTTTCCCAAGTTCAGAGGTAAAAGGAATTCCATTTTCACTGCTCTTGTTAAATGATGTATTTAATAGTCATAAAGAAATTTTTTTTTTAAATGTGAACCTGTTGTTTGTGGTCTCCAAAGACTTAATATTTTCCTGGTGTCTGAAAGGTTCTTGCTCATTTTTTCTGGTCTGTTCAAGACAACTAAATAGTGTTTGTCACAAACTAAGCGGTGTTGATGACACTGTAAACGCCATTAGCCACAGCTTGAACTGTGGACAAATGTGACTGTTGTCAAGACAGCTGGTTTGTCAATTAAGGTGGCTTACCATTGGGGCTTCTGATAACTATGATAAAACTAACAATGGTAAGTTATCTCTCTGAATGTGGAGGGGCAATATTGCCTTTGCCTGTTGTGATGAATAAGTCGGTCTTGCTCCCTGCTTAGTTTCAAAGAAAAGAAGCACACCCTCATTAAATTTACTTTCAGTGGATGGATGATGTCAGGAAAGAGGCCTTCGTCCTTAAAACAAAGATATTTATCTAGTAAGAGGCAACTGGTGTATGAGCCCCTTCTTCTGAATTCTAAGAATTGGGTATGTGCACCTGCATGCAGGGAGATGTTCAGAAACTCAAAGATAGGTGGTTACTTGTTCCTGCTGTGCATTTGGAGTCTAAAATGTGGAAGGCTATACAAGCGTAGAGTGTTCTGCGCATGCCATGTTTCTTTGTAGGTGTTTTTTGAATATAGCACAGTAGTGACTAAACATGGTGTTTGCTGGGGAAGAAATTAATCCCCGAGACTTTGTCGTCCAGTGTCTCAAAATGTTTGACAATGTTGTCTTTTTCTCTCTGTGCATTGGAAATTAATTCCTAGAGGAACAAAGTGATGAAACTAGTAAGTATCAAACTCTGTTAGGGGCTCAAGATGCATTTAAGGGTTCTTACAAAAGGATTGTGCATATCCATATTTCAGTTGCCATGAGGAAGATGAGTCTATGCAGTAGCTCTGCCCAGGCTAAAAATAACACCACTTCATGCTTTGTTCATTTTCCTCACCCATTACATGTTCAAAAAATTATTTCCCTTACAGCTTCTGGAGTGGGAGTGCACTGCTGTTGAATATAGTCTTCACGCCTCAGATGCTGTGTGACATGGGAGGACCTAGGGGCATGTGACTAAATGAAAGCTAGCTATTTAGAGTAGGGTTTATTTTCACATAATGGTTGAGGTTGGAAGGGCACCCCTGGAGATTGTCTAGTCTAATGCCCCACTCATGGTAGTGTCAACTAGAGCAGGTTACTCAGGGTCATGCTTAGTCAGGTTTTGAGCACCTCCAAGGATAGAGGGTCCCTAATCCTTCTGGGCAGCCTGTTCCAGTATTTGACCGCTGTTGACATTTTTACTAAAATACAAAATTAATAAAATCTTTAAAATCTTACTTTTAAGTGGAATTTTCTGTATTTCAGTTTGTGCCAATTGCCTCTTGGCCTGTCACTGGGCACCACCATGAAGAGTTTGGGTCTACCTTTTTTTACCTCCTCTCCCTTCCCCAAACCAGATATTCATACACCTTTGTAAGATCCCATGAGCCTTCCCTTCTGTGGGGAGGGTTATTCCTCTCCACATGCAGGACTTTGCATTTCACTTCTGTTGAACTTCGTGAGATTCTTGTTGGCAAATTTCCCCAGCCTGTCAAGGTCCATCGGAATAGCAGCACAACCATCTTGTCTGTCAGACACTCCTCCCTGTTTTGTATCCTCTGTAAACATGCTGAGGGTGCACTCTGCTTCGTTGTCCAGGTCATTAGCGAAGGTGTTAAATAGTAGTAGCCCATATTGGCACCATTGAGGATTAATGGGGCCATCACTGATGAAGGTACTTTGTTGAGCCTTCCACCTCTCTGTAGATAGAAGCAAGCTATCATCTGTCCAGCGCATCATAGCTAAGCTGATTGGGTGAATATATTATTTGAATATAGAGGGTAGTTTAGATGCCAGTTGGGGATGTCAAGTAAGACTTCAACTCAGCAGAAAGTCCCCTATTAAATAACTTTGAATTAGGTCTAGTGAACTAAAACAAAGGAGGTTTTGTAAAATTGTCCTGATCCTACATGGTTAAAATGTATCTGGTACTACTCATGAAGGCTGTCTTGGCATTGGAGTAGTTCAGTTCAAATTTCACCTCAGTTTCGCTGGTATTAATGAAAAAGCAGAATGCTACGCACTATTTGAAAAGGAGAACAAAACTCTGCTGTGTAAATCTGAGGTGTACTCTGATCGTCAGTAATGTGTGTTGTGTGGTTCTGGCCCCACACCTGGACACAGATAATGGTGAAGCAGATGACCGGTGAATGGAGATGCAAGAGGCTGTGGTTAGGTAGACTCAGACTCTTGAAGCTGGAAGAGATGTCAGTGAGGAAAGATATTAGAGGCCTATTAACTCAGCAAGCTGACAGAGAGTACAGAGGGATTATTCTTTAGTTAAAGAATAAACAGTGAAACAAGCTGATATGTTAGGTTCCAAATGAAACGGGGTTTCCTTCTTCCATCTCGGTGTAGTTAAGCAGAGGAACTCCCTGCTACAGGATGTTGTGGGTACCAAAAGCTTACATAGTTTTATAAAGCCATTAGAAAACTTTATAGCTCTAGTAGTACTTTCATTCCTTTAAAATCAAAGATGCTGCCTTTTATGCTAGAAGCGCTTAGGCCACAAATTGCAAGTGACTCAGACTATACTGGAGAAGTATCGTAGAATCCTAGAATGGTTTTGGTTATAAGGCACCTTTAAAGGCCATCTAGTCCAACCCCCTGCAGTGAGCAGGGACATCTTTAACTAGATAAGGTTGCTCAGTGCCCCATCCAGCCTGACCTTGGATATTTCCAGGAATGGGGCATCTACCACCTCTCTGGGCGACCTGGGCCAATGCAAGTGTTTCACCACCCTTATTGTAAACAATTTTTCTTATATCCAGTGTAAATCTACCCTCCTTTAGTTTAAAACCATCAGCCCTTTTCCTGTCACAACAGGCCTTGCTAAAGAGACTGCCCCCATCTTTCCTCTAGTCCCCCTTTAAGTACTGGAAGGCTGCAATAAGGTCTCCCCGCAGCCTTCTCCAGGCTGAACAACCCCAACTGTCTCAGCCTTTCCTTGTAGCAGAGGTGCTCCAGCCCTCAGATCATTTTTGTGGCCATTCTCTGGACCTGCTTCAACAGGTCCATGTCCTTCCTGTGCTGAGGGCTCCAGAGCTGGATGCAGCACTGCAGAGGGGTCTCACCAGAGCGGAGCAGAGGGGCAGAACCCCCTCCCTCGCCCTGCTGCTCACGCTGCTTTTGATGCAGCCCAAGATACAGTTGGTCTTCTGGGCTGCAAGCGCACATTGTTAGCTCATGTCCAGCTTTCATTCACCAGTGCCCCCAAGTCCTTCTCTGCAGGGCTGGTCTCAATCTCTTCATCCCCGAGCCTGGGGGATATCTTCCATAGGCATCCTCTCTTGGCCCTGCTAAACAGAATGTTACAGTGATGCAGCAGACCTTTTTGAAAGAGGGTTGGAATGGATCCTTTTCAGCTGTTGTTTGTAGCAGGACCCTCTCAAGATGATTGTATCTTCGCTATCCTTAATGATGCAGGTCAGGGAAACAAGGATTCTGGATCAAATGAGAAGGCTCTGGTGTCTTTTTCACTTAGCATAGATAGTGTGTAAAATTCTGCCTTGCAAGTATATCCGTTTTGTCCCAAAGACAACATGTGAGATTTGTGGTCGTGCCTTCGTCCTCTTGTAGTAGATTCATTAATTTATCAACTTGAAAAACAGAAAAAACAAAAAACCAAAACCAACTAAAAGCTGCAATTTGCTTCAGTCTTAAGAGTGGGAGTTTTGAGGGATAAACCACAGAAATAATGAATACAAATACAGATTTAATAGTGATTAAAAGGGCAAATTTCCATACATGTGCCAGACCTGGCACAACATGAATTTGAACATAAAACCAAAGCAAAAATATCTTTTGCTATGAAAATCTTCTGTGGGTGTCAGTGGCTGAATCAGCGTTAAGGAGTGTTCCTGGTTCTTTCCCTTTCACTCATGTTGAAAATTATTTCATTGCTAACGTAGAGGGAACAAAGCCATCTTTGGTCCTAGCACAAACGCTGTAATAGACAAGCTGAATATCATATGTGTCTGCAATGCTTTGTTACTACTATTAAAAATAATTTTCGTTATCTAGACCACGATTTTTTCTGAGTTTGCACTACTTTTGTTCCTATTAGGCACAGCAATTCAGTATCTAGTTCATTTAAAAACTGGAAGCTAGACACAAGTGTTGTGTTTCTTTCTGTATAGAAAAATCACAAAATCAGTTGATTCGGCGTAAGGTCATCAGTACAGTGATCAGAGTTAAATTTTCATACTCCTCAAGGTCTCAACAGTATAAGTGTTAGCGCAGTGCTTTTTTTTGGATAACAGTAAACACGACACACTTGCAGTATGAAGCAGTGTATGCAGTAGGTCAGAGGGTTATTTCTGAGACATTCTGCTTTTGCCATAATGGGTAGGGTTTGTTTTTTTTTCCTAAGCGGACTGATAACCTTTTTGAGATAAGTATCTCTTTACAGTGTGATGATACGGAAGCTGAAATTTCACCTAGCTGTTTCTGAAGTGCTGGCAGAATCCAGCCAGCAGAAATAGCTTTTCTGCTGTTTGTATGGCTTACATGCTGGAGTACTTCTCATATGTAGGCTGACTGATTGGGACCACTGCACTGTGTGTTTCTGATATGATGCAAGTTAAATATATTTCCCATTCAGATTCCATTGATTTAATGAATGTTGAATCAGCTTTGTTCAGTTGTTCCCGATGATGTGCCACCACGTGACTCATATTAGTGCTGGAAGTTAAAGGAGGGAAATCTTGCTAAATTAAATGCCAGATAAAATGTAGTTATTCTCTAGCTGTGATAATCTTTGGATGGAAGGGGTGGCAAGTGCTGTGTTCTGTTAGACCAACTGGTGAAAGGGGACAAACTGTTCAGCAGATTTTTGTTCACTTGTACCTGCCTGTGCGAAGTTCTGGGCAGATACTGAAGGCATATTGGATTTAACGTGGCATAAATTTCGCATATCCTTACGTACAGAACAGTTGATGCAAATCAGATAACCTGTGGTATTATCATCTCACGATCAAAGCTGCTTTGTACGTTTGCAGTGACACGGAAGTGTTTTTCTTTCCAGATACGTGTTCTGTGACCCTGCGCTGCGTAGTATGAAAAATACTTGGATAGCCATGGGCCTCTGGAGTCTGAGCCCAAAGCAAATAGTGTCTGTAGTTCCTCTTTTCACTTCATCTTCTATCTTGCTTTTGTCTGTTAGTGTCATTTTCAAAGCAAATGTTGCTAGACAGCACAGCCTTAAAAAGAAAAAAAAATGGTGTATGATTTTTGGGGCAAAGAATAAACACAACAGCTTTTGTATGGATCTATTTGTGTAATGAGCTGACAGTCAAGACAATATAGGCATGAGGAAAAGGAAGGCTTAAATTGAGGAGATGCCTCCTTCAGGTCCTGCTGTGCAGCCCCACTTTGCAGCACATTACTTGACAATTAGTAAGCCAGACAAGAACAAGATGATGTTGTCCAGTTCTCCTTAGCGTGGCCAAACACTTGGTTGCTGCTGCGAAGATATGATTTTTGACTGTTGACCACTAGACAGGAGGTAGGAATCAAGGCAACTCAAGGAACCAGTTTCAGGAAAAACAAAGTATTCCAATGAACGGGTATTTTCGGTAAAATAATTAAAATCAGTCATGGAATACAGTAAATTACGTAGTGATGCAGTTTTTGAAAATTTAGTAGGAAGAATAGAATATTAATAGGGAAGTCTTTATGGGTTTTGGGGATTCTAAAAACATCAGATGGCTAGCCTGTGAGGAATAAAGTTTCAGATGATGTTGTGAGGAAGCAAAGGTATTTTTTACCTGCAGAGGGAGATTGCCATAGCTGTCACAAAGTTAAGGCTGCACGAACCTCCCCCTTCAGTGAAGATCCCTCTCATCTAATTCTGCATATAAAGCTGTACTTCTGTAAATGTGGCAGGAGAATATGCCTAACCTGTTCCATTCTCTCTGGGCAGATAGACCTCAGTTTTACAACCTTATTTAAGCAGTCTGATCTCATTCTGTGGTCTCTTTTAGCTGTAGATGTGGTTCTACACTTTTGACCATTTTCCCTGATCTCTTTTTGACTTAGGGTAAAAGCCTTACTTTATCTTAAGACTATTGAAAGGTCTGCAAAAGTTCTTTATCATTATTGCTTCTCTAGTTTTCTTAATATAATTTCTGCCTTGGTCTGTAGGTTAGGAGTACTTACTTTGTTCTGTTTGGAAAGCCCTTAGGATAACAGGAACTTGGGCTCACATGGACAGCTTGACACAGCCTAAATGATGGGTTTCATTTCTTAGGTATTCAAGCAGTTGTTACTGTGCAGTTGTTGGGAGGTAAGGGCATTTGCTACCTTGGGACATTAGAGAAGTTGGTTGATTAACTCAGGTCATTTTCACAGTTGTGTTTGGATCATTCTGTACTCTCTTCTGCAATGGAATAACGAGTGTGTTTTCCTATGATTTTTGTGTGTGTTGCCAGTTTTGCTCTTTTGTAACTACTCTGTGACTCAGCTTCCCTTGTTTCCTTGGTTAAGGAAGACTTATTAGCCACAGGGATAGTAAAAGGAGTCTATTGCTGTTATCTGAGTACTAACATTACAGAAGAGCAATGGAACGTGCATTTGTGAGACTGAAAATAAGCTTGTCGTGTCTAATATCTGGAGCAGAGAGTGATGAGAAATAGCTAGGTTAGCTGTTAGCTGTGCATAGTGTTTTTTACAAGCTTTGTGCAAACAAAGGGGAGAGCTTTGG
Organism: Phalacrocorax aristotelis; assembly: GCF_949628215.1. NCBI lineage: Eukaryota > Metazoa > Chordata > Aves > Suliformes > Phalacrocoracidae > Phalacrocorax > Phalacrocorax aristotelis. The sequence continues at coordinate 7,277,759 of NC_134279.1, forward strand.
GGCTGAGCTGAAGGAGAATGTTGGGAGGTGTCCTCATAGATGTGAATGCTTGAAAGAAGGCTTCTGCCAAATGATTAATCTATTCAGAACAGCAGTATCTAGGATAAGCTGTGCACCTAATTCTGGGGAAAGTAGGAAGTATATGAAAAAATTATAATAAAATAGTTACCTCAAAAGAGAATAAAAGTAATACATCGTAGTATGGTTACAGCATATTTCATAATTAAAGTCCTGTGGTAATTTTAAAAGAGCGTATGCCCCTAGATCTGAGCGTCTGCCCTGGCCACGTTATGACACCGTACCCATACGAGACCCGTATGTGCGTCACCTTCCCTGCTGTACCTTGGTTTTCTCAGAAGGGAAATGCAGTTGTGTGGGCTGGAAGGGAGATGCTGTGCCTTCTAGCTAGGTTGTGATCTCGACGATTAGTGTAGCACCCATATCAGCTCATGCCCATCTCTCAGTCTAAATGGAGAAATTAGAAACTATAGTGTAATTCTTGCCTTTAGTGCCTAAAGAGCATCATAAAATGCCCTGAAAAACTGGTGGATCTTGGTAGAAGCAAGTTTTTTTCAAGACTTGTGTCACAGCGGAGGGAGTAAGTTTCTGTGCTACTAAGCCAGTTAGGAGGCTGGGAGTATTAAATTCCAAACAGTGGAGACAGCTTATCAGGCAAAATTGCGAGAGAGATGTGAAACACTTCAGACCTAGAACATATTTTCTGTTTAAATGCACACACTGTTATTTTGTTAGTCGTGTTGTAATAATGCCCAGGCATAACATGTGAAATCCAAATCAATTGTGTTAACTATAAACACAGAAGGAGAGAAGCTTCTGTGCCTGGCAAAATTATGGAGAAGATTATTCTGGGAGTTATTGAAAAACACCTGAAGGACAATGCAGTCATTGGTCCCAGCCAGCATGGGTTCACAAGGGGAAAGCCCTGTTTAACAAACTTCCTTGTCATTCTATGACAAGGTTACCCACCTAGTTGACCAGGGGAAGCCAGTCGATGTAATGTTTTTGGATTTCAGTAAAGCTTTCAATACTGTCTCTCACAGTATCCTCCTGGACAAAATATCCAGCACGCAGCTGGATAAACGCGTAATGCAGTGGGTGAGCAATTGGCTGATGTGTCGGGCTCAGAGGGTTATAGTAAATGGGGTTACATCGGGCTGGGGGCCAGTCACAAGTGGGGTTCCACAGGGATCCATCTTGGGGCCAGTAGTCCTTAACCTTTTCATAAATGACTTGGATGCAGGGCGGGAAGGAATGCTAATTAAGTTTGCTGATGAAGCAAAATTAGGAGGAGCTGTTGCCACTCTCGAGGGCAGTGAGGCCCTGCAGAGGGATCTGGACAGACTGGAGAGCTGGGCAATCACCAACTGTATGAAGTTTAACAAGGGCAAGTGCCAATTTTGCACCTGGGGCACGGCAGCCCTGGATGTACAGACAGCCTGGGGAACGAGAGGCTGGAGAGCAGCTCTGCAGAGAGGGACCTGGGGGTTCTGGTTGATGGCAAGTTGAACATGAGCCAACAGCGTGCCCTGGCAGCCAAGGGGGCCAGCCGTGCCCTGGGGTGCATCAAGCCCTGCATCGCAGCCGGGCGAGGGAGGGGATTGTCCTGCTCTGCTCCACGCTGGCGCGGCCTCACCTCGAGCACTGTGGGCAGTTTTGGGTGCCACAGTACATTAGGGAAACAAAGCTACTAGGGAGTGTCCAGAATAGGGCCATGAAGTTGGTGAAGGGTTTAGAGGAGAAGCCGTACAAGGAGCGGCTAAAGTCACTTGGTTTGCTCAGCCTGGAGCAGAGGACGCTGAGAGCAGACCTCACTGTGGTCTGCAGCTTCCTCCCAAGGGGAGGAAGAGGGGCAGGCACTGATCTCTCCTCTCTGGTGACCAGCGACAGCACCTGAGGGAATAGCAGGAAGATGTGCCAGGGGAGGGTTAGGTTGGATATTAGGGAAAGGTTCTTCCCCCAGAGTGTGGTGGAGCCCTGGAACAGGCTCCCCAGGGAGGTATCACGCCACCAAGCCTGGCGATATTCAAGAAGCACTTGGACAACACCCTCGGAGACTTGGTGTGAATTTTGGGGTTGTCCTGTGCAGGGACAGGAGTTGGGACTTGATCCTTGTGGGTCCCTTCCAACTCAGGACATGCTGTGATTTTAAGCTATTCTTGTATTACTTTGAACATGCTCCTAAATAATTATGGGTAATAGTAATTCCTAGAAAAGTTGTGTTCAGTAGGGTTCAGGTGTTAAGTCTTGCACTTCTAAGTTTTGTGGAGTTTGGGAAAGATGTTTTTACATTTCTGCAGCTCTGGAAGCAGTTTTCAGAGAGGGAAGACTGAACAGCATAGTAGCAGAAAGAATATGACTGATTTTCACAAGAGAAAGTGCGCTCTTGATACCATGGATTATAATCTGAGGAAAGTGGGCCATGGTATCCAAATGCCATAAAAGTATTTGGGCTGTGGCCTCATGATCCCTGAGGTCCCTTCCAACCTGTGATTCTGTATATTACCATTTACTTTTGCTCATCAGTAATAAAAAGTGCAGGAAACTGAAACTTTGATCATGTAGTTAGAGGTTTCTGAAAGGACCACATTGATCTGATTAGAGCTTATTCTCTTCTCGCTCTATTTTTGTAATCTTGATAGGATATGAGAAATCTATTAAACTACAAAGTACAAGTTTAAATGCATCCAAGCTCTGCACATGGCGCGAACTTATTTCGGGTGATTCCTTGCTTCAGTAGCTAGATATGAAAGTCAGTAGAGTACATTGTGGAAAGCAAGGTTGACACTTCGGTGCTGGTTGGTCTCTGGACTTTCTTATTGACAAATTTTGCAGTGGAAGCAAAAGTGATGGAGAAATTTGCTTGAGTATTGGTCTTCCTACCGTTATTCAAATTACTGTACTTTTTACTTTCCATATCTTGCTGAAGGAAAGATTGACAGTGATTTATTGGTGGCAAATGCATCATAGCAACTGCAGTCATATATTCCATAACCAAATGCGTGAGAGAGTAAGAATTTTGTCCCCTCGCTCTGTTCAGATCCAAGCTTAAAACTTTTAGTAATATAAAGGTTTTGATATAAATGAATAGGAGCAGAGAGGCCCTTGAATGTGTCATTTCATGCCTATTCAATTTTAAAGCTTTCAAGAAAAACATCTTTTGGATTTGCTCTTTAGTGTTAGCATTTCAGTAGTACAGCACCTGTGAATGGCTGAATTCCATGAGATAAAGTGGGGAACAGTGAATGTGTAATCAGTGAAAAGTTCCCTTTTTAACCACAGAGAATACCAGTCACTGAAACAAGTATAAAAATGACAATGGCTTACTAGACTGTAATCACCTAATCATGATTTTGTCTATGGGACAAGCTATCAATGGAACGGACCTGACGTTTACAATCAAATGTTAAGGTGTTGCTTTCTGGAAGGCAAAACTGCACAGCAGAGAAACCAGGGTGAGAGAGGAGGACGGGATGGACAAAACAAAATACCATGAAAACAGATAACATAAATGCACCTTCTACCGGTGGAAAACAGAAAAGCGAAGGACTTCAATCTGATGCGGCATATAGCCCATTAATACTGCAAATATGCAATAGGTTGTAAATATTTTGGACACTTCAGGATTTTCTGTAGGGGTAGTTACACCTTAGATGCTCAATGCATGAAACTGCTAGCATGCATTATTACAGTAATGATTAAAAGGGCTTTTTAGTGCATTTGTTTCAGACTGACGAGAGAGGAAGAGAAGTGAACATGCGATATTGTTGTTTTGACTCTAGGAAACTGCTGGCTATTATTTTTATGCTGAAATTATATAATATATTCTTTTTATTGCAAATCGTTTTTCTGGCCTTTAATGAACAGAGCGTTCTAATGCAACCCATTTATTCCTAAACTGAGGTGTAAAGTTTTGAGCCAGATACTAAAATAAATTAGCAGACTTTCGCTACTGGCTAGTAATCCCTACTTTGCAGAAGCCTTTTCTGGTAGTAAGCTTTCTGTGAAAATGGGAGGCTTTGATCAGCCCTTGAGTGCCCCAGGGAAAGCTCTTGACATTTCCAGAAGGAAATGAAACACTACCTCTGTGAAACATCTCCCATTCAAAAGATTTTTGAATTATGTTTCGGTTCTCCTTCTCTCCCTCTTCTCCTTCTCCTTCTCCATCTCCTTCTCTCCCTCTTCTCCTTCTCCTTCTCCTTCTCTCCCTCTTCTCCTTCTCCTTCTCTCCCTCTTCTCCTTCTCCTTCTCTCCCCCTTCTCCTTCTCCTTCTCCTTCTCTCCCCCTTCTCCTTCTCCTTCTCCTTCTCTCCCCCTTCTCCTTCTCCTTCTCCTTCTCTCCCCCTTCTCCTTCTCCTTCTCTCCCCCTTCTCCTTCTCCTTCTCTCCCCCTTCTCCTTCTCCTTCTCCTTCTCTCGCCCTTCTCCTTCTCCTTCTCCTTCTCTCGCCCTTCTCCTTCTCCTTCTCTCGCCCTTCTCCTTCTCCTTCTCCTTCTCTCGCCCTTCTCCTTCTCCTTCTCCCCCTCTTCTCCTTCTCCTTCTTCTTCTCCTTCTCCCCCCCTTCTCCTTCTCCTTCTCCCCCTCTTCTCCTTCTCCTTCTTCTTCTCCTTCTCCTTCTCCCCCTCTTCTCCTTCTCTCCCCCTTCTCCTTCTCTCCCCCTTCTCCTTCTCTCCCCCTTCTCCTTCTCCTTCTCCTTCTCTCCCCCTTCTCCTTCTCCTTCTCCTTCTCTCCCCCTTCTCCTTCTCCTTCTCTCCCCCTTCTCCTTCTCCTTCTCCTTCTCCCCCTCTTCTCCTTCTCCTTCTCCTTCTCCCCCTCTTCTCCTTCTCCTTCTCCTTCTCCCCCTCTTCTCCTTCTCCTTCTCCTTCTCCCCCTCTTCTCCTTCTCCTTCTCCTTCTCCCCCTCTTCTCCTTCTCCTTCTCCCCCTCTTCTCCTTCTCCTTCTCCCCCTCTTCTCCTTCTCCTTCTCCTTCTCCTTCTCCTTCTCCTTCTCCTTCTCCTTCTCCTTCTCCTTCTCCTTCTCCTTCTCCTTCTCCTTCTCCTTCTCCCCCTCTTCTGACATGAAGTTACCATTAGATTTTGATTCCTGCTGTTTTAAAGAGGGATGTAGTGCTGATGGTACTTCCTGATCCTCTCATGATACTGTAATCGGTTATGGAGTGTAAGACTTACCCATTGTTAGCATAAGGATCTGATAATTGAAGCTGTTAGAATTATATAGAAATGTTTTGGGTTTGGGACTTCTGAGTCAGTAAAACACTTAATGGCTGAAAATTACTTCCCCTGATGGCAGAGGCAAGTCATTATACCCTTTAAAAAAGGGCATTAATATTACCTGATGATATTAGGCATTAAAATCTCTTAAAAATATTAAGCATTCAAGAAAATTAGAAAATTTACTGGTGAATTGAACTGACCAACTGTTTCCTGTAACGAAGTAGAGACAAGAAGCATATGTAGTGGAAGAAAGAAGGGAGTTCTTGGGAAGGTGTCACTTGTTCCAATGCCAACATCTAGAGGATGGCAAGAGGATTCTCTGACTTTTTTTAATCCAAGAACCCATTCTCTGGTCTGCAGGAGGTGTGAAAATGAACTATTGAGTTTTATGATGTGTCCTAATACTGCACCTCTTTTCTTCCATATTGTAGGTGTAATAGCAAAATTCTTCCTGCAATTGCTGCCAAAAACATCGAAAGTGACCGTCATGTTGGAACAACTGTGATTCTGCTTTATGTGAAAGATGGCTTAACTAATGGGACTCAACTGCTGTAGAAAATAGAGTAGTAAGAGAGAGGTGTAGTGTTTAGTGTGCTTTTTGAGGCACTATGTGACATCTATATAAAAGTTACAAAAAGGTCATTGTAGATTTTTTTCTTGTATTTATCCCCCAACAAAAGATGTCACTCTTGAAAATATTGGTTGAGACTTTGAAATTTAAGGAGAGTTTGCTGCCTTTCTGCTTTTCTAAATCTAAACTTCGACTGTGTTGCCAGATTCATGGAAGAACCCTGTTGTGTTGAGAAATTCTAGCTGATAATGCACAGGGCAGTGGTAATGCAGAAATAGTATGCAGTAGAAATTTGGTTCAAATTTCAGGTGGAGATTCTCAGCTTGAATCTTTCAGCACTTAAAATTTAGTGCATTTGTCTGTGAAATAAAACATTGTAGCATATCTCACACTATTTAATGATGGGAATTTCAGGAGGCTCATTTGGAGAGTGGACATGCATATGGGTAGCATGCATATGGAGTGCAACATGCAGGTGAGGTGTTTTAACAAGAGGATGGAGACAGGTTCTTTCATCTCATAGGATACATTTTCCAAAGATAAAATCACCACTTTTGAATCCTAGCCGGTACCATGACAGGTGGAGGCTAGCCTGACTGGTCATGGTGTACTGGTTTGCAGGCTTTCTCTGTGCCTGTGTTCGTGAGCATTATTAAATAAAACCACTTCAGAGTCTTGAGATACCCTCCTTCATGTTGCAAATACACCACAATTTAAATCATATTGGTATGTAAGGACCACAGGGAGTGGCTGTTCCTGTGGGTTCACAACCAAATGTGAGACAAGAAGCAAGAGAATGAGCGAAGGACCAAGGGCTTCTGATTGAGGTAGTGTAATAAAATGAAAGTTTTTTGGGTGTTTTTTTTTTTTCTCTAATTTATTTTATGCCAAGCGGCTATCCTTGACTTAAGCACCAAGAAAAACATCTGTCATATAATCATAAAGGTTGGAAAAGACCTCTAAGATCATCAAGTCTAACTGTCAACCAAACATCACCATGCCTCCTAAACCACATCCCGAAGAGCCACGTCTACATGTTTTTTGAACGCCTCCAGGGACGGTGACTCTACCACCTCTCTGGGCAGCCTGTTCAAGAGCCTGACCACTCTTTCAGTGAAGAAATGTTTCCTAATATCCGTTCTAAACCAGCCCTGATGCAACCTGAGGCCATCTCCTCTCCTCCTGTCACTAGTACCTTGGAAGAAGAGAGCAACACCCACCTCACTACAACCTCCTTTCAGGTAGTTGTAGAAATGTCTACATTTGGTTCTAATTTTGTGTGAACTGTTTAAAATTCTGTTTCATTTCAAACCCTTATTCTTCCAAATGCTAGGTTATCTTCCCATGCTAAAACTGATCTCCCAGTATCTCACAAACTTACTGTAAAAAGTCTGTAGGATTGAGACAGATTTCTCTTGCGCTGCGAGAAGCAATAGCAATTTTGACCCCATTTCCCATCTTTTTAATTAAAAAAGTTAGTCAGGATGAATACAGAATACCTTTTGTGGTTTGGGTTATAATTTCATTATTAACAAATGTGATTCATACGTAGAATGTAGGGGTTTCCCCCTATAGTGTATGGTATATCCTTGCTTGTGGTAATTCGGGGTTTTTCCTTTCCTGCCTGTTTAGTTGGGTATATAGTCTAATTCTTCTTGTTCTCCTAGATGACTGTATAATAATTTCTTCCTTTCTGTCCAGTCCTGATAGGTTTTTGTAGGATTACCTGGTGCGGTGAAGTATGACCTTAAGCAGGGATGTGGTTTAGAGACTCCCATGTTGTCATTCTAGCTATGACACTGCCTCCCCCGTTACCTGGGGAAGTTGCTGACTCCTGCTTTAATCTTCCTCATGAGTAAATGAGAGTGAAATTTCACCACTACGTTTTGCAGGAACTTTGTGCCTACTTCTGAATAATCCAGTCCTAATCCTGATCTCACAGAAACCAAGAATTGCTTTGCATTGATGAGTTGCTTCATTTTGATGTACAGCTTTGGAGTACTTATAAACATCTCCTGATTTTGGCTCTAGGTTTTTTCCCAGTGGAATCAGTGATAAAATGATGCATTTGGCTTAATGATAGTAGTAAGGGTGGTATGTAGTTCTGAAAAAATAGACTCCTCATCTCTGGAGGATATCTCCCTTCTTTCCCAAAGTAATTTCATTACTTTATTACATTTAACTCCTGGATTGTCATAGTAAAAATGGACTTCAGACACCAGCATCTAACATGTGGTTAGTTATCCTGGTTGCGCCACCTTACTGCTTTAGCAACTAGGCAGTGATTTTCCAGGGTAATGTGTGCATGTTTGCATAATCCTATAAATGATTCTTTAAAGTAGGGATCAGGGATGTATCTGTTAAGGTCCAAGACTAAATTCTAGTTCGTAGCCCAAAAGGAAGAGAGGGTATGTGGTACTTTAATGAAGACTATTGTAATGTATAAGAGGGGGGAAAAATGAGCATTGTGTCTCAGAACATTTTTTACAGTGACACCTCATATTTGAAATTACTTCAGTGCTTTTGCTGTAAGGGTTGGAGATTTGAAGGTCTGTTGTTAGTCTCTGTCTCGCTCATCATGGCTTTTGCTTGCACCTGTTATGGCTCTGATTGTAGCATGAAGTCTGCACTATCTTTTTCAAGGAAATGCCCTGAGACGTTCAGTGAAAGTGGAGAGTAGAAAGTGAGGATTCTAGCTTGGCTACCAAACCTCTTTCTGAGCAGCGTTATCTCCAGAGTGAGACAATTTTTGACTGCGAGGAGTACTTGCATAATTTTACATATATGCAGAGTAACTCTGCTGAGTGCTGCAAGTTTCTTGTGTGCGGTGAAGCCATTCACACTGTCGCTGTTCAGCCAAGTGTATATATCCGTCTTCAGACCATCAGAGGGCTTTTTCAGACTGAGAACTTTGTACGTCATCCAGGGACTGTTGGCTAGCGATGCACTGCTGCTCCTTCCCAACCTAGATCTTGTGTTAATGACAGCTCCTTTCAGAGCATTTTTCTGTTATATGGCTAAACGATTTTTCCCTAACACTCATTTCTTTATCCATGTAAAATTTTACAAGCGGGTACTGTGTTGCTTGTGTGGCAATAAGTAGTTCACTCGTGGCTATTAAACTGGTTTTCATGAGCTGTTGCACGGGAGAGTCCATATAGTCATAGTTTAAAAAGAGAAAAAAATCACGACAGTGCAAAGGTCAGATCATAGTCCTAGCAAGCAAAACTGCGAGCTTTTCTCGCAAGGTACTGTTTGTCAAATCCTGTTGATTCAGTGAGACTTGACATTATACACAGGGATTGTGTAATTGATTGCTTCTCTCAGTTGTACGTACAGTTAGTGCTAGCAAAGGAAAGGGGAAATCCCTTTGTTAAATGTCTCTGCAAGACTTAATTCTCCAGTTACTGCCTGAAGGTTAATGAAGTCCCGTATCTATGAAAATCTATACATTTAGATTCTACATTCAGAGAAACTGGAGGAATATTTTATGAGACATTGTATATTTTATGATATATCTCATAGAGCAGTATTATTACTGTGTCTCCAAAAACCTTAGCTATACATGGCTAAACAAAAATGTCAAAAGGTTCCATTTAAACGCCTAAGAAAAAGACCAAGAGTGAAACCAAGATCTGGGGGAGACAAATTTCCGATGTTAAACAGGAAGCATGAATATTCAACAGAAATGTTAGCAAAAGCATCATTAATTACTCTATAGATGTACATGTGTTAATTTTCTCATTCATTTTTCCCCAAGTGTTATTATTTTATTTACGGGGAACTTAAGATAACCTAAGCCATCTAATTTAATATTAAAACTGGAAGTTACGAAAGTGTAAAGAAATAATCTTTCTGTGTGTTTACCAAACACATAATGGTGGGAGGAAAATTAACCAGTGCTGTAGTCCTGTAGTTTAGCCACTGCCAAAAAAGGAGTTGCATTTACTCTTTGCCTAGTTCAACACTAATATTATCTGATATTTGTGTTGTACAGGTGGCTCCATGTCGCTTCTTACTCTTGATGTTCTGTAATACTACCCAACTCCTGAATAGCGGAGTTAATTGGTACATCTTAAAGCATTTTACATAGAAAATTAGTAGTGGTGTTCCTGTTTTCCATGTGTAGAATTTGAGAGACAGAGCTGGAATGAGTTGTAGATTGGATGAGAGGACAGTGAGGTGGATTGATAATGGCTCAACAACAGAACTCAGAGGGTTGTGGTCAATGGGGCAGAGTCTGGATGGAGGCCTGTCACTACTGGTGTTCCCCAGGGGTCTGTGCTGGGTCCAGTCCTGTTTAATATATTCGTCAATGACCTGGATGATGGGATAGAGTGTAACCTCAGCAAGTTCGCTGATGATACCAAGCTGGGAGGAGTGGCTGATACACCAGAAGGCTGTGCTGCCATCCAGCGAGACCTGGACAGGCTGGAGTGCTGGGCCGAGGGGAACCTCATGGAATTCAACAAGAGCACGTGCAAGGTCCTGCCCCTGGGGAGGAACAACCCCATGCACCAGTACAGGCTGGCGGCTGAACTACTGGGAAGTGGCTCTGTTGATAAGGACCTGGGAGTGCTGGTGGACAAGCAGCTGACCATGTGCCAGCAACGTGCCCTTGTGGCCAAGAAGGCCAACGGTATCATGGGGTGCATTAAAAGGAGTGTGGCCAGCAGGGCGAGAGAGGTTATCCTCCCCCTCTACTCTGCCCTAGTGAGACCACATTTGGAGTACTGTGTCCAGTTTTGGGCCCCCCAGTTTAAGAAGCTTGTGGAACTCCTTGAGCAAGTCCAGTGAGAGCTACCAAGATGATCAGGGGACTGGAGCATCTCCCATATGAGGGAAGGCTGAGGGACCTGGGTTTGTTCAGCCTGGAAAAGAGAAGGCTGAGGGGGGATTTCATAAATACCTATAAATATCTAAAGGGTGGGTGTCAGGACAATGGGACTAGGCTCTTTTCATTAGTGTCCAACGACAGGACAAGGGTCAATGGGCACAAGGTGGAACACAGGAAGTTCCACCTCAATATGAGAGAAAATTTGTTCCCTGTGCGGGTGCCAGAGCAGGGGCACAGGCTGCCCGGGGAGGCTGTGGGGTCCCTTCCCTGGAGACATTCACACCCCACCTGGACGTGTTCCTGTGCCCCCTGCTCTGGGTGTGCCTGCTCAAGCAGGAGGTTGGACAAGATGATCTTCAGAGGTCCCTTCCAACACCTGCCATTCTGTCATTCTGTGAGTTTCGGAAATGCTAGCAGCACAATCAGTAAGATGGCAGCGGTCTCTGAGGTTGCTGTATCTGTGATATGCTCTTTATCATTTATATGAAGTAAATTGAGTTTTTACAAATGGCAAGCTGTTGGGAAATTCCTGTATTCAAGAGTATTCACTTTTAAACTGATGACTTTTATGGAGGGGAATGTCAGGTAGTTACAATATTGAGTGACTGAAATTGGAACAGTGTGGCTGTAGGCACATGGGAATTTGGAATGGGAAGATTTGGTACTTTAGTTAAAACAGAAAGGTCAGGACATGTGGATTTTTTTGCCAGTTTTGCCATTTGAGTTGCTGTGTAACCTAAAACAGCTAGTGTAACTGTCTGTGTCTTAATTTAATTGTACATGGAATGGGGATGAGAATTCTTTCCAACATGTAGGTTCTGGGAGGAGAACTTCAAATTGTTCAAGTGCGGGAAGCTTGCACTCAATATGGTTGAATTTACCCAATATTTCTATTATATGACCCTGGTCTCGATAGTTCAGTTATTTACCTATAAGTTGTTTGGCTTGAACAGCTGAAGAGAGTTCATCTGTTACAAAAAGTCACTGCATGAAGTCTACATGCAATTTGTTGGTCCTGATGGGTGACTAATACCTTTGGGAGTCTGTGCTGACCTGCATTTGACAAGGCAGGCAAGAATGGGTCTGTCACTTCCAAAAATAAGGCCAGTAGGAAGTATTGTATTATTTCATGGTTATGTTACTAGATTAATTTTTACCTTACCTGGGTGACTTCTGGAAAAAGACAGACACACATGGTTGTGACATTAGTAAGTGTGTTTTAAAAACTTCTGAATCCTTCATATTTAAATTTTCATTATTCTTAAATAGTATTTTTAAGTAGCCTATAATATAAAACTAAACCTTTTCAGCTCATAAAGATTTTTACTTTCCCCCCGCCCCCCCCCCAGATTTCTTTCCAGTTCCCCTCTCCTCAGAAATGGTTTAGCACCAGTAAAAAGTTGTATTCAACTTTCTTGGAGGCCAGTGAGTTGAAAAATTAGCTATTCACATGCTACTTGTGGTGTTCCTTGGGCTTGAGAGAGCTGCAGATGAGAATATGAGCAAGCCCTGGCTGCAGAGGAGAGCAGACTCGGACAGGTAACAGGGTATAGTGGTGAAGGGTTGAGAGAGAACTTCTGAGACTAGAAAAGGAAATAAAATGGTGCAAGAGCAGGGAAAAAAGACCTCGAGGGATGCCTGTAGGGTGCTGGAGGACAGAATGGGGTGGGAGGCAACTGGCTCCCAGAAAGGTGAGAAGTTGTGGCTGAGGCCAGCTATGGGTGTGGGGAGGGGGTGGATACAGCCGGGCAGAAACTGTTACTGGGAACGGCTCTGGCTCTGGCATGAGGGCTCTAAGTGTGAAGACTGAAATACTGGTTGGCTGTGGCGGCTCCTAGGAGATGATGGGGAGATGAAGTGAATTGTTATTCTATGAATATGGCTGTTCTCGGAAGATACAGAATTAACGCCCTTACAGCATGTCTGCACAAGAAAGAAGTTGGCAATCAGTAATGTTTGAGTTCTTTTCTTTTTTGTGTTAGTAATCTAATATTCATTTTTCCATTCAATTGTTTCCACAATAACATGGAATGCCTAAAATATCAAGGAAGCAGAGGGTATTAATATTAAACATTTTAAAACATACTAAAATATACTTTGGGTAACTCTGATTAGGAGCTCACAGAGCAATTCCTTTGCACACACAGGCAGTGGCTGACGTTAAAAATAGTTTGCCCTTTTCTTGTCAATATATACACACGAAGGTCCGAATATTCATTTTAAATCTATGTGTGTCTGGACATTCTCTGCAAATCAATAGAAGCAGAGAGGGAAAAAAAAAATGCAGCAAGATGAAGCTCATTGGATTTGAGAGAGCTCCAGATGTACCATGCAGTGCACTGAAAATCAAAAGCATTTCTCTTTCTGCTATAGACAGTGGTGTGTGTGGGGCCTCTTGCACTGCAGTGCTTGTGAGAATCCTGAATTCTAAGTAGAAGTGAAAGGACTTTTACTTGTATTCAGAAACTAAGCTGATGTTTTTTTCCACCCAGAAAATGATTGAAAGTTTATAAAGAGAAAACAACAAAAGAAAAAAATCAGAGTAAGAAAATGAGTAGGCCTTGACTCAATTTTTTATTATATTTAAAAAGTACAGGTACATTAGTCATATTCTCTGAAGGATTTCTTGTAAAGGAGCTTTGTTGTTTGTAAGCTTTTCCTGTGATTAATTTTTTTAATAAAAGTATTTTTTAAATTAAGTAAATAGGTACTTTGGAAATTAATAATTATGGAAACTGAAATTACCTGCTCCTGACTTTCAGGGACTCTAAACGGTAAGAGCACTGCACAGAGAGCTGTGCAGCGGAAGCCATTTCTGCTGAGGTTGAGCGTGTGTGTGGTTCTCAGCAAACCCCAGGAGATGATGGAGTACCTGTTGTGGGGCACCATCTGCTGGTGCCTCCTCATCTGGCTGCTGCCTATGAGTATGTGCCATATACATGGTGTAGTCTGTATGTTCTCTTACGACATGGAGAACCTGCGGTTCTCGTTGGGGTCAGATCCCTCTGCTTTCAGTGAAGGTGCGACGTTGCCCCTGGTCTTGTATAATCATGTCCCATGACTGCTCTACAGCAAAGAAGCAATAGCCACTGTGTATGTGTTTCAGTCTACTAATATATTGTGCTGATACTGTTTTAGTATTTTCTACATGAAGTTACAGGAGAGGAGAACAGAAAAATTGACTCCAGTGCTCCCAGATGAGGAAAAAGGTGGTATCAGAGTCAGTAGACTTCTCCATGCTACATGTAACAGGTTTTGACATACTGGCATCTCCAAAGGGCAGGAGGAGGTGTGCATAAGGCCTCAGGCTGCTACAAGGCAGTTACGGTACTTATGCTGTGATGCACCTGCCAACTCATGAATCTGCTGCTCTTTCCTCTTGTGTGCTAAAGGGCTGGATATTGTAGGAGGTTGGAAGGCCAGAGACGGTAGTCTGGAAGTTGATCTGAGAGAGCTAGACAGTCAGAGAGTTTCATGAAGAAGTTGCCCGCTGCTGAGAGTGGAAGAAGTAAATGGAATCAGAATCACCACTGTGAGGCAGGTGTGAGGAGGGCAGTGTAAACATAACTGCCATTGAGACTTCACGGGGCTGCTTTAGATGAATTGGAAAGTCAGCAAAGGGTCCTTGCGAAGGCAAGTGTGCAGCACACTTGTAGCACTTGAGCCTGAGATTGTAGGATACAGTGTGTTTCATTAACTGTTGGACACTTCCCAAATACGTGTATCCTTGCTGTGATCCCTGCTGAGGGGCTACTTGCTAAGCTTTGTCCTGCAAAGTGTCATTTTATCTTAGCAGCTTATTGCCCGCTTAGACTTCTAACTACAGTGATTCAGATACAGGCAGAATAAAAAAATCATTGCTGTTTGAGGCCAGAATTACAATGAGATCGGAGTACCAGGCAGGGAAGTTTGAAATTGTGGAACTTGAAATCCCAAGTCATAAAACTTCGGCTTTCTTGCTTCGTTTCAGCTTACAGGAGTCAGGAAACATGCACTGCATTTACACCAGGATACCAGCCTGAGAAATCCCTGAACCTAAGAACTTGTATGTTCTGAACACTGCAATCGTGGCTGTTGACAGAAACAAGCTACCCTCTGGCAGCGAGACATTTTACCTTTCTTTTATTGGGAGGTAAGCTGCTGCAGTCTTCAGGCTAGAGACACGCACAGGAGCAGTTGCCATCAGGTAAGCCTCCCTTTACTGAACTGTAGGTTACAAAGGAGCAGCTGATGTAGAATAATTTCTTCTGTTGCCTCTACTGAGTCCAAGGTCTTTAGATATGACCTTTCCCTAGTAAAAGCATCCAAGACCCATGTCTTGATTACTCATAGAGATAATGACGTTCATCATTTTGGAATAGCCTTTCCAAAGGCTTTAGTTAACAGTATTAGATGAAATAGTCTTACCAGCAGAGAACTAGCTATTTATAGAAATTACTACATCATATTTCTAATTTTTGAGAGTCTGTGCAAAATGGGGTTTTATGACAAGACAGCACTCCTTCTCCCCTTGCTACCTCCAAAGGAACAGAATGCCACATCCTGCTGGTGAGGTGCTGTTCCCTTAACTGCCAAGGCAGGAGGTATGACACCAGCACAGCTCCCTCATGCTACTCAGCCTCCCCTTGTCTGCTGGGACCACAAATCGTGTCTGATTGCATGTATTTGTTGATGCTACCTCTATGGAGAATGCGATTAATGGGAGCAGCAAAGGCAATCCCACAGGAGTATTTTCTCAGCTTGCCTCACTGAGTCCTTGACACACGGGTGGTGAGGAGGTGACAAAAGCATCATCTCCATCCGGTGTCTCCTTTGGCTAGCTCGGGGCCACCTCCTGTGTTTGTTATTTTCTTGGGCAGAAACGCAAGTTGCTGCAGTAGGTAAGCTTAAGCAATGTTCTCTTGCCAGGTGAAATTAGCCAGTTTGCTGTGCTTCTAACACCTGTGACTTAAGACTTGACTTTTTGAGAGATGTTGATAGCGGTGCCTGTTTTGCCGGTGAGGACCTATTCTCTCCGTTTGAATCTTGCATGATAAGGCAGGAATTAAAAGCTGTAGAGCGCAAAATAAGGGATAGGTATAAAGTAACAGGGAGGCTGGTTCCATGTTTGTTATGTTGCAAAGCAGCTAAAATTTATTAAATCTGTGTAAATAATAATAGTGGGCCACATCTGGTATGATTTTGGATATCAAAAGTCTGAGGTCTAATCACTGTCTGACTCCTCTTAAGGTCATGTGCTAGAACCCATCAACGCAACCGATTTTTATGGGGTTATTTGTGCCCACTATCTTTGGTGCGCTGAAAAGGGGAATTTGGAACTCAATAATGTCAATAATGTCAAAAGGATGCAAGAAATAAAGTTGGTAATTAGCACAGGATTGTTGTTTGTGCAACGGTCGTTGCAGTAGGATTCAGAGCATAGAATTCAAGCTAGGTCAACACTGTGCTGTTTAAAAATTCCCCTCTAACAGTACTTCAGTTTATCCATATAAAAACTCACATCCCCAGACAGAGAGTCGAGAGACATCTCAAAAACTGTTAGAAATAACTATAACAACATGAATGTAACCATTTTGCACTAAGCATTAAACTAGGAGAGCAGGCTACTATATAACATGATTTGTAGGCTATGCGTGGGCCTGTTGACAGTACTTAAAGGAAAAATGCTTGTTTTGAAATAACATTGCCTACACATTGAGTAAAACTGCCAACTTCAGCAATCTAATGTTAAACATCAAGTTTATTTTTCACTGCATAGTGTTGACTGTGGATTTTTTTTTCCTCTTTATTTAGCAGAGTAGTTCTGTTGCTTTGGGATGCTCTGACTATTCCAGTACTACCTATTGGCCAGGCAGTAAAAGAGTACACCTATGGCAAGTGAAATATGGCACATTCATATTAATTTTTTTAATGGCCATCTTCAGGGTTAATAGGTTCAGGGCATGTGTATGCTGCATGAATGTGGACTGTGCAGTGGTAGCTGGTCACATATGTCTAGATAATTTTTTGTATATAAGCAACATTCAAGTAAAGCAACAGAACCACGATTTTAATCATAGTGTATGATGACAATTATAAAATATGATGTTACAAATGTATGCAACTACATATTTGTCTTAAACTTACAGAGTTTGTCATGTACTTTAAAGCATAAATCATCATTCCATTAACTTAAAAATTGAGCATGAGTTATCCAAAGTCATGTGACTGCTGATATCTGACTGTTGGTGCACAGCAATTTCACTGAAGTGAATTAGTTGTGTTGGTGCTTTGTCTTGGTGGAAAATAAGGAGATCTGTGGGCCTGGGAAAACACCTTGCGCGCTTTTGATTGTGAAATGCGTTATTGATGGATCAGTACTCATACAGAAACTTTCATAGAGGGAGAAATTTTAAATGAGATTATTATCCATTTTTGTTCTTCCATTGACTTTTCAACCTACAACTTCTTTTATTCCATAAAGGGATTTACTGTTTGCTGTATACCTCTGCTGCTCTTCATCTGACCTTCACTGCTGTGCTGCCCACTGAATTTTAAAGGCTAAATAAGGCATATGCATCAGACTGGAAAATTTGCCAAAGAATTGTGTCAAATGCTGAGACGAATCTTATGAGAACCAGATAGAACTAGCTAGAAAATACTTCCCCATCTCACAGAAGAGTAATTTTTTTCAATTTTGACCTTTCTTCCCTGTGTTTCACTGAAGTGAAAGTTGAAAACTTTCACCTCTTTTAATAAAATACACTTAAGAGAGACTGATCCACAGCAGTCAGTAGCCTGTTGAGTAGGCACCTCTTCTGGCATCTTGGTGGACCACATCCAAATGGAGAAGCCAAATCAAACAGAGCAGGGATTCAACCCCAACTCCAGCAGTCACATCCCTGGTGAATGCCCATCCCAGAAACCTGCTGTCTGCTCTGCTCTTGTGCACATGCTCTTGTTTTTCATAGAAATTCCATCCTGGACCTGAGAAATGGTTTTTTGTTTGAAGTTTTGTCAGACTGTTTCAATGAAAGTCGCAAACAAAAGTTTCAGTTTCAACAAATTGTTATCCTCCAGTGGAAAAACATTTCACTGAAAAATTCCCAGCCCAGTCTACTTCTGAGTTTGCCTTGCACAACATCTTTTTAAGGAAAGTCTTATGATGCAGAACATTCATGCTTAAGGAGGACATGTTTTAAAGGCTGGTTAATCATGAACAAATCCAGGTGAGGTTCTTGCCTGTGTTTGTGCTGAGTGCTGCAGTGAGCAGCCCAACCTGGTGCAGGTGCCATGGGTACCTGGCCAGGACAGTGAGCTCGCCACGATTGGAGCTCCTTGAGCTGACTGGGCTCATCTTTCTCCTGATGCTTGATTCTTGTTCCCATCCTCTGGCTGCTTCTGCTGTTGTGCTAATTCATGTCGTTGTGCAAGTTCATGTGGTGGTGGCAGCGCATGTGTCTGGGTCAGAGAACTGACCCTGATCAAATATAACTTGCCTCCTTGCCCTCCCCCAGACACAACCACCCACAAAAAAATGCAGCTCTTGGGGGCTGGTAGGAAGCACAAGTGGGAATGGTTGAAGCCAGCCCTGCCTCAGTGGAACAGAGGTAGAAAACGAGCTTGAGGCGATAGGTACCCAGTACTTTGTTCTTCAGTGCCATAAAATATTCTTACCACCGGGCCAAGTTGTTAGCTGGTATTTGTACAGCTCTTTGCAGGGCCATGGTGTAAACCAGAATATGGAAAGAATTGGTCAAAAAAAACCCAAAACAAAAAACCAAACCCAAAACCAAGGACCCCCTCACAATATTTTTGCCAGAGGGGGCAAAGGCTGTTCATAACCTGAATCATTTCAGGTTTGAAGAGCAGTTGCAGTTATGCTTGCCCAGCTAAGACAACAGTGAAGGGTTAGGATTGAGTGAGTCAAAAGAGTGGATGAGGATAGGGAAAGGAGCAAGAATTTTTGGAGCTAGTCTCACCAAACAAAGCTTCATTGTGTACGTTTGTCTAAAGATATTCCTGTAAAGGTAGGGACTGAAAAAACAAGGTGGGGACTAGAGTCTAGCAGCTGTCTAACAGAACATGGGACGCCTGAAGAGACTTGAGAGTTCTGGCAAAAAATTATGTTCCCACCAAGAAGGCAGGCAGTAAGCTGATAAGGAATGCTTGGTGATATCATTCAGCTGAAGATACTAGGTTAGTATTTCAGAAATGAGCTGAGCATTCCAAGGCCAGGAGAGCAGCAGCGCTCCGTGCTATGGTAAGGGTGGCCATTGCAGCACCGAGTCCCTTGGAGGGGAGGTATAGTGATGGCTCCGAGGGAGGCATGCTAACCCCTGAGCCCTCCCACCTCCTCCTGCCCCATCGGCTCCCTGCCTCATGTTCTAGCTCTGGACTGGAAAAATTAACCCTTTCTCTGTGCTGGCACTCGTAATTGCTGTCAGAGAGAAAGCGTGTTAGAAACTGTTAGAAGGGAAGTATAAATTCTTCCAGGGATAGCAAAGAGGCTGTAAATTTTTCTGCTTGTTATTTGTGCTTCATATGTATATTTGTTTTCAAGTGATACTCCTCTTAATGGTACAGTGCAGCACCGATGTTTCTGAGCTTTTCGCCAGTAGATTCCAAAATATGAACAGCTTTTGCCATTCTATGATTAACAGGCTGTATTTAGCTGAGAAGCTAGCAATAATATGAATTCTTCCTAGCTGTTCAGTATCCCAGCAGCAAAGGTTTTATGTACTGGTAACATGCCATTTTCAACCTTTTTAAAAGCAGAGTGCAGTAGCAACTGGGAATAATTTTAGTGCTTTGCTGAGGACCTGTGACATAAGGTGGGGCAAGATTTGCCAGAGCTTTGTCCTGTATGGTGTTAATGCAAAAGAGCGATAGATGTCATGCATCATTAAACTGGCTTTATATGAAGGAGGGTAGAAGAAAGAGAGAGTGAAAGAGTGAATGAGGAGGGACTAAATTAAAATTGGGAAAGAAAGGAACGTAGGAAAAGGAAACAGAAATTACTAAGTAGATGGCATTTGAACTGTGCCTGTAAAAGAGAACACAACATGGAACCACCAACAAACTTTTTTAGGACTTCATAGGTCGGTTTGTGCCTATTTTCAGTTTAAGTAAATTTGTTGTCAAGTTATTTTTGCTTTAAAATACCAGTTTTCCACAAAATGAGCTCTTACTTAAAAAAAACCCAAAACCCAACCCCACCGTGTTGCAAAAATATTCAGTCATCACAGAGTATGCTTGAGTGGTGGAGTAAATTGTGGTGGGTGTTTTGGGTTTCTTGTGTGTTCTTTGCTCACAGAACCTAGGCAAAGAGCCTTTAGTTTTCTTGATGTTGCTTTTAATATACCAGCAGGTAAGCTAGATGCTGTGTTGACATGATTCACTGGTGTCTTTATATACTCCATTTCTTAAGCAGCCTTGAAAAGAGAGATCGTACGTGTGGGAGGGAGCAAAATATTGTAGAAACTTCCAGCTTACTTCCTTACAGTTACTGAATTTACAGTTGGCCTCACCATTAGCAAGTGCACCTTGCCTGAATGGGGTATCTCATGCCCTTGTGAGAAGCATTCAGAAGATACTATGTGAGCTGTTAGGAGGATGGGTGCGTGCACGCTGGGTGACATGCCTACATGTCTCCATACATGTCTGGTAAAGGTGCTGGACTGGATTCATTAGCATCATTTTGC
Organism: Phalacrocorax aristotelis; assembly: GCF_949628215.1. Lineage (NCBI taxonomy): Eukaryota > Metazoa > Chordata > Aves > Suliformes > Phalacrocoracidae > Phalacrocorax > Phalacrocorax aristotelis. Next base: position 7,298,078 of record NC_134279.1, read on the forward strand.
TTCATTCTATGTCTCTGATACACAGTTCACCTAAAACTTTGGGGAAGCCATCTGATGGCTTTGCACCGGCCTTATTTCCCCATTGGTAAAATAGGGAATAATGATAATGATGAGATTAATTATTTATGAGCTCCTCAAATGCAATGATGGTAGACTTTATAAACACCTGATGCATAAAATAATGCTTTGGCTTTTTTTTCTAATATTGTTCCTTGTCCCTGCTTTTAACCTATCAGAACTAATAGTGTCTGTGTAGACATTATCCTCTTAATCAAAGAAAATTATCTTCAAGACTGATCAGACCTGTTTCACTGAATTTGAGCCATTGTCAGGTAAATGTTGGATTTTCCTCCTAGTAGTTCACCAAACCCTAAAGTTTCTTAGTTTGTATTGAAAAAGTCAACTTTATAATTTTTGATCATTAATTTTTTCTCGGAAATGGGAGCATTGTAGCTCTTTTTAGTAAAGTTACCTTTTCGAGTATTACTTCTCTACATTTGAGGGTTGGTGAGATTAATACTTTAAAAGCTGGGGCTGGAAGGAGGAGGGGGAGAAAGTCTGTTTTCCTTTCTCAGTTGCCTGCTGCCCTCTTGTGCTGTGATCTGGTCTTTACGTCGGTGTGTTTACTTGCCGTCCATAAAGGCAATCATAAGCTTGGAGTTCCTTCTCGATTTGATGAAATGCTGGATTTAGTGTGCCAAACTCACAAGTTTTTCTGTATTTCACTCCCTGCAGACACTGTCTTCCATTCAGCCCCTGTCTTAATAGAAACTGGCTCTGGCCTTGACCCCTTTTTCATTCATTGTCTCGACATTTGTTTTAAGGGAGGATGGAGAGGGCTGCTCTGTCAGAGTGTTAAAGCATTTGTCTGGTCTGTTGTGGTAAGCTTGATGTGAAACCCAATGTATCTTCTGTTACATCTGGTTCATGAGTGGTCCCCTCACTTCCGTGGTTCAAAAATGAAAATCTTTCTGCATTCCTTGTCGTAAGGATGTTCTCCTGTAGATGATCCTTTGATATTCAGCCTGGAGAGGCTGCCATGAATTTGTGTCCCATATTTTTCCTTTTTCCTTGTGTGAATTTACACCAGTTGGTAAACAGCAGTTGTGATGAATAAAGAGTTTAGTGCCAATGTCTAGTGGCCCTTATAAAGTTACGTTCAATTGTTTTTCCATTTTAATGGAATTGTAGAGCTGATGTTTATGGCACCATGTGTCTGAAAATCCTTGAAGACAGAAAGGAAATTGGAAGAAGCATAACAGAAAGAAGAAAGTGAATTGGAGAAAAAAATATGGGAAACTAGAAGAATGGGAAGAAGAAAGATGGAGAATTGAGGATGCTCATGGAGAGGGGAGAGGAAACAGGAGAGAGAGGTTTAAGAATAAGGTCATGTTCAAAAGGTGAAAAGAGGTAATAATGAGAAAGCTCTTTACAAAGAAACTAAAAGGGGCAGGAGAAATCCTGACAGGTTGTTGGACAGTTAATGAATGGGAACACTAATACAGCATCCATTTGTACAGCCTCTTACAAAGGGAAAGGAGAAGCTAAAGAGGCTGACTGGCGTGGTAAGGGAGGCTGTTGACATCTTTCAGAAAACAGGTGATGTATTCAAATGAAGAAAATAGGATGTTAAACTGGCAGATACAGTGTAAAAAAATAAATAAAAGGTGGGCTTAAAAAGAGTTTGAGGTAACAGCTAGCAAAAATTAATACTATATCTTCCTTTAAATGTAGGAGCAAGAAATGCTTCAAGAGTGTTTGTAAGACAATGGTCAACTATGAAAGGGGTGATGAAAGAGGATAAGACTGTCAAAGGCAAGCTAATTAATGATTTGTGTAGAAGAAACGAAAAAGTTCAGTTTGGAATAAAGTGAGAAAGTTGGCTACTTTCTTCAGGAGGAAAACATGAAAAGGTCTCTTAGGAACTGAACTGGCTAAAAAATGTCAGTGGAACAACATTTTAAAACAAATAGTAGCAGACCGCTATCGGTAGTTACCGAGGAGTTCTGAAATAGCTGAATTGCTAAGAGGGGCATGTAACCTCTCGCTCTTGCCATGATAGCTGAGAACTGGGCGGCAATGAATGGGAAGCTGACGTTTTAAAGAGGTTCCACAGGGAGTCTAGGAAACTCTGAAAGCTAGTAGACATTATGAGGAAAAAAAAAAAAGAATTAATGGGTACCTGAGTAAACGTAATCCGCTTAAGAAGAGTCACTGTGGCTTTCGGAAAGAAAAATCGTGCCATACAAAGCACGTTGGAAATCTTTGACAGGATCAACAGTCATATTGGATAAAGGTGATTTGGCTTCTGTAGTCATGTGGATTTTCAAAGCAGACAAAGTCCCTCTCTGAAAGATAATATCTCCATGCATCAGTAGACTTAAAAGGAGGTTTATTGCATGGGAAACTAGTTGGTTGAAAGTTAACAAAGAGAAGACAGAACTGATTGTAGTGCAATTCTTGAATAGAGTTTACCTTGGGAAAGTTTGCTGGCGGTAGGGCAGTGAAGACAAGGGCAGAGCATAAGAAGTTCTGGAAAAACCTTTCAAGACTGACTGGGCAAAAGAACGGTGAAATTCAGTGTTGGAACAGATAAATTGTTGTCCGCTGGCAAGTTGGCACCAGTGATGAGTTTTGAGGACTCCGTCTGTATTCTCTTGCCACAGCATATAAATCTGTATCATATTCAGTGTTGCTCCAGAAGGAGTTTTGGAGGTATTCATTGAAGATTGTCTCAGATGTTCTGTTTTATCCAGGAGCATTACTGCCCAGGGACGATGCTCCAAGTACCTGCTATCCTTGTCAGCTGCACTGCAAACTTTGCTCCTTGGGGCTACAGGCCAATGTCAGGATAAACACCAAGTGGCATGACCTGTGAGCCAGGTTTGATCCAGTTCTATTTTGACGGTGATTCTTTGGGAAAAATAAGCCAGCTAATGATGTGAAATCAACGTACACAAGCTAAACTCTATTAAAACCAGTGAAGATGCTCTTGTCCAAAAGAAAACAGAGAGGCCTTAACTTAGCCTCAGAACATGTGTATATAGGTAGTATGTGTTGACCTGTGCATATTATGCATGATTTGAGGTGATCTGTCTTATCTTAATTTTAAACTAACTTTCCATTTTCTGAGTGACTCCATATTGCCATACTGTCAATCTTCATTCTCTCTAATTCCTTCAGAAGTTTTAGCTACCATGTAAACCCTTCATCCTCTCTGAGTTGTTGCTGATACTTCAGTCTGTTTGAGAGTGGTGAAAAAGGTATGCAAGAAAGATGCTGAAGTAATAGAGTGCTGTGATATATGCATAGATAGAAAAGTAAGATACAAGAATGGAGAGACACAGCTTCCATTAGAAATAAACAAACGATTCTGTATAAGTAATGCTCCATCTTAACATCTCTGAAGCCTAGAAAATATAAACTTTTTTGAGTAATTTTTTAGCTGCCTTCATTCTGGGCTTTTTAAACATACACTTCATAATGTTACAACATTAACACAATTGGACAAGCTGCATAAGCAGGAAAAGAGAAAACTAAATGGGAGGTAAAGAACTTAGTTATTTTCTCTGTAGAGCATCTCAGAGCATACTGTCATGAAAATGATTCAGCTTACCTATTTATCTGGAACTGTTTTGAATTTCCATACAATTACCAACAGGTGGCAGTACAGCAATTCAGATCATTAGCTTGGACAAAGAAGACGTTTGTATAGGAAATGTTCTCTTTCACCTTTGCTCCTTTCACAACATGGATCATCAGCACAAGTGCAAAGCAAGAACACTGTTAGGACAGATTTGTTTTGTTCCCTGCCCCCACAGCTGTTGGGACAATATGCAGGGGTTGTAAAAAAAAAAACTTATTGATAGAAAGAGCGCAGCATTTCTATGCAGTACAAACCAATGTATTTGACATGTTCCACAGGTAGTTATTTCACATCTACACAGCAGTGTCAGTGCACGGCTATCTAGGTCAGTTTGGGCAAAATTGTGCCTAGATTTCTCAGCAGAGTTAAATAGTTGAGTGATTCTGGCATTAGCACAACTGTGTTTGGTTTGAGAGGCTCTACTGGTGTCTGTTGCACCATCATATATTGATACAACGCACAACGTATCCTCTGTGCTCCAGCAAATACTTCTGAATGTATCAGAAGCTTAAAGCCTTCAGTTAAAGCTTCTGTGTGATCTAGTCCAGGTTCTGTGAGGTCTGTGGCATTATAATTGGAGTTAGGAGAGTATGTCTAGGCAATGAAGCATGTACATAGGAAGACAAAGTGGCCTGGCCTCAGGGTTTCAGGGGCTATTTGCTTCCCACAATGCAGTGTCAAGACACTTACACACCATCAGTTGCCCACAGCAGAGACACTGTTACATCAGCCACTAATTGTATTTCTGAAATTATACTTACATTTTGTAACGTGTATTTATTTTTCAGTTTCCTTAGACTAAAAGCAAAGAAGTGTCTACCCCAGATATTTTCTTTCCTGTATTTTCTAATATTTTATGTAATATCTGTAGGTGGAAATACTGAGAGTTGCAAGTAAGAAATAAAAGCAGTCTGTATGTGCAAAATTAAATATGTTCTGCCAGGAAAGAAAGGCTATAGAGTATTTAGCAAATATGCACCTGGAGACACTGCATCAGCCACAGAAACATTCTGAACACTTTGGCGTGCATATAAATCCTAGGTAGTCTGAGTGAGATCCGTCGTATCTGGTAATAGGCATTAAATATGCAGTTATCTGAGCACCGTCCCCCATGGTTTTTTCCAGTCACCTATGATACATACCTGGGTTGGAGTAGGATGACTTATTCCTGAATACATCTGCTTCTCTTCATTGAGCGAGCAGGTGGCTCAGAGTTGCGTGATGGTTACCTCTGAGTGAATCCCAGCATATCTGACTCCCACTGGTTTCTTGTGTGCAAAGGTAGGAGGGATTGCTTGGACTAGACCCTATCTTCTTGCTCTTCCCTCCAAACGCTTTTACAGGGTGATCTAGGCTGCAGATTCAGATGTCTGCCACCACTGAACTATTTGGGAGCCAACAGGAGGCAACTGGAACATCCAGCTCATTGGGAGTTGGCTGCTGGCTCTTCCTTTGAGCAGAAAATGCCTACTGGGCAGAGCAGGGACCGCTTGTCTTCTAAGAAAGAAATCATAGCGGTATTGTCCTGCACATCAACCTCTGTCCTGGATGTAGGAGCACTTTATACCTGAAATCTCCAATGTTTTATGACACTTCCTTTTTTATTTTTACTTATTTCTGAAGAATTTTATTTTAAGAAAATCAGGCCCAACCAATGCACATGTGTGATTACAGAAAACATAATGGAAGGAGGTACTATCTGAGTCAGTGTTTTCTGACCAGATGAAAAATGAAGGAATAGCTGTTCAACTGTTTAGTCTTTTTTTTTTGTTAGAGCTTTGTGTGTGTTTGTTGGAACAAAGCCCATTTTGGTTACATTTTAGGGAAAAGGTATTTTAATAAAAGATAAAACATAGCTACCCTTACAAAGTATAATAGCTAAAAGTACTCATTTTTTGAGAACTTCCACATATCTTATCAACTTGGGATGGGAAAAAGGATTGACATTTCAAAGCATGAGAAAAAGTAAGATGAGGAGCGAGAACAGTGAAAAACAGACTGATAATTGTTACTTCTAGACATGTTTTCAGGTGTTTGACTTTATTCTGTGTAGACTCAAAACATGGAGTTACCTGACTTTTGTTCATGTCAGTCTACAGAAATCTAGGTGACGTGACTGAACCTGTTGTGAGTTTCTGAAGGGGAATTTATTAAGCTTGACAAGCCGATTTTTAAAAAAGATTTTTAAATGAGATGGGAACAGTAACATTTCATGATCCCTTCTTAACAGTTATATAAGAACAGGGGGAAGATAAACTTTGTATCTATGACAGTGTAGGCTAATAAAGTTCACTGAAGGGTTTTATGAGCCACTGTCAGGGTAGGAATGGTCAGAAGATTTTAAAGAAAATAACAAGACAAAATCATTTTAGCTAAAATTATTTAATATCACAGGCGTATAAATAAATCAGACCACATAGTCCTCAGTATGAACATTCCATTCACAGAAATGCAATAAATAATTAAATTAGATGAGACAATTGGTATAAAAATAAAGAATTTTCTCAGGAAAAGTAAATATTATACAGAATTGTATATATCATGCTAAAACACATCTTGAAGTGCCTGCAAAGGGCACTTATGATTAAAATCATAAATATATTGTAGAACCTCCCTGGGAGGTAGTGAGCTTTTACGGCTTACTCTGTGTACTCAGTTAACGAAACATACATTGCTTCTGCAGAGAGTGCAGTTAGTACAAAGAGAGTTAATCTTACAAGTAAAAATAAGTCAAGACTGTGTATGCATCTGGAATTGTGATAACTAGTCCTTCCTAGGGTCACAAGTTACTCCTGGGGCATCTTCAGTTTTTCTCCTGAGAACAGTGTCGAAGAACAAGATCGTGCTTTCTTGAAGATCGAGCTGTTTTTCACTGATTTCCTGTTCTTCATTTGGGATTCAAATAACACACCCTGAATAATACACTCAACCTTCCATAACTCTGGCAAATCGAAGAGTTAGCAGGAGACCTCAGCATTGTGCGAGTCCAAGTGGATTTGAGGCGTACAAAGCTGCCCACAGTGATTGTGCTGACATTGCCCTGAAGTGTGGTGTTAACCAAAATCAGCTGTGATAATTTTGTGATTAATATTCCCCATACGTATCTGGACTGGATTGTCCAATAAATAGAGTTTTCTGCAAGATCTCAGAACAATTAACCCTCTAAGTTACATTTCTTACAGTTTTTCGCTAGTTTTTTGAACCCTATGAATGAGCGTTTTGAATTAAGTTGTTCTGCCAGTACAAGAAACAGCCTCAATTAACAAATGAGTATATTACGTTTAAAACAACCACCAAAAAAACCCTTTAGCACTATGCTTGGTGTGATAAGATCCATAGTTTAAAAACAGTAGAGCAAGTCACTAAACAGAAATAGCTACATTACTTTCTGCATTACATGCTGCCTCATGTACAAAACCCAGAAATTGTTCCAGTGTAGGCAGGAGTAACTAGTTAGCTTATGACATTCAGGTAAGAAATTGCTTTTCTGTCATAAAATAGCCATCCCAGGTACAAAAGTCACTTCTCAATGCTTTATAATGGTTACTAATAAATAGGTAACGTACAATGTTCTTTAGGGCACGCTAATCGCATTTCATCTGCACAACAAGAGTTTTAACAGGGTCTTTTAGAATATTGATTTGAATGCACTTAGCAAATTACTGGAAAAGACATTTACAAATCAAAAACCACATACTTTGTACAAAAATAAAACTCTTTCCCCAAAACTCTGCACATGAAAATATTCCATGGAAGTGAATGCAAATTGCTGTTTTGTTGGTTGGCCTTCTAGGACCCACCAAAAAAAGCACTTGGTTCATAATAAAAGCATTCAATTAAACTCCTCCATCAAAATTTAAGTGTAACGTTGTGGAAACATCAGCAGGTACCCTGCAATTGCAGGACTTGTTTTAACATTCTCCCAGTTTTGTTTTTCCAAATCTGAAATTAAGTTTTACGCTGACTTTCTGTACTTCCATAACTTCAAAATCCATTGCAGTCGCAGCAGCAGCTTTGCATATTGCTTACTAATTGGTGGTGAAGGGACTTTATGGGTAGCAAAGTCAGAGAAGCGGAGATAAAAGGTGCAGAACACCATTTTAAGCTTGGTAGCTTCATTACTTGCGTATGAGTGGTAGTTCATGGTTAGAATGTTAATTCTCACGTGGTAATGTGGAAACACTGAGGTATGAGATAGAACATTACTCAGAGGAAAAGCAGTTTTTGAAGCCAAAAAAAAAACCCAAACCAAAACAAAAAAAGATGATGATCTGAATTGAAATGGTCATCACCAGAAAGAAGGAGAGTTCGCTGTGGAAACTTGGTTCATTGTTGGTTCATTGTTGCCCTGAGGACCGACCTTCTTCCTCTGACAGAGGTTTTTGAGGAGGTTCACATTTCAGAAAATGTGAGGCAAAATGGGGAGGCAAAAAAGCTTTTGGTATTAGTTTTCCTTTAGGCTGACATTGGTAGGAATGGAAATATTTTTAATACTACCTCATTATTTTTGGAGGTAACTAAGCTTGTCATTTTCCATCCTAACACTAGATGTAGTTTTCCAGTTTCCTCTCTATACCACATTTCTGCTAAGTAGAGAGAAAAATAGATGAAAGGCTAATTTTTACTGGAAGGCTTTACGCTCTCTTCCAAGATCCATCTCCTCGTGTGGGGCTAATATCTGTTTGGGGGTGAATTAACAGTTAATTCTCAGATGGAAGAGTCTAGAGGTACAGAATCACTGCAAGCAGAACATAATGGTGGTATGTAATTATATTAATTGCATCTTAATATATGGTGATATATTATTGAGCTGCTAAAAACTAGTTTTAGGTGCTCTGATACTCACTTTTATTTTAGAAAATTTAATGGTATCTCTGGCCATAGTTCCACATAAATCTCAGGATTCAGAAGGTGCACAGGCAGGTTTCCACATAACAAAAAAAATTGACAGTTTTTAAAGAAAAAATTGCAATTAAAACCTAAACCGTTAAAGTGAATCAAGAGTAGAGAGAAGGAATAGTGTTAATAGTACATGAATATGGGTGTATAATATTGCCTGCTGAGAAAGAGCAATATGCATTTTTGCTGCTTCACTCCGAATAATCAATTTCTGTATTTGTTGGACCTTTTGCAGTGGCTGGTCGTACCAGCCAGTCATGCATCTGCTTAATTATTTCATGCTAAGTCAAGGAAGTCTAGGGGGAATTCCATCTTCTGAAATGTGTTTTTCCACACAGAATCCTGTATCTCCACTTAGAGCATGTGGATTACTCCTCTTGAGATGACTCCTATTGAAACCCATGGCGAATGTGCCGTTAACTTCAAGCTGGACACAGGTCAGACCCGTGCCATATGGTATGATTTGTAAATGTTTTTCCAGTACTTATAAGACAGTTAAACACAGGATATTTTTCCATAGTTAGCTAAGATACAGTCTAAGAACTTACAAAAAAACCTCTGTGTGTGGTATTATTGTAGATAAGGAAATCGGTCCAAGTAGATCACCTTTTGAGGATTCAAAGCATCTGATAACTTTTTTGTTTTTGAAAAAGTTTCAGACATCTCTGTATGAGATTCACTTAAGATCAAAGCAGAAATACAGAGGTAGCCATCTCACGTATTTCTAGTTCAGCAGAAGGTGATAGTTAAGTCCTTTAAAAGAATCTATTTTTGTGAAATTGCAATTTAGTTTTCACTGTAAGGTGAGGCTAGGATCACTTTCAAAACAGTGCCCATTTTATGAATAGCCATCCAAATGAGACTTCTTAATATTTTGGAAGAAGCTTTCACTTACCACACACACACAGCACAGCATAGGAAAATATTTACATTTTTCATGTTGTCTTAAATAACATAGTGTCTGCTTTAAATAGTAGATTTTCAGTAGCCTCCAGCTCTGGTGTGTCCTATATTAGTCCTTGAGTAACTGCAAAAACAATGCATTGTTAGAAATAGTGTAAAATAAGGATATCTGTAATTGTTAGCAAAATGTCAGATAGCACCCAGGAGGAATCAACTCTGATTACCTGTTGGATAAGTTTTGCAAAGCTCTTCAAAAACTCTTTGGGAGACTTTTTCTCGTAAGATTCGCACGAAGACTCACACTGGAAGACAGAGAAAATCATGCCACTTCTAAACAGTGCACCAGAATCCCAAATAATACTTCTAGTTTTCTTACTGAAAAATCAAGAGAGATGTAATCAAAGCCTTTTACAGAGGGAAAGGCTGAGACACAGGCTCTTTCAGGAAGGGAAAGAATATAGTAACGAGGTCTTTCGTTCACATGCTTTGCAGTAATCCCTGTCCTTTTGTCGGGCACATTGCATGGTTGCCAAGTACACACATGCAACTAACTGATAGGATCAGAGTGAACACCTCTTCCAGAAGTGCAAAATATTGGACATTTTTAGTCTCCAGAGTAATGGAAAGCAGATGGGTTTTTCTAACAAGTTTCCTTTCTGCAATTCCACCATTTCAGGTGGTGTATGCTATAGAAAATAGGGAACAATGATTACAATTACGAGCATTGTGAGGAAATCCTACCTTTCCACGGCTGCTGAGGGTGAATCTTTTCAAGGTTTTAATGGTTTGGGTGAATGTAGCATTTACTGTGCTGTTTTCTGGTTGTAATTTCAGTGTGCCCTTCTGGAAGCAGGTCACAGCTGTGGACAGGCATTCCTCCTAAGGCAGGAAAAGAAGGAACAGTTTTAAAACGAATGTTGCAGCATTTTTTCCTGGATGTGTTAGGTTGTGGTCCATGTGCAAAAGTGCATATCCAGGGTATTGATTGAGAAGATTCAGCTGTACTGCTTTGTGGGTTTTTTTTAAATCAGTTTTAGAAACAGAAGAGATCTTTAACCTTTATACTTCAGTATTTCCTCATAAAATATATGCCTAAAATGTCCACTTGGATATTAATCATGACAGCAATTGAAAGAAAATGCTACTGAAGGGTAGACCGTTGTACATGTAGTAAGTTTCCACAAGAACAGGCCTAGGTATTTTCTTTTAACAAAATTATGAATATCACTCTGGACTGTTCCATAGTGCTATGTGTGGGAATATGCTTTTTTCTTCCTAATCTTTGTGCCGTTTCTAGTATTAGCTACTTAATAATTATACTTGGAATTGACGCAGAACTGCATATTGTCAGATCCTATTGAAATGTTCTCACTTGATAGCAAGCTGGTTACCTTACTGAAGGGAAAAAAGGGGTTGAGGATGTGAGGCTGGATAAGGAGCCAGTCTCCTGGCTAGAATTGTCTTACTGTGTTGCTTCAAATTCAGGTGCATGTTAAACCTAAGTTAAGGAATGCAAGCACCATCTGTATCTAACTTGAAAAAGAGGCCATCTATTCTGTTCATGTAAATTTTCTGTTGCTGCTGCTTATCTGGAATTAAAGCAACCTGCCACTTTCCTTTCACGGTGCATATTAATTTTACTGATGCTAACAGAAAGACTACAAGCTCTCCAGAATCTCCTTTCCTGCGCAATGGCTGTTTTCCTTTGCTAAGCGCACAACCGTGGAAAATATTGCCAAAACTAACCTATAGTCAACAGAGAAAGAAAAGCAGCATTTACTGAAGCCAAATTTTAACTTGTTTTCTGTTTTCCAAAGGAGGAAACGTTTAGAACTGCTGATTACACATATTAGAAAGGCTCCAAAGCCATCATCCCTGTTTTGCATACCAACTGCTACTGAAGCTGAATCTTGTCTGGTTTATTAGGTGCCGCTGCAGTTTGCTGCTTTGGCAAGGACAAGGCAACTTTCACGTATGTTGCTTGTAGCAAATTTTAATAGCAACATTTTATATTGGTTAGATATAACATTTTATTTTCCTTAAAAACCACACATTTATGTTTGTTTCAAGCTTCTTACCGTAACCAGTCTTGCTTACTGGAAAAAAACCACTCGTTTTTAGAGAGATCAATTTTCCAGATGAAACTGAAAACATTTTCTGCCTCATCCGTGATGAGCTGAGAAACCAGCATTTCTCATATATGCTGGCTTTTTTTTTTTTTTTGCTGAGTTAACAGTTAGCAGTAGGCAGGCCAACAGTCAGAGGACCACAAGGATTGTGGGTTTTAGTATGTTGTGATGGGTTAAGCAGTTTGATGAAGAGGCATTAAAAAGCATAGACCACTAGTAACGTCTGAGGGGGGGGCTAGGCAAACATGTAAAATATTCGTATCAGAGGCAATTCGCAGCAGTACTCTGCATCTGACTCAAACTGACTTTACAGCTTAGCCTGCAAAGCCTTCGCTTCCTGAATTAGTGATCAGTGGGGTTAGATGCTGATCCGATGTAAATCAGCATTGTGTCACTGCCTTCAGCTGCAATGTCAATCACCAGCAATAGATCTTACTTCATCTTATTTTCCCTCCAGTCTTGAATAATTTCAGCCTTAAGACTACTTTTTTAGCTGCAGCCTCTTTTCCCTTGATTTGATGTCCTCTGAACTTTTAAAATTTCTCACCTCCTTTTCTTTTTTTTCTTTTTTAAAATAATTTCATTGTTGAATGGACAAAGAAAATGCGTGGGTTTGAATTGGGGCTAACACTCGGTCCACTCACAGGAACCTCAAGGAAGTCAAAACAAATAGTGATAAACCACTGAATTTTGAATGTTATAAAGCGTCTATGTTATGTTATAAAACTATGAATGTTCTAAAACTGTCTTCTTCCTGAATATTGAAGGCCAAATGTAAATCTGGGTTAAGCAGGTTAACAAAGAAGCAGTATTTTGATATTTGAAATACAGTTATGTGAAAGACTTTTTATTAAATCCAGTTTTGTTAGGGTGTGATTGCATCTCATCACCCTGAGTGCAGCTTTGGCACACTGTAATTCATATCTTAGTACTTAGACAAATCAGTAAATGTAAATTTCACCCTGCAGGATGAAAAGTTTGTTAGTTTGGTTGCTGGTGGTAATTACTATTAGAACATTAGTATTTTTTTTAAGTTTTTGTCGTTTTTAACCTCTATCAACCTAGTACCTTCTAAATACATGAATTCTCTGTCACCTCTAGTTTTCAGCAGAGGTACGTGGGACCTCCCAGAATCAGACTGTAAAGCCCTAAGCTGCAAATGAACTGTTGTCTTCCTTCCTGAGGTGACCATGTTATTTTTGAGAAAAAAAAAAAAAAACCAACAAAACTGATTAAGCGATTAGTCACTAGTTGTATTTGCTTTGTTTCGGAGGTAGTGGCAAACACTGCAGTAAAATGACAGCTATCATCTGCTCCTTTTCACTTTGACACCACAAGTTAGAGAGTGTTAATGAAGAAAACCCAGCAATTAGTTAGGGTGCGTTAGGTTTTTGCACTGCAGTTGTTTCTAGCAATGAGAAGGAATGTATGTTTTGGTCATGCTTCTGTATGTTTCTGGCAAGTAAAAAATGCACCCAACCGTAAAGCCTACGAGGAGGCTAACAAAACCTGTGTGAAACGAGGTGAGTTTCTTTCCTTTCTTCTTGTCATTTTGCAAGACAGTTTATAGTCCTGAGTAAACAGCTTTACGCTCCGGGCGTTTTTCAAAAAACTATACATGATAATTTTTATACATCGATCAGAATTGTTTGCTTTCTGAAATAGTGGTCAGGGCTCAAAAATCAAAATTATGGGTAAATTTAAGACGGCTGATAACAGGAGACGTATAACATTAGATTAGCCACAGCTAGCTCTAGACCTTTGTTGGGTGTTGGTGATTATCAAAAGAAAGCAGGATGTATTTGCCTTCTAAGCTTTTAAGACATGTTGTTACTATTATGAGCATTTACTTTCCAGTAGATCCTGCATCCTGCCAATTTCGAGTATGCGCACACTTTCTGTGACTCTGGTGTAATTTACTACACGTAAGAAGTTCCTGACCTTGGCACCGCAAAATATCAGCATTAAATAATGTATAAATAAATAGCTGTATTAAAAAGGGACTCACAGGGACCTGTTCTTGTCATTTTAACTAGTTATAATCCAAAGAGAATACTTGCAGAATACAGTTCTATCTTCCCATTCATAGCATGACTCTTGCACACGAATAGTGTCAGAGAAACCAGTGTGACTACGTATGAGAGGAAGCGCTCTGTAACACAGCCTTACAGTGCCACTCTTGGCATTTAGCTGCAGTGGGAGGGAAAGGAGAGTCCCTTTGGGTTCAGCTCAGCAATGCTCCAGTGTGGCTGGAGCTCCTGGCAGCTGGAGGCACTTCCACTCCCAAAACCTGCATCCCCAAGAGCACTGCTGCTTATCTGGATCTTGTATGAATTCTCACTCTTAGCACCATTTCTTGAGCAAATGGAATACATACAAATTTGAATCTGTGGGTGTGTTAGAATGCACACATGATAGCAAAATAGTCATTCAAATTATGTAATATAAACACTTCTGCCATCAAAACTCCAGAAATAAGGAACTTCTGTCAAAGTATTTTCTTATTCAGTCTAGCTTGCATTAAGAGTACTAGGTCAGAGATGTGAAGAAGGCATCTGCCATCTGTCAATGGAATAAATCAGTACAAAATCAAATTGATACAATTAGAAAGAAGTGTTAAATCAGTCTCACCGCAGGGTTTTCTGGTGTATGCAGCAATTCAACGTCCTACAATAAAACAAATCTAAGTTAGAAACATTTGAAAGCGATGTCCCTCACAAGATATATTCTAAGCAAAGCACAATCCTTGAAAATAGTTTCAATACTATGACAAATACTTTGCTTACCTTATCTTTCACTGTGGTTTCTAAGAGATTAATTGTCTTGAAAATCTGTTTGTATTTTGCTATTTTGTGTGGAGCTGCGGTCAGCGCCATACTGGAACAGAAGAAGAGTGTACAGAAAATAATCATCCTCTCCATACCGATGAGTTTTGTTTTAAAATGAGCCAGGAGCGAAGTTGTGCTATTCAAGATGAACACTTCAGTTTGAGCTGTGCTCAGGTATGCCACGTACCTACCTATATATTGCTCCTTGCTGGAGATGTAAAACCCACCCATTTCAGTTTGGAAAGCTTTGTAGAATGGATTAATGAGTAACCCTTTTTTCTTTTCCACTGGCTAGGTGCATATATGCAAGTTTGTGCGTAGGGGGCAGGGATTGATGGAGTGAACAAAAATATGCCCCATCTGCACATTGGACAGGAAAAAAAGAGAAAAGGGTGAATTCCCATTTTCACTTTGAGTCAAGAAATGAACGTAGTAAAAAGTAGGTACTTAGAAACCACAGACCTAGGTAAACAAAGATTCTGCGTTTTTTTTCCTGTTTCTTGCAGCAACAAATCGCTCCAAACCATCTGAAGCTCTTCTATACCGTGCTGGAGAAATATGGCAGGACTTCTTTTCAGAACTTAAATGTATTTATCCTACTTATTTTATGGCTCCAAGTGATGTTTCTTAGTTAGTCCTCCCTGATGACTGTGAGCTGCCACTTCTACATTCTTAGCTTGTCCCAAGGGACGCTGCCACTTTGCAGTGGTGCTCCAATGCTTGTGGCAGCTAAACACATTCAATTACATCCTGCAGCAGCTAGGCTCAAGGTTAATTTTGCAATTTAATGCAATCCCTTCAAAGGAGATGTGATACTGAGACCTGAGAATTCTCTTGAGAATGTAGAAGTGCATCTGTTTTGTGTGAAATCCAAATAAAAATGCATACTTTAAAAAATGTAAAGCCAGAATCAAACCAGCAGAATGATTTAAGAAATAAGGCAGACTCTAGTCAATTCCTTCAAAACTGATGCCTGTTGTAATTAAGTATATATGCTGCTTTTGAGGAAATCTGTTTAAAAGATGTGCATTGGTAAAGGGATTTTTCTCCAGCAAATGCTGGTACAGAATGTTCTTTTATGGGGACTTCCACAGTTGCTTTCTTTCTAAATGACTGCCACTGAAGTTAAAGGTATTTAAAGGTGTCCTTCTTGAGTATGCTGCTGTTATCATATTAGTTGCCTTCAGCCCAAGCCCAGTTCCTGTCACTCTCACTGAGCTGTACTGTTCTCAGTAAGGCTCTCTGTCGGCACTAGGGACTTACTGGACTGCCAGCTCTAGGAATCAGTTGATTTTAAAATCACTGTTCCTAATATTTCATTGCAAAGCAGAAAAAAAATACTTTAAATGGCTCTTACTTATTGTCATTAAAAAATGGTTATCAACACCGTGGTATTACCATTAAAGGTCCCTGTGTGGAGTTAGTAGAGGGCAGTTAAAGTCACTCGGACACTTTCACTGTGGTCAAGAAAAAGATGCTCAAGTGTCTTTCAAATTAAATCTTTGCCTCTGGAAGTCTGAAGATTTCAGATGGCTTTGGAGGTGCTTTACAAAATCTAAACAGTGTTTGGACTTCAGTTTGGTGTCTAGAATGCTAGTCTGGATACTGTGCTGACATCGTATAAAATACACCTATATGATTCTGTCTGGTGAGTGAATCTGGGCAGTGACATTGGATCACTTATTTCTAGTTGTTCATTTCAAAATGAGCATTTAAGCTGATGAGAGCTCTATCCAGCATACTCAGGTGTGCTTGTTTTCTACGTACAAATGATTATTTACAGTATGCTGGTTTTGTGCTTAAGCCATTTTTAATCTTTTAGAAAATGAATTGCTTTAAGGAATAGATTTTACACGTGTATGTGTAGATATGCATAACCTCATAACTCATGCTTTCCTGTATGCACACACAGAATCTCTCCCAGTGAAAGGGGTAACTAATCACACCTGATAGGACAGAAATCCTGAAAAACGAGAACTGAAATAAGTAAGAAAAAGAATACATTCTTCTGCCACATAGTCTAAAATTTAATTTCTTGAAGAAAAGGTAGTGTGATAATTATTTATTTAGATGGACATGTCTTGAAATAATTTTAGATAAGCAGTGCAGCTGGACTGTGAAGTAGAGAGTATCTCAACAGGTCTTTCTCGGAATTTGTGTTCATTTGTTGCTAAGGTTCATTAATGGAAATCAGCGGCATCTTTTGTTTGAGAAACCATGTGGTGACCACTACTTATTTTTATTCCCTCCTGCCCCCCATCCCATGTGAAGCTTTGCAAAATTTATTTTTATCTGTTGTTCAACACCTCTGTGAGGCTGCTGAGAGGAGGGAGAGATTATTTCTGGTAGTGGAATTCTTCACATGAAAACAGTACTAGGCTCTGCTCCTCTTTACCATAACTGAACCTTCGTCTTCTCTGTAGGTTACTGACTAGTAGCTGGGATGAATGTGCGTTGTATTCTTAATCCAGTTTTTGACTATGCTGTTGGAAGTGTTGGTAGTCAAGAGTCAGGCTGGTGATAACGTCTGCTTCTGCTTTTTATTGTCAGTATTTCAACTGTGAGTTCTTTTGAGAAGCTCCTTTGAGCCCAGCTACTACAGGTGATCGTGCTAGCCCTGACAGCCTTTATTTTATACATCTTTATGTGGTTGATGGATTTGAAGCTTTCCACTTGGACATGGAGTACGGCTGTATTAGCTCTGTCCTCATTAGATGGTTGGCAGTTATTTATGCAAAGATATCACTGCAGATAGTTTGCATTGACCAGAGAACTTCAGAACCACTCAAGAACTTCAGTTAATGAACAATATGACTGTCCATGTATTTTCAGACACGCAGGGCTTGAAGGGACAGCACAGAGGGCATTGGCTCCTGTCATCATACATTGTACAGTGGCTGTAATGCTTTATCACACCAGTTAGAAATGCGTCACCTGTTACAGACTAACATTGCATTTTTCTATGTCCCTGGTGATTTGCTAGATAAGAGTATGCGTAACAGCATTCTGGATATAGCTGGTTCTGGTCAATAGGCCACACATAACAAGACCCTACAACTCCATAGCAGAGTCATACCTGAGTAGCTAACAACCATTTTCACTTTCATCTTTTGTTTTTTCATAAACTTGGAATAGTTACGGATCTCACGCAGCAACCAGGTCTTAAAACAGTGCTGCTTCTGGAGATAAAATCTGAATAACAAGAGAGTGTTACTAGCCTGGACAGTCCTGAGATCCTGTTGCTTTAGGAAAGAAGGAAATAAAATGGAAGACAAAGGCAGCTTTAAATCCACTGAGCCAAGCTCCAGTCTGATAAGCAGTGTTTTGAGGAGTTTGAGTCATCACAAACTTCATATTTAAGCAAAGCTGTTACGTTATGCTGTGGTTATCCCTTCACGTTTGGGTTTACTTAATGATCTTGCAAACTGAGTCCAAGTGGGTGGGAGAGCCCTGCTGATGGTGGGCAGGTTGTCTGTGCTGTTTGTGGCCCTAACAAAACACACCTCCTTGTACAACGCTGCATTGCAAAAGGCAGTTTATGATACTAGCAGAGATGAAAAGGTTGATCGCAGTGAAGACCGCAGTAAAACGTATTGTGTGAAAGGGTGGCTGTACAGTGATACCAGAGACCATTTGCGCAGTAAGTAGTAAGTAAAGCATTGTCTTTTTCTACCAGAAGCATCCCAGAAATATGGCAGACTACTCATTTGCTGCTCCAGCAGGAAAATTAATGGATTTGGTGGAGGCAAACCTTCACCAAATAGCACGCTCGGACATATTCCTAAATTGAATCCATTATATCAGAAATCGATTTTAAAGTTGGCGGACTAATCAGAATGGGAAGCTAAACAATAGGTATTTGGCAACGTGGTAGCGGGTGGTTGCGTATCATGTCTCTAAAACTGTTTAGTCTTCTGTTTTGTTTTAGAGGGTATGAGGTGACAATAATTGCTTGAAGAAAGGTTTGCTGACAGAGAAAGTGAAAAATAAGGACAAAGAAGAACTTCCTTTATGTCTAGGCAGTGGAGAAAACTCCTTGATATCCCTCTTATCAGATAAGAGTGAGCAACATGCCTTTTATATACGTCACTTCTCTTTTGTGGCTTAGGAACATGCTGAGTCAAATAATGACACTCTCTCTCGCACCGTAGCCTGCCCGACACCAGAGGGATGGCTGCAGAGTGGAAATCTGAAAAACCTCCCATCCCAGGCCCGCGAGGCTGAGTCCTCCTCTTTCCTCTTTGCGACAGTGTCACCCAAGTGCTGAATGACTTCGACCCCGAAAGCCCAGTTCCCCCACCCACATTTTCCTTTACAGTATAGCTGAATGGAGGCTTTTCCCATAGCTTAGTCATTGCTATGGCTCAGCCAAAAAAGCCTGTAATGTACGGGGCTGCTTTCAAAGAATTTTTGTAACTTAGGTACGTGAAATTTCATGTGACTACTATCCCGACTTGGGGTGGGGTTGTTGGAAAGCAAGGGGAGAGAGTTATGCTAGAAAATGGGAGGCTAGTAAGAAGACTTCCATATAACAGATTTCCGAAAACTAGTTTTTAAAATATTTCTGACAACTTCAGTTGTCAGTTAGTTCCACCCTCTTTCAGTCTTTGGTGTAATTCTTCCATCTTTTAACCTGGCTTTGAAAAGAGAAACTCAAACCTGGTAAAAAATCTATTCCTAACTTGTACTTGCTACAAAAATCAGAGTAAACACAACTCTGTATGTGGTGACACAGACACTAAAAAATTAATAGAATGCATACAACAATATAAAACCATTTATATTCTCCATAATGTTCCTCCAGAGTTAACTTATAGCCAGTTTCTAACACACACCAAAATGGGTCTAACATTGGCTAATAAAAAAATCCCATGCAGTAAATGAAGGAATTGGAGGAATAAATGGAGTAGCTCTTAAAGGAGACTCTGCAATTGTGCCCCAAAAGAATGTACTGAAGGTCAAAGGGATGCCAAGCAAAAGATTTTATTACAGAAGATTCTTCTTATATCACATAAGGGTAATTACCTTGATCAAAATATTTAAGATAATTTCTGGTTGCTGGAAAACGAGGAGGAAAGTATGACAAGTGCTCAGCTTGCTGGGTTATGAAGTGAACCGTTCTGTCTTCAAAGAACTTGTGCAAGTGCCAAAGAACCCCTCTGTCTGCAGGTTGTAATAGGGGCTGGAGTGGTACCTGGGTGCTGTGGGCATGCCACTGTTTGGCCTCTAGCTGTTACCAGATTTAAAAATAATTATCTTGCACGTCTAGCAGCGAACATCACTGACATTAGCATCATAATCTGTGTTCTCAATTGCAATTAAGGCCGAGATGCAATGCTGCGTAACAGAAAAAGAGGCAATGTAAGAATGAAAGAGGCTTGGTGGATGGAAAGTAGAACCTGCTTTCAAGAACAGACAAAATCTTTCTGATCTAGTACAGCCCTGCTCACGGTTTTATATAAGCTTTAGAAACAGCTTCAGCTAATGAAGATCCCTGAGAATTGCAAAGGCATTTGCAAATGTTCCTCATTTGTTTTGAACCAGCCATTATTGTCTTCGTTCTCCCTGGTTCAGCAGAAGTGGGTGACTACAACTATAAAGCAGGACACCATAACATTAAACAGCAGTTGTATATACACTAAATACCAGGTGCATCCTGCTCCTAGGTCAACCGGTAATGCTTGTTATGCACGTAGTTTGATTGATGTATTTCTAGCCTTATCAACTACTGATAACAAACCGGATTGAGAAAATGTCTTGTCAACATCCAGAGCCTGAGACAAGCCTAGACCCACTATGCACAGAACCAGGAATTCAGAAGAACTGTCCTGTTGTGACCACATCCTTTCAAGTCTTTCCTTTAATGTTGGAGCAGCCTCCCACCTCCCGGCTCACACCTTTCTCTGCATGTAGGATGGAAGAAGCCTTGCTGGGTCACCAAGTCTGGTCTCCTGCCATTGCAGGCATCCACGTCATATAGTTCCTTTCACATCTCAGCTAAAAACTCCTGCATAAGGCCCTATCAGTTCGATCTCTGTAACGATAAGAGCATAGAGCTTTTTCTGTGCCCGAGCTGCGTTCCAGGTTTTATAGGGCAGCTTCGTTCTTATTTACAGTACTGCTAATAATCTTTCCCCACTACCAGGGGACAGCCACATTCAGAAGGCAAGGCAGCACTTGACAGGAAGTCAAGCTACCACAGTTCTCTTAACAATTTGAGGGCAGAAAATACTTGTTCAGCTGAAAGCCACAGGCAGGGAGAGGTGGGGGCAATATGCAAGAAAAGTCAGTGCTCCTCTTCTGTGTTGCAACAGTGACTTCTCCTGCAGCCGTAGCGCTCAATGACATTGCACTGCAGATCTTCAGGTCTCCTTGTGAAACATGGCCCAGCTGTGCGCAATCTTTTTGCTGCAGAAGTGTTCTCTACATGTAATACACGTTTCCCGATGCCTCCATTAAGAGACAGTATAGCCTATGGTGTGAAAAGCAGTGGTGTGGTAGTACTGAAACCCAACAGCCTATGTCATGTTTGTTCAAAACGTTCAGCAGGAAAAATCAAAAGAGATACGCGCAGATGTTGGGACAGTCAATGGAGGGATCAGAATGGCACAACACAAAATGCTGCCTTTGTTCATTTACTAATGTTAATGAACAGACGGAACAGAAGTCAGAAGCGAGTTACTTCTGTGTGACAATATCAATAACTTAAAACCAATAACCCCCAAACCATTATAGGTCAAGATGCACAAGTCGGGTGCGGAGTCTGCTGCTGCCGGTGGGAATGCACTACACACGTAACTATTCCACTGGCAGTTGGGCCTTTCTGTATCCTGACATGTCTGACACCATGACCAGCATGACACTACAGCTCGTGTTTCAGTATCAAAATTAAAGGTTTGATGTTACAGACTCTTTTGGAAGTCACCCGCAGGGTTTGGTGAGGCTGCTGCACTGCTGTGGATCTCCGCAGCAGTACAATTGTTCCCCTCTTACATAGTCTAGAGCGAAATAACAGGGTGCAGCCAGTAAGGGGCTATGGTCCCTTTTCCCTCCTCTTCATCAAATCTGCCCTGATTTTATCTTCCTTATAAATGCATTCTACATAAAATTATCTTTAAAATAAAATGCAGCTTTTCACTTTTTATTATACTTCACCTTTTGGCATATATTGGTAGAAGCAGATGACTGAATACCACTTTTATTGGTAACTAGTTTCACTTTCTGGTTCTCAGGTACTACCAAAATATTACAGATTGTACCCTCCTTTGGATATGTATATATATTTACTGTGTATACACAGTTTCTGTTAGAATTTTATTTTTTAATGGTAGCATTGGTTTCAAGTTCTGTAAACTCATTCACATTGTTCTCCTGCCCTTTTTTTTTGTCTTCACAGGAAGAGCATCATGTCATACCATGCTGGGGCACCTCTGTGGCACAGCAAGAAATAGTGAGGACAGAGGAGCAGTATGAGATTGCGCTGGAGGATGTGGTCTGCCTCCCCTTGGAGTGACTCCAAATACCTGCTTGCAGACCAACTCCTCAACTTCTCCTGTGCGCCGCCACTGTGTGTGCTGCAAACCACTGGAGCACCCATCAGATGCTGCTTGTGCTTCAGTTCCTGCAGCAGAGAAAGAGGTTCTGGTGTCATGCTGCGTAACCAAAGGGAAGGCTGAAGCAGAAGGCACCTCTGCAGATCTCAGGATGTAGTAACGCAAGCGCTTTCTTCAGCAGCGAAGCCATTTAAAGAACTTTCTACTTCAGCTTACTGCCATTCTGCTGTATCTCTGCATCACAGTTTATTGCAGTCTGAGGAGCCTCCCGTATAGTAGCATGGGTCATTAAAACAATGCAGTTTGAACGTTCCTCTTGCAAAAGCCTTGAGAGTTTGTTTGGTTTGCTCTGTTTTGATTGGAATCATTTCACTATCAACTCTACTCTCTCCATAGCACAACTGACAGATTTGTAAATAGCAATGGGTTGCTAGAAGTCAGAAACTCCTCTTCTACTGGCTTTACTGCTGATCAAAACTGCGGACCGCCTACGCACCAAGTACCTCCTTAGCACACAAGGCTGAGGGGGCCAGTGGGTATCACTCAGCAGCATCGTTCCAGGAACAGCAATTTGGTGCCAGTCAAACAGCCTGTAGCCCTTTAGCTGTGGCTGAAATGCAATTGCTGGCAGAATAATTTTAAGGAAGAGTATTTAGGGAAGTCTTGACTCTGCAGCCTGGTCCACATTTAAGACTCTAGTAAGTATAATAGATCACTTGGGCAGGATTTGTTGTTATTTTTCAGGCAGTTATATCAATAAAATCTCTGATGTGGATTTAGCTATACCAGTATAGAATTACCTTAAATAGGAATACTAACTGTTCTGTTTCTCATATGTTAATAACTGTGAATATAATGCACTTTGTTATGACTTTACACTTAAATAAATCTGCTGCTGAATTGTTTACCGCTCTACGGTGACTAGCTCATACTGTCCTTAACAGATAAAATTCTAATGTAGTATCTTTGAAAAAACAGCTTTTCTCAGTAAAATCTTTTTTCACATGTCTGTGTTTCTGTCTTCATCTATAACTAGATGTATATAATAGATATGAATGTGTGTGCCTGTGCCTACAGATAGATCTTTTATATGCGCACACATACAGATGTGAAAAGCTCTATAGCACAGTTGCTTTGCATAATGAGTTTCATTTTTTTTCACAGGTCAGCACCTTAAGCGAACCTTGGAAAAACTATTGTGTGATCAGTCATCGCACTGAAGCAGCAGCACCCGTTTAGTAAAGGTAGTCTTGGATAAAAAGCTGAATGCTGTGGTTTCAGTGACTTGTCGTTGAAACCTTGCGGTTTCTGTGTAGGAGGCTGTATAAGCTGGACACGTTTGACATCCTTGTTTCTGAGCTGTGAAATCTGTACATCTAATTTATGAAAATTATCTCTGGTTTAATTTTATTTTTTTTTAATGAAGTCAACATATTTTCCTTGCATTCAGTGGAAACAATAATGGAAATGTTTTAAGATGTACCGTGAGCCTGTTTTGACCTCAAAAAGGGAGAAGAATCAAGATATTCTTGACGGTGATTAAGGTCTAAGGAGGAAATTGAAATTAAATACAGGGAGTTAGAGAGGAATGCATTTCTCATGTGTGGAGGCAAATAGAGAAATTAACTGTGGGAAATGACATGGACATTATAAAATAAAAATCTTCCAAGTGAGAATTTAATTTTAAAACAGCAGTATCTGTAGTCTTTCAGGTGGTCTAAATAAACAAATAAGTTTACTTAAGGTAAATCTAAGACTAATGAATCTAAAGGTAGGACAAAGAGGGAGCTGCAGAGGAAGCAGTTGCAATCACAGAAAAACATAATTGCACGTTAGATCAGTTATGTGCTTTTTCCTTTTGTAGTTGGGTTTTATGCTACGTTCAGTGAATTGATTCAGCTCATTGAAGGGTGAAACGTGCTAATGTTGGTGCAATGGATATGGCACGTATGCACAGCTGGGACTGGAAAGAGGGGAGAGTAAGTTTCTTGGCTTCACTAGGTGTAGTGAAAACACATCTATGTCGGCATTGCTGAACTGGAACCAGGGGAGTCACGGACCAACCTGCATTAGTCTTCATTCCTTCCCTTGCTCTTCTCCCTTCTGCTTCGGTGAGTGAGTGCCTACTGTCACCTGTAACTCCCCAGAAAGCTGAGCTGTGGCAATACCTGACCCTCTATTACTGGCAAATCATGTTCCCTTCTCTGTCGCGGGCAATGACTGCAATGACTGTCCAAACCCTGAGTTCTCACCAACAACAATTTTGCCTCTGGCAGGCAAGTTCCCAGAAGCAGGTACACCATTCCCTGTAAGTGAACCTATGGAAATGTGTTAAAAACGAGCAAAGACCTCTGAATAGAAAACAAAGGAGAAGAAAAAGAACCATCAAGGTACAAAACAAAGTTTTGTGGCAAAATATGAATGAAACGACAACTTGTGTGAAAATAACTACTTGGTGCAGTTGTGGGAGTACAAAAATCTGTCTGAAAATATTAGTCAAAGACTTCTGTTAGAGCAAAGATTGAAAGTGTGATCACCCACTGTCAATTAATTTCAAAGGGATGACTGCAAGGTTCATCTTAATAATTTTCAGTAATTTCTGTATCGAAACATCAAAAGAAGACAGTAGATTTTAATTCCTTTCTACTGTATCATTGATCCTCATAGGAAAGTTGTTCCTTCTAGAGAAAAAAAACGTTACTCTAGTGTTGTACCTTTGACTGGAAAATTAAGGTGCCTTGTCCTGCTTGTGTTTTCTTTCCAGAAACCTGAGCCAGTAAACATGATGCCTGCATCTGTAGGTGAGTATACAAGAATATAGTAAAATTGCTGTCTCAAGGTACTCTTCTGGGCAATGACATTTTTCTTACCTGTTATTTATGTGCTTCTTGCAGACTTTAACACTTGATACCCTGTTCCTTGAGAAGACAGTGCTGTTTCTCTGAACTAACTTGGGGGAAACCAAGAGAAAAACAAGAAGGCACTGAAGACGCTAGTCCAGATCAATGGAGGCTTTTGAAAAATCACATTTTTCCCACAATCACTGCAAACGTGGGATACACAGATAACCAAGGAAGAACTCTCTTTTTGAGCATCCAGTATTTATCCAGAAGCAGTATCATAAGATCCAGCATTTCTCTCCGTGTAGCTGAATTTCCAGTCCAGATACTCTTCCTCTGATTATCATAGGGACTACAAAACTACTTTTTTATTGAACCCAAGGACAAATTCTATCTATGCCTCTATTTTCTTTTTCTCTGTGTAACTAAGTAACTAAGCCTACAGTTCTTCAGGTCCCTGGTTGGCGGCATTTTTAGGTGGTTTCATAGCCACTACATTTCCACTTGTTATCACTTGTCTTCCTCCCAGCCTGCCTACCTGTTGCTGACAGGGATAGGAGGTGAAACACCAGTGCTGCACCTCTGCCCCAGGCACTCCCTGTCCCTCCCAGGATGGTCGCATCCTGGGTGCTGAGGAGCAAAAGCAGCTGCTTACATCTCCCCTTCTGCAGGCTTGAACCCCCGGTGTTGAGAACCCAGCTGAAAAGTCACAGGAGATTCCTCTTTTTCCCCTCCTTCTACCACCAGCCATTCACCAGCTTTGGTGTTTGCCTCTCAAGGAGCAAGTCAGGTCACTGACCCAGCCAAAAATGTACCTTGCTGTGGCAGGGAGCTGTTAGGCTGGACCAGCCGTCATGGTGGTGCTTATCTTGGGAGGTGCTTGGCCGTCTGGGCACAGAGACACTGCAGGTACCTTGCATGCCTTCCCAGGGAAATAGGCTCTTACCAGCTGAGAGGTGCTGCTCTACACCATGGGCAAATGACTTAAGATAATGGTGGAAGCTTGCCTTAGTGGCGTTTTCTTATTTCTTGTTGTTTTAAGAGGTGCATATTTCATTATTCCACAGCCTAGAAGGTTACACCTCTTCTGTCACCCTCCTCTCCTGTTGTGGAGTACTTATTTTAACCCTGATTATTTCAGGGATCTGATTTATGAGTGGACCACAGGCAATTGTTGCCGCAGAAGTGGGCATGGAGGGCTATGACACCCAGCAGGCATGAGAAGGAAAGGGCGGATATGCCCACGTCCTACCCAGCCTTCACCTTCAAACCAGACCTTCACCTGCTACTGCCATTAACTGAGCCGCTGCTGGCAACTGCCTGTGTGCTTGTAGCCCAACCACAGGCGAAATAAAATGTGAAGAGCTGAAATCACTGGGAAGATGGCATTTTACTTGTCCTTTGGGCTGGTCAAGGAGTGCACAAGTATCGGTGCTTTTAGCCACAACACCCTGATCTCCTGCAGTTTTGTGTCCGTATTGTGCACCGCATGTAAGGAGATGCTGATTGGACCCCAGAGGCTGCAAAAGAATTATACTTGATATTGCTGACCAAAGGGTGACAACGTGAAGGGAAATGGAAACACTAAAGCTGAGAAAGGAAAACTCTTTGCTTATGTTAGAATGAGAATGTCAGAAACGGCCTGAAGAAAAAACAAGACAAAGTTTTCATTCCCGAAACAATAACTGGAGATCAAAGGAGGCTGATGTTCTTTCAAATCACTTTGGTGCATCTGCAGGAGAAAGTTAAAGAAGAACATTATTTTGAAAGGTGCTGTGAAAAATAGAGAGTACTGCAGAGAAGGAATAGACGCTGTACCTTTTTTCTTGGCTCTCTCCTTGCCATTGCCCTCTGCATTTCTGTGCTGGCCATGTTGAGGTTTTCTGAGAAATGCCACCATTCACTTCACTCTATATTGTCTTTAAATTGAGCAGAGACTAAACAGTTTTACGCTCTGATATAATCATATGCCATGGAAACTCTCCTTACTCATTCTCTGAGCTGCCTTGTTTTCTTCTCCAGGGCTAGACCTAGTTCAATGCTTTTAAGGTTCGAACTGCACAGATTTTCCCTTTTAGCTCTATTCTTCACCATATCCTGATTGATTTTATTGATTTTGTCAAATTTCTGTCGAAGTAATAGTTAATTAGAAATAACAAAATGTTTCATGCTGACATTTTCATATGAGAATTTCAATTTTCCATTTATATTTCATTATGAAGATTTGTTTTATTCAAAATAGTTTTAAAAGCTGGGAAAGAAACCTTTCTCCATAGTTTGATGCAGAGTGTCCAACCTGAAGTGAGCTTTTTTTTTTGCTTGACCATCTCAGTAATTGCAATGTGTTTTGTGCCACTTCATATGTCTTCTGGTGACTGAATGAGATGCTAACCCAGTTTTAGTCTAACAATTAATAGTCATTCTCTGTGCTTCCTTAGGTCTTTATGATTCAGTATATGTGCCTGATGGCTCTGAAACATGCTCGCTTTTTATTTTTTCACAGGTGGGAAACAACACCAGGGTTATATACAGTGGGTAATCACTATTCCAGAAAACAAAGGACAAAGAAGAGGGTGTTAAAGTACACAAGAAAAACCTGACCTTTGGCACATACAAACTCTGAAATTAGTCCTTGTCCTTCCTACTTTGTGCGTGAGGGTTAAGTGATCCGATATAAAAAAGGGAGGTCAGCAAACCAATGCACCAAAGTAGAACTACCCAGACACTTTAAGTTTATAAGGATCTAGGATAATGCAGGTTGAAGATGATGCTGGGGCTTGAAGGGGGATGGGAAACTCTGGACTGAGAAGCGTGGGCCCTTTACCCCGAATTATTCACTGTGGCAGTAAGCCTGGCACCACTCCCACGGCCACTGCTTCTGCTTCCCTGGCACTGTACTTACAAGGTGGTGTCCTTCTACCTTATTAATGTTTGTCTGCTTCTAACAGGGCAAGAGCAATTTTCTTTGAATTACCAGACCAGGCTAGGGAATCTGGATTTATGAGCTGTTACAACAGGTAGTAGTTTCCTTTATTTTTTTCCTTTCACAGAAAGGTAAATAGTGAGACTTTTGGAATTCAAATGGTGTCTTTATATTTAACCTGTTCCTTGATGTTTAAAAAAAGACAAGTTTAACCTTTTTATAAGGTTAAGAGAAAGGTCAGGAGGAGCCAATATTTTATACAATGGATTGTCTTCTCTCTATAAAATTGTATTTTATACCATACATTGTCTTCTCATTAGTATAAATTATTCTTCAGTGTTACTGAACATCTTCCATAAATTAGTGGAAGGTGGCCTAATATTGGTTAATGTGGACTGCTATGCCTTACTAGTTCTTTAGACCTACACAGCACTTCTTTGCACCTAGTGCAAATGGGGTAAGAGAGCCCTGTTTAGCTATCTTTCAGTTCCCATTTTATCCAGTGACTGGGAAGACCAGGCCCTTTGGCTGCCTCTTGCTCTGGACTTCTTCCACAAAATCTGTACTTCCCTTCCTGAAGGAATTCAAGGGAGCTCACAACATGGGGCACTCCAGGCTTACTTAAGGAAAAGCCTGTAACTCAGCCCCGCGTTTCTTCAGTTTAAATGAATATCCCAAACTGGAATATGAGCCAAAATTTCTGTAAGAATGATGTTGTGCATGAACAAGACCAGATCAGTGCTGAGAAAGAGCTATTACACTGGTATGAATCAGGCAGCCTGAATCCACACCTCCGTCGCTTCTCGGTCTAGTACTGAGAAAGCTTTTCAGGTCTGATTAGTCATTTAAGTGTAATAAATGTCAGAGAAACTAATTTAAAAAACCCCTTGGTAAATGTGAGGCATAGCTGCTCTCTAGTGGACTTGTGAATAGTGTCAGCAATGTTAAGTATGTTTAACATCCCCAGAAAATAATCATGTAGATACTCTGCTGAGAGATAGAAGATGAAAACTTTCTACATGTGTGAGTTCAGCTGTTTCTTCATTTTCTTGCTGTCTCTCCCCTCCTGATGTAGCTGACTTAAACCAGGGTTAGAGCGAAATGGCAGAATGCAATAGCAACTTTAGAAAAGATCTCCTGTGCAATGCTGTGGTGAGCAACATTTCATTATCGATATGTTGTAGTTTTGTTTGCAGATGACAGTGTTTCCATTTAGCACTATGCAAGAGTGGCAAGTATCTTAGAGCTAAGGAAAACCATTTTATGAGAAAACGGGAGGTGTACAAAGTACTTATTTCCTTATGCTGTACAGAAAGATAGCAGAGGAAAAAGTACCTATTGCACATCATGAACCTTCACGTTTGGGAAAGTGAGATACTCTGAGGCTTTCTCGGGAGAAAAACTACTGATTCACTGGGATCAACGTCAAATCAAGTCAGCATGCCCAGGCATAAGCGCATGCACACAGAGGACCTCGAGCAACCCGGCTGCCCAGCAGGGACTGGGGCTGGCTGTGATACGGGGCAGCGCCCAGCCTACAGAAACCCACAGGGACAGCATGGGGCTGAAACGTGGCACTTCCATTCCTGACTCCTCCAGCAGCCTCACTGGCTCAGTGTTTAGCTAGGTGTCCACTGTGTCAAGAAATTCTCCTACATCCACCAGAATGCCCCCAGAAATAATCTTCTGCCTGTACTGGTTTCTTGATGGATAATCATCAAAAGAACAAACCTATTGATCACATTCTTGTATTAGAGTAACTTCAGCAAAAATCAGTGTCAGATTTCATAAGCAGTCCTGAAATAGCTTAGGGACCAAATAACATCATTCAAAGTCACTAAAGGTTTATAGGAGTGACTGGAAAAGTTCGTCTTTAATGCTGTGAACAAAATTATGTGTGCAACAAAATAGCCTGTACTTAACCCAACGTTATTTTTATATCCATGCAAGAAGGTTTGCTTAAGATCAAGTATGTATTTCAAAAGCAGCTTTAGAAATAACCTGGACATCCCATTTCTTAGATTTTTAGTTAATTTACCGAGAACAGTGTTCCCACCAAAAAGAAGTCTGGCAAAATACTGAAGTGAAAAGAGTATCCTATATAATGAAGTCTTGCACAAACATTATCATTTGTGCACGCGCCAGCTTTAATAACAAATTATTGTGGTGCAATGGTAAAGACAATGTATTTAGAGTTGTACTACCTAATTAAATTCTAGATTAACAATACCCACATTAGCCCATAGAAAGTTATTAAAAAAAAGACTTTCCCAGTTAGCTGGAGAAAAAAGAATGATAAAGAACAGAGTTGGTAAATGGCTTCTTTTGGTAGTCCTCTGGTCCCCTCCAAGGAAGAGCACTGTATGCTGCCTGCATCGAGTCCCTCAGAAAGACACTGCTTTCCTTGTGCTGTTGTGTTACATGAATATGTTATAACAGTAGTAGTGGTATGTACCTGCTATAATGGAAAATAGATGTTACGGTAAATGTATACGTTGCATTGCAATCGCTTGCGAAACTCTGGACCACAAGTGTGGAAGATAGAAGGAAGGATTGAGGTCACTTTTAGTAGACACAGCAACCCATGTTGATGCAATTACATAAACAAAAAACGTCCTTCATCAGTATAGCCCATTCTGCCTAGAAAAGGGGGTTTAATATACACTGGTGGAAGAATTCAGCTATAGGTGATCTGTAGTTATACCAGCAAGTCCTATTAAGTATAAAAGCGTGCCACATCTTTCTCCCCAGTGGTCTGATGACCAATGATGACTGGGGAATCAAGGTGGAATTTCACCTGGGTTGGTGCTGTTAAAATCTCCATGTGGTATCTGGGGCGGGGGGTGGTTTATTGGCCTTAAAAGGAAACACAAGGGGAAGGTGCTGCTACATTCCCTTCTTTCACCAGCACTGCAGAAGCACGTGAGGCACAGTTACGTGGGGTCAGCGAACACCCAGAACATACACGTGACTACTTCAGCTTTTTGAAAGCACCAAACTCTTTCCCACTGTGGTGGGTTGACCCCAGCCAGCAGCACACCTGCAGCTGCTCTCTCACTCCCTCCACCTGCAGAGTGGGGGAGAGCATAGGAAGAGCCAAAGCAAAAAGACTTATGGGTTAAGGCAACATTTAATATTAAAATGGAGGAAAGTGATGCAAAGACAATCACTTGCCCCTCCCCACAAGGAGACTGATGCCCAGCCAGCCTCTGAGCAAAGGCTATCTTGGAAGACAGCACCCACCCCCAGTGTTTATTGCTGAGCGTAACTCTTATTAGGCATGGAGTGTCTCTTTGGCCAATTCATGTCAGCTGTCCTGGCTGTGTCCACTCCCACCTTCCTGCCCAGACTCAGCCTAGTTGCTAGAGTGGGGCTGAATGAGACAACAAGAAAGCCTTGATGCTGTGCAAGTGCTGTTCAGCCATAGACAAAGCACTGGTGTGTTATCTGCACCTTCTGGTCACAAATCCAAACTACAGCACCTTATGCACTGCTGTGAAGAAAGTTAACTCAATCCCAGCTGGAGCCAATACACCTGCAGCGATTAAACTGGTTTGATTACGGATTCTCTGATTACACTGAACAACATCCATTCTCTTCTGGCAGGAACAAAGTCTAGGGTTTCTGCTTGCTAATATGTTGCTCATTAATAATTATTTGCATCTCCCATTGGGAAAGAGTTCGCTGAGTCCTTGTGACATCACATACATAGGAAGAAGGTGATGCTTGGTTCTGTACCTGAACTGAGGATCTAAGCTAAGAATCTGGAAGGGTTTCCACTTCTGCATCTGAGCAGAGGTATTAAACACCTTTCTTTTATTCAGACTAAGGAAAGATTTCCTTACCTTATTAGAAGTAAAAAAATCTGCAGTTTATCTGTATCCCCAAGTGAATGTTCCTTATTTTACTTAATTGCAGCACTCCTCTCTTTTATGCCTGGTTGCCAGAATTTTTATTGCATCCCTTCTCTACCAGGTAACGTCTATTACAACTATCTTTTGAGGTTATGGATTTGGATTTTTTTTTTGAACTCGTATATTGGCCCTTGCCCTTTCCATTGTGTGCATCTTTGAAGATGCGTGTCTGAGGTGCAAATTTTGGCATTACACGAACACCTAATCCTTAGTATTGCAGTATACGTGCCATTTTCAGCAGGTGCGTGGTCTCCCCTCTCCAGCAGACAGGTTGTCATATCTTCAACGCGGGCAGCAATGCAACTCCCTGAACAATGCACGCAATTGTTTGCAATGCCTGAGCCCCTAACCCTCCAGGAGTGCTGATGCTGAAGGGGGCAGCAGGGAGTTTCCTGCTGTGGCTGTCCCTCCCCTCCAGGTCCAGAAACCATGCCAGCTGTGGCACACCAGTGGCCTGCTAATTATGGAATGCCAAACAAAATGTTAAAGATAGGAGGTGACAACATCCCACATCTTAAAGGCACTAAAGGAAGAAGTTATGGGTGAAGACATCTGCCTTCCTATTTGTCTCACTGCCATCAGGAGCATTTTTGAGTACCTTATGATGACACCATGCTTTCCCAATTAATACAAGGACAATTCGTATTGCATGGATTTCAGCCTCGTAAACTGATTGTGTTCACAGTCAACTCAGCAATATTAAAGCAAATAACTTCCCAATTCCTTGCAGCCTGTGAAAGGAGGGTGTGCTGAACAGGGAAGGATAGGAGTCTTGCTAAACCGAAACAAAGATGCTTGGGAAAAATGTGTGCTCATGCTGGTTATGGCCTGAGTGATTCCGGATGGCTTGTTATGAGAGAATGGGATGTAAGTCTGACTTTGCTACCCTTATTAACCACCAGATCCATCCTTTAATTCAGTGGGGTTGAGGTAACAGTGGTTTAAATGAAAAAGGCTCGAACTTGAAAAATAAAAATAGGAAATGCTTTTTGTCTCCATAGTGCTCTTAACGGGCTCTTCTGAAGGATAGCCTTGATCTGTGAAGATACGTGCAGAGGTCAAAAGATATATTTGAAAACTAATATTTTCTATTTCCTTTTTGTTCAGCTTCCTGTATGCTGAGCCCAGGCTGTTTATTCTTCTGAATGATGCAATGGGTTAACGGATAGTATGTGGGTTATCAGTAAGGAAATCTGAAGGTACAAGGACCATAACAGTACCTTATGTTTCACTTTGATTAAACTGGTGGAATTCCGTGTAAATGGAAAATTGTGAAGGCGTATAGCCTTCAATTTATCAAGAGGATACAGTAGGAAGTAACTTAAAACACAAGCTGTAGTATTATTTCTAAATAATGAAATGCCTTGAAGTCTTCAATTCAAAATCCATGCAGTCTTTTTACAAAAGATGTGTGGTCCTTCCTGCAATGGCAGAGATTTAGGAAGATGTGTGGCTCAGGGGAAGGGTTTGATGGATTCACTTAGGAAACAAGTCACCAGGTGGTTGCCATTCTCTAATTCAGCTTGCACAAGCTAATGAGTGAGTTTCCTTCTGGATGCTTTCTATGACAAGCAGCCTTTTGCATGGAAAAGCACTTTATTTGTTTTAGAAATCCAAGTAGATTGAGGATATTTGACATGAAACTTTCTTTAAAATATCTCTCGTTTTTGTTTCTTTGCTTCTTTAGAGCATGTACAGCAACGCAGGGTAAGCTCAGTTGCCTTTTAGAAATAAAAAGAGTTGGTGCACAGGGAAGCTGCCCTCAACACCCCATGCCAGAGAGCTTCAACATGCGTGCTAGTGACACAGGAGAGCATGGCGGAGCTTCCCTGACGGGGATGCACACCAGGCCAGGCATCATCCAAACCCTTGTTTGGGAGCAATCCAATCTGCTCCCCTCCAGGTAAGCCATGTGAGACGCTTGAGTATCTGGCCAGTGGAAAGGCAGACAGGTGTACCAGCAGTAGGAGCATTTCAGTAGTTACATTCACCATCGTGCAACTTGATG
The DNA here is from genome assembly GCF_949628215.1 of Phalacrocorax aristotelis. NCBI lineage: Eukaryota > Metazoa > Chordata > Aves > Suliformes > Phalacrocoracidae > Phalacrocorax > Phalacrocorax aristotelis. The sequence continues at coordinate 7,331,721 of NC_134279.1, forward strand.
GTTCTGAGATAATGTAGGGATAATGGAAACATGCCCTTTGTTTCTTATGCAAATATAGTTGATACTGTATGTGGACAGCAACACAGATTTTCTTTGAGGTGGGTCTCATACGCATTGTTTCTTTGCTTAACTGCTGTTGCTTGAGTAAAGATCAATCATAACATTTCTTAAAAAACAACAGGGAGGGAATGCCCTTGGTTTACCCCACCTTAGCACGCATGTTGGTGTTTTGAAACTAGGGTGGGGTAGTTTATATTTTGATAGACCATTATCTAGGAGAGAAGCAAATAACCTGAAACCTCAACCTTTCAAGTGCCAGTGACCTGAATAATGTTTTGTGCCTCACCGATGCTGTTATTGCTGATATGCTGCACAGCTGCCTCTGAGGGCAGCTGGGAGCTAAGGAGGGTCATTTACACTAAATGTTCTTTCATGTGATGTGACTTAGTATGGAGGACAGCAGCATCAAATACCGTCCTTCACCTGAGTTGTTTTCTCCATATGCTCCATATACAGCGCAATGCTGAGCAGGTCAATAAGTAATCCTAGTAGGTCACACACGGGGAAATAAATGAGCAAGAGCTTTGAAAATAATGGAGAAGCAGCAGCAGTTAAATCTTGCGCGGGCTGCTTACAGTCATTGGTGGTTTATGCCTGAGCACCTCATGGGGCCACTCAGTCCTGCAGGGCAAGCCTTTTGTGGCACTCCTCTCTTCCCTGAGCTGTCGGAGGGGAAGTGGCTTCTCTTCCTCTGTGAGGATCTTTGAGTGAAAAATGTTCAAGAAGAGCCCCAGTGTTACTGTTAACGCAGGCAGTCTTTTACATGACTCTGTACACCAGACTTAAGTGCACGTAGTTTAGGACATAGAAAAGGAGGCTCCTTTCCAGAAGAGAGAACTGAGCCTGCTCTGACCTCCCTCCTCAAGTAGCCCATACACCTTGCTATGCTGATTTTATGTAGACCAGAAATTTCTCTCCAAGCTCTTTGCATGGCCAGAATGAAATCAGTCTTGGATCAGGTTCCCAACAGCTGGCTTGCAGTAGTGTAGACATCACATCAGTGATGAGGAGCAGCTCAGACCCACCACTGGTTAAATAATCCACTAGTCCCTGCCTGGAAAGCTGAACAACCACTGTACAAATTTTGTCTGAATGTAGTGCACATCAGTGGTTTGCTGGACAGTCTTGGCAGGAGTTTGTAAATTGAGAGGTTTGGTGACGAGCACAAATAGCTCTCAGTGACATCAAAGCCACTCTCCAGACTCCTCCTGTTCTTAAGTTTGTTGCTCACATGTGGGGCAAAAAAGGAAATACTAAGTCCCACGCAAGTACTTTTGATGCTGCTGTGCCTGTTTAGAAAAAGGATACATTACTGGAAAAAAATGGGACATGACGTGCAAAGAACTGGAAGGAACCTTGAGAGGTCGCTTCCTCTTCCCCATGTCCGTACTTGGCATATTTTTCTTGTATTTATTTGTAATAAATGGCAAGAGCAGACAATCTAAAGTGAGAAGCAGGGATCTTGGCCATCCAGGAGGTGCAGGAACGTACTACAGTGTGCTAATGCTAGCAGAGTAAATGAAGGCTGCCATACACCTCTCCCCTGCCCCTGCTCCCCAAGACCTGCAAGGTACACTGTTATGAAGGTGATCACCGTGTAAATGGCTACAGGGAAATAAAGGAGCTATAGGTTAGATTTAAAGGGACTTTTCGGATAGGAGGTAGAGATATCTTGATCTCTTTTGGAACGTGTCTCTGCTCATCTCTCCCCATAATGTTCTTCTTGCCCCCATCCCTCTGAATTTCCTCTGTCTCTTTCTGCTCTCACTTGTGCAAGCAGGACTTCTCTGTCTTGCTTTTTGCTCTCTTACTGTTGCACAGGCAGCACTGGGACACTCTGGCACACTTTCACCCTTGCACCAAGCAGTATATGTTCTTCTCTGGGTTGTGTGAGGTGGCAATTGTTTGCTGGGGAGCTGTGTAGCTGAGATCATGTCTCTCATGGTCACGAACATGGGTCTCACCAGTTGAGAGAAGAACAACACCCGATGGTCTGAGATTGATAAGGGATCTCTAATACTTAGATCACCTCAAACCGTAGTTCAAAGGGCTGAAGATGTGGTTACAGTGGGTGTCTTGGAGAAGAGAGCATGGCACTAGAGAGGTGAAGTGGAGTCCAACATCCTTTGTGCCTGGAGGAACACCGTCATGACTCAGGAGCACACTTAGAGGAGACAGCTGCCCGTAGGAGCTGAGCCCTGCATGAGATGACCAGAAAGGTTCTTCAAAATTTGGGCTTCTTGGTAAGATTTGCAGGCCAGCAGGCGAAGGCAGGCCCAAGACCCGGGCAGTTGCAGAGCACAGGATGTCACCTGCTTGCACCTGGCACCTACCCAAATCCCTTGTCTTGCCTTCTTCAGGAGGCAACATCTCCAGCACCTGTGGGAACAGCTGCTGCAATGGAGGTGCCAAGCCATCCTCTTCTGCTCCTTCAAATCCTTCCTGCCAAACAGGTTTCCCGGGCTGATTTTACCAAGTAAATTAGTTTACCCAAGGCTCTGAGAATTAAATGTACAGTGTATTTTTCTCCTAAATTTATGGGTGAAAGGTACATGAGTAAGTGATTTCGGTGCCTAGCGTGTACCTCCTGCTGCAAGACGCAGGACCTGCATGTTCTCATCACCACTAAGAATCTCTGTGGCATTAGTCACAGCAAGCAGCTACCCGCAGTCACTCTGGCTGTCTGAGCAAGAAGCTTGTGGTTTTATTTCAGCTTCCTTGCCAGGAGTCTCAAGCCAAGCATCCCCATTTTGGGCAAGAGATACACTCCCAAACCTGACTTATCCCACTTATTACTTGCTATTTTAGCATCTGTTTCCTCCTTGGCTTTGACTTTACGTTCCCCTTCACTTTGGCGCTGTGAACATGCCAGTGCTTGGTGCTCCCACAGGGTTACATGCTGCCTCGATGGTATCGCTGCATCCTCATCCACCGCTTCCTCCCCCCTCGCCCCAGCTCCCGCCACCCCCGTGCATCTGCGACGTCACCAGTGGCTGCAACAAAACTGGCGTGTCCACGTCACAAGCACTGCACTTTCCCCTGTTGGCTAAGAACCGGCCCCCAAATGCCTCACTGGTTTTAAAGCCCATGTCTCTCAGTTTCTTCTTGTCACCAAATACTCACTGTTTCTCTCTCTGCCTTCAAAATCTTTTTTTCTGTTTTAAACAGATAAATTTTCTCTGCCTCGAGAGTGGCTTTTTTATACAACTCTGCCTCATTGATTCTCCACTCCTTCCTAAATCTCAGATGAAAAATGCCTCTTCCTGTCCCCAGACTTGTTTTTCTCTTCTGCCAGGACTGATTTAACTGGTTATTATTCTGTGCTTCCAACATTGCTCAAAAGATGTTGCAGAAAACAAAGCTGTATTGTATTGAAACAGAAAACGATTTCAGAATGGGATGAATCACCCTTTCTTCAACCCCCAGTTAAAAATAAAAAAAAAAAAGATGATTCACTGTAGAAAGTCTATGTGAGGTCTCTCAAATTCATTTCTGGTTTATTGTCTGTGAGGCAATTCTGTGCTTGTCATTCTGGCAATGTGGTATCATTTTACTTGAAAACGGTGTGGCGGTTTTATTGATTCATTCTGGGAGATGACTTTATTTTGTTGGTAAATTTGAAGGCTATTTTTGCTTATTTCATGAAGCATTTAATGCATATCTTGTATTTCAGGCTATAGAGTATTTTGGAAAATTTAAGTAAATATATAGTAAAACATAACAAGAAGTATAATAAAAATAGAGCATACTTCAAGCCAATGAAAGGCAGTGCTTTTCTGCACAACACACAATCAAGCTGTGGAAGTTTTTGCCTCAGTATCACCAAGGGCAAGATCTTAGAATTAGGCATGCTGATAACATCAACTATAGTTAAATTACAGAAAATAGATAAAAAGAAAATATGGAAACTGGGGGTTAGTGATGGCTGTGGTGCGTTCCTTAGGAAGCGGAGGTAGTGCCCGGTGCTGTAGGCTGCCAGCGCTCCCTCAGCTGGGTGCTGGGGCTGGTTTTCAGTCCCATCAAGCTGGATCCAGCCTTGCAGCTGCCTTGGCCAGGGCAAAGGCTGCGACTGCCTCTGCAGGCTCTGTAACGCAGTTCCTTGGTAAGCAGGATCGATGCCTGGATGTGGTGGGCCATTGACTGACTTGCAGTATGTTCGGGCTTTGAGGGACAGCGATCTGCCTACCTACACCAAAATTCCTGGTCCTGTTGGTCAAATCAGACCGAAAGTCTGGCTGAGTGCGAAGTTTGTGTTTCCATCTCTATATGTGAGCAGGGTGAGTATTCCGTAATCCATGTGAAAATGTACGCTGTTCACATGAGCTTTCTTTTATGTTACCACACCATCCCCAAAGGGGAAGACCGCAAACCAGCTTTGGTGGAGGTCAAAAGCTGTGTGCGTTAGCTGCGGGAGCGCTCCGGAGACCCAGAAGCTGTTCTGGGGACTCTTGGGATCAGGTGCATTTTGGGGATTAGTCAGGGAGGGTGAGGGAAGTTCCTCAACCTCACAACAAATTGCACTGGGTTTAAATAAAAACTTCAGGTGCAGTATTGAAATACTCTTTATTTTGCATTTCCCTAACAGGCTTTTTTCAAAATTATTCTGAAAAAGATTGTGAAGGAACTGAATGTTGCTACACAGGCGAGAGCAAAGGAGCTGAGAAGCGGCTCATACATCCTGCTGAGCCCCCCTGCAGCATGGTTCCTGCGGGCTTGGCCCCGAGCATGGCAGGCAGCTCCTCCGCCAGCCCCCGGCTCCTGCAGGTCAGTGCAGCACCGGGTGACTTCAGGAGGAAGTGTGATTAAGAGCGTGACAAAAGTTAGTGAAGTGAAGACTGCCATGAAGCCCTATCACATATGAGGTGTGATATTTATGGCAGTGCTGACATGCATGCTGTGAATTGAAGAAAAAAGGGCACATGAGGGCAAATGGCCCAGCTCTTTGACTTTTTCTTGCTGGGGGGCTGTCTGGAGTAGAACCTTCGCTGCTGCAAGATGAAAGCTTTTTATGAATTACTTTTAATTAATACTTGCGAAGCTGGTGGGAGGGGGAAACACTAAGAGGAGCAGAGTGTGGCCAGAAGCGCTGCTGCTGACAGGGCAAACTTTCCCTCTTGGCAGAGGCACCACGGCAGCAGCGCTGTGCAAAGATCTGCATGTGCACATAAACCGTGCGCATTGGCGGTTTCCCCAGACAGGCTTTGTTAGGTTTGCCAACCACTCAAACTGCCTCTTAACCTAATTTTCACAATCTACACACGTTATTACAGCTACTTTTGATGTACCTATCAACCAAATTTACTGTAAGGCAGCAAAAGTGGCAGGCACGATTTGTTAATGATTTATTTAGAAATTATTTCATATGAGTTAACTGGTGTGCTTTGTTCTGGGGAATTTACTTTTCAAAGACGTTCTGAGTGCACTAAAGGTAGTCATATTCATGTAGGGAAAAATGAAAATCCCTCATCTATAACTGAATTTCAAGCTGAATGTATCAGAGAGGAAGTGAGATTTTTCATGCCTTTTGTGTGTTCGAAGTCTGTGAGATGTCGCACCACTAAACAACCATCTTTTAGGAGCAGAAATGGGAGTCAATCCCGTTTCAGAACATAGTGCTCTGCCAGATGCTTTTTCCAGGCTTATGCCTAAGAAAGTGAATTTTAATTGTGATCATTGCGTAGAGTCGACTTGCAAAGGACCTAAGTTACTTCCAGAGAAAGGCGGGACTGTTGGAAAGGCAAAATTTGGATGTTGTGTGGTGCTTCGCAGATATCCTAGCTTTGCCATGAAGAGGTGCAGCCCAGGCTCTTGAGCGTTTGCAGTTACAGCCCTTAGCTGAGCTGTGATAGCTGGGCGTGTGAACGCTCCTGGTTCGATTCGGTGAGAAATGAGTTGGGTAGCTTCAGCAGCACACCAAGGTACTGTTTCTCAGCTGGCGAGTGCTTGCTACTACCATCTTCTTCATCTCTGCTCTTTGCCTGCTGTTAAGGGATTGGATCTTCGGTTAGATCTGCTGTGACCATTTTCATACTTAGTTTATGCTGAATTGGTAAAGCCTAGTGAGGCATAATAATGTATGAAACATCTTGATTGCTACTGCATGTGCTCATTCGGTGCCACCTCAGTCAGTTCTCTTGCAGCAATGGCTGAGGTTGGTGTATCAGATGGGAAATGTGGGTTGCTGAGAAAGGCTGTATCAAAGTCGAGATTTCTGTCCTGGAACCGACACCTCCGGCTTCCCAGGAAAGGCACTGTTTCTGTTCATGTAGCTGCTGATATTGAATCTTAGCTATGACCGGTCTCCAAATACTGCAGCCACATTTTCAAACTTCAGTTTCCCAAGTGATTTTGTGCGTCTGTCTGCTGTGCCAGTACTTAGTGGTGATCTAAGCCAAATGCATTTGTGCTACTGGTGGAGTGCTATTATTCGAAGCACTGTTAGATGATGGGATGCCTCCGGGGTGGGGGGGGGAGGGGGGAGCAACAGAACCCAGAAAAAAAGATGCTAAGATGAGCTTTACAGCAAACTTTATATGTATTTACTACACTGTATGGCAGCAAAAGTGGTGTGTAAGATTTATCACTCACAAAAAAGAATTAGAGCGCTTTATTCTGGGGAATTTGCCATCAGATTGGAGATGCGGGGAGTTCAAAACAGGCAAGAGCAGCAATAATTATTCAGCCTGAAAAGAATTAGGGGGAGATCCAATAGAGGCTTGCGCCCAGCTTCAGTCAGGCTGACAAGATACAGCTTCCCTTTACAAAGCTGGATTCACTTACACCCATAGGTCATTGCAGCTACAGCAACACAAGTACTGTAATTTCTACCAGGGTGCTAGCAGTTCCTTTCACGTGCACGTTGGTGACCCTTTCCTTGGCGACAGGAAACCTGGGAATATCCAAGAACTGTTAGTAAACAACACTCTGTCTACAAGTGTCAAAGCCTGCACCTTCAGAAACCCCGCTGGGGTTTGTGGTCACAGGCGCTCACACCTGGGCATGTGCTGGTGTCAATTTGTTCACTGTCAGTGTTTTCAAAACTCAAACATTGGTGTGCAAGCTTGTGCTGCTTTGTGGCAAAAGGGAACACAGGAATATTCACACATCCTCTTTGTGGGTGCCCAAGTGGTGTTTTTTTGCTTAGAAATGTACCCCTTTAACATCAAATGATGAGTAAGACACGACCAAACCCGAATGCTGTAAGCACGCGAACAGCAATAAGGCAGTGTTTTAAAAAGAACTGTTACGACCAAGGCAGCATAATAAGCATAATAATAAGCATAATTTAAAGATACCTTATTTTAATGAAGTGAAATATAAAAATGTAGGCTGATCTTCTGTCGCTTTTACTGCTTTGCCTTACATTTTGCAGTCCCATACATGAATAACAGTATATTTTTATTCTAACACCAGTTTCCTCACAGATTTGAGTTTCTGAGGATAAAAATCGCTCCTCAATATATAGACAGGTGTTTTGTAGATTTGGCCTTAATTATCGGCAAAGACAAACTTGTCTACCAACGCAGTGTTCAGCCACCTGAGAGTTTTCCAGCGGCAGGTAGTTCTCAGATACTGAAAAAGTTGACAGACATCAAAAGTTCTCATTCAAGATTGCCTTTAAACTGATATTGTCTGTCTACTGCAAATGTTTTCTTCCTGAAGACTTTGTCAATAGTGTTCCCTTGGGTATTACTTCTGCAACTGGAAATGGTGTAAGGGGGGGTTTTTACTTGGTTGCTGTCATAGAAGGTCAAGTTTCACTAAGCAGGCTTGGACTCAGATGTTCTATGCAGTTCTCTGTTGAATTACATAAAGATACTTAACGTCAATGAATGTGAAGTTAATTTAAATTTATATTTCTGTGACTTTAAGGCCTAGATAACCTAAAATAAAGAATTTTACACTTACCAAGTAAAAGGAGTAGCAGCACTCACCATACAGTTTAGAAAGGTTCCTTGTTCTGTAGCATAACCGAACCAATCCCTTTCCTTTGCACACATAATCAGGCTTAGGGTAGAAGCTTTGATTTCAGACTAATTACTTCCACTAAAAACCTTGGAGTACTTAAATTTCTAGCTTGATCTTTGTAGCTTGCCATGCTGCTGCTGTTCATACTACGTGGAGTTTTAGTTTAGTATTTGTTCTTGTAGATCTGCCCATTGCTCCAAATCATGCTTAAGTCACTTGCTGTAGCAATGACAAAATTTTCGGCAATTAGTTTTGATACTCAGTGTTTAAGCAGTTGGACAAAATATCAGAGAACATCTGCATGTGTTTCATATACACGGTGATAAAAATGAGATAGTAGAAGGTTTATGCCAGACCAATGCCAGCCATGTTATACGCCCTAAGGAATGGCCCAAACAATGGGTTAGATTCACAAATACAGCGAAAAACTGTTGAAGAAAAATGTCTTTATCCACATACTCATGGAGCAACATTACAACATGGCCAATCTTACCAAGTTTCACAATGAATAGTAAGTGGGAACTGAAAAAAACAAACTGTTGCCCAAACATTGTTACCGTAAATGTAAAGGAAAAGAAACACTGTAGGTGGGGATAGTAGTTCTGAGCCATTCCTTTGGTGTCTTATATGTAACTGTCCCAAAAAAACCCCAATAGGACTTCACCGTCAGAAATCTCCCATTCTGCAGACTGCCTGTCTGTTCTTGCCTCATTGGCCACAACCCCTGAGCACCTCTGACGACAAAAAAAAAAAAGACTATCATTTGACGTATTTCACATTTCCACTTCTCTTCAGTGATCTTTTTTCCTCCTGTCTGCGGTTGTTTAACCTTGATCCAGTCATTCAGGTGAGAGCAGCGAAAAGTGGAAACAAGTCTATGTTTTTTCCCTCTGCATGTCGAGATACAGCATGGCTACCATCTCAGCATGGTCAGAGGTGGACTCAGTGGCCTCGAGGCTAAAGTGTTCTTTAAAAACAAAACCATATTTTGATTATGGCTCAGTGATATTTAGTTTTTTCAGCCAAAAGTAATTATTTTACTGACTGGCTGCTGAAAATAGCGACTGTTGAATTTTCATCCAGCTATGGCTTTTGAACCATGGAGGAGATTGTGGAAAAGCACCATCCAGGTGCCAAGCTCCAGAAGCTACGGTGCAGCCCGCAATCAGCCCTGCATTTGGCAAAATCTTCCTTTGCATGTGGTGCGCTGAGCAAGTTTAAGCCTTCTTATTTGCAAGCTGTTGAGCTGCAACGAAAATTTCAGTGGAGCAGGGAGCAGAGAAGCGTGATTTGGGATAAAAGCCAAGCTGGTGTTTCCAGCCTGCGAGCTGGCTACATTGCATTGGCAGCTGCAAATTAGGTGACTCAGTCCTGTGCGGTCACAGTCAGTCAGAAAATAGCAATGTTTGTGATGCGCTGGGTGGTGTGGCCGGTCCCCTCCTACTCAGCAAATCAGTGTTTAAACTGACCACTGCATTTTTCCTTTCCCTGGTGCAATACCCAGAGCAGCCTGCTCAACTTTTGAATATGCGGGTATAATGGTGGTATTTGGGCCAGTGTTTTCAAACGTAAGTCTTGGCAATTGTGTGTGAAAATTGCTCCCTCCATTTAGACACCTAAATAAAGTCCCTACCTTCAGAAACACAGTTCTGAAAACCCCGGACTTTATCATTAGTGACATTTTGCTGAGATCTGTTATCTGTGTGGTTCCACAAGTGACCTAGAATAAGAACAGCAGAATTCTTGTTTTTAGAAATGGAAAAATTTGCCCTTCAGGGAGTACTCCACCACGCAGAAAAATTCAGGCACCTACAGGGTGACCGTTTGCCTTTGCTTCGACTGTCATTTCGTAGGACGCGCTTTCTAAGCAGTAGTGGAATTGCCCAGTGGCAATTGACGAGATGCAAAAGCACCTGGATATGATTCAGGATGGTTTTGTTCGCAGTGTTACTTTCCTGGGGTGAGCAGGTTTGGGGAGGATAAACACAGTGCAGCGCAAGTCTGCAGCAGGGCAGCAGAGCCGGGGGAGTTCGTGGCACACCACAGCATTTGTAGTGACTGCTGCAGGCCACAGCCACAGTGTGGACTGAGGTTGCCCCCAGATTTTTCAGTGATTTATTTTAGCAGCCAAAGACCATTTGGCTTTATTTTAGCATTACTTCAGAAGAGACAAAGCAGATTTCCTCGTGTTAGCTGCAGCAGGGTACGAAGGCTTGGCAAAGGGTTCACGCTTAATGTCTGGGAGTGGCATACAGGTCCCAGGTGCTTAGGACAGTCAGGGGACTTGTATGGGCATCTAAGGACGTCAGACGGGTTTTGGCTGCTTATTTCTGCTGTTTCATGTTGCACAGAGTCTGGCTGCATATTTATATCAGTCGGGAGTCATGAAACATGAAAATACCATATAACCATTTGCTTTTGTCATTGTTATCTCAATTATGCCAGCCCAAAGACCCTAATTCTGGCTGCTAACTTATAGGAAATCTAGACTCTGCCTAATCTCCACTAGGATTTCACTTCGAGTTAGTCAGCACCAACTAAGAATAATTATTTTTTCAGAGGTAAGCCAAGGCAAGCCAAGAGCAGGAGGTATAGCCCTTAACAGAAGGAGTAGTATATTTGAAATTACTGGTTGTGGAGGAGTGTTATAGGACTCAGTCCGTATGTTGAAGGGTTGGTCGAAGTTGACTAAGGAAGGGGTCCTTAATATGGTTTTGTATCTTTAGGTACAACCTTGCAGTTTCCCAAACATGATCCTTTTCTGATTGAATAATGACGGGGAAATTGCTTTGGTGAAAGGGCATGTGAGAGGCAGAGCACTGTCTAATATTTAATCTGGAGAAAGTTAAATTAGGAACAGAAAGATTTATGGAAACTATGAACTATTTTTCCTATCAGAAATGTGCAGAAAGAATTACAGTGCTAGGCAAACTCTGCCTATACATCCTAGAAGTTCAGTATTTGGAAGAACTTCTTCAAGATCTTCTTTTTTGGTAACCTACGCAAGAAAGGATAAAAATGGATAAACTGTATGGGACCCATCACTCTTAATCCAGAATACACCTGCCTGCATATGGAGTTATGCAGAAAGATCTGCTCTTCAGCAGATCCAGATTCTACCCTTAGAAATGAATAGCAGGAACGTCAGCTTAAACAAGAGCTAGGGTCTTCCCAAAACTAAACAGACGCTATTCTGTAGTCTTACCTTTTTAGTGTGCATTCTCCCTCCGAATTACTCATCCATAAAAATGCAAATGTCAGTACTGAAATGAAAGCTGTGCAAGGGAAAAAAATAATGATTAAACCATTTACCTCTGTCAATGGCTTGAAGACAAAAGCCCATATCTGCAGTTCTGCAGTTCTTTGGTATAGGAAGCAAACACGTCTGCAGAGAGGCTTCTTAAAATAAAAAAAAATTCAGCCTAACCGCTGGTTCCGCCTGTGTATTAGTACATCTGTTGGCTTGTGGGGGCTTCTCTTACTCAGAATTGAACTGAGACTGACAGTAACATTTGTTTAGTACATATCTGATCGACCATATATAACCTTTGCCAAAGCAACTAAAATTATAAAGCAGTGCGTTCGTTAGGATAGGAACACAATTTTTAAGGATTATTTAAGATCAAAAACATACACAGGTCATAAGCACACATGTTACTGGAATTAAGTTTTGCAGAAACCAGAAGATGCTTGATTTTTCAAGGCAAAGATTGCTAAAAGGAATGCATGATATGGCACTGAAAAAGATTATATAAAAAGAAAATAAAGAATATCAGTACAACAAGATATAAACTCAGAAGTTTCCAGCTACAGATCAGATACATTACTGCTTAAGTAGACTGTGCTTGATTCCTCTAAATTCAAATCTGCAATGCTGGGCTTCAAAATTCACATGAAATGGAAGATGGGCAGCTGAGGGCTTGTATCATATCAAATGAAAAGGAGTTAATAGCCAAAGACCTGCTGAGAAAACCTGGCATCATCCTCAGGGAGTATTTTTCCTAAAAGCCTTACGCCTGCTTTGGAGAGAATTATTCTAAACAAAAAAGTAAGGGGTTTGCTTTTGCGGGGAAGGAGAGGGGTTGGGGGGTTTAGGGTGCGTTGCTCTGGAGTGTGGCTTGCAGCCAGCGCAGGTAGAAATGCCTGCTGCTACTTCTGCCCAGCACTTCGTTCACAGCTCACACTGGCAGAAATTTTTATGTCAGGCAGCAGAGTGATTATCACTACTATTAAACGTCTCTTCCAATAATTGGTCCATTTCTGAGGATAAGAAAAAAAATATATTTTAATCATTACAGCTCTTTCACTGAGAGCCTCTAAAAGTTCCAAGCTCTGGACAAGGTTCTCATGTTTACCTGCAGGATGGGGAAGGTGTCACCCATACTAGTGTCACAAAACCACCTTCCTCAAATGCAGCCAGGTAGCAAACCCTGAGCATCTTGCTGGTGGGGTCTTTCTAGAGGTTGACAGCAAGATTGCCCAAAGCACCTTCCCCTGAGGATGCTGTGGCTGAAGGTAGCATGGTAAACCAGCCCTTCCTGATCAGGGGAGCCAGCTGTGGCTTCAGAACTGAAATGAAGACTTTCTCCTAATATCCCTGTAACAACCTTTTCCTTAATTTCCCTAACAGAGAAAGTGGTGGTGTTAGAGAAATACAGATCCTGAGAGGGAGAAGGCTGGAAGGCAGACATGTTGGGTTGGGCAAGGGGGAGATGGACAGGCAAGGGAGCTGCAGGGCTCTGGGGTGGTGGGACCAGAAGAGGAGAGGAGGCATCTGTGCTGCGGGGCAGGGTGGCAGGGCAAGGCAGAGCTTGTGCATCCATCCCTTCCAAGGCAGATCCACACACAGAGGGTGAAAACCTTTGTGCTTTCAAGTCAGGCACTAGCTGAAGGGACAGAGGCCAGCGCTGGGGCTGTCCATGTCCCAGCTACCCTGATCATGGAGAGCAGGTGTCTACCTGATTTCTGAGAAGGGGATGCGGGCTTCCCATTTGTTTTAAATGTTAGAAATCAAAAAACCAAATCAACTTTTACATTGCTGCAAAATAAATGCTGGTAAAAGCTTGTTCAGAGTTCAAGATCCTGTGTTCAAAGTTAAGAAATTCCCTGACAGCTTTACAGCTCCTTTCTTCACGGTGCTGGCACGTTTATGTCCTTTCCACCCACCTTTGCATTTTAGGGCTGTGGCTATGGCTTGCACTGTAAGAAAATCTTTTATAAGTCCCCAAAAGTTTGAAAAATCATGAATCAGACTCCCTCAAAAGACTGGGGAAGGGAAGGTGGTTTTTTTTCTTACCTAGGCAACACTCACTTGATACCTTTTATCTGTGTTTGTAAGACAGTACAGCATTAAGTTTTTGCCCTTTGGGTAGGGAATATCTGTTCGTTTGATGATGTGGGGTGTTTAACTGCTTCCTACATTACCAAACCTGAAGTCAGACTGTCCTTTCACTCCCCTTCCACCTGTTCCTCACCCCAGCAATTAAACCTGTCCCGGATTTGATTATCCTCCACAGACCTCCTCTAACAAGGCATTTATGGAAGCCATTTTGCCCAGACAGGCTCCTAGGCTTCACCTCATGGACTGCATATGATGCTTTGCAAGTGGAAAAGATTGAGATTTTTGTAACACGGAGTCAGAATTTGTGTTTTTAGGTGCCCAACTCAGAATGCCTGAGGCCTTGATGAGAGGTAATTACTAGCAGCTGTCGGAAAGCTGTGCCTCCTGCTAAGTATGGGCACAAAGTACTAAATATGCTCAGAAAGATCAGGCTCTTAGCATGCAAAACTCACTGATTTTCTTGATTGTATTGCCTGTACTTTCTCCCTGGGCTTCTTGTTATGAGTAAAATAGGGAAACAGTACACTGTTGCTTTTCAGCTGTTTGAAAGTAAAGGTGTTCGTAAGGAATGAGGAGATTTGGATGAGTACACTACATAAAAGATTGTGGATTTTTTACAAGAACTTTTACTAGATTTACATGGTATGCAAAATAATGCAAACTGAAAAAGATCAATTAATTGTCAGTAGCAAGAATACTACGGAAAAATCTGCAAGGTCATGTAATTAAAAACTAATAATTGAACTAGCAACAGACTGAATTAAGGTTGAGCAAGCAAATATAGCTATTGTCCTTCTTACCTATGAAAGGTTGACTTTGTAATTGTACTGCCCTTTCCTGTCAGTTTTCTGTGCCTCCAGAGAGCTGTTGGCTCTGTTGAAGAGAGGAGGTTAATTAGTCATGCCACTCTGGATTCAGATGTTTGCTTGAGATTCCAGTTTTATTCCAAAGGTGAAATGGTATTCTCTTACGGATAAACCTGTCGTATTAAATCATAGCATAATGCGATCTGTCAAAGTGGGAAGTGTACTACTGAAATCCTATGCTTTTTCACCCATGCTCTTCACAGGGCCAGTTCCAAACTTCTCCCACCTCTCCTCCATTTTTAATTATATTGTTCAACTTCTGCCATTCCTGTCAGAGGGTCTCAGAGATTTCATTTTGGGGTCCTTTGAACTGGCTAAAGTAAAAATTGAGACACTGTGCTGACCTCAGAGTCCTCCTGTTTCAGAAGCTCTGAAACAAGGGTTCTCTTCTTTGAAGGTAGGAGAAAATTGTGCGTTTGCAGTTTTCATCCACTGCAAAACCAAAACCTCCAGATACACCACCCTGTGTTGCTATAGAAATTCCTTTGTAATGAACCAGACAGATTCTGCTCACGCCGAAGCTGTTCTGCTCTGTATCTGAATTTTCTTTACAAGCTGGCTGATGTGGAAGGGCTAACCTCATTCACAGCAGAGCCACAGGCAGAGTTTTGGTGTATGCCTGCCCAGTCTTCTCTTAAAAACCTTTTTCTGCATTAGCCTCTCACTGCTAATCTCTGTTTTCCTCCATCTTCCCGTGTTTCTGTACCAGAGCAAATCTTGGGTTTCAGAGATGGGGATGAAGAGGCGGTGCTTGAAACCGTTTCACAGGGTTTCTATGTACGAAAGCATTTCTGAACCACTTACAATCCTTTGGTTCAAGTAGATCAATATCTGCAATAAATAATCCCTCAGTTGCATTTCCGCAGCCACCGGAGACCAAATTGTGCTAGTGGTGCAAGCTGCATTGCCAACAGGATCCTGGTTTTCCTTGTCTATTGCATTCTTGGTTATGCCATGAAGTTGCATTTGACAGTGGGTGTGATATAAATAAATCGGCCATTCATAAACAGTTCTACAAACTTCTGTTTTATCAGCCATTAAATATCAGCAAATGTTCATTAAAAAATCCATTGAGAACAATTTTTAAAACCTAATAGAGGAAGGGCATACAGTCATAAGAAGGTGTGATATGCCTCATTTTAGTACCATGATTTTCATATTTTAATTAACATACCTTGTGTGGTCTGCTGAAGAAGAAATTATCAAGGGCTTTCATCTTTTCATCATTAATAGTAAGAGACTGACTTAAATTAGAAAGGAAGTAAAGAGCATTGATGGAAAATTATCACCGAAAACCACATTGTCCTGTATGCCAGCAGACTTCACTGGGTATCCGATGAGCTGCTGAGTCACTAACGTCAGACCTCGGGCTGCAAAAGGACCAAGGTTGCATGCCAGTGTTGAAAAGGTCAAATGGAAAGCTTGACAACTGATAAATTTACCACGCAAGTGTCTGTTGCTGGTCTGAGCCAACGGATCAGAGGACTCTGTGTAGCTTTGTGCTCAGCCTTTAAAAACTGGGCTGAGGTGGGCAGATAATGTATTGGCAATGAATAATTCTGCAGTTCAAATAGATCAACTCTCTGCTTTTACCTAGGAGACATCCTAAATGAGTTACACCTGATTGAACTCCACTGAGCCCAGTTTACACCTGGCTTGTAGAATGGGAGAGGGCAATGGCTTGCCTTGCTAGCAGGAAAGCGGTTTTCCTCTATCAGGCTGGCAGAGGGATGTCTCTGTTGGGGATCCCTTGGCTCCCAGACAGGGAATGAGCTCTTTTCAGGTTTGTAAGTTGTCCAAGAGAAGCCGAGCGGAACTAGGGCCAGCTAGAGAAATGGGGAAATTATGTAAATTCATCTTAGGAGAAGCTACAGCAAGGGTTTCAGTCCTGATCCTTGCCCTGAGAGAGGGCTGGGAGCTCTCTCTGGGACTGGCCAGAGAGGCCTCGCTGGAGGAGATTGTCATAGCACAAAGTGGGGGGGATGGGGGAAGATGCTAGTAACTTGGTTAAAGTAGATCAATATCTGCCAAAAATAATCCCTCTGAGGCATTTCTGCAGCCACATAAAACAAGCAGCCACCTGTAAACACGTGATGCGTTGCACAGTTTAGTCAAAGATGGTTTATACTTTTGTGCCAATCAGTTTCAGGTGTTGAAAGGGATTTGGATTTGGAACTTGCTTACGTGACCATGGCAGTGTCCTTCCTTTCACTCTTGGAACTTCCTCCATGTCTTTCTGGTGTAGGCTTCTCGTTTGTGACTTGAAATAACCTCTGTTGTGTTATCCTTCAGCTAAAAGTAAAAATTGATCCAAGTCTCCTTTAGAATTCAGTTTTTAACCTTTAAAAAGGAAATCTGCAGAAATGTCGGAGATACCTACCATGAGGAGTCAGACTGAGGGTAAGCAGAACTTGTGCTTCTAAATCCTGTGGATGTTTTGTAACGGCTCCTCCCCAGCAGCCGTGATTGTGACTTTGCCCTTTGGGCAGTTTTGAATGAGGGGAACATGTGGAAGTACATCTCATGGTAGATATTGAGTTGTAAGAGTATGGACTGTGAAGAACCAGCATACCCACTCTTACTAAAAACAGCTGGTGGAGAAGGGGAAGGACACATAGGAATGGTAAGCAACAGCATGATGTGCTTGTAGTGGTAAAAGTGATACCCTACTGACACACAGGTATACAGAAGGCATGGGAGTTTGGGAAGTCCTGCTTGTGGCAACTGATGCCTGTTTTTATCATGGTTCAAGCAAACATAAAGACGAAGGTTAGACATATATATAATTCCCCTCTTCCTGCAGAGTAAGTGTATAAGGAAAGGGAAAACTGAAAAACGCAGATGATTTTGGCATAAATTCAGATTAACTACAATACTTGCCTTAGATCAGAGTCCCCTAGGGTCATGCAGACATCCTGGTGTTGCATGAAATGGCTGTCCTGCTATGGATCCTGGGTTGCTTGGATCAGGACTGCCCCAGGTGGCCTGTCTTTGCTTGGCTGCCCATCTGGCCAGGGAAAGGTGCTTCAGTTCACCCATCTCTTGCCTAAGGCTGGGTATTAGGTGAGGTTGCCTTGCACTGTTCTACGCAGAGTTTCTTACGAGGTGCTTATTGAGTTACTTGCTGCGTGCGTGACTACCAAATCCTTTTCTTTAGCAAAATAGGGGGACACACACACATACTCAGAATCAGCTGCAGCTCTTCCTTCTGTACAGCTCGTCCTGCAGGCAGCTGCACACAGTGGGTTTTGCCTGAGTGCGCACAGGTTGCACTCATCAAACTGAAACCAAAGTAGATCAAGTAGTTGACTGAACTACTGCAACACCCTCGGGGGTCTCTGTAACATCAGTTCAGTAGTAGTTCTGTCTGGTCGTCTTGCATTGTGAAGGACACAGGTGAAAAAAGCCCCCCGTGCTATTCTGAGAGTTTTTATTACTTTACAAGAATAATATGATTCTTGAAGTTGGTGCAAATCTGCGTGTAGCAGGGGTGATGTGAAGCAGCTGACAGTGTAGGAGGATGTGTAGAATGAGGTGGAAAAATAACCAGCCTGATAGAGGGTGAGCTGAGTGCAGCAGTGTGAACAGGCAGGGGATCCGCTGGCTTCAGGGGTGAGCTTTGGCCAGGGCAGGAAGCACCAAGCGAGGAGTGAGCAGCACCCTCAGTGAGGCCTATGAATTGCATGGCTTTGGGGAGCAAGAATGATTATTGAACAGCTTTATGGCAATGGCAACGATGAAAGTTTTAGGTGTGTATATAGCAGCAGGCTAGCAGAGAGACAGTGAGAGTAATCTGGTGCTGGGGAAAAGCTTTGCAGAAGCAACAGCAAAGCTGGCTGTATGTTAGCGTGGATCTGTTCAGGGATATATGTGCACAGTCACAATTTAACAATCGGCTGAGCAAAGTGACTGCGACTAAGGAAGCAGGAGGAATCGGCAGCCCCATTTCATGCCCCCCCTTTCTGCCTTGCAAAAGGCATGATAACTCCCTGATGTGATACTTCTTGGCAGTTTGGTGTAAGTCTTTTCCCAAGGCGCTCTAGTACCTTACGTATGAATTGCTGTTGCTGTTGTCTGCACCTCTTTCCAGCGCCCTGCTAAAGGCTGCATGGGCTTCCCAAGGCAGAGAAGGAGATTCATGCCCTTCCTGTCCCACCTGCTAGGCTGTCACGCTTCGAAAAGGATCTTGCAGTTCTCATGACTGTGGCATGGTGTGTCGTGTTAGTCATAGTGCTGTGTTTACTGACAGCTCGCCACTGCTAAACCCAGGAAGGTACAGGAAGCACAGTGGAGTATGTGACCCAGCACAAGGCAATAAGAGGGCACCTTCAGTCCCCCTGACGTTGTAGCCACCCCAAATTCTTGCTAGGACAGTGTCATGCTGGGTGCTTCTAGTCTGAGGATGATTAAGGCAGTGTCTCATAAGGTCAAGCTCAGCACATCTAGCACATCTTAGCATCTGATGTTTGCGTGGCAGTCCCCAGGTAGAGAAGGGTCTGGGAGGTCTGTGTTGTGGCAAAACCAAATAGCAGAGGGTATGCAAGAGAGGGCAATGTGTGGCCGCCTTGGCCAGTCTGCAGAGAGGTGGAGCAAGATAGATCATGCCTGGCTCAGTTTCCCCCTGCCTGGTGTGTTGGTTCCATGGCAGCCACCTGGGTGTCTCTGTACACACCACTCCACTGTCCATCAAGGCTCATCATACCAGATGTGCTGCCAGACCCATGCTGGTTCCATGTGGTTGCAAACCCGTTCCCCTTTTTTCCTAAGGGCTCCAGGAACCCAAAACTCTGAGCAGCCCCAGGCAAAAGCACCCAAATGGTTTTTACATCATAGCACCTAATCTACAAATCAGTAATTTAGAAGCAGCCCTGCCCAAAAGCACAGAAGTCCTGAGTTTGGACCTCTGCAGACCTAGAGGGCTGTGTGGCTTTGTTTGCTTGGCCTGTGCGTGAATCTGCTAGCTCTGCTCTGGGACTCTTCCAGTGTCTCCACACTTGAAGCATGACTAAACTGCAACACAGATTAGGCACCCACAGATACCTGAGAGCTGGCTGTACTTGCTTTTTGATAATTAAAGCCCTGGCATCTTGCTTCTCACTCAGGCTTGGAACTTGGGCATCGTCTTAGACTGGATCTGCTGAAATCAGCCGATAGCTCAAACTGATTAAGAACAGGACTCCTCTGTACCCAGATAATGCTTAATGTATATTGCATAATGTAAAGGTTTTATTCAGAGCTAAACGTTCTTCTTGTATCTCAGTTATTGCAGGATTCTTGGCTTTGACGTAATCCTTGCCTGCTACTGCAAAGCTAATTTTCCAAGCCTACCTCTCTGCTT
The DNA here is from genome assembly GCF_949628215.1 of Phalacrocorax aristotelis. NCBI lineage: Eukaryota > Metazoa > Chordata > Aves > Suliformes > Phalacrocoracidae > Phalacrocorax > Phalacrocorax aristotelis. The sequence goes on from NC_134279.1 coordinate 7,351,294, forward strand.
AAATCATTTCTGTGATACCTCTCTGCTCTGCTGTATTAGATGCAAGTAAAATGCCTGTTTTTCCAAGGCCAGCTGTGATGTACTCTGCGCCTCATGCTCATCTCCCACTCCTGTCAGTACGTTCCCTTCTGCCTCTTACTGACCTGTGCTCCAGGGCTCTACCACCTTCCTGTTGTGTATTTGAGTGCACTTTTTTGGTATTTCCAAAGCATCCCAATTTCAGTCATCTTCAGATGGCTTTTCTGAGAAATGACTATCAGAAGGATATTAACATTCCTTAGACTTCTGGCCAATACTGCCTTATGCAGTATCTGTCTGTTACCAGCTGTCTTCCACTGGGGTTGAAAGCTTTCTAGGGCATGGGGCTATTACTGTTCTGCTTGGGTAGTCCCTAAAAATCTCATATGCAAATAATAAATAGTGGTAATTGCTAGGAACTCAGTGAGCTTTATCAGGTAAAATCTACTGAAGTTGATGTAATGTTTTTAATGAGACGGTGCCTCGAACAAGCCAATTTCTCAATGGAAACTGCTGAAATAAGTGTCAAAATGATTTCATTTTTGTCGAAGACTTATGCCACCTTTTGAACTATGAAAGTTTCAGGATGGCAACAGTGCCACAAAAATTACTGTCCTAGACTCCATTTTCCATTAAATACCTAGATTCAGTTTTAATCAGTGCTTTGCTTTTAAAAACAAATTATTTTGTAGGTTAAAATGAACTAATCTGCTACCTTTACATTTTCAGGTGGTATTCAAAAACCACTGTAAACTTTTCAACTCCAGGACAATGAGCCAGCAGCTCACATGCTGTTCATTGATACAAATTCATTCTAACTCCAACCTGTAAAAGGAAATTCACCCCAAGAATGCAGCTGTAGATATTTAGAAATGTCCCAGATGGTGGCCATGAAGTACCTGTGAACACCTACTTGGCCATCACTATAAAGTAGTTTGCCTGATAGGGGATATGATGAACCCAGTGAAGGGGGAACCTGCGGTGTAACCAGCTCCTTCCTGAGCCAGGCCGATGGTGGAGCCAAGCCCTGTGACACCTCTTCAGGAGAAAATGTTGGTGTTGAACACCAGTGTTAAAACATCCAAGTGATGACCCAGTCATGGCAAAGTATTCGCTGGGCTTCGTTTTGCCCCTGTTGGCATAGACGACAAAGGCAGGCTCTCTTGTCTGCCCATCAGGCTGGGTCAAAGGCTCTTGGTCTAGTAAATTAATACATGTGGAGACAGAGTTAGGAAAGGCTGGTTTGTTTTTCCCTTGACAGGTAGCTATTTTCCCCTCTCTGTGCTTTCCTGTTTTGGTCAGTATGAGCATGGAACAAATGTGGCAGTGAATGGATGCCAGGATAATTTTTCTGTCCTTTATTTCCTGCATGGTGTTGCTTCTTAACCTTCCTAGGAGAAGTCCAGGTGGCTAAACAGAACGGGAGGACAGTGCTGGAGGTGTAGGGACAGCAGCTTTGCTAAGGAGGCATAATGAGGAAGAGGAGAAGCCTCCAAGGAAGCATGGCACTTAACAAAGAAGGATTGTGTTAGGGTTGTGGGGTTGGCTGGGGAGCTGATGCCAGCTCTGAGCTGGCCGGCTTATAAGCCACTGGAGGCTTTGGGTGGGAAGGCTTGTACCACGTAGGACTGAGAGAGGCTGTTTGATTGCTTTCCTAAGGCAATCCTTCCAGGTGCCAGCTCTGCTGCCACCTGTCTGTGTGAGCACACATTTGGGGATGACAGGTCTCTTGTGTCTACTTTGCAGGAGTGGCTTCTCAAAAGAGCTTTTGTCTGGAGCAATTGCCCAGACAGATGGGCAAACCCATGTCAGTCTGCCCCTGTGTTTTCTTTCCCAAGAGCAATACTCAACCTTAGACTGGAGGGCCAGGCTCTGGCTGCCTGACCCAGGACACTTGCGGTCTTCTCAGAATAACACCATCCTCAGCATGAGCTTGGCAAGTGCCAAGGGAACTCATAGAAGGAGACAGGATGGATCTGTGAGCATTGTTTTCAGTTGCTTTCCCAACAGTATGCCTGCAGAGCCATCACCTGAAGCAGTGTTAGCAGTATCCAACTGGTATTGGCAAATTCAGAGATTGAAGCCACCCTGGCTGATTGCAGCCACCCCTGTAATTATCTGTTCGTGGCGAATGGCTGAGAGTGAGCCAAGATGGGTGGGAGGTGAGAGGAGCATCTCTGGTGACCTTCACTGGAGTCCACCAGGGCTATGCTGGCCACAACAGCGTGGCAAGACTAGTGACTTCGAGCTCCTGTGCTTGAAGGCAAACAGCCTGGGCTGGATGGCCCGTAGGAAAGATCAGTAGGGCTAGGTGTGACCTCCCTCTCACCAAAGAGCAGAGAGACAGGATGAGGTGGGACTGGAGAGGCAGATTCCGGGTGGCCCTGGCAGATCCCCATGCAGGGAGGTAGCCCTGGTCATGCACCTTACAGCACTGGGGTTGGCAAACGAGCAGGGCTCTGGGCAGGCATGCAGGCAAGCTGGCCACAAGCTCCTTGTGTCCTGGATGCTGGCACACCACCAGCAAGGTCCTGGGACACTGGCCCTGAGCCCATGGACACTGCCAACACCACAATTTCCCCTTTGTTTTTGGTGGTGGTGCATCCAGAGGCTGTAGCTGCATTTTCTACACCCACTGGGAGGATGTGGGATTTTCCTGGCTGTGAGGCAGAAGACGGCTGCGAAAAGCTGCAGCGAGAAGCTCTGCAGGCTGGGCCAGTGACTCAGCTGCTGGCGATGGGCAGGGTACAGCACAGACGGGCTCTTCCCTCTCAGACCGCGCAGAAGCCCAAGCCATGGTGCCTTTGCAAACCTTAATCCTTTTTTTTTCCACCCTACTCTTAATTTTGCCACACAAGAGGTGAAGAAATTAATCTTGCCAGCAGGAGATACCCTAACTGGTTTGGAGAAACAAACACATGATTTTTATTTAAAAAATACTTCATTCCTTTCATCATAGTCATTTCTGCAGAAACACAGTCAGAAGATGCTGTGTAGGAGTATGGATTTCTGGTAACAAGGCCACCTACACAAATCCACCGCAGGAAATAGGAAGCCCATACCTAAAGCCTTCATTGTCTAGGGCCCAATTTTGCAAAAGTGCTAAGCACCGCTTAGTCCCGCTGAAGGCAATGGGAATAGACGGTGCTGAGCCCTTCGCAGGAGGTGGTCAGGATTGAACCATCCTAGGTCTTAACTCGGTGACTCAGAGTATTGCATGGCATTTGATAGTCAGGAGAATTCTGAATCTTTGCGCAAAAATCCCCACATAATAAATAATACCCTGTTGAATGCATGTATTGCATCTTGTTTGGGTGCTAGGAAGAAAAAGAATACTTGTTTCGTCCCACTCCCCTTCTAAAAGCCGTTTCATTTCTAGGAAAAGCTCCTTTAATTTTGATAAACGAACATTTTCAACTCATATTTTCTCTTTGATTTGTAATATTACTATTTTTATAACTGTAAGCAATAATAAAATTGTTTTCTGCAGAAGGATCCGAAGTGTTTATTTCACCCAGGTAGTGACCTAGTTTAGCAGGATTGGACAAAGAATATTCATTCATTTCACACCAGGAACAGAGATAATATTCAAACGTGTCGGCCATTTTGTTCAATACTTCATTGGTTCCTAATACGAAGGAGGAGGCTGTAAAATATAGCCATGCAAGGGATATGTCTACCAAACACTAGTCTCAACTATGTTAATTTTCTGCTTAGAGAAAATAATTGTAGCTTTTGCACCTGTTTCACCTGTAACTTACAAAAACATAGGTCAGCTCTGGATGGGACTGTACCTCAACTGACATGGACTTTCTTCATCCAGAAAAAAACCCTTTCGTTCTGTTTCTGCTAAATGCACCTCTTGTTCCACAAGTAACAGGTGAGACTACTAGAACTGAGGAAGTAATTGAAAAAAATAAAATCTTTGTTCGCTTACTGTACTCATTTGGTAGAGTTTTAAGCAAAGCTGGTTTCTGTTTCCTCATGCAACTGATTAGCCATCAAGAATCGAGTAATTGAAAAAGAGCTTTGGCAATGGTAAGTGGCAGGGAGAAAAGCTTCAAAAATTATGGGCTTTAATATTTGATTTTAAACAGGACAGCCAGGCCTGCCTGCTTAGAGTTGCAGAGAGGCCTCAGCAGAAATCTGAAGTGGAATGAATAAAATAAATCCAGATGTTGAGTTTGGTGGATGCCTTTTTTTAAGATGAAAACAATAGTTCTGTGTGACCCATTTTGTTAGACCTCATCAATACGTGCGTCTCATACTAATTTAGTTACCTTGATGGGGAGGGAGAAAAACCCAACTTTGTTCAGTTCATGTACCTCCCTTTCCAAAAGGAGCTATTCTGCAGCAATCATCTTCGACCTCACATAATTGACTACATTGTGTGGGCTGATTTAAACAAAATATTCAGAAGATGTGTGGAAACTATGCTTCTGTGGATTTCTTCTTTGGCCGATCATGGCATAAGCTATCTAAAGAGGAAAAATCTGGACCCGCTACCTTAGCTTTTGTTTTAACATAGGGAACAGAGTCTTTTAAAAACTGAAATTGAGATTATCTGATACCATGTTTTTAGAAGTTGGTATAAATGTTGCTCTTCTTTAACTGAAATACTTTCTAGTGTTTATAAATCAGATCTGCAATGTTTGCAGTCAGTTTTTCCTTGATGTTTAGATCTTTTACAGGGAGTTCCCATGCCAGTTCCCACAGCCTGAGCTGGCCCAATGGGATTTTGACCCCAGGGAAATAAGGGCCGGGTTTCTGCTCCATGATAAATCTGCAGTACACAGATCCTATCCTATTTGGGACTAAAATGTTACAACAAATCCACCCTCTTTCCAAGCGAAGCTTCAAAACGTATGGTCGTGTTTGTACTTTTTGCATGTCAAAAGTATGTGGAAATCTAATAACAAGACTGCAGGATTTGCACGTGTGTGTACTACTGTACTACTGGTGTGTGCATGCACATGCATCCAACGTGGGGGGAATCATAAATGCATGTGAAACAGTTACAACTGTGCCTAGAATTTTGCAAGTTTGCAGCTTGGGTTTGACAGCTTTGCTTTGTTCTTATTCACTGTGTCAAATCTCATTCAGACAAGCAAAAAAAGGACTTGAGCAATTTCAAGTTTAGTAATTAGTGGAAGTCAGAACTCCAAAGAGGTCAAGAGCTATAGTTTTAGGTCCCCAGCTCCACTCCAGTGGACCCTTGAAATCATCAAGGGCTGAGGCTCTTAAAGGTAGGCGCCATGTCGGTACCGTCTGGGATGGAGTCTGAACTGCTCATGCATGTCCTGCTGCACTGCATGGGAGCAGGTTTGCTATGAGCCAGCTCTGCGGGGCTCCTGACTCAGCAGAGAGATGTGGATCATCAACTTAAGACCCTGTTTCTCTCTGTACTGCTTAAGGAATTGGGCACATATAAACTAGGTTTTGAAGCATCCAACTTTGCAGGTCCTCTGTCTTGCTCCACCCTAACTCCACATCTCTTCCTCCCAGGCCCCCTGTATTTTTCTAGCAGTAGATGTGAGCTGTCAGTCAAGCTCTTGATACTCTGAGCTGCCTTTAAGTGAAGGCAGGTGTCCATCTATCATGCTTGTGACCTCTGGCCAGGCAGTTGCTGAAAACATATCTCTTGGTCATGCTCCACCCCACAAGGCCATCGGAATAAGACCCATCCCGGTGCAGACAGCCTCCTGAAGGTCAACACACTCACCTTGGGGACAAGAGTCTAATTCTCAGATCCTTGTTCCTCTTGACTTGAAGCAAGGCCACAATTCCAGCTTTCCCACATCCCAAGGGAGAGCCACAAGTATCCTGCAGCGGGCTGGCTCTGTCTGCTTGAAGTGGTTCCATTTGATAGCAATATTCCCAAAGAGAGAAAAAAACTCTACAGAGCAGTGGCCAGAGCACTCGGGGGGACCGTGCAAAAGGCAAGTTCAGCTTTCCGCTCCCCTGAGAGCGTGTCTTTAGTTATTGATACAGAGTGGGAGTTTCAGAAAGTGTGGTTTGGGGGTTTAGCTTTGAACAACCGACTAATAATTACAGCATTTTGCACTTGAGTTGTGTGAGAAGCCTTGTGTTGTGTTTTGTTTTGGTTTTTTTTTTTTTTTCAGAAAAAAAAATAATCCTGTATCCAACCACATATTTCAAGCCTGAGCTGGGTGATGTTTGTTAGCCTACTTTCGATCATCATTAAAAGCCACAGAGGAGGGAAATAAGCATCACTCATCTTACACGTTAGTAACTGGATGCCCTCTAGCGAGACTGTCGCGCTCTCAGATCTATCAGTTCTTTATTCCCACATAAGAGAGAGAGAAAAGGCCTTTACACCTGTCCTTGATGTAAAAATTTAGGAGTGCATCCTCTAGATATGCAGAGTGTGCAATGCCCACTAAAAGCAGAATTTTATGCCCGCTCAGCAGAGATTTTCACAGAAACTTTGGGCTCTGGCGAGGGGGCAGCCCTAGCCTTCTGTTCACTAGAGTGATTCAGAGAGGTGTGTGCCTTATCGCCTGGGGTACTGGCATATGGTATTGTTGTTTATGGTGACTGTCTGCTATTTGTATTGATATATGTGACAAAAAGGAAGCTATCTTTGCAGGATTATTCTCATAGGGTTTCTTTCCTCAAGTGTCGAGGATCATCCCAGCCTGTAGACCGAGCAGTTTTTTTGCTCTCCTGTGCCAGGAGGCACGTGGGTTGTTCCTGCCTGGTCATTCGCGTGGAAGGATGTCTGAAGAACATCCCTGTCTGATTGTTTGCCCGATCTTTGTAAAATGTCCAGTTTCTGTTAGCATATGTAACCAGGTTTTTAAACAAAAATCGTGTTCTGAAGCATCTCGGGAGCAGTATTTTTCTCATTGTCGTTTGTTTTTATCTGCGTAAGGAAACAAAAATAATTTTCAAACAAATTGTAGCAGAGAAAATAAATCCTTAGTGAGCAGAGGGGCCACTGGCAACAATACCTAGATGCAGTCTCAATAGTCCTGATTTGGCTTTAACATGGTATTTTGGGAGAACGGCTGTCCACAAAAAATGCCCTACCTAAAGGCAGTACATCATGCGGATATGCTGACAAAGATTGCCAAATGAACCAGCCAGCACACAGAAGAGATTTAAGTACTACGGTACTGTAGCATTTTTGTTGGGGCCACAGAAAGATTTAACCCGTGTCAGAAAAATGTGTTCTGCCAGCGTTGCCGTGTGTCAGATGTGGCAATGGTGAATTCTGGCCCAGAGCACTTTCTACTGCCCGAGTCTCTCAAAATCCACTTATGCTGTCCAGGGGTGTTTAAAAGCAGATGTGGTGTGGCAGTGTTTGATTTATGTGAACTCAGCGAGGAGGTTTCCAGGGAATTAATACGTAACATTTCAGATACGTGGTGTGTCTTCACCAGGCAGTTTGCAGGATGCGAGAGGGGTTTTTCAAAACTGTAAGTGACCAATTTAAATATTCTAATATTAAATGCCTCGTCAGTTTATTGGAATATTTGGGCTCTATTAGTAGGACATGTGAAAGTACATATGGGGTTTCTTCTGTTGCTTTCTCTCCATCTTCTTTTAAATACCAAGATTAGGCTTACCTGAAAAGAAGCCATTATTTTTCTGCAATGATAGGAGTTGACCCTGTGCTCATTGCTCTGAAAACTAACTTGCGCCTGGAGAAGTGAGAGCGTAGCACTTGTTGCTAGTTAACCGCACGAGCGCCTCAAGCAATGGAGGATGCCTCCAGCCTTGTGCAATCACCTGTTCCGGGCCAGCCGGCTGTTTGACACACGCTCAGCACAGGTGTAACTGCAAAACAGTGAATGGCCTTCAAGATCGCTGCCTTCATCCACTTTTCACTGTGATGTGGTGAGAAAGCGCAACAGGCCAGCGTCTCAATTGCCAGCTCAGATTACTTAAAACCTCTTTGCACACTAGATAGTCACCTTTTGTTTTGGTTTTGGTTTGTTTGGTTTGTTGTGTTTTTTTTCCCTCAAGCCAGCTGACGATTTGCTTTACTGTGGGAGTGTGGGACTGTGCTGTGGGGCTGAGAGATGATAAAGAACTTGAAGTTGCCCAGGGAAAGATAACAGTGAAGGTTTAAAGTTGCCGTGCAATTGGCATATTTTGGTATACATCTTGTTAAGCATTTTTTTTCTCTTGAACTATTTAATATTTTGTTAAAAGCACAGTACCTTTTCATTTAAAAACCTTTTCCATCGGAAGTCACTTGCAGTGTCATGTCCCAAACAGCTATTGCCCTTGTCATTGCTTTGGTATTTATGTGCTTACCAAATACAAATTGAACTTCCACTTTCCTTTTTGTACAGTATCTGACTAGGACGAACACTCAAACCGAAAACCAGGCTTCGCTGATGTCTCGGAAGGATCTCAGCTGGACGCATGTATTGCAGTGTCTGATCTGCAGCCGAGGGGAATTGGCAAATGCCGGGTACGAAGCTAGCCTCCGTGTTGGTGTGAAGGGGAAGAGGGATGCCAAGGACGAGGTTCACAGCCACCTGCCTCCCCTGGCGCTGCCCAGGTCAGTCCGTAGGGAATGCTAGGTGGGCTTGGGACTGAAGCCTGCCCTCTGCAGCAGGTGCACTCACACTGATCACTGCTTGGGTTCAGGTGCCTCGAGGGGCGGGTCCCTTCACGCAAGGCAACCCAGATCACTGCTTTGCCTCCTCTTTGGTGCAAAGAAGTTGAATCCAAGCCTCCTGGAAGTGCCCCAGCTCTGATTTTTGAGAATAGACAGAATGAGAAGATGAGGAGAGGGATGCAAGCGATCTGTCTTCTCTGTTTAGGATAAGCTACTGGAACAGAGCCCAGGAAAATGTCTGCTGGGTACCTTCCCCCTTCATTCACCCGAGTGACCTCCTCCAGCACAGTAAAAGGATGAAAACTCCTGAAGGGGCAGTTGAGCATCTGCTGCTCGCGCAAACCGAACTCTTGAGTTCTGCCATTGGCTTCAGTCAGGCTCCTTCTCCTCCACTATGTTGAGAAATGGAAAAAGATAAAAATTCTAGAAGGGACAGGAAAGGGCACTGAAGATAATTCATGTGGAACCACACAGCCCTGCTGTGGGCTGCTGTCGGTATTGCTGTGCGAGTCGTCCTACTCAGCATGCGGCTGATGAGGGGGACAAGGCATCCCCGACTGCCACACGAACCGAAGCACAGTGAGACACTTGTTCTATTACGTTAATGCTTGCAAGTTTCTTGCTAATTCAGCCGCTCGACATTCCAGACTTATGAGATGAATGGGCAAGCCAGAAATAACACTTCACCGCTGTAGTGTGCATGGTAGGTATGATTGTGTGTCTTTTTCCTACCTTCGGAAGTCAGGTAATGGGATTAGAACAGGAAGAGTGAAGTGACATGCATCATAGGTAAACAGCAGTCATCGATCTCTTCCTGTGGCAGCATTAAAAAAAAAATGTACAGTCACTCTAATAGGCTCTGGGATTCCCCATAATCAACTAGAACTTCAAATTTCCCTTTCTGAGTACAAGTGGTTAGTACTAGAAACTTTTAATCAGCATAGTGGAAGAGGGAAAGGAATTACGAATGATATGAATTCATGTTCTCTCCCTCTTGAGGGGATATTTGTGAATAATGCATGAATCATCAAATAATGAAGAACAACTCTCTTTGAAAGAAAAGATAAATGAAAGTGAAAATGTACTTGGCGAACCATTTAACACTTAAATTATTTTTAAAATTTAGTTTTCGTAGTAAGCACATCAAGAGTCCTTAACTTGCAAAACAGTTTTATTTCACACTTGTACAAAGTGAATAGACATTTTAAAATGCTTACAGTACTATAGGTTACATCTACTGCCACTGAATGTGTTAGTAGGGGGCTTGACAGGTCTCTTGAGTCTTCCAGGGTCCTACACAATCCCTGCTCTCCCACAGGTTTAAGCCTACTTCTGTACAGGTTAGAGAGGGTCTATTTAGAGTTGTTCCGAGTCCAAACCTCAGAGGACTTGGGCAGAAATGTGCGAGGTCCGCATCTGCACACTGAGAAGAGGACATGTAAATGAATGCTTTTCCTTTCCGCTCCTGAAACCAATTCTCCCCCTGCTGGGCCCTTACAGCTCATAAGAGCTGAAGCAGCTGTAATGAGGAGCTCATCCAGGGGCAGGCTCTTCCTTTCTTCTACAAACCTTGTTAGTACTGCTAAGCAGCAGAAGCTGACTGAAGAAAAGAGGGATCTTAACAGATACTGGTGAAACACTGTTCTTTCCCTCCTCTTTCCATTGAGCCCTTCTGACATTTTGCTACCTACTTGCCCCTTCACTGTGAGCAGTAACAAACTCTCCTTCAGGCGCCTTATTAGGTGTAGGATTATACCATTTCCCTGGAGTTTTGATGCTGATCATCTTATCAGGACCCAAAGATAAACCCTCCTGCAGAACCACGTAATCGGTTGTCATGCTGTGTGTCACTACTCTGTCACTGTAATACAGAAGGAAACGTGGCTGACAGTATATGCAAGAAATAGTCAAGAAAATGAAGCTACTCCTTAAAAAAAAAAAACAACCCCAAAAAAACCCCACACCCAAACCTGTGATGTCTGAAATGAATTTGGATTGCATGGATCTAAATAAATTTCAGTGCTCCACAGATGCCCAAGGTGAGCTACTTTTTCACTTCAGACGCGAGTCCCCCCTGCAAATTGACTATAAACACCCAAAGAGAAAATTTACCCTAGTGCACCATAGAAGTGAACTTTTTAGGTGCTTAAACCCTGGCATAACTAATGTCTGCAATGCCTTGGGAGCAGGAGCAATGGCACAAGATGTTCACTGGTTATACAATAAACTTTGATAATCCAAGCAGGTTACATTCAAGTAAACGAGATTTCAGATGATCAGACAAACAGAAGAACATCTACTGATGGCACACGGCTGCGAATGAAATCTGGTTATCTACATTTGCTTCCCACTAGGCCCGAAAACAACTTGCCATAGGAAAAGAGTGTTTCATACAGTAGTACAGACAGATATGCAGTTGGTTTTAGAGTCTTTCATGGAAATAAACAAAAGGAGACAAATACCCAAAAGATAACCTAAAAGCCTTAAAAGGGATAAAAATACTGTGCTTGTACATTCATTCTGTAGCCGTAGGAAAGTCAAAAGTGACCTTTCCCAGCAGCAGTGGGAACCCTCACATCAAGTGAAATGTGTTTCAGTTAAATGGTTGAAACACAGTGTTTTTTAGCCAAAATGGCAATCAATAAAATAGAGGGGAGGGGGAGGGACCCCCCCCTTGCAGGTTCAGTTCATCCTTCCTTTCCACTTCTGTAGTATCTCATTTTAACAGCTGTGGGTACTGAAGCCCCCCTCCCCCAATTAACTTTGCTGAAAAAGAAGAATGAACCAAAAACCTGTCCTTCCAGGCTTTCTTTATATGGCAGAAAATACGCAGGAGACACAAGCCCAGTTTTTAAGTCTTTTCCAGGTTATCTTTTGGAACAGCTCTAGAGCAAGGCAACAAATATTAATATAAGCTAGTTTTCTTCATGATTCTCAAAAATTCTTGCTCGCTTACTTCTCCATCTCCATCTCGATCAGCTTCATCAATCATTTCCTACAAAACATGTTGTACATTTGATCAGACACTGGACTCTTAAATCTTCCATTCATTAAAACAACAACAAATCAGAAGTGCTTCATGCCAAAATGTAACTATGTAGTTGATTGCTCGTTGTATTTCTGACCTCTCAGCCCTCTTTGTATAGGCAGAAATTCCCACCCAGTCCTTAGGAGCTACAGGGCTGGTCTGTGCCTGTTAGAAAAGCTCTGGCAAATCAGAATTTACCTGAAGTTCTTCATCTGTTAAATTTTCTCCCAGCTCCTTGGCAACCCTTTTCAAGTTTTTGAATGAAATTTTTCCTGTCCCATCATCATCAAATAATCTGAAAGCTTTCAAGATTTCTTCTTTGGAATCCTTTTCACTCTAAAACCAGAGTAAAACATGTTAATTAGAAGACACCTGCCACCGAGATATTCCTTTTCAGTATTTTTTTTATGCTGTCACAAGAATTTCTGTTAAGAATTCCTACCATTTTTTGCGTCATCATAGCCAAAAAGTCTTCAAAGTCAATGGTGCCACTTCCTTCTTTGTCGATATCTGCTATCATTTTCTTAATTTCTTCCTTCTTTGGCTCAAAGCCTAAAGCACGCATTGCAACCTGTGCCAAAAAGCAATTCTGTCAGGAGGCCACCAGTATTAATAGTGTCAGCAGCTGCGCTACAGCTTGTTTAATTTCCTCATCAAAAACTGTAATAACAACCCCCTACAATGAAAACATCTTTATCTCTTACCAGCTTGTTTCATCTTTCCAAACAGTAATAGCGTAGGTTTGATATTCTTAAGACTCCAGCCTATTTTCTCTTTAGATCCATGTGGAACATGAATATATTTCTGAAACTAGGAGAAACTGTTTGCTTCTGAATTATCTAAAGGTTCCAATCCACATAGCTTGCAAAGGGACTGCATTATCAAAATTCAGGGGAGGCTGGAGACCGGCGGTGTGATCTCGCTCCATTTGAAATTAAGGGCAGAATGCCTGTTAAGTTTGATGGGTGCAGAATTACATGTGGTTAACTTACACAAGCCAGTACACACGAGAGAGAAGAAATCCATGTGCATAGCTCTTGGCGCTTCTGGCTAGGTGGTGGGGAGGGGGGAGCGGGAGAGTGATGCCTGAGTGTCTCAGTCTCAGCAAAGAGTGACTGCTCTGCTAGGTGAGGAAGAGACAAGCAGACCTCCTCAGCCTTTCAGAGTACAAGCAACTGTAAGAACAGCTGTGGAGATTGTTGTACAAATGCTTAACAATAACGTTGTTTAAAACCAGGCTCTGGTATTTCACCAGCCTGGAACGACGATTTTGCTACTTTCTGTGTTTATGAGTAATTTCACAAGCCTGGTGTGCTGGATCACTACAGCATATTTAATTCAGAAACCGAAGTTTCAAGAACGTGTAACTAGAGGAAGATTTGAACTGTGAACATTCGTTCTTCCTATGTGCTCTAGTGGAAATCAATAGTTAATATTATGCAGAAATTTTCTCACTCAATGCTCTTCTACTGGAAAGTGCCAACTCACCAGAAACTTAACATTTAACTGAAGTGTGTTTTCTGACCAGTTTCTTGTGATGGGACAACTGAAAATGTTCCATTTTGTCTTTCACTTTCTATTGTAAAATATCTATTATTTCAAATTAATTTTGAAAAAAGAAAAACATAGCATTAAATGGTTGATGCTAAAACATTTCAGTCCATTTTAAGAACTGTATTTTAACACTTATAATCTGTGTTCAGAGAACACTCTCTTTAAGCGAGCGTAAGTACTTCCAAATAAACCCTATAGCTTAAGTAACTCATGCTTCTAGGTTACATACACAGAAATGGAGGCAAGAGTGCGTGTATGTGAGAAGTCAAGGAGATAATTAAGATAAAAGGTTCACGCTTAAACATCAGGCACATAAAAACACAGAAAAGAATAATCTTCCCCCTTGTACCACTGTGTGTATGCATGTAGCACGCACGCACGCACATGCTACTTGAACCTGAAGTGCAACTCAGATCTCTGTCTTGTTCTTTTTTAAATCAAAAACCAGGTAATTTTTCAATTATGTGTATGAGAATATGGTTGTATCTTTCCTGAATGTGCACAAAATCTGTGTGTTTAGTTCTGGGATGAAGGAAAAAAAAGATATTCTGATATTCATCCCTAAACAACAAAAATCCACTTTTCAGAAACAATGATCTTAGCCAGTCATGAAAAGTGAAATGTGCAATGTGTGTACCTAAACAGAAGAACTGCTTAGTTCCTCTGATGCTCAGATATTCAAAGCTATCTGACCTACTATCTTTGTGTAGAGAAGCCTGTCTTCTCTGAAGTATCAGATCCTGAGCTTTTTGTAGTTAACCAAGTAGTACACCCCGAGTTCAGTCATGACAGCAAACCATTATTCTTGTTTGTACTCCAAAACTAGTTTAAAATAGTTAGGGCTGGCTGGACAAACAGGATAGGCAGCTACAATTTTGAGGTCAAAGATACTTCCATCCAAGAAAAAAAAGTTTAAAAGTTTGAAAACCTTCAGTTCTTTTATGTCGATGCTTCCAGATCCATCAGTATCAAACAAATCAAAAGCTTCTCTGATTTCCTGCTTTTGCTCTTCTGTAAGTTCAGGCTTCAAGCCACTCTTCTTCCGCTGGACTGTACTTAAGCCAGGTTTTCTGTAGTTGGATGCCTTCAGAAAGCAAAGGAGAGAAAAGATAAGAAATAGCCCACTCGAGGAAAATTCAAAACACCACTAAATTTTAAATAACAACAGTAAAGCTGTAGCAGAAGCAAGAGACACTTTACTGCAAGTGGTAGACATGGTCTCTATGCTCATTTTCTTATGTTATTCTAAAAAGAAAACAAGCTGAAGACTTTGTTAGTGGGGAATACACATTTGGGCTTCATGTGTACTGTTTTAAACAGAAAGATCATCAATTAAAGGAGTAATGCCAGAAAAACAGGCAGGCAGTCTGCAAATGACCACTCCACTGAGGTGACTAAGACCCTCTGCACCTCTGGCCGGTTGCTTTGATGTGTCAGGAGTTGGTTTCACCTGGAAAACGTGAATAAATCATCCTCGCCACTAAAAAGGCTGGTCTTGACTGTAAGCAGGACTCAAATTCAGCACTGAAATGGGATGTCTGAGAGCATCTGCTCTGTCGGAGCAGAGTTTAAAGGGAGCTGCGTAGCTCTAGCCTGCTTGTCCACCAACTAGCTGTGCTGCCAGGTAACATGACGCTGTGGTAACAGTGAGATCAGCGCAAAATCTGTCCCATAAGGAGAACTAATCTGCTTGTGCTGAGCTGATGTGTCGTTATCCAGGATGCTTCCGAGTCCTCTCCTGCTTCTGGCATAAGCTAGTGCAGTACAGCACGTTTCTCCCCCACCACCCGCCTAGAGAGCAGGAAAGATGTTTTCCTGGGAGTACAGGTTTTCTTTTAAACCAGCAGCAGACAGATTTTAGTCCTGAATCTGCACAGATTCATGGAAGGCAGGGCAGTCCCTCCCACCCCCACCTTTAACTGGCTGGGCTTTATGAAAGTAAATAAAACAAATACTGAGAAAGGAATTTGTTTTGTAGCTACTGCTGAGCAATCTCTTACCTCTGCTGAATTGTTACCATTTTTTGGCTGGGATCTCTCTCTTAAATATGTAATGCGTAACACAGAAGATTCCATTTTGTTGTTACTGAAAATGGAATTTCATTTTTTTAACATGATTTGTCCCTCCAGGTTGGATCGCAAACCGATTTGCCTGCCACACCTCTGATTTTCCCCTGCTATTAACGCAGGCATCAGACTTTTTTTACTCTTGACATTCTGCTCTGGGAGAAACCCACGTGAGACCTTTTCCTAACTATAAATGACTGAAAAACCTCTAACACGCTACCTGAACTGTTTTTCTTGCATCCTGTATATACACCTACGAATCTAGCGAAAACGTTGAAGATCCCGAGGAGCAGCGTGTGCGTTGCTTCCTGTTTTATTTATTTCAAAACCGAGTTGTGCAAATCCATCAGCCTCTTCATCTGGCCTGGCCAGTGCCGCTTACATGTGCCACACGGGACCCGAGGAAGGGGAGGGTGTCGGTAAGCTCTGCCAAGACCGACCAGGCGTATCTCCTCGGGGTACCCCCGCGCCCTGGAAGCAGGGGACGTATTTTGCGGTTCTGGGGGTTTTATCGGGAGGAAAACTCTATTTTTTCATAGTGCCAAGTTTTTAAGGGGCAGAAAGGGGGGATTCCCTGTCCCTTTCCGGCCGGGGTGTTGGATTCCGCGTTGGGCGAGGGAACCAAGCGGCAGCGCGGCCTTGGCAGCCCCGCGCCAGCTCCCCACAGCCCGTCGGGCCCAACGCCCGCCGGCCAGGGCCGGAGCAAGGCACGGTGCTCCGGGGCACGGCCGGGACCCCGCACCAGCCGTTCCGCGGGAGGCGGCGAGGGGAGGGAGGGGGAGCCCGGGGGCAGGGGACGGGCGGACGCACGCTCACCATCTGGCCGGGGACGCCGCTCCGGCTGGGGACGGCGCGCAGGGCCCCGCCGCTCCCAACGGCCCGGCCCGCCTCACCTCAGGGAGGCGAGAGCACCCGCCGCCGCCCGGAACGGACACGGGCCTGTCCAATGAGCGAGCCGGACGCACCGGGGAGCCCGCCCCTTTGCCTTTTCGCCGGGCCAATGGCGCCTGGCGGGCTTGTGATGTCGGGGGGAGGGTGGGTACAAAGAAGCGGTGGCGTCGCCCCGGCAACGGGGCCCGGTGGTGGTTGGTGGCGGCGCGCGGCGTTGTCGTCCCACCTCAGCTCACCTCAGCCTGGCCCAGCCGCGGGCAGCGGAGGGAAACACGGCCGAATCGGTGAGGAACCGGCAGCAAACCGCTGTGGGGCCGGCCCTCCCGCCGGCAGGAAGCGGCCCGGCCGCCAGCAGGCCTCAGCAGGGCAGCTCCGGGCTGCCCTCCGCCTCCCCGGCTCCTGGCGGGCTGCCCTCCGCTGCCCAGGGCTGTCCCCAGGCTCCTGGCGGGCTGCCCTCTGCCTCCCCGCTTGCTTGCCACTTCCAGGCTGCGAGTGACGCGAGGCTGGTTCACCACGGCCCTTGGGTTCGGCTCCGCTAATCGAGGAAGCTCTTCCTCTTCCTACATTAGTAGCAATAGCGCTGGCTCTTAGGTAGAGCAGGTAAGTCGTGACAGGTACCTGAACACGTAGTTGCAAGTAGAACATTTTCTAACCGTTTCTCGTTTGTTGTGCACCGGTGCTGCCACAAGGGAAAGCGTGCGCATGCATGCCTGCAAGACTCTTTTAACCAACCTTTCACAGAAATGCATTAATTTGGAAAACCAATCTAAAATTTTGTTGTGTTAGTTTAGCCTTTATGTTGAAGTGCTGTAAGGTAAAGTGAGTAGTGTTTGGCATACCTCTTGTATCCCAGATTTTTTCACTTGAAAACCTAAAACCTATGCGTGTAAACATACAATGAACGTAAAGCTGTTTTATTTTGCTTGCAGAGACAGGTGATGAGGCAGGTGGCAGTAGGTCAGCCTGCAAGTGAGCTCAGCAGAAGCCATCTGCGGTTGGTGTCTCATGCGTGGCTGTCCTTTACTACCCGTTCTCCAGGATGCCTCCTTCTCTTTGCTGACCTCTCTTGTGTTTGACTCTAAAATGTAATTCCACTTGACCCTTTACCTTTTCCACCTCAGAGTGGATGGAGAAAGAGGTAAAAGGTCAGGGGATGGGGGGGATGAAAAGTTGAATTTCGGGTCTGCTGTTTATCTGTTCCTACAACATAGGATAGCATGATAGTTTTGCCAAAATAACATGCATAAGACCAAGGGGGGGGGGGGGGGGCGGGGCGGAGTATCACAAATTCATAAATCACACGTGCCAGAGGCGGTGCAAGCAATGAAATAAAACCATTCTTTTCCTGCAAGTGCCTGCCCTGCCTTCAGCTGGTTTTGCAGCCAAGCACTGGGTCCATTTGGTTCAGGTTTAAGGATCTGCAGGAGTACAGGCTGGTGTCCAAAATGACGATACAGTTTTAAAGTATGAGTTTAAGCTGAAAGCAAGGGGCACATTTTTCAACTTAAATTTCAGAGAAAATTTTTGCTAAGCAACTTGTAGTTGGCTGTGTTGAGGTTTGGTGAAAGTGCGTTGACTTGATAGAAGGTGCTACACTATAATTAATCTGTCTTATAACCAGTTGTGGTTTCACTCACGTTTGATGAAATAAAAATGCAATTCCAAGAAGACAGTGGCTCATATTGCTGAGCTGAGCCCTCATTTGGGAGTGACTGGGGAGTAAGAACGTTTGCTGTACTGGAAAATGGAAACCCCTTTCTCACCAGTCCTTCTGTAGTCGCCTCCCGTCCAAAGAGCGGCACAGTCTTCTGCCGAGAACTACGTGCCAAGGACCGAGGTAGTCAGAGAGCGATACTTGGCCTTTCAGCGTAGCTAATTTAGCTCATTCCTAAATTTTATGAAGAGAACCACAAATTGGTTATTTGTTCTTTCTATCAAAACAAGCAGGTTGAGAAGCGACCACTCCTAGTTGAGAACGGCTTGAATTCAGAAAGGATGATCTCAAAAAACAAAAAACCCCAAAAAACAAACAAACACACACCCCCAACCCCAACAAAAAGACCAAAAACACCCCCACCCCCCCACCCCCAAAAAAAACACACAAAAAAACCCCAGACCAAAATTACTGTTGTAGTAAATCCTTAAGAGAAATCAGATGGAATGAGTTTTGGGGGAAGTGGGGGAAAACATGTTTCGTACTGAAATATTTCATATTCATACATGATTACTATTTAATCATGCCCATTTTTTTGCTTGTTTCAAAACAAGCTACCTGTGATATTAAGCTAAGGATTCCAGTTAAGAAAAAAGAGGCTTTTTTATTATTACTGCTGCAAGTACTGATATGGATACGTAGCATGGCTAGGCCATGGTCACAAGAGATTGCCAAGAAAAATGTCTAGAAAAACCTGTAAGCAGGTTGAATGGCGGTTGTCAGATGCGCACTGCCAGTGTAGTTTTAACGTCAAAAGTACTTGCTTATCTAAGAGCCCTTTTCTTAAATTATTGACTAGGGCTAGCTGTAGACTAAAATAATTTCTTGGTTAATGATTCTTTTGGTGCTTCAAGATGTATCTAGTAGTTGAAGGGAAATTCTGTTGTCAGTTTGGGCTAGAGTAGAACTTCAGGTCTGTCAGCATATAAAGGTTATTTCCAACAGCCTACTCTGCGCTTTAAATTCACATGTTATCTTAGTTCAATATTCAGATGGACTTTCACTGAGTGGGGAGAAAAGAGTTTATTAGATTTGGAATAGCTGTGACATTTAGGGAGATGAAACAAATTGTTTGAATCTGAACATAAAAAATACATGGCTAAGGCTTCTTAATTCTTGGTGTGTATGCTTTTTCATTTAAAAAAAGAAAGAAAAAAAAAAGGAAGCTTTAGTTTAATCCATGTGGTCTGCCACAGGAGTGTGGTGTGGAAGGGATTTCAAGGGAAAGAAGACTTATTTTTGGCATGTTAAAACTGAGTAGTAGGTCAAAACTTTAAAGTCTTGGCAGTTTGCTTTGTGAGGTATAAAGAAGTGGCATTCCTTTCCATGCACATTTAATGAAGTAGTGGCACGTGCTAAATGCAATAAATAGAATTGGAATAAATAAGTTTGCTTATGTTTTTCCAGATTTAAGGATAAAGTTAGTGGTATAGATATCAGTACCAAGACGCATCTGTACAGAGCTCTTTGATTTTGCATGTAATTGTCCACTCTGCTCAAAGGAGCTGTTGCCCTAAGTAAGGCAAATAACTGAAATTCCAGATAGCCGGTCAGAAGTGATAGGTTTATAGAATCTGTACTGCTTCACATTTAAGAAGTCACTGGAATTACCAGCACTGTACTATTCACCAGCAAGAAGAAATTCCATGGTGTTTTAGCAGTGCACTGTTTCGGCAGCTAGGTGCATCGCGAGCTCATAATAAGTGCCCAGGGTGAAGACCTGTTCTCCACAGACAGCCTCACAGGAGAGCTGTGGTCAACATTACATTGTTAATTTCATTTTTGGGTGATATATGCTCTGGAGCGCTGTGAGGATGGGGCAATAAGTTTGTGTTCTGTTCACAGATGCTGCCTGCTGCCCATGGCTTTCAGGGATGTGAACGCAAGAAGACATATTGGACTTCAGCAACTCGCATCCTTGGCGTTAGCTGGAAGAACGTTATTGGGGCCGATGAAATCATGCAAATTCATTGTGGATGAAACCACCAGCCAAAGCACATTGATTTGTTCTGCTGTTAGACTGATTGAAAGTTTGGATTTGACTAGTGCTGCCGGGCAGCTTCTTAATGAAACCATTCAAGCACAAAACAAGGAGTTTAAGACTGGGATGAGTACCCTGTTGTTTCTCACTGGTGCATGGAGCAATGCCGTGCTGGAGTGCCTCCAGCAGAATGTTCCTGTTTCAGCAATAGTATCTGTGATGTCTGAGGGGTTGAACTCTTGCTGTGAGAGGGTCCAGTGTCTTCAAATATCAATACATGATGTAAATAAAGAGCTATGTTCTAGCAGCGTTAGGCCAAATGCTTTTAAAAGCGAAACTTGCCAAATTGGACATGACAGTCTTCTAAATCCTCAGTGTTTCCTGTATTTGCAGAAAGATATTTCTGCACCAGAAGAAGTCATTCCAATAATTTCTTGTTCCTATCAAGAAGATGATTGTAATTTTAACAAGTGCCTGGCTTCACCTTTGGCCGGCTGTGGTTCAATAGCTTCTCTTGTCAAGCCAGTGGGTGACAAAAATACTTCTGTGATTTCTGGAAGTGGTGTTATTGCATCCAGCTGTAACAAACCAAAGTTAACCCACAGCAGATACTTCAGCACTCTAGGAAAAAGCCATTTTTCAAGTCAGCAAGGTCATTTTCAGGGACACCTTTCAGGGCAATCAGCAGATCCATGTGAGTGTTACGGCTTAGGGCACCTGGCAATGACTCTGAGCCACGGAAATGAGGCTAGCGTGAAACTGCTACAAAGCATTGTTGCGTATCAACAACAGAGAGCAGAACGCAGTGGCTCCTCCCAGTTTAATATTGCAGAAATTGTGACGTGCTGTTTACTGGGCCTGCCTGAAAGCTATTCTTGTGTCTCCCAAGGTTTTGTTACATTAGTATCACCAGAACAAGCCAAAGTTATCAAACGCTTTGAAGGCAAACCCCTTCGGATTTTGCTCATGGACGGTGACCTAACTGAACAATATCGTCACTTAGGTTTTACTAGACCGTGCAATGTAAGGACCATATTGGAGCATCGTAGCCTACAGGAAGGCAGAGCAGGGGACTTGTGGCTCAGCAGTATGTTAGATATTCTGATAAGCTTTGAAGTAGACATGGTTTTGGTCAAAGGAAATGTGTGCGCAAACTTAATGGAAAGATGCATAGCAAACAGTATATTGGTAGTCGGTTCTGTGACTCGGGACGTGTTGTGTGCCTTTGGGGAGGTCACCAAGGCCCAGCCAGTGACATACCTCACCCAGCTGAATGCTGCTTGTGTGGGGAGCGGGGCCCAAGTGGAGCTGTGGAAGGCCTGTGACGGGCGTGCAATGGATCTGGGTGAGCTTGTGCCAGTCAGGATAAAAGCGCACGAAATTCCTCTGCTCACGGCTGTGCTTACCACTACTGTAGCTTCAAAGATGCAGCTCGTTGAAGACCGCTTCTGGACTTTAGTGTATCGACTCCATCATGCTTTAGTCGACGAGAAGGTTTTTCTTGGTGGTGGTGCAGTGGAGCTCTTGTGCCTTAGTCACATTCAGATGCTTGCAGAACAGCCTTTGCAGCCAGCAAATAAAGATGCTGTGAGAGAGTTTCACAGTCCTTGGCTGGCAGCATCTGTGACGGAGTGTAAATCGGTTGTGCTCCAAGCATTAGCAAGCGGCTGGAAGCAGTATCTTTCAGTGGTTATGTGTAACACTGCACAAGCTGCATCGGAGTTGGAAGCGCGTACCTCAGTTGATCATCACCTCAAAAAAGCAGCTGACTGTGGCTCTCCCTCAGCATATATATTGCAAGAGTTTAGAAGAGGTCATCTGCTCAGGGATGGTTCTGGTCCCTTTGCTGACCACAGAGCGGGTTTAAGAGTTTATGATAATGTGACAGCCAAGACAGAAGCATGGCGGAGAGCTCTGGACTTGGTGCTACTAGTGCTTCAAACAGATGCCGAAATTATCACAGGTCGCAAAAGGAATCAGCTGTTGAACCCACATCTGTCGAATGAATTTATGTTTTTATAGGACTTGCAGGCTTTATTTATAAGTCTATGAGTCAGTGGAAGAAGTCCAGGTGCAACCTACGTTTCTTCGTAGTTTACAAAGCAAACATTTAGATGTGGTTGTGACTTGAGAGCGTAGCAGTCGAAACCAGCATGTGAGACAGTCACAAGGTAGATATAATTTCCCATTTCTAGAAACAGGAGTTAAATAGCAAACCAAAATCACTTGTGGCTTACCTCTAACCCCAGCCATGCATTTCTAACTAATTATGTTGTCTGTAGGGATAGATTAATCCAGTCAAACTGAGTTCTCTAATCATCTTTAGCGGAGCAGATGTGCGGTTCTTCTTTTCAGTGTGATGAGCACTGGGCAGGTGGGTACATGTCAAGTCCAGTTGGGGAAGAGTTTGATACCTTGGATATGCTTTTGTTCTGAACATGTGCTGTCTGTATAAGGTATTTGGACTTGTGTTCTGTACATTATTCTTGTTTATTGTCTTTTAATGTCTTCTAAAGAAGGGTAGGGGTCTCTTACATAACATTGGCATACTTGTGTTAAATGAAAAAATATATGTAACAATTTTTAGTTAGTATCTTGCTCTTAATTTCTGTACATTGCAAATGTAAGAGTTAAACTTGCAATAATTTATGAGTGTTACAGTTTATGCTGTGAGTTTGTATTGGTATATCCTACTTTTGCACATTTATATGGGCCATATATCTCCAAAATCAAATATATACCCTTTGGAATGTCTCTTGTTTTGGCATAAATTCAGGATGAATCTTCCCTTTTGGTACTATAGAATGGTTGTATCTCTACACAAAGTTTTCTTTTTCATTGCAAGTTGGATTTTTAGATTATTTCCTTTGGGCCCTTTCAGTTATCCTTGCAGAGAGGAAATTGTTGTTGTATGTTTTAGCTATTGGCTAAAAATTAAAAAGAATCTATCATGATGATTGAGGCAAGGCATTTTTACTGTCCTTCAGTGCTTAAAATTCAAAAGCAGAGCCATGGAGAACTGGCACTTTGTTGCAAGAAAGAGGTGTGTAACTATGGAGATTTTTTTTTTTGTGAAATTGGAATTCTGAATCACAAAGTTAAACGTCTCATCAGTCCGGTGAAAACAGAATGGAAAAAGAATGGAAATGGTAATACTAAAGCAGATTCTTCCTTTTAGGAGCTTTCTCATTAAATGCTAGTGGCCGACGCTGCTCGGGTTAGGCACTGACTCGTGATTGCTGGTGCTGGTGGCAGACAGTCCTTCTGTGGTGAAAGCTGAGAATTGGGGTGGGCTGAAGAGTGTTCTCTGAGTCGTGACTCAGTGCAAAGGCAGACAAAAACTGAGTGGTTATTTTACTGTTAGAGCCCTCACTGCAACTTATCTACTATTTTAAGTGGATGTTTTTTCTTCTGGACTTAATACCCTTGCGGTACCTTCCCACTGCAGAAGACGTCTTAGAGAAGAGCCATCGGCTGCCTCAAACCCCTGTGACCACTGGCAGTCCCCCAGCTGACTTCTCCTGAGCCTTCACACAGTTCTCTGCCTCTGTTCCCTCTTGGAGCTGCTCGTTCCTCCTGGGAAGGCCCTTCCCCTCTACCTGTGCACTTCACGGTGCCTAATTCTGGAGGGCTTGAGTTAATGAAAAGGAAAGACAGTTCCTAAAATGTCTTCCCGTGGTGCCAACACTTCGACATTATATCCCATTATAATTGTCAGTAGATGTTTGACAGTATCTGATATTTTCTACCTCCCTCATGTTTTCCAAATTTCTTTGCTTCCTTTGATAGCTTCACCGCCATAACACATAACTTCATAACTTCATAACCTAAACTGCGTTCTGCTAAAAGTAGCAAGTTTTGAGACTTGCTGACAGCTTTTGGGTCTCCATGACTGGGAGTTCCCCAGAGAGGTGAGGTAGGCTACTGAGGTTCTAAATTAACCTTAAGCATGAGGTGAAATTGGGACCCTTAGAAACAGCTTTTGAGTGTTGAACTGACCAGAAGCCCTAATTTCATTCTTATGAAGAAAAGGATCCATCTAAATGCATTTTATCGTGGAGCTTTCTTCTACGCCAATGTATATTGTATCAAATTATATACTCAGATCTTTCACAGAGCTGTTTACCCAAGTGGTTCACACTGGGTGAATAATTGATATATTCAGTATATAAAGAAAAGAAAGACACAGATAATGAAATTCACCCTCAAAATAGGTTTAGATACATATAGGTGTGTATATATATGTGTGTGTGTATTAGTGTTACACAGTATATTTTCAAAGGTTTAATTCAGAGTCCTTGCGTCTGAATTGCATATTTTTATATTTGTATTCTACTGGCATGTAACTGGAAGGCTCATAAGGAGGTGAAGGGAGCATATTAATAGCAGTTGCCTTTTAGAAATATGAGAGAAAAACTTCTGTGTGTAGAAAGCTATGCTCGTTGTATTTAGCCATCTCTGACCTGAGACTGTAAATATTTTGGTTTTCTAACAAGCTCCAGAATTCAGTGGATGTTGGCAGAATCTCATCAATACTACAGGGGTTTATAACTTTAATTTGAAACAGTAGTTCCTAGCAGCACAGGGATCTAGTTATATTGATGTTTTGATCATCCTGCAATTATATTTTCACTATTAATTAGTTGGCAATTGCTGTTTAACTGCTTGGCCACATTCTTGGCTTACTAAGACATGAGAGAGAAAGAGTTTGGTAGATCAAAAGAGGCAAAAGGAGCTAGAGGCTGTTAGGTGAGAAAGAAATGGAGGTACAGCATACAAATAAATATAAACAAACTGCTGCTTTGCAAGTGTTTGCAGCTTATGTTTGGCTTTATCCTGTTTTTCTTGAACCTCCTGTACTGAGCATTGCGTAATCCCTGTTCCCAAGAAAAGATCCAGTTGCACTTTATTTGAATAATAGAGTTAAGTGGATTATGGAAAAACCACGTACATGAATTGTATTGAGGTGGTCCAAACATCTATTTATAGGGCTCTTAGACACCGAGAGCTGACGCACCAAATGTTGAGAAAATCCAAAATGATGTAATTTTTCCAATCAGGCTTTTAAAAAGCACATAATGATATATTTAAATATTGTGATGCAGAGGTTTTCTAAAAAGCTGTCAGACATTATATTTTGATTTTTTAACACTTGCTTTTCTACAGGCCAAGGAAATGGAAAATCCTATAAACTAGCTAGATGTGTCCTGGACTAAAAATTATTTCTTTGATATGCATAGAAGATTAACATGCGTGCCGTCCTCAAGGCATCCTCCTTCTGCAGTATGAAACACAGTGTACACGTGTGGCTTCCTCAGCTACAAATCTCTCAAACCTCTTTGCAACACAGCATGAGGTCCTGTGCGTGCCTGCCGTGGCTCTCAGCGCAGGGAATTATTTCAACAACTGCTGCGGGCCGTTTCAGCTTCTCCGGGCAGAGGCTCCTCCTAAGGCACATGAAGGGCTGTTTGTGTAGAGTATGATATGATGGAAGAGCTAAGCTGTTAACATTCGATGTGCCTGGGAAATTGGGAAATGGCAGAGATTTTAGGGAAGGGATTGTCCCAAGGAGGAGGCAGCGTCTCCCTGCTGAAACCCTATCCTAGACAGGTGCCTCATTTCCTTGTATCCCAGTATCATCATTCCTGGCTCACTCCTCCTTCTGTTTAGGGCTGATGCCATTTTATTTAATGTTTATAAGGCCAACTCTTTAGGCCTCTCTGCTCCTTCATGATTTCCTGAAATGTAGTAGAGGTCTCAATCATAGCAACAAGACCCTTGTCCCAAGCCAGGCTCGCCTAGAGAGCACAGCCTGCTTGCAAATCCTGGTCCCACAGGACTGATAGCCTGATGATTGATGATTGTCAAGAGGCACCTGATAGTTTGCCTGCTACCAGGCATGCTGAAAAAAATGAGCTTGGAAATGTGGGAGGCAATGGTCCCCAGGTAGGTCAAGAAATGACTGTGGGAGGGTGGAAGCTGGGGAGGTTAAGGTAGTTATGGAGCAGGAAGGGCTGAAGGAGAAAACCTGAGCTCAAAAGAGAGCTGAGGAAGTCGAGACAGTGTATTTGTACTGACCTCCTTTTGATATCCAAGGCCAGGGCTGCTGAAGAGGCTGGGAGGACATTTCCCTTTGATAGGGGAGGGAGGCGGAGAGGGGGGTCTAACCTAGGAGAGAAGTTACAGAGGGATGAGATTTTCAGCTCTACTCACAAGGACAAAGTGACTGGTAGACCGAGTTATCCCATCAGTTGAAGGACAAAAGAGGTAGAAGGTGCACCTCTGCCCTGAGGGGTGAGGTGTCCTGTCAGGGAGACAGGGGCGGGCTACACGAAGGCTAACAATGTAGACTGTGTTGACTGATTGTGCTAGGTGAATGAAATAAACCCCTGGCTTTTACAGAAGTGTGCCCATGCCAAATCTCAGCTAACTCATGGGTCAAGTGTTTGCCACCCTCATTTTGTTGCATCCTATATATACACCTTTATTTTCCTAATAAAAATAGAGCTTTACTGAAACCTAATTTTACTTGTGTGTATCAGTTGGCATAAACACAGGTATTACAGAGGTAGGAACGTGCTACAGAGCGCTAGCCAGCAAGAGACCAGTGAGGTGTGTTTTAGCTGTGCTGTTGAAGAAGTTGCTTTCCAAGCTGTATTCCTCTAGATGTAACAGCGCAAGTAGCATGTCAGGGGTTACTGGAAGGAGGTTTGTTTTGTGTGTGGCAAAGCCTGGTTTTCTGGAGTTAGGGTACGTGCTGTCTGGCTCCCCTCTGTGCAGTGGGGAGTCTGTCAGCTTTTCTTGCATTTCTTTTCAATATTTGAGGAAAAACTTCATTGTCCCAGTGCAAAGATGTTAGCTTAAATCCCAAAGGTAGAAGGAAGTCTTGATTACAGAGTTTTCCCCAAGGTTTATGTCTACTGTAAAGTGACCCATAAGCATGGTGCAGAAGAGTTATTAATTTCTTTGCCTTGCTACAGCACAGTGGGTAAAGAAAAGAGCAAAAGAAGGAGAACTGGGACAGGCTATGTCTCAGATGAGTTCTATGGCTCCACCTCTTCCCTTTGGACCTTCTCTCTAAATTCTCATGTGGAAAAATTAAGTAAGACTGAAGTAAGACTAGATCATGTGTGCGCATATATTTAGAGAGAGGGATGTGTGCAACCGGTGCTTGCAGCAGGCCAGATGTGCTGCCGGGGCATGGAGCAGCCTGGCAGGTGTCAGCTTGCTGCCCCAGCCATCCCACCTGTGAGCTCTGCCACCCTGGCTGCCTGCTGCCCTGCCCGGCTGTGAGCT
Organism: Phalacrocorax aristotelis; assembly: GCF_949628215.1. Taxonomy (NCBI): domain Eukaryota; kingdom Metazoa; phylum Chordata; class Aves; order Suliformes; family Phalacrocoracidae; genus Phalacrocorax; species Phalacrocorax aristotelis. The sequence goes on from NC_134279.1 coordinate 7,378,438, forward strand.
GGCTGCCCTGCCCTTCACCTGCCCAAGGGACTGGGGAGCTGGGTGTCTTCCAGCAAAGGCAAAGCTAAACCTTCCTGAGCCAGGCACTCTGGAATCAGGAATAGCTGGGGTTGTTTTTTATTGAGCCAAGATGGTTTGGAATGACTTGGTGGGAGGATATGAAAGCAGACTGACTATTTGGGATGCTCTTCTGGGCTGCCTTATCTCCACTTCAGTTTATCCTGGGAAAGATTCAAGTTTGGTGAGTGGAGTGGAATTTTTTTACAGCATTCAATATTTCAAAAATCTGCATGCTGTCCTGTGTTCCTCATTCAGGGGGAATAACATGGTTTGCTTTTTTACTCAGAAACATCACCTGTCCAGCCTGTTCCCTTTTCACATGTTGGGGTCTGTAGTTAGTGAGACTAGATTACCTTTTGGTATGTTTTTTACTTTGGGACACTGATGCAAACTCACACAAAAGTATTTTTGAACAACGTAAAATGACACTAGCAGCTATAAATGATATCTTTTATGTATCTTCTGTACCCTCCAAGCACTCCTAGCCTCCTATAAAATGTCTGTGGGTGGACTTAGGAGTAGTATTGTCTGACTGAATAAGAAACAAGCTTATTCTGATGTCTGTGTATGGAAGCTGCCTAACCTCTTTATTTCCTTTTAAACTTCTTGATTTATTCCTGTCAGTGTTTGTTCTGGAACAAGTGTTCTCAGCATGCGTCTCGCCCAGTGACGTTAAGAAGTTCCCTTGTGTATGGCTTTCTGCAGTGGACCAAAGTAACTGGGGATCTTGCAGCAGGCCAGCATCAAGAACTGACCTTCTTCAGTGAAAAGCAGGTCAGCTTCCTGTAACCAACTGAGGCAGGACATCTAGAGGAGTTGCACCAGCCCTGCCAGGTAAAGAATGAATGAAATGTCTCATTACTGATTTTTTTAAAAAACCTTTTTTATGTTTAAAAGCCATAACGCCCTGCTGTGTGAGAGTGCCATACTCAAATGTAACTGAGCTGCTGCTTCAAGGATGTGCTTGCTGTTACTGGAACTTGCAATGTCACCACGACTGCTGCATATAACAGGCACTTTTGGGAGAACCTTTAACAACAGAGACTTATTACAAGCCTACAATTTGTATGAGGCAAATTGACAGGGAGTGTTAAATTGTTCAGGTGTTTTTCTACAGCTCTTGTAAAATATGGATCTGGTACTGACCAGCTATTGATGTGCTTTTTTGTATCAAACCCAAAGGTTTCATGGGATATATTTTACTTTTTGAAGGGATCAGGGTGTTGAAAAGTGTGGCACAGTGATACGTTTGCTCTGTCCCTTGCACAACTTCTTTGTATTAATTCTTTACCTCGGGAGTTTAGCTAAACTTTTTAGCTTTTGGTAACTTCCAGCATGTGACCACCTGTACTGCTGTTTCTACAGCTCTTTCCTCAAAGTCACTTGTAGAAGGGTTCGCTTGCTGATAGCACTTTAAAGCAGAGGGAGTATATGCCAGTTTTGTTCCTCTCTCTGTAGATCAGTAATAGTAATCCTTTTGAGATCAATTCCACACCAACACAGTTAGAGCATAGTTTGTATGACACAAATTTGGAAAAATCAAAAAATCATAGACTAAATTCTGCCACTTGCCACGAGCGTTGCTGGATTAATTAACATTTATTGCAAAGCTGCAGGACTAAGACCCTTTCCTTTCAAGACAATGTGTTAACAAGTATGACTAGATCTGCAGTCTTAAAGGGCTTTTCCTTTGTACATAACATTGCTCCGAGAACTTACATCCACAGGGGTGATTTCAGCACAGTTGAAGGGAGAGTGAGAACAGCTCAGGTAGGTGCACAAACTACAGACTGGTTTTGATCCTGAATGGAGCAAGAAAGAAGAGAACACATGGCTTCCTCTGTTTTGGCATCCTATCTATTTATTCCGTTAGTAATATCTATTTCTTTAGACTTTTGAAAAACACCCATAGTGGTGTCTTTGGTGGCATTTCAGTGGTGATGTGCTGTGATTACTGGGATTCAGTTTGTTGCATTGTTTCTGAAAACTTTTGTTATCTTTGCTGTTGCTTCCGTTTTGGAAGCTGCAGGTAGCATTTTGGCTGTCCCTGTGTGCACGTTTTGCAAATTCTGGACTCTGTATTTCACAGTGCCCAGCAGAGCTGGAACTGTGTTGTGTGCATTACAGTAAGCCTTGAGAACATAACCTGAGCTGGAACCTTCTGCATGTACTTCTGCAAGTCCTTACAAATGCTTGCAATACTTGCAGATGCAGCAGGGACTAGATGGGAGTGTGTAATCAGAGGAATCAATGCCTGAGGTGCGCTTCTGTTCCCCTGCAAGGACTCTCTTTTCCAGGCATGTGGCGTGCATTTCAAGATTTAGCAGAGGAACAAAAATGAATAGTTGGGTGTCTGCAGTGTTGAGTGATTTGGTGGCTTCTGAAAAGCCAGTTTTTCTTAGAAGGGAGTTTCAAGCTTTTGCTGTTCAAAGACATTGTCAGTGTAAACTGGTCACAGCGAAGCTTCCCGCAGACTGACTAACGTGCAATCTCCGTGGGCCAAGTGTTGACCACAGCCTTCACCATCTCCTTTGCATTAATGGCTTTGAGCTCAAAGCACTGAGTCCCCACAGAGGACATGACAGGGAACATCCTGAGCAGCTGTGGAGAGGGATGGTACGTAACGGCTCGATGGTTCGGCATGGCTGTGCACGAGAGCCATAAGTGAATTTGTTAGTGCATGGATTGACAGACAGAAACCCTGCAGAGTGGCTCTAGTTGTCTGCAGAGCAGTTTCTGGAATAGGGAGTGCATGGAAAACCTGGGCAGGTTTCAGTGCCAGCTGCGGTGGTTGGGAGCAGGAGGAGAGGCAGTGGTGGTTCCCTGTCACTTGCAGTTCAGGGAGGGATAAGGGCAGTTCAGGGAAGAGGTGCTTCTCTGAGTGGAGGGAGAAAACAATTCCCCAACTTCTTCCTCCACATCAGGCCTATGTTAATTCCAACCCCAAGTTCACCAGCGCCATCCACAGCAGCCACGTGTTCCCACAATGAGACATGTTTGGGAGGAATCCTTCTGTGCTTTTCAAAGGGGTGGAAAGAAAGTCTGGGCCATGATCATGCACAGATGGTGAAAGAGCTCCTGGGAAGGGGGGAAACCAAGTGGGGAAGGCCTGTATTTGGTTTCCCTGCCTGGCAGAGATTCAAAACGAAAGTAAAAATCTGTTTAGATGGAAAGGAATTCTTTCCCTGGGGACCAAGTGCTACTCCAAACAATAGGATTATTTTTTAATTATTGCAGGAGTATAAAAGACAGCATGCAGTTTTTATTTAGAAGTAATGGGAAGCTTGGCCCCGACTGTCTTTTATTTCAGCTCAAATCAGTAGGTTGGGGTTTAGTGCTATTCACAGCTTTTGTCTGCTGTGTTGTGAGACCAAATATTTAACTAGTGTTGCAGATTTGGAGAGATGACAAAACAACACAGTTGGTGAACTGATTTATTTCCAAGGTGTAATCTGAGTCACTGCTTTCACTGACTAAACTTAAAAAACAAAACCAAACAACAGAAAAACCCTATCTGTTAGTACTGGAGAGCCCAAATAACTCCAGAGGAATTGTATAATTTGTATACATTTTATTTATATATCTATATATACACACACACATACTGGAACAGACAGAGTTTCTCAGTTAGCAACACTAATCTATAGTCTAATCATACAATCCTAAACTAGGGCAGTTAATCTGTTCACCTCCTGTTTAGGTCAAAGACAACCACTGAAATACCTTCTTTTTCAGAATAACTATCTGTTGTCAGTAAATCCTAACTGTGTCCAAGAACAGCCTTGTACAAAAAGAACCTGTCCAGTAAATTGAAAGGAATTATGTCTTGTTTTGGGTATTAATTCCTGTATTTCATTCACTGCTCCCTGCATTTGCAGGTCTGTGTGTGGGTTGCACCTCAAAGATATGTATATATCATGCACATGCTATTTTAGGGGAAGCAGTCATGAATGCAATTACATGTATATAATTCCATATAAGTATAATGTCCTTGATTCCCCACAGTGATGAAAATTAGACTAGTACACCCGCAGCAATACAGATAAGTCAATTAGATCAGTTTAATTAACTGGCAAAGTCCTCCTAATGTAACAGTATTCCAGTTCCTTGAGTATGCCTTGCTTGAGGTATGGGGTAGTCAGTGTTCAGTACCTCACTTCTCACTGCCCTTCATCTCTTAGTTTATGTAAGCACCAATTAAATAACCATCCTAGGCATATCATTCAAGTTCTTCTTGTTCAAGGATACTTGTTTTCTGGAGCCGTTTAGCTGTGACAGTATGCTGACAGCCGCCAGAAGCCAGGAAAATCAGATGTAATTGGCAGTAAGAGAGATTTACTGGAAAAGAAGCCCAAATCTTTCTTTGTTTATCTGAAGTACCAGGCAATTAACTTAAAAAATGGTTTATTTGTGACCCTGGCTATGCAATTATTCTAGCTTGTATTTTTGAAGTATTTGACATCTCAGAGCAGTGCTATAAATAACCTCAACAACTGCCAAATGTCAGATCAGTAATTACTATACATGGAGTTGCTGTGGCTAATATGGGAACAGCTCTCAAATCTCAGCTCCAGTGATGGATACTTGGGACTGTTTCCCAACAAAGCTTGAGGAGGACCTCCAGCCTTCCGGATTCCTCTCACAACCATTCATAAGACCAGTGAAACTGTGGAAGGAGAGAGGGGTTTCAAGGCCAGGAGAAGCTGGAGGAAATTACTTAAAATTGGTTATTTCAGTGTCTCTTATTTGTTCAAGTCTGATCATTAAACAGACATTATTAAACTGCTGAAGAAATGCCTTCCAAAATATAGGGGCTAATTTAAATGTATGTGACTTCTGTCTGTGCCAAGAGGTGCTGCTTTAATTAACTGCGTTTGCTTACCTGTAAAATAGAACTTCAGACCATGATACTTGGAATTTAACATGTGGCCGTGATGTGAAGAGGCATTATACAAATAAGATGTTCCATTCCCTGCCCTCCCTCAAATGCTCACATCCATCTTCCTCAACTAACAAGTTAAAATAAGATTTGTTATGAATCGGATTTCTTTTAAAAGGCCAGTCAAGCTGTTTTCTTTCTGGTTTATGTGTTGCTATGAGCCACTACCACAAATTCAGTTCCTGAATGTGAATTTACAGATGCTTTTGTTGACGTGCATGTTTGACAAGATGTTATTTCACTGATATGGTATTCTCTGGAGACTGGAGGGGAAGGGGTAATCATGCTTTGGTCATGAATTAATACAGCAACCAATCCTTTTTTCATTAAAAATGTCAGTGAAGTTTCTGTTGTGCTGGGGAGTTAAAAGGCTTGGTCCCTAAGAAACAGATTATTGCAAGAACATGATCGTCCTTCCTCACTCGTCTGAATACTGGAAAAGGTTGTCTTTCTTATTATTTCTTAGTGGAAAGAAATGTAAAATTGAGGACTGCTAATGCTGATGAGGAATGCAACCTTCATTAAAAGCCGTTCTTCTTCAGATGAACCTCTAATAAGCTCTAATAGCAATAGCAATTGAGTACTTAGTGATGACCTGGAAAAAAATTGCTTCAGAGATGCAGTAGGTTGAGCCATGCCTTCCACCGAAGAATTTTGTGAGGATTAAGAGCCCAGCATCCCTAGTAGTTAAAGGACATCTGCTGCAGGGAATGTCACTTAAAGAGAACGGTCAGCTTTGGAGACGGTCATATCCAGCTCTATCAATCTGTCTCTTATCTCTAAAACTGCAAACTCTGTAGAGAAGAAACTCTTTATTCTCTTCATATAGTATTTAACAAAATGAGGCCTCAGATAACAAATAGTTATAGGAGTCAGAATTATTGTAATAATGAATGAAAGATTGGTGTCATTTAAGATTTGGCTTTTTCACCTTGAAAGACATTTCCTTGATTTGCAAACCTGATAAAACTGATGGAATTTGTCTAAAAGCCTCCTGCATTGCTTGGCCATACAGAATTCCCACAAGTCTGGACTCTGTAGGGATAATATCTAGGACAGGGTAGTTCTGGGAGGGTAGTAGTAAACCTTGACAATGAACACAGTAGCTCTTTTTGGGAATATAGGGTGAAGATTAAACCACAGCCGTTACAGCGTGCCAAGTAGAGCTACTAGTAGTCATACAACATACAGTGCAAACTCAGTAGAGCAGAACGGTTCCTCTACATACGAATTGGCACGCTGGCAGGACGGAATGAATGTCGTCTTTTTAAATACTCTGGAAATGAAAGGAGGCTGCAGCGTATGCATGGGGTTTTGAGTTGCACAAATTCTTTTTAATATCTCTTTTAAAGAATTCCTTATAATCTGCAATCGCTTACTTTACATGTGATCTCTTTATTTATGGCTTTAATATTAATGCTGCATGTTGGATCTCTGTCTGTTTATTTGTCTTGGTCTGACAAAAACATAAGAAGTTGCCCCTTGCCATGTTTCCTGTATTGCTGATGTGATGCAGTGCTGGGTCAGGCATTTTTGACAACAGTGTTTTTAATATTGCAAAGCAGAAGATTAACATTATTGCTGCAGGTTTGGTGAAAATCTTTACCTCTTCTGTTTGGTTTTGTGATTTTTTGTTTGTTTGTTTGTTTTTAAGCGGAAACTTAAATTGCTTTTTGAGAATTATGCTTTCATCTGTGTCTGGCTCTTCCCCTGCTCTGTTTTTTCTTGAGTCCCCAAAATTAGCAAGAGTAATGTTCTAGTTTGCAGTGCAGTAGGAAAGAATAACTTGACTTTTAAAAATGTAATAAACAGCGCAAGACCTGGAACAAGTACAAAACCTTCAGACAAGGTGAAAGCCCCCAGAAGAATACCTCTATTCAAAATGTCTGTGGATGTCTGCAAATACTGCCAGGAGCTTAAGTCTTGTCCTCTTCCTTTCCAAACATGTGTATTAGGTTTTTCTTTAAAAATACATACTGTATCCTTGAACTCTTCCATGCTTCTAGTCAAAGAAGGTAGTATTTCCTTTAGACTAGTTGATTCATACATAAAATAAAATCTGTGAGACATTATTTTGGTCTTGGTTATTTCCCTCTTGTGATACTGGATGGAAAACAGTCTTTCTGAAATATCCAAGCTTTGAAAAACAGCAAATGTTTCTAGCTACTGAAGATTTTTACTGTGGGCTGTAAAAATAAAGCGCTCTTAATTATGCTTCCTTTAGAATAGATTCATACCCTGTTTTGCTTCCCTTGTTTACAAATTCATTGCGTTCAGCAGGAATCCTAAACAGATGAAAACCTACCTGCTTTACTTTAAATATTTGTCTGAAAAAAACCCAAATTTCCTGAGGAGAAAAGACGCTAGGAGTTACCCGGCTCGACATCTCAGGAATTTCACTGGGTTTAAACCAGTTTCTAATTGAACTGATCCAGCTTTCTTTAAAATGTCACTTATCCTCTAAGACCTGTACGTGCAGTACAGCAAGTTGTGCTGAGCTTCTCCTGTGAGTGGGTTGTCGTCCCCGGGAGGCGGTTGTCAGCCCGCTGGGATGGCTGGATTCCCCAGAGCAGCCTTGCAGGCCAGGATCTGGCCCGGTGAGGGACCTCATTCAGCAAAATATTCAGTACTGTGCCATTAATATTGATCAGATAAATAGTCTGCTCAACTCTCAGGCTCTAGGTCTGTCTATGAACTGTGGGACCCACAGTAACATTGGGCTACCCTCCCCCATGCATGTAGCAGCTGTCAGCTCATTTTTTTTAAGCCCATGTGCATTTCTCTGCTCGTGCCTCTTCATAAAGAGAGAAGCATGGTACATTTGCTGAGGTAACTTTACCTTTAGCCTATTTCTCTTCTTTTGCTGGACTTCATTTCTCCTTTGTGTTTCATTTTTAAATGGAACTAATTATTATTAAATGGAACTAATCTTCCTTCCTCTTGTTGTTTGCAACAAAATATCTGCTTTACAGGCATATCAAAAAGGTTTTGTTTTGTGTAGGAAGCTCAGCTACAGACTTATCTTTCCATAATGTCTCTAGGATAAATTAATGTAGATAAAACCCTTATATCACACAATGTGTTCTGTACCGTTGTCTCCAAATGCATGTGGGATGACTTGCATAATATACATAGCAGATCACAGTAACTTCTTCCTTAAATATGAGCTTTGTTGTTCTTTTGGGATCAAATATGATGGAGTGAGAGACTGTCTGTTGTTTAATGTGTCATCTGTTCCACCTGGGTGACACCCATCTGTTTGAACGTCACAAGCAGAGGCTAATTTTGTAGCTGGCTTAGGTTGCCAGCAGCCTAAGAAGGATTCTTTGTGGCATTTGTTTACTCATTTTTCTTTGCCTTGAAGTCACTGCTGATTACAGCCTGAGTTTCTCTTTGCGGTCTGTTGAGAACAATAGCAAAGTCCCACTGAAATTTAACTTCCTGGGAAGGAGTCATAACTGGTCTAGGATTTATTCTTGGATTGCTTTACTGTGTCACCATCTTTTATTAGCTGATAATTTCATGTTCATTAATGACAAGGCAGTCAAACAGCATATTGTCAACAGTAGAGGTTGTCTCTACAGGAGTAGCTTTTCGTACTAAAAATCTAGGCAAGCGAGGATTCTTCCTAGGCCTCCAAAATGTGCATGGAAGGCAAGGGATTAATAGAAAGATGATGGCCTTGTCATCTGATCTAGTGTCTTAATTCCTTTTGGACATGCCAGCTCCAGAAATTCTTCCATCTTATTTTCTTACAATCCCCTCTATATTCTGCTTCTAACGAAGTCCTGTGAGAATGACTGCAACAGATCAGAAAATTAACTCAGTTTTGAATCACATTTGAAATTGGCAGGAAAGCGAGGGACTTAAAGCCAAACCCCACAATATCCTCAAATACAAAATATTTGGGCTCAAGATCCCAGTGTTTGCTTCTGAGAAGAACTAAGCCTACTTGTGATTTGCTGCAATCTCTCAAGACTTTCCAGTCCTGTAGAAGAAACGTCACTGAAAATGAAGTGAATGTAAGACGGAGTCTCCGTGCAGCCTTGTCCAGAGGACGGTACCAGCAGTGGACGGGACTTTCTCCCTGACGTTATCGGGAGCAATATATAAGCCAGGCTGTAGAATACCATGAGTCAGTTTTTTGCTGCTCTTGTTTTGGTTTGTTTCTGCAGTAAGTTGATTACCAGAGGTTGGCTACGGTTGATATTTGGGATACCTGTGGGAACCATGTGGCCTCCTCAGACTACTGCACTGGCTGCGGGGACTCCAGTGTACCCTATAGCAAACTGCCTATAGGCTGTGCAGTCTCAGAAAGAACTGCTCTGGGGGAGGATGTATCGTCATTCTTCCATTTCACAAGAAGATCCCCATTCCCATTTTTCTAGTTTTCCAGCATTTCTTGTCTTTGTCAACCAAGTAAGCCCACACACCAGGTCTTTAAAGGTTTATTACTTCATTGTAATAACGAATGTCTGCTCTTCGCCTTACGGGTATGTTTAAGGCAGCAAAGGTCTGCTGCCCTACAGCAGACTAACAATACATGGCAATTCCTAATGAGAGGTTTTGTAGTAGCTGCAATTACAACAGACAGATAACCTCTTACTGTTACATCAGGCATAATTGTGAAGGCGTTACACATTGCTAATATTTCAAACTATACTTAGAGATTGGTATAATATGTATGTTGCAGACCTTGCATTAATCTGAAGCAACTCAGTTCCACAACAAATTCTGGAGGTAACTGCTTGAAGCCTAAAATTGTTCTGCTGTTGTTATTGCTTTTTCTTTTAATTTTACAATCTTGCAATTAATATTAAAAAAAAGAGGCAAAAGGCAAATACAGACCATCTGTGAAACACAAAGAAGCTGTTAAAAGCAGCATCCAAGAGGATCTCTGGGCAGAGCACCATAATAAACCTAAGCGTTGAGTCAGCATGATATAATTATAAATTAAACATCTCTAAATAAAACAAATTCCAAGTTGAAAATAAAATAAAAATCCATCACTTCTGCTTACTTCTTTGTGGTAGAGGATGATATTAATCTCAGTTTTAGAAATTACCATCTATCCTCCTGCATACTGCAAGGTCTGTGGTCTCTGCATGCTCTCTGCAAGTGGGGTTTCTCAGAGGAGGCACGTCATCAGGCGTTGCTCAAGTCCAGATTTCAGTCAAAAGAGACTGAATCCGGGAAGATTCAGAGCACGTCTGGAGCTCACTGGTTTTTTTTAGATATACTACATAATGGCATGTATTGATATTCTACATTTATGACATATATAAATGTGCCTCCTATTCTGGAAAATGGTATATTCAGTTCATATCAACTGGATTCATTTAAATAAAGGGTCATTGACAATGATATGTTGAGTCATAATCTTTTTACACTTAAACTAGAACACAATTTCTAATACTTTCTCATTTCCTGTACGTTTTTTTAGTAACATATCCTCTATCTTACTTTTATCTAAAGGGACATTTTGCCTTTTATGTTAGACGGAACCTTTAAGCCAAACTGGAGCTGATGTCTCTTGGGACACGCTTGAGGTAAATACTCTTTCAGCAAAGTCATCTAAGTATTTGTAATAATTATTTATGTTATCGTTTACTGCTGTATTTCCAGGAGGAGCAAGAGTAACAAATGGAAACTTTAGTTACTGAAAAAAGAAAAGCCAGAAAAAGAACTTACGTCTTGTAAATAAATGAAATGGATGCTGACACAATGTTTAGGATGATTGTTCAACATTTTCTTTCATGTAAACCAGATTTATTTTTAAATTTTCTACACATGCCCCTATCTTTCACAGAATAATTCTACCCTCCGTTTTAGAGGTTAGATCCATATGTTAAATAGATCTGTCTCTCCATCAGAACCAGAAGTATTTATTAGAATTGAAGATGACTATAATAAACCAAAGCTCTCCAGAATAAAATTTCTTCATGTATATCAGATCAATCATGAGACTGAATAAACAGATTACGTTATCATGGAAGTTCAAAATAGCTGCAGGAAAATGGTTTGACCAGTCAGGTACAAAACAGGACACCAAACATTACACAATTTTTGGAACCTTCGTAATTAAAAAAAAAAAATCCTCTCCCTCATATACATAATCCTAAATGTATAATCAGTTACTGAGATGGTTTGAGTAGGAAAAACTGAATTTTGTGCTTTGAAGAGGAGCATAAACCAATGACTTTTAAGTGAACGCTCATCAGCTGAGTTTTCTATGGAGATTCCAAGTCAATAAAGGTGTCCGTGGTCAACACAAGTACTATAACCAATGTAAAAATTCAAGCTTCTGTGCTTGCTGATTAGATGGGGTTTTCTTCCCTTATGACATTGTTATAGAAATAGAGACCACGTATTTAACTGTGAATTTCTGTGCTTGCTTTTGGAACTTTAACCCTAAATTTTTATTAAATTTTTCAATACCTGTAAAGGGATATGATTTAATTTCAGAATTCTGTCTGATGTGCATTGTAAGCTTTACTTTGATCATAACAGCTTTTGTTTCTGACTGTAACCCAGTTGACTGAAATGTCTTCTTTTTTGTGATGAGTAGAAAATCTGCTTGCTTCCTCTTCCCTTCCTATTTTTTAAAAAAGCTGCAGCATTCATAACAGCTTATTACTGCCCACTCTCCTAGAAAGAACAGGAAATTAGAGCTCTGAAATGAAAGTTATTTAAAAATAATAACAGAAAAGTAATGTAGTTTAGGGACAAAGGTCGTATTTCATCGTCTGCCAAATATGTAATTCTGAAGCACTGAACAGGTATGGTTCTTGGTCCTGTTTCAAGGTGGTGTAAGTATACCACCAATGTATTTCTTTGCTAGAAAGGCTGGCTGTGGAAAGCATTGGTATTATTTATATCCAGCCTGTCCATCTCCAAACTCTCCTTCCACTTCTCAGCTCTTTCTTTGTTTCCTAGGTGTGTTAAATCAGCAAGTGTTAGCACTGCTGTCATCCAGTCTGTACTTTCTGGCTCTCTACCATCTGAAAAACTATTCTCTGGACAAATTGGATTCTGGAATAAGTCTTTTGTGTGCCTCATGGGATAACATGAACAGCAGCAGCCCAGAGCTGCTGTGCTTAGTCAACTTAAAATGACAGCTGCTGTTAATAACAATTAGAACTTGTTAACACCAATTGCATTGGTGATTCTTATGAAATAAATGCTTGCTTGTTTACTGGTTACTTAACTGAAGTGATGTATAGGCTACCAAGCAGCCAACAACAGCAGTAACCAGAGAAAGACTATGAATCCAACTAACTTCCCCCACTTGCAGTTCTTCAGAGACTGTTTATTGAGATTTTTCACTTTTCAGTGAATAAGAAGTGCTGAGGAAATTGGCTGACATTTGCAGCGGACTAGCTAATTCTTGTTGCCTTGTGCGTGCGGTGGCTGCGTGTCTATGTGCGCATGTGCCTGCTCTTGTCAATGAGCTCCCAACCCACTCCCCTCTGCTCCCAGCAGGATGTTGTGAGACTGAATTTTGGGGGTTACGTAAGAGACAATCCAGAAAAAATATGCCCAGCTATTTGGAATTTACCCTCAGCACTAACCTCGTTCCCCCATCGTGTCATACACTTTAAAAAGATTTTTTTGTTGTTGCTTTTGTTTTGTGGAGTGCTGGTTGTGTCTCATCTGAACTAACGATGCCTGTCTATCTTGGGAAGAGAATTGGGTGTACCTAAACACTTTTGCTTGCTTCTGCTTTCCATGGGCTGTGGCTTTAGTCCCTGGAGTTGAAAATTTCTTCTTTTCCTACCACTTGGAAATTGAAGATTAAAAAGGGCAATAATGTACCAAAGGGAGATTAAAAAAAAAAAAGTTGTTAGGGCTGTCTTTACCCTAACCTAGAGAGTGGCACAATTGCCATGCAAATGGCGGCTGCATCCTGAGAAAGGTTTAGCAACAAGTGCTATGTCTCAGAAGAGTTATTCTTTTTTTCTGTCTGAGAAATTATTTGCCTTAAAAAGTAATGTTGTGAGATTATACTTTATGGCCAGTGAAGATGGACTCAACTTCTAGTGAGAATAGATCGATCTGAAAATCATAAAGCATGCTTTCCAGCAAGAGAAAGCACGTCTCGCACATTTCAACATGAACGTAATTTGTTGGCTATGTGTAACCCTCCTCTGAGTTGTGCTCATTCTGAATGCTGTTTGATATTCCTACACATTTGTAAGGATTTTTTTTTTAACAATTTTTGGTTTGTCTGTCTTAAAACACCAGAAAGTAGAATTTTTTTACACTGGTCTGGAACAGTACAGCGTTACTTTATTACACGTGATTTTTCTCTTGTGGCCTAGAACCTAAATCCTGATTCCACTGAAGTCTCATAGCAAAGGTCTTATTGATATTTCTGTTTTCTTTTAAAAGCAGTTAGGATCAGACCTCTGGCCCTGTCTCTGCTTTGTAACTTGTTGAAGGGAATGCTTTTAAAAGTGGAGAAATTCTTAACCATTCTGAACTTGATCTTCCACAAGTTGAAGTCAATGACAGTTTAGTTAACTACAACAGAGCAGGAATTACAGCTAAATTCCTCCCAGTACCACTGCTTTTCATATGCTAAGATCAATAGCTCAAATTCAGGCATGAGGTAAGCAAATGCAACTTCTTTGTTTATACTCATCTGTACTGCATCTGAATTCTGGCCAATTCCATCTAGTCTACTAATTGCATACAGTTTGTTCCAGCCTTTTCATCTTATTGCTTCCAGCATGATTTGCCTTTCTTGCATGTAACCAGCCTGGAAAAAAAGCTTTGTGACTGAGAGGTAATGTAATTGTGTTTTCAGTTATCCCACATGGCAGTAAACCAAACATCATAATACATGCTAATCTCTTTTTTTTTTAAAGACATTACGCAAAGTTGACATGAAGAGACTGAAATAAAAATAGTTAAAGGCTGTTCAATGCTGATCTATTTTGTATGTGAATGGAAGAACAAAGGTAGTCTGCTTTACTAATTTCAGCAGCCAAAACTATTAATCTCTGTTGCTTCCTGACACGTGATAAAGTAACATGCATGTTGCAGCTTTTCCCTAGACCGCGAGGAATTTGGTGTTGTGTCTTGGGCATGTGGCAACCAAAATGTGTTTGTTCACCCCTTCATAAAATTTCAGGGGCCTCTCTTTCTTCCTCTTTTCAGAAAGATTACTTCCATCTGCTACGTACAATTGCTTAAAAAGTAACTGGATAAAGCTACAAACTGTGCTTTTTTTTACAATGCAAATCACTTAATCAGTATTTCTGTCACATGTTTACTCATTTCTCCTTACTGCATGTCCTAGAATGAAGTGCTTTCACATGTGTGCTGCATAGGGGGCAGGACTTCTAGAGAGAACTGACTGGGAACTGAGATGTCTTAAAACCAGTGGCTGCCATGATCAGTTGAAAGAGTCCAGAAACCTGACCTAGTTGAAGATATCCCTGCTCACTGCAGCGGGGTTGGACTAGATGACCTCTAAAGGTCCCTTCCAACCTAAACCATACTATAACTTTTAAGGGATTTGGATCGAGGTCTGAATTGATTCCAGTTTGAGTGCTGAGATGCTTCATTGGTGCTTAACATGGAGAGCATGGGAGATGTTGTCTGGGAATCAGCTGTTTAAAAATGGTAGGCAAAATGGAGATGCCCTAAAATGTTAATTTCTCTAGAAAGTTATGCTCAGGGTATTGAAGGTAAGAGTGTAAGGAAGAATGACAGAAGAGGATTGATTAAAGAGCCTTGCCATCAAGCTAACAACTCCAGTGAAGTGAATTTAATTGCAATCATCCCCTTCGCCTGAAAAAAGTTTTAAATAGAGCTGCCAAATAGGCCCAATTGACTCATGAAAACACTCACTAATTGCATGTGTCTGCCAGTCATGTGACACTGGCTGGGCTGCTTTAAACATGGGATCAAGTTAGTTCAAAATAATGGTTGAACTAATTATTTAATAAAATCACAGATTTTGTTAGACAATTAACCTAACTTTATGTTTGTGTAGGCTCTAGAGAAAACATGCATTGGCAGTAACTCATTCCTTATATTGCATTTTCCGCTTCTTCCTGCCCCTAGTCCCTGAGAGTTTTGTTATGATACTTGCAACTCATCTATTTCCCTTTCTGGAGCATGGAGACTTCTAGAAACCAGACAACAAGAGCACACACTATTAGATGCAGCAAAACATGAAAAGGGTTGGCTCTAGTGCTTACAGAAAAAGCATAAGGAAAGGCACTTTCCTTTTTTTTTCCTTTCATTTTCTTAACTCTAATACAGTAGAAAGCTTGGTCTTCCCCTTCTGGTGACTGTTGGGATGAGAAGACAGACTGCATTCCTCCTCCCTCAGTATTTTGGAGTCTTTTGTATGCTAAAGATCTCAGCTCTCTCTTGCTGCATTCTGTTCTCCATTTCCCAGCCACAGCTGGGGAAAGTATTTATACTCATCTGTGTCTCTGTGGTGAAACTAACCACTAGGAAAAAACCCAGTGTTCCATAAAAATAACTATGCTCAGTAATAAATTTGTGCATGAGATTGTATACTTAACCTGAAAATAAGTATTGGAGTTCTTTATGTTAAAAAACAAAAGAAGTCCCAAAAATTAGTGAGCGTTATATAAGGAAGAAAGGAGAACTATTACTCAGCAACCGATAGTGCCTTTCAGGCTACTTGGTGCCACTGTGAAAAGGGGGTTGGAATAAGTAATTGTCCTTGAAAGTCATCTCCACAGATACCCTTTATAAAAATGAAGGCGTTGCCAGGGCATTGATGTCGCCTTGCAGTATCTGTAATGGTAGGGATCGTGACAAGGCACCTATTCAGTGAAAACATGTATTACGGGAATTCTGTTCAGCACAAGCTGAAGTAATCTGATGTAGGGCCGTAAAGTTTCCTGTATACATTTCTTGGGAACATGCAAGTGCCGTAGGTAAAAATATTGCTGTACCTTCATGTAATTGTCATCTGTATGCACTAAAAATAAAATCCAGAGATGAGTGCCAAGGAAGTCAGCAGAGAGATGCTATTTGAAGGGTGTGAGTAAAAAGTAATGTTATCATCAGTTCCAACCAACTAGGTGAGGTAGCCTGGGGATATATCCTTTACGCAGGGAGACTTTTGTAGACCTGCTAACTATGCATTTAGCCTTTTCCTTTGCATGCTAGACTCCTGTCTTCCCTGCTTTGAGGAACAACATCGTGGTAGCTTCAGAGAGGCCAGGGAGGACAATGGATTTACTCTGGTGGGAAGTAAAAAGCAAAAAAGAATTATTTCATTACTTCCTCCTGTCTTGCATTGAAATCATCCCGGAGCAAGTTTTCTTACATCACTGAAAATGAGAAAGGATGTTGGCTCTGAAGTTTCAAAGTGCTACTTAATACCACTGCAGTTTGGCTAGCAAACTCTGGTCTGTCAAGCTGACTGCCACCACCCTCCCGATTCTTGCCTGGACAAACAGAAAGTTTTCCCTCGTTGCGTTATGAAGAGCTGACCCCCAGCAGCTGACACCCACAAGCGCGCGCTCTGGCAGACTGAAGCTCCTCAAGGGATCCATTTCATCTGCGCAGCTGAATATGGATTGTTGCTGTTTTGTACAAAGCTCACCATATGACAGATTACATCTTGCTTTCTTCGGGCCCACACAGATGGTGCGAGTGACTAACTGATGCCTCGATTTTGCACAGCCTACACACTGATGTCATAAGAAAAAGCTAATACCTCTGAGGTGAGTGTCTTTGTTTGTTTGTATTCCAACAACAACAGTGAGAAATGCAACAATGGGGAAGAAATTAATAAAGGGGAAGCCCAACTTCATATTAGGAGCAACTGACATAAAATGTGATGTGTAACCCACTGAAAGGAATCATCAATATTAATTTGGTCTTTTTAAAATAAATGAATAATTAGATGACAAAGCCCATAAATTGATTCATAAACTGCTGTCATTTTAGTATAAAAACTCTGCGATTATTCTGTCTGAAAAATTACAATTGCAATTCGAATTATGAATGGAAATAACGGCTAAAATCCAGCACTCATCTTGGCCAGGATGCCCAGTGAATTTTACAAAATAGACTCCTGAGCACTCAGTTATATGCCTCCTTGTGTGTATAATACATGCATGCAAACATACGCACTAAAAATGCTAGCCAGCCACCTTGATTTAATTTAATTAATGAATATCATTAATTGCAACGAATTTGACTCGCTGGCCTTTGAAGGAAAGGATTTTATCATTATTTGCTTACTGAGTTTTTGTTGTTTTTACGTTACTTGTTGACTTCAGTGAAATGACTCAAGGGGTGTGATTAGTCAGGTGAAAGGCCTTAATATTTATGGCAATAAAGTTAGCCACATATATTTTTATTATTTTTCCCCACAGTGAAGCACCCCTGGAAGATGTCCGAGTTTGTGATCGGTTGCAGTTGCTGAGGTAATCTATGCAATATTATCTTCTTTAAAGAAGAATGAAGGGTTTTGTGGTAAGAGTTGTATGAGTTCTAAAAATTATTTCGGTTTTTCAGCCTTTTTTGTCAGAAAGGAATTCATGCAAGCTTGAAACTGATCAGTTAAAATTTTGTCTGGTTCCACAAAATTTTAGAGGAAGCCTTGTGACTGATTTAGTTATAACCATTAAACTTGTCCAGATGCTTCAGAATTGCCCCAGTTAGAGCTTCTATGCTGAAGGGCTGGAGAACAGTTGAAAGGGGGATACCAAGCAGGGCAAAAGAGCCCCCCTTTTCCTCTGCCTTCTCCTTCACCTTCTGGGGACAGTGGAGGCCAAAGTGATGTGACAGTGCGGGGCAGTGTTGGGTCCCCGGGGCTGGTTTGTGCCGGGAAGGAAGGGCTGAGGAGTGGCCTGAGGAGCAGGGCTCCCAGCAGAGCTGGCTGGAGATCGTCCAGCGTTACCTGCCGTACACAGGCAGGCGTGCCAGCCTGATGGTGACGGGCAGTCTGATGGGACTGGAGGCTACTGTCTTGCAAGGAGAGTGAAATGGGGAGTTGGGAACTACTGCAAGGAGGGAAAGTGCCAGGGGAGAGGAAAATGAAAAAGTCTATGGAAAAATTAAGGTACAGGGTGATGAGGATTGGCTGGGGAATGAGAACATGAGCTTTGAACCTCAAGAAAGGAGGCAGGGATTAAGAAGTGGGGAAAGGAAACCCAGCTATGAGGCACATGGCTAGCAGCCATGGTGAGATACAAAGGAAAAGTCCAAAGTACAGAGCTTGGCATGAGGAGCTGAGGAAAGATTTAGAAACAGGCTAGAAACCTGTGCGTGACAGCAGGGGAAAGGAAAGGAACAGGGTGGGGACAAAGAATGAGGAGACGAGACAGGCTGGGGGTGGAGGGTGGAGCAGACAAGAGAAAGGAAGATGAGTCTGTGCCTATTTCAGTGTCCTCCTGGTTTCATTCCTGGGTTTGGGGAGGATTACACAGCCTTTCCCTTCCTCTGCTGTCAGAAGACTTGTGAAATCCACTGATAACATGCACACATTGATCCCTACCAACTACTGCTGCTCAATGTCCAGGGGGACAACCTTTTACGCTTAATGTCACAGAGCAGTTGTGGCCTGTGGCAAAGCTAGTGTGTCCAGCTTTTTCTCCATTATCAGCTGCTAACCCCCTTAGGGTATCAGCAGAGAATCTGTGAGTTTTAGATTAGGGCAGATTAACAACATTAACAGACCACTAAGGCTTCAGAGCAAATATTCAGACTGGTAATGGCACCTGTAACTCTTGCTTTTCACCCTTAAGTCTCTGTTGCTTGGAGTTTGCACCTTCAGCATTCACTTTAAGATACAGCTAGCTTTTCTTGCGTGTTGTAGTAGCATTACAGGGGTCTGTAGAGTTTTCCTAAATGCCAGCTGAAGGGCAAAATGGCTGGAATTCATGGCTGGCAGTTGAACAAGGCAGAGCTCAGTAGCTGGCCATGTTAATGTGGCATTTGCTGGTGGTTCTTTGGCCAGGCAATACAGCTTCTACAGGAAAACCAATATGCAACCAGTCAAGTATGAGCAGGTCCTTCTACCACTTTCCGGATTATCTACTGTCATGTCTGTAAGCAGAGATATCTTCACATCGATACTTGATTAGGAGCTAAAAAGCAAAATCCATTTGCACAATGATTTACTGTCACCAAGATAAGGACTACATAGCAACATGCAAACCCTTTTCACTGTTCAGGTTGCTTTCAAAGATGGGCATATTCTCACAAAATGTCCATGGAAGACTGGATTTGATAAGACTAATGAGGGTGAAACAAAGTGGTTTATGCAGGCATTCATTCTCTAATTCTTCCTGAGGGGAGAATGAATGTAAACTAAATAGTGTGAAATGAGTATTGCTTTTGCATAGAAGATGACAGATCACTGAGCAATTTAACCTCCCAGATGCTTGGAAGTTAATTATTGCTGGTCAGGTTTGAGATAATGGCCTGGACAGAGTTGGGAAACTCATTTTTTGGCAGATTGCAAATTCTGTTTTGGCATGCGGACAGCAGATTAATTTTTTTAACTACCACGAAGAAATGCGCTAAGCGTCTCTCCAAGAAACAAACAAGATTTCACAAGAGCCAGTTGGCTTAAGTTTCACTTACAGTACTTGTGACTTCAGATATTGTAGGAGGTGTAGGTTCGTGTGCGGTAACGGTAAACTTAAAGACATATAAGAATGATTTCATAGCTGAGAACGGGGAGAATTGCAGAAAGCGTTTCACCTAAGCTAGTCGTCGCATGGATGGATGCATTGGGGTGTGGTAGAGCAATAACAACTATATCCACCCCAGCACTAAATGCTGCCTCAGACTCATTTGGGATAGTTCTCCCTCCCTAAAACGAAAAGCTAATACAGCACAAGGGACGGTATAATTTATTTGCACTTCTTACAGCGTTCCAGGGCCTGTCTCTCCTTTCTCAAATACTAGCATGCTGATATCCTGGACAGTAAATTGTATTTGCAAGAGGTTTAATGTGTTGACTGCGCTACTGGAATTCTGTTTGTGTTCTGCATGTGATGCTTGGTCTGTGACCTGCGGCTACATGGCGTTATGCTCTGGGGAGCCCTTCAGTGGGGCCTAGGTTTGGGGATCCATGGAAACCGTCCTGAAACAAAGAGAAAACAAACGGGAGAGTTATTGTGACATTCCTTCTGGAATACTATCAGTACAGATTGTTACCGAGAGAGTGGGTTTCGGTTTTTTACTTCTGCTATTTTCTACCTGCTAGCTAAAAAATTCTATAGAAATAATAAAGAGCAAGGTTTTTGTTCGAGCAAATGGTAGAAACTAAATCCATTATACAGTAAAATAACAGGTTTGGGTTTTTTTTTTCCTTTGGAGTGTCTCGCTGATCTCATCTCTCCTTGCCCTCGAATGTGAAATGATGAAAGCTGCATTATGTGGTAACTCCTGTTCCTTGGGAATAGTCTGTCTTTGCTGTATTCCTCCATGAAGTTAGTTTGGCCTTGTACTGTAGCATACCATTGAACGGAAAGAGTATTTTCCTCACCTCCACCTATATTTTGATTTCCAACTGCAGTCCTGTGAATAATTTAGCGTTCTGCAGACTTAGCCCATATGGAAGTTAGGAATCGTACG
The DNA here is from genome assembly GCF_949628215.1 of Phalacrocorax aristotelis. Lineage (NCBI taxonomy): Eukaryota > Metazoa > Chordata > Aves > Suliformes > Phalacrocoracidae > Phalacrocorax > Phalacrocorax aristotelis. The sequence continues at coordinate 7,399,028 of NC_134279.1, forward strand.
ATCCTTAAAAGACAAGAACCTAATTTACAAGAGGATAAAGAAGAACCTGCAACACATCTTCTGCTCTTTCCTGATCACTTGCTGGGCAGCATAACACAGAGAGAGAGAGAATTTTTGACCTGAAGTGGTTTGTAGTTGATGTGGAAACGTTTAGAGCGAAAATTGTTAGAATCGTTGCAAGCAGGCTTGTCACAACCAGCTCTAGGTGGCCCTGCTTGAGCAGGGGGTGTGGGGTGGACCAGATGATCTCCAGAGGTGCCTGACAACCTCAGCTGTTCTGTGTTTATGTGAAGATCTGCTTCTTAAATGTTTGTATGTGCTCTGTTCAAAAGGGGTTAATGGGTTTCTTAAATGACAACAACAACAAAGACGGACACTGGCTGCATTTTTGTATCTGCCTCACAAGCACTACTATTTTCCCCCCACTATAGGGAAAAAGATCTCCCTATCATCTCTTAGGTTGTGTCCCTATAATAAGCTTGTGTCCAAACATTTCCAGCGCAAGAGCAACTGCTTTACCCTGTAGTGATATAATGAAACTGAAACACGTCTTAAGCCCTAAGCAGGGGATAAGTTACTTTGGGACCAGACTGGCAGGACCGTCGTAACATCAAGGTCTTTAAACTGCCTGGATGCAGAGCCCACGGGGGGCAGCTCAGCCACCGCTGTCCTGGAGATAGGAAGGACAGCTGGACCTCTGACTGTTTCAGCCACTACCCTTCCAGTGACGTGGGATCAGAAGAGATAAGCACCTAAATCATGATCTTACGGTTATTTAAAGCAGTGCTGCAAGAAAAAGAGGTGGTTTTACGATTGTTTCCACTAAAGAATCTCTTACCTTAATAAATTTGGATTTCTTTGAAATCTGAAATTAACTCAAATTCTTTGAGTTCATGATGTTTCATTTCAGAGTATTTTTAAAAGTTGTCTTTTTTCATTACTATTATCAATCTTTATATTGACATCGTTTATTTTCGTTAGAGTAATTTTGCTGATTGTGTGTATTACTTTCTATAATGTGGATACAGAGAGAGCATATATATGTGTTTAGATATATACTCAAGAGAGGGAGAGTGGTAATTTTGCTAATTCTGAACTCTAACCTCCATAAATATTTGTACTTAGAACTCTATTTCTTGTTTCTCATAAGTTGAGGTCACTACTCTATCTCTTATATCTGCAACAGCTGTCACTGCTTCTAGGCAGTTCAGTTCTTTTTCCAAGTGCAATCATTTTGGAACATAACAAATTTGATTTACTTCCAATTTAAGCCTCACTGGATTGTTAGTTCTCTTATCTTCAGCCATCCTGGGCTGTTAAGTTTCAAAAATCAACCATTTGTAAAGACAACCCAAAACAAAGTTTTGGCCATCTGTGGTCATATTTGGATTAAGCATATATGCAGAAAACTTTACTTTAGAAAGACATAAACAAGTGTCCAAACAAGTGTCCACTGGTGCTTTACAGGGTTAAAGTACTCTTCTGAACCGGCATGGAGACTATAAGAGGTTTATAATAGGGAGGAGATTTTTTTTCTATCATTTCTTTCTACTATTTGTACCAGAAAAAAAAAAAAAGATGAAGAGGGAAGAAATAAGCTTTTATTAAAAAAAAAAAAAATTGATGAAGTATCATAAAGTAATCAGAAAAGTAAATGAAAAGCTGAACTTCTGTTACAGCTTTTTAAAAAAGTGGCCATGCAAGGAGACTTTCTCAGGCCCTTATTAATATGCATATATACTTAAAATACAGGAACTTTTTGTCATAAACTGCACTTACAAAAGTAGGTGAGCAAAAAATGAGACTGCTTTCTATGGTAATTAATATTTCAAAGAAAAATTCAGTCTGTTATAGACAGATTTGTGGCTGTATGCTTCCATCATACAAAGCAGCTGAAGCATGTGTTTAAGCTCCTGAGTAAGCATATGAATATTGATCCAGAATATAAATAGCAGCTGTTGATGGTGAAAGAACTAAGAATTCCGTGGAATACATCGCTACTGAGTTCTTAAACTCATGCTCAGACTTAGAAGAAAAGAAATATATCTAAAGTTAAGCAGTAATTTTTTTCCCCAGAAGTGTGTTATCTCAAATAATTCACTAAAACATTAGGACACTTACTATATGTCATCTATCCAGATGTCTGCCTGGACTGCTGTGCAAGAGCCGTTCTCTCACATTAAGGTTATCTCCCACTTGGAAGGAGCACTAAGGTGGATTTATTCAAGGACCATCTACATCGTGCCTACTTTGTGATTTATTTTTCTAGGCTGGGGGGAGACATCTGGAGCAGAGAATTGCAACATCCAGAAAGTTAGACAAGAGAGAGGGGGAGAATGCTCTTTCGCCTTTCTGATCTTAGTACAACTCTGTTCTTCACAAAACACCGTAACTGCAAATTGCCTTCCTCTTGCTTTGCAGCCCTTCTTACAGGGTTATTTGGAGGAAGAAACAGCCTTCCCTAATGCTAAGGATTTACCAGGTAAGACCGAATTAGACTAGGTTAGCGGGTTCTGACTACAACCCACTGTCAGAGAAGTCTAGCTAGAACTTGGCTGTACATAAGGTCTGTTATCACTGTATTCTTGAGACTCAGGAAAGGGTGCGTGGTAAGACATTGATACATATTGATGATTTGGAGAGAATGAGGCTTACCCTAACCGAGGCACTGCATGAGGCCAGACGACACGGAGGCTATTCCCTGCTCTGGTCGAGACCTGGCGCTCCCCAGTGGGGTGTTACCGGCTGTCTGGCAGCTCCTCGTTCCAATAAACCAAGGGCCAGACCGTGTACTAGCGTAATGCTGAAATCAAGAGACGCTTGCAGAAGATCTGGCTGTGAGTATCGAACTCTGCGGAGAACGTTGCCCTTGACAAATGAATGTCTGAGAATTTGGTGGGAGACATTCAGCATCGATTCATGCTGGTGAAGTGAGGCATGTTTTTTCCACTGCTAGCTGAGTGCTAGACAACACAGGAAAAACTTCAAAAGAGACACAGCTTATCCAACTCTTTTTGGCTAATCGTTACTTGGATATGCACCAAAGGGAGAAACTGGGAAGCCAAGAAACCCTGAGAATCAAGGAGTGCTGTGATGGACTGGAGGCCTGAGGCTGATGTTACGTATCTAACAGTTGGAAGCATTTCCAGCTGCCGTGTTGATAGAAACCACCTGCTGATGATATGTCTTAATGTGGGAAGATGGATGAGCCAAGGTGTTCCTGCGTGTCTTTGCTTACCTGTAGTTTTAATTACTTTTCAAAATATGAGCACCTGTTTTGGTTTTGTTTTAATTTTATAGTATATGCAGGTCCTCTGCAGATTAATTTAGCACCCCTTTCAAACACCATCTTCACCTGTGTGACCAAACACACTATGGAGATGTAGCCCTAGCAAACCGTCAAGGATGTATGGCTGAAACCCACCCAAAAGCAGCTTCCATGAAAGGGGATTGAAATTTTCTGGGGTTGTCATATGGCATGATCTGTAGTAGTAACTGCTGGGAAGTCTGGGAAAGTTGTAGATCGGATTCTTGCACTTTGGGTTAAAAATTAAAAACTGATGGAGCTTGTTACTCCTAATTTGGAATATCTCAAAATTACTTTTGCATTTTTCAAGGTTTTTTTGTAACCAGACTAACAGGATAATTTCGGTTTGGTTGTGTGATTTTTTTTTTTTTTTCTTTTTCAGGTGTTCCGAGTATGGTGCTACTGAGGGTCTCTAAAAATTTAAGCATTATGCATTGAATAAAGGCAATATGTGGATATACAGATGGCCCACAGTTATCTACTGTTGGAATGGGGTGGCTGTCTTGTTTATGAAGTCCCTTGTGTTCAGTATGGCCCCATAGTATAACAGCAGCAGTGGATAAAACAGGTTTTTCTCTGTAAGAGGTAAGCTATTAAAAAATCTAGCTGGTTACAAGACAAGGCAAACACAAAAAGGCGGGTAGTTTAGATAAATGGAACAGCTTAGGGAATAGGCCTCTATCTTTGAAGTAGAAGGAAAGTAGGGTTTAAGGCATTTTAACATGGAGTATGTTTTAAGCAGGCCAAGAGATGGCTTATGAAGGGGGTTGGAAGCAGTGATACTTAATGGTTTGGGTGGAGGGGAAGTAGCTGATGGGTGTAATTGTGCGCAAGTTCTGAGCTGAGGAAGGGTGGTGGTGGGGATAACGTGGTCGGCGCCACAAGAAGGGAAAATGCTACTGCCAAAATTGCTTTAGTCAATGTTAAGAGGAATATTAATGACCATATTAAGAGGTTGGAGTGCAGAAGAAAGTAAAATGGAGGAAATAAAAGCTGGCACGTTTTCCATTTGAAGAATGAAAGAAAGGAAAATTTAAAAAAAGAAAAAGAAAATTGGCAGATCTTGGGGTGGGTCCAGATATGGGTAATATGACCTTCCATTTTAGGTCCGTTGTCTTTTATTTCTGGGCCCCACAGGTACAAGCCCCAATGACAAGCTTCGAAAGAGCTCTCAAGCTGCGTTGTGCCACTTACAGCTGCACAAGTTTTTAAAAGGATTATTTGGTAAGGAATTTGGGCTGATTACCTTACCCACCCTGCCACCACTGCCTTGGGCCCCATCATGGGGGCCAGGGCTCAGAAGACCCTCAGAAATGTCAGGGCCCCATCCTGTGAAACCTGGTCTTTAAGCTGCTGGCAGCGCAGTGGCAGGGCTCCCAGCTGGCCACAGCGGGGTGCTCCTGGGGCACAGGGCCTTGCTTCTGCCGCGCCGGTCGTGTCCTTCTTCCCAGAAGATGGAGCGCTGACCTATGCGATGCTGAAGCGCGATTTCCCAGGGCAGTGCCCAGCCTCTGGTATGTGAGAGCTGTGAACGGCCTGCTGTGTGTGCAGGGGAAGGCAGAGGTACAGAAATGGTTGAGTGGAACTATGGATGGTTAGTCTTTAGAAAAGCTTTTTAGTTTCTCTGGGGGTTTTACTTTGTTGTTTTTGTTTGTTTTGTTTTTTATTTTTTAAAAACCTTTGCACAGGTTTAAGAATGATATTTTCACCCCTTCGTCTTCCCTTCATCAAGATGGGCAAGAAAGAGGCAAGGACTTTGGAAGACTATAGTGGAAGGAGGCAAAATGCCCTGAACACGGTTTCTGTTGCAGAAGAAGAGCAAGAGGAAACAAGGAGGGTCTTCGCTGTTGGCTGCGACTGTCCACAACTCTCAGGTACAGTGGTAACGGTGGGTTTTCCAGGAGAAATAGCAGAAAGCGTCATAAGTGGACGGGCGGCAAGAAGTGAGAGCTGGAGAATGTAACGGGGTGGGGGGGAATGCTCATGAGCAACAGGGCTGAAATCCCCACGCGTGGAGGATGACGGCAAGCGCTTAACACTTGGCCGTGCCCGCGGCACTGCGAGGGTGCGGCCGGCTGACATGGGGTGAACCTGCACCTGCCCTGGGCCGGGCTGCGCCGTGCTGTGCCTTCTCGGTTCATCATGATTAAGCCTCTGGAGTGAGGGTGTGGGAAGCAGCGTAATTGTCACTAGTTCTGGTAAAGAATTACAATTTATGGCTTGTGAGGGATCAGAGTTGGGAAGTTTGATGGGCAACAAAATTCCTTTACACATGTGGTAGCAAAAAAGAATGTTATAAATCATGTGTGCTGGACGGCACGTCTTGCTTTTTGGTGTTTATTTCTTCGTGCAAGTTGCAGTATGGTGGCTCTGTGAAATGAAGAGACCGGTGTTAGCCATCCCGGTTGGGATTGTCCAGGGCTGCTTGTGCTGCCTCTGAAGTCAGAGAGCTTCCCCAAGGAGCAGGCGTGCACAGCCTGCTGCTGGACACATCTGGGGTGCAAAGCATGCGTTTGGAAACAAACCTCTTTGTCCTGTTTTGTTGTCGGCCGCAACCACAAAATGTATTCAATGGGTCTACACGCTCTATGTATTTTAGAAATAGTAGTAGTGTTGTTGGAAGGCCGGTGCCAGAGTTTTCTCCTATGGCCCTTTGTAGACACCCGTTGGTCAGTTTGCTCCTGGTGAATGGGAACAGAACGAGTTCCCCTCTGGTAAATACACAGAAGTGAAAGGGTTGCCACGTGGATTTTAACAGGTCAACACGTTTTACTATATGGTGATTTAAACCATTTAAAACTATACGGAGGCCGCATAACTTCTGGTTTAAATTAACCCTCCACTTACTTTCTTTATAAACCCCAAGGAGAAGACGTCCGACCTTCCATCCGACACCCCTGCCGCAGCACGTTTCCAGCGCTGCCGGAGTGACCGAGGGAGCGGGGTTCCCCCACGGAGCCTCCCCGGCCCCGCCACCCGGGACCTGCTGCCGGAGTGACCGAGGGAGCGGGGTTCCCCCACGGAAGCCCTCCGGCCTCGCCACCCGGGGCCCGTCGTGCCCCCCCGCTCCCAGCCCCGGGGCCGCACCGGCGCGGTAAGTGCAGCTCCGCCGCCTCTCCCCCCCCCCCCGCCCGCGCAGGGAGCGGCCCCCGGGGCGGGCGGGGGCGGGGGCGGGGGCAGCCCGGTGCCGGCGGGGAGCCCGTTCCCGGCGCGCTCGGCTCGGCTCTCGTCTCCCTGCCCGCCCTCCTCCTTCCCTCCGTCCGTCTGTCCGTCCCTCCCTCCGTCCGTCCCTCCCCGCCGCCGGCCGGCCGGCAGCGCCGTTGCGCAGCTCCCGAGGACGGGCTGGGGCCGGGACCCTCGGCGGCGGGCAGCGGCACCGGGCGCAGGGCGGGCGAGGCGAGGCGAGGCGAGGCTGGACGGCCGCGGCAGGGGACGAGGCCGCCCGGGGCTGGCGGCGGGGGGCGGCGGCGGGGGCCCGGGGCGGCGGGGGGGCGCCGCCGGGGCCCGGCGCATGGCGGCGGCGGCGGGGAGCATCACCACGCTGCCGGCGCTGCCCGACGACGGGGGCAGCGGCGCCTTCCCCCCCGGCCACTTCAAGGACCCCAAACGGCTGTACTGCAAGAACGGCGGCTTCTTCCTGAGGATCAACCCCGACGGCAGGGTGGACGGCGTCCGGGAGAAGAGCGACCCCCACAGTGAGTCTCCCGGCGGACCGGGACCGGGTCGGGGATGGGCCGCCCCTCCGCCCGGGGAAGCGGGGCTCCCGGGGGGGGGCCGGCGCCTCGGCGCCCGTCCCGCCCTGCTGAAGCATCAGCGGCGAGCTTTGCTTGGAAAGAGTCTGTAAATACGCGTACGCTCGTATATAAGTAAAACGCGCGTATGCACCGACGTATGGTTTACTCCTACAGGCGCGTCCGGCGGTTCCGGACCGGAGCATCCCAAGGGCCGGGTACCGCACCGGCGGCACGTCCCGGTGCAAACGCTGGTTGGCGTCTCCTCATTCAACCTGCTGCGGCACGGAGCTTGTCACATGCAGAAAGATTTGCTTTCGTGCTTGAAGGTGTCTGAATTTGTTTACATAGCTCTCAAACGGGTGTAACGGCAGTTGACCGCTTTACGCGGCAGTGGTAAATCGTTAGCATGAAGGTGGAAAGAAGGTGGGTTTTTTCCCGGTGCAGGTAACTCCTCATGAGTAGGCGTGCTCTTAGTGTGCAAGTACTCTTAGCAACAGGAGCGTTAATTTGTTCAAGGTTTATAACGAAGCACTCTCAAAGCACCTTTTTTTCGCTTAAAACATTGCACGTTGTGATTTTTTAAAAAAATCTTAATTCAGGATGGATAAAATACAGCTAAAACAAAACCCATGAGTACCAGCAGAAACAGTTTGTCCCGTGGTACCTGATCTTTTGAGGGAGGAAGAGGCTCCTGAACTGGGAACACAGCCCGCGGGTTGAGTGGTCAGTGCAGTCTTGAGGGTCCGTGACCCAGCTCGCCTGCGGTGCCAGGCACCCGCTCTGCTACAGGCAGCCTTGCGGGGAGCACGGGGCAGGTTGTTGTTAGGAACATCGGCTGTTCTTTATCCCAAAGAGCAAAATGCCTTTTTGCAGACCTCGGAATATTTTGAAAAGTATTCAGCATGGAGTTTTGCAGATGTGGCAGCAAGTTTTTGAAATGCCTGTCAGGTATTTCCTTCAAAACAGGTACAAGGAGTTGCTGTGTAGCTGTCTGTCAGATAGGTAGTCTCAGTGCGCTTCCTGGTTTGAGAAAATCTGTTACTGTACAGTGTGGGCACTTCGACCTGGCAGCGGCCTGCCGGCGGGCACTTGGCATAAAGAGCAGGTGAAATGTTTTACTGTGATTCTTCATCTGGTTTGCACCTGTGCTCTGAGTGACAGATGCACAGATGGGACTAAAGTCAGAAGATGAAGAGGAGAAGGAAGTGAGGGGGCAGACCAAAGGTTCTTAATGTTAGCTTCCGCTTTGGACATTCACTATCGGCAAAAAAGCTTTTCCAGCAATTCCAAAGAGGTACTGTAACAGACTTTTCCCAAATAACAGTATTGCCAGGTGGGGCTTCAATCTGAGGCTGTTTTATTTTGTGACTTTTCAGCAGAAACACTGTATGTGTGATGGGCTGAAGATGTATGTGGAACAGTATATTTTGGGAAAGTTAGCATCATTTATTAGGCCAACTAGTATTCCTAGGAGAAGCTATAGGAAGATTTCAGACTTGGTCCTACGCATTTGTGTTTCTCTCTCAGATATGGATTTAAAGGGAAGCGTGGTTGATGTGTGAGTAGTAACAAAATATATTCATTGCCAATACAGTACAGTAAATTATTGCATGTGGACCTTCCAAATGTTGATGCCTAAAGCAAAGTGTTTATTTACATAAGTGGTTTGATTTTTACATATACCAGTCAGTTACTGTGCAGGATCAAGTTTGTGCTGGAAAGCATGCAGTAATGTGTTCAGCTTGCTTCAGCCTTTTGTGTTTGGGAGATCTGGGAACTGGAATTTTTACAGGAAATAAGTCTCATTAGTTAATAAAACATGTCATCTCGTCCCTAGAAGTAGATATGAAGATATGCTGGAAGTTTGCTGCAAAGGGAGACTATGTTTAGTCAGGGACGTACAAGGCTGAAGTTGGGTCTCCAGACACTGCCACGGCTGTGAGGTTCTTGCCTCGCTCAGCGCTCCGCTGTCTGCGGTGAGGAATGCCGGTAGTGGTGTGTGTTGTTCTGTGCTCGCCTGGCTGGGCTGAGCTGCCCTGAGTGGCGGGGGTGGTATTCATCCTTGTCATCTTCTGCACCACAGAGCTCCCCCCCACAGAGCTCCCCCATCATCATCATCATCATCATCATCATCATCATCCCCCGCCTTTTTTATTATTCTGCCAGGAAAACTAGTACTAGTTTTATGTTCTTGAGTCTGTCTAATGTGTGTTTTCTCTTCCTGTTAAGCCTTATCAATGCTAGAAATTTTTTAGCTGACTTCTCATGGTGTTTTCCTAGTAGTGAATTATGTTTGAAAATCTAGCTGGTGTTGGCGGTCCTGCCTTACTCTTTCCTTTCAAGTTTCTCTGTTTTGCGCTATAGCTTTTTTGCTGTCATTTCTTTCTGACTCTCCATTTTGTCTCTACATTTTCTTCTCTGCCTCTTCAGTCCTCTCTGATCACTGGTGTTCTTTTGTTCTTTGCCCTTTCCTTTGGTACTGGTCTCTCTGAAGCCCCTCTCTTTTCCTGCCCTTTTGCCTCTTGAATGAATGGTGGCAACAGGTAAAGGAAAACCTGAGTTATTAATGACTGACATGGCCTCTGCCCTGTGCTGCAGAAAGTCAGCCACCTCAGGTACCCATCAGCTGGGCACTCCCTGGCCATCTGCAGAAAATCCCTTTGTTTAAAAAAAGCAGTTATAAAAGTTAAAAAGAGTGTGATAGAGCTGGAGGGCTGTCAGGACTCACTTCCAACAAGTGCACCTAGGCACAGGCGTGCCGCTGCGCCTGAGCTGCCACCTTGTCCCCTGCTGCCACGCTCTCCTTTCCTCGTTATTGGACAGCTCTTTGTTTTTCTTTTTCTTTTTCCTTTTTTCTTTTTTTTTTTTTTCCCCTGAAAGAACTCTAGTTCTGAGTAGTAGAGAAATCAGTGCAAGTTGCTATGACATTACAGAGTTCACATCCTTCGCATCTTTGTTGCAAATACGTCATTCGCTACAAATCTGCGCCATGCTGAACTCTGACCTGGTGAGTGCTGCTCTGTGGGAGTCCCTGTGAAATCTTGTGGTATGCCTGGCAGGTCACGTTGGCATGGCAGATGGCAATAAATCTTGGACAACGTGAGAAGACTTTAAAAAAAAAAAATTAATGAAGAAAACGTACACCTCAAGTAACTCGTGGTGTTTCTTAGTTAAGTGCAAAGGCTTTGTAAGCTGGTTTTGCGGGAAGAAATTGAATGGCTGCAGAGAGTTTGGTTTAGAAATCTAATTAAAGGACAACTAGGAGAGATTCTTGTGGTAGTTGGCTATTCTTACAAATTAATTATCCAAAATAGCATTCGATTAGCACATCCTCATTTTTACTTTTAAAGGAAGTTCTTATTTTAGAAGGTCAATGACTATATTCTTGTGTTTCAGATCAGAATCTAATACTATAAACAAATTTCTATTATCCATGTTCTTTTTTTGCTCTTCCGCCTCTAGTACTAAGGGGGCGGCTCGTTCAAAGAATATGGTCTGTTTTATGTCATGGCACTTAGAGTTTTGACTGTTTTACACTCACCCCATTCACTTTGGTTTATTCATAATTGTGTTGTGAGTGAAATTGGGGATTGAAGTTTACGTCCTGTGTGCCGGAGGATTGGAATCGTATGATTCACACAGCTAAAAAACAGGACAATACGTCTTACGTGGTCGATGTTGCCACATCTGATGTGTGCTGTACAGTGACTTCAGTGAAGTGCCCCTTTGGACACACCCTGGGGACTTCTGCTGAGTCTTTTTCCCTTGAAGAGGTATGTTTCAGACAAACAAGAAACAGAAGGCACTTTCTTAGAGTTTTATTGTTTAAAGCAAAACAAAAAACATGTCCTCTTTTTGTTGTTGCTGTTGATCAACAACTTCTGATTTATGCCCTGGAAAATGTACAAAGAACGCAGTCTTTTTGGAAAGGCTTTTAGAAACCCTCTGGAGGTGTTTGCCTCAAAGAGGCTACAGTGCTGTCAGAGGGGAGAAGCAGGGGAATGGAAAGGGAAAGCTTATCCATACATTTTAGAAAATGTCTAATAGCACAGCTGGTTCCCTTCACAGTTTCCCTCACTGAGGAATGGTTGGCATTTATATATTTCCATAATTTCTCAAGTAGCTTTATTTCATGGTGAGCGTAAACCAAGGCATCCAAGGAATCCCGAGTCGTTCTTGTCCACTTGTTAATGAAGTGACGAGGCTCCAGCCTGTCACTCAGAAAGGGTTCAGCAGTGTGAGCGTTTATCAAACCTGCAGACTTCCGAAGTAAATTCTTCCTGCTCAGTAGCTGGCTACTCTTCCACAAATACCTCAAGAAAATGTAAAACGGGGTAATACTGGTCCAGGAAAATTTCTTCGTAAGAAGGAAGTTCCTTTCATAAGTAGTTATTAATGATATGATTTTTACTTGTATCATACGCAACATTTAAATGGTTACGCTGTGAATGTTTTAAAAAGACTATATTGAAGTTCATGCAGGCTTTTAGGGCATACCAGCTTAGTCGAGAAGGTAGAAAGCTGATCGCTGTTCATACGAATGGAAGAAAACTGTGATCCTCAGAGAGAAAAATTTGAGCAACTGTCAAGAAGTGTTTTAGGATGAAGGTTCAGTACCTGGTGTTTATTTTTTTTTATAGGTGTGTAAGTTATTTGAGTTGGGACTCAGAAGATCTCCTCTCCCATTTTGGTGTCCCACAGACGTGGCCGGAGCTGTTGACAGGGCATCCTGTTCCAAATCTTAGCGCCAGGTGACAGTTTACTTTTTTTTTTTTAAAAAACCTGGCCCTAAACATCTGAATTTATTACTTTTACCCAAGTGCTTCTGAAAACAGACTCTTTTTGCATTACTTTTGATCTATTGCGCAGACCTTAACTGGTTTGCCAAATACCAATACTTTGCAACACAGTCAACACAGAAGTTCGTCCCGGCTCTCAGATGCAGCTGTTTTAGGGAATGTGAGGTAGCGGAGAGCTCCCGTGGAAAAAAAAAAAGTTGAGAATATTCTTCCTTTGTGTCTTTTGCTTATTTTTGTCATAGAAATGCTGTCATACTGTTCTCTGCATTGTCCTGCAGGGTAAATTGATTAAATGCATAAATAAATTACCTGCGTTGGCTGGGCATGCTGACAGATGGTGCTCGTCAGGGGAGGATCTCTCTTACCTGTTGTTGTGTCCGCTGATCCTCTTGCCCAGATTTTAGCAAGTCTTACCCACTCTGAAGGTGTGTGACCGAGTAGCGGGTATGCTCTGAAGGTGGAGCTAAGCAAATATGAGATGCCTCTGGTGGGCAATGAACTGTCCTGTCTCTCCCAGCTCTTTTCTGCCTGGTTTGGAAAGGGCTGCTGGAAGAGTGTGGAAGGTTCCCTGGGCACCACCATCCACAGGTACACTAGAGGGCAGGATTTAGCCCTTAAATTTTCTCACAGGCTGTAGAAACCAGGAGTGCTTATAGGTACTTCGATATTCTTGTTTGCAGGAAAAAAAAAACATAGTCCAACTCCTGCTTAGCTGTTGCACAGGCATTGCTGAATGAATAAGGCAAATACGGATAATGCGCAGTAGTTTGACAGGATACAGTGAAATTATGGAGATAGTCACATAAACGCAGATTCTTGCAAAAGCTGTCTGACCCCCTTATGTGGGTAGATTAAAACTTTTGGTAAAAACTGCAGTGGCACACGTATGACATTTAGTGAAATCAGAATGAAGGCTCTGGGACGTTTGTCATCTTGATAAAATGGAACCACATATTCCTGCATCGCTCTTCAAGAAAATGAAATCAGGTGGCTGCTAATGGTTTTCATTGGGCTAATAAATGCTTGATATTTGTGCAGCTGGTTTGAAGAAAAAGTTTATCCTGTGGTGAAGATATATTTAAAAGCAATTTACAGAAGGTGAACTATGTTAGTAATGCTTTTTTAAGATCTGATTTCTTTTGACTTACTAGATGAAGAGACTAAGTTGCGGTCAGTTAAAACCTGTGGGTTTGGGGTTTTCTCTCTTTTTAAAGTGTGCTTAGTGTATATTACTGAAGGGTTTTAAAAGTTGTTCTGATTCATCTTCTGTAAGAAAAGCAGGTTCGGCTTCTGCATTCTGTAATAAAAGCAAGAGAAGTGCCAAGTGCACAGACAGTTGAATGGGCAACAAGAGATGTAGCACTGGTTTTGGCAGTAAAATTAACAGCCACAGGGTTCAAAAGATGCTTGAAGATAAACCCCAGAAAAATGCTTTCTTTCCCCGTTCAGTTCCCACGGAATGCGTACACCTATCGTATTTTCTAGAAGAAAGGGCACCAGTTGCGCTGCAGTTTTTGGGGCAGAATTCTGTTTAATTGCCCTTTAGTTAATCAATGTCTCAACCTGAGTTTTACCTTGTAATCTTTTCAGTGATGATTTGTTTCTGTAAGCTTTTCCCGACTCCCTTACATTACGCATACGGCAAGCAGTTTTCAAAATAGTTATTCAGTGATTTCTATATACTTAAAGTTGTTAACACGCTGAAGTGAAACATGTAACAAGATTTTCTTTGAAGGTTTTTTCTCTGAGCTTAATATTTTTTAACCTTTTTCTTCCCCAGAAAAATATTTTTCCAGTATTTCCTCATTTGTTCAAGTAGTTTGAACTAAATCCATTAATCCATCCATAACTTTTGATGTGAGCAAGAGGAGCCTGAAATTTGTGCTTTGATTATGACAGCTTTTAGCACTCTTGGGAGCGCTGCCCTGGGATCGCTGTCCATCTGTTGTTTCAAAATACTTGAGAGGTGATTGATTGTACTAAACTGGTTAATAACCCTGGGAACAGTGGAGCTTTTAGACTGTTGGTGGCAGCATGTTTAGTGCAATTACCTAGTAAAAACAAAACAGACTATACAACCTCAATGCAATCCAGTTCTGAAATAAAGGTTATCCTGAGAATGCTCAAGTTACTATTACTTAAAAAAAGTACATACTTGCATGACATCTGTGAATGGAATATCTATACCGGGTGGCATTTGAAATGTTTATGGTGATGGGATTACATTTCAGTTCTGATGGAGAATGAATAGCCTTTACCTCTGTTAGTTTCTGCGTAAGACGGCGCATTTCAAAATAGAGCAACTCTCTCATCATTTGTCATTTTCAGTAGTGTGTTTTGTGACAGTGTATGGGTAAACTTGGGTTCCTGTCTGCCTCTTCTGCTGCCTCCTAACTTCTCAGTAAAAATATTTAAAGGGTGACTCTCTGGAGGGCTGGTGGCAGTTCAGGATTATTATCTTATGTAGTTTTTTTTTTGTTGTTGTTTGTTCAGGGTAGGGCCAGATTTTGACTGAAGCCTGATATGCTCATCCAAGAATATAAATGAGATGATGTCTACAAAGCTGGGTGGAGGTTGTCTTCCACAAACTGTCATGGTACACTTCTGGTTGAGTGATCCTGTATGAACTTATCACTCATGTTTGTTTTTTTTAGAGCTTGAAAACCACACTGCTCGAGTGATTCGAAGGAGAAAGATACTAAGGAAAGGGGGAAGTAAGAACTAAACTCCAGAGCCATTTGTAGTGGCAATGGGGTGAAATTATAGTCCTGCATTGTGGAGCTCGTTAGCTTGTCGCTTACCTTGTGATGAGACTTGAGCAGATCTCGTAAAACATCAATCATCAGGATTCCGGTTGGAATGTGCAAGTCACAAAATCCTGATACTCATGGCTATGAAGTACTGCATGGTGTTGTGTTTTGTAAGAGCAAGCATAGATATCAGCTGTGATAACAGCTTGAAAATATTTGCAGACTGTTTCTCGGCTCCCTCAGGCTGACCCAGCCCGGTGCCCATGATGCCTGGCATCCGCCTGCAAACCCTTACCATGCCGATGTGCTTTATTAGGCATTCTGTTGCCATTTTGTGGTGGTGTAGCTCTGCGGTTATTTTTGCTGATGAGGCATGTCCTTAACATACGCAGGTCTGTAGGCATCTCGATCTGTGCTCGGTACGCCTCTTTTGGAGAAACGTGTAGCACCTCTTGGGACTAGCACCATTTTTTTGGCAGACTGTATTTTTTCTCTGTGTTTCTGGGTACTGGGAAACAAATACACGAGTGTTTTGTTCCTATCCATGTGTCTTCCTTTTCGCCTTCCCCTCTGCAGCCCCAGTGTTTTGTTTTAACATTACCCATTAAGTTGCCAGTGGTAACTGGCCAAGGGATCCTTTGGTTAGACGCTTCAGCTGATGTAACAAGCCTCTGCTTGCTAAAAGGGATGGTCTTTCCTCTTCCTTACCCCATCTCAGCGGTGCTGTAGTTGGCACCGCCTCTAGTACCAAATCCAGCAAGGGGGCAAATGGGTTTCGCAACCAGCAAGGGGTGGTAGGAGTGTGCAGCTGGGAGTGTGGGAAGGAGGGGCAGGAGCTGCCCCTTTCCAGTGGCAGCTAGCGGTCCAGTTGTCACTGCCTGTCTTGCCGTACCATGTCCTGAACCAGCTCATCTGTTAAAATGCAGGACAAGGTACAATGTCTTCCTTGACAGATGACTTGAAGAGGATGAACAGATGGAGTCCATGCGATTGTCACCTATGTTACATTTCAGGTTAGAATAGTGATTTTAGGACGATAATACGGTGAGTGTTAATGCAGCCCCACAACTCTGGGAAGACCAATAGTGAGACTGAGATTTCTGGACATAGAGAACACACCTGTGCAGCGGTTTTGTGCAATACTCCATTGGGTCCTGTTGATACCTCTGGCAACAGAGATGGATACAAAAACAAGAGCATTTTTTAGCATGGAGGAGCATCCAGTGAGGGCCATACAGAGGATGTAGGGGAAGCTGCTGTCATCACTGTTCGGCAGCCACCTAGGGTATTCTGCTGCACAGGCTCGTTAGGCTGAGCAGTTTCTGGGAAATAGTGTATGGATTCAGTTCACGGGGTTTCTGCAACTGTAATGGAGCAATTGGGATGAATAGCCAAACGTGCGTCTGGCCGTGCCTCTGAATAAGTAAATATGAAGGGTTCATTTTGTGGTTTTACAGATGTTTACAGAATCACTATGGATGTTTTACTGACAGTAATGTAGCTCATTCAGGAAAATTGAGAAAAAAGACCTGTGATGCTGGTGCCTTTAGAAATGCGGGAATTTCTAAAAGCTGAAGAGGTCAACAGAACTGTCCCATCTTGCCAGTTGTAGTTTATTTCAGTCCCAACCTTCTGCTTGCTTTACTGCTTCAAGAAGCAATGTCTTCCAGAGCATTTGGTTGTGCTTGAGCTAGTACCAGTGATTGTAAGGTGTTGGTATTTGCTGTTGAAGAGCAGAGCAAGGTGTCTCAAAATGAGGCTGAATTTCAGTGATCAAGCTCTAGTACCATCGATCAGTATTGTCTATGTGATATTCTGTTAGGAGGTAATGCTGTTAGGAGTGATAGAAATCTGGTCTGCCTGCTGGTTTGATGTGATAGAAGGCGAGACAGTGCGATTGCTGGTGCTTGTAGCCATGGCATACTCTTGCAGTGAAATCTGGAGCAGCATGGAGATTTAAACCAGCAAAGTGAGCGCTGGTGAGTAATGGTCTGGCTGAAGCCGGGCTGAGGCAAGTAGGTTCTTCCAAGCTGCAGGTTGTAAGGTCTCTCTCTTGTTGTCAGGAAAGTGCTCGTGTCCCTTCTTAGTGTGGTTCAAAGGTATTCAGAATAAGCAGTGGGTTTTTATTTGGAGAGCTGGAAGCTGGGGAAGGGACTACAGCCTGATCCCTCTCTCTGCAGTCCTGCAGACCCAAGTTCTTGGCTCCCCAGTAGAGGCTGTGTCCCACAGTGTATCCTGTCTGCCTCCTCAGAGTGAGCAGAGGGGGCTGTAAAAGTGAAAAGTGTTACCCAAATATTTGAAGGGAAGTCTAAAAATGCACTGTGCTTTTTATTTTCCGGTGTCAGGGAATTTGGTTTCTTAGGAAGAAGAGCTCTTTATACTCAAGCGAGGCTGCGTTCAAAAGCAAATTAGAGCCTTTTTGTGAAGACTCTGGTTCACTACTATTCTGGATCAGCAGTGACTGACAGCTCTTGTGCTTCATTGCAGATCATGCTGTTCCCCTGTGGGTGCGTTATTTAAATGTCAGCATAGGGTGGATACGCAGCTTGTTGGAGGGGGATAAAATAGATGGAGAATGAAGTAAGTCCCTGGGCTTAATGTTGTCTTTGCATTGTCCTTGTAGTAAACGAGGTGGACAGGCACCGGGAAATACTGTTCGTGTGTGTGTATGGACTTCGAATGGTCTTTCTGTTGACTTTTTGCGAAAATATTTATTAAAGACTTGGTGATTAATTCAATTTCATTGGTATTGGAGACGGGGGAAGTGCAAAACCAACAGTCACTGTCTCTTAACCTTTTGGCCAGATTAAGAGCAATTAACTCTAAAGGGCAATTTAATTTATAGGAACTCTTCCTTACCAGTGTGTTATTTCTTTCTACCCACCTGCCGTGCCATCTCCCTGGCACCTTGGTGCCCGACACAGCTTCTCTTTCACCACTGTGCTTCAGACTCTTGAAATCCAACTTGCTGATTCTTCTTAGCGTTTCGGAAATGCAGCTTTTCCTTTCCAACTGTGACAGTAAGGCTTATTAAGCCTATGGGTTGGCAATTTCTCGCCGCTGCTCTGGAAGCCTTTTCCTTTCATCTCACCAAAGCTGTTATCCACTGCTCTGACATCAGTTATACCCCTAAAATACTGTGTACTACTGAATAGTTGTTGTGTGAGTGGTACGTGAAGAAGGAGCACAAAAAATACCTTTTAAAAATGATACGTTTTACCTTCTTTGTCTTCTGAAGTGACAGTCTTGGGCTTGTCTCAGGTTGTCCCTGGTTTTATGTATGTTTATTTTGCTGCAAGTGAAAAACAGGCCATCGTTACACAGAGATTAGTGAATGCACAATAAAAAGCTGAAATTCTGCAGGTTCTGTACGCATCTTCTGATATCAGTCAGTGACATTTTGTTGGCTTAACACTTGCACCAGCTTTGTTTTCAAGCTGAACAACTGGAAGTGGTTATTCTGCGATTTACTTCAGTGAATACTACATGAAGTGAAAACAGTTTAAAGACGCATGATGGATTACCTTAACCTTGTTTAGAAAAGCCCTTTGGAAAAAGTCCTAAAAAACATGTGTGAACGTGCCTTCATTGTTTTGATAAGGAAACCCTCAAACATTGTTCTAAATCAAGAATTTGGGGTAAAGGTATCGGTAATGTTGAAACTAGGCTTTATTACTTGTACGCAGTAACGAATGAAATTGTTCTTCTGTAAAGTTAGTAGATTTTTTTTCTGCTTGGTTGTGCCCTCTTGGCTTTAAATGACGCAGTCAGCTCACCTGCAGCGACAGGGAGACTGCAAGCAGTGCGGCAGCGAGGTATTGAGAAGAAATTTATATGATGATGTATCTGGAGTGTCTGGCATTTGAAATGCTCACGTAATGCCAATCAGTCGCTGTTTACTTTACTCAGCAGCACAAAATACCCAAGTTGTGTTTTGTAAGCAGAATACAGAAACTCCGGTGCTTTTAACTTTTAAAAGACTCGATGAAGTTTGACCCACCAGTTTATGCGAGCCATGTGAAATGGAGAAATAAAACTGTGTGTATTTTACACGTGGGCACACAGGCAAGGAACGCTAAGCCAGACTGTTGCCAGAAATGTATGTCACGTTATTCTGAAATTATTGTTCTGCAGGATGACTTCACTGCCCTTTATATGACATTTATAGGGAGCGTTTGAGGGTGCTGGATGTTTGGTAACCAGTGCTTCCCGGGGAGGATTCCCAGTGGCACAGGTATATGTTAGGGGGAGTTGGAGATTTGTAGGAATTGAGGCAGAGTTATAAATGAGAACAGATGGGAACCTGAATACGGAAATAATTTTCACTGCATTCAGTATTTGTACTACTTAAAAAGATGAAAACACTTAATCTGTGGACATCCATATTATGTGGTAGACTAGCTTAGCGGGTTGATATTTAAACAGTTACACAAGTTATTATGCTGTTTAAAGCCTTGGATTTACTCTTAAGTGTAACCGGAACTTTTTGAAGTGTTTGTATTTCACAAGTGTGTATTTTTGTTGTAGATGTTTACATTTTAAAGACCTTAGGTCTGTCTGTGAGTGGTTTTATGCCTCTGGCTGGCAAGAAGGAAAAAGATACACGCTGCAATGCTGTCATGCAAAAGCAAAGAAATGTGCCTTTGTACGGGAGCGTGACTCACTATTTCTCAGTGCAACACTTCATTTGCTTGATTGTTTTTGTTGCTGTTCTGTGGTTTTTATTTATTGAAAGACCACCTCTTCTTGCTGTTTTTCATGTTTCTCCTTTCTCCCCCACACGTGTTGCAGGTTTTAGGCAGCGCGTACTTCAGCAACTCTGGCGACGGCACAGTGGTTTTACGACGAGAGTATGAAAGCAAGCAAAGGGTTGTTTTCGTACTTGCAGTCTCGAGACTGGGGATGCCTCATACATCAACGCAAAGCTTATCAGTCAGTTGAAACTTAATCTGCTTAATATGTCTTTGAGAAAGAGACAGCAGAAAGTGTCAGAGAGTGGATGAGGGAGACAGCGAGCCAAAGGTATTTCTAATTCCTAGAGATAAGTGACAGTAGGCATCACCAGCTCACAGGCTGGGGTTTGGATCTGACCCAGCGAGCAGCTTTCTCTGGCTCTGGAAACACCAAAATGGGGGTATTAATCTGTGTGTGTGTGAGAGTGTGTACATGCATGTGTATCTTTGATGAACCAGCCCTTGGGCTTGGGAGAGTTTATTATGTTAGGTGTGGAGCATTACGCCCAACTCTGTCTCTTGCTTGGACACCTGGCTGGGAATAGACATTGCCCCCAAGCATGAAGGAATCGGCCGAGTTCAGCCACAGACTATGCCGGGTGGGAATTCGGTTGTAGGGTGTTGCAGTTAGCAAAGTGCTGCTGATTCTTATTTCTGCCCCCCCTTTTTAGTGAACTTGCCTGTGTTTCTGCAGAGGGTTACCTTACAGAGGTAATCCACCTCTGTAGCACTGAGACTGCAAAACTGTTGCTGCTTTGTTCCATTCTGTGGGCACAGAGGTGCAGGAGGATGAGTGATGGGGAGCTGGTGCAATAGCTTCACCGCAGTGTCATTCGGGGGCCTCATGAAGGATTTTCCTTACAGGGCCTCTGCAAATATGTTGGAGATGGGCCCTGAGCCATTGGCTTGGGTTTAGCTTTTCCACAGCAGAGCCTGTAGAAACGCTAGTCATTGATCCAGAGACGTGCAGCCCAGGATTTTTCAAGGGGTACATAAACTCTCCCTTCTTGTAAACTGAGCGAGAGGTGTTTTGCTAATGACCTTTTTAGTTCACATAAAGCGGCTGTATGTCAGTGAAAATGAGGGTTGAAACAGTATCAGATTCCTCCTCTCTTTCCAGGGCCCATAAGCTGCTCTGTCAGTTGCAGTGTCTGGGCAAGGTATGTGTTTGCTGTTAAGAAGTTCACAAACTCAAAAAAACCCCCAAAAAACTCTTGGAGCATTGGCTGATCGATGTTTTTGGGCCCAGAGTCCTCTTGATAAAATGTGCTATTTCACGTCACATTCTTTCAGGGCATTAATAATGATGTTACCATGATGAAAAGGGCTTCTTCTTCCTACTGCTTTAAGAAGTGAAAGAGGCAGAGCAGCGAAGGGCCGCGTGTGCAGGTTGTAGGCAGCATAATGATTTAGGTGTCTTGTCTCGGAGTATTAGGGGCAGCGTTTGGCATCCTGAAGGGAAGGGTGGAGGTACTGAAAGTAGATATCCAGGTTGTGTGGTCCTGCCCCAGGAGCAGCATTTCGGTGTAGGTGGGGAAAACCCTGCAGAGGCTGAAAGCATGTGTGCGTGGGGAGCTGTGGTTGTGCCTCACAGCAGTAAGAGGCACAACTGCAGGAAACATCGGTGAACCCTCGTGAGCTTTGGTTTAGCCTGCGTGTACTTGGGACGGTAGTGAAGATGTGGCAGCAGGGTTTTTACTCTGATGTGATCGAGACCCTTGAGCAGGAGACTGGACTAGATAGAGTCCGTCCAACCTGAATTTTGTGTGATTCTGAGACTGTGGCTGGGTAGTTGCGGTTTTAGTGCACGCTGAAGTCTCTTTGTAGGGATCTTTACTAGGTAGATTACAGCGGACATATAGCTTAGGCTTTAATTGTACCTTTATTTGCTGACTATGTGTATCCAAAGCCAGGAGCTTGTGGTTGGTTTTTATTTTGTAGAGGTTAGGTTTCCCATTTCCTTGTGGAAGTGTAGGAAAACGGGGATTTTATGAATCCATTTGGCTAATGCATCTCAAATTCCACCTGCTTGAGGTGTGGGAGTTTGCCTCATGCTCCAGTACAGCACCCTCATGTACACTTATCCTGCCCCTCTTCACTGCAACTTGCTCTTTACATGTCTGTCCGTCTCTTATGTTTTCCTAACGTGTTTCTGTCCCTTTCTTTCCCCACTATGACCTTTGTTTTCCCTCTTCCTTAGCGATACTGTGGCATACTCCTGCCCCAGAACATCTTAGCCAACGCAGCTGCTATGAGTAAAGCAACAGCACATGGTGTTGCGCACGCCGATTGCCCCAGGCAAAGGGCTTGGGGTGCAGGAGGCTGGCGGCACTGTTCCTCTGCCGCTGCCAACAGATGTCCGACTGGGAGGGTGTGAGAAAGGTAGCACGAGCTCAGCAGTGCGTAACTTCCAAAATGTGCAGCTCTCTTTTCCTAAAGCATTAAGTTGCTAGATTTTGCCAAGGTCTTCTAAATAAACCAATTTTGAAGGAGAATTTTGGCCGAACCCTTTATGATGCAGAGCAATTAAACCATTTGGGACCATTTAAGTTAGTGCAGTATTACTTGTTCTGGGCCATTAAAAAGTTTTCCTGGGTTGGGAGAGCTCTGAAAGGACTTTAGGGCTTTCATTGTACATATAATTTTTCAGTTTTAGCGCTCAGGGCACTAAAAGAACTTTTGGAAAATGTACACGTTTACTGTATTCTCTGCATTTGCTAGCACCTCCTCTGTCCGTGTTTTGCTACTTGTCCGTAAAATTTTCTTCTCCACTGGCGTATGCAAAACTTCATTGGAAATACTTCTCTGGGCTCTTTAAGAGAAGATGGGGAAGATCCAGTTCATAACAGAAATCTGAAACCTTGCCAACCACAATGCTATTAAATACCACTTTTCAACTTCCATATTCTTAGAAAAGTCTCTCCAAATTGTGAAATAAATGCCTGTTTGTAACTTTCTCTCAAATATGCTGGCTAGTTTCACCTGCAACTTGTAGATCTGTCCTGACCATACCCCCTGTGAAAGAGGGATGGTTATGTATGTGTAACTGTAATTTTACATCCACAAGCCACTAATGACATGAATGCGTGCGGAAATCTGTGCCTGCGGAGCTCTGCTGGCTGCAGGGGAGGGGCACAGTGGCGTGGTCAGTGTTTTGTCTGTGTTTAACATGTCACAGGATCAGGACCTGATTAAAAAACAAAACAAAACAAACCACCCCAAAACCCCAACCCAAAACCGTTGAACCTGTTTAATGTATATGTCAGGGTGTGGTCTTGAAGAGGTTTGATCTTCTGTCAGTTGTGTTTCAATGAAAAAGAAAACAACTGTTTAGTCATTTTGCCTTTTAGATGCTGTAAGAATCTTTCTGATCTGAGCATCGCTGTTGGAAAGAGTGTACCTGCAAATTTCCTGTGTTAATGGAAGGGAAGCTGGCAAAAAACCCCGGGTTCGTCTTGTATGGTCATTTGTGTATGTATATATACAGAAGAGTTGTACATGTCCAGGAAGGGCTGTGTGCAGTGGGATGTGGAGAAGACTCTCTCCCAGGCATTTTGGTGCGTGTTGCAGTGTGGTTCAACATCCTTTAATGCCACAAATTGTAGTGGTTTCAGTGGAAATTCAGGTTAGGCTGTAGCCTGTATTGTTCTTCAGCCAAAGCATCAGTGAATGAGTATTCTTAGCACAGCCTCTACATATTGTGAGGAAAAAAATGTCCCTCGCTCTATCCTCTTTCACAGAATCCCAGGTTGGAAGGGACCTCAGGGATCATCTAGTCCAACCTTTCTGGGAAGAGCACAGTCTAGACAAGATGGCCCAGCACCCTGTCCAGACGACTCTTGAAGGTGTCCAACGTGGCCGAGTCAACCACTTCCCTGGGGAGGTTATTCCAATGGTGACTGTCCTCACTGTGAAAAATTTCCCTCTGGTGTCCAATCGGAATCTCCCCAAGAGCAACTTGTGTCCCTTCCCCCTTGTCCTCTCCATGGGACTCCATGTAAAAAGGGAGTCTCCATCTTCTTTGTAGGTACCCCTGGAAGGTGTAGTAGTTTAACTCAAACTACATCCAAAGTGATTTGTTTTCTTAGTTAACGGCCGTCTCCTCAGGTAAATGTTGCTGTTTGGATAATTTGCCATACAGAGATGTAGATGGTATTGTAAGGAAGAGGACATTAAACT
Source organism: Phalacrocorax aristotelis (assembly GCF_949628215.1). Classification (NCBI taxonomy): domain Eukaryota; kingdom Metazoa; phylum Chordata; class Aves; order Suliformes; family Phalacrocoracidae; genus Phalacrocorax; species Phalacrocorax aristotelis. The sequence goes on from NC_134279.1 coordinate 7,422,530, forward strand.
GTAAAATAAAATTTGTACTGGAAATTCTGAGCGTTAGATTACCCTTACAGCTTCAGGAGACTGTGTGTATCTATATAAAAATCAGCCTTTAAGGATAGCTCTAACAAAGTTAGACACCTGGGTGCTGAGTTAGGGACTCCCTTTGCGTGTCCTGTCAAAAATGGACATGGTCAAAATTTCCATATATCTGGACCCATAATTAAAAATTTCTGATTTGTACATCTGCATATTTTTCCTGTGCTGAACACATAAGTCTTATGACCTTACCTGGGGGCTGCTGCTGCTGCGTGGGGGAGTTAGCTGAGGAGGGGCCATGGCCCAGCTAGCAGTGCTTTATTCCTGTGTTTATTATGGCACAGGGGAATTGGAAGGCGTGATCCCAAGGAGAAGAGTGTGATGGGATTTTCTGATGGCACGGGCAGGGTGAGCACGGAGAGATTTGCTCATCGTGTACTTCAGATACTGTATATCTTTTCCCTATAATGGGAACATCTGTAGGCATTTCTTGCTTTTGAGCCAGATAGTTGTTAAACAATCACCTTCTTACTAAAATTTTTTTTTAATGCCTTCTGTCCGTCAGACTATAAATACTTACTGATTGATTTAATTTTGGTTTGAGAATTTTGCCTTTAGGCGCTTGTTCTCTGTCTTGCGATGCTGCATCTGGTTGTGCGCTTTTAACCGTACGGCTTGTCAGTGGGCTGTATGGTGGCTTCTTCTGGGCTCGGAATCTTTTCTTCTGGGAAAACCTTCACTGCAGCATTATGGACCATGTTGTTATATCCATAAATGGCATTGAGTTAACTGATTCATTTCTTTAGGTGACAGGTTTGTGATTGTGCTGAATACAGGAACAAGGGGAGGGCTCAAAGGAGTGTTTTGTTTAGGATACTTTCATAATTTTATCTTGCAGTATTGGAAGTTTGTGTCAGAGGAAGGTTTTAAATCAAACTCCTGAATTATAGTTCAGTGCCTTAACTTTATTCCATTCGTGTTTTCTAAGTCTTTGTATATCTTCCCAAAGATACAACTTTATCCTTCTTCCTCAGAGTTTCTACCCTGGCATGAAATTATATTTGTATGTCTTGCACTTCATTTCTTCCTACTCGGCAGAAAAGGGAAGGTGATCACACTTTGGCTTCTTATGAGGAGATACAAAAAGAAAGTCTTAATAGCAGTAGCAAATTTACCAGTCCTTTTCAGTTGTCAGTGCATAAAGGTCACGTAGGTTATAATTGGGATAGGACGCTTTTTTATTTCATAACTTTGTGATGGCTTAGCCTCGGTCCTCAAGATGTTTGCTCAGTGTGCCGAGCAAGGCATTGACCGTGGCTGTGCACTTGGCGTTCGTCACAAATTAAAGGGCATGCTGTGAGTGTGAACAGTGAAGTAACTTACTGCTGCGCTGGAGGGCGGCCCTCCCAAAGGACTGCCAGAATGGCTGGGAAAATGCGCTGCCTCGGTCTTCGGTTTATTAATTAGCTGTTTCACAACAATCTGTGCTGCTGCTGTGGATTACATACTCCTTCTTTAGTTTACGTTCATGGGTCTGGTTTTGAGGTTTAAGTATGCTGAAAACAAGTATTACGAGTAGATCTGAAATGATGGCCTGAGTCTGAACTATTGCTATCGGTGACCTAAAGGCTGCAAAAGGTGTGGATCAGTGGTGTCGTTTCTCTTATGATTGTACCAAGTTGCATTGAGCTAAACCGAAAATTGTTGCTTCTGGTAATGACTTGCGTGGCCCAAATGTGTTTGACTAGTAAGGCTATATTGTATCTTGGCATCTCCAGATCAGCGTAACACTGTGGCAAACACCTTGTGTTAATAAAGGCACAAAATAATGCTGAAACCTGAAAAACTTATGGTATTATTGTGGCTCTGTTTATGCGTTTTTCAAGTTGGAAAGAAAAATCCAGTGAAGCTGATTTTGCTTTTAGGGCTTTGAGTATTGCAGCACTTTTCAAACTCTGCAGGAAATTTTTTTTTCTTTTGTCTCCCCCCACCCCGCCCCTTAAAGAGTAACATTTTTCACAAGCTTCTCCAAACTATACAAATATTTTTACAGGCCTTAAAAACCTTTGCTAACAGTTTGTTTTGACAGAATCGGAACTTCTGGCCCGGTACGATGCTGTAGGAGTTGGTGTGCTTTTTTTTTTTGTCAAGAGAAAGTCACAAAACATAAGCCCATACTGCAGTAATTAATATTACTTTTTTGGATATTTCACACAGCTGTTTCTTGTTAAGTGTGCGGTGAAAGCTGTGTGCTTGGGCACATCTCAAAAGTCCATTTCCCCCAGGCCCTGCCCAGAGCACTTCACATTCTTGCTTCCCGAGAGGGCAAGGAGTTGCGCTGAAGGTTTTTGAAGCTGTTCACAAGTCTGATTTTGGCCTGATAACTCGGGAGGGCTGTCTTTTGGATACTTGATTCTGGGATGAAATTAAAGATTTCACCTAACTTTTTACGACTACCGAGGTTTCCGTACTCCTTGGAAGTCTGGAGTTACTACTGAATTATGAGAGTTGCTTTTTTTTTTTTCTTTTGTGCAAAATGGCAACAGACACCTAATTCATAAGAAACCATTTTATATTCTTTAGAGTGCAGCGTTTGTATTAATATGGCTTCAGTTGTGTATACAAATTGGTGGATTTACGAGCAACTCTTACTGATGTCTGTACCTAGGGAAAAATCAGGTGAAATAATTTTCACGCTTAAAGGGTTTGCAGCAGTTATCCCAAAGATTTCATGTTGCTGGTATTCTTACTGTTGGAGTTGTGCTCTTAACCTAGAAAGGTTGACCCCTGAGGTCCCTTCCAACCTGGGATGCTGTGATGCTTCAGTCCCATCTTTAGGAGCAACAGCAGTAAACCAAGAAAGTTTTCATTTGTATAGCAAAAATGTCATGTTTCCTCACAAAAAAAGCCAAATAAGCAGCTACCTCCCTCTGAATCTCAAGAGATCCTCCCTCTCCAAAATTTATGGTCACTTCAAGCATTTATTCTGGTGGCTTAAAAGGTCAAGCCTTAAATAGGAAAAACTATATGCTCCACAAAAGCAGGTGGGTGAGTGAAGCAGGTGCCTGAGATGATGCGTGCCAGCGTTGCCCACCAGGCTTTCCTCACTAAGGTGTCATACCCGCCTTACTGCACAGAAGCACGTATGTGTTTCTCCTGAGCCCTTTAAAGAAAGAAATCGGCAAACGCGAACTGATGCAAGGCCTTGGCTGAGTACTTTTGAGTGAATGGAGCACAGCTGTCGGTTCCTCTAGCTGGGCTTTTATCGTGGTCAGATCTCTGTATAGTGTGTTCAAACAGAAAATGTTTTTAACTAATTCCCAAAATAATTTCTGGGATGCAAGAAGGAGGAAGGAGAAGTTCCAGCCTAGTTTGATTTTGGAAACAGCGATAGTCTCACACCAGATGAGTCATCTCCTTCGTTCAGACACCTGATGGACACATAACCAGAACCGGTTTGCGACATCCTGCTTGTTCCTTTAGCTGCTGCAATTCTTTGGCAAAGGTCATCTTTGCCTTTATACATCCCAAGAAGGTGAGAAGCCATTTCTGAGCTATTCCTCGTTTTTGGTGCCTGTGTTGCAATGATCTTGCTTCCTGTTACGGAAATGTTGTTGCTCTTAAAAAATCCCTGTTTAGTGGAACGGTGGATGAAACCACAGTGTTGCACAGAAAAATAGTACTCCTCCGGGCTCGCTTCTAATGGCTCTTTTTTTGAAGTTGAGAGGGTTTGCAGATGCGGGTTTCACTGGAAATAGTGGCCATCCAAAATGGAGGAAAACCTAGGGATGCGGAGAGGTCCCGTTTCTTGTGTTCTACTGTTACCCAAATGGGTAGTGTTTGTTTCTAGCAGAAATCAGGTTGAATCGGACTGCCTGTGCGAGCTGGCTTGATGGCATGGAGCTGCAGGGGATGGGCGTATATTTTCTGTGAGGGGGAGTAGAAAGGACCACATGTCAAGCTGCCAGCAGTCCAAAGAGCTCATCCGAGTTGCTGTACGGGCCAATTCCTCTTTTTTAAGTGATGTTTTAAATAATCAAAGTTGGGTTTTCAGAGGAAGATGTTCTAAAAATGGTTGGAATAGAACAGGCTCTACTGTGAGGTTTAGGACAACATGTACTTTGCTTCTTTTCCCTTCTCTTCTGCAGAAGAATGGCAGCCCCAACAGAGTGTTTAGGTTTCTTTTGAGCCCCAGATACCCAAGTCATGTAGAAGGTATCTGGTGGACTTTTCTGTGGTATTTGGTGTAGTGTCTTGTATTGCAATATTTGCCATCCTGAGTAGCTAATGGGTGAAAAATGTGAACTTTGAGGTACGTTGTCACAGATACACAGATAAGGTGAGGCTGAAATGCAGCGGAGGTGCGACTTCCTGGCTCCGCTGTTTCAGGCACTTAAAGGCTTGATTTCACTTCTCGTTCTCAATGCAATGACATGAACACACCGGGAAGAAAAGAAGGAAAATAGCAAACAGATCTTCTGGATTAGGTGGAGACTGATTTTGGCTTATAGCTTGAAACAAGCCACAGGCAAAGGGGGAAATGTTTTTGTGTTCATCTGAACTACTGGATTTGCTTTGTGGCTAGAGAAATCAGTGTGGACTTCGTGTTAATTCACAGGCAGTAGCTGAAGGCGATGTGATACCACCGTACAGATTTTCAAAAAACCATGACTCTTAATTTTTTTTAAAAGAATTGATTCAAATAAACCCACTTTTCACGTTCCTAATTTGTGTAACACCATTTCTTGTGTCTTTACTTACCCTCATCTACTTTTCCCGTTCTGTTTGTTTATTCTAACGACTTGTTGGCTGTACGATGTAAACTAATTGGTACTTTTCTGTTGGCAACTGCTAGAACATTAGCGAGTGATACAGTCCTGAGTGGTCTTAATCATAGTCCAGCCTCATGCCTCTCTGACAGTCTAGCTGTATAGAATTGCATGTGCTCAATATCTGATGCTGTTCTATAGACACTAAGAAATATCTCCGTAAGAAAATTGCCACGAAAAATCCCCATTTTCTATGAGCAGTTGACCGTGCTGTAAGTAGACCTTCAGGGTCTTTTTATGGGTTTTTACATTGCTTTCTTGTGAAACGAAGACAGCAGAATAACTCACGCTTATTGCTGCCAATTTGACGATAGCTACTTACTTTGTAATGAGCATTTTCTCTGATGACAAATGGGATCAGAAACCTAGAGGTTACAAGTTTCCTATCTTCGCTGAAGCTGAAGCTCAGGCTTTTTCCGTTGTAGGTTTGAAGTGGTAGGCTTCAGTGTCAAGTGCTGAAATAATCACCACGGCTGTGAACATTTACTTTTGTCTCTTTTGTTCACAGTCAAACTGCAACTTCAAGCAGAAGAAAGAGGAGTGGTGTCAATCAAAGGCGTAAGTGCAAACCGCTTTCTGGCTATGAAGGAGGACGGCAGGTTGCTGGCCTTGGTAAGCAGCGCTTTTTAAATCTTGATCTCTGTATGTGCCTATCTGTAGTGGTGGGTCCTCTCCCCCCTCTGTACTGAGTAACCTCTCCTCCGGCAGGACTTCTCTGTGTGTCATTTATCAGGGAGAAATTAGCCCTGCACAACTTTTGTCAAGTAATTGAACTAGGCAGAGATGGGTGTCTCTGCCTTCACCTAGAGTGTGCAAAATTTAACTGGGATGGCCCGAGAGAGAAAAATCATAGGGAACATGTATAGAAGGAAATTATAAGAACAAATGAAGAATGAAATCTCCCCCTTTTTTCCCCCCCTGAAGAGTGATTTTTTCCTCTTCCACATGAAGTGATTGTAAAGGTGCTTTTAAAGTAGGAGGTAAAGCCAATTTTTAAAAATGTTGACTTCTACGGTTTTGATACTACTCTGTATAATTGTTTTCTCATTTTCCCTTTTGTAATCAATCAAATTTTTTTGGTCATGTGTACTAGAAAACTGGCAAGAAAAACATTTTTGAAGATGTGATGATAAAATAAAGTTATTAAATGTAGGTAAATTAAACCAGTCTCCAGTGAGACTAGTTTTAAACTCCATGCATTTTATGCATGGAATCAGCTTAACTGTGTTTTAAAGCCAATATGTTTAGCAGGCTCTGGAAGTTAATGAGGTCTCCTAGAGCTAGATTATAAATTCTGCTTTAGGAGCTGCCGTTACATTCGTTTTGTTCATGAGATGTAGACACTGTAAATCTCCCACCCATATTTATAACCTTCAGCGCAGGCAAACTTCCAGCACTTGTGACGTACCACTGTAGGGCACCCTGCTAGAATTTCGGTTTGAAATAATCCCCGATGCTTTAGTATCTCAAACGCAGCCCCATTCAGCTTCTGTGCAAGTCCCCACCAGGTGTTAATAATAAACTTAATTCCTAACCCCAGCTGAGCTGCAGCTAATGAAAGAGCCGTGCCAAGGGCGTCAGGAGACTTGCGATTCCCCTCAGTTCTGCCTAAGTGAAATTACTCTGAGGGCAAACAAGGCGCTTCCGTGGCTTTACGCGAGTGGGGAGCCCTGGTGCGCTCCTCAGCACTGCGCGTCTCTGGCTCCCGGAAGCCCGTTTCGTTTCTGCCTGTGAATACGGTTAAAGAACCTGTTTCAAGTTACAGCATTATTTACTCAGATAGTGCGTGACAGCTCAGTAGAAGAAAATGTGAGGAGTCGTCCACTGTGCTATTCGTGAATTAAGGATAATTGGGAATTTCCTGTGGTGCTGGTGTGGTGGCATTCGGCTTCCCGTGCAAATTGCCCTCCTTACCCTGAGAGACAGAATGGTCAAAATAGGGTGTTTGGCACCATTTGTGAAATTGTAAACACCTGGGTGAGTTTCTGTTTGGGATTTCCAACCTACTCTTGCTGGGTGGGTTTTGGTTGTAGAACGTGCCTCCCTTGCAGCTATATGCAGCAGTTTTATCTGCTTGGTTCTTGTAAGGCGATGTGCTGGGAAAGTATCTGCCGTTCACTCGGAATTACCCTCTCAAAATCTGGTAAAGTTGGGTCGCTTTGTGCTTCTCACTTAAGCTTATAAAACATTTGTTTTGTTTTGCTTTGTTTCTGGAAATGGCTGTTACTTGCATTGTGTTTACTGCAAAGACTACTTCCTCCAGCTCTTCATTTTTGCTGTTCATAGGTGAAAACTCTCTCCTCTTAAGGTTTTATTCTCCAGGCAGCCTCACGAATAGTTCCGCAATGTCACGATCGTTTCCTGCAGCACAGGCAATGTTTTCTTCCATGAGGATTTCTGTACTACGACTTCCAACAGTTTGTGGCCAACTGTGCCTCTACTGTTTTCTGCCTATAAACGCGTTCATGAAACTGTTTCTAATTGTCAGCGTTTCTTTTTCAGTTTGAGCCGTGTTGGGTTTCAGTGAGAGCTTAGAAAGAGCACATGCTGGAAATCTTTGCAGTGAACCAATCTTGTCAGTGCGTGTGAATTCGTATCTGCTTGAAACCTTTGGTTATTTCTGTTAAAACATTAAGGGACTTCAATTTCTAAACCACCTATTCAGTTCTCTAACCCACTACTCGCCCGAGTACTGTTCTGTCCTTTTTTAACATCTGTTTCTTCTTTTTTTATTACTTCTCAGTATCAAGGATCTATTTGCCTAGTGTCCTTGTTTTATAAATACATCAACATCTTCAAAAACACTTTTGCAAATTGTTATTCAGTTCTGTTTTTCATCTAGTTGGTTGTTTTTGTAATTACTTGGTTGAGACACGTCTTTATGGTTTGCCCTGAGTTGGGTTTTGCAACACGATGTATTGCATAGCCAGCAGGTCACGGCTTACACTGGTGATTTGTGTGGTGGTGCAGCGGGTCGCGTTCTTGTCCTGAAAGCTGGATGATACGGCTTTTAATGTAGCCGTTTCACGCTCTCCGTTTAATAATGGACTCAGTTGTTGTGGGGGCGAGGTAATCTTTACTGGTTTAGTCACTGGAGGAAATGGCTGGTTGTTAATGCAGCTAGTCAAAACCTCCCCTTGGAAAATGCCATTTTAACTAAACATATTTGCCCAGAAATGTAGCTATTCCATCAGATTTTCAATGGAAACTTTCCACTTCTAATGTGGCTCATTCTGACTTTCCAGTTTCATTTCATTATAATAATGAGATATTTTCACTTTAAGGAATGACATGTGTTCGATTATTTCATTTCATGAAGAAATTTCTCAAAATTTCCCATGAAAGCAAGAATTGCACTTTCAACTAACTTGTATTTCACGAGAAATAATTTGTCATTTAAGGATACGATCTGTTTGATCTGTCATGTTTATGTGGTTTTGCTATGACTGGGCAGGTTTTGCCAGACTGAAGGACTTGACATGAAGGGAAATTCTTCTCTTTTAGTGTTATGGATTAAAATTGTGGTAGAAGAATATTTGTGAGAATACCCTTCATTTCCTATATATAGTTATAGTTAGAAAAGGCTAAATGTGATCATCCCCTTTCTCAGGTCATACTCCATCCGCTGTGGTAGTTACAGGTTAACCCTCTGGTGTCGGTTTTGAGAATGAACAAACTTGAGGAATTTTAATTCTTAATCTGAGTCCAAAATGTCAAAACCAGCTAATCAGCACACTGTGATACTAAGGCAGATGCAGTTTGCACTAAAAAATCAATCAGTGCATGGCATTTGGCCATACAAATGAGGGAGGAAGACGTTTGTCGCAGGAAGGTGCTGTCTCTTTCGGTCAATTAATCTGCCCTGGGGGATTTTGGCGGTCGTTACGGTTTGGCTACTGTAAGTGCTGGCACACAGCAGACTGTAGTACCAGCACGGCTACAACCAACATTGCTTTTAAGGTTAATTTTTAATGTTAGAATTAAAACCAATGTTAAGGACTCCTGCACTCAGTGTTTTATTGAGTCATTGAATCATAGAATCATTAAGGTAGTAAAGACCTTTAAGATCAAGTCCAACCCCCAGCCCAACACCCCCAGGCCTCCTAAACCGTGTCGCCAAGTGCCACGTCTACACATTTTAGAACACCCCCAGGGATGGTGACTCCCCACCTCTCTGGGCAGCCTGTGCCAGGGCCTGACCGCTCTTGCAGTGAGGAAATATTTCCTTAAAAAAGAAGTCACTCAGATGACTTCTGGATGGCGGTCTTGCTTGGCAGCAGACCAAGTATTGTTTTCCCTTCCTTTATCCTTTCCATGGAGGGCTGTAGAGTTCAGGTATTTCATGGTGGGCTGCGAAAGCTTTCACTGCCCGAACACCGCTTGGAATGCAGACTAGACCAAAGCGTATTTAAAATCCCCACCGATATCCAGGGTTTTTCCAGGGGCTGAGGTTCACAACGCAGTGGCCGGCATCCCACTCCCGCTGGACAGCGGTCCAGCTTCCCAAACGTTGCCTTTGACAGATGTTAAGGAATACATAGTTCATGAAGCCTGAGCTATCATTTGTCACCTAAATGTTCATTTCTGTGTCAAAATATTTACATTGGCAACGTACTGTAGGAAAGCACTGGTGTATCACCTATGCTTTGTGGAGAAATAAGGTCTTGAGTGTCCAGAGCAAATCACGGGGCACCTTTCGGAATATCTTTATGAATGTGAAAAAAAAACCCCACCCACTTTTTTTCTTTTTATCTATATATTTTTTAACCCTTTTTTGATTTTTTTTTTTTTTTTTTTTTGTATAACACCCATAAATTGCCTGAAAATCTGTTTGAAGACTTGAATCTATTTTACTTTTTAAACCTGAGAGATATGAGGAAGGCTAAACAAAACCGATGTGTTTCTCTGAGTTGCAATTGTATTTACTGTGTGGATTTAGTGCATAGGAGAGGGGGTCGTGCGAATTTGCCTTGCAGCTGTACGAGGGGTTTCGTAGCGGCTGCTTAAATTCACCGCAGGCACACTGGAAGCCGTTTCCTTCCTAGCGGAGGTTGCAAAGACTCAGTTCCCACCGGTGTTGGGCACCTGATCTGACTCCCCGGCTCCGCAGCCGCACCCGGCGGGGATTGCACGGGAAGCGTGCCTAGAAGGTGCTGCGGCATCTGGAGGCCGTGCTCTGCCCGGCATCTCCCCAGCACCCGTGGTGCCCGCTGCCTGGGCGCTTCCGCAAGTGCCACCGCGTCGGGTGGGCGGCGAAGGCGAGCTGTGAGCTGGCCGCAATGGTCTCTTTGCCAGAATTTCCAGCTTGGGCATTTGTACTGAACTCACCTAAACTCTGCTTAAAGTTTGGGTTTTTTTTCTTAAATGCTTCTTTTCTTTATACAGTTTCTGTGCCCTCTTAAGGCTGCTGTAATCCATTTTTGGCTTGGATCAGTGGCATGAGATGATTAATGCATCTGTTTTCATGTTGCTTGAATGAAAGGCATTAAAATACGATGATTTATCTTGAGAAAAATTATTTAAAATACAAATAGTAAAATTTTTATTTTGATTTCTGCTATTTGAAATGTAAAAATATTAGTTACAGAAATAAGAAGCTGCATGTGGATTTTCTCTTATAAGTTGTTTTCCTTAGAAGCCAAAATTCGTATCTGAAAATGGTTGGAGGAGAAAACCTTCTATTTGAAGACGTATGTTTGGAGACAGATCACTTTATTCCAGACTGCATTTAATGACTTAATTGCTTGTAGCTACAGAAACTTGGCATATATCGGGGAGTTACTCTCCTCTCCTACGTTTTCGTGCGTACTGTATGAAGTCTACTTGTTCCAAGCTCACATTTTAGGTCTAGTTGGATACTTTATGTATTAATGAATATTAACAGAAGATGGTAATGAAGACTAGCCTGCTCGTTTAGGGAATTCCTTCCCGTTCCCTGTCTCCTCTCCAAGATTTTACATGCTTGCTTTTTAATGACTAACATTTCTCCTCCTCTGGTGTTCCCAAAAAATTTCTGGGTAAATGAGTATGGCTGAACTGACGGACTGACAGATGGCGTGTATGAAAAGAAAGTGCTCCTACTCCAGTAAGCCCCCGCAGCAGTGGACTTCTGCCACCTTTGTATTTGAGAAAGTAATTTCTCTTGCTTGAAGCGCTGGCTGTGCTGGCAGGACTGCTGCTGTGGCTGCTGAGAGCAATGCCATCTGCCGACAGGGCTTCTGCTGTTGTGAACGTGCCTTGGGATAAGTGCAGGCAAACACCGACAGTGATCCTCTTCCTACAGAACGAGATCTTAACCTGAAGCTGTATGTATGTCCGCTTATGCTTTCAATACGGAGGATCAGTGTGGTTTCTTGGAGGTGGATTTCAGCAAGCGAATAAACTCTCCTGTTTTCTGGTGACTATGAACAGCTATAAATGCTGGTCTTAGTTACATCAGCTTGGCTTTAAGTCCCCCAGGCAATAATAACTATCCAGGAAAATTTGTGGGTTGAAATCTTGCAATAGGTAACGCCTGCCTTACGTGATCGCAGTGACAGGGGTGGAATTGTTTCAAAATGAAGGCTCTTTCTCTCCGGTATGGTCACCCCGACGGAGCAGTGGTTCCTGCTGTGTGCAAAGATGTGTGGAAGAAAGTGTATCACACTGTGTGCGTTACGGGCAGGCTTGCCCCTTGAGGGCTTTAGATGCAGCTGAGTATCTTCTATGTGATGGTGACCAAATGCAGCATGTAGGAAGAGACAGACAGAGCAATTCCCTGTGTTGGCCTCCCAGCCTCCCACCACGCTCCGCTTTGGGGCCTTCTCAGCCAAGAATGGTTTTTACCTTCTCAGTAAATGTCAGTGAATTTCTTTTCCGTGAACTTGTCCAAAAGTGACACATAAGCTGGGGGAAAATGGTAACTTCCTACATTAAGGAGCTCCGAAGCTCCACTTTCACCTGTTGGTGAAGAACCACCTTATTTTTTATTTGTAGGTGTGAAGGCATGTTAATTCCATGTAGGTGGAGTTGGTTTTGAAGACCTCCTCCCAGAAGCAGAGTAATTCCATAGCTGTACTTCTAAACGCTGTAGAGTATGCCTGGTGTCTCTGTGGAACAGACCTCTCTGCCATGTCTGATCTTTTCCTAAAATGACAAGTTTTGAATTTGAAAAAACCTTGAACAGATGCAGGCTTGCCAGTTTCGGAGCACTAGAAATACAGACTTGAATAAGCTTTAGGAAAGTTAAACCTCAAAATTAGAAAAGAACAGGCAAAAGCTGAAGCTATGCCATGCTATTTCCCTAACTGATAAAAAGGTTCGTTTGAGGAAGGCAAGGGAAAGACTCCCTTTCTCTTACACCCTGCTTTTCTTTCTGGTTAAATTGTAACGAAGGCCGAGATGGCAAAACTGCTGCTCTGGGAAGTCAGGATCTATCGCTAAGTGCCAAGGGACGGGCTTCTTCCTTTGTTTGACTGAGTTTCAGATCAGAACAAAGAATTACATTGTGAAAACAAACTGGAATCTGCTTGGTCTGTGTTAAAGACAATAAATGAACCATAGTTGAAAACTGTATTTTAACAATAGCTCTTTCTTTAAACTTGAAACATTTGATGTGAACTTCTTAAACCCAAATGGACTGCTAACTTACGTTCTTGGTAAGTCAGTCCTGCCAGTCTGAAGGATTGATTTGTTGTGATGGAATATCAATGATCCTTTTCTTTTTCCCTTTTAGAAATGTGCAACAGAAGAATGTTTCTTTTTCGAGCGCTTGGAATCCAATAACTATAACACTTACCGGTCACGGAAATACTCTGATTGGTACGTGGCACTGAAAAGAACTGGACAGTACAAACCTGGACCAAAAACTGGACCCGGACAGAAAGCTATCCTTTTTCTTCCCATGTCTGCTAAAAGCTGATTTCCACGGCGGATTCCGAGCACACACGCCACACTACACTAAAGACATTGAGTTCCCTACCCCTACTCCTCTCCAAAGTAGCCAAAATATAAGCAATCATTTGCTGATATTAACTACTTTTGCAGAAACCAGATTCAAGCACGAATGTTTCATACTGTCTTTATATTGCTCTTTAAACCTATTGTGCCAGTGTGCGTGGAGGTAAAATTACTTGGAAAATGTATTTTTCAGGATCAGTAACACTTCTGTTTTCTGCTAGACATCCATGTTGGGCTATTTTATTTACTTTATGTTTGCTTTACAGAGTAAAGGAAAACAGATCTGATGCACACTTATAGCAATATTTACCTTTAAAAATAATTTATATCTCTATAGCTTATTAGAGAATAGAGTAAATAATTACTTTCTAAGAGTTACCTAAAAAGAAGTCCATGGATAATTTTAATATGGTCTAAATAACACTAGATTAATAATTCTAAATTATTAATATAATGAAATGTGAAATGTATTGCTATCATGTAATGTTTCTGTAGGCCTCGGGCAGCTCCCTGTGGTACAGTTTGTAGAACAGGCCTGTGTAGACAGCTGGAAACTCCCTCATGGTTATATCGATCTTCTCAAACCCTTCCCGGTATCCGTAAAGTAAGAGTTTAGCTACGTGGCTGGTGATGGGAGTAGCGTGTTCCGTCCTAGCGAGCTCAGCCAGGTCCATCCATTCGCACCTCAGGCACTCCTGCTGGCAGAAGCTGATGGTGAAGGAGGAGGGCTCCAGGCGACAGATGATGTACATGTCCGACTTGCCAAAGGCGCCGGGGTGTTTGTGTTGCTGTCTTATGCTTAGGATGGACTTGAACTCTGACTTAATGCCAGTCTCTTCGAAAACCTCTCGAACTGCTGTGTCTCCTAGGTGAAAAGAGCAATCCTTACAATACATAGAGGAGTAGCTTAACACTCTTTAAACCTTTTAATTGTGGAAAATTTCTGACTCAAAGCGTTCTGCTCTGCTTCGTAAGCTTTTCAGAACATAAGCCTGCTTGTTTTGACACAAGGATAAGCTGATTTTCTGGTCCCCGAACAAAACTAATTGCTACGCGCCTTTCTTGTGCATATCCTACAAAATGATGAAAGTAAGAATGTTTTGATAATACTGTACAGGGTGTGGTTTGGAAATGGACATTCTGACGGTTGCTGGCTCCACTGATCTCTCAGTCCAAGATAGCAGTGTTCCCTCCTCTCAGTCCTTTGAACCTCAGCCCCCGTCTCTCTCCTTGCCTCTAGCCAGTTTTAGGTTCAGACCTTTGCAGCTGAACACCTGCACGTATGTCCGATCCCTCGATCAAATCGCTTTCTTTCATCACACGTTGCCGCAAGGTGTGCGAGGTGTGACAAAGTGGGTAAAACTACTGTTTGCAGAGAGGTGGCACTAAGTCCTTTCCAAAATGGATCTTAAGTGCCTGGTGACATTTGAAATAGGCCATAGCACGTAGCCTGTTCTTCCAGAAAACATGCAGCATCTGTGCTGCACGGGCACGTTTTGCCTACAGCGGGCTAAGGGATGTAAGTGTTAACGTTCCTCATGACAAAAGTAGCCGTAACTTCATGGGCCTAGAGGGTCTGTGCTCCTGTGTTACAGCCAGGGAATTACCTGTCTGTCCAGTACCCTTCAAAGGAGAAGATTTTTCTGTTGAATAGTAACTTAAAGAGCCCAAAAGAGATCTTTGGTACTCCACTTATTTCCCCAAATTCTGCTGTTTAATTGTTGTCAAGTCAAATCCTATTTGCCTGGGGTAGTTACTGGTAGGTAAAATACTAGCTTTTCCCAAATCTATGTAAACTCATAGTTGTGTCTTGTTTGAGTGGTAAAAGCATAGACCTGGTTTGCAACGTCACCTGCTTCAGGTAGTTCCTTTGCAGAGAGAAATGAGGGCCTTGGCTTACTTCCAAAAGCAAAATACATTTTACAAGACCCTGTAGACACTTGCCTTCCTAGGGAAGCTTGCGTCCCGACACGTCAGAGGTGAACAAACCAGGCGTTGTAGGGGTAGATTCAAATATTGGAAACAATTTCAGGACATACAGTGGCTGGCAGTATATAAGCAAAAGGATTTATCCAGCAGAGGCCGAACGACAATATGCTAATGGCCCTGATTCTGCACCTACTTCTGCCGCAGCTCAACTTCCATCTTGCAATGGAACGAGCTGTGTAAAGTTTATGCCAAGTACATAGAGGTTTTTGCGGGATTGGAGACCCGTTAATAGGTGGTGCCTGCAGAACATGGAGGTTTGTGACTTTATTACAGCATTAATTAGTTAAAAGGCTGCTGCATAAGGGGAAGATACTCCTTTACCATTACTGACCCTCGGAGGCTGCGCTTTACGTTGCCCAGAGAGGGCTCTGTGCTCCTCTGGTTTAAAATGGTGGTTGTGAAGCTGACTCCCTGTGGCAAGTGGTTTTCTTATTAGGCAAGGGGCTGTATTACATGAAAGTGGACAAAGAAGGTAAACGACTGAGATCGTGAGGAATGCTGAGGCAGGCTATGGTAAGAAAAATGAAATTAGGGATTTCAGTTAAGCTTTGAGCTTTGCTTTTAGATAAAGTGCCTTTTTCTATTTCCCTTTAATTTAAATATGTGTGTGTATATATATATATAAACATATAATGACAGTTAAATTAGAAGAAACACTAGGGCTTAAGTTTCAGAAATATTCAAATACAAAAATGTGTGCACTTTGCTTAACCTGCATTATGGAACTATTCAAATGACTTGTGCAAGTCGGTTTGTACTCACTGAAGTAGGCAGCCATATATATTTTGTCGCTTCATATAATCACAGGATCTTCAAGTGTTGTAACTGCGATTTGTAATTGTTATTTGAAATTCAGTCCCTTGAACGACTGTGAGTTTATAAGGTTTCATGTAAGGATTTAAAAAAAGGGTAAAATTAAGCTCTGTTATATTTTATGCTTCACTAATTTATATCTTCTTGTAATATTAAGATGTGATGCAAAGGATCATAACTTTTATTATTACACGGTTTAGTAGTGGCAGGAGGGGCGCTGTAAGAGACTCGTTTCCTCCCGGGTGTTTCTCAGTGCCTGTATCCAGGCTCCAGCCCTAATCTCACCAGCTGCCTGAGGGATGGCTTACTCAGTGTTCCTCTGGGGAAGCTGCTGCCAGCACTGGCCGTGCTTTTCCCTCAGGGCAAAAATCCCTCTGGTATCTCCTAGGAGCGGAAGGGAGCCTGGCTAGGCAACAAACACGGTGTTCGGGATCCTTCTGAAAACACGAATCCATTTCACTGTGTTACATGTATTTGCATTGTCAAGAAAATAGTTTTGATTTCTGTCACTGTGTTCGACAGAAAGACTTAAAATGTGACTCATAAGTTATGAAAACTACAACTCGGCCACATCCCGCTAATTAGAAACTTTCCCCATGTATTGAAACAAATGAACTGGAATACAAGCCCTCCACGTTGTGGTAGGAAGGCTGCTAAAAATAGTAGCTATTTCAAAGGTATGAAACAGTCCGGAAACCCGTGCTCGACACCCCTTTGCCAGAGCTGCTGCATTGCTCTGGGCAACGTTTCTGAGTTCTGCATTTCTGAGTTATTGGAAGAATATGTTCATATCCGAATACTGATGTGGGGCTAAATTAATGTGAGCAAATAGAACTTTTAAAAGCAAGACCTACCTAATAACTGCAGTAGAACTTAAGAAGTAACTGGTCAGTGTATCAGAATTTTCAGGGGTGAGATAGGAGGAGAAGCAGCACAGTTTTCTCTCTCTCCATACACACCCGTGTTCGTTCGCCTCTGAAGAGAACTGCGGCAGCGTTTGCCGTCACCTGTGCTACGCTGGGTAGGAACGATAGGTTTCCTCAAACCAGCATTGCTTTTTAACACAGAAGCGCCTTACGTCTCTGGCTGGAAGTAGGTGCCCTCAAGGCTCAGGCGCTGCGCTTAACGCTGGTCCTGTGCCAGAGTCCTTAGTCTAAACAAATCAAACGAACAAGGGTGGAAGGAAGCGTGCGTATTTATTTCTGGTTTGCACATAAAAATGGAGTTGGAAATTTTTGCTCAGCCCGTCGAGCTCGCTGCCCTGGATTCCAGCGTGAGCCGAGAGCTCGCTGTTCCAGTTTTATTTGGGTTATGTACCGATTACCTTAATCGTCTGCTCTTTTGCCTCATGTTACAGCATATCCTACAAGCCTACAAAAAATAAGCTGGCTTCAAGCACTCATTTAAGAGAAACTGTGGAAAAGGGTAAATGTTGTAAATAAAAAGCTTCTTTGCCCTGAGCATAATGTTACCCCACTACCGTTAAGGTCACGGGACCAAGTCACATCATTAATTCAAAGCAGCGATTAGTCATAGGAGTGATGTGGGTCACGATGTATTTCAGCACTGTTAATGTCATTACAATTCCGTTGACGTCTGACCTGTTATCCCAGGACTTACCGATGTCTTCACCTGGATTAGACAGACCTCCTGGAAACTTCCACGCATTCAGAGTCTGTATTGGAGGAAAAAACTATTAATAATGAGTACGCAGCCTGTTTTGTGCTCTCTAATACAAAGGGGGCAATTAACACGTGACTTTTTTTGTTGTTGAAGCTGCGGTATTGTAAGGACTCCCACAAACACCCGTAAGGCTTTAAGTAGGAACCTCTTTGTTCTTGCTAACGTGAGGATCAGCGGTATCTGCTGTCTGTGTGGAATGTTGGAACAAAACATCTACTGATTGAAAAATACAAAGTCTAACAGTCATTAGACAACGTTGCTGCTAGATAACTAGATAGAATAGTTGAATATTAAAAAAAGCTGCTATAGACTTATATATAATCTTATATTTAATCACTGATGTATTCCACTTCGATGGTTTTGGCTTTTAAAAAACAAAATGTATATATATTTAATCTTACAAACAGGTATAATGATTGTAGTACTGTTCTCTACTGCACTGGCTTTAAGATGACTCTGTGTGTCTGTAATAACCATTTAGTGTAACTTGTCGTTTGTTTTCATGGAATACAAAACCCAAGGCCTTGTGTGTGATTTCTATGTAGAAGCATTTATTGAATTGCAATAAAGTTCAGTACTTAGAACCTGAAGTGCAGACGTGGTGCTGTTACTGATACCGGTAAAGGAGTCCCAGCTCCTGCACCTCTTGCGAACGCGTACAGATTTGTAGGCTTTACCTTTACCTCTATGTACCGTTCTTCTTATGTCTTTGCTTATTAAAAGTCCAGGTAGGAAGAAGTTAACCTTCAACTAGAAATTAAGCCAGGAAAAAGGTACACTCTGGGAAAAAAAGAAGTAGCTTTTCTTGTCCGTGCGGCACAGAGAGGGAAGCGGTGCGCTTTCCAGTGCTTTGAAACCCCACTGACTACACTGGAAAATGGCTTGGGGTTTTTTGTTGTTTTTTTTTTTTTTTCTGGGCACTCTTAAAGGACTTGGATAGGAATTTAATGGATTAAAAATAGTGCAGATGGAAAATACATATATTTGTCTATTGGCTTTCAGTTCCTGGAAATCCTTCTTTTTGTGTCGTGGAATTGTCCTTTCATGATTAAACCCAAACAGCTCTTAAACTTCCACTAGCTGTTTAAAATTTTTTTAAAGCTTTTAGAACATCATTTGTATTGGAAGTCACCGTTTCAGAGAAATTTTTCATTTCTTGGGGAAGGAGAAGGAAGAGGAGGGGTGGGACTGACAGTGGGAAACAGACACTGAGCCAATTTGCTCGCACTGAAACATTTTCTTTGTTCGGTGCATAAGAAATATAAAGGTATTCATACATGTCTGTTTTTATACTTAATTTTATCCACTCAGTAAAAGAGAGCTGTGAAGAGGGGAGTCGGAAACAATCATTTTCTCCCTTTCCCCTTCCCGGCTCCCAGTGTCAGCTCTGTTCTGGAAAGGTAAGCTGAAGGCGTTCACCTGGAATACACCCACTTCCCTGCTTCCCAGAACGACCTGGAGGGCAGAGTGGTGCCCGGCTGGTCCTCGTGAGTTGTGGGGCCAGAGGCTAAGGAGGGGATCTCTGGTGTGCGAAGAACCGGGCCTGGAACCTGAAGAGAGCATGTGATGTCTCACCCTAAGACTGGACGGAGATACCTGCGCTGCAAGTGGCTGAGCTTTAACAAAATGGTGAGCTTTAACAAAACCACAGTGGTAGCAAGTTCAGCCTTGAGCCTCCTGGGCTTAGGAAACTACTATTTCCTTCTAAATACGCAGAATGTACAGGTCCCGTTTTTACTCTTTGAGACCTAAGGCATTTACTAGAAGGTACGCATGCCGTTTTATAATTTCTGTGTGCATAAAAGGAACAATGAAGGTAGAGTTTCTAAAGTTTACAATACGCTGTTCTGTTCCTGGAGACTTGCTAGAGCTGGAACCACTCTTGGAGCCTACGGCTTGCACGCTGGGTTTATGCTTTAATTGGTAATTACCGAGTGTAAGCCTGAAGGTCCTGCTACAGAGAAGTCCTTGAAATTTTACTTTATGGTAAGTAAAAATATGAAATTAACCATTTTCGGGAAACAAGAAAGGGGTGTTTCTCTACCTCTGAACTCTGGTGTTACACATGCAACACGTACGATTGAGCCTGCCTATGAAAGCGCCCTTTCACTGAAGTTCATAACTGTGTTTTAGTCACCAACGAACTGATGTGATGCTTTGGGTCCTGAGAAGAAATCTCTTAGCAGCTCTTTCAGGAAAGACAGAAAGACGTAGCCAGTGAGATTCTGGCATAATTTTAACTACATGAAATGAAAATGTATCCAAGTATACTTCAGTGTATGGCAGTGTCGATTGTTTCCATGTTAAAACTGCAGTTAATCTCACTGTAGTAGAGATGCTTTCATTTAAAACGAAAGCGTAACGGCAGCTCTAAGTACATTTTGAATGGAATAGCACAAGCAAGAGCTAATGAGCTAGCGAGCCTTCTGCACTTGCCATATTACAGCAGAGGTCAGCCTGACAGAGGCTGGAAGGCGTCACCCGTGATGGACGCTTGGTTTCCGCAAGCCACATCACACGACCCACCGTTGCCGCACCAGCACTCTCCAGTTTGGTGTTCTCGGTCAAGCACTTCAGTTTGTGAGACATTAACAGTCTTTACACCTGCTGTACAATGGTGGTCTCCGGGTCATGGCCAACCGCGTTATTGCTTATTTAAAGCCACAGATGTGGCTGGAATGTCTGAAACCAAACAAAATGAAAATCCTTCTCCTAAAATCTGCTTTGAGCCATGGGGGTATTCCAGAGGTCTGCGTGGATCCAAACACAAGATCAGGGATTCTTGGGTCAGTTACAGGAGAAAACAGAAAACTCAAAGCAGAAGGGGTGCTTCATTCTGCTGATTCAGTCACCAGCTGTAATTAACAACAGAGCCGTTGATTTTCAAAGTCTATTTTTTTTTCCCTTCAAATGCAGTACAGCTCTGTGTTGGCAGAAGTGCTCCAAGAGACACACGCGCTAACTATCACAGTTTTGGACTGGAATGAAAAGAAAAAGATCTTTGTTCTGTACTACAGGGTAGGCTTATCTAAATAAACTTCTCTATTTTAGACTCCTACAGCAAACTTACCCTGTTTCTATCTTGTACAACCAACACCCTTCCAGTGCTTTCATCTAGAACAGCACCTGGTAGAGATAATATTGAAAAAGACTGTTAGACCACAATGTTCAATCTTAACAACCATAAATTAACATGTTTTGATAAGGCATGACAAAATGCTAATGAACTGCATTTACGGTTAGCAGAATTTGTCTGGATGAATCACAGAAAGTGGGTTTTTTGGTGGAAAAGTGATACACAGTAAAATATGTAAAAAGATTAAATATCCTGTATAAAAATTCAGTGTTAGCAGTACCAAGATAAATACTTCCCTCATTTAAGTTCCAGATTAGACAAGAAATGAAAAGACTAATTTGCTTGTGTTACTATTATCAGAAATAAAGAATGCAAGATCAAGACGTCTTCCAAATAATCGAGCAAAGCTGCTTGCCTCAGCAGAGATGTGCCTGTAGTCTCGCTCAAATAACAGAAATTTTTCCAGTGACTCTGGCCGAGCAGCCATGATGGGCAAGAGCCCTTCTCAGATGAAATTTGTAACAGAACTCCTGCCTGAGTGTTTTCTGGTTGATAATACACAAGGTTTAGTATGTGACAGGCCGACTATCCTGACAATGGTCAACGGGCTGACGACCAACTCGTACCGTACTACCCAGCTCACGACTCCTGACAGGAACTGCGCAGTAATCTGAGTCTATTTGTTAATCAAAAAGCATTGCTTCCAAGTGGGGAAGTGACACTTTCACTTGATTCATACATCCCAATTTAGTTTTTTTACTGAGACGTTCAGCTTCTCCTTGTGTCCCCATGCTCAGCCCATGACTGTCTCCCGCAGATTACAAGTTTTCCTACTTTTTAAAACCCAAGTGCTTTCGTGTTTAATCATCACGTCACACGCATTGGTGATACTTTCAAAACGTCTTCCCTTTAAAACAGGTATTTTTCTCAGATTTTAAAGCATGCTGTGGTGAGCAGGATGAGTACAACGGTGCAATGTACCAGGCTCTTTTCCAGATCAGTCATGCATGGGTTTCAAATTAGTAGGTAACGATAAAAAAAATGCTTGTATCATTTTACAGCAGGAGGAAGTGTATATGGACAGCTCTGTGATGATATACGCATTTAAAATGCTATGGGGAAGTATTTCCACAGAGGGGGATTACTAAGGAATGAGCGTCCAGCTCAAAACAGTCTCTGTTTTTTTAATAATACATGGCAGACTTACGTGTAGGAGGAATATTTAAAAGATGAAATACCAATCTTCCTTCAAGACATGTCAAAGGACGTGCTTTAAGAGGGTAGTCACGTATCTGCCTCCCCATGGCTTGTGACTCCATGATTTCATTCCTCCTGTAAATATTTGGCAGTGCCCACGGTCAGGTACTGCACTGATCAAGAGAGGGAACAAAAGGAAAGCGGGAGCAACTTTGACGCACGCTGTGATTACAGGGGTTATTTTCTAGAGAAGACGTTCCGCAGCCAAATGGTTTGCTGAGACCAAGGAGGCCTGCTGAAGAGAGGAAACTGTAGTTTGAATCAAACAGAAAGAACATTTTTCCTCTCCTCCGTTCCCCAGAAATCAATGCCTGTGAATGTCATTTTTCGCGGTGAAATTCTCTGTGAGATGTCCAAAATCTCTGCTAGATGATGCCTAAATCCAAAGCAGGAAGGACGGACAAACACTATCGGGATTTGCTGTCTGGTCTCGTTTTTCCCCAGCGTAACTCAGGAGTCCCTCTGCGGAAGCTCGCCTGGGCCGCACCTGGTTGGTATCAGTGAGCTCAGTGCCTGGCTGCAGGCTCCGAGCTGCGGTTTTAAAAACTCTCCTGCTTGCTACAAATGTGGTACCTGGAGCTTTAAATCATCCAGCGCCAGGATGACTTTCTGGAAAGGTTTACACTTGTAACCTAACTGAGTAGTCGCTATTACAACACTGCTTTGTTCTGAATGTTCTCTTTTGGGAAATAGGTTAAGGAAATTATTTAAAAAAAAAAAAAAGAAATCCCTTAGAGAACTCCAGACAATGAGTAACGGAGGGGAAAAATATCTTCGTCCTACCTGTTTTATTTATGATTGATGTGACCGTGTATGAAAAGGTGCTCAGAGTTGAGAAGCCCTTGTCAGCCGGGTAATGCGTGCACATATCGCTGCTTGCATTGTAAAGATCAGCAGCCAGGAATTGGTGTTACGTTGTAAAACAGCTTGGGAACTGCTTTTAAATCACTTTTGATTCCTTGGGCTATAAAAACCTATCTAACTCTTTTCCTGTGCAGTTTAACATTTATGCAGCCGCTCATTTTACACATTTCCTTAAGTGACAGGGCTGGCCAAGGCTGATGATCGTCTGTGTGTATGAGCGTGTAGAGACCCTTCTCGCTCTTCAACGCTGCTGACTTTCAACAGCTCGATTAAGGCAGGCAGCAATGAAGGTAACAGCCGTGTTGTAGGGCTTTTACTACCCGGCAGGAGAAGAGCATGACTTCTACTTTTCTTCCTCTCCTTTCACTTTCCTCCCTCAACTAGTCTTCCTATGCCATTGTTATGTGTCATATTTACAAACACATCACTTTCTGGCAGACTGCTTCCTCCTAGGAGGCGGAGAATTTTGGAAGTGTTTTTCAAAAACATCTTAATCATTTCATACACCAGAAGCTTTTCTGTACCTTTACATATTTGGAAGATCCTGCCGCCTACAAACGGATGCAGTAAGTTAGCTGGAAGACGCATCACATATTCCACTATTTCTAAACAATAATGGCCAAGCCCAATGAGTAACATTTGCTACTCTCTGCTTGGCGACTCTGATCTAGTCTGGCAAAATATGACGTGACCTTGCTTATTCACACCTTTGTCATCGCTTGGCTGGATGATGCTCAGGCATCAGCCCTGGCAGCGCGGCGTTCGCTATGTGGGAAACTCCAGACAGGACGAAAACCAGCTGCTGGTCTACTTGGCAATGCAGGCTCGCGACCTGCTGCCTGCTCCCTGTGCTGGCTCCCTGCAGGCCGGCAAACCACTCTCAGCAACTCCACTCTCTGTTTTCAGGACTAAGTCCTGTAATTAGCTGATTGGCCACAGCTCCGAGATAGAGACTCTCATCAGTATATTTGCTTCTCTTTACTGCCGAAACCTTCTAAAATACAGGTTTTTCTGCAGGAAATAAAAATGCCTAGGGTTTGGCACATACACACAATATAATTGCACATACTTAAATAACTTAATATTTCTATAAAATTAATTAAAAATAGAACGAAGCCATTCCGCTACGCAGGCTTTCCCTCCTGAAGCAGAAAGATAATGGAATAAACATATGCCAGGTGGTATCCACACTGCTTAGTATGTTCTTGGAATGTCCTCCAGATCCAGCGAGAGTGAGTGGAACGGGGCGGGGGTGGAGGGGGGACGACACTGCAGTTATTATTTCACACACTGCAATCTGTTTGTTTACCTATACAAATGCCTGCCTTAAGCCTTTACCTCTTTTAAAGAAACTCCCAATAGTGTATTAAAATATATGGGTTTGAAAAGTGGTAGCAAGGAATACATACATGTTGTGCAATTTTTAGATCTGTACAATAAATTAAATCCATATACCTGCATTTATGAAACTTCTTCTTTCCTCAAAGTTTTTTCCTACTTGCAGAGTGCAAAGTGTTTCTCTCAAAGTACAACAGCAAATTATGCTCTGAAAGTGTTTTTCGTATTTTTCAAATGTTTATTTGCGAGTTTTTCAAAGTTTTGATTTTTCTTATATTAAGCCCTTCCTGCTCACCATCAGGGTCCCAACACATCTATTACAGGATTTTCTTTTAAATAGCACTTTCAGCTATGCAAAACATACTTCGGAAAAATCCCCTTGCAGTTAGTCACACTTTGTCAAACACACAAGTTATAACCCTAAGGAGTAACAACACGGTGTTTGTGCTAGGAGAATGCGTTATCTTACTCGAGTCTAATGCCACATATTTTAATGGTGAGGTTTTTCATACCTCAGGAAGACATGCTCTAACATGTCCATTGAAAAAATCCAAGCATGTCTTCAGCTTCTACGCTGCCCTCTGCTGGCTTCCCGACTGGAAACTCCCATAACCATAGGAGTAGCACTGTTCTGTAAGCGGAGGCTTTGTTTTTCCCAAACTTACTTCCACCTGACCTGCTGCTACATAGAATAATCCAGCTTTTGAGTCCTTCCTAACTAAATTTTTCAAATTGCTATTTATAGGTATGAGGACCACTCAGTGAAGAATTAACATCCCTGTAAATCAAGGACAAACCAGTCAAGCTTGTAACGGGAGAGATTTGGTGTTTCTGTGCTGCAATTGCTGGGTGTTATATAGCCTTTACCAGTACACGAGGCGTACTGATGCGGAAGACTGCTGAGAGGGAGAGAGTGGGCGAAAACATTCACGTTTGGTGAAGCTGAGTTCAGGTTGACTCATCACCAGTTCCTTGCGCTGCGTTGAATAAAAAAAAAATTGGACATGTTCTTATGAAATTCCTTGGGGTCTTCCTCAGTTTTTACAGCAACTCCTTTCCAGCTGTGGTTGTGGGAGGTTTAGATGGGCAAGAGCGTGGCGGCCAGGTGTTCGTTTGTTTGTGAAATATACTTGTTGGGGTTGCGGACTGCTAGGCACAGCTTCGAGCAACTCTTGGACTGCCGTAGTTTGGGCCAGCAGTTGTGCTAGTTCCTGCACAATCCCTGTTGGGTCAAGTTTGCCCCATTTACAGACCTGAACTTCAGCATAATTTAGAACGATGCATATATTGAGCATCTACAGCAAAAGCAGGGAGCAGAGAAATAATTTTTTTCTAAGGAGTTTGTAGTTATTTTTTTACTTTTAAAAAACTGCTTGAACCTTGAAATCCTACCTCTCTCACCTGCAAGCTGAAAGCCAAGATATGTTTCTCAAAATGGTGTTTGGAAACACTATTCGTGAGGTAAATTTTAAAGCTACAGGACCACATCATCTTCTCCCCGAACCGTTTACAATTTTCTCAAACAGGAATCGTTTTGAGAAATCTCTTTATTGGCCTGTTTTTTAGCAACACACCCGGCTGTATGGGTGCATTAATGAATGATGCGCTTCATGTTGTAAAGTCACCCAAAGAGTAAGTAGCTGGCTGTAAAAAGGAACAGTCGATTTCCTACCGAACCTGGTCCTAAGGGCTCATTCGAAAGGCTTTTTGTGGGTCCGACCGCTGGTGTAACTAACCTGCAACCCCCAGCTGGTGGGTGGCGTACCCCGGTAGCCTGCTGGGCCCTTCTCCTAGCCACAGCGTCAAGGTGGACGAGCCCCGCTCGGCATGGTGGAAAGCAAAGCCCTGCGAAGCGGCCGCCGCCGCAAACCTGCTCTGGAGGATGGGGACGCGGAGCCAGACGGCGAGGCGGCCTTCCTCCCGCCACCGTGCCACGGCGCCTGCAAGAGAGCGCGAGGTCAGGAGGGCGAGGGGCAACACCATGGCCCGGAGGCACCCCCTTGGTCTCGCTCCTTCTGGTTTTAAACCTCGTCACGCGTGACAGCTGGGATTAACGTGTGCAAGTCTGTATTTTCACCTCATTTACCACAGGGCCAAATACCACCGGTGTGAGAAACGTGCCAGCAGTGACAGAAGGTGAGGAGGTGCTGCCAGCTCGGTATTTTACGTTGCACGATTTAGCGTTTACACACAAAACGACGGCTTTCAGCTTAGGATCTGTCACAACGCACAGGGAAGTCGATCTTTGCTCCCTTCTGCCGACACCCTGCACCACACGGCCGCGGCTCTGTGGGCGTGTCTGTGGCGGGGGACGACCGCCGCCCGCCCAGCCCGGCCCGGCCCAGCCCAGCCCAGCGGGGGCTGCTGAGGGGAGCCACGGAGAGGGAGACCCGCCGCCCCCCGCCCGCCCCGCGGGTCCCCGCCCCGGCACTTGCCCCGCAGCCACCGCCCGAAGGCGGCCTGCTCCAGGCGGAGGGGGCGACCCAGCTCGCCGAGGTCCACGCTCACCCCCCCGAACTTATCCGGCCGCTGTCGCAGCCTCGCCAGGGGCCCCCAGCCCCGCGACCGCCACAGCCTCACCATGGCGCTGCGGAGGGCGCAGGCGGGCCGGGCTGCGGGAAGCGGCCGCCCTCGGGGCGGTGCCGACCTCTGCTCCCGGAACGGCTCGGCGGCGGCCGGCGAGGCAGCATGTCCGCCTCCTCCAGACGGAAAAGCAAGGGGCGGCCGGTGCCGGGCGCCTCCGGCTCCCCGCTGGCCGCCCCCCTCGGTGCCGGTGCCGAGGGCGGGCCGCTGGCCCTCGGCGTCGCCGACCCTGTGGAGGCAGGTACGGGGGTGCGGGCGGCTGGGGCGGGCTGGC
Source organism: Phalacrocorax aristotelis (assembly GCF_949628215.1). Classification (NCBI taxonomy): domain Eukaryota; kingdom Metazoa; phylum Chordata; class Aves; order Suliformes; family Phalacrocoracidae; genus Phalacrocorax; species Phalacrocorax aristotelis. The sequence continues at coordinate 7,449,189 of NC_134279.1, forward strand.
GCCTGCCCCGGCCCGCCGGGCTGAGGGCGGCTGGTTTAAAAACGAGTCCTTGCAAAGCCGGGCTCCCGCTCCCCGCGGCCGCCAGAGCGGGGCCATGGGGCTGCCCCGAGCCCTCACGGGGGACCTCCCCCTCAGACGGGACCGCGGTGGGGGTGTCTCTCAGGCAAGGTCGGCTGAGCCCCCGCGAAATGTGGTTTTTATTACGGTGTCGCAGAGTCATGACCGCCGTGGAAGGGCCCGCTGTTGGCTAAAGCTGGGTGGTAAATGCAGCAAGCAGCAGCGTGTTGCCATGGGTGTTTTCAGGCTTGTCAGAAACTCTGTCCCGTTATAACGCGGTTTCCCCCCAGAAGGGTCCCTGTGCATCCCTCACGGCCGGGCGCTGCCTCTGGTGAGGGCTTGGGAGGGATTTGTCGGTTCTAGTGACTGGGAAGTGCGAGAAATGCTGAATTCATCCAATAGGTAGGAAAAAAGGATGGTGTTTTTTTTTTTTTTTTTTTCTCCTGAAAACGTTAGGAGATGACAAAGTCCCGAAAATGTTGCGAAGAACCCTCGCCCAGCTGTCGCTGAGCAGCATGAAGTCCGCAAACATATGCATAGGTCGTCCGGTCTTGCTCACCTCTGCTGATGGGCGACAGGAGGTGAGACTCGTTCTTGTGCTTACAGGTGCTTTTCTTGTGCTTTCAGCGTGTTCCTGTTGTATTCGATAGGGACCAAAATGCAGCTTGCACTGAGAAAGACAGTGAATGTGCTTGTCTGTGTTCTCTACGCTGTAGTTGCATCTTTATTCTCAGTACTGGAAAAAATCCATGCTGTCGATTTTTTTTGATAAATTTATAAGTTATGTGTGCGTATATGTGTTATATATTGTATATTACTTATGCACACACATTTGTGTTTATTTGCAAAGAAAGAGTTTGCAAAAACTCTTGGTTTTTCATTCATTTGCAGTACTTCCTAGTCAGCACAGTGTATGCTTTTGTGTCAGCTGCAGAATGTGTAGAGCCCTGGTGAATTCTTTTTTTCTTCTTTGTAGGCAAAATATAACCTCTTTCTTCTTGAAAAGTGTCTTGGATCATATCTTAAGAACCCGGTGCTACTGGTATATTTTTCTGTGGCACCAGGTTTTAACCTAATCCTCCTTCCCCTTCTTCTGTAAGAAAATGTTGCTTACTTTAATGGGAGGACTGGAAATGGTGGGGAAGAATCTCGACTGACATCTGTTTGCTTTGAAACTCTTCCTAGGTCTGTACTGCTTGGCCCACTACAGGCTTTCCAGGTGGGAAAATTGGGCTGAGTGAAACCACACAGAAGAACCTGAAAGTAAATCCAGGTGATGCCATCACTGTGCAGCCCGTGACTGGTGCAGTCATCCAGGCAGAGGAAGTCGATGTAAAGTTGAGGTATGCAGCTTCTTATAACCGAGTGACGTACCATGAGGTGCCTGCTGTGCACTGCAGGCTCTTACCTCTTAGAAGATGCTCTTTTCCTTTCTTGCTTTGATGGAATTAGTACCCAGAAAAAGTCAAACACGTGCAGATGTTGGTAAGATTAAGACTAAAGTTTAGTAACCTGTGGCTAACTGCTACTGACTGCAGCCTCCTCTGTGGGCAGTGGAATTGCTCAGCTGTTGTACAGACTCTTGGCTGAGGAGTGGTGCTGTAGTGCAGAATATATAACGACACTAAGCTCATTAGTCTTAAGAGATTCTTTGTTTTACGTTAACTTAATGAATAGTAATGATATCCCAGCACCTCCTGAAGCAGCGGTCAAGCTGCCTGTGTTGCGTTTGCATTGGGCAAGGGTGTATAACTGCATGATCAAGGCAGATTCTTTAAACTTGTGAGTCATTTCTGAAGGATCAGGATGATCTCTGCGCGTAGAGTTGATGTCAGGTTAGAAGGAGCCCTTGTTGCTGCTGTTGTCATTAGGAATTATACTGCAGGCTGGTGTCTGAGAAGCTGTCATTGAGAAGTCCTGTTGTGGTTAAGAGAACTGCTGGCTGACAGGTTGGGGAGGGTGAAGTGATTTATTTTTTTTTTAACCACTTCCCTTCAAAACTTCACCTTTGTATTTACGTGGTTTTGTGCTCCGCTTTCATTTACTGGAATATTTTTTAGGATTGGAAACTCTCAGAGGTATGTTTTTGTTTTTCCTTGAAATTCACCCAAAACAGGGAGCAAAAGATGCAAATCACAGTTGCCTTGAAATCATGAATGCTTTGAGAAATTAGCAGTTTACTGATCTGCTGAATGACTTTCTATATTTGGCATTCTCACAACACCATAGTTATTTCCTAAATAAAGTTATTTTACAGTTATTTTTAAGTGTCCCAACACTGTAATTTGTGTAAATTAACTTCTCTTCCCTGTCAACCCTCTGTTTTCAAACATGGCGTTGTCATTGTCCATTTTAAGGGGGAGATGCTGCTTTCTGACATACTGACTCTCAGAAATGTTGGTGAGGCAGTCTTGCTTTTTATCGGCAACATAACCAGTTTAGCTTTAATTATAGTTTTACTGGTTAACTTTGCTGCACATTGTATGCTGACTTCCTGGCGTCAGTTTGCTTTGCTCTGCATGCCTCTCTTCTAACCAGAAAATGAAAAAATTATATTTTTGTGGCTTTTTGTTATTGGTAATTTAATCCTATAGGAAGTTTTATTATTATTCTATACTGTTTGGTTATAGAGTGGTTGAAAACACTTATTTCATTAAAAAAACCAACCCCACATTAAATTAAATAATTAAACCTAATCTACTTATATTTCCCCATGTTAATAGGCCTTCTTTCCTTAAAGCTGTGACTTACTGAAATATAAGCTAAGGATGAGGTCAGATCAATTGCCTATAACTTCTGAAATATTTATGATTACTGTAATTTTTGGGGGGGAACTGTTCCACAGCCAGAGTTTTCCTTCTCAGCCTGTCATGGGTCAGGCTCTGAGAACTGTTTTACATATGTACCACTAGATTAAAAGTCATATAAATTACTGTTTTTCTAGAATTACTCTAGGAGAGAAAACATGAAAATTGTAATTGGTCTGTTTTAAGCCTGTTCATTTACCACAAACCATAGTGCCATCCTATTATGTAAGAATAGAAATTATTGAAAGAATAAGTGGAAATCCCATTATTCAAGCACTGCCTTAGGTTTCTAGGCACTTCACAGGTGTAGTTCATTCTCTGCAAATTAATACCTCTGAGGAGCTGGTTGCAACTTTAATAATTTAGCTTTTGCTTCCAGTTAAAAAATCCATCCCCAAATTCAGACCCCAGCAGTGTAATTGAGTATGTGTCTACTTGTCAGGAATGGCTATGATGTTTTGAGAGCTCTCCTCTAAATTAGCCTTAACACCCCTCTTTCCCTCATGTTCCTTTCTTGTTCAGCAGAACTGAGAAATGGGTTATTTCTAGGTTTAGAGCTCCCCCCGTTGATTGTACTTTTATTTGCAGCAGCTGTATCTGCTTTAAATGCCTTTGGTGCTGCTGCTGAGTTCTTGGTGTAATGCTTTTCCTCATACAGTTGTATGTGCTTGCAAGGGTTGTGGATGTTTCTCTGCAAAATGGATGTAGTGAAACCTAAGTTTTGTTGTGAAAACAGAAGAGCTAATGTGTGAGGCTCACAGAGATTGGCTGAGGGCGGTAAATACTAAAGAATTAAAAAACAGTGGATTAATGGGCTTTAATAAAAGGTAAAGCTGCACATGAAGGAGGAAAAAGATTGTATGGATAAACCATCACTGAAAAATGATTGAAGTGCCACAGCCTTATATGTTGCAGTGTACCCGAGGAACAGGGAGAGTTAACGATGTCTGTGCTCAGTGAGTTGTAAATGCGATATAAAATGTTTTAATATGAGCACCAGAGAAGACATCCTTTCACCATTGTCCATAAGACACCTTTACCTTTCACTTGCTAAGAGCACACCTGTTCAGCTGTGTGTTAAATCCCAGTGATGAGATGGTGTTTGAGAAAATGTTGTAGACCTGGCCAGGGCTGGTGAGGGCAGTGGCTTAAGCTGGCTTATCCATTGAGTCGATTAAGTAAAAGACTAGAAAATGCATTGTGGGGAAAACTTGTACAGTTTTGATAGCGATGTGCAGTGCTGAAGACATGCAGTTTTGCAAGTGCTCATGGTGCCGGTTTAATCAATAAAAGATGTACATGTGTGTTCGCAGGGCTGAGAGAGACCTACCTTGTCTGTCATTTTTTCAATTCAGTAAATGTAGCAATGGCTGCTCTGCCTGGTGAGATAAGCATGCATTCCATATTTGTAATATTAAGAAATTATAAATATAACTTATAATATTGTTTGTTACCGCATTTTGACTGGAAAAACTAACCCCAAATGAAATATGCATGCTTCTTCTGTTACTCTGTGTCTAATATCTTCAGAGTTAAGATGATCTGAAGACTGTCAAGTGCTCATCCATCTCTTCTGTTTGTTGGGTTAAATCACGTACTGTAAAATAGGTGGTATTTGTCATCCTGGTGCCTTAATGGTGTGGACTTTTTTTGGTTTTGAATAGTTACTGCTTGGAAAAAAAAAAATTTTTTTTCGTCCTACCACAGGGACAAAGATGCCACCATTAATGCTGAAGAAATGTCTGTCTGTCTACTGAGGAACCTAGGTATAAGTTTTGTTGCTTCTCTTTTGACTGTTTAAGTTCAATAGTAGATCATCAAGTTTTGGATAGAAAAGCAAACGTTTCCCCCTGTGTTCTTAACCAATGGCTTAGGGCAAAATAGAGGATGTCATTCTGCTCGCACTTCTTTTAGGGTTCTGTTGTCTTTGGGGTAAATAATTTTGCTGTGCTGTAAATACCAAATTTGCATTAATTGTGATTCCATTCCTTCTGTCCATTGTACATATCGCTTTGTTCAAGTTACGGTTGTTTAGCAGTCGCTGCTGGCCTTCCAGCTGGTATTGTGATGCACTTCCAAGTTTACCTGCGCTGTGAAGAAGAGAGTGTGATACTATGCGTTAAAGACAAAATAAGGGATCAGTATTGACATGAAATCCCACACTCTGAATCTTTTTTTTTTTAAATGTTGGTGGTAAATAAGAAAAATTGCTCTTTGCTGGGTGGTAGATAAGTATAAGTAAGGCAAACAGGCAGGGTAGGTTGCTCAAGGTAGTGCTGCCCCAAGCATACACTACAAATCTTCTGGTTTAGAAATTAATAAAAGTATTCCAAGGCTAAGCAGGAAACATAACCTGTGTTCCAAATTAATGAGTCTGGCTGGAAATAATCAATCTTGTTTACATTTTTGCCTCTGTTTTTTGTGCCTGTAGTGTGCATTGAGATCATGTTTCCTAATCTTTCTCTGTCAACGCAAAGACTAAAACCTTACCTTTTTTAGGCCAAGACTCACAGAGAAGGTGGGCTAAACATGAAATATTGTGAACCTATAAAGCGCATGGCAAATACAAAATTTTTACTTCTTACAATAGGAATTCCATAATCTCCCTTTGAGTGCTCTATGAAATTTAAAAAGCTCAAATTAATGATGAGCTTAGTACCAGAGGTTTCATATGATACTGACGAATGTTTATCCGGTACAGTCTGCTTGTGTACAAAGGGATCATTTAAATTGCCTGAAATCACATAATAAAAGGTAGTTGGGTAATTTCAAGGTAATTTGTAGTACTCTTTAGGCTTCCTGATAAAGAATTATTCTGATACAGGAATGTTGAATGTTATTACTGCCAAAGTAGATTAAAATTTCGTCGTCTTTTTTTTTTTTTTTAATCTTGTCATAGATGGGAAAATAGTTTTACCAGGAAACCTCTTGGCTTTCTCTTTCTATGGCAAACTTTGTAACATCGTGGTGATGAAAGTGAAAGGAACTGATGGCGTGGAGTTGACTGCCCAGGGCAGTGCTATTCCCAGTGATACGCATGAACCAGACCTTGAGACATCTGATTTGGAGACGAGTGTGTTAGATTTGTCCTTACAGCTTGGCAAGATGGATGTGGACGATGGCCCAGGGGTTGCGTCTATGAGCACACCAAGCAAACCAATGGATCCAGGATCACCAGTTACACCCAGTTCTGCTGTGGCAGCCAGTGGTCAAGACTCTGGTGAGGGAGATAAAACCTACAGCAAGGGAGACAGTGCAGACCTCACCAATAATTTGGAGTTGGCTGGGAAAGGAGGCAGTGAGGGACTACCACTAACTGGCAAAACTGGAGCAATAAGCAATACGGATGCTTTTTATTTCATTTCTTCAAGAACTAGAATCAGTTTTATTGCAACAAGGACCAATGTAGCAGAAGATAGTGATTGTGAATCCCGAGTCACCTATGATATGATAGGAGGTTTAAAGAGCCAGCTCAAAACTATTAGAGAAACAGTTGAACTGCCCTTGAAGCAAGCTGAACTGTTCAAGAGTTACGGTATGCTGCCTAAGAGTTGGCTTTCTTCATTTGATACTTGGTTTTTTTTCTTTAATGTGATCATTTTAAAGTATTATTATTTTTTTAAACCAAGTTATTCCAGGAATATGCACTGAATTTTGTGTAACACTGAGCTGGTATACCTGTGTGTCTGAACAATGTCAAACTGTTTTATAATTATACTGTATGGAGAGTATGAAGATGATATTATTAGCTTGTGTGAAAAATAATTGAGAAGGAAAGAAATACGTGCTTCTAAGAAAATTTGGGTACGCATAAGCAGAACTTATAGCAAATAGGAAAGACTTCTCTACTTGGGCATTTGAAAGGTGCAGGTGTCTGTGAAAAGATTTTAATTTGTTTTGGTAGAGTCAACTAATTATATTTTTTAAGTTGAGAAAAACTCAGTCGGATGAATTCTTCTGCTGTTTTTATCCCTGTGTTTTGTGGGGCTCCTGCAAAATTTTAAGGAAGCGTTTGAGGCTCTTTACTCGAACTGCACAGTGTTTAGTATGGAATTACAGGGTGGAGAAAATAACACGATTACTGTTGCCATATATAAAGTTATATCTAACATAGATATGAACTTACAGGATTTTTGTGACAAAGATAAAACTCTGTACTGTGTATTTATCACAAATGGATATGTACATAAAGCAGGCATGTCTGCTCATTGTACTTGTCTAGGTGTGCATCACTGTGAGACAGGGCTCTTGCCTATAAATATTTATTTAATATCATGTCTTTGAGGCTTTTTATTTCTCTGCCTTACCTCTTCCCACACATACGCTTTAGAAAGGAAGGGATTTCAGTGATCACTGGGACAATTTCCATAAGACTCAGGTGGCTCTTTCAGCATGTGTTCCTTGGGTGTGATCGGCAGGTGTCAGTGGGATGGTCTGAGGCATCTTCATCCGTGTGCGGTCCAGCTCAGTTCGCTGACCTCCAACCTCAGCATTGCAGCATGGTTCTGTGTTAGCAGCAAGCTTGCTGCGGCATTAGCGTTGTTCAAACTCAGTCCCAAAAGCACTTGATCAGATCTTGACTAATAACATGAGATGATAATGTTTCCTCACCAGTTACAAACTTCTAGTAACCGTCCAAATGTTGAGAGCCCTTAGCTCATGGGGAGCAAGGCTGTCAGCTGAAGTGAGACCTTTGGTTCAGCAGCTCCATTTCTTGCCAGTACCAGAAATGCCACACGAGGGAGCAGCACATGCTTTAATGGACTATCATGAAGTTACGTGTCTGGAAAGATGCTTTATTTCTATCCTCTGTCAGTTAGCAGATAATTTTTTTCTTTTCAAGTATATTAGTTCCTAAGATTGGGGCTTTCTGTCCAGGACAGCTGTGTTTTTCTCTGTCACCACTGGAACACGACCTGCCCTTCAAGCGTCGTTCTGTGTCTGGTATCGCAGTACCCAACCGATGTTTCTGCTCTGGTCGTGTTTCAGCAATGTCTTTTGTGCAAGGGTCACTCCTTTTTCAAACATCTGCCTCTTCTTCTTGCTTTCTAACTTCTCACCTTCTGTTTTTGGCTTTGTGCCTATTTAATTTGGCTTTGCTGCTCTGAAACTTTTTTTTTTGCTCTTTACCTGGGATCGTAATATTACTTCATGCAGTTACGTGTAGTTTCTGTCCAGTTTTAACCATACACAGTAGTACCTTGTTCTTCTAGTGTACCTTATGTTCTGTGCCTGAACGTTTCTGTCTGTTTCGGCTCTTACCATTTGCCATTAAAGAGGCGAATTCATCCTTTTGATGTGTAATTTTCAACTTTTTGTATGTATTCTTTAATCAAGCCTCACAGGATTACTGAAATTCTTTGGAGTGTTGAAGAGAAATGGTTTTCTGATGTTGGAAATTTCTAATAATGACACTGTAAGAATCATGAATAACTTAATAAAGTACATTCAGGGACATTAGGTACTCAGTCCGATATTTTTTTTGAGGAAAAAACCCCCAAACCCTAACAAATACCACATTGTTTAGGGCGAATGATAATGTTGAACTACTGAAAAATGTAAGGATTTAAATAGTTGCTTTTTAAACAGAATCATTTGGACTTTAAAAAATGTAGATGAGTGCTCTTCCTACTGAAAGCCTACAATTCTATCAAAATGATACGTCTGTTAAAGAACTTAGTGCTGAGGTCGTTACAATTAGAAATAACCATGACAGTGAAATGTGCAAGGGCAGGTTGTTCAGCCTGGCATTTATCACAAATAACTTTCTTCTCTGTTTTGTGTGCATGTGCTTTTTCTGTTTCAAGGAATCACTCCTCCTCGAGGAGTGCTATTATACGGCCCTCCAGGTACCGGGAAGACTATGATTGCCAAAGCCATTGCAAATGAGGTTGGCGCTCACGTTACCGTTATTAATGGTCCTGAAATAATAAGCAAGTAAGTTCACCCAATTTATTTTCATTAATTCTATAAATATATTGGCCGAAAACCTGTCCTGGCATCTGTCCATTGTGGATAGATGTAGATGTAGAACTGGCTATGGGCTATCTGCCCAAGAGAGTCAAAAACAAACGGGAAAGGGTTCTGTCACGTAGGGCTTATGTTTCTTCTTGTAATAAAAGAGTTTTATTGGATTTGGCCAAAGAATTTGTGTAAGGCATGGACTAACTTAGAGGGGGCTAAAACTGTATCTGCAACTGCGTGTTAGTTAGGTCTGCAGCAAGAAGAGTGATTTTTTTTTTTTTTTAAAGCATATTTGAAAATAAGATGACACTGCACAGATTAATGTCTCCAGGGAATGAATTTTTTTTTTTTATCCTTTAAAAAAATAGATCGTTTTCTAACACAGGAGAGAGGAGCTTTTCCAGTTAATCTTTTTCTGGTTACAAGAAGGTTATATCTTTGCCTGTGCCCCGTTTTACCTTAATTTCTTCTCCTTGTGGAAATTAAGATTGTTGTAGATTTGCATATACTTTGGGAATTTGAAAGGGTGTGCTATGGCTTTTTGGAACACCCGAGCTGGAATTTTCCAAGTTGCCTGGAAAAGACTAAAAAATGTTTTTTATTAAAATACTTTAATTATTATAGGTTTTATGGGGAGTCTGAATCAAGATTACGTCAGATATTTGCTGAAGCTTCTCTGCGGTATGTTCTTTTGGATAATTTTATTCGCGCTCACTTATTTGCGGTATTGGTTCCAGCGTTAATGTTCTTAAAAGAAAAACATTTGCAAGAATCTTTGAATTGTAATTTTTTCCTGCAGTGGTTTTTAAAAGGAAATAAATTTGTTTATATAGAGCTTAGCTAGAAGGAAAGCAGTGAAATTCTAGTATGCCTATTAAATGCTTTTGGACACTACCCTTTTTAAGGGACTGTTACAGATGGTGCCAAATCGCTCGATCTGTATCGTTAGTGTATTGTACGCTTATTTCAACAGATGGGAGCGTGGGCCAGTGTTTCACCTGGATCCAGATTTTTCTATCTAGTTTTATCTTTGGAGACCAATGGAGTACTGTGCTGAGACATGGAAGCCAGCTCTAACTGAGCTAGTGTTGGTGCTGGATATAGCATGCCTCTGGACTAAGGTGGCATTCTGCCTAAATTTGTTAGACCTGGTTAAGGCAGACTTTAGACTTCCAGATCACTGATGTTCGTAATATATTAGCAAAAGATTACTGCACGCTGTGTTTGTAGAACGGGCAAATAAAATGCTGTCTTTTTACTCAGGAAATCGGTATATTTAGCATTGAGTCTTTGGGAGAGAGTCGCAGAGAAGTAAATTGGTAGGTAATTTTAAAGGTATTTCTTGTCTAATATATTAGTCATTTTAGTTACCTCTTTGAGTAACACCATATTCGAGGCTGAAACTTTCAGTTGCCTAAAGAAGTGGGATGCTTGTTAATTTTTGTAGGAGCTGGACATTTTCTATAAGCGGCTTTGCACTTCTCTGCCTTGCTGGCTTAAATCTTCCTGAGCATCTTAACATTTTTTTTTCCTCCTTTTTTTTTTTCCTCCAGTCGCCCCTCCATTATATTTATAGATGAGTTGGATGCCCTGTGTCCAAAGAGAGAAGGGGCTCAGAATGAAGTTGAAAAGAGAGTTGTTGCTTCATTGCTGACGTTAATGGATGGCATTGGCTCAGTAAGTAGACTGTATCGAGGCAATTAACGTGTATGGGGACTAGCTGAACAAAATAATTTTACTCCATGATGCAGCCAATTTTGGATGTGTCATTTGGGGGAAAAGAGGCTTAGGTGAGACTTTACATGGCAATCTAATGCTTTATTGGATGCTAAGCAGAAGACATAGGAGGGGAATGTCTCCTGGCAGCTGTGAGATTAAAAGAAACTAAGTTTTCTTCCATTCACTGTCTTTCCTTTGCCTTCTCCCACTCTTGTAGTTGGAGCTAAAACTGGATTTTTAGTGATAGCCCATAATTGAACTAAGCCAGGTATTTTTAATTGCTCTGAAATCAAAGTAATCAAAATACTTCTGGTGATATGCAGGCTGCATTATTAAAGGCAACAACAGCTATTTCAAGATTGCCGTAGTAATATTTAGGACATAAGCAAAAGCCTACTGAAGAAACAGTAAATTGAATTGACTTGAGTACATTATGGATTGAGCCCATAATGTTTGCCACTCTCTCATCTTATCATAATTATCATGTATGATAATTAGCAGGAAAGATGAAAGGAATCTGTCCACAGTATGGAAATGAGCTTCTGCTGTTTATGTAATCTGCAAGTTGCTCATTATTTTCCTGCATGATAGTTTGAGTTGCCCAGTCTGGAGTTGTTCACAGGCAGAACATATTTTCTGATGGCAAAGGCTGATGGATATTCTTCCTGGAGAAGGCGCTTCATTCACAAAAAGAGAATGGCACTGCAAGAGACTTCCTAGCTGATTTTGCCTCACTCCAAAACTGAAAAAGCAGAGCTTGAGGAAATTGGTTAGGATTTTTGACCTTGCTTTTGCTACTGAGCCTACAGGAATCTTTACAAACTCCTGTCTCTGCTAGTTTTGATACCTTAAATGATTTGTTTCCCAACAAGGACTGATGATACCTTTTTGTTCTTGTGCCAACACTGCCTTTTAGCTTAAAAACTTATTTTTCTTTCCTTGGTGCTTACTTCCCTGATACAGGAAAACAGGTTCTTGGGGATGAAAGTGGGAGACACTGGGATGAGGCATCTTGGAGTAGTTTCTCCTGTATTATCTGTATGTGCATGCAGCCTGTAGCAATGCTAAATTGCAATTAGGGATAGGTTGGGTGGGATCACATGTGGGATACATATTCTGAAAAGTTTGCTTTGTTCCTTTAGAGCTAGCATCAGGATTTTAGTGTGTGTAATAATTTGGAAAAGTAAGCAAGAAGCATGTTTATAAGCTGTGTGACCTTTAATTATGTTTTAAAAATAATATTTTCTATTTTTTGCCTTCAGGAAGGTAGTGAAGGGCAGCTCTTGGTGCTTGGGGCCACTAATCGTCCTCATGCACTGGATGCAGCACTGCGCAGACCTGGGCGTTTTGATAAAGAGATAGAAATTGGAATTCCTAATGCCCAAGACCGTCTGGACATACTCCAGAAGCTTCTCAAGAAAGTTCCCCATTCGCTCACAGCAGTGGAGTTGGCGCAACTGGCCGATAGTGCACATGGTTACGTGGGTGCAGACTTAGCAGCTCTATGCAAGGAGGCGGGTAAGTCTTTGTGTATCGTATTTAGGATCTTATTGTTAGTCTCTTTATTTTGTTTAAAAAGAATAAAAATCCACAGTCTGTACTAATAGCTTTTAAAACAGTGAGATTTAACTAATTTTTGTGTCAAAGAAAACATAGCCAAGTATGGAATATGAGGAACACCAGTCTGCTCCTGGGCAGATCAGAAAAAAATTCCTTGAGTATTAATAGATTTTAAAATCGAGTGTTAAGATTAGTAACACTGGGGAATCCCCTGTGCCATTTTTAGCATATTAGATAACTAGCTGTCTCTCAGTAAACCAATGGTTTAGTGAGTTAACTGACACGTCCCTAAGAGGTTTTCTACTCTAGAATCTACCCTTTCCATACGAAAGTCCCAAGTCACTCAGGCTAGACAGCTTGTCCTGCAGGTCCTTGTTCACAGGATGTTGAGTCTGTGGGCCTGAGTGGTGTTCGCTGTGGCTCCCTTCCCCATTTTGTGCCTGTATTTCATTTGCCTGCAGATGGGGAGCTTGTGACAGGGGCTGGGGGACTGTACGCGCCTGGGTCAGGTTGCGCAGTGGAGCTGGGAGAGCTGGAGAGCACACCCTGAGCTGAGGGCTGGAAAGTGTCCCTTGGCCTCCAGTACAGGCATAGCCCTGGAGGATTATCCACACATCATGCAGCCAGGGTTCAGCATGTTCCAGGGAGTACTTAAACACGAGTTCACTTCTGTTTTCATTGGATGAAATATTAAAAGTACGTTCTATCAAGTCTTCCATTTTACTAGAACGCGTCTACGTGGTTTAAGGGTTGGACCTTAAATCTACCCATGAGTAGCCTTTTAAAACAGTCTAGTCAAAATATGCCTCTTCAGCTCAGCTTACACATATTTGCTCCCTTGTAGTTGCAAATATATGTTTGTTGTATGTGCTGGTTACTTTTATTTCCTTTGGGGCTGGGACAGCTTCCTCTGGCAGTGGCACAGTGCACAGTTAATTCTTGCATCAGAATTAACTGTGAAGGTGACAGATCAGGGTGATAGGACCTGGAACAACACAGTTTTTACTTGTCGGTTTCCAGAACTTTTAAGAGATAGCTCGCAAATGTGAATTTGTGGACTTTTGTACGGATCAAGAAGAAAAAAATTTGTACGGACATAGACTCTTCTTTTTATAGCACTCTTATGTTGGCCTCGGTTGTGTGTTAAGCTCTGTTTTAAGTTAGCAAACATTCTTTCTAAAACAAATATATACAAACAACAACAAAAAAGATGAACTCCCTTTTTGTTTTCCTTCCTCTGTGTTTTTGGAAGCCTCTCAGTCTGCCTGTGTCACAGTCCTCACATAGTAAATACTTGACTAATGGAATCTAAAATTTTCAGTGAAAAGTGTTGCGGTTTCAAATCCAAACATGATCCAGCCTAGGGTTTACTTGTGCATGAGCAAGTCGATCCTGGACATTTCGTGATCCAGCTGCAAATAGGTGATATTTACCCACTTAATGAGGGCCTTCTAGACAATAAATTTTGAATGTGATGTGAATTGAATGTTACCTGATACGTACATAGGTCCAAGACTTACGGCATCTACCTGCAACTGACTGCAGGACATGCCATCAGGATGCAAACCTGGGAGCTTTGCATCCAGAGCCAGTGCTGGGAATGAGGGAAGGAGGATGTCTCCTTTCTGTTGGCCTTCTTTCCTGAAGTTTGAATCCGTGCCGGTAGATTTCCTTGTCTTATGTTATCTTGGAGTGACCTCTGCTGGGGAGAATACAATCCAGCGCCGTTAACTCTTTGCAGCCCACTTGTATTTTTTCCTTTTCAAAGAGCTGCAGAAGCGTGATTCAGCTGAAGTATTACATAAACTGAATTTAAGTTGCTCGTGGTTAAGGAAGGTTCTTAGTTGGATTCTTTTTTTTTCTGATTGAGCTCTTGATATCTATTTTTTTTATATTAGATTTTCAACACCTTGTAAAATATTACTGCTTTCACTGGAGTTAAACTTAGAAAAGACCAGCTTTTATGAGGTAATATTTCTCCTCAGCCGAGCAAGGTTATTCCATATGGCAAATTTTCCAGTGTTTTGTCTAGTCTTGTTTGTTGTTCCAAGCAATGGGCTTCTATTGCTTCACTTAAGAAACTGTGCCGTGGGCCAAGATAGCTTGCTGTCCAGGAATGCTCTCTGATACTCAGCCTAAGTTTTCGTTGTTTAGTTTTATCCCATTATTTCTATTTACATCCTCGTACAACACGTTCACTCTCCCTCCTTAGTGTTTACACCCTTCAGATATCTCTAGGCTGTTCTCATGTCCCCTACCTCCTCATTCATTACTGAGCTAAACTGTAAATATTTAGCTCTTTTAATCTTTCCTCATAAATAAGTCCTTCCTGCCTTCTGAGAAATTATGTTGATTTTCTCTGAACTCCCTCCAGTTTGTCAATAACCTTTTGGTAACGTAGAGCTCAGAATTGAACATAATATTTCATAGATATATATTGTGACATAAAACATGATATAAACATATAGTTAAGACTGCTGGTGCACATTTCTAAATAACCAAAATGCTTAATATTCAGGCAATATCTGAGTTAAGGGTTCTTTGACAAATTTTAAGGTTACTTGTGCCACTTTCACACGAGGTGTGTGTAAGTACAGGTGAAACATGGAAACTAATTTAGGAGCAGGAATTCTGAACTCAGAAATACATGTTCAGTTCTTGGTACAAGATGATTATTGCTTGCTAGTCGTAGCGCAGTGGTGGTCTTTGGGAGACTCTTGAGTTCAGGTTACCCCTTTGTTCCTTTAGGTACCTTATTTGTGGCTGGAATGCCTGGAAGTTTACAAGTGCAATATGCTTATATTCTTAATACAAAGTTTAGATAATTTCCAACGGACTCTTCCTTCTTTACCTTTATACTTCAACGCTGTTTTCTTAATACATGTATTATATTGTGTATATACTGCTTATATAAACCAGGGGCATAGTAATTAATATAACATGGTAAATGTAGGGCTATGACAGGCAAGCCTTTCACTTCTGCACCTATATCCTAAGATACCTTATTGTAAAAGTTTTGATGTTTGTCTTCTATATACGTCTGAAGAATACATATTAATGAAAAAGAAATAGCTGTTGTAGAGTTAAGCGTATTCCAACTATTTTCTTGGCAGAGGTTGTTTGTTCTCTGGTGCAAGAATTGCTCAGTGGTACTTTTGGGGTCAGACAGGCAAGTTTTCTATTCTGTTCAGCAACTCTGTGCGCTTTCATGGAAGTCATTAAGAAGTTTTAGGAGCCTTTAATGTTTAGCTGGCGCTGAATGTTTCTAGGCCCCTGTGTGTATGGTGTGTGCAGAATTGCAGTGGTGTGTGTTCTGGAATGGGGAAGGAGAGGAAAGGTGGACAAGAAACCTGGAGAATCCATGCGGTGTGCTCTGGACTTTTCCAAACAGTATTATGACCAACCGCCTGTGAAACATCTCTATATAGATGGATATAATAATGAGTTAAGAGTATTTTTTATTTGATCTGCTAAATTTGTAAAATGTTTGTGGATTTTTCTTCCAATATGTTATTTTCCTCTACTAAATATACAGTTCTAGCTTCTCACAAAATGAAACCACAAAATTTTGTGACTTTATAGGAGGAGCACTAGGTGTCTTGAAGCTTATGGTATTGTTGCAAGAGCTGACAACAGGGTGGCAGTCATCCACCTCGCATATTGAGCAAGTATTATTTATCTGTTTTACAAATAACTATTGTTATTCCAGCAAAATTAAAAGTAAACCTGGTTTTTCTAACATGGGAAGAATCACTAGCTCAGATGCAATGCTTTCAGAAAGAGCGTTCCTCCTCTCTGTTCAAGGTTACGTTATCTGTAGAGACTATGTTGGGGAAGCTGGGATTTGCTGTGATTCTCTACTGCGCAGCCATATACTTGTGGTTTCTACAATTAACTGCACGCTTTTGTCCAGGCTAACAGCATAGTATGGAAAACCCACAAATACCTGGGTGGGCACTGGACCACAACCTGTGGACATCAGCTTGCAATGGGCTCCTCATGGTGGACTCTTGAGGCCTTGAGTACCCTCTGAGGGATTCATATGCGCAGAATCCTTGGCTAGAAAAGGCCTTAGTTACGTGTGCAGCTGAGAAAGTCATATTCTTAATGCTGGGAGAGGTCTGCTGTGTCCTAAATGATCTAATAGGCTACCTTTTAGTGTGAACAACTGTCTTCTGAATTGTTCTATCTCAAGCAGAGGCAGCGTCTAGAAGATAGACTCTGCCATATCCTTGCATATGACGTCAGTGTTTGTATGTCCCTGAAATCTTGTTGCTTCTGCTTTAATTAATTGGCCACACAGTCTTTTATTCATTTTATTCTTTAATTCATTCCCTAAAGAAATGATAATGGTTTTAATGTAAAAACAAAGATAATAAGCAGTGCTTTTTTTTTTTTTTAAAAAAAGACACATATGAAATGTTAATTACGTAGCAGGGACATGAATGGTGTAAACTGTACTGATGTTAGAAGATGCTTAGCAACAAAGGTTTCCTAATATAGCAATTTATAATAAACTTATCCTTCTATGGCTGCCTGTAGCATTTCAAGAGGGTGAATATAAATATAGCTTGATTTCTTCAAGAAGTGAATTCAGTCATATTGTTTAGAGAGAAAGGAAGTATTTGCTTTGTAAATCTTAGACTTTATCTTGACCATCCTTGTTCATTACACATCATTTCAGTGTGCTGATATAAAACACTTGGACCATGATAAGACAGCATCATGAGGAGAGGAAGAAGAAATGTCTTTGTTTAAATAGTCGTCTCTCTTGCAATAACATCTGTTTGGTTCTGGTGAGGATGCTGCATTGCAACCACTGAAACTTGGAGACTTCTGTGAAAGAAGCACTAATTGCTTCATTTTGCCTCAAAGTTGTGTTTGTTTTTTGTTTGTTTTTTTTTTTTAAATTGCCTGATTGTAATACAGTTGAAGGTATGACCTTGCTTAGCCTTTAGGATTATAATGGTTCACTGGCTCGAGCTGGCCGTTACGAAAAAAAAAACCCCAGAAATAAGAAATTGAGCTACATCTTTGACCGGTACGAATCAGCATCACTCTGCTGAATCTGTGAAGCTGCTTGCATTAGATGTATGATATGGTCTGCTGTCTTATGTTCATATTGTAAGAGTCCTGTTGTTTGGAGATCTTAGTGCCTGTGGTGTTCATTTGGCCCTTTTTATTACCCCTGTGTTCTGATGAATAATACAGGTAGGATGGAGAGTATTTACGCTGTTGAATCGATAGCTCTGTGTATTGATTATATGTAGATAGTGGATCTGTAAAAGTAGGAGTTATTTAGGAGGATACTGTTCTTGGCTTTTGTTGCAGCTGAAACTCCTGCTGTACCTTTTACGACCCCAGAAAAGTGTTTTGACAATGCACTTGCATTAAAAAGAAAAATAAAAAAATATTAGGCAATTGAAAGGGGCTGCTAGGTTATTTTGTTTTTGCCCATAATTGATGGGGAAGTAAATTCCCCTGAAACCCAGGAATGTCTCTTTGTTAGATCTACGTGTTTGTTTTTTCCCAGCTTCTGCAGTTTTGGTAGCCTGGCCACCTGCAGGAAACGTGAGCTGTTTGGGCTAATGGGATTAACAGTGAGTCTCTGTGCACCCTGAGGACCAGCCTCTGACCGGCCTTTCACTTAGACAAATGCTGCGTTCAATATGTGGCTTCTCAGCCTCGTGCCTCAAATACGAGCTCTTCATTTCAGCTCAGTCACGGTCTTGATGAAGCAGCCTAGTGTCAGGGCATCAGGAATATCTGTCTGTCCTTTAAGCCATAAAGGTTCAGTCTAAACTTTTCCCAACATGATTTGGACCTGAGTTCTGCTGGGGGCGGATGACAAATGTAAATATTTTTCTTGGGTTATAATCCGAAATGTAGGACTGTGGGCTGAAACACTGTTGAAAGCGTAGCTTTTGACAAAAGCAGTTGATGACCAAGGCAAGGGGATTGTTTGTTTTGCAGGGTGTTTTTTGGTTTGTTTTCAAATTAACTGATTGCAGTTACAGATTTTAAAGGGAAAGCACTGCTTGACATGCTGTAGTTGCTTCATTCCCGTATGGAAAGTGTCTGAAAATACCATGTCTATGTTGTTACTTTTTTTTTTTCTTCTCTTTGTAGCACAGAAAAAGATTGAAACACTGCTGTTGCAAACGATCTGCTACTGCATTCTCGGTAACTGAGTACTGGTTCCCATATGACATCGAAAATGAGGCAGGAAAGGCACTTGCCTTTTTATAAAAAGGTCATGTAGAAAATGTGGGTTGTTGGTTTTTTTTTTTAATATTAATAGCAGGTATAGTCAGATGATCGATACCAAAAAAATGTGTTCGTATGAAATCGAGAAATTTTTGCAGAAGTGGCAGAACACTGGATTTTGACGTGCACTGAAAAGTCCAGACATGATGCAGAAGTAAAACTACAAATTAATTTTTGAATTGGAACAATTGAGTTTTCTGACACTGTGTTCCATCTTGCTAATTTACGGTGTAAGAAGACCAAGAAAATCCAATACCCATCCTCAGCGTTTGTGAGTTTTAAGTTAGTGCTGTGTTCTGTAATTTTAAAGTTGTGTCCCTTAATGTGGAAGCTATTTTTAAACCAAAGCAATTGACCTAGTTTGCTGTCTTAACAGGTTAGGAACAAATGCGTCCTTGCTTGCACGCACACATAAAGCAACGTGGCTTTTTTGGACGCGGGCTGTAACATATGTTTTTTGATTGTTTCTTAGAGCACTAACTCAGAATGATGGCTTTCGTGCGGAAGTGGCTACATCTGGATGCTGCCGAGTGGCTTGAAGGAACATGCTTGAGACTGGGTGGAGTGTGTTGACCTTATTCTTGTCTGTGGGATCCCTTGTCCTCTTTCTTAGGATTTCCTTCCCCCAGCGTCTTGTGGGGCAAAGACAAAGTGAGAATTGGGTTTAGAATTGCTGTCTTAGACATTTAAAATACTTCAACTGCTTTCCTAAGATGCCATGGAACTGTGTTATTTTTGCTCCGTGGGGTTAGGCTCTCACCCTTTTACTCTGGTTTGATGTCATTCTGATGTGATTGTAGAATTTCTGAATCTCTTTTCTTCCCGTGTCTTTGCATATGCTGAGTGTGCAGATGTTTCCTTAGTGCGATTGTCTTTGTATCCAGAAAGCAAAAGTCCTGTTCCGTTTGCCCCCGCCCCTCCCACCCCAAAGAGATGCTGGTGCACGTTATGTTGCTTTTTGTAGTTGTTTTTTTCTTGTATAAAATCCTTGGCCTTTTTTTTTTCTGTTTCGTTTTGTAATGGTACTTGACTTTATTTTTTGTGTGGAGAACATTGCACTTACTGCAGTCAGGGCATGTGAACTTTTGGTTTACATCATAACTAATTTTAAGTGTGTTTTTTATCTGAAACTGGCTTGCAGTTAATTGGGTGATGGGATTGCTGACTTCATACAGAGTTGTGGGCTGAGTACTTAATAACCTGTTTAAAGCACGTCCCGTTCTGTCTGCCGATACTTACATAAGCAGGAAATAAAGAATATTTTCAGAAGAGCTGATCAATAACTGTCATTAATATTTTAAATTCTCTTCATGGCAGATAAGATACCACGTTTTTGCCTCTGCAGCTTGAGGAGTACAGAAGAAACAATATTATTCATGTGTGGCAATGCGTATAGAAACTTCTGTGTTTGAGTGGGTTGGAGGGTCAGCCCCAAAACAAGCTGTTTGGTTTGAAGAGTGAAGGGGTGCGGTGCAGGATGTAGAGTAGCCTGCGGTGGTACAGCCCTACCTGTGCAGACTGGTGGGCTGTGAAATGGCAGTCAGAATGCTGTTCCTCAGCTTGCAGATCCTGAAAATTTAGCATTATGTCACTTTGCTTAATAACAGAGTAAATTTAGGGCAGATGCTGTCTTACGCTGGGTCATTGGCCGAGCTGTGGTGGGAAGAGACAGTTCTGTGTGGTCCCTATTCATTTTCCAGGCCTGGGAATCAACACAATGTTGGTAACCCAGCTCTAAGTCACACTGACAGGAGTGGTGTGTTAGTCGCTATTCTGCTTATTGGGTTTTGCGTCCCTCAGGGGCTTCAGCTCCCTGGATGCGAAGCTGATGAGAGCTGTGTGCCGGGCAGTGTTATTCCTGTAGCAACAGAAGAAATCCTCAGCTGTCTGTATAGCACCTTTGAATGAATGAAAATGGTTTAACCGAGACTAAACTGATTTTTGAAGAGGCTCTGCAGTCTGCTGCCTTTGAAATTAACCTGTAGGTTTGTGGTTCTGGGATTTTTTTTTTTTTTTGGCAAATCTATAGACTTTCTTGTTGGTAATACAACATGCGGTACACAGTCGTTCATCTTAACTGGCATTTTGCTAACTGAAAGGTATTCTGCAGACTTACACACTTCCTTCGTCTTCCCCATCACGTCTTTTCTAATTTTCTACCTCCTGCCAGCTGAAGTAGGATAGCCATGCTCACTGTTACTGCTGACTACTACACAAGCACTGCAGTGTTTTTCTCCTGCTAACGTAGTTCACGTTCGCTGCAGCTCTCCAGTAACCTGGCATTAAATTATTACAGGTGATTCAGACTTGGTTCCTTGTGATGCAGACAGTTATTCTATTTTCTGATTCTGGAACAGCCTTCAGTGATGAATTGGAATTATGTATTTGGACTAAAACTAGTTTTCTCCAAGATACAAGCATACTTTTTGGGAAATTACTTTCTTGAAAGGCATATTACATTTTAAGGAGCCTTTAGTAACTTTTTTTAAATTTTGGAAAGGCAGTCGTTTTTCATTTTGTTTTCTGTTCTGTATTTTTTGTGATGTGTCTGATACTCATTTGTGCCACTTTGTCTTGTTTTAGGCAGAATTTCATTTGATACAGTTGTGTTTCTGGATTCAGATATCTTTTGAATTTTGGCTAACACTTCTCTCCTTAGTTCTCTTCAAATTTTGTTTAATCAGTTGGCTTGCTCTTACATTCTTTGAGTGACCGTAATATGGGAACATCTAGCGCTCAAGTACAGCGTCATCTCTGTGAAGCAATTGATACGCTTTTTTCTTTTCAGTTTTTGTGCTGAGTCCGGTTTCAAATGTGACTTGAACAGCAATGGTAATAGTCTCAATTTCAAACATATTTGATGTGCAATTCTTCCCATACTAAAAATCTGTAGGAGTTCTGTTCCCCTTATAGCGCGTAGGGAGGGACTGACCGCGTTATGATTTGTCTCACTCCATCTTGTTCTGCTGGCTTTAGAAAGGTCTGAACTAACCCATTTAGAGTAGATGTTCATCTTCAGGTGGCAAAGTTGCACGCTTTCTCAGTATCTGAGTAAAAAATGTTTTCCATAGTGGTGCTTTTTTTTTTTTTTGAGTAAGCCAGCATCATCTATACTTCAGACAAGCCATTTGTGTAGAAATGGTGCTATAGGAGGAAAAGGTCAATGTTTTCTGACTCCCTTTCAGGCTCCAGGTATAATGTTCTCCTGGAATATATAATGGCAAACTTAGCATCTGAAAGCAGTCCTAGTTCTTGTGATTAATTGATAGAAGACCATAAAAGATCCTCTGGTGAAATGTAGCTTAATTTGTACGTCTATGTTAGTTCTGCAGGAGTGAAATCAGTTAGCGCTGGCATTTGTGTGTAGACCAAATAGCTGCTATTGGGGGACAGAGCTTAAATATTTTCAGGCAAAGTTTTCCTAGGTGTCGTGACTTTAACGTTTAGCTATATACTGTCATAACAGCATTCCTAATCACAATTAGATGGGCATTTAGCCACTAACTGTTGCTTCTTGTCTTTCTGCCCTTGCTATTCCAGTAGCCTGGCCATCGTTATTTTTCTTCTCACACGCATATGACTAACCTCAGCTTAGGTACGTTTACATATGAGAACAACCTAGAAACACGCAGTCTGGTATTCCTTATTTCCCTCTGTTGTCATTGTCTTAAGATAAATGATGTGTGTGTACCTGATCTGTGAAAAAACTGTTTCCTGTATGAAAGAAGTTTTGCAAATACAGTCCCTCCGTCCTTCCTTCCTCTCCCTCCCCTGTCGTACCTCTCAGCAACTTTTAGTCAGTTCCATAGACATGTTCCAGCAATGCTGGAGCTCTTCGCGAAGGACTATAAATCGCATGCATAATCCCTACAGTGGATTAGTGCTCAGGTTAGCAGAGTGAATTTGCAATGTTATGGTTACAAGGGATTTAAGGGCATTATCCTTCCTGTGCGAACAGTATATGAAAGTTCTTCAGGGATTTTCCTATATAGCGCTGGCAGC
This sequence comes from Phalacrocorax aristotelis, assembly GCF_949628215.1. Classification (NCBI taxonomy): domain Eukaryota; kingdom Metazoa; phylum Chordata; class Aves; order Suliformes; family Phalacrocoracidae; genus Phalacrocorax; species Phalacrocorax aristotelis. The sequence goes on from NC_134279.1 coordinate 7,471,565, forward strand.
TAAAGACAGATTGCAGAATATGGTTTCAAGACCAAAAGGAAGGGTGTCTGCTTCCTGAAAATTTTTCTAAATAGGCATGCATTTTATGTACAGATTAAATAAAAAAGATATACATTAAATTATATTTATAGGAGGCTTGTTCATGGATATTTTTTATTATTGCTCAGTAAATTTGTTGGGGTGTGTGATGCCATATTTATGTACACTGGTGAGAAAAAGAAAAAATAAACCAAAATGAACCAAACAAAAAAAAGAACCCAAAACAAAGCATACCAAAACTCCCTCCAAACTGTAGAAGTTTCTTCGGATGCGAATGGAAGAACACATCTGAATTTTTCACATATTATGAGTGGTGGTTTCTGCCCCCAGGTCAGAGGAAAGCTCGCTAGTGGTCCGCAGGCACGGGCTGCTTGCCTGGTGCTGATGTTCTGTTATTTTATCTGGGGAATAAAGGGAAAAAGAGCCCTTGCCTAGACACATCCCTGCTGTCCCTCAGTGCTCGTGGCAGCTGCTCTTGTTACTACCTAGTGCTGCCTCACTGGGATGGGTAGGAGAGCTGGTTTTCTGGGTCTGGCCAGGATGACAGGTTGAACAGGTGAGGACGCGGCTGTGGGATGCTCTGTGGAGCAGTGGTCCTCCCCAGGTGACGACGGGGCTTCGGGCTGCTAGGCAAACAGGCTTCCTCTGTGGTACTGTATATTTATGCATGACTGCAAACAACAGGCGCACATGGGCTCTCCTATTTTTCTTTTTCCTTGGATTTGACCATCCGATATCCTGATGTAATGAAGTGCTATAAATTCCCTTTGTTTATGAGCCTATGATATGTTCAAGAATACACGTGATTTGTAGTATGTGATATTTGAAGTTCTATAAAAGATTTCCTAGTATAATTTTGGGATTGTTGTCATGAAGGAGAAAGCCATGCTGATTAAAAATTGTCAAATACAAAGCAGAAGAGCTTCTTATCTTAGAAATATTGAACATGAGAATAACTTTAGTATCCATTGCCTGTGAAGTCAGGTATGATCCTCCTATGGTTTCTAAAGTCCAAAATTGATTTTAAGTGAGATGAAGTGCTTTTTCTAGGCATAAATATACTAAACTTTGAAGTCTAGTATGTCAAAATCTAGGAGTAGAGGCAGATGCCCTGTCCAGTGCTATTAGGAGGCTGAAATCTTTCCACATACTGTTGAGTATTCCACTTCCAGCCATGCAGGAGAGTATCACGTTGGATCTGGCAGCTGTCACAGGGAGAAATGTTACGCTGCTTCTGGGTTTGGCCATGATAATTTGGGAGGGAAATGCCAGATTAGCAGGGAAAGAAGAAACATTTCCTTTTGTAAACAATCTTACAAGAAGATTACAATTTCTTTGAAGGTACTTACAAATTCTGGTATTAGGATTCTGGAAGAGTAAGTCCAGACAAGGTGGATTTGTGAAAGAAATAACTGATAGGCAGTGAATGACGCCTGATTAACAATTTTGTTTTATTCAGTTCATTTCCTCAAGTGTTGTGTATATTCAGTTTTTGAAACGTAAAGTATATATGTTTGTAATTCTGAGTGGATGCTTTCTATTATTTACAGAAGGGTATAATTATACACAGACTCCAACAAATATAGCGGTGTCATAGAGCCTATTTTTAGGCTCAGACTTCTGTGATTATGATCTAATGGGCCAGCACTTAGCCAAGCTGTGAGCAAGAAAATCTTACAGGGAAACAATGCTATCAACCTCATGTATAGCCTGGTACCAAAGAAGGATCATCTGTACCAGGACAGGGCGTTCTGCTGGTTTTTTTCCCCTCTGTCCACTTAGTTTCCTCTGTTCTAGACAGACAGGATGAGTTGGTGAGGTAGAGCACACAGTTACTGCACTGGAACAAATTGTTTATTTTCCATTGTTTGTAATCATGCATGACTTATTATGCTTGTTTCTTGTCATTTTTTTTTTAAATGGGATTTTCCATTTATAGCCCACTGAGAATCGGTGGTGTTAGCTATTGCAAAGGCTGCCTCCCGTGTTAAGTTTCTGCTCTCATGAGGGTAGTCCTAGGGACCAGTCATGTATCCCTTTCACTAGAAACAGGTCACCCACGCCTGTGCAAACAGTCCCACCGATCGTACGGCAGGCTAACTACCTCTGCGTCTTCCCCACCTTCCTGCTGGAGCAACCCAGCGAAAACCTACTGGCCCGCTTGTGAGCCGCCTCAGTCACTGCCAAAAGGCTGTTGATATTCATTAATCCTTAAGAATGAAGTAGCATCTGAAAAGGAATGGGCAAAGCTGAAACAAATGCTGTGCTCAGAGTCAGTTTACAGCAACGACATATACTCAAACCAAAACATTCCCGTGCTAAAGATACCCAACAGCTAAGCTGAGATGCTCGATGTTTTCTGAGGTACCATGTCTGAATCTTCAGCTTATCTGCGTTATAACTTCTGTAGTGGTAAACTTGGGTTTGCTGTAGTGTTTCACCTCCTTTGCCCTCTGCGTTGCTTCTAGCAGCATGTTTTGAGCTCTACCCTGTATTTCCTTCCATTAAATACATCTTTCAGTGTCTTGAGACAAGGATGTGTTTTTCTGCCTCCGGCAAGCCATGGGCTTTATCCTTCTCCTGTTAATAAGACTTTCCCCCTCCCGCTCTGGTTAGAGGTCAATCTGAAGTGCAGGAAAGAATGATTATGATAACAGGAGGAAACAGGAAGAATCATGCTTTCTTTTTCAATCTGTTTTTTATTATTGTTTTAATGTAAAACATTGTTTCAATTAAATGCTGACCTGTGCAGTGGCGTGTGCGTGCACATGCTGAAATGAATTCAGGCTTTGTTTGGAAAGCTGTGACCTCCTTATTCCTGTTCTGGATCAAGGCTGTTGCATTTCAAGCCCACTGGTGAGGACTGAAATTTCACTCATACTCCTAGTAGCACTGGCAGTAACAACCCTTAAGAGAAGTGTTCTCCTTGGGCATTTGTATGTGCTGCTTTCTCTCAATTTTTAAAATAAACTTTTTTTTAAGAGGTCCTCATGTCATGGGGGGGAAAAAAAAAGTCACTAGGACACGATTGAAATCCATCAAATGGGCACCGGGCTAAAATGGTACCTGGGATAAAGTGGTACCTGATAGAGAGATATCTGTGCTGCTCATTTCTATACGTATTTATCAGTTACTTGCTTTCTCCACGACTTAATTTCATGCTATGTTATTTATTCTTTCTGTTTTTTTGAAGTGAGAGTGCTGTGTGAATTGACTTCATGAAAAAGGAAATGTAGAACTCAGCCCCAGTACCTGCTGCCACCCCGCAAGGTGCTAGCTGCAATGACACTAGGATCAGATGTCGAGTTCGTTATTTATTTGGATGTAAACTTTAAATCGGGGGGGTGTGTGTGAGTGTGAATCCATGTTGTCTTGCTTGAGTGTTTTTTTTGCTTCAAATGAACTGTTTCAGAGGAAGGAAAAAGGGGGAGAGGAATAACATGAAAATTGTCTGTGTTGTTAAAATGAGTCAGTTATATTTTATACTTGTCCTCTGGTGACCAGATTTTCATTTTTCTCCTTGGCCTCATGGAATGTTTTTATTTATATATCTTATTAGTTCTGGATGTTCTGTGCAAGGGGAAATCTGAATTACAAACTTTTTTTTTTCCATTATTGTATTAGGAGCCTGGGTATTGAACGCAGGTGCTCAGACTCTGCCATAATTGGCAGTTTATGGAGAGACACCAGCTGTACTGCTTCACAGGGGAGATGTTATATCTCTTCACACGTTGTATATATTGTAGGAAATGCAGAATTCCTGTCATTGTCAGAAACTTTGCATGCCTGCATCTACCAGTGCCTCTGTAGAAAAAAAGACAACAATCCGCTGAAAGTTAAAACCATGTCTATTTTCAGAAATGGCTTCTCCCTTTTATTGTCTTTTCATGTAGCACTAATTGATGTTTTGTTAAATTTTTTTTCTATATTTAACCAATGTTTGTCTTTTTATGGTCACGCAAGGCGAACTGGGGTACTAACTGCCTTTTTTTTTTGTAATGCATGACAGGTTACATTGCGTGTCTGCGTGTGTGTGGATGTGCATATAAAAGACCATACTCATCGTGTAGTAATACACTAAATCACATATTTAACGCTTTCAGTTCACAGAACAGGGTTGGAAGTAAAGGCAATAGAACTCCAATTTATATTAGACCTTAAAAGGCATAATTATACAGTGGGAGAACCACGATGCTTCTGGGCATCTTACACAACAGAGGCCGTGGTTGCTCTCTCTGGGGAATGCCTGGGAGCTGCAGATGGTACTGCTTGGTCCTGCCTGAGGAGTATTGATATATTGATGTGTGAGTGGGTGGGACCTGTGTGGCTTTTGAAGGATTGAATTATGAGGGGAAGCTAGGAATTAGTATCGATTTATAGGTATTGCATGAGAGTGATTTGGCCAAACAAAGGAGAAATAAAAGCTATGCCTGTGTTTGGGAAGTGTGATTGCTGAAGGGAATGAAAAGCTATGCAACAAACGTTCCCTGCAGCACTGAATATCAAGAAAAACACAGGTATCTGGCATCTTACTAGGTAGCAAAATAGGGTTCCAAGGAAAGTTAAAAACTAACCAATGAGATTTCTTTTAGAGTAGCTTGGAAAACACAGTCCTAATAATAAAGGAATGGACAAGGTTGCAGGTATCTTATGTGAGCTGATGTAACGTTCGCCTTGACTATTCATTATCCCTCTTTCTCTGCGGTTTAGAAATGTTTTCAGATCAATGTATGGGCATTTGGAGGTTTTGCCCTGTTAGCTGCATCTCCAGGAACACAGGGGCAAAGCTGTTTCATGCTGTCTCTTTGGAACAGATTTATTTTATATTCTGTCTTTCGTCATTAAATCCTGTTTTCCTTGCTCTGTCATCACAGCTGTCTTGCATGTTCTTTGACCTAGGTGAGGCCCAACACTGAGACATTCCTTTGAACACCATTTCCTTTCCAGTGCTGCTGTGCGTTTGTGTGTCGTATGCTTCATGTTTGTGAGAACCAGGAGGAAGTCTACATATTTCCATGCTTTTTTTGTTTTTAATAGGTTTGTATGCATTGCGGAGAGCACTGGGGAAAAGACCTAGCCTATTAGACAACGAGGTGGCTGGGTCAGTGATGATTGCTTTCAATGACTTCCTGCAGGGGATGAATGATGTCAGGCCCAGCGCCATGAGGGAGGTGGCAGTTGATGTGCCAAAAGTAAGTTATTTTTCACAATATGCTAGCAGCACTGTTAGAGCCACGTTAAGAGTTGCAGTTAAACATTGAAATGACCTACCAAGAGAGAGGAATTTTATGAAGTGGAAGCCTCAAGTTACCAGTAAATGTTGTGCATCATCTTTTTGTTTGCATATTTGTTTAATTATAATTTTTGAAGACCCACTTACAGAAGCTTAAGTTCTGAATGCTTTAGGAGGAGTTGGTGGTGTAGGAGCATATTTCCAGATCTGTTGTTTTATATGTGAGTGGGTTAACGGGGTAAAAATCTTAAGATGTCTGCCCAAAGCAGATCCTGAATAGCTGTGAAAGCTGGAGCCTTTTGTAAAGCAGACACAAACTTAAGCGGAAACCGTTTAGCATTTGTAACCAGAGTGTCTTGAAAAAAAGCTGCTAAGAGATTGATTGCTGTGATTTTTATGTAAAGCAATTGGCTAATTCTACATGCAGTTCATACTGCTGTGACCTGAATGTCTTCAGTGATGTTACACGGTTTTAACTGAGGGCAGAAGTAGATACTGTAGGCAGGTTGTCACTGCCAAGCGGTTACCTGTCAGGGGCTGTCATTATATGAACAGTTCTTTTGGCAGTGCTAGGTTCATTTTTACCCTGCTCACTGCCCTCTGTTATGTATTATACTAGTTCAGTAGCAGACACAAGATAAACTGGGCTGGGGAACTGGTCTGGTTTAAGAAGATTCAGCAAACGAAAGTGTTGTATTTAATCTTAAATCTTGATTCTGTGAGCCATTGTGCTGGTGTTTCTCAGCAGCTCCCCAAGCCCTACAAGAAAACATTTATGTCTCATTGCATGAAGATGAGTCATCTGGGATTGCACAAGTGTAGGCCCTTATTCCCAAACTACAGGAATGGGAAATAAAATCTGCGAACAGGATGCTGCACACGGCCAGCTCGGATATCACACTTGGCTTGTTAAGAGTCCACGCTGTGCACTGAAGTGCTAGGTGGAAATGCCTGGGCTGGCCCCAGACAGCTTTTCCTGGAAATGGTGTAGTGGCATCGGTATCCACAAGGGCTAATTAGTTCTGCTGAGAACCGGAGTTACTAATTTCCTTGCTGCTTATTGTGCTACTGGCTCTTGGGCCGACATTGTCATTGCCATGCCTTGCATTTTAGACATAGCAGCCTGTTTGGAACCAGATGGACCCCTGCTACACAGCACAGTAAGGACAGATAGAAGCAAGGTCTCCAGGTACTGCAGGAAATCTGTTCTCAATCCAGGTCAACCTACTACTCAGGCTACTCTTATCCACTAAACCATCCTGCTGGTGGCTTCCTTGATAATCACTTGTTTTTATTCGTTAAACACTAGCTGCGACTACTGAAATTCATTCCTTTGTTGAAGGGAAGATAACATAGTGCAGATTCCATTTGTGCTGACAGGACCTGTGTTTTTACAAAATAATGCATATTCTGTGAAGATGTAAGGTAAATTTCAGGCCTTCTTGGTGCCTGGGGTAGGTTTAAAGCAGAATCTGAAGTACTGGATGCAACAGATTTTGTTGTCTACCCACACCACCTACCAAAGGAGGTGCTGGAATTCAGTTTAACCATTATTTTGGGCTGCAGAGCGACCAGCGTATCAAAACAAAGGTACCTGTGCATGCTGAGAAGCGGTCTGAATATCTGGAAATACTGACGCAGCTGTCCGTGAAAGTCACAGTGTAAATCCAGCATTGTATTACCGCCACCCGCTCAAGGCTAATTCCTCCAGTACCATTTGTGTTTGAGGTGGGGAGGTGCCCTAAGTCAGCCCAGGTCCAGGGTTAGTTGAAGGAACGGGGCTGTGCTGCGGCTATGTGGCGGGGATGGCAGTGCAGGGGAAGCAAGCAACAGGAATCCAGACTGCAGCCCTCTGCTTAGGGGTGCTTGCTGGGGGCTTGGGATGTGGTGCAGGAACGCTTGCAAACATCTGAAACTCATTCACGTACTTTTCACCACTGTATGGTTTATACACATGCACAAGTAAAAAGAAATTTTAAAAATCTATTTATTGTTACCATTAAACTTAGGTTAGTGTAATTTGCTCTTTATTAGCAAATAAGTATGTCTTATTCTCACCTGATTGTTAGTGTCTGAGAGTGCCAGTCACTTAGCATTTAATGTGCTGTTATCCAGAGAATTTACATGGTTGATTTGTTGTTTGGAACACAGATTGTAGCAGAAAACGTAATGCAGCTTCTAATTTCTTGGATACCTTTTCTTTAAGAAGAGTATGCGACATTTTATCTTGCATGCTTCTAGCAATGGTTTTTAGGTATGTCTTAATTTTACAAACTAATTTTTGCTTCTCTGATTGAAGTGGTGTATTTAACTGCTCTGGTTGGAGCTTTGTGCTTGATTGTGTTAATACTGGTGATCAGTTGGATGCTGAAGTACTTGGTTTCAGTAGAAACCAGGTATCTAAGAAGCCAAATGAATGCACCTGCAGAGCTGTTAATAAATTGCATCATCTTGTGTTGACGATGTTGTGTCCTAGAGTGCCTTGCTGTTTAATATTGTTATGCACGAATGTCTAATCCTGTAACACTTGGGGGGAAACATTAAAATTACCTGCTTGCCACAGAAGCGATGCTAATAGTCCTAACGTCTATAATAAGTTCTTCCTCTTTACTGATTTATCCCTCTTTTCAAGACAGTGCTTTCAGTCCATGGGCTTGGGCCGCTTACCCATTCAACGCTTTCTGTAGTTGGCTCTTGGCGGTGGTGTACTGTGATATGTTACGTATGTGCTCTGCAGTAATTTATACCAACAGACACGGCCTTCCTTACATCTTTTGTTGCATTCTTATAAAAATGTAAAAATTATAGCTGGGTGTGAGGGAAAGGAAAAAGAAAGCAGGAACCAGATCCATCTTGCTCCAAGAAACTGAAAAATGTTGTGTTTTGGTTTTGTTTTTCCTGGCTAATGTGTATCTTTGTACGTAATATTTTGTGAAGTCATCCTGTATTGATTAATCTCCAGATACTTTCTGTCTGCAGGACTGTCTTCCCCCGTTCTCCTTGCCCCAGAAGCTATCGAGCTAGACAGTTAATTGTGTGGGTAAAATTTTTCAAGAATCAGGGGTTACATTCCTTCATGTTTTGAAGTAACGCTGTTTGTAATCTAAAAAACCCTTGCTAAAAATAACTTCAAACACTAAATAAATGATCAGCTATGAGATTTTTTTTTTTTTCCAAAGAGATGACAGAAGTTTGAGCGACATGAATAATATCTGCATTTTTGCTGTTTATTGCAGATATGTTATTGGCTTCGTAGCCTCCTTGGCGTGGATGGGACTTTCGGGCTATGCAGTTAGTTACAAGTAAAATCAACAATGTATGTGCTGAATTAAACTGAGGCTTTTGTGACTTTTAACTTTCAATTTTTCAGATGGTGGGCTGGGGTTTTTGTATTTTAGTGCTTTGCAGTAGCCACGTGTCAACTGAATGAGAAGAGTTCAAAGCAACTCCTAAATAAACACACAAGTAAATTAATTTTGTTGAGGTGCTTCTTCCCTCTTAGCCACGACACCTTTGCCACTTATGGGCTGTTGGTTTTTTTTTGAAGCAGGTATCACTTCTGATACAGAACGAAAATAATTACTTGTTTTATCATGAACTCCAAATTGTTTCATCAGCACAGAACTTGTTCTCTGAAATCTGCGGAACTTTGAGTGGGCTATAAAGAAAATTTAGTTTTTGAAACCTGTCTTTGCTTTTTAGGTCCTAGAATTGAGTACTAGCTGCTTGGCTGTTTAGAAGGCTACAGGGCTAAATTGCCCTGCTGCAGTCTTCTAACAAGGTTTTTCTAGGTTTTAAATATGTATCCCTGGCTAAAGAACAGTGGCTAAAGAACAAGGAGATCTATTGGAAGTGACTTGTTTGGGTGGCCTCGAGCAAGTCACTTTACTTATTGGTGTCTGAGGGTATTTGATAACCTTTATGGAATCCTTTGCAGTCCGCTTCTGAAAAGCGCTCTATGACAAGCTACTTACTAGGGGTTTTGTCATTGAGCCCTTAAGCTCTTTTTTTTTATTCCAAGCATATTCAAACTTACTAGTGGGGAAAGCAGGCAAAATGAAGTGAGTTTGGGGCGGCTGGCAGAAAGCGAGGTGGTGTGCAGGAGGAGCTGTGGAGGTGCCACCACACGTGGGGTTTTTTTTGCGTTCCTCCTTTCTGCATTCTTCGGTGCTCCTGCTTGCGTCTGCATTGCCGCGTGCATCGGCTGTGACCAAGGCAAATGCAAAATACTTGCCTACCTGGCTCCATGTAGCATCTTGTTTTGTGTTTTGAAGAACCTTTCTTGAACTTTGCTATGTGTTACAAGCTTTTTAGAAGGCTGCTTTTTCTGCTGCAGGGATTTAGGAGAGAGGGGATGCACATTATAAATCAGGAAGTTAATACTTCAGTTCTTTGGAGAGTTGTGCTGTAGTTGCCATTTCTCCGTCTCCTATGGGTCTTTCTGAAATGTTTGCAGAGCACTATGGGTTTTGCTTGCCTGTTTCACTCCCTTTACTGTAATTCAACACTCAAATTTGTGTCTTTGCAGCCAAAAGGTTCTGGATGAGACATCCTTTGCATGTCTGCTTTATTTCTTTACTGCTGCTGCTTAACAACGTCTGGGGAGTTGCTGCTCTGCATCGTATTGTGAGCTCTGTTGACCTGGGGAGAGCTAAAGATTATGGCAGTAATGAAATCTTGGTGTCTTACACACTGTAGCAGAGCACTGTCTTTGTATGCGTAAGCTCAGCCCCAAGGCTACTCTTTAAAACCATTCCACAGTGACAGAATATCACACTTCATTGCTTATGTTGCAAGGCTTTTCCTTTGAGTTCGTGTGCAGGTAAAAGAAGCGTAGCTAGCTGTCCGAATGCATGCACAAGAATTAGAATTTGTGTTAATTTTGGTCAGGAAGTTACTGAGGATTTGTGTGTAAAAACAATCCACCTAGTTCTTCTGAGCTTATATGAATCTAAAAGAATTCTTACTTTCATGTGTTGTTATTGGTGGACTGTTCCCCCCCCCCGCCCCCCCCCCCAGTTATCTCTCTCCTTTTGAAATAAGGAAAAAAAAGAACACGTTTTGGATTTGACCAGAATGTGAAGGCAGCATTTTATTAACTACTTTTGCTTTTAATACCATTGCTACTTGAATTCTGCACCTTTTATTACAGAAATTCTAAATGAGTTAACTGAAAAATTTTTGAGTGGTTATTGTCTTTTTTAACTCCTAATGGCCAAGCTCACGTTTAGTTGCCCTATTTGTATGTCCTGACCCATTTGTCTCCCTTTCTTCCCCCTCCGCATTTTAAATGTAAGCAAAATCAGAGTAAGTCTCCAGATTACTGAAAACAACCTTCACATAAGGTGGCCCTGCTTCACCTTTTCTGTACAATTCTGTCACTTGTGTTGATGGTAAATGACATGTAAAGGGTCTTACAAATCATTGAGTAATTCCTGAGGAGGCTTCTGCAATAGTCTGAATATTTGCAAGAGGGTAAAAATAACGTTTAGGTGGTTTCTGCCTGGCTGTTTGTATGTGTGCGAAGTACCACTAATGGATTTTGCTTTCTGTTGCTGAAAGTTGTAGGGAATCCCTGATGGCTTAATTTATTTTAAGAAGTTCTTCATGTTTGTCAGAATCTTTGTGTGGCTAGAAAGACAGGATGTTAGGAATGACTAGTCCATGCTTTACCAGATATGAGGAAGAAGTATCAATCCTTACCTAAGGAAAAGTTCTTTAAAAGTGGCAAGATTTAGTTCTGTGCAGTTTACAGAGCTGCTAGGTAGGATTAAGGGTTGTAGGGATAGGTAGTATGTATTTTTTTTAAGTGAAATTTAAACTACTGACACTGTTTCAGATCTGACTCACAAACACCAACTTTTAGAATACAGGAATCACAGAATCACAGGCTGGAGGGGACCTCAGGGATCATCTAGTCCAACCTTTCTAGGAAGAGCAGAGTCTAAAATGGGGATTAACTGTCCTGAGTTTAATTATGTTACTCAACCATGAAATTTGAGTGAAAAGGGGTGGTTTGCATGGGTGGCAAGATGCAAGTGAAGTATCTGACACCCATCTTCACTTTTTATAAACTTGTACGCTTGCTGCTTTGTAGTTAAAAACCTGCGGGTGGATTTCTGTCCCTTATTGTGAGAACTTAGGCAGGACGGGAGGATTCTTCTTACCTTTAAGCACTTAACTGAGGTGCCTAAATTGGACATCTTCTCACCATTTGTTTCCTCTAAAGGAAAGTGAGAGCAACTGGGTGTGAGACCACTTGTCTGACTCCTGAAAGAGAGTTTGTACTATAGCTGAATTGCTCTGCGAAGTCTCTCTCTTTTGGCTGGGTTGGTAGCCCAGGATACCCAGCTCAAAGTTGGTAGGAGTTCATGCTCGTTTGCTTCTTCCTTTCCAGAATGTTGTGGAGTTTCTCCCTTTGCTGTTTTTTGTTGAGTCCATACAAACACTTTCAACACTAGACACTTGTACAAAGCCTGTTCTCGCCTGTTCGCTGCCATTCATTTAATATGATTTGTGCAGTTAGTCTCGCTTGTAGCGTGAAGCAGCAGTTTAGAAAGGAATACCGGCAGGTTGCAAAAGTTGCCTTACAAGTTACCGGGAGGGCATGCTGCTTTGGTAGTACCCCTGATAAAATCCTCTTCTCCCCCTGCTACTGGGATACTCTGCTGTGGCTGATTCAGCCTTTGCTTCACTGTGACCTTTAGTGAATTTGTTTCTCCTCTGTTTTTCTTTTTTGTCATGAGGGAATCCTGCCTTTAGCAGATCCCTCTGCCTTCAGATTCTTCATAGTGGTGATCAAGCTCTACATAGTTCATACTCACCCAGACTTGTAAAGTAATTATATGAGAACTGGAAGCTGCTGGTCACTAAGTAAAAGAAAGTGTGGTGGGTTTTTTTTTAATTATTTTTATTATTTTAGAGTTCCTGTATCATATTTCTGGTGTGAGAGAGATGATGTTCTGCAGGCAGCAGATTGGCAGCTCTTCACCTTCCAGTTAGCCTTTAAACTCAGAATATTTCTGAGGGTTTGACCCAGGCATACTAATCTTTAGTGTTTGCTCTTCAATGTCCTTGTAATTTTCTCCTGTGTCAAAGACTGGCAATCAAGGAAAAGTTTGTTTTGTTTTGTAGTTTGTTTGGACTTACACAAAAGTGCTTGCACCACATCCAAATGCTCTTTTTCTTCAGTAATAAACTGAATTGCCTCTTTCAGGGACTCGCTGCTTTTGGTTTCCACTTTGTGTACTGGTATCGGGCAAATAGGAATAGAGACAGGCCAGGAATGACACCGGTTTTCAAGTCAGGAGAAAGGCGATATGTTGCCTCTTAGTAATACCCCGCTTCCCTTTCAAGTGTAGCTGACTTTCCAGAGCTGAAGGGTGATTTCAGTCTAGTAAATTTTTGGAAGAGTGTTTTAAGGCAGAAGATCATTTGATACAGGTGTGTCTTGACATGTTTAGTATTTGAAGTGGATGGGAATGGATGGTGACAGGATGAAGAACAGGCCGGGTGATGTGGGGAAAAGTCTCAGGCTTGTTGACAGCGAAGTGGGGAGAGGTGTAGCAGGTTTTAGATCCGTCTGCTGTTTTGCGTAGGGCATATTAGTTCTGTCCTGATGTATGCCTGACAAGCTCATCTTGTGCCTTCAGCGGAGCAAATTTAACTGCAGTTGGGTTCGAGTGTCGCTTTTTTGTGTGTGGCTTTCATTTTCTGTAGATACTTGTCTGTTTGGAGGATTGTTTCTTGTCAAGCTTCTGGTTAAATCTCCAGTGCCCAAGTCCTGTTGGCAAGTGGAGGAGCCCCCAAAACTTCTAACACAGTCCTGCTCATCTTAGTGGGATTATGCAGCTGGGATCAGGGCCTTACTCTGCAGCTATAAATAAACCAGCTTGAGCTCATACAGCCCTTTCCTTCAGGGAAGACATAAAAGTAATTTACAAATTCTGCATCAGCATCACATTAAAAAACAAGCGAACTGAGTTGTGACTGTGCTAGCGATCTCGCAAAGCGTTGCTGCCTGTATGATCGTGCTGTTTTGTTATTGACCTTTGAAGTAGATGCAAAACATTTTACCTACATTCACCAGCATAATGAGTCTAATCTGATTTACTTTGTGTGACTTTATTAATAATTGCTTTCTGTTTAAAAAAAGATTTTTTGAAGAAGTGACTCATTAAAAACAACTTCATAAAATAACCAGTATGTGTTCTGCAGAGCATTTTTGTTTTATTTTTTAATAGTTTTGCACCATTGTCTGAATTCAGCAAAATGGTCTGCTTTGCAGGTATCTTGGTCAGACATCGGAGGACTAGAAGACATCAAGCTGAAATTGAAGCAGGCAGTTGAATGGCCTCTCAAACATCCCGACTCCTTCATCCGAATGGGGATTCAGCCTCCAAAAGGTGTGCTGCTTTACGGACCTCCTGGGTGCTCAAAAACAATGATAGCAAAAGCTTTGGCTCATGAAAGCGGTCTCAACTTCTTGGCAGTGAAGGTAGGCCATTTAGTGTTACGTTTTCTTAACTCGTGCATGACAACTGATAGTTCACCAGTTTGCAGTGCTCCAGTGGCTCTTAGTGTTTCTGGTTGTTATATATGCTACAGCAAACACCTTGTAAATATCAAGTAAGGTTTGTGTTTTCTTATGAAAAGGACTAGTGCTTTCTTCTATGCTTTTAAAAAATATATTATCTATTTTATCACAGCACAGAAGAAATTATATGTGGGATGGGTAGGTAAGCTGTGTAGTGACATCTTAATTATTGGCATCATTTAAGAGCTTTTTAAAAATGGAGACAATGAAATTCCTAAAGCAGTATAAATGAAATACAACGCTGGATAGTGGGTAGTTCTTCTTACTGTAATAATTACTTGCTTGCATGAAAATATTGTTGTTTCATCACTTACATTTCATTCCTCAGGAAAGTCGCTGTCTTGCTGTTCACATTTCGTTACAGGTTTTTCTTGCCTTATTTGCCTTTTTTCGGGGCAAATAGTGCTACTTCATCAGTTTTTAGAAAGTTTGCAAAATCAGTTATATCTGGAGTACTCTTGGATATGTGGGATATTCTCTCAGCATTAAGAAACACTTAAGTGTAGAAAAATTTTGGATTTCATTGCCTATGAATCAGTGTAGTTGATTACCGTGGGTTGTATGGAAAACGCATGAATGGAAGTTATTTAATAATAATACTGAGCTTCAATGCATAGGAAGAAAAAAAAGATAGCAGAGTGATTCCACATGGGGTAGTCTTGCAGCTGTGTCAGAATGTTAATGAAGTGCAAGAAAAAACATTTGTTTAAGTATTTTAAAAGTATCTCCTCCTCAGCAGTAAGATCACGTATCCTTGTACGTTGTCCATCTCTTTACTCACAAAGCCTTCTGTGTTGTTAGTTTCTACACAGCTTCCTCCTGCATATCCTTTCAGACACACTGTAACTGTAGCTCTGGATCCTGCCCTCTCTGGGAGCAAAGGCAGTCGTGCTGACCCTGGAGCCAGCTGCCCTTCGTTGCCTGTGCTTCCCGGTATTGCAGACAGGCCTCTGGGTCACGGTCACATCAACAAGAGCAGCCTTGGAAACCTCAGCCTTTAAGAAACACTACCTTTACTGCCTCTTCCCTAAAGACAAAGTAGTTCTTTGTACTCCAGAGTTACTGGTAAACAAGGTAACCTTTTCCTTCTGTGCTGCTTAAAAGGAAACATTCCTCTTTGTCTCGCCCAAAGCACTGGTGCCTGAAAGGGTGGGGAAAGAAGGGAGTAGCCTGAAAAAAAACCCAACCAGTTAAAAAATGAACGTTGTCGCTATCCTGTATTTATCAGTCATAGCTACATCAGACGTTTTTACTGATGCAGCTAATGGCCCAGAAGTAAAAGGTGGCTCATGCTGAATAGGAGATATCTGAAGGTGCACTGGCATGAAATGCTTTTGTACAGTAACGCAGCGTTTCTAAATGTTGGAGCTCTGGTGGTGCAAACCCCCCCGTCACTGACAAGCTGCAGCAGAAGTGGCTGGCTTGGGGAAACTGCCTTTTCATTCCCTGTCTGTTTAAATCCCTTGGCCTGGAACTGGTCAAATAGTCAATGTACAGATGTTTCGAGAAGCACATCTCTGGAGTATGTCCAGCCTTGGATATGTTGACTCTGGGAAGGGAACATAGCCCACTTTCGCTAACTTCACATTTGCTTCCTGGAGACAAAAGGCAACATCCATCATGTGCTAAATGTGTAAAACATCATTGTCTGTAGCACTTCTTAAAGCACAACAGGCATGAATTAATTTCCACTGCATGTGTTCCTGCAATAAATCCGAAGTAGTAGATGAATATGTGGGTTTTTGGTTTTGTGGGTTTTTTTGAGACAGGAGATTTTTCTTTTCTTGCTTATAGTCCTATTAATTTTCCCGTTCTGTCTGTTATGTCTCAAATATCTGTCCCTGGAACTGATATCAGGCTTTTTGAAATGGAAGCATGTTTCTTGATAATTTACTTCTCAGACTTGTATTTTCCTTCCAGTCTCTCCTGCCCCAAATAAGTAATTTTGATGAAAAGTGTCTGCTGTACAGCCTGTAGGATCCATGGATTCTTCCAGGATAGTTCAGGTGGCTTGGATTCTTGGGCCCTTCCTGAGAACAGACTGCAGACAGGAGGCACAGCTCTAGCTGTTGGGAGCCTGCTGCTGGACGCAGTCTCTCCCTGTGTCTGAAACCTGACAGGAAATAGAGTACGTTACATGCAGTGCTTACTTGGTCCAGTGATTTTTTGGAAGATGGACCTAGTCTCTCTACACGCTACACTTAAGGTACACGGGTACAGTAAGTCCAACTCTCTCAAGAAGTGCTGAATGTGCTCTACTTGTCTAAGCTGATTGTCCTGCTTGGGCACAACAGGTATCGCCCCTGCCCCAGCCTGGCTCCAGGGAGGCTTTGCGCTATTTTCCACATGTGTCTGTGCAGTGTTTGTGCGGTTTGGACAGCAGACTCTGTTAGATGAGGTACTTCAGCTGGGTTATATGTAATCGGTTAAAACGTGACATTTCCGCGTGTCTAGGGCATGGCTAGTTGTCATAACGCTGTATGAGGCACAGTCAAAACGGCGCAGCCTCCAGCCCGTGTCTGACTCGCCTCTAGTAAGGTTTGGAAGATGGGCAAAGTCTAGATGTAATTTCTGGGCAGAGGAGCTGAAGAAAATAATGTGATAACAGATGTTTGACGTTGCATCCTGTTCTCCCCCGAAACCTATTGTGAAATTTGAATGGTTAGTGTTACAATGAATGTAGCCCTTTTGTAAACATGCTCTTTGATATTTGGCCAAAACTTTTTATAGCTATATTTTCATCAAGATTGGTGACCTTTTGCTTTTCCAGAGAAAAGCATTTGGTTGGTTGGTTTGTGTTACAAAGCAATCTTGCATGTAATTCCTAAGGGGAATTGTTTATTTTTATTCCTTCACTTGACTTATATTGTATTACAAGCAAAGAATCTGCTAAATTTACTGGGGAGGAGGTTGTCAACTACTTTCCAGGGGATGTCTGTTCCCGCTCCTTCCTGCCACCCCTTTTTTCTAAATGTCTTGCAGCATTGAGGCTTTTCAGGGGTTTAGTGGTAACCTTGACTCTTTCCTCCTCCCAAACCTGTTACAAAAAGGCAACTGTATTGTTCTCGGCTTCTTAGAGAGTTTTCATTGTTTTGCGGTCATGGATACAAGCAAGTGTAAGACTGTGTGAAGGAGTGAATTAGGATAATTTTCTCATTCTTCAGGTTTGACCATCAGTCTTGACTTACCAATAGTTCTTGATTTGGTTGAATTTTTATTTCAGGCAGCCTTCTATGGACTTTTATGCTTCTTCACACTCCTTTTGTGCTCACTCCAAAGACTGTGATTTTCTTCTGAAATATATTTTATGCATTTCTTTGACTAATAGAAAAGAAAATTGTATACAGATATTGGACCTATCAATATTAATACAATGGGAGGTATACTTCACAGCTTCTGCCAGGCTGACAACACCTCTGTTACATGCAACTGCCTCTGTGACATTTTTGCTTTAGTTGTCATCTCGCTTTCTGAAACTGAACATGAAGAAAATGAAACCCTTTGTCACTGTGTTATTTCTGTGTGCTTTCTTCCCCTCTCTTAACTGTTTGTGGTGGATATTGCTGTACTGTTTTGACAGCTCCTGCACTTAGCGTTATCTTTGACTGGCTGCTTTTTTGAGATATATGTTGATTAGGCCACTAAGACTTTATGGTGATATTATAAGAATATTTTTGGAGGAAACTTCCATATCTTCCTGTATGGCATAGATAATTTTATACGCATTTGTATTGCATCTTAGTTTATTTAGATTGGTTATGACTGCCCTCTTGGTTTTTGTTTTTGTTTTTTTAATTTAGGAGATCCTGTATCACTGTGTTGTGCTTATAATCTTATGAGTATTACTTTTCTTCACGGATTTTCTGCTCTTTTTCTGGGAAGCAACTTCCAGAGATGCTCTGTGTAATTCTTTTTTTCTCTTCTTGTGGTATGTAGGTAATTAGTTAACTACCAAAGAAGAAAACCACTGTGCTTTTTCTGTTTTTAACCTATTCCAAAATGAACATTGAAGTTCACTCTTATGTTGTCAGGCTGGAAGGCACCGTCACAGATAAACCCCATCACCCAGTTAAACGTGTTCCTTAGCTGATGGTATCAGAAGGGCCACAGGGATCGGAAAATCCTTTTGCCCTTTGAGGTGCCTGTAAGCCCAGGATGCTGCATGTGAGAGGGGATGTATGTTGTTCGTGGTATCCTGCACCGCATTGCCTTCTACTTACTCAGCCTGCTAAAACCAGAGGGAGACTTCCTGCTAGTTTCAGGAGGCTTTTGCTCAGGATTATATCACCAGGGGACTTCGAGTTCTGTTTTCTGTCCAACAAGCAGATTGCGTGAGTTTACAAAATAAACAACAAGGAAAATTAAGTAACTTCTATATGCTTGTAATATTTTTGGAAGCATCATTTTCCTTCTTGCTGCTTAGTGCTTTTAATATTGGTCTGTTTAAAATCACAACTAAGGCAAAAAGTCACTCAGTGATAGTGACAAAAACCACCTTAAATTTTCAGAAAATTTACATCTCCAAAAGTTAAACCCCTTGGAATTCAGTGAAGTGAGACACACTAATAGTTGTAAAAATGATGAAGCAATATTTTAAACAAATCAACCCCAAACCCACCCATGACTGTAAGCAGTGTTTGAGGATGGTAACACGGAGCAGACAAATGCTACAGAAGATGTGTACTGTACTGCTCTAAAATACTATTTGCACTGGTTAGGAGCTCCAACTTGGGCTGGGGGGAGAAGGTTAGAAAATATTCCTGACAAATTTTATTTGCTGTTACTTCAGAGCATGGGCTGAAGGAATCTTATCTTTTTTCAATTAGCAGTAATTACAATAATATACACTGTTCTCAGAGCTCTGACTTCACCTTGGCTTGATTTGATTTCCTGTATCGCCCTGCCGATGCTTTTCTACCTCTCCCCGTTCTCGACATGTGCAGAAGCTTAGTTTGTCATCTGGGTCAATTATGTCAAAATATTTTCCAACTGAAGCTTCCTCTGCTTTTCCCTTCAGCTCTTGGCTGTGGCAGCTCAACAGATTAATGAGGCTTGGAAAGGCTGTCAGCTTTGCTTTCTGAAGAACTGTCACTGAATTTTGGGGAGACAGTTTGCCTTTTCATGGGGATTTCAGTGAGCAGAAGTATGAAGTAAAGCTTGGTGCTTGTAACTAGCTGAACAAAACTTTTAAGACGAAAAATGAAGCAGCATTGTGTGTTTTATGAGAAACTCTGGCACGCATTTGATAAAATTTCCAAAAAGATCCATGGTAACACATTTACAGTAACTTGTTCGTTAATTAGCAGATAGTGAAACTGACTCTATTTGAAAAATTTGTTTAACGTTTTTTACAAGGGATAACAATTTGAGATACTTCAATGAACTCTTTTAAACCTGAAGCTATCTGCATGTTTTACTTGACTAAAAATAAGGCATCCATCCATTCTTAACCAGAAGCTTCTCAACAGTCAATGTGTAGGCAGAAAATGATTCAAGATAATCCTGCCTATTTCCTTGTCCCTTCTCAATTACTTTGCAGAATGACTTTTTATTAGCACTTGGTTTCTCTCTCGCCGAATTACCATGGGTTTGCCAGCAATCGGGTAAAAGTAGCAACCGCGGAGCCGGGTGTTGCTGGAGGGGTGAAGTGTCAGCAGCTGAATACATTTTGCAGCACAGATGGCTAATTTTGTGTTGTCCTGCTGTATGATCTTTGAGTCAACGTGGACGCTGCCCTGATGGTGCCAAGCCTGGACCTAGACAGAGTAGTGGATGGCCGCTGTTTAGCCTGTAGCTAAAAGTGGTAGTGAACAGGAATGGGTGCTGAAAATCCCTGATGAACGGGAATGACTTGCAAAGGGATTTCTCTGTGGACGGGCCAGGGCAGCGGGATGGGTTACTTTTAGATCTGCTTCAACTCTGTCAGGATAGAATTTCACCTCCGACTTCAAACTGTTGTGCCTGTGCTGGTGCAGCGCTTTGTAACCATGCAGAATCCCGGTAAATTTGCGTGGCAGCTATCCCCGAGTGCTGAAGAGGGCCCTCCCTGAAGGCAGCGGTGCATGCAGTGAATTTAATTCGATGTTTCCAGTCAGTTCGCTCCACACTACAAATACTGGCTTCTGTATTTGTGTAAAGAAGCCTCAAAAGATTGTTATTAAAGTTTGCTTGTCAAGGCAAAAGGCAAACAAGTGAATTCTGAGGCATGCCAATAAAGAAAAAGGGATATTATATTTGCATTTGCAGTTTGATTACGCTGCTTTTAGCAATTTCACCGCAAGGATTGAGGATGACAGTTTTTTGCCAACTTGCTCCCTTAGATTCTCTGGAGCCCACAAGCACCTGCTGAAATGGAAGTCTTTAAAACACCAGACAGGTGTCAACAAGTTTTTTAAGGTCTTCTGGAATGCAGGGCAGAGGGAGAGGAAGCGATTAAAATGGTGCACGGTGCTCAGCCTGGAGTTTACATCTGCTGAGAAGCTGGGAGTAATTCAGATTAAATCATTAAACCGCGTTGAAAGAGAAGTAGTAGGCTTTATTTTTAACAAGCAAATATAATGCGTTTTCTGAGTAAATATTTTTCTACGTAGCTTAACCAATTACCAAATCACACATGTACAACCTTTGCATTAGAAATAGCCTTACTGTTAAAATAAAGGAAGTCTCACTGTTTATCTTGTTAACTCTCTTTCCTGCAGCCGGACTGAGTCATATGTTGCTTTGGTTCGACTGTGGCAGGGATGGGATAGCATTTTGCCGTTGAGATTACAGTATCAAAAGACTAAGTAACTAATTTCTGAGTCTTTTCCAAATCGGTTTATGTTGGTCACCTCACCTGCACTGTCATGGGACTGGAAAGAATTAAAAAACAAAAACAAAAACACAAACAAACCAAAAAGGAAGCCAAAATGCTGGATTTAACTCCATGAAAGCTGTACTGGCAGGGGTGGGATCAAGCTCCGCTCCTCTGAGCTGGCTTTCTCCCCTCCTCCTGCCGTCTGATGAGAAATTAGCACATCAGAGTGAGGTGCACTGCATCTACAAGGGAGACGTAGGTCTGTCCAAATCAGTTAGTGTGAATGTCTAACTCGGATGTGGATGTCTGAGGGTGGGCAATGAGCATTGCCCTAGGTACACATTGTGAGCAGCTGAAAATTAATTGTGGCACCCGTCTTTTTTTCTTTTTGAGATTCACAGTAGAGAGCTCCATTTCTAGACACTTCATTTGAAATTAAATATTCATTATGACTGTAATGCCTGTTTGATCATGTCTACTTTGAACATGGCAAAGGAGGAATTGTGTGTTATCTATTGTAGAGTAATAATCTGTAGGATGTGATATAAATTAATTGGACTTTTAAAAAATACAAATCGTGCTCTATGATAGCTGTAGTTTAGTTTGTCTGTGTTAGAGCCCAGAACCTGCATGCAAGGTTATGGCAGTACTTTTGAAGACACTGGCCAGGGCTGTATGCTGGAGAAATATGGATCCGTGTCCATCTGGCTCAATGAGCATAAGTGCGTAACTTATCTGGTTGTCAAAATAGTAAAAAAATTATTTGTAGAGGGAAGTTACTGACTAAATTTCCTATCAGTTGAAAGTCACGATGCCAGTATTTTCAGGTGGAAAAAATCTGCAAGTGGTTTTCAGTGCTACTTAGAAAAATTACTGATACTCTTTAACTTCAGGGATACCAGATGTTGTCCTTGCAGTTTAAAAACACTTTGAGAACTTCTGTCGTAACCATGTGTACACAAGCTTATCTCAGGTTGCAGCCTGTATACAGGGGTTTGCTCTTTTGTGCAGTTAATCTTCCAAGAGCTTATTCTGATCATATTTTAAATTTACAAATTTTCTTTTTTTTTTCTTGCCTTTTTTTATTTTAAATTAAAAATCAACACCCAACCTAGACCATAAACAAGTGGAAGGCTTCATGATACAAGGGGAAAGTATCCTGTAAATGGGGGTGGGGTAGTGTTTAAACAGAGCATACCTGGAAACTATCTCTACTTTGAGGCTGAAGAAACAAAAGTTAGCAGTGTACAGTGGGCCTGAAGTGGCAGGTTTTGTACTATTAGTCTGGATTGTAGCTCACAAATGGTATGCTTATATGCATGGCTAAGCTACAACCGCTTCTGCCAATTCCCTGCTCCAAATCTTTTGCTGGTTTTGGAGTCACTGTGCAAATGACCAGAAGGAACAGGTTTTATTTCTTCACCTCCCTTCGTATGGAAGATGGCTTGTTGCAGAAGAGAACAGAGCTATGCGTCGTTGAACGGGGCCGTTTGTTACTAGCACATCTTGGTCAGTATATCAACAGCTGTAACCAGCTTTTAAAAGAATCATGCTCACCTCTGGGCCAACAATGATGTTTCAACAAATGTTGTCTTGCTGACTAAGTTGGGGTCATGTAATTTGATTTTTAGATTAGAAACCCATTGAAAACGAATAATAAAAAAACCCAACCCCTCATGGTATTTCTTGAGTGGCCTCCAACTTCAAAGCAAGCTTCCCAGAAAGAGAAGGTGGGCTTTGAAAATTAGAAACCGTGTCAGCTGCCAGCAGGTGACTTTGTGGTGGCCTGTAGACTGCTTGTCATGCAGATCTATCTTTTGAAACTCAGCTAAAGGACAGCCCATTTGCTGGTAAGGCAGAGGTTGAGCTCAGGTGGGACCAGAGCTAACCCAGTTCAGTTTCTACATCCAGCTTCTTTGAACATTTCTAGTTTTTGTGTTGTGGTTTTAAGTGTTTACATGAGATGAAATGTATACCGATTCCTCTTCTTCTGTGTGTGCTTTCTCTTACTTTGCAGTGTTTTCCTTTATTGCTATGTTTAATAAGAGTTCCAAGCTGCTTGCAATAGAAACCGTGGTTCTGAGCGGCAGGTTTGGTATCGCTCACGAGTGGTAAACTAGGAGACCTTCAGATGAATTTTCATTAAAATTCTCCACGAAGAGGCACAGGTCATTAATACATAGTAGTCTTTCACCTGGAGTTGCTGCTTTAATGAAGAGCAAAATGGAGAAAAACTTCATGTTAAAGCTTACAGTAAAACCAGGCATTCAAAATAATTCTCTTTGGAAACATTTTAAACAGTATTTATTGCTTTGATGTTGCCTTGATCATATTTTAATGCTTAATTAAAAATAAAACTCCTAGCATCTGAAATTATATTGTACCTTAAAGCTCAAAGAGAGTAGTTTTGGTTTTAAGTATTTTTTTTTTCTCAGACAAAAGAAAAGAAAACATCAAGCTATTTGATGTTGTGTCATACTAGAGGAGTACACTATTGGCACTGATGTATATGATGTTGGTTTCCATGAGAATATTGATGTGAATGAAGACTACTTATGAGAATAAGGGCATGAAGGAGAAGGTCCACAGGCTCCAAGAAGAAGTTAGTAAAAGAAATCTATAATTGTGTGCAGAATCTGCAGAGTTTTCTCAGTGTAGCAGCTCAGTTGAACAGAAAGCCAGACAGAAAGAGAAGATTGTGCTTTCGTTCCATAAGGATTTGTTAGGCCCATGCTATCGGATTCCTCATCTGTACTGGATGTGATGAATGGCAAGGGCCTGGAGCAGCTGGATGCTGTCTCTTTGAGCTGCCAGGCTGTTCTGCGCAAACTGCTGCATGTTCCTCGTGTCAGTGTCCACAGTGAATAGTAGGAAAAGGCTTTGTGTTTCTCATTTACTTTGCTTTTTCCTTCTCTCTTTCTTTCCTCTGTTCTTCATCACGTTGATGAATAATTCTGTTTCCACGCAAGTATCCAACAGACTCAAGTTTTGAAGTTGTTGAAAGCCTGCCCATGACACTGAAGCGAAGCTACTGCAGCAGTTGCTGTGAGGGTGGATGTTGATGAAAGGAAGCAATGCTAATTGTATAATTGTATTTTTAATTGGCCCCCCAGTTTAAGAAGGACAGGGAACTGCTGGAGAGAGTCCAGTGGAGAGCTACCAAGATGATCAGGGAACTGGAGCATCTCCCTTATGAGGGAAGGCGGAGAGACTTGGGTTTGTTCATCCTGGAGAAGAAAAGGCTGAGGGGGGATCTCACCAATGCTTATAGATATCTGAAGGTTGGGTGTCAGGACAGTGGGACTGGACTCTTTTCAGTGGTGCCCAATGGCAGGACAAGGGGCAATGGGCACAGGTTGGAACACAGGAAGTTCCACTTAAATATGAGGAAAAACCCCTTCCCTGTGCAGGTGCCAGAGCAGGGGCACAGGCTGCCCGGGGAGGCTGTGGAGTCCCTTCCCTGGAGACATTCACACCCCGCCTGGACGCGTTCCTGTGCCCCCTGCTCTGGGCGTGCCTGCTCAAGCAGGGGGTTGGACGAGATGATCTCCAGAGGTCCCTTCCAACCCTTACAATTCTTTAGTTCTGTATCATTTACACTTCCTATAGGCAAGGCATGCAGTGCTCTTCCAACCTTTATAGGATTGCTTTTACCTATGTGGTACACTAGGTCTAGCTACTGCAGTAGTTCATCTGGTCCTTTGGACAGTGGGCAACTCTTCAAAAAAATAAATAAAACCAGCGGCATAGCCTGGATGCTGTGCTGGTGTCAGATAACTTGTGCTTTTCTTTTTAGAGTCTATGCTTTTTCCCATACATAGGTGCAGGTACTTTCCAATGGTGCCAGTGCCAAAATAAAGCCAGTGCATTAACTGTTATGCAAGGGTGAAAGTGAGTGTGGAGAGGGGAGACTGCAAAAAACAGTGTGCTGCATTTTTAGAGTAATGACTCTGTATTCTACTGATCTGGGGCAAAGGCCAGTGGGTCCCACTCAAAGAGGGGCTGTAACAGAAGCTCTGTCACTGCCAGTGTATAAATGTGCATCTGCCACACATTCTTAAATATAACATACCTGCTGTTGAAAGCTGCCTTACTGCGCTGAGCCGGGTGTTACCTGAAGGTACTCACAGCTGTGAAGCATAGGAAGGTGGTTCAGTTTTCTGACTGTGAAGGAGGATGTAGTTTCTGCTGGTGAAATTATGAGGACACCTGTTCCCTCAAAAATGGATTGAAGCCGCTGGCTCTTCTCATTCAGGGCAGTGGATAATCATTGTTGATGCAGAACAAGCTAAAGTCAATGAGTCATCACCAATCCCATGAGAATCTGAGTCCCATTAGGAAGCATTATTTAAGCAGCCTATTCTATGTGATATAGCAGAACAGAAAATATTCTGAGAATTCTCCATTTTTTTACTTTTTATAATTCTAAGTACTTGTTTAAGACTTGAACATTGACCTCGTGGTCTCTGGTCTGTTCCTAGTGGACAGGGCTGTGAGTACAAACAGGCACCGCAGGAGCTGGCACTAATAATTGTGCTTGGCAGTCTTGGCAGAGAGGAGAAGGAATGTGAATGAGCTAAGACACTGAACAGCTTTCTTGCTGGGGGTGGAGTGCCTCGTGGATGGGTTTCAGGTGTGCTGCTATGGTAGCTTCTTAATGGACCTGCAAACTGTCAAGTTCAAAGAAGTGCTGTTAAACGTTGGTTTAAGTCACTGTTTTGGTGCTTGGCTGGACAGGATGCATGTTGAGAGTGCAAGTATATGCTTTTCCATAATCTGACTTTTTGGGTGATTTGAAGCCCCCTTTTTGCTGTTGTTGAGCCAGCAACGTTTAAGAACCCCGAAGTGTTTATTTTTTGGGTTAATTCCATTTCTCATTAAAGTACTAAGAAAGTATTAGGGTGAGAGTGCTAACCTGCATGCGTAGTTACATGCACGCACTGTGCTATAACAAATGGAGGAAATCTTGGTACAGCTACAAGGTAAGTCTGAAAACACACAAATAAGACTTGTAAGTGACAAATTTTCCAAAATTCCTTGTAACAGCCCATCAGTAATGCAGCACAGGCAGATTGTCTAAGTAATTTTGTATGTAAATGTAATGTGCTTTTTAAACTTTTTTATTTTAAATTTTGCAGGGACCTGAGCTGATGAATAAATACGTTGGTGAGTCTGAACGAGCAGTGAGAGAGGTGAGAAAGGGCAAGCTATACTTAATGTTATATGTTAAGCTTTCTTGGCATTCAAATTCTGTTCTCTTCATAAGACTACCTTTAAACTTCCCAGAAAACCTCCTTGTGGTTTAAGTTTAAAAAAGAAAAGAAGGAAAAAAAAAAGGGATATGTTGTGTTGTGTAACTTCCTCCTGCGCTGGCCTAGTGATGCATGTCAAATCTGGGATCTAGTAGCAGCTTTTGCTATAAGCCTGCCTCACGCAGTATCATGAATAACTTCTAAACAACGACAAGGCTTACGTCTGTTCTGTGATGCTCTGTAGCTGTTGAGGTGTGCAGGGTACGATAGCATTCTGTAAAAATTTTCCACCCCTTAAAACTGAGTGTTTCATTGTTGTTTTTTCTAGATCTTTAGGAAAGCCAGAGCGGTGTCTCCTTCAATTCTTTTCTTTGATGAAATAGATGCCTTGGCAGTTGAAAGAGGAAAGTAAGTAATCCTGTTACAAAAATCACAGACGTTACTTTCTGATAAATTACTCTTACGTTGTGCAATCACAAGTGCATTACCTTTCTAGAATTATTTTATTAAATATATTCATTCCATATGCAGAAGGATAGCAATTGTGACTTCTGCTCAAGCGTATTTAACTTGGCATAAACAGGTAAGCTGGTGGAGTTCCTTCTTTCTCATCTCATTAGCAGGAATGATTCTACTGGTTCTCATGCCCTTTGGCTCTTTTCTGTGGTTTTAGTTTGCATTTATTTCCAGTAACTAACTCCTTTCTTTTCCCAGGGTTGTTACACTGGCCTAATATAGTGTCTCCATCAAGCAAACAATATGATCATATGCTATATGACACTGGAATTTCCACAGAGACTACTCATATGCCTAAATTTATACTTACATTATAAACATTTTGCCAGACTGCGAAAAACTTCATGAAAAGATTTGGGAACACTTATGCCCTTTCATGTGTGACATTAAAAAAGGATTATTGTGCAAGCAGCTAACAACGGTGTTTTTTTTTTTTAATATTCTGCTTTGTGATGATTCTGAGAGATCTTTAGCTCTTGTCTGAAGGAGGATTATAGCAGGTTTGAGTTGCTACTATAGTATTTAAGATCTGACAGGCTCTATAAGTAGTCTGTCTTGGGGGATACCTTCTTACAAAATACTAGATGTGAGCAAGTGCTTTTTTCTGTTTTGTTTTGCATGCAAAGCTATCAAATACGTGCATGTAGAAAGTATTTGTGCAGTTTAGAGGCGATCACAGCTTCATAATTTTTCTGGAAAAGAAGCTACCTCGGCATCCATATAGATTCCTTTGTATTGCAGAGGGGCCATTTGTATCTGCAGGAAAGGATGAAAGGTGTCATACTGACACTTGAGCAAGGTGGCGTAGAGCTGCCCTCTGAAACTGCGAAGAAACAGACACATTTTCTGTTGAAAATGCAAAATCTGATAGACGATCTCTTCGTCAGCATCCTCCTCATATGCAATGTATGCAACTGTGACATTTGTAAACCTCCTAGAAATGCTAGCCACCCTGTGGTACGCACTGAAACACCTGCCTGCTTATCACAATAGTGAAGTTGCAAAAACGTGTGCTGGAATCAAGCCAGTAGAAGGGGGGAGGGTAAAAATATCTCCCCCCCTGCTGCAATTTTTAAGGTGTTCAGCTTTCAGAAAGAAGACTTCATCAAGATAAAACCTTTTGGAAGAATAAGCCATAGTACATTTTAATCAGCCTTTTCACACGGTGCCCTAGAGGCATTGAGTTTGTTTGTTTGCTTGCTTTATTCTTCTAGGGAGTAAACAACCCAATTTTACGTTACCTGGGACTGTCTGTGGTGGGGGGTGATGGGCCTGGCACAGCTTGCTGAAGAATGTGGTATGACCTGCTGCAGTTATGTTGTGCTGGAGACATCTGGTTTTGGAGCTTTAAAAAGAACAGGGTGGGACACACAAATATTTCGTTGTCAAATCTGAACCAGATGGGAGGTAAAATATGTAGCAGAGTTCTCATAAAATTCATCTGAAATTAAATGGTGTAGGAAACCAGACAAGGCACTTACTAGAAATGGCCTTTTTTTACAGGCTGACTTTGCACAGTAGGAATTTGCAAATGCATTAGAGATGCTAACGATTTGTGGCCTCTGGAGATCCATTTCCTGTACTATTACTAACCATACTGAAGTTTTCAAGGAAACACCTGTTTATATTGTCTCCCTATTCCCTCTGTTGGTTGAATTAGTTTTCTGTCCCTTGGCAGTGAAAAACACTCTGTAAATGTCTTTCCTTTCAGTTTAAATCCTTGTTAGGATCCTGTACGTCTTTGGGCTTTGTGCAGAATGTGCTGCATCCCAAATCTCCTGGGTAGGTAACCTCTCCTGATCCGAACGGGACCTGTCCAGGGATACAGAGAAGCCTAAACTGTTAAGTTGTTTTATGCGTAGTTAAGTCTGAAATACAGATGTCAAATAACGTCGAGTAATTGCTTAATGCTTTTGCTCTTCAAAGCACTTTGCCAAGTATTCATTAACCCATTATTACTTGTTTAGATTTGACTAAAGCTTGTGGGTTTGAAACACAAATGTTTTGCTCCCAACCCTCTGTAGAGATCACTAAACAATCCCTTCTCATCAGCAAACACACACAAACTAATAGATGTTATAATTAATTATAATACAGATAGATCAAGAAAGCTAAGGAATTTTCTTGTTTACACTGTTCAACATAATGTCTCCTTTGCATCACGTAGCGGAGTCTCTGTCACTGCACAAGCCATTACTCCGTGGCAAACACTGCAGCTCCATTCAGATAAACCACAGGGTTTTATTTATTATACATACCCAAGGCATAACTCCATAACTGTAATACATCTAATGCTCTACCTAATGTTTCTGTTTCACATAGCAGTTTTGTTTTACAAAATGTATTTGTGTGCGTTTATTAGTTACAAGAAATAATACTTTGAAGTCAGCAAAAATTATATTAATTGACATTGTTCAGTGTCAAAATGTATTATTTCTGAAAAGATTATTTCTAATCCAGCCTGCTTACAAGCTCTGTGTGTTTTATATATATGAAATAATCTTTTGGGTCTTATTTCTTGTCTGCCCGCCCCCCCCCCCCCAATTTTGCATGCAGGCAACACTGATACATATTAGTCCCAGAATTAAAAATGTGGGCTGGATATATACCAGCCTTGAAGAGAATTTACAAAAATATAATCCTGCACTTCTGAAGAAAAATTGTTCAGCGTGAGGAGCAGTTGCTCAACAGGGATGCCTGGAGATGCGTGATGCAAGATGATGAGAGGGTGACTCTGAATGGACTTGAGTTTCCAATGTGGTAGTGAAGACAGATAATTTGAGCTGTATTAATTTCTGCATTTTGTTCTGTTACACTGTGCTTTGTTACACTGTGCTTCTGGGGCTCTTGGAAGACTTTCCCCTCTTTGGCTTATGGTGAGCTGTTAAAGAAAGTTTAGAGAGAATTGGAAATAAGAAATTAGGGGCTGAATAGACTGATAATAAAGAAAAAAGGGAGGCATTTGCTATAGCTGATTCTAAAGAATAGATTATAAACCTGTGGAAGAGAAGATGGTAGAAAGTTAGAGGTGTCACAATGAGTTTTGAGTAGGAAAAATGATTGAAGTAGGAAAATCTTCTGCAAATCAGAAAGGCTTTTGGTAGAGGGTTCTCCTTCACTGTGAGGTAGCTATATAGGAGAAGCTCCACCAACCCTATCACTTGACATCTTTAAAACAACACTGATGTTTCATGGATTCATGTGTAGCAAGGAGCAGTCGTGCACGGGGAGAGGTGAACTGTATGATGCACGGAGCCTTTTCCACCACTCTGTGGTTCTAATTAGCATTTGCTTCCATGAGTGGGTTACTACTTTTTTCTTATTACTTTCAAAGGATGATGTTATGACTTTTTGTAGGAGAGACTGTGCTGAAGTGAGACCCGCAGGACTGGTCCAGATACAGCAGCGCATGAGGAGGGAAGTTTGCCTTGCAGTAATCCCTTGCCTGGACAAAGCTTGAGAGGCTTTACAAATTGCACAGCTGCAAAGAGTTATGGGTATTTGTTATCCCTTGGTATCCTGACCATGAAAAAAAACCTAATTCTTCTGGCCATTAGAGGTTGCCAAGAAGGAAATGGCCTGGTAATTAGACTTGAAAGTGATGAATGAACGTGGGTCTGTGTAAATGCAGCACAGACAGTCTGTTTGCTGAACTTAAGAAATCTGTGTGCTTTGGAAATGGGACATTGTTTATATAAGTAGGATTTTTAGGATTTTTGGGCAAAGGACATATTTGTTCCTTTTCTTGTTTTTCAGAAGCAAAGCGTTTTCCCCTTTAACTGTAAATCTTTGTAATGTAAGATGGGAAATGTTGTAGACTAATGTGAAAGACACTGATAAATTCCATTTTCAAAGGGGAAAAAAAGAAGGACAAGAGACAAAATCAGTACTTTGCGTTGACTTGGTGAGTCCAAAGCAAGTTGTAGGTGAATAACACTAACCTTTTCAGAGTGAAGGTAGAAGTGACAAAGTGAAGGGACTTTGGTACCAATCCCCTGAAACTACAATATTGTGATGCTTTTCCAGGGAGGTGTGTTATCCTGCATGCTGGGGGGGAGGATAGAAGCGTTCCTAAGCCACAATTTGAAATGCTCAGAACCTCTGAAAGATGTACTGTTTTCACTTGAGGTTTTAATTTATTTGCAGTCTTAACTTTTGAGGCCCTCAGGCTCCTAAATGAAGCTGTGAAGAACAGCAGCTTCTCTTGTGTACTGTGCTACCTCTGCTTTTAACAGGGACTGTCATAAGTCTGTTTTTAAACTGTACACTTTAGCACATAACACATTGTACACTTGGACATACCATTACATTTCTGTATCTATGCAAATTCCCTGGTGTAATCGGCAGCCTCTGTCATGAAGGAGGTCAGTGCGTTGCATTGTAGCAATGAAACCTACGGGCACTCTGCAGGGGCAGAGCAAAATGGTATTAGGTAGGACAGAGGTTCTTGGCAGAAAAACCACCTTGCACAGGGTAAATATACCAGCAGCAGAGGTAGAGGAGGTATTGTCACCCTAACATTACTCATGCAAAGGCAAAAGAAAGTGAACAAAGAATACACGGACGAAATAGTCTCCCTGTGCCATGAGGGACCCAATTCTAGCAGCTGGCTCTGTTAGGCAAGGAGCTTTGTATTTCTGGCTTTTGTTGGCACTGGTAATCCCTGAATTGGGGATCATCAGCTGATTCCCTGCAATATCTGCGCTGTGTTTGGGTGCGATAGAGAGGTGAGGCATTCAAAACTTTTGTGACTGCTGTCTGAATTCTTTAAAATTTTGGAATTTGGTATCCAACTAGAAATACTGTCTGGGGGAAAAAAGCTGCATGTGCAGTGCCAGCTTTCTATTTTAGGCCTAGCAAGGAGTGGTGAAAAAGTGAAGTTTTGAAATTATTTAATCGTACAGTAAAGCTTGTCATTTGCTTTGGAGTAGCAGTCTTAACAAATAACATTAACCATAGGTTGTGTGTATATACGATAAATGTCTGCAATCCCTTTAATTTTAAAACAAACTTATCAACGCTTCTTGTCTAGCAAGAATCCTATATCACAATGTGTTTTAAATCTGTGTTTCTTCCTTTTTGTTTTAAAAAACCCCAATAACTTGTAACTTTGCCGGCCTGTATTATAATTTGGACATTTGAAGTCAGTAGAGACTTTCATTGGAATCAGTGAAAGCAGGCCTGGATCTGTAAACCCTTTTCTTGAAGTCATTCAAGTGCATGGATAAACGTACAGGGTTTGGAGGGACAAAGCAAGTCCGTTAACGTAGGTAAGCCTGTTCTGCATTGCTCGGGAGTGCTGTGGCAAAGTTGACCTGCGGCAAGATGCTTCAGCCAAAGACATGAATTTGAGCCTCTGTCTGGGTTTCTGCCAGAGAGCCGGTTGAAACAGAAACCAAGGTTAGAGGGATCAGAAGTGGGCATACATGGTGACCACTTCAGTGCCTGGTATGGCGTTGGCTATGGAAAAAGGTCAGTTTACCTGACTAAATGGGCCCAAGCAGGCTACAGCAGTCTGCAGGGCCAGGGCTATAACAATTGAAGGTCTCGTTTATTTATTCCATTTTAAATGAAATACAAGGGGAACATAACTGTAATTAAAATTTATAAATGAAACTTATTCTAGGTGAAAATAAACCTCTTAAACTTAAATATTCTTGTAATGAAATGAAATCCAGTCTAGTTGGTTACTTCTAGGCCTGTAATACTTCCAAATTAAACTGTACTTTCTTCCCTGGTAGACATGACTGATTACAGTTTTCAACTTGATTAACTTCCAGGAATGCGCAGAGGAGCAATGCTGAGGGAAACAGAAAGAAAGGAAATGGGAAATTTACTGGGCATCAGGTGTGTGTTTGGTTTTTTTGTTTTGTTTTGTTTTTATGTGGGTTTTTTTTTTAGGGCAACATCACTGTTAATAGGAGAACTCTTGATGCAGGACTGGATCTGTAAACCCTTTTCTTGAAGTCATTCAAGTGCATGGATAAATGTACAAGTCCAGCTTAGTGTCCTTCCTGTTTCAGCCAGACAGGGCCAGGGCCAGGTGAAAGCAAGGTCTCATGGCCATCTTTCATGGATGTGCGCCTCAAATTAGTTGCAGGCAGATGGAAATGGACGATGGATCACCACCTAGGTACTTCAGGGTTTGAGGATGTGCTTGGGAGAGCCCTCTGGAAGAAAGCCTGTTGATTCCAAACCTGTCTCAAACTGGCTCCTTTCCTCCTTTTCTCTCCTTTCATTACATTTTATTTTTCTGGGCCTACCTCACTAACTCCTGCAGTTAGCGAAGCTGCAATAATAAGAAGTTTGGGCAAATGGAAAGAGGCTGGTTGCATGACCGTGGAGGATAATTAGGATGTTTCTGCAGCGGTCTATAGGCTGTTTCTTTCAAAGCCACCTGCTGAAAGCTGAGTGCTTTTCCTGTTTTCACAAAGCTCCTCATCTCTGTTTAGGAAGCTTGCCTTGAAGTTGGAGGACATGCAGGGAGTACTAGGAGTTCTTTTATTTTTCTGTTCTTTTCTAATGTCTTAAAAAGCTAATGACGTGAACCGCATTTAATCGGTGAATTGACAGGTTGCAAAACACCATTTTGGCCTGGAGGTGACCATAAAGCCAGGTGTTCTACCCACTCCCTGAACTTCCCAGACTTCCCCAGGTTTCCTCTGGAGATTTCCCTTGTGTAGTTCTTGATTTTTGCTCTTGAGGAAGCAGAGGTGATGTGAAACGATATAGCAGGTAATAGCTGATACAGGTGCCTACAGAATATGACAGCATCTCATTGCAGTGTGCTGATGAAGGGAAGGGTTTACGATTATCTTTAGGAGTTTTTCTGATGACACAGGCAGGAAAATTCCCTGCTATGGGGAATGTTTCTTATAGCCCTGAAGAGGTTTTTGGGTTGGGGTGCGTGTGTGGGGTTTTTTTTTGTTTTTTTAAATGAATAGTGAAAGCATTTAACTGATAACATACAATATTTGTATGCTGTATATCTCTCCTAGACTTTTTAAAAACGGCCTGTAGTATCTGTAGTGGTCTGAATTAGTAACATGCATTGAAGTTGTACCATACGTGTGCCAGAGTGAATTTGGCCCAGTGTTTTGATCATGATCGCTTGGGCCTAGGTATGCTTGCTCTGCGTTTTTGCTTTATGAAATACCTCTTTTGTTCTGAGTGCATGTACATAGAGGAATAAATTACTAATTGTGGATGGCAGTTTTGCAACTCAAAATGGGAATTGTGCTTGTAAGCAGAAAAGTATGTGATGTAAAAGGTGTTGTGATTTTGAGGGGGAGAGGGAAAACTGCTACAGGGGAAAAAATAATGATATTGTGCTGCTTACGTAAATGTGCATGTCTCTGTAAACACATTATATTTAGTAAAGTTTGGGTTTTGAAGCCCCCGTAGCATTAAAGGGAAACAAAGTTCAAAGCCAACATAAGGGCCTGCTCTGCTATCTTTAGATATAAGAATATTCTGACTGAATTAATATTTCAGCAGGGTATATCTGTGCGGAAGAGCCTGCTTTTCCGAGCTGGCATGGCTGTGACCATTCGCTGGACAAAATGCCCCACTTCTGGAAATTTTGAGTGAAATTCCCTATCTGGGAAGATGCTGCAATTACTGTTTTTCTGGTAATGATATTGGAGTAGATTTTTTTTTTTTTTCTAATGCTGTGGAAAGCCTTGAACTGCCAAAGCTATATTTCACCACAGTTTGTGAGGGAAGGAAATAAAGCAGTGTGACAGTTAATTACTATCACGGCAGTTGGACTGAAAAGATGGACTTGGCAGGTGCTCCTTGCTGACAGGTTACCCCTGCAAGGCCCTGACAGAAATGTCAGACTCAATAAAAATCCTTCAGACTGTGCGAGCGAGGCGACTCTCGCGTGGGAGTGTGCTGGCAGGGGGCTTTGGTATTGCAGGAACCTTTTACCTCGGTAGTTTGTGGAGAACTGGAGAGTCCTGCCAGAAAGGTCCATTTCAACCTGTGTTAATTTTTTGATACCAACCGTTTTGTCATGCCAATGAATTTTACATTTGTTTTGATAGGAAATTATTTCCAGAGATTCCAGTGAAAGAATTGAGATGATATCACATCCACAAGTATTTTTAAAACTGGTAAATTCTGATTATGATTGCAATTCTTTTGTTGGGGGTGGGGGGGGAATAATGAAGGCAGCTTTTATCTGCATGTAAATCTTGCCTGATATGACATTTTGGAAGAGAAGGTGGGCCGTACTCCCTTCTCACAAAACCTGCATTATAGATTTCAGCTGTGTGGAGATTAATCCCACTGCAGTCATTTATCCTGGATACTTCTCCTGAGGTCTGCCTCTTCGACCTCGCAGATCTGCCTGAGGTAGGGTCATCTGTGCAGAAATGGGGCTTTTCAGGAGAGGGGCCCTCCCAGGCTTCCTTCTGGTTTTGTAGCTTCACAGTTGCTGTGAATTTAAGAGCACTCAGAATGTTATTATGTGAATATTTCTTGCATTTCCACGTCTACAGTTTAGCAGCGTAACTAAATTAAGGTCCTGATTCTCAAGGTAAGGTGTTCAGACAGGCATCGATGCAGTTGAAGTTGGTGGTGGGTTAGAGAGTCACTGGTTCTCCTTTACAGGATTTAAATGGTGATTGAGACCTAACCACATTTTCCAATGAAAGTCACATCTGGTGTTCTGAAAAAACATTTGTTCCATTGGCTTTGGAAGTGTTCTAGGTTGTCAGATGATGCAAGTGTACGCTCGTAAAGGTGATGCTTACCCAATTTCATCATGAGGTGAAACCGTAATGACTGCGTTCTCATACTGGTTTTAGTTTTAAAATATTAAAATATCTGTTAGATAAGGGGGGTGGGTGAGGAAAAAAAACGAAGTTAAATAAGTAAGAATGTACAAAACAAGAAGTCAGTTGCTGTCAAAAATTGCCTATAGCAAGAAGGGTAACACATTTAAATCTGGTGATTTCATACATCTGGTTATGTCCGGAAATAAAATCTTGGCTTGAAGAGCTATATAAGCTAGTGAACTGTATGTACTCCTTGATGCAGTGATGGAATTAGGCTGCAGTTGCTTTTATATCCCCAGGAAGAAGTAGGAGAGTGGCTTATAGATGTTCAAGGGGAAACGTTGGTGCTTACTGAGATATGAATCCAGCTGGTTAGAATGGTCTTTGGATAAGGCCAAAGGAGATGAGAAAAAGAAAAGGTGTTATGGAGAGCCCTCACCTGCTGTACTGAACTTGGAGCTGGGGCTCAGTCTGTCAGTTCCATCAGAATGGAACCAGATTAGTGAGGTTCTATCCTAGTAGATACAATATAACAACTATGTATATATAAAAATAACTAGAATAGATAATATAATGACCGATAGAGTTATTCCTCTAATCAGAAGGCTAGAATTAATTCAGATTAATTGTGAAGCTTTGGTACACTGTAGAATGCATTTTTTAATTCTGTCAAAATGTGTATTGGAAGTGCCTTTAGCTGAAATAAAATACTAAGAACAGGTTTTGTTTTCCATATTCACCTTCAATAGTCTGCTTTAATCCACGGATATTCTTACTTGACAGGCTTTTGCCATTCAGGAGGCTTCTCTGATGGTCAAGGGAAGTGCCTGTGTGGGAGCACGTGTGTGCTTGGTCTGAGACTCTTGGGACACTTGCAGGATTAGCTGAAATATCACGTAGAGGAGGATATCTGGCTCAACTAATGTAATAAACTAGTAAGCAAAGACTCTTTTTTTGCCTTTAAAACTCCTTTACTGAGGATTTTAAAGGAAGAGAAGTGTTGGCAAAAAGATTAAAATAACACATAGCTTACACACTGATGTATTTCATCAGCGCAACACAAGAGATTGCTTGAAATTCTCAGGCCCTTATGGAGCAGCCAGACTCCTCTTTGCTCACGCGTTTTTTATTTTGAAGCTCAAGGTATTTCTGGTTAGGGCATGGCTCTTGCATACCCGCACCCTTGCACACATGGCCCTGGATGGATTATGTGAGGGGCTTAATTCTGACTGCCTGGATTTGCAGGCAGCGTGTTGACAGGAAATTAGTTTGTACCAGGACGTGCCTTTTGAGGACTATTTCCATGCAGTTGTGATGATGACATCAACGTGCGGAGGTCAGGTGAGGGGGGGCAGAGACAGCCCCTTGGCTGGAAGTTGGTTTTGGCAGTGCCTCCGTGGGACTGGAAGGTTAATCAAAATTTGTTTCTCTGGCTGCTGTTTGCGTCAAAAGTCCGGGCAGCCTTAATGAACGTTGCCTGTGTTAATTTGAAACCCTTGCTGGGAAATCATGGGAAAATGGAAAAATGCATACTTGCATGTCACCCTTCAGATTAACAGCTTAAGCAGTGCTAGAGCTCTCTGAGCACATGGTGTGGCTCCGGTGCAGCTCTGAGCAGCTGGTAAAGAGATCTCTCACTGTAAACTTGTGCCTGCCTGTGATTTTTACAGGATACCCTGTTAAGCCAAAAGCTAATTTGCAGTAGTCTCTGTGCTAAAAATGGTGCATCACATGGCAGCTGAGTGAACTATGTAAATAAAAGCCCTGAAATTGAAAATTCCTGGTGTCATAGGTCCCAGGCACCTCTTCATTTGATGCTATTTTTATTACTGACAGTTTTTTTGTGCACGTGGTTTTAAATTTTTTTTTCTTTTACTCCACTTTTAAAAGATAATTGTAAAACCCCTAATAATGCAGCAGTACCCGCTTCATTGTTGGAGCGGTATTATGCCATCAGCGATTGCTTAACTGCAATTGTCTGATTATGACCTAATTGCATGAAAGTCTTTGCAATGTACATTCCTGCATAACAGTGGGGATTTACTTTAGAATAAACCCTTCTTTAATTTATTTATTTATTTATTTGTTTTTCAGTCTGAAGCTTGTAAGAGAAACGTTTATATTGGGGAAAGATGTAATACCTGTTCTAGCCACCTGTCTTTAAAACCAAATCTTTCTTCTTTGTTTCTTTAAAGAAGAAGTTTCGCGTCCTCCCCCAAGCTCTTCTAGCTTCAGGCCATCTCATATAATGTTAACATTTTGGTCCTGGTCTTATATTATTTTTTTCCTTTGCTTGGCTTTTTCTTCTGTGCAGTCTATTGGGTATAAAGTCGAGTAAATGTGAAAGTTATGCAAGATGGGAGGCCTGAACGCCTACTGAGACTAGCTTATGTTACGAAGTTGATTTTAATTTCCTTTAAGCTGTATGTCCTTCGGCAAGCATTTACTATCCTTGTCCAACACCTGAAGTGTTTTATCATGTTCAGCCCTCTCTAAGTCAATGGGACCGTGACCCACGGGTATCTTAGAAATGCTCTAATATCACTTGGGAATTTCTAACACGGCTGCAGCAAGCCGGAAGGCTGACGACTGGCTAACCCCAGTCCCTTCTCTAATATTACTTAGCAACCTAAATATTCTGTTAGCCAACATTTATTATAGCTCCTCAAAGATATTTTCCAGACTAGGTCTGATAAGTTAACTGTTTTACACTGGAAGATTACAGAACCAGTTGTAGAATAGGAACGTTAGAGAATTTATTTGGAGGAAATCTGCACAGCAGCGATGGGGTTATTACTGTTGCTTTGGCTCTGGGACACTTAGGAATCGCTGTGGTTGCAGGCGTGCTGATGGTGGATAGCAGTGCTGCAGCAATATACATGTGTAATAACTGCAACTGTATGTGTGTATTCCCTATCTGTTGGAAATAATTGGAGTGCTTATGTTTTAAAATATAACGTTTCTTTTTGGGAACTAGTGTTCAGCAGGATAACTGCACTGCGTTTGTGTGTGTAGGTGCCAGTATATTTGTATAAACATTTAAGAGTACTTTTCCAAAAGGAGTTTCAAGAAATTTGAGATTAAAAAATTATATTAATCCTGTGTAAATTTGGGGTGACAGTAATGAAATGTACATTGCAGGAAGAAAGCCGGCCTCGTTTTAAGTATCAGACTTCTTTTTGCTTCTTAGTATGGCGTTAGAGAGTTCCGGAAGAATTGGAGGGATTAACTTTTTAAAATTGTGTTGAAAAGGTCCTGTTTAAGGGTGGAGAAATGAAGCCCTCTCATGTGCAGCAGAGTGGGGAATAGCCCTGGAAGAGCAGTCCTGTTTGTGAAGGAAGGTGTGGGGGTGTGCACGCTGTCTGCAAGGGAAGGCTGTGTTGAAAACAGCAAGCCTTTTGGTGTGTGCCAGGAGCAGGGCGCCTGGTTTCTGACAAAGGAGGATAAACCCCATGTTTTTGGCACCATCTGGCAACCCCCAGCTGCTTTCCACAGCCTGCTTCAGCTTCCCTGCCCCTGCTCAGCAGAGGGAAGTTCTGGGACAAGCGGCTGTCTGCGCTCGCCCCAGCCCCCCTGTATTTATATAGAGCTGGGTGATACCAGGAACACATATGCATCACTTGCGTAGTATGACTGCCAACATATGAGTGTATACAGTTATCTGTGTGTGGTTCCAGTATCTCCTAGGTCTAGTACTCTTTCAAAAATAAAAAAATTACGGTGTGGGGCCACCTATTTTTTATGTTTCAGAAATAAATCCTATTTATGCAGAATTAGAAGGATGTTATAAAGAACGCAACCATTCATGAGATGTCATTTATCACAACAGATGTGCTTGGTCTCTTGATTTGATTTATTCAATGTCTTCCTCTTCTACATTCTTTGTTATATGTGATAATATATGCACACATGTATATATATGTGTGCGCACATGTATTTTTGTCAAGGAATTATCTAGGAAGGAGGTGGCACATCATTTGGTACCAGAAGCTTTAATGACAATAATAGTTTATTTCTATAATGTTTTTTGTTACATATAATTAAGCGATTTGAGTAAATTTTCCATAAACTTGAAGGTTACCAGGGTTAATTCCAAACTAAAATAAATAAAAAAAAGGCCTAGAATAGTTTATGCTTTGTCTGTTTAGGTTTTTCACATATTGGTGATTTCAAAACTGGAGCTTTCCATTTCTCAGTCATGGGGTTTTTTTTCCTGGTATGTGGACAATCAGGAGAGTTAAAGGACTGACAGTGCCGTTATGAGGCAGTTGGTCAACACTCAGTTTATTCTCATTTGATGGGGACAAAATAAAAATATAGAGCCTCTCTGAAAAATGCATAATTACCTATGTTTCTTACACTGCATACGGTGGTGTAAGCACTCACTTGGATGGTGCTAAAAACCGAAAGTTTGGCTGACTAGTAAAGAAGCTGCGTGAATTTAGTTATCTTAAAAATGTTTATTCCAGGCATCCACATTGCATTAAATTCTTTACAACCTATGTAGCAGGGTAGTAAGTAAAAAAGCCTCAGAAGGAATTAAGATAAAAAGATGGATCCCTGTAAATTGAAAAGAACACTATATTCTTTCCTTTCTCCAATTTCCTAAGAAGGGAAAGCTAATGCTGTAATTTAAAAATTATTTTTTAATATTTTTTTTTCACATCAGCTCTTCAGGTGGAAATGTAGCAGACCGTGTCTTGGCTCAGTTGTTGACGGAAATGGATGGAATAGAACAGCTGAAGGACGTGACAATTTTGGCAGCTACAAACAGACCAGACATGATAGACAAGGTACGAATAAATGCACTGTCTTATATTCTGTTCTTTTAAGACCAGAGTTTGGAATAATTCCATTTTATTCTCCAAACTGTTGTCTAATAAATTTAATGATTAAGAGTAGAAGTTTGAAAATGAAGACAAGGCAAAAGAATGGATAATGTCTCTTGCCTTTTTTTTCCCCCTCTACAGAATTTTTAACAGAAACAAAATGTTTTGTGATAGCCTTGAGTATCTGTTTCCTAGAAGAAATCTTCCTTAAATCACGCTCATTGAACTTGTGCAACAACATTTCTGTCAAACTGCTTCTGTGGTTTTTGCTTCTGTTGTGTTTGTTTATGCAGGAGTTTGCTGGAGTTTGTTGGTTTCATTAGTTACTTCCTTTCAAAAGATTAAATATCTCCTTGGTGCCATTAGCCTGCTGCCAGCAATATGGTTTCGAACCGTAAACAGTGCAATTTCTCCTTAGATCCTGCAGTGGCTCTGCTGGAGCGACAAGAACGTTTCAAGTTTGTAAAAACCAGAAGGGTTGTAACACTTACTGCAGAAAACCTCTAAACGCAAAACCGATCCAGCAGCCCTCTAGAAAATCCACTTTAAAACCGTCTGCCACTGCTGTGTCTTCTCACAGCTAAGTGCAGTAGACGGACCAGTCTGAAGTGATTTCCTTTAAGATACATTTTGTAGTGTTGGTGAAGTTCTTTATTCCACAACTTTTCACCTTCACAATGTTCATGAATTTGATGACAAGTTAATGGAATTTATTTTTACTGATATTTTCTAGGGTTTCTTATAAGTTTCTGAAATATTTTTAGTGTTAACAAATTCTCCCATTTTAAGCTGTTTCTGGAATAGTCCTTTCTGTTTGTCTTGGAGCATTCAGGCATAAAATACATATGAAGTGCGTACTTTTAAAATAAGGTTCATATACATGGGAAGTCTCAAGGAAAAAAAAAAAACCTTGTATTTTGGCTCCAGAACATAGCCTCTTCCCTTTCGAACTGAAGGAAAGCACACAGCTGATGGTGTCCTGACAAAGGCTTGCTCAGAGCTTACCTACACACTGTGTGCCTGCCATGGCAAAGTAGAGCTAGCAAAGGGTTTTCAGCAAAGGACGATAAAACTCCTCCGTGAAAAGTGTGCTGATGCAAAACTGAAGTTTTCCAGTACATTTTTGTCAAATTGATCTCAGTTTGGTGACTATTTTTGGGGGTCAGACTAAGCTGAATTTGAAAAAAATGTGTTTGTTGAACAGAAGGGAATTTCCTTCTGGGACAGTTCAACGTTGTGCTGTGTTTTCTGTGTCACCACCTGGGAATTCGGTTCTCTATCATTCTCCCTTTTGCTGGATTTCTCTTGGGCCCACAGTGAATGCTGTTTTCTTACATTTTAGTTTTTTGTTTAAAATATTGGCATACTGGGGCAGTATTTATTTGAAATATTGGCAATATTGGGACAGTACTACCATGTGTTAAGGATGCCACCCTGCAATACTGAGACCTTTTAGACAGAACCTAAGTTACTAGAGACGTGCCAGCTGTACCTGCATCACTGGTGCAAATCCAGACCTCTTAGCCTGGGACTGAAAGTTTTCGTTTTAATATGGTGGGTAAGCATTTGACATCTTTTGTGGTAAGTTAATTTTATGCGTGTGGGGAACTTCTATGAACTGACAGTACAGTTGTGTTTAGATGAAAACATGAAAACATATCTTCTGTATTCTTTCCCCAAGTATAGCTTATAGTCTTGACTCTAAATGTAAAGGAAAGGAAGAAGTTGCATGAGACATTCCCCCCCCCCCCCCCGGTAGCAAGCTGTGTGATTATAGGAATTTTATTAGAAAGAGATCATGAACAGCTATTTTATATTTACCAAGATGTAATGGGAAAAAAAAGAGTTCTGGTAGCTTTGTAGAAAGTATTTGGAATAGCAGACAAAAATTTCACCAATCTGGAGGAAGGGGGATTTTAAATTGTGCTTTAAGGGGACTGGAGAATCACATTCATTTGGGTTGGTATTGCTCACATCATGCTTCATTCAGACCAGGCAGGCTATATCAGGTCGCCATCTTCTCCTGGGTCTGTGCAATATTTGCAGTGCATGAGTTGGTTCCCCCACCCCCGGAACATTGATACCAGAAAGTGTTTGTATTGTGAACTTCACTTAATGGGAAATTTTTCAGTATGGGCTTTTAGTTTACTTTGTGATGGGTGATCCCTTTGAAAAGGTAACATTTTGTTAAATAAATTTAATATTTTATACGGAAATATCTGTTCAGTTTTGTATTACAATAAATGAGTGTCCTGTTTTCCTAGGTGTATGATGACTATACAGTAATTTTTAATGCATGAACTTTACATATGGTATAAAGGCACAAAGCAGTCTGTCTTGTCTACTTCCAGGGACTGGGAAGATGTCTGGTATACCTTTTGTGACTATCTTTTAGCTTTTTGAACTAAGAAATGCTTGAGGAATGCGTGCTTTGTAAGTTTTATATTATATGCTTACAAAATTGGTAATAATCCATTCAGCATCTTCATTTATGTGGCTGCTTCTTAACTGACAAATACGTGATGATTAATCTTCTATAATTTGAAAACAGCACATGGGAATATCAAATGTAAGGGTATTCCCCCGAGCCTAAGTACAGACTTCATCGTCCCTGCAAACACTACAGTATGTTGCTTTCAGGTAGTGAATAGGGTTTGAGTCAGACTTTATAAATATGTTTAATGGTAGGCTTGTTTTGACTTGTTGCAAATGTCTATTAATAAGGTACTTTCTCTAAGATGTCACAATTGTATTGAAATCTTATTCCAACCTTAAGCTGTGTCCCATGTTTGTAGCACTTAGCTGCTTTGCATCCCATTCATGTGATGCTGGAAATACTTTGTGATGGCTTCTCTTTTTCATAAGAAATCAAAACCGGCACATACTGTTTTCAGCCATGTATGATACAGAAACTGATTTCTCTTGGAAGGGAAATATTCTGGAACAAGATGTTCTGAACATTCTTTGAAAGTGATGCAGAAACAAAACACACTGAGTCAGTAATAGTAGTAAAAACTTCCTTTATTCTTCATTCTGTAAGTAGAATTGATGAGCAATAATTGGAAAAATGTTTTTCATTTTTGGTGACTTACCCACTCGGGAGTGATTTTTCATGCTTAAAATATTTTGCAGTGACTTTATGGAGCTGCTTCCGACTCAAAGTTTCTCAGTATTTTCCCATGCGTCAGTTGGCCTAACGAGAGATCGCTCATCCCCATAAACCTTGCATAAAATATTTTGAGCACTGTGTATAACTTGCTTAGCTTGAAATTAAATGTTCTATTTGGACATATATGTGGGCAACTTCTCAGGTGTAGTCTGAGAGATTTCCATGTAAGAAAACCTAGAGCAACTCCTGAGGATTTATGTCCCCTTTTTTCTTTTTCAGTGGAACCTGTTTTCCTAGCTTTTTAGTACTGGGCTTATTTCTTGGGTGAGAAGGGTGAATTGCTATCATTACCTGCCCATGCAGATATCTTTTTTTTCTCTTAAGCAGCATTTCAATCCCCATTAGCCAGGGTACAGTGAAGGAAGAGAGACTGTCAGATCCCCAGGGACCTTGGTGGATGTTTTAGCACAGGAAGCAAGATGCATGTTGATGCGGCATCAGATGGTTTTACCTCCTGCTGGGTCAAATTTGAATGTCAAACACATTAGCTGTGATGTAAAACATGAGGCGCTGAGTGAAGTGAT
This sequence comes from Phalacrocorax aristotelis, assembly GCF_949628215.1. Taxonomy (NCBI): domain Eukaryota; kingdom Metazoa; phylum Chordata; class Aves; order Suliformes; family Phalacrocoracidae; genus Phalacrocorax; species Phalacrocorax aristotelis. Next base: position 7,515,302 of record NC_134279.1, read on the forward strand.
GGCCTGTGGTATAGGATGACATCCTGGTGCTCCGGACAGCTTCACTTCTTATCGTGGGGTGCAGAAAAGATGTATCCTCAAATATGCTATTTGCATAAGAATGACAGGATGTGATAGGACAAATGAAGATTAATGAGATGCTGTGCTGTCAACGTTGCCCATTGTCTCTAGATTGATGATGGTCTGGATTTTGTCCGTGTTCATGGGCTTCAGTGTAGTTTAAACTAGAAGCTATCCTGGTACATTGAATACTGAAGACCTGAATCTTTATGAATGCTTTGTTAGTACAGGAGGGCTTGGCTCTCAATTTTGAAGCATCTTGTGTGTTGGTATAACAACATGTGTTCTGCGTATTGTGCCGGTGCAGAGGACTTCTGCTGCCTCCTTTTGCATATTTATTTTTATTAAAAAAAAAAAAAAAAATCCTGCTCCCTAGCCTTCCTCCTCACTTTCTTCATCTTCCGCCCTCTCTTCCTTCACCTGCAAGTTGAATACACTGAAGCTCTGTTGGCTTCAATGTATTAACCACTGGGTTTGAATGCAGCTTATTTAGTTTAAGAACCACATGGATACTATGGAGTTATCTGTTCTGCTTATGTGAACAAAATAAAACAAAACCGCAGCCTAAATTCTTCGTAGTAACTGCCAAGCATGGGGAAAGGGAATAAAACTTCCTTTCCCTGTGGTTCGTTTAGATTTGGAGGAGTCTTTTGGGCAGAGAAGTGAAACACAGGTTCATCGAGTTGATCTGACCCTCAAAATGTTGATGGCTGTGTAGTTATGGGACAGCCTTTATTTAAAGTGGCTTGTTTTGATGAAAATAAAAAATGCATGATAGAGCCATTTGGCAGAATCAGTGAAGAAATTATAATTTCTTGCCTGCAGCAAAAGTAAATAACCTTTTCTTTTTAAAAACATCAAAGTTCTATCTTTCTGAAGGCTTATGGAAGATATTCAAATATTTAGGTTTGCAGCTTTACAAGTTAAAAGGAAAGAATCCTGTGTATTTATACATGATTGTCTGGAAATGTATTTGTGCTGTTATAAAGCAGGTGATGCTACAAGTATATTTAGTGGTCAGATGCAGTGGCACAAACTTAACTCGCTACCACATAATATGTTTTCCTGTTTATGTATTTGCCTGTTTGTGATTTCCATTTTGGTCAGCTGTATCTTGCTAAAGGTTCTTCCTATGATACAACTTTGCCTTGGTAGGATTTCAGTTTTTGCAAATGTAGTGTAGGACTGTAGCGTTACAAGCCGCATAACCCATCAGTCATGTCTATGATTCCCTCTGTGACACCCCTCCGCCCCCCAGTTTGATCAAAGATCATAAAATACTCTAGGTTGGAAGGGACCCTGGGGGGTCTTCTGGTCCAGCCTCCTGCTTGAGCAGAGCCAACTTCAGTGTAAGGTGAGGTTGCTCAGGGCTGGTCCAGAAGAGTTTTTGAGTCTCTCCAAGGGCGGATATTTCACAGCCTCTGGGCACCTGTTGCTCTGTTTGACCACCTTCGCCTCGAAGACGTCTCTTCCTTATATCTGACAGTCTAACTTGCTGTAACCTGTGCCTGCTGTGTACCTCTGGGAAGTGGCTGGCTCTGTCTTCTCAACAAACCATCCCACCACTCCCTGCTGCTTTAGGTACGTGAGCACAGATAGAGCTTTACATGGAATTGTGAAGGAGAACTTAGATGTTTTTATTATTATTATTATTATTTATTTTATTCTTCCTGTCCCTAGTACTCAGGTGGGAAACCCCCTAATCAAGCTGTGCCTGAAAGAAGGCCCTGTCCTAAACTGCTTTAGGACTCTGGAGGAGGAAATGTAAATATTTTGCTTTTCATTCTGCTCTGCGTTGGATTTGGCTCAAGGATGAACAGTCAAGTGTCCCTTAGCCTTGAAGTGATACAATGTGAGCAGAGTCCCAGGCAGGGAAGGGAGATATGTCTCTGGTTGCCATTTCTCAGCATTGTTTCTGTGCAGATTTCATACAGATTTGGAAGACGGGGAGCACAAGTCTGGGTCCTTTTAGAAAGAGATGGTGGTGGTACTGCTTGGCAAAGTATTTTATGACAGTTGAATAAATTAGTACTAAGTAAACACTACTTAGAGTGAAATTTCTTTTATGTACTTAATTTGGCACCGCTAGGTTACCGGAGATGAAGTCCAGCCTCAGGACTGATAGAGGCAACTAACATGTACGTTGCTAAACTGCTTTCACTGCCCGGTATCACATCACCGAAATCGGTCTTCATTTGCAGATGGGCTTTGTAGGCATCACAAGAATGGAACAGGTGGGAAAGCATTTCAGAGTTGGAAGCAAAGTACGTAAAAGCAATTGCCATGTCTCTCCACGCTGCTGAACCATTAATTATTATTTTTTACTTGGAAGTACTGATATGCCTCTGTGCTTGTCAAAGGGCACTCCTCATATTCTTGTAAAGCCCTGGGATTAAAAACAGAGAGGGAGGTTTTGTGGGTCTCCTTTTCAGTCAGCCAGCACCTAGAGTATTTACATCATTTTGCCCAGGTGCAGGTATGGTTCTTTGAAATAACAGAAGGTGTGGGATTTCTTTTGAAGACAAGATTGTTCTGGAGCATATAATAAATTTTCAGAAAACGAAGCTTTAGGGAAAAATGATCTCAAACTACATGCCATTGAAAAGAGGATCTGATATTCTAAAATAGTTTCATAATCTTGGCACTGTCACATCTTCCGTCAATTGGTTTTCTCTGGTATGTGTTTGGGTTTTTACCCTTAATCTTGTTAAACTTGCAACTCTGACTAGGGCAAAGAGATGCTCCGGAAGGTAGTTGTTTGTGAAAGGTCTAATTTTGCCTCTATTAATATCAGATGTTTACACTTTAAGGTGATTAAGAGCTTACTAAATTTATTTTAAAAAAAGAGCAAAAGTGAATGGAATGATTTAAACGTTGTCACACATGCTTTTCACCTGCCAAACCGACATGACTAAACAGACACAGTTGATGAGCATGGCTGTTTACTGGCCAAGACTTTCAAGTTGATGATTTGAGGCTGGATTGCATGGTGAACTCATAGTCCTCACAGAGCCTGACCACTCTGAATGCAGAGGTGGTTTCTGTGTTCATGTACATATGTATGAAGTTTCTCTTTAAGTCAAGAGCTAGGTTTTAAGATTCACCTGAATCTCTCTCTGCTCCCCTTTCCCTTCCCCCCCTTCCTCACTGATGAAAACTTTGTTTTCTCATGAGTACAGCAAATAAAATATTTCCAGGTGTGCAAAAGTGATTTTTGTTTCCAACTATTCGATTGTCAGAGTGTGGAGGGCTGAGTAGTAAATCAGCCTTAAGGCTGCGATGGTTTTAAAAACCAAAATCTTAGTGGTGACAGCTGAAGAGCACAGTGACTTTTTCACTCAAGATTTATTACTTGCCTGAAAAGACGGGTTGGAGGGAAAACTTGCTGGGCTGCATATTTTCTCCTTTAACAGGTATACTGTAGGGCCAGGATCAGTTGGCTTTATTTTGTCTGTGAAAACATACATCCGAACAATGTGTGTAAAAATATAATAGTTTTACTTCAAATAGAACGGAAAAATAAATGTGCCTGCTCTTATTCTTCATAACAGAAAGCATTCCTTACGTCAACCCTGTCATGTACTATAGCATCACTAATGCTTTCACAAACTTCTCTCCAACACATGCCAGAAAACTTACCTGAAGGTATCAAAGAGTATTTTTCATTTGGAAAAGTACAAAGATGGAGAAGTAAGGGCCAAGGGCCAAAGTTTGTTCTTATTCATACCTCCCAGACTCTCAAAGTCCAGATGAGGAACACAGCATGTTAGAAAGCCTCCAGATTACCAACGAAGTGGGAAATTCTAAAGGCTGTCAGGTTCATGTTTGCTGTGTAAATACCATCCGTCGGTTCAATGAGCCCTGTAACTGTGATACCAGGTGCGGTGTTTTGTTTTGGTGTGGGTTTGTTTTGTTTGGTTTTTTAACAGTAACATGGAAATGACACTGGATTTGTAAGATAACATGGGAACATAAAATGAATCATGCCTCTAAAAATGAGCTGCATTTGAGCAGTACATGCAGACTGGGTGTACATTCCTAAATGTTGGGTTAGGTCAACTCTAGCCTTGATGTGGGTTTATTGACAAAGCAAGAAACTTTATCTAGAGAAGTAACGCTGATTTTATGGCTAAGTTTCATCTACCAGTACAGCAAGTTTGAACTGCTGAAACTTGTGTGTGTACTTACAGGGGTACAGGTTTTCCCTCCCTACTTGAATTGCTTGAACAGTCTAAGTGATGATAACCTCTTCCTTCTAAATCCTTTCAATTCACTCTTCCCACTTCGTGTCAGCATTTGGGTTGTGCAGGGGAGGGGTACAGCTGCGTAAGTTTCCAGAGACATGTGGCTTGGCTCAGTTCCCGTGGGAGCACCCACAGGAGCTGTCAGGGCCTCGGTGGCTTGTAACTGGAGATACTGGGCTTTATGGCAGATAAGCAAAGCACAGCAAGGCATGTTTCACAGTCAGCGTGTTGGATGGCATGAGTCGTGCTATATTTAATAAGCTTCATTAGGGTAGTGATAACAGTTAAGGAGAGAAATTCCACAAAGTCCTGGTTTTTAAATATTTATGGGAGTGATGCTGAAAAGGATGTTCTTGTAGTACCGTGAGCTACAGATGCTAGAGAAACAGCCACAACTGTGGTACTTGGGCTGTAGCCATGGACGCATTTAGGGCTGGCTTTGGAGTTGGTCTTCTGCCCAGCTTTCCTCTTTGTGTATGCAAAATGCGCACTACGTATGTAGTTCTTTGTGCACACTGTATTAAAATAGCATTATAGAGAATGTTGTGTTTGAACACCCGTGAGTTAAGAACTGCCATGTGTAAGATTTCGTGTACAATCTTACTTCGTTCTTCTTTGTGCATATGCATCATAATGCAGTCTGTATTTTTGTTAATTAAAGTGCTGTTCATTGTCCATGATTAATTAAATTGCATTATTTTAGAAAATTATTTTTGCAAGTCATGATGATCGCCTTTACTTCAATTACATTAACACTGACATTTCCTTTAGAGAGCTTTGATTTACATGGTTTAAAATCAGATGAACGATTACTACTTTCTGGGGGGAGCATTCAGATTCCATCGTGCAGTGTCATATTGAGATCTTTGTGGTTATCAGCAGTACAGTATCAACAGTGCTCTAGATCTGCCGTAGAAAACTTGTTTGCTTGAAATAGGTGGTGAATTGACAATGATATTTGCTGTTCTTCATGGGGTCTACTATGCAAGCATGAGACTTACCTCTTATCCCGTGTATTTTCTGACAACATAAGAACAGGTAGATAAATCACTTTTTTAGTGGTAACATTTCTTCCAACTGTCCATAAGCGTAACTCCTTTCTTATATTCTTTCCTCAGTGTTTCTCCCTATTCAGTTTGCCTGCTGTCCCTTTATGCAGTATCCTCTTGGACTGTTTTTCCTATGTCTGCTGACTTCATTATCTTTAGCAAATTGTTCATCTAATCTCAGTATGATTCTTGCTTCTAGTCTTCTTGCTCAACTGACGTCAACTTTTTTTCCCATATGCTTGTGTCCTGGTTTCAGCTGAGATAGAGTTCAATTTCTTCGTAGTAGCTAGTACGGAGCTGTGTTCTGGATTTTTGCTGGAAACAGCAGTGATAACGTGGAGATGTTTTAGTTGTTGCTAAGTAGCGCTTACACTGGTCAAGGACGTCTTCGGCTCCCCGTGCTCTGCTGGGTGCACAAGGAGCTGGGAGGGGGCACAGCCAGGGCAGCTGACCCCAACTGACCAATGGGATATTCCATACCATACAACGTCATGCTCAGTATATAAAGCTGGGGGAAGGAGGAGGAAGGGGGGACGTTTGGAGTGATGGCGTTTGTCTTCCCAAGTAACTGTTACGCATGATGGAGCCCTGCTTTGCTGGAGATGGCTGAGCCCCTGCCTGCCTATGGGAAGTAGTGAATGAATTCCTTGTTTTGCTTTGCTTCCGCACACAGCTTTTGCTTTACCTGTTAAACTGTCTTTATCTCAACCCATGAGTTGCCTCACTTTTACTCTTCAGATTCTCTCCGCCGTCCCACCAGGGGGGAGTGAGCGAGCGGCTGCGTGGGGCTTGGTTGCTGACTGGGGCTTAAACCACAACAGCTTGTGCTTCGCATGGGACGCATTCCTGCCCAGCCAGGATTCCCCAATCCTCTTTTTCGTCACAGGATTCCACACTTAGAGTCCTTTCTTAGTGAGTATCAGCTTTGCCCCAGTGTCCAGACTCTTGATTTTCAATGTGTTCAATGCTCATATCAGGCTTTTCTTTCTTGTGGAGTCATTTCTGGTGTCCTCCTCCTCCTCCTCCTGCTTGACTAGATTTAAGTGACTCCAGTAAGTGGACAGACCATTTTGGCAGCCTGGATCCAGCATGGCCTCGCAGACTCCTTGAGCCTTGTTAGGATCAGTCTTTGAGTGGTCAAAACTTGGAAAATGTATCTGCAAAACGTCAGGAAACCCTCACAGAGATTTTTCAAATTGAGATGTTTCAAGTCCTTCTAATGTGGTCAGGTCTCAAGACCTCCCTTCGCAGGTTAGGGTGAAATAATTTTATTTTTATTACTTTTTTCAACATTGTAGATAAAGCGACGTTTTTCCTGGTTTCCTTCTCATGCAACAGCTGAAATGTTTTGACTGGAACGTTACAAAACAAATCAGTCGAAGGCAGCCAGCCAGCTTGGAAAGGACAAGAAGGTCAAAGCTCAGAATAGTGTAAGCTACTAAATGCATGATCTTATAATGTAAAAAGTTGAGTGACTTCTATATTAAGTGTTGGTACTTATCTCTCCCCTAACAGGGTGGAGGCTGTTTCAGTAAAAATGGAAGTCACGATAAAATAGAAAGGCCAGCGTTGTACATATTGCTGGCTTAGTATTGATCGTAATGGAGTGCAGCTTGGGAGGATGAGGTGGCCAGTTCACAGTTTGATTGTTTGGTTGTACACTGTAAGGTGGTGACCTTTTCAGTTTTAGTGTTAGGTTTAGAAAACCTCTGAACCTCAGAGCTTTATAAGGAGCAAGTTGGAGTATGATCAAGCTCTATATTAGTAAAGGACTCTAAAGAGCTGTTGAATTTAGGGATTAGCTGATATGTGCTTGTTTCTCAGTAAGGGTATTAGTGATCTTTGGCTTAAAGTTCTTAATGGATATTAGACGCTATCATTTGTCTATTCAGTTGGTTAGGACCAATCTTTTGTTTGTGAAATCTCTGTAGGGAAAAGGAAAACTTGGACATCGCACATGACATACGTACTGCTCAGGGATAAGTAGAAATACTATGCATGTGTAATACATATAACAATGAAAGATAATCGGTTTGTTCGGTAAAAACAGGCTCTTTCTATGAGATCTTAGTTATTAAAAAAGAATTCTTAACATCAGTTAAAGGCAGTACTCTAATAACGTAGCATAAGAGAAAAGGGAACAATCTGGGGGGGTCGTTGATTCATAATATATCATTTTATAAGGTATGTGAAAGGATTGTTATGCACACATACAGGAGTGCAAAACTAGGGCTCTATTCATGTCCAGATGAGACATTAACATCTCTTACGAACAGTGCAAGCTCAGTGGATGACTATTTAGGTCACTGGAGTACCTCAGGGTTGCATATGTCAATGTAACTTAATAGCAAAAACTTGTTTGAAGCTCTGTGTGATTTGATCTATATACAGCAGTAAGAGTTGGCTCAGAATCATGACGGTTTGCAAGATTTTTGGGATAACTTAGAAGCATGTGTAGACTACAAGGTATTTGAAGCTGATTGAGAGAGAATGATCTGAAAGTCAAATGAGTGTTTTGATTGAGTGGTGCCAGGCAATGGCTGGTAGGACTCGGCAGTTCTTTCGGAAATCTGAAGTGACTGCTCCTTTTGGGGGTTATGTCTGTTACGTGTCCTTACTTAGTTGAGGAATTTAATTAAACAGGGTGTAGCTAATTCTTCCTTTGTTTTAAATGTAAGTATATTCACTCCGTGGTAAATTGAGCTTTGTACTACAGAGAAGTATATAGCAGGTGTACAGAAAAGAGTTTGAAAAAGCCCGCTCTTAATTGTGCTTTGCACACACTTTATAATACCTGTCAGGTCCTGAAAAAGGTGATTTTTGGGAACTGTCCTTTTGGTGATCATGTGGTACTGACAATTCTTGCTTTGTGTTATTCATCTCCTTTAAACCGGAAAATGAACTTCTTTCGTTTCACTAGCCACTACTTCAGATAGGATGTGTGTTCTATTTTCCCATCAATAGCCTCACTTGAAGTCAGAATTTCCAGCGTAAAAAAATAATCTGTTATGAAAATAAATTTTAGATAATAGAAAAATGTATGATGAAATTAATTATATACATTCAAGTTATGCTGCTACCACTGGTGTCTTTTCCCTGTAACCTCATATCAGCAGCTGTAGCTGTAACTTTCTATAACAAATTGTTTCCGTCCCTTGCCCCCATGTTCCTTCCCGTGTCCCGTCCTCCCCTCTCCCCCCCCCATCTGCTTTGTTATTTCTGTGCAGGGAGTTTTGCTTTGGAAACCGTGTTTGGGAACTGGGTTGGCAGGGTGATAGAAAAGGATGTCGGAATTTGTATCGATGCCACTAGACTTTTTATCAGGTGAAGACACAGAGACAGAGAACTAATGGAGTATGAAGGCAAATAAACAGAGGTAAATAAGCCTGTTGAAGGACTGGGCTACTTATCCAGAGGGCTGCAGCCATTGCTGGTTTATGCATTATGGCCTGTGTATGAATGCACCTTTGTGTCACCTGCAGTAGTACCTTCTAAAACACTGCTGAGAGAAGGGAAGGCAAATTAAGTAGCCATCACTTCACAGGTGGAAGAGAATGAAGTGAAACATCACGGTGACTTTCTCGTTTGTATCTCATGGACAAGTTGAAAAACAAAACAACTTTGTGGGCATTTTAGAACCTGTTTCTGAACAGAGCTGATGATAGTTTTTCACATTCTGTCAGGAAATAAACAAGAATGATGCTTTTCCTGCCAAATCATGCCTTTGTGACTCCATTCCATGTGTGTCTGCTTTCTTTCTGGCAAAGCAGCTGGTTCTCAAAACAACTGTTGTGCAAACCTGAAACTTTACCTTTCCCTGATGCACACCCTTCTACCTTGCTATGAAGCTATGTAATCTTTTCTTTAAAAAAGAAAAAAAACAACTTCTGTATAACTGGAGTAGGTGAGCAAGGTGGTCCTGTGCAGAATGAAAGGAGAGCCAGCTGTTCCTTAAACTGTTTCATGCCTTTGGCCATCCTTGCTGTCCTTCTCTGACCCTTTTCCAGATGTGTTATATCCTTTCTGAGAGAAGGGGGCCAGAACTGCAGACAGTATCCAAGGTGTGGGTGCCACATGGATTTGTGTGGGTGCATAATGATGTTTTCTGTTTTGGTCTTTACTCTTTTAGTAGCAGTTCTGAATTTGTAACACTTGATTTGCTTTTGTTGATTGCTGCTAAGAACAGAGCTAAAGTTTGGATCACTGTATATTAAACGTAGAAGTAGTAATGATTAATCTCAGAGCCCATCCATTCATATAGGAAGGAAAGATTGAATGTCCTGTGTTAATTGCGTTGGATTTACTTACATTGACTAATACCCAGTTGCTAAGTCTCCTGAGAGGCTTGGACAGTTCTTTACCCTCAGTCTTCATCCTATATATGAATAAACTATAGAATCAGAAATCATGGCTCCTGTATTACATAATTTCTTTGGTATTAGACCTCATAAAGGAGATGCAAATTCTATACAGCCAGGTAGATAAGATGAAGGGGGCTGTGTTGTGTCGCAATAGAGAGGTAACATTGGAAAGGCCTATGCCCTGCCAGTACATGCTGTTATCTATAGACAGATCCTGACAAGCACAGTTGGATTCTTATTGAAAAGAGAGGAATGAGAGATAAAGCATCACACAATATAATGAGCTTAAGAGAAACTGAATTCCTTTGCGCTGTTGTACATTGGTTCTGAAAAGGAAAGGGAGAAGAACAGTAAGCATAGCACTGTCTTTGCTGTGTCTTTCAGAAACGACCATGATAAGTGAGCTGCAGGTCCTGGTGTTGATATCTCTGTGGAATTAAGTTCTCTGACTGATTTAAAAAAAAAAAAAAAGGGAAAGAAAAAAATCACAGATTGGCTTCCAGCAGGCTGAGAAATCTCTTGTTTTGTACAAGAGATTCATCTTGTTTTTCTGTTAGAGCTGTTATACACTACTCAGCATTTATTCAAAATAAAGAAGTAGGAAAAAGATTTCTTTAAGAGAAATACAATAAAATTATAATAATAATTTATAAATAAATATTAATAAAATATTATAATAAATAAAGAGAAATAAAAAAGAGAAATAAAAAAAAGTGTTGAATGCCGGCCCAGTCTAGGGGTAAACACATGCCTGACAGCGATACAGAAAATGGAGGTTATCAGAGAGTTGGGTCTTGCAGACAGAGAGAGTGTACTTAAGGTTGCAAATAGCACAACTCTGTTTCAGAAGTTGTTTTTCTTAGCAGTGAATATTTTCTGCAGAAGTCACTGAGCGAGAAGAGGCAGCATTAGCCAGTTTGCAAGGCAAGTCTTATTCCATTACTTAACAGGGAGGCACGTGAGATATGTAAGCGAGAACACACACCAGGGTGTGTGTGTTCATCAGTCAACGTATGAGGTGTGTGTAATTGGCACACACGCACCTTGGAACATGTTACTGCATTTATAAAATGGCCATTTATTTTAGTTTTATTAAGGAATGTAAGTACTCTAGGCTAGCTTACAAAATTCTTTTTCAAAAATTTTTTATAGAGTTGGAGCCCCATTCGTCCATGCAGGTAATACTGAAGTGTGTTAAAGTCTTTAAATACCTGCTTTGGTGCTTAAGTACCATTTTGATCTGGTATCTGAGCTTCTCGTGTCTTCACGCACTAATGATGCCATTTGAGTGGGTGTGAGGAAATCTAACTGGCTTCATCCTAGATTTCCCCATTGATTTCTATTCCTTGTGCTCCTCTGAGCTTCTCTGCCTGTACTTAGAAACAATGTGTTTCCCAGGGGAGCTACAGTGCAGACCTCGTTCTTTAACAAGAAACATTGGCTACAGAGGATAACGCTCTGAAATAACGGTTTGGTTCTGTGCAGCAGAAATCAAGATAAACAGTTAATTTCCTAAATGAAAGATATGTCTTAGCAAGATTCGGCAGTACTGGCGTGTGCTGAATAACACGCTTTTGTTATTTGGAAAATAACTAGTGAGTGTTTTTGTCTTGCTTATGTGTGCATTTTGCTATCAGACTGTAGACCTGCAGCACCTACAGGGAGGTATTTTGTGATATTGCTTTAACTGTCTGCCTGCTTTCCAGAGGGACTGTTGTCAAGGGATGGTAGAGTGCAAAGAATGGGTGTGAAGTGGAAATTGCTTGTGCTCCTCGCTGCAATTATGGCTAGTGTAGTGCCTATGGAAGAATGACACCTTCTTATTGAAGACCTCTATATCCTTTGTGCATCCTGAACAGAAGTGTTTGTAACAGCGATGGAAACAGAGGAAAACAGCTGTAATTGCTGTAGGCCCTGTAACAGCAGCATTAGGTGCTGTTCTGTCCCTGCTTCTTGAGAAAATTGCTGGTTAACATTCACACAGGCTAAAATTCTTTCCTAGTCTATGACGGTGCAACCCCACTGCATCTGAAGAGATTTCAGAATTATGACTGAAGAGGAGGTCTCATGTTTCCTCTTTTTGGGTTATTTTTATTTCTAGTGGACAGAGCAAGAAAAGGAAAGAAGCCACCATTGAAGGTCCTAGGTCATTTGCAGGATTTGTACAAGATCATTTACAGGTTTTTGTAGAGAACATGGTTCTGTTGTGGCTTTGTTTTGTATGTGAAAATAGAGTATGTTTCACAGAAGATGCCACATCACAAATAAAGAAACTGTTTAAGCCGGCACATTTCCACAACAAAGGCATATTTTGACATGACCTGCCAGCAGTACTGTGACAGAAAACAAATAATGTAAGTTCTTGAAAAAGGAAGAATATGAACTGGAACCATTAACCTTCTGAGACACTGAATATATTTTAAAATAAATTATTTTAATGAGTACTGTTCTAAGAGAATAGAAGTTGTGGTTTGATTCAGAATTGCCAGAATTTCTGTAACTGGCATGCCACCTGAATTTCTGAGCTAAACTCATTATTCAAATGGCAGCCTGTTTTGTTGTTGTTTTTTCTTTTTTTTCTTTTTTTTGGGGGGAGGGGGCACTTTTTTGTTTGTGGGTTTGTTTTTTTTTGGGGGGGGGGGGGGGGGTGTTATTTCTCTCTTTTTTTTTTTTTTTTTGTGGTGAGATTTCCGTGGGTTTACTTTTTATTCATGCAGATCTTATTCTCATAAAAATACTGATACAAAAGATCTTAACCTGGAACTTGAGTAGGTTTGCTGGAACTCCTTCAGTCCACACTCAAGCCTTTATTACTGTTTTCTTTTCCCAAAAGCCAAAGGTTGCATTTCTTTCCAACACTGGAATCATGTATACATAGGCTTTACTTTAAAGCTAAGCATGTATCTGAATGTTTGCAGAACTGGAATTTTAGGAACCAGAAAAAGGTGGCTAAAGTCAGTATCTGATTAGGCAGAAATACACCACACGTACAAACTGGGCTGAAACAGTCATTGTTTTGGCAATTCTGAACCCTTTGGGTTTTAACATTGTCTGCTTGCATAACTATAATCACTTGATATTTCTACTTTTCTCATATAAAAAAGGAATTCAAGAACTACAGTTTTGCTGAAGGAACAGATTAGAAGAAAAAAAGTGGGATATAAGAACTCTCCTGCCTCACCAGAGTGAAAATAAACCAGGTATTTTTCTCAGGCCAGGTGGTCCTGGTGCCCTGAGATGATAACTTTCTGCACATGCACAGACTGCTCAGTCACCTATTGTAGGCACTGCTATAAGCTAAAGTTATTTTTACCGGGGCAGCTATTCCTATATGGAACAGGACAATACATCACTTAGAGTCCTGTCCTCATCCACGGTATGGTCACCTCCAGAGAGGCTGGTAGGTTTGACTGCATTCACATCTTGATTCCATCATTTCAGCACCAGCAACCCATTCAGCTCTTCATAAAGTATATGCTATCTTGAAGGAGAGAAAACAGCAAAATGTGAGCTTTCCGAAAGTGAATATGGTTTCTTTTGTGTGTGTAGGGGGTCACTGGGATACAATGAAACAAAGACTTTACGTTATAATAAATATTTTTGTGGCAAAATGGATTGTTGTGATGTTCTCCCTTGTAGAGGAGTATAGGGGTAGTCTATTATTATTTTATATTTTCCTTGCTTTTTTTTTAATAGTTGCTTCAGGTATGTTTCTCTTTTCTTTAACGTGTAGCTGTTGTACCTGATCCTCTGTTTCTGACTATCACAATGGTCCCATGTGTTACATGCTTTTGTTTCAGTTGTCATCCTATTCATGCGCACAAAATGATTACATTTTCTCTGTTTATTTGAAAATTAGCTAAAGGATGCTAAATAGCAGGACATCTGGTCTAATTTTATTTCTTTAAATATAAATATGTGTTATCACTAATTCTCTAATTTCTGTTACCAAGAATGGGAAAAAAACCCACTGACCGCTTTGAAAGCTTTGCGCACATGTTTTTAAATGAGTCTTCAGGTTCCCAGAACGTGGGATCAGCAGATGGCAGTCAAACCAAAGTTCAATCTGTTTGCTTGCATGAAGGTTTTGAAATACTGTGCCTGTAGGAGAAAGTGAAGGGAGAGACACTGTGACTGAGTTGTGTCAGAGGAGATGTTCTTACACATTTGTAAATAGATACAGGTTTGTCAGACCTTAGAAAAGAGGAGCTTTGATTTCTGCCCATCTGGGATTTGCATGTGGTTTTTGTTTCAGGTCTTTGTACTTGGAAGCTCTTGAATCTTTTTGACTCCAGCTGTGGATGTTTTGAAAAGAACAAGCTGGTGATGGGGTTGTCTCACATGTATTCTAGATATCTGTATATTTAAAAATATTTTCGTATTCAACATGTGTGAGGAATTGCTTTTATGCCTGGAGTGTCTGTCTTACTATGGGGTAATGTGGTTTTTATTAATCAGTTTATTTTTTTATATATAAAATACAACATGCTTCTTTAAGTCATGGTGGTTAATGCTTATAAAAAGTGGTTTTTTGGTTAGTTTTGAACTTTTAATTTAATCATATTGTTTTGTAGAATACCAGCTAAGTGGCTGAAGAATATTTGGTATTATATGGGTTTATTTACATCCTGTTCTAAACAGCTGTGGCACTTGTACACCAGTACAGATGTATAGTTGATGGAGTAGCTTCCTAAAGATGCACCTTCCATACGGCATAGTTGTTACAAGGCTTCGTTGGTTGAAAGCATGAGAACTGACAGGCGTTGCAGAGTGCATTAAGTATCAGGAAGCATTTATTGTACTATTATTTTATTCTATTTTCATGTTGTTGTTCTTTTCACTTTACAGCACGTCATCAATGTTCAACCCTTGTTTTTTCTTTTTCTTTCTCTCTCTCTCTCCCCCTACCCCATATTGCAAATTCTGTCCTCTGTTGTGTTCTGTCTGCTATTAGGAGGGGAGGGGAAAAAAAACAAAACCAAAACAAGCCAATGAAACAGAAAATCTTATCGGAAAAAATACTCAAAGGTTTTACCATCAGTCAGTATTTTCAGTTCACACTTTGCATATTCCTTCCCCTAAAGGGGTTAACACTGCTTATTAATTGAAGAGCACAGTTTATACTAAGCATTATTTAACATATACTGGTGGTATTAATGTACTTCCTGTTTTGTATTCACAATAATAGGTTTCTGAAGAGTTGCCTTTGTATAAATACCTCACTGACATTTTAGGCAAGTATATTCATGTCTTGGAGTAAGCACGAAAGAGTAATGTGTTGGAACACTGCTAAAGAAGGAAATCTCTTTGTGTTTCATAAATGATACCCCTAAAGCCTTTTAAGAATATATGTTTTAAAATGACAGCTATGCTTTTGTTTATCTACTTTTTGTTATTCTGGATTGAATTGGCTCTAATAAGCCATAAAGGGAAAATTGTAGTTTCAGCAAGGAATCTTCTCTGCGACTGTAAGTGCTTTGCCAGTAAGCCTGAAGTACTGTCGTACGGAAAAGCAAATCTGCGGAATGTGTCTTTGTTAAAAGGAAGTGAAAGCTTCAGAATAAACTTCAGCTATTAATGCAAGTGCTAATTTCCTTCTATATCTATTGGCCCCGTTAAAAGTCACTTGTAAAAAATACGGGGCGGGGGGAATCCAGGGAGTAAGGGTTTTTCACCAGACTTTGTGTGCGAGTTTTGTCTAGTGGTTGTGGAACTGCAAAGTTCTTACAATGGCCAAAGCTGATATTACACAATATCAGATCAGGTCAGAGCTAATTAGGTTTTATTGTCAAAAGCCATTTTCTAATGCCTACTGACTATCTGGTTATTTCTGAAATTTATTTTGGGTCTCCAGAGAAGGAGAAAAAGATCAGAGATAATGGTAATGGGGACTTTTTTACATTAACTTTGAAATTAATAGAAAAGATTTAGCCTCTGTTAAGGGGTTGAAAGTCCTCTGATAGTGTTTATGTTTATTGTTTTTTTGTTTAGAATGCACAAAATTGACATCTTTACTGAAGTCTCAAAAAGAATACTTTTGCAAATGGCCCTTTCTAAGTCTTCTCTGCCCCCTAGGTGTTATTTACACATACCGTTTGCACCATCTGAACTTGCATGGGCATTAGTGAGGTACAGCTGCTGGGGTACGGAGGAAGATGCAGTGAGGGAGCCTCCTCTCCCTCAGAATAGCTCAGGGGATCAAAGCCAGGCTACCCGCCTGCCGGTGAGTTTGGGCCATGCTTGCAGTCTGCTTTGCACCTTGCCCAAACCGAAGGCACAGGGGTGTAAACTGTGTCCGACATAGCATGGTGGCATTTAACGTTTCCTGTGCAAGGTGACTCTTGGTCTGGGACTGCGACGTGCCTGGCAACGGCAAACTGGGTCTCCTGAGCGGAGACAAGGCTCTAGCACTGTCAGCTGCTGTGGTCCCTCCATCCCCTCCTGTTTTGTGCCCTGCTCTCTCCCCCTCCAACCCTTTGAGCTGTAGCCATGTGCTGGGAACAGGTGAAAAATACCCACTTTTTCCACTTGAAAGAGCCCACTAAAGGGCCTGATTTTCTCTGATCATCTGAATGCTCTATATTTTGCTCTTCAGCAAAAATAGATGATGACCTGTAAAGACTGGTGAGACTGTCTTATGCGATGGTAGGTAAAGGACGTTTTATTCTCTTCCAGGATGGCCCAGTCTATCTAAATTATAAAGATTGAAAGATTTCTTTCTCAGGAAAATGTGTTTTAGTTGAATTCTGCCACCCTGGATTGCCAGAAAAATGCAGTGCAGCTTTTGTGTCATGAATGGCAGGGAAGATGAAGTTCTTAAGGATCTTTATAGGCCTGTTCTGGTCTTTGAAAGTAAGACTTAAGAGTGTGGGCACTCTGGCCCATAATCCCTGCAATTTTTCTTCATTGAAGAAAGGTAAAATACAGACAAGGCTGCTGGAAAACCATGCTCACAATGGCCGCTTGCACTAGGCTTGAAAATGACTTGTGTCCGTCTCTCTTGCACTAACTTCTGACCAATACTTGTGTATCATGGAAAGGTTACGCTTCACCTCATTAAATTTCCCACAGTTATTGCACATGCTGCCTGCCCTGATAGCAAGTGATACCCTCCCTACCCTTCCCATCCTACTCTCCTTTAGCTTCTTGCTGAGGGAGCACGTGTAGGGTTTTTGCCAGCGTGCAGCGGCTGCCTGGCATTCTGCATGCAATCATGGGGCAGCGGTGAGAATCCTATCTAAACAGATGCTCTAATAATAAGCTCCTGGCTTGCAGCAATGGGAAGAGATACAAGGAACTGAGAAGGCGAGTCAAGGGGAAAGAGCAATTGGAAGAAAATAGAAATGGTTTTCTTTTCTTTCAGTGGGAAGATGGTGTTGCCATTACGGCTGTGTTTTGAAGTACTGCACTTACATCCACGGAATCACTGCATTATGCGGACGAGGCAGTGAGGCAGTAGGGTGTATCCAAATGCTGGTGGCAGGAGAAAGCAAAGAAAGAGAAGTATGGGATAGACAAGACAGAAAAGTTGTGTAAGAACAAGAATATTGCTGTTGTCTGACATGACACTGTTTAGACTGGGCCATATCACTGGTTCTGTTTTCTTTACGTTTTAATTAGGTTTTCCCATGTGATGTAGGCACATAACTGCTCTTCAGGATGTGTGAAGTGGTTTCTTGCATTCCAAAATGCATAGAAAAAGTAAACCAATAGCTAGGACAATAGTTTTTTCTCCTTCAAATGTAAGCTGCTAGCTGTAGCTTTACATATTTGCCAGTTAAAATCTCTGACGAAAATACCGTGTAAAACAGTCTCCTGTCTTCATGCTCTCAATTTCATTTCAGTTTTCATCTGGTTTGTAAGTGACACCCCAAAGATATCCTGTGTTTAATCCTGAAATCATCTTCGTCCTGTTTTATAGTCTGAGAGGAAAAAAAATGTGGGGAATTTCCTTTTAAGATACCCTTGTTTCCTGCTTTCGCTTTAATCTCCATAGAAGATATGTTTCCTAGAGAAGTGTCAGCTGGCGAAAGACTAGCAGTAGCAATGTTGTATGTGCGGGCCCTGAACTGAAAAGAAATTCCATCGTTGCACTTTTGTGCAAGGTAACGCAAATTACACGCAAACTTGAATTAACAGAAATTTAAGTGACCTGGCAATAAATCTCCCTTGTGCACTATCGCCAGTTTGCCTGTGTGAAATCCTGCTCGTGTCTGGTCTGCTTACAAGGTTTGTCCGGTTGTGACCGTACTGGTGTTGCTGAATGGCCCCAAGAGCTGTGTTTCTGGCTAAGCTGGCAGAAGGCTCTGGTGGAGCAGCAGCATACTCTGACAGGAGGTTTTCTGCTGATGTAGCTGTACCTTTTCCCTAAATGACTTGAGCCAAGCCAAAAATAAAAAATCAAAACGAAACCCAAACCAAACCCCAACCACTTGTGTTTGTGTAAGTAAAACAGGGAAGATAGCTCAGAGCCTCAGTTTTTTCTCATTCTTTGACTGCTGTAGTATCAAATCCTATAGGTACCACTAAAGAAATAATGTCTGACATTAACCACTCTAGCTGAAATATTCTGGGCTTGCTCTTTGTTTTGGGCTGACCTGTTTCTTTAAGTTTTCATGGCGATGTTGTAGCTGATTCTGATAATTAAAAACACAAAACAAAAACCCCACCAAACAAAGGGAATAATTTGTCAAGATTAAATCAAGCCTCTGAAAAACTCCAGGCTCTTCATCTTTGGAGCATTGGTGATGATCCAAACAGGAGAATTGCTTTCCCTGGGAGGACTCACCTAGATTTGGCCATGGAAAATGTATTTGCTCAGCAAATTTAATCAGCTTATCACAAAATTCTGCAGAAAACATCTCTGTGTTTTGGGTAGTCTGGACAACATACTGCGTTCTGTGTGTTAACTGTACCCTCGTCTTCCGTGATGTCTTTTATTTGTGAAGCACAAAGCTAGACTTTGGGCTTGGGGAGAGGGAAGAGGTGAGAATTCAGAGCTCACACCCCCCCACCCCATGCTTTGCGGTAAAGGGCAAAAGTATCCAAAAAAAGCATATGTTAGCTCTTGAGTGAATGTTAATTCTCTGCATTTCATGGGTGTTGTGGCACAGTATCGCAGACAAAAGGCAAGCAAGGAGCGCTCACCCTGTTTGCGAATGACACGAGTGAGATGTTACTTGTGGTCGTATTAGATACTTGTGGAGAAGCAGAGGTCTAATTGTAACTGTACCAGAGCTCCTAAATAGTATCCATTTAGTCACCCAGAATTTCAGAGAAGTCTCTGTTCGGTTGCGATGCTGGTAACCGCTGGACCACATTCCTCCTTAGGGGCCAGAAAAAGAAGCCAAGTCTTAAAAGAAATTATTTCTCTGCTGCCTTGCAAATAGTAGTATAATCCACAGGCTACGTATCTGTGGTAGGGCTTTCGAGTGGCTGGTCCGCATACAGAATAACATCCTCCTGCTACCACAAATTGTTCTCTTCATCCAGATGGAAAGTGTCTGGTCTGTGGATTGGCTATTCATGTTAGTATGTGCAGGAAGGCTACTGGGAGCCCTGGTGATAGATCGGGACCATATTATATCAGGCACCGTAGAGGAAAAAAACCTGTCCCTGCCCACCGTAAGAGGTGAGGACCCCGAGCTGCTGTTTTGTCAGCAGCGTGCCATGTGATAGTCTCTCTGGTTTTCCTTGCAGATAGCTCTGCTTTTACGCTTCGAAAAAATACATCGAGAGAATCTGATAAAAGGCACCTTAAGGTTGTAAAACCTGATGCTGGGAGTTTACCAGACCTGCATGGGCAGCTGCAACCTTATTTTATCCTCCATTGTGCGTATGTTATAGGGTCCTGCTGGAGATTTCACGAGCGCAAAGTATTTGTTTGAGGGATTACTTGTGGATGGCTCGATGCCAGTGACAATATCTGCTCTGAGTTCAGCAACAGTCAAAAAACAACCAAAGCGTGAAGATATATGCTGAGCAGTATAGGGACGATATAAAATTAGTTTGGTGTTCCATGCTCTCGAGTGGAACGATGTGGCAGTGCTGATACGGTGCTGTGGAGGAGTTTCAGAGATCAGCCATCTCAAGCGTTCGGGGAGTACACCAACTATCAGAAAAGGGAACGTGTCTTTTATTTTTACAATTTTAAACTTGGCTGAATGTGAATTAAAAAAAAAATTAAAAAAAATGGCAAAAGCGAATGCAACTGTAAATGGGAAAGAAGATGGAATGAAAATAATTATTTGTATTCCTTGAGGGAGATAGTTATGTTGAGTAGATAAATGGCTAACTGGTGGCTAACAGTGCTAAGTAAGTGGCTAATGAAAGATCTGGATTTTGAAGTGTCAGAGAAGAGCGAAATAGCTCGTAGTCATCACTGCCACGCAGTGTCAGTGAGATGAGCCTCTTAGCCAGATAACACACTAGATTTTCTATTTATTCAGGTAATAAAACTAGCCAGATTTTAAGAAGAAATATAAGTGTGTTTCATCACATCTGCATTTTAAAGTGAATGTCAGTCCTTATAATCGACGATGTTAGTCACCCTCTGCTTCCTGGAGCTTCGAGGATCCTCGCCAAGTGGCGACTGAAGGTTTTGATATACAAACAGCAGCAGAGGTGGTCGTCTGCGTTGTGGTAACCCTTCCTTTGCATGGCGCAGCCTTCTTTATTTGCCGCGGTGACTGTGTGGTAACTTACCCATCTTGATTCGAGTCATAAGCTGCCTTGCGGGGAAAACATGCGTTCCAGCCACCGTTGCAGGGAAGCTGAAAGGCAAAACGTGGTTGCCACATTCAAAGTGTGTAAACGTAATGCAACTTCTTGTCATCAAATGAGTCATGGTAGTTCCAAGTCTGTAAGTACATGCTCAGCTGGAAGGACAGAAAGTACGTGGGTAGTGTTTCTTAGCTGACGGCAACCTCCCTGTCAAAAATAGGTGTGAAATGAGGTGTTAAAATAGACAGGTACTGTTTTTGTATAATAATGGCTCCTCATTTTGTTGATGTTCAGAGCAGTTTCTTGCTTTATACAACGCTTTGTGAGAGAATATGTTGTTGCAAGCTTTTTTAGTATTATTTATATTATTGCTTTTATCATGTTGGCTGCAGAAGTATTGCCAAATTCTTCATGGTGAGCTGTAGCAAAAACACATGGGATTAATCAACATGCTAAATAATATATATTATTTCACTTTAATAGGGTAGGAATCCCATGTGTGCATGCCAATTAATTGTGTTTAAAGAAAGTTTTCTTTTGCACTACTACTCACAGAAGTAGAATTAATACTATAATTGCATTTTTTAATCTTTGCCTTAATTTTTTTCTGTGTCCAGTGCTTATTGTGAAGGTAAACAGAAACATTTTTTTCTTGATTTGTTGTTTCTCTAAATGTCAAAAAAGCCAAAAACTACACTACTTTCTCCTGTTTTGTTTCCTTCTCCTTCTCCTTTTCTTCTTCCCTGTGCTTTGAAATTTTATGGATTTATTGGATGATGTTCTCTCCTTTCCTGCTTTTCCTGCTTTGGAGCTGCCTCTTCCGCAATACCACGCTGGCAATTAACAGGGGCAAAAATAAAAACTTCTCTACAGTGTGAACAGGCAAGCAGAAAAGCAGCGCTGAGCTATTGCCCTCTTTGCCCTGTGTCAGCAGGTGAACATTAACACGTTTGTTTTAGACGCAAATACCTCTATAGAGTATAGGCATGTACAGCTTATGTTTATACAAGCCCAGATCTATTTGATGGCTTTTGAAGATATTGGAAATTGTACAGTTAAGGAGCAGTACTGCAGACATGTGAGATCACAGCCGTGACGTTTTAACATCCCTGTGCAATTTCGATAGCTTCATACACAGTAGATGACCAGTATCTTTTGTAAATAAACGAATGTCATAAATGATGAACAGTTAACTAATTGAAACTGTCCGCCCCGGCCAGCTTTATAAATGGACTGCCATATAGCAAGTCACATAGCATTGCACATATTTTCTGAGAATTAGAGGAAAGCTATTTCCTTCTAGGCAACATTTTCAATAAAGTGGATTGATGACACGTTCAGTTACACATATACAAAAACTTGGTAATTTGCTGGAGTACACGATGGTTTCGCTGGCATAAATTTGACATGGCTGCGTTACTCAAACTCTGTGGCTATAAGAAGGGTTCTCTAAATGTGTGTCAACGGAGTATTTAAACCTCAAAACAAACCATGTAGTGCCACTTTTGTATATCTGTACCATATAATTTTTTAAACAACTTTGTTGAAGGAAAATGTATTAGTTGTCGTTATGATACTTTTTGGTTAATCATGAAATATACTCCTCCCTGTGCTTGTAAGAAAGGACAATATTTAACTAAGATATGGTAAGAACTAAATCTAAAATACCCTTTCTGCTTATCAGGTTGTTGGACTAAGAATATCTCATGCTTTGCAACCTTACCAGCCTAGGAAAAAAAAAACATAAAGCCAGGTTCCTCGGTGAAATAGATACTCAGGATCCTCAGTGAAGGCTGTCAGGGCTGCCTGCAGCAGTTTGCAAGTTGTTGGTCCTTCAGTTTAAATCCCTGGCCCAGTCTTTAACCGTACAGTTTCTGAAATTCTGGCCCCTGCAAGGAGGAGGGGAAGCATGTATGTGCAGCAGGAGGCTGAACGGGGGTTTTGCTCTTTTTTGTGTCTTAGTGGTAGCTGTCTGGAATGGCAGATGAGATTCTTGGGGAGGGCGATGATCAGAGGGTGCGCAGGGAAGGCAGACGATGGTGCAAGACAAACGTGACCCATTCCTTCCTCTTGAAGTCGGCTGCTGCTTCTGGAATGCTTGCTTGCAAGTGGCAGTAGTAGCCAACTGTAGGTAGTGATTAAGTTCTAATCACCTCAATTTAAATAATGTAATTCTTCATATTTTAATAGGTATCTGTGAATTTTTCCTTTAGTTCTCATGTTCACTTGTCCCTCCTTTATCTCAGCTGTTTCATTTTAGCATGTCAAGGGAGAGGAAGAAAAGAGACTGCAAATGTGTAGGGACAGTCTTGTGCCTGTGGAGCGGATTACCTCCGGGACATACAGCTGAAATGTTTGAAACGCCTTCGAGTTTGGCAGCTTTCCGTTTGCTTTCCCTTTTCCTTCCTTTTTTTAGTCCTCCAGTAATAGCTCCCTTGTTCCAAAGAACAAAACCAGCACTTAGTGGTCATTCAGAAAGATTCATTAAAACCAGGAATGGAGTAATTGTAAACAGGCACCCCCCCTCCTATCATCCCCCCCTTCCAATCTAGCCCAGGGCACAGCAGCCTTGTGTTGTCTGGCTCCAGACAATTTTGGGGAGGGAAAAAAAGGAACAATAGCCTTTGGAGGTTAAAATAACCTTTCCTTATTCAACTGTTACAGTACTTTCTTAGAAAACTGAGAAACCAACCCCAATTTTAAGTTTTTTAAAACGTGTACTGTAACTGATATAAGTTCTTGTAGTAAAATCATAGCATGACTCTCTTATAGTAAAATGGAAGTAGTAACCGTGCTAAGAGTTTTTTTATAAAAGGTAAGAAAGGTGGGAAACAGCAGTGGTAAGGTTAATTTTGGCAGTTTTCTTATAGACTGGGGTAATCAGTGGCTAATAAAGCTATGATTCACTCACGGCTTGTCATTTTTACAAGAGCTATCCAATAAGTATTGCAGGTTTGTTCACCTTTGTGCTTACCAAGAATTATTGGCAGTGGTGTAGGTTGCGAGGAGTAGTGGTAATTTTCCTGGATAGGTGACATTAGTGGAAATTGTTTCATCACTAAGAGATTTGTTTTTTTTTTCAGTAGTTACGGAATTATGGAAGGGAGCTGAAGACATGCTCCGGGTTCCCCTCCTCCCTCCCCTTTGACTCTGCAGCTGTGGAGCCCTTGCAGAGCCCGCACTGCCTTCTCCACCCTCATCAGCTCTGCCCAGGACTGAACTAAAGCCGGGCCTGCTAAAATGCCAGGGTTATAGATGCAAAAACAGGTGCAACAGTAATTTAACACTTGTAACTGCTCCAAAATCTAGCTTTTTATTGGTAGCAACCAGCGTGCACTGAACAGCGGGTAAATACTTATTAAGTAATTGCGGCATTTCTGAGAGACGGATGGATTGGCAGCGCTTCTTGTATGAACTATTTTGGTATCTGTACTGCTGTGAGAAGCACTTTTCAATTGAAGAACAGATGACTTAAAAGCAGGACTGTCAATGTGTTTGACCTGACTTTGGGCTGCACAGAGATAAACTAGATCTGAACGAGCCAGACCGGGCACCAGGGAACAGTACGGTGGCAACATCAGTAGTGTTGCTCGTCACATGGTGCGGAGAAATGGCTCCGTATTTAGTCCAAGGATTGCATTAACTGAACCGTATGAATTAACTTGTTTTGAATTATCCTGGGTATCTTCTCATGACCCCGTATTTTGCTGGGGGGATGTAAGTGGAATTGCTGCGAGCGGATTTCACTGAAAGGTTCAGGTGCAAAAGTTCTTAAGGCTCAGTTACAGCACGGTTGTTGCCATCGTGACCGGGTAGTGTAACCGCTTAAAAATAACTACCACTGGGGACAACCGAAATCCATCTAACTATTCACCGCTGTTACACAGTGATTGGGAGGAAATCAAGTGGTTAGCATGCTGATGAAACTTTTCCTTTGGTTAGGATCTATTCGGTTTATTTAAAAGCTTCTCCGAGTGTCCTTCTTTAAGCAGGAGAGGCCAGAGCAGGAGCGCATGGGGAGGGACAGCATGTATAGGGTCTCTCCACGTAACAAATGCAAAGAGGCAGGCTTTGTGTGCACGCTGCCGGATTGATAGGATGTGGCACTGCTTCTTTCACCTCCAGCCTAACCTCATGGCAGAAGACAGTATGCATGGTCCCATAAGTGACAGACATATAATGGGAAGTCGTGCGTAGCTGTGGAGTCAAAGCTCCACACCTGTTCTGTGTCATAACAGCTTCCTTTGCGCATGGGGGGAGCAGCAGAGGCGAAACAAAGTGCCCTACTTTCTCGCAAGATCCCCAGAGGCGTAATGTCTTTGAGTCAGTAAAAGCTCTTGGGTCGAGCGCTGGCATTAAAGAAATCGGCTCATAGTTTTATGGCTCGCTCTTTATGTGCTCGAGAGGTGGCTTCGTAACTGCTGTTTTATCACAGAAGTGGCGCTTTTTGAACGTTTTGTTTTGCATTCCTATCTGAAGTGCTTTGGGTTTTTGCAGAAATTACTGTCAATGAAAAATATATTCTGTGAGTTATTTTAAGTATTAAATTAGTTGGATAACTAGGTCCTGAGGCCTTTCCTCTTTCTGGAAAATCAGAAGAGTTTTCTGTTCTGTCAGCAAAGCTTTGACATTAACTGGTTTTGGCCTGTCCTCATGAGCTTCCTTATAACTATGTGAATGTCTGCGAAGGCCGTTATTATAAGGGCCTCCAAAATCGTACTGTGATGAAGGATTATAATTACTTTTTACACAACTTTTCTATTTATCTTTTTGACTTCACTATGCAAGCAAAGGGTTTTCAGGAAAAAATTGTGAGTCCCCCTTTCTCTCTCTCTCAAAGTTGGCTAACTTAGTGTCATTAGGTAAGGTGGTGCTTCAGGGAAGGGATGTCTTATCTGAAGAATTGTGGAAGAATATACCAATCCCACACTTGACTTGCAGTGCTGTTACCACTTTTCCCCAACCTTTAGTTCTGAAGTTGACCTGATTTGTTTGTCCCAGGACAGTATTTTCAATCAGAGATTGAAACAGCATCACAGCTTGGCAGCGTCCTCACACCCACACAACCACATTTCTCCGTGGTTTTTGGCTATTAATCTCAGTCCTTCATTGGTTCGTTCCTATTTAAATAAGTGGTTATGCTGTATCTTTGGAGAGAGTCGTCAGAGCTGTGTGTTCCAACTTACGGTTAGGGAAGACAGAATTTCTCCCCGAACCTGTTCAGATCGTGTGAAAAGTGAGCAGAAGTGTATTATCATCATCTTAACAACAACATTACTCTGGGTCAGTGTCATGGACCATAAAGCTATTATGCTTTGGTAATCAGTCATAAATAAAAGCACAGCCAGGGCATATTACACTTTACCTTTGTGAAGGGCTTATGCTGATGTGGCTCCTAAGAGTAGTACTCGAGGGCTTTCTTTTTATAATAATGCATGTGTTCTGTTTCTTTTGGTACAAAGACCTTAAAGCTCAGATTAATATAGTACTGTATATCTGTATACCTCATACTCATCCATCACTTCCTTCACCCAGATCTATTTTTTAATCATTTTACATTTTTTGTGGTGAAAGACGCCTGATAAGAGTGACCAAGTTTGGGATTCAGTGATTAGTACTATCTTGGATCTGCAGATCCCATTTATACAGATGAACCCAGCTGTTTCTGTCTGATTTGATACCAAGCTGCTAATTGCTGATGGCAGGTTTATTTTTACTACTGTGCTACCATTTCTAGTCTTTGTAGTTGTAAACTGTCAAAATATTAGGGGTTGGGGGCCCTGGTTCCTCGTTACATCGGAATTGTCTTGAACATAGCACAGCTGGGATGTTGCAGAGATCATCCTGTTCTGTGTTGTGGATGTGAGTATCTACTGAAGGTGAAGGCACATATGGAATATGGAGTACAAGCCCTAGAAATCCAAAGCAGAAACTTCTGCAACCTAACTTCTGTTCCATTTTGAAGTATAAGAAATTTGAGAAACTTAACTTGTGTTTAGAGTCTTATCAGAATTTCTAAATGTCCTATTGAGAGAGTAAAATGTGTGGTTTTTTTTTTTTAAAGTCATTACACGTTATTGCTAAGACTTTTTGATAGTCCAGTAACATAAAGCATGTGATTTTGCTGTCATAGAAAATGCCTGAGCTTCCAAATATAAAGGCATATATAGAATACCTCAGCTTTTTCTGCTTGGGATCCATGTTTTTAGTTTTGACTTCCACTTTGACGTTTTGCGCAATAGCTTCTGTAATGTGTAAATATATAGAGAGTCCAGTAAAAGGGTGATTTAAAAGAAGAAAAAGCACACAGGCGATGTAAATTATACCGATGCAGTTACTTTTGAAGTGGTAAGTGCTGTAGTATTACCATAGTTGCGCTTTCTTGCCTTTGTTCTGTCATTACCTAAGAAAAGATTGTTGTTTGATAAACAACGTGCAGCATTGGATGCCAGATGAAAGCATAGCCAAGAGATTAGATTACATTATCAAGGGAGAGAGGAAGGAAGATGCATTGAGAACGGGTCTGTTACAAGTCACCAGGTAATTATCAAGCTCCGTAATTATAAAGGGGTAGCCTCTGCTTTCTAATGTCTGTTTTAAATGTTAGTTGTGATTAAAAGCAGATCATTTGAGGGGGAAGAGTGGGGAAGGAGGAGAAGGCTTTGTTTTTTCTCCATCCAGATTGTTGTTGAAACAAAGAACTGCAAAATTGCGAAAGGTCCTCTGTTGGTTTGTATATATGTGCCTGTTTGGAGAGCAAAGACAAAGGGGATTGCGAGAGCTCTGAACTTTTAATTTCTTGGCAAAGTGGGTGTAAAAATCAATCTGAAAAATAGTGTGGTGTGAAGAAAATTACTACTTCTGCTGATAATGAAGTATTTGGTCTGGTTTAGCTAACATGAAGAGAGAGACCAATATCAAGTGAAACTATTTTTCAGAAAACAATGTGCGATTTCCTTGAAGATCAAAGCAGCAGCGGTCCTGAGGGCCCACTAGTCTTGTGCTGCCATGAATCCGATGTGCGACAGTGGTGTGATACGTTGGAGTATCTCCACCTCTGCTGTCAACGTAGGTTTCAAAATGGAGGGAAAGATAAAGTTCAAAATGGCAGGTAGCTTATTCCACATAACACCTAATGCTGATATCTCCACTGATAGATACTACGATTTTTGTTATGTGCCATGTTTTTTCACCTATGTCACAGTTCATTATAAACATAAAATAAATTTTTGCTAGCTGCAATTACTGTGCTTTTAAATAAATAAATTTTTAATTTAGGGCACAAAGTTCATCTCAGAATATAACCCAAGGAGTCCCTAGCATTATGCTTAGTACTGTTTCAACCATTCTGTCCATCTGTCTTCTACATTTTTAATGTGATATTACTGATATTCTCATTCAATTTCAGAAGGGTGTCACTTATTCCAATGCAGTACTCACAGTAGCAGACCATCTCCTATTGATCAGAATATAAAATGATGGGGCTAATTTCAGCATTCTTTCTGGTGCTACATTATACTTGCAGTATTCCCACTTGTGGCAGTCCTAGGTGTTAATAAAAATAATAACCTCTGGCTTCTCAGACCAAAACTTTGGAAGCTCAACCTAACCAGTGTGTATCTTTTATATTGCGAAGGGCTCAGCGCTGCTTCTTGGTTTTTTGGGCAGTGTCTGGAGATAATGGGAAGAAAACTCTTCATTCTGGTAATTTTTAGATTCGTACCATAACACTGACTGTGCCGTTCTGCAGAAGAATAATTCTGGATTGATTCCCTGGATTTGTGGTGCAGGGGGATTTGGAGGAGAGAAATCTAAGTGAACTGTGTGCTGAACTGAAAAGCTATCTGATTGATGCAGTTGTGAGTTAAAGCTCCTGTGGCATAAGAGGTGATAAGTCCCAAGTTGTTGTCAGCTTCCCCTCTCTTGCAGAATTGGCCTAAAACTGTGCTGTGTCTGAATTATGAGTTAAGAGCTCTATTCTTTGCTTACTGGTCGCAGGGGCAGCAGATGCTGACAGTACAATGAAACGCCTGTACAGGTTTTAAACTTAATAAGTAGTGGATAAAATAAGGAGTAACCAGTATTTTGTGAGATAGATTTCAAGGGAAGCCAGCAAAATATTTGCTTATGGGGATGTGCATCTTTATTTTATACGTAGGATGTTGAGAATTCAGGTTTTTTGAGAGTTACTTGCTGTATGGAAATTGCAAGTTGATTATTGTATGTTGTTGATGTAAAACAAAAAAAAAAAAGGAAAATAAATCAAGAAGATAATTTCCTTGTCAATGTAATTCTTTCCAATCATATCTTTTTCCAGTGAAGTCACTCACACTCTGTTGTGATTACCGAGTTCTAATCATCCATGCCCTACCTGTACACACCTGACTTCTTGCATAATGTTACTCACAGAAAGGAAATAGTTCCTGAGATTGTGCAGATTGTTCTATACTTTGAAACCTGAGATTATAGTATTGCAATTCTACCGTGCGTATAAAAGTGTTGATATTAAAAGAAAAGAGAGGTTCTTCCCTCTTTAGACTCTCTATATCTGTAGTTGAGTAAAGGTAATTTTTCAGGCCCATGTGCTGGTCTGCTCCCATGTGTGCTCTGACGAATACTGTACAGCCAAAACAGGCTTCCATCTACATAAAATTGTCTAAAATAGCACAAGAAATGCTGTGGAAATGCCTGCATAACCACCACTCCTCTAAATGTGCCATAGATTTGGGAGTATGATCTAATCTTTGAAGTACTACGTTTTTAGTCTTTATGCTTAGAATAGGATGGTTTTGAACTGCTTAGTTTTGGTAAATTGTAAACCTGAAGTATAAAGCCTAATGGTCGACACTCAGACGTTGACATTAGTTGCTCACTTGTGTCAATTAAGGAAGAAGCATTAAGCTAATGTGCTTTGGGTAGAAAATCTACAGCCAAAAATTTCTTTTTTCAAGGAGTACTTGTGTTGTAAGAGTTAGTAGATTAACATGAACCCCCAAACTCAAATCAGTTTTCATTACTGGACAAAAAGAAGGAAAGGAAGAATACACCCACTGCTTTCCAAGTCTTAGACTCTCACTGGTTATCTGTGATGATAATGGGAAGGAAGTCAGCTTCAAGATTATGCCCAATTCCCCTCCAAAAATTCTGCCTTTTAGCATGACAATTTAGAAAATTCCTTCTTATGTCTTCAGTGTTTATAACTCTGACATGCTGGGAAGATGGCCAGGTTGGTGAGACTGCAGTGGCCTTTGTGCAGCTAGAATTCTTTCTTTTCAATTGTATTCACTCACCTTTTCACCCTTTTCTGCCTGCCCATCCCCATAGTCTCTGTGGCAGCAGTTTCTCTGGAGAGGTGAGGCTTGTTCGGTGCAGAACACTTGTCACTCTGAAAGGGCTCAGGAATACCTTTCAGAGAATGTGTCCTGGAGAGCCAAGAAAAGGGAAGGCTATGGCTAGAAACATACTTTAGTTGGAAGAACATCAAGGTGCCATAGAAGGGCAGGGGAAGGAGAAAAACAAAACAAAACCCAAATGAATTAAGTCGCCTTCTGACTCGGGCTCAGAGCTGTAATATGGCTTAAATCTCAGGCTACTACTTCAATCAAGTTCAGCTGCAAAAGAAGGCAGACACAAGCCTTTGGAAGCCAAAGGGAACTATTGATAAATAAGCGGCATTAGATAGTTCTTCCATTGCTAACAAACAATATTGTTAGAGGAAATGAGGATGTTGTTTTGTTGCGATTGTAACCAGCGACTGGAATAGCTTTGCGTAAAACATGAAATTTTGCATTGTTGAAGGTCTGTGAATGGTACTGAAACTGTAGTTGTGGTCAGTGCTGTTGTGAGATGAAACACTGGAAGATGTGAGCTTTGCTGTGAGATTTCACATGCTCTTTTTATGTGCCTGGTGGGCACATAAAAAAAAGTCGTGTCGTTGTTTGAAGAACAGGGCATAAATTACCTTGCCAGGGACTCAGCCTTCAGGTAGCATATGAATTGCTGTGAACTCAGCAGTGTTTATTGCATGGTCTGCTGTATTGAGACTGTTACTCTAGAAAGAGTTTTGAAATACTCCAATTCAGAGTCCTGCCTTAGACCTGTCT